>NC_140585.1:958685574-960023968 GCF_964204655.1 Triturus cristatus | reverse complement strand
ACATAAATACTTACAGCTTGGTAAACTTAATTATTATACGTCTACTTCTTCTTTAGCGTAACCATCATTGATCTTCTCTGATTCTACTATGATTAAATGGAGACGTAAGGGCATTAGGACCCTGGGTGATTTGGTGGATAATTGTGGTATTAAGGCCTATTCCTCGTTGGTTGCTGAATTTGGTCTCCTTCACATGGATTTTTTTAATACCTACAAATTCGAGAATTTTTGTTGAAAAAAGTGGATGTAGCAACCTTGGCTAGAAAAAGTAATTTGCTAGAGGGAATAAGGATGCGTGGTAGGATTGGTATGTTGTATCAAAATCTCATTGGAACACAACTGGATGATTTGGAAAAATAAAATCTTAAATGGAATAGTTTATTATCGCAAGAAGAGGATATCCTACAAGAATCAATTGTTTTGGCTGACAAGCTTTTGATTTCCTCCAGCCTTAAAGCACAACATTATAAAACCATCTTTAATTTATAGTATACACCTGACAAAATTGCACGCTGCTGGGGGCCAAGTGAGGGTCAATGCACACGCTGTGGGACGGATCAAGCTGATAGTTTGCATATGTTTTTTGCATGTTCAGAGCTGAGACCGCTGATAAATAGAATGGAGATCTTTTTGACAGAGATAACAGGGGTACAGATTGGTATTACCCCGTTGGGCATGCTTTTGGGTGTGGTGAAGGAGCCATTGGCAGCACAAGGGATGTATGCATTTAGGTATTTATTATTTATAACCGTGGCAGTGGCAAGATTATGTATTGCGTCTCTCTGGAGAGAAAAAGAGCCTCCATCATTTGAAATGTGGAGAGGTAGACTATATGCTACGTGTAATATAGAGCGCAGTTTGTACACCCTTAAAGGCCAACAGAAACGAATGTTGAGCATCAAAAGTTGGGGGTGGTAGCTGATATCTAAAACTGACCACGATTTAATGTGTTAAAGTTTTTAGTTTATTTGTATGCTCTGGTCTCTTTGTGCTGCTTTCTTACCTTTAGTGTCTTTATCCTGATTTTGTAATGGTTCTAAGAGCTACGCATATCCTATGGGAACAATGAAGTCATTGTGATTAGTCATGGTATAATATTTGATAATCCGTATGTGGCTCCTAATATGTGTCTACCATTTGTTTGGCCTACTGTCTGTTTCTATTGTATTATTTTTTTCCCCACCCTCCTCTCATATTTCCGTGTATGTGGCACTGCATTGTACTGTAAATTTGAATGTATATTATTGGCTTAATAAAAAAAAAAAAAGACATCAACACTATCAATCTCCTCAACAGCATGAACAACATCGGACTCACCCAACTCATCTACGACCCCATGCACACTGCAGGCCGCATGCTAGACCCCATCTTCACCTCCAGCAACTGCATCAGGTACAGCCCCACCACAGAACTCACCTAGACTGACCACTCCATTATCCACTTCAAGATCACCAGCTCACGGACCCCCGCCCTCATTGTCCGCCCCTTCAGAAGCTTCAACAATTGGATGACGAACTGCACCAACAGCATCGCTCCCATCGGCAACAACACTCACAGAAGGGTCGCAAAGCAGACTAGCTGGTACACCGAAGCCCTCAGAACCACTAACCAACACTGTAAACAACTGAAAAGGAGATGGCACATCAGCAAGGACACCACCAACAAGATTGCCTTCAAGACAGCTCTCAACCTGTACCACAGACAGTTGAGAGAATCGAAGAAAAGGCCTTACCCTCACACTTCGTACCAAGCTCTAATAACAGCAAAGAACTCTTCAACGTCATTAAAGAATTATCCAGCCCCTCAGCTGCAACAAACGACATTACCCCCTCCCAGAAACTCTGCAACAACCTTGCAAACGTCCTCCACGACAAAATTGCCAACATCTACAGAAACTTCAAACATCAGTTCAAGGCCACCAACTTCTTCAAGCAACACAATGACCCCACTACAACCACAGACATCCGACTAACCACATGGAGCCAGCTCACCCTAAAGGACACCGCCTCCATCATGAACTCGGTCCACTCAGGGTCCCCAATTGACCTAATCGACCCATGCCCTCACCACATCATCAACTTAGACAAAGTCAGAATCAGTCATGTACTCACCGCCATGTGGCCACTTTCCACAAGGATCGTAAACACGGAAAAGTTAATGCCCTACTAAAAAAACCATTGGCAGACCCCAGAGAACTTAACAAGAACTGACCAATCTTTCTGCACCCGTTCCCAGCCAAAGTATTAGAAAAAGCCATCGACCAACAACTCGCCTCTAGAACAGAACCTCCTAATCGACTTCTCCCAATCCCGATTCTGCAGCAAACACAGCACTGAGACAGCCCTCATTGAGGCTACCAATGACATCTGAGCCCTACTCCAACGAGGAGAAACTGCTGCTCTGATCCTCCTAGACCTCTCTGCAGCCTCTGATATGGTCTCCCACCACACACTCCTCACAAGGCCGCACAACATAGGTATCCAAAGAGCCAGTCTCAGATGGATTGCCCATTTCCTCACTAGAGAAACACAAAGAGTCCGCCTTTACCCTCGTTCACTTCCACCCCAAAGAAATCATCTGTGGAGTACTCCAAGGTCTCTCACTCTGTCCCACCCTCTTCAACACTTATACGATACCTCTGGCCAGCATCGCCATAACTTACGAATTCAACATCATATCCTACACCGATGACACACAACTCATCCTCTACATCTTCGAATTCACCACCAAGATCAACTTCCACAACTGCATGACAAACATCACCAACTGGATGAAAGACAACTGCCTGAAGCTCAAAGCAGACAGGACAGAGGTACTGATTTCTGGAAACAAAACTCTCCATGGGATGCATCCTAGTGACCATCAGAACTCAGACCTACTCCTACCCCCGCTAACCATTCTAGGAACCTAGGCATCATTCTGGGCAACAAGATAACCATGATGACGTGGGTCAAATCCATCTCATCCTCATGCTTCTTCGTCCTCTTCATGCTTTGTAAGATATTAAAATGGCTATCCCCAAAGTTCAACACACAGCATCATTCAGGCCCTCATCTCCAGCCAACTGGACTACGGAAACGGTCTCTCCGCAGGGATGACAGCTCACCTCCTCCAACAACTACAGACCATACAGAACACCACAGCCAGACTCGTCCTAAATCTCAAAAGATGAACCCACATCACCCCCTACCTCAAGAATTCCACTGGCTCCCTGTACAGAAAATATGACAGTTCAAGCTCCTGAACCATGCATACAAGGTCCCACACAACTGTGGACCCGGCTACTCAAACCACTATCAGAACTTCCATCAGACATCTTCACCCCACGTTCCTTTCTCTAACCCTCTCCACTCGCATACGACATAGAAGATGGGGTCGCTTCTTCTTCTACCTAGCAGCAAAGACATGGAACAAGCTACCATTTCATCTAGGGGCCTCCCCACTTCTTCCAGAGTTCTGAAAGTCCTTGAAGACCTGGCTATTCGTGTAATCAACTGACCTAGTCAGCACCTGGATACCCTCACAGGTGACAAGAAGAGCTGTACAAATCTACTGATTGATTGATATGGGATCAGAAAATATATTCTAAACTTTCAAAAGCAGCCATGCTGTTTCATTCATTCCTATGTTCCCACTTAAGCATCTGGTAGTCCCGCAGTCTTCCTCTCATCATCTCGTCATCTCCCAAGCCCTCTTGTGCTTTTCTTTCACCCAGTCTCTTATGTAACTTTCGATAGCTAAACTCACATCATTCCTGGGCTGGTGTGCTCAGTTTCCCTCCCCTCGAGACTTATGGTGCTAAACAAATGTTTGCATGGGTGGTGAATCTATGTGCCCTTAACAATTCATGCAACCCATCTCCTCTCTCACCAATCAGAATCCCTATCATTAATGTTTGGTGTAACCACTATCTTATTGGCATTTAGGTGCACACACACATGCATGATTTACTTAGATCCTTAGAAATTATTCCTTTTCATGGGTTCCACCCATTAACCCATCAAACAGTTGAAGGAAAATCTTTGATCAGAAACTTCCACGTAATGTAATCATATGTTTATCAAAATCAAGTCAGAATTCCTACCACTAGGATACATGACCCCGCAATACTAATTGAGGATGACACACCATCCAATAAAATTGTCCCTTTGCTTCCACTCTCATTTATCCCAGGGTAACTTTGGCATAATTTTCTTTGTGCTTGAACGGTTTTCTAGATTTCACAACCTTTTTATGCTAATACAGTTAACACAATCTTTAAACAACACTTTCAACATACATGCCATTTCAGACCATGATCCTTTGCCATTCCACTGCAGCAGAGCTTTGTTCCTGAACACGTTTTCATAGAAGTCAGGTGTATTTTTTTGCTTTCTGTATTTCCTGTTCATTTTGGGGCAGATTTACAAGCCCCTTGCGCCTCCTTGCACTGGCATTGAGTCACTTTTTTTACGCGACGGTGACGCAAACAATGCTGCCAATTTACAAAGTGATGCATCTAGGGAGATGAGTCAGAATGTAAAGCCCTGTGTTACATTACACCTGCGTCAGGTATAATGTATGCAGGGTGGACGTTCCCATGCAAAAAGCCATGTAGAACTGACACAGTGAAATTTACAACATTTCACTGCGTCACTCTACCCCTTCACTGGGTCAAAATCCCTACGTCTGCTCAGACCAGGCGTAAGGAATGATACAGGGCTTTTCAAATGGGACTCACCTATCTGTTTTGGTGCATTGCTGGAGATGGGTCACTTTCATGAGCAACTCCAGCAATACGTCACATTTGTGCCAACAGATGTGTCAAAATTTCAGACGCATCTGTTCCTCCTTGTGCCATGGAGCACTGTATTGTAAATACCGAGCATCCATGTTGGCGCAAGGACATTTGGTGCTGGTGCAAGGAAACTGGCACATCTCTGCAGATGAGTCAGTTCCTTGTAAATCTGCCCCTTTGTTTTCCTTTTTTTCATATCTTGTGAGTTATTACAGTAATTAACTTTTTTTATTTCATTATGGCAGGGGGGAGAAATCCACATTTTACTGAGGGAAAATTGTCAGTCATAGTGGATGAAATTATAAAAGTAGAGGCACAACTGTTCGAACCCCAAGTACAAAATACAACTATAGATCAGAATAGGGAAATGTGGGCTAGAATAGTTGACAGAGTGAATTCTGTAGCAAACAACCTGTGAACACAGGAGGAAATAAGAAAGAGGTGGAATGACCTGCAGGGGAGAGCGCATTCCCTGGTCTTCAAGCGTCACCTGGAGGGCAACAGGACTAGTGATGGTTCTCCCAGTCCCCCCTTACAACTTTTTCCCTGGGGGGAGAAGGTCTTGCAGATCCACCAACCTGAAGGCTTGACAGGAATCCTTGGTGGAGTTGAGACTGATAAGTTAGACTTTTGAATGTGTCACTAAACCTAAATGTCCTTTTTACTTTTAAATGAGCTGTTGCTAATGTGTTTTGCATCTTTTGTAATCATAGAAATTCATAAATATATGTATTTATTTCAGTTTTGTAAGGAATATCATTGCAATGTTGTTTAGCTCATTTTACTAATTGTTAATATGCATTGTTAATATTTGTGTTTTTTTCATGTTACAGTTTTTGTTTTTGTTTATTGTTGCTCTGTTGTTAGAAGCTATTTAGTTGTACTTAGGATTACAGGTTTCAATTTACATGTACTATCACATGAAGTTATGGTGCATGCAAGCATTCATCATGTTATGAATGCTTGCACCAAAAAATAATTTTTGATATTATTTTTTAAAGTGTTAAGACAGGTGTGTTTATTTGAACTTGATCAGTGATATTCTTAAACATATATGCATTACATCATAACAAAATAAAGATACAATTAATGTAATAATAATCAGGGAATGTACTGGACAAGGGGAAATGTTATGTTAACAAATATATGAAATGATTTAAGTTTAACACAAACACTGATTTTACATTAAATTAAAAAAAATCACCTACCCTAGTGCAATTTCGACATTATATTAAATTTAAATAATTCCAATAATGTGTAATGTGTATGTTTAAAAATTAGATAGTTTATGAAAAAAACGTGAACACACCTGTATGGACACTTTTAGATTTTTTGATTGATGTGTCCATTATCATGAAGGGTGCTTGCACCAAATGTGAAAAAAACATTTTATTTACAGGTGTGTTTCTTTACATTTTTTCAATGCCAACATTACACACATATGCATTACACATTAGTAAAATATTGCGTGTAGGAGAGATTTACAAATGAAGTAGCACAGAGCTAATGCAAAACAGACAATTCAAACAGAACATGTAAAAAAATAAGCTTTTCTTCGATTCTATTCCGGCTATGATGGAGTTCATATGCTTCGTGGTCAAGTAGCAGCAGCAAAAAAGGAATTGGAATGTCAAGTACATGGTGGAAAATGATCTGGAAAAAAAAACCTGTAAATTTCTACCTCATATCCCTTTGAAACCACCAACTCAGGTGTGGAGATTTACCCACCACATTTACATCGGCAGGAAGACACATCGTAATTGGCCCGGTGGAGAAATGGGCTGAACTCTGTCTGACAGCTGCTTTTGCCTATGACACCATCGATGCAGATTGAAAAATCTGGCGGAGATAGCAGCAATCGGGTGGACTATCATCACATATACCCACCAATATCTAAATAGAACGGGCAGACTGCCTAATAGGCGGGCAGGAAATCTGACAGAAAAGCGACAGCAGGATCAGATCCTCCAAAATCTAAATCATGCCCTAAATACTTTATAGTGCCTAAAAGTAAAAAGCACCAACTTGGGAAATCTGGTTGCGTTTGACCAGGACAACATCAAAGTTTGAGACCGATCGCGATGGACCACTGGTTGGATAGACAAACCGAGAGGACTCGGTCAAGTTTTTACCGTCACACTCAATCATTTTCTGAAGCTTTTTCTCTTGACTTCAAGCGAGTCACCTCGTCAGGCCAGGTTTTGAGTCGACAAAGGCAGCTTAGTTCAGGTGAGGCCTTGGTGAAATCCAAGAATCCTTGAGTTCTGGAGCTTTCAGCGGGACAAACCTGAAATCCAGGCTGGATCTCAGTTCAATGTTGGCAGCTTGACATTGGATGACGGGTCAGTCTACTTACGGAGCTTTTAACCAAAAATTCTCCAAAGTTCTCCAAACTTTTGGAACGTCTTCCAAAAGATCCTTCTGGGGTTCCAAAGTGTTCACAACCCTAACACAAGGTTACAGAAGCACTGATATCCTCCTTGGGATTTTGGGACCACGTCTTCCACAGTGCACCTTGCCAAATGCTTTCAAGGACAGCTGAAGGTGGGCAGCTGGTTTCTTCCTGCTTGAGGTGGAGCTTGTTTAACCTTTTGCTTTCAGGGAGTCCAGTCCTTCACTTTTCAAAGCAAGGTAAAGTCCTTATGGGCTGTAGCTCCCAAGTGTGCAGCAAGTATAGACAAAATCCAAAATGGAGACATTCTCTCCTGGAGGTTAAGATCTCACTAAGCCACTGGTGTGGCTAACTTTCCATAGCACTCCTCCTCCAGCCCCTCTTCTAATTCAATTACTTGGGCACCTGCCTGGCTAGGGGTGGAGGAAGTAGGGGCAAGTCTGTGTCCTGTACTATCATTCCCTCTTCGAAGGCCAGTTTGGCTACTCTACCCCCATCCTGCCTTTTGCTCTGCAGCTGTAGACCTCTGACAATAAGATGTTATTTGTCTCTATGTAGATCACTTCACACCTCATCAGAGCAGTTTGGTTCAGCCTGTCCAAGGCTGGCCAATCAGGAGAGCCTGGTAGAAGGCTGGGTTGTGCACATCAGAAAAACATGTTCTATAACTTCTTATCTGTAATAGTTATAATAAATCTAATCTTAGCAAGTTGTTGGAGTTATCATAACTCTTCTTTTAAGTCTTTGAATTATTGTTTTAGCTCACTCCTGCCAATAGTTATAATTTATTAAAGTATTCCCATGTTAGCCTATAGAGCTAATGCACTACAATTGGGAAAAATTGAATTAGCAGTTTTTCCCTCCCCAGAGCATATACAACATATATAATGCCCCTGCTTATAGTTACAAGGCACCCTACCCCTGGGGCACCTATGGGAGACCTTAGGGGTGACTTATATGTAAAAATAAGGCAGTATAAGACTTTGAAAGTACCTTTAATTCCAAAGTCGAATTTGCATATAAGACAATTTTAAAAGCGGCCTGCAAAGCAGAACTGCTTTTCAAATGACAGCAGTCAACACAGCAGTGCCCACTTAAGTGCATTAAATCTACTTGGCATCTAAACCACCATGCTCTACCATATACTAGGGGCATATAGGTAGGTTGTAATACCAATTGTAATTACACCTTTTTACCATATATCTTTTACACAGAGCACAGGCCTTGGGTTGGGTAGCAGCGCCCAGGGCACAATCAAAGTCAGTAACCACTAGTATCAGTCATACACTGGGACTGAATTTCTCATATCTAGTAAATGTTTGAAGTTAATCTGCAAAAACACTACCTTGAGTATCCAGACGTTTGAGAGATGTACCCCAGATGAGACTACGGTGCGCTCACATTCCCATTCTTCCTTACTTCCAGAGTTTGGGACAACTTTCTGTACTTTTTCACAATTGAGCAGAACTACCTTCAAGGAAGCAGGTTGGATTGTCAATCAAGTTCTGCAAATTCTGACACATACCTCCCCATAATCCCTTTTCTCATCATTATCACCCCTTACAGAGAAAATCAACGTCCTATGACATGCTTTGTCTCAGCTTGTTGTTACTGTTGAGCCACAAGTGCTACTTGCACTTTAACCTTCACTCCTCCAGAAGAGTAGTATTTGAGGAACCAATAGTAATAGAAATAATAATGTCTCTATGCACAAAGGAGTGCTTTCCTACTTCGGGGATGATGAACTCAACTATCTAATTGAAAACTATGAAAAACTATTTTATAATCCTGTGCTCAGTCTCCCAACCCTGACTAAGAAAACCTACCCATCATCACCACCTTGAACCACACACCTACACACTCTTCCCCCTCAACCAAAAGGGCACCTTTGAACCTCAGTCAAGAGTCTTTAGACCCTCTGAAATACCGTTTCTCTAAGGCCAGAGCTCTCCTCTCTAAGGTGTGTCCTGCACCACTCCCAATCTGCAGTAAAACACTGCATTAAGATAGATTATACAATCATAAACCTCAACTTCGATATCACGATTCTTACAGAAACCTGCCTTAATGCTTCCTCACACAGTATACTGGACCTTCTTCTTCCACCCCACTATTCCATCTTCAATTGTGATGACAGATATGTGGACGAGTACCTCGGATTCAGGAAACTACACCAAACTGCAGTCCTCTCCCTACTACTCTGCATTCCTTCCAAAATCTGTTGCTTGAAATATCTGCTCACAAATCTCCACCACTGAGGTTGAGTGTTATATGTCACACCCTCTGGTGATATCAACATGGTCAACAAAGATTGTAAGGGAGTTTATGACATCACAACTAGTAACCTCCAATAACATACCATCTTCCTTGGGGATTTCAATCTACAGTGAAGAGAACAGAAACGTTGTTAACTCCTTTTTTCTTTGTGAAAATGACCTCCTACAGCACTCCCTACACCAATGCCAGAAGCTTATGAATTGTAAAGGCTTTTCCCTGGGCCTGATCATTCCCAAAGATTCTCTTCTTACAGCCAATGACCCAATCTAGACTGGTGGCACTGTTTCCAAAACCCCTTCATGGAGAGCTCCAACTCTCACAAAATCTGAAGGCAACGCAAAATGGAAAAAATCTGTTTTCATGATACCAACATCATTGTCATTAACACCCTTGCGAATAAGGCATACCTAAACCTCTCAATCATATATCCTCAGCTGAACATTTATACAACTACTATTGATTATAATAATTGCATCAATGCCCTGATTGAAGAATTTACGCCTCTAAACAGTAAGCTAAAGAGGCCTAAAGCTTCTTCCATCTAGTTCTCAAAAGAACTCCAAAATGAAAAGGAACAACTGAGAAAACTAGAGAAATCCTGGAGACAGCCATCCTCTCCCTCAGGCTTGACTAGACTGAAGGCTGCAAGGGAGAATTTGAAAGACCATATTTTCAGAGGCAATTCCACCCATCATATCCCTCTTACACGCTGCCGAAAACAGACTAATACTCCTATTCAGGCAAAAAATTCCACACTGGAGCCACTTCCTTGTGTGATGAATTTGTAAAATTTAAAAACATTAACATCATTGACTTCTCTCTTCCACCATCCTTCTGGTTGATGTCAAGTGCAATAGTCCTGGTTGCATTTTGATCTGATCTCAGAGACGGAGCTCCTGGACATCTTCTTTGAATCCAAAGTATCTAATCACCTTTCTGATGCTATATCTGGCTCTACCAGCACAGCAAAATCCTACCCAGGCAGCTTCTTCCCATCTGGTGAACCTTGGTAGAATCCTCTCTTAAGCAAGGCATCTTTCTATCAATGTTTAGAAACAAGTACATCCCTCGTCTATTAGTGGATTCCAATAACTTTTGTCCTCTCACTACCTTTCTCTTCGTAGGAAAGGTAATAGAAGTCTGCATAGATTGTTCTCACATGCTTGCAATCAACCTGCTAGAATCCTTTCAATTAGGCTTCCAACAGGCCTAAAGCACAGAGACTGCCTTCCTGCAAATTGTGGATAACTCACTATGCATTTCTAACTGTGGCAACTTCCCTTAACTTGTGCTCTTTGGTCTCTCAGCTGTTTTTGACTTAGTGAACCACGTCAGCCAGAGCAAAATCTTGAGAGAACAAAGTGGGCATTGACTGGTTCCCTTCTTATCTAGCCGCTTTTTTCTTTAATAAATTCTGCCTCCCACACGGAATTGCTAAGGCTTGATGTTCTCATGACCCTTATTTAATCTTTAAATATATTCTCCCTAGATAGGTTTCTAAGTACATTTGGGATTTTTTACCAACTATATATTGATAATACTCAGACTATTCTGAAAATCTTATCCCCTGTTGACAATTTACTTCTATCCAGCACTCTGGCTAGAATTCAAATGCGAATGGCAGACCGCCATCGCAAATGTAACCTTACTAAAATGGAATTCATGCCAATCTCTCCAAACAAGTCCAACAACATTGTACACGAGTGGATGAAATCACATCCCAGGATTGTAAGTAGGACATTATTGAGAATGCCAAGTCCCTGGGCTTCGTCCTCAACAGTCGGGTTAACCTTCAGAGAAAATCACTGCTATAGCCAAGAGCACAAGTATCCAACTAAGATTTCTCAGCGACATAAGAAACTTCATCCCAGAATAAGACAAAATCAATAGTACATATGCTGTTTATTTCAAGACTTGACTACGGGAACATGCTTTTTAACAGACTTCCTAAAGGTAACTTGGCCTCCCTCAGAGCAGTTCTACATATGGTAGTTCGTCTTGTTACAGGCCACAAGAAACTTGACCATATCTCTCCATTCCTGCTAACACGTCAATGGCTCGCTATTGAAGCTAGAGACAAATTCAAGTCTGAGTGCAACACATACAAAGCGCTGCATGACTTTTCTCTCAGCTGCCTCTCTGGAAAGGTGAAGATCTCTGGTGCTCAGCAGGGTTGGAGAAACACAGACTCTCTTTTCTTGGAGCCCCTAGATTCAAACATTAATGCTACAAGACAATGTATATGATGGCTAGAAAGAAAAGGGAACAACAATGTATGAGTGGTGTTTAGGTCTCGGCTCCATATTCTCATGTTTGCATGTCCGTATAAGAGGTACACGAGAACAAATTAACAAGTCATGGACATTATCTTCTTTATAAACATATACTCAGAAACAGTAATTTCGTGAAAGGAGAAAATGAGACTGAAGTTTACTGTGACATTGACAGAAATTTGCCTACCATGGAAATAACAGATTTTACTGTGTCACATCAAACATAAATGGCTCAAAATGCCTTTGCCTCATCCTTAGTGTAGTTCTCACATACTTCATAATAATCCTAGCAAAAGTCAGCATGAGAAAAAAAGTTTAGCTGTTCCGTACCTGTAAAAGTACTTCCTGAATGAGTACCAATTTCCTACTCAACTGTGGGACCCAATTATGAGTTGCACACTACTGGGTTGGTTTTACTGCATGTGCAAATATACCATTACTTTAAGGCAAATCTGCCCAGCACCATGCAATTACGAATTAAAGTCCATGGGATGGTGAAAAACCACATAGAATTTCCAATCTGTGCGCTTTAACACATTTATTTACCACCTTTCCAAACAGGTAGTTTGAGAGGCCGGCTGAGTATATGATGTACACTTATGCAAGTGAACACCTTGCACTGATCCAGGCAACCCTTATGGGGATTTTAGTGGTCTTAGACAACCTTAGAAAGCTCTCTAAGTGGTAGCTGTGGAGAGCAGCCTTCAGGCTTAGTCCAGAAGGAGTGTAAAGCAGTTTGTTTTACCAGAACACAATCTTATAGGTATAGAATAAATGAAAAAGAACCACACAGTGTATTTATAAAAATATGCATTCATTATAAGACACTCACTAACACATTTAGATATCTTCTAGCCGGGGATATACACAATACACACAATACTTTGCAATAGAAACAGGTAAGTAGAACAGAATACACAGTGGTCCCCAGAGACAGACCAAACCATATACTAAGAAAGTGGTATGCAAACTACGACTCGGGTCAAGACAATAGTCAGAGGATGCAGAAGTGCAGGGGACCCAAGGAGCCACCCAAGGTGAGTATCTAAGAGCCCCATGGAGGTCCTGTGCAGTGTAGGAACGCAACTGCGTTCTCCATACAAATCAACATGTAAGTCACGATTGCAATTTTACAGAAAAAGGACCTTCCCACCGTGCATACCTTAGGAACCAGGTTACCTGCCCCAGAGGAGTCAGTGGATAGGTGTGAAGTGGCGTCGGAAACCGCTGTCGAACCCAATGCAGGACTTCAGGAAAGTGTTGCTGTTGGAGAAGGTAAAAGGATCTGATGGAACCTAAAGGTGGATTCACGTTGAGAAGTACCTGAAAGCAGAGAGGACAGAGTCCACGTGGACATGACCAGGAGGCATGGAAGACGAATGCTCACCAATGTCGGGTACTGTAGAAGTGGTGACGGTGCCCTTAGAACTGCAGCTTTGCGGATGAGGTGACACTGTGGATGATTAGGAGCCGTACACGAGCTGTCTCACGTCGGATGTCGAGAGCTGAGGGGTCCATGTTTGGCGGGAGCCCCAACAAGCCTTGGCAACTGCAAACAACAAAGGAGTAGAAGAAGGTGCAATGTCGGGACCAGCTAGGTCCAGGAGACTTACTACAAGTAGGGGAGTCAAGGCAGGCCCTGAGCATTCAGGGGAGCCCAGGAAAATTCAAATGTGACCCTTGACAGGACCCACAGGGCGGAGGCACTGGAGTCGCAAGAGGACCTCGAGCAGCTACCAAAGAAGCAGGCCCACTTTGCAAGAAATACGATGTGGTCAAAGATTCTGGTCATTGGAGATGCATGAGGTTGGCACCCAAAGATCTTGATGGAAGGAGGCCAACAAGCATTTGCAACAGCAAGTCAACGCGGTGCACAGGGGTACGATTACTACGGCTCTGACGAGGGATACTGGCCTCACACTTGGTGAAAGGACTGGGTAGGCCTCGAGGGATGTGAAGAACCACCACCTGTGTTGCAGAACCTTTCGGAGTCAGGAGAAGTTCAGGATGAGCAGACCAGTCAGCTTAGTTGCGGTGCCTGCAGATGCAAGTAAGTGACCTCTTCACTTCAAGGGTGATTCCTTCAGGTGTCTTGGATGTCCACAGGCCCTGGACGGGTTCCTTTATGGAGCACAGGCACAGACGTTGAAGCAGATGAGCAGGGTGAAGAGATCAGGAGCAGCAGGAATCTTCCCGGTTGCAGCCTTGATGCCCAGAGTGAAGTCCAAAGTGCCTAGACAGTCGTAATTGAAGTGGTGTCGGAATTGAATTGTGTCCCAAGATTAATCTAGGGAGCCACCCACAGGTAAGCCCTTAAATACCCTAAAGAAAGGGTTGGGAGGATACAGGGGTTCCTCCCTAAGGAGGGCTTGACAAGGGAGAGGATACTCTCCTGTCCTTTGACCAGTTTTGCGCCAGAGTGGGAGCCAACGACTCCCTGAACTGGTTTGAGTTGGACTATGTATGGAGTGCACCAAATGTGCCCTGCACGTAGACTATGTGGTGCTTGCAAGCGCTCCCACGCTGGCCCAATACACTAAATCCTGTGGCCACACCTCCCTGTGCCTATTGTTATGCTTTCCCCTGCTTGTGCTTGGCTCAGTAGCAGGAGGGTAGAATTGTGTCTCTGGTCGGCAGCAGCCATGTTGTGCTGTCAGGGTCTAGAAGGCTGCTAATGGGAGCACTGAGGACCTAACAGAGGGCCTTTACAGTGCTTGTAATCATACTTCCCGCACCGGCAGCGCAATGAGATCGTAAATAAGTACCTGGATGTGGAAAAACCTATAACTAATAATCAGACAGAGCGAGACCAACGCATGAAAGCATGGTTTTAATTTACTTCTTTCTGACTTGTAATAGGGCACTAGGCACAGGTTACCAGATGTACGATAGGAAATCTCGGGTGGCATATTCCCTGGGTTCCCATTTGTCCAATACATAATTCTATATAGAGTAGACTTAAGCACTGGGGAATGGTACTAAATGTGTAAACGCACATTATTTTACTTTTACTTTTTTATTTTAGGGGAAACAGTGGAAACAATGCTTCTCTTAGATCTTCTCCAAGTTTGAAGATGATCTGTTCCCTTTCTTATCCATTTACAAATCAGTGGTGTCGCTAAAGATAAATCTGTGTGAAGATTATTTCAAATCAAAACAACACTAAAGGGGCTATTCACAAAGGCTTTCCTACTTTTGGTTATTCATCAAACCCAATTGTAAAGTTAATCAAAAGTGTAGAGTTACACATCTCTAACCCCTGAAAAAGAAGGCAGAGCCTAACTTACAAGTGTAAGGGCCAAATGTACAAAAAAAGTCTGTTTACGATTTTCATATTCTAAATCGCAAACAGCTATGTACAACAGGTCTCAGACACTTTGCTATTTCTGATAAGTCGCAAATGGACCTGCCTCATCAATATTTATGAGACAGGTCACAATTTGTGAATCATTGGGAATGGCTACAATAAAAGGGATGGTGACCTGCTGGTGTCAGCAGACCACCATGCCTGTGATTGCTTTTTAAATAAAGCACTATTTTTTTTGTAATGCATCCTGTTTTATTTAAAGGAACACAGGCTGGATTGCAAAAATAATAATGAAAAGGTTTTTTTCTCCTTTTTTAAGGGTAGGCAGTGGTCCATGGGAATATGTATATTCTCACTGAAAAAGCTAACGGTTACAGAAACGTTATAGTTAGACTCAGGTGTCACTCATACAAAACCAGTGAAATTCAGCGGGTATAATTATCTGCATTAACTATAACTCACGCCCCCACAATGCACTGCTTGTGACTTCACATATTACATAACTCGTGACATGGTCAGTTACATCACTAATGACTTTGCTGATGACATCTCAAATGGCATCACTGATGAAATCACTGATGACATCATCTAGTGACTGAAATGTTTATGAGTGTTAAATATATATACCTGAGCCTAAATATAACATCCCTTCTGTAATCTTTGTTTTATTAGTTAATTTCTAAGGTTTTTAAAAGGCTAATTCCTAACTATATCGTCCCTGTAAACTTTGTTTTTTCAGTGAATTTCTAAGGTTTTTTAAATGCTAATTCCTAACTATAACGTCCATGTAACCTTTGTTTTTTTTCGTGAATTTTTATGTTTTTTTAACTGGTAGTCACATTTGCAGAGTCTTGGAGAAAGGGGACGAGACCTTCGACCAGATTTCACGAATCCCACTGTGTGGTAATTACTGGTGGTTACAGGAGGGCTTATGGGCCCCCAATAACATTCAGCATCCAAGAGGACTTCATCCTCCAATCAGTAGTGTGCCAGGAGGTGTGTTTCAGAGTGGTGGAAGAAGGGGCATGGCCTCCAAAGACCTCTTAGCAATTCCGCTGTGTGGCACTTACTGAAGGTCACAGGAGGGGTAAGTGGCCTCAAAGACCCACAGCAGCCAAAGGGACTTCATCTCCCAACCAGTAGTGTGCCAGGAGGCATGTTTGCACAGTGGTGGAGAAAGGGTGCATGGCCTCTCAAGACCTCTTAGCAATCACGCTGTGTGGCACTTACTGGAGGTAACAGGAGGGGTTAGTGGCCTCAAGGACCCTCTGCAGCCAAGGGGACGTCATCTCCCAACCAGTAGTGTGTCAGGAGGCATGTTTGCACAGTGACAGCGAAAGGGGGCATGGACTCTGATTACCTCTAAACAATCCCGCTGTGTGGGACTTACAGGAGGTAACATAAGGGCTTGTTGGCCCCAAAAGACCCTCTGGAGCCATGGGGACTTCATCCACCAACCAGCAGCGTGCAAGGAGGCATGTTTGCAGAGTGGTGGAGAAAAGGGCATAGCCTCCAAAGACTGCTCATCAATCCCACTGCGAGGGACCTACTGGAGGGCTTGTTGGTCCCCAGGCACACTCTGGAGCCAAAGGGACTTAATCCCCCAACCAGCAGCACACCAGGAGATGAATTTGTAGAGTGGTGGATAAAGGTGGCAGGGCCACTCGTGAGTTACAGGGCATTTTCTTTTTCAATTTTCTTTTGTTATGGAAGGGGGCTGCCTAGGTCCCCACCCCAGGGCCAATTTCAGCCCCAAAGACCCCATCCCCAGGCCCAGGCATTTTGAGAAAGGGAGTAGGGGCTGCATTGCAACCCTCCCAGGCTGATTTTGGCCCTGGGGATGCAATCCAAGAGGCTTGGCCTCTAGTCTGGGTGCCCTGACCCGACAAAGGGCACCCACATGCTTTTTTGGGGACCACAGGGGGGAGTCTGAAGGGCCCCGTGGTTCCTGCTGTCTTTGCACCTCCTGCTTAGGGCAGAGGGAGCTACTGAACATGCAGCTCTGCTCCATTTTCAGCAAGCAAGACCATTTTTAATGCTCTTGCTTGCTGAAAAGCAAAGCAGCATTTTCTATAGCTTTGCAGTAGCAGTGCTGCCCCTAGACATTCCAGGAGCTGGCCTTGGTGGGTGGCGGTCTCCAGGGCCATCTATGGCGCCAGGAGGGGGTCCGCAGGCCTCCTCCTTTCTCTGATTTTGCCCCGAGGAAATGGTGGGCCCATGGGCTGTGGGGGGGCAAGTGGCCCCCATCCAATTTAACAAAAGCCCCAGGGAGGTGGCAGTCCCTGGGCCTGCAGGGGGTTTGTGTGGCCCCCTCATATTCATTCTAATTGAAGCCCTGGGGACGTGGCAGCCCCTGGGGCTGTGAGTGGGTCTGCACAAACGCCCACATCGTTGAAAAATACATTCCTGGGTAGGTGGCGGTCCCCGGGGCTGATTAATAAGCCCCAGACAGATGTTGCTCCCGATGGTTTTATAAGCCCCAGCATCTTGAGACCCTCCTTTTTTTCTTCTGCACCTGCAACCTTCCCCCACTTGGGGGCCAATTACAAACAAAGCATGGTATTTTTTATAATATTTCAAAAACTACTGAGCGGATGTACACCAAATTACAAACAGGCACTAGCCTGGACAAACATCTTTTTTTAATTTTTTTATTTATATTCGTATATATACTTTATTCGATATAAAATATCATAAAAGTACAAACATATTTGGTTCATCGATAAAAAAACCATCATTATATACAACAAGTTGCAATATAGAAATATGCATAAAAAAATATATTTACAATAAAAACCATATAAAACACTTCCTAATGAAGCAGAACAAATACAACATTGATCTCTAAATGGCCTAACTCTTACTGTGCCTTAGCAGTTTGGTACGCGTTGACCAAGCGCACCCCAGAAATTTGGCTACCCCACAGACCACGGCGAGGGAAGAGGCATCGGTTATAAAGGTACGTAACGCCACCCTATAATCCACAAAACCCAGATTTCTACAAATTGGTCTAAGCCATTTCCTCCTTGCCGCCCTATAGACCGGGCACGCAAAGAGGAAATGGGGGATGGATTCATTGGGGGCCTGGCACCCAGGACAGTTGGCGGATGTTACGCTCTGTTTTATCCAGCCTGCTACCAAGATGTTAAGCGGGAGGGTACCTAACCTGAGCTTCAAATAGAGCATTCTATCTCGTGGAGATTGACCAACATCTAGTTTCCTGCCAAATTTGGTGTAATTGCGTTCAGCAGCTCAGGCTATAGTCGTGTCTAAAAGCCCTATGAAAATGAACATCGGGAAAATGCGCTTTTAGGCCCCCCCCCCTTGTTCACAGCCCCCAGTTGATGGATCACCCCGAAACTTTCAATACAGCAACTGAAGTGAACGGCAAATCATTTTGAAACTTTCGTGAAGATTCGGCGCTAAAATTATTGGCAATAAAAAAATGCTTTTCCTGTGGAAACTATGTCCAAACTATAACTACCTACTGACGACCAGTTACAAGACAAGGCAAGACAACCAGTTCAGTTCAGTAACAACTTAATGTTTTAAACTCTACAAACCTTTAAATTTACCAGAGGCATGGAAGACGAATGCCCACCAATGTCGGGTACTGCAGAAGTGGTGACGGTGCCCTTAGAACTGCAGCTTTGTGGACGAGGTGACACTGTGGATGATTAGGAACCGTACACGAGCTGTCTCACGTCGGATGTCGAGAGCTGAGGAGTCCATGGTTGGCGGGAGCACCAACAAGCCTTGGCAACAGCAAACAACAAAGGAGTAGAAGAAGGTGCAAGGTCGGGACCAGCTAGGTCCAGGAGACTTACTACAAGTAGGGGAGTCAAGGCAGGCCCTGAGCATTCAGGGGAGCCCAGGAAAATTCAAATGTGACCCTTGACAGGACCCACAGGGCGGAGGCACTGGAGTCGCAAGAGGACCTCGAGCAGCTACCAAAGAAGCAGGCCCACGTTGCAAGAAATACGATGTGGTCAAAGATTCTGGTCATTGGAGATGCATGAGGTTGGGACTATTTGGCACCCAAAGATCTTGATGGAAGGAGGCCAACAAGCCTTTGCAACAGAAAGTCAACGCGGTGCACAGGGGTACGATTACTGCGACTCTGACGAGGGATACTGGCCTCAAACTTGGTGAAAGGACTGGGTAGGCCTCGAGGGATGTGAAGAACTACCACCTGTGTTGCAGAACCTTTCGGAGTCAGGAGAAGTTCAAGATGAGCAGACCAGTCAGCTTAGTTGCGGTGCCTGCAGATGCAAGTAAGTGACTTCTTCACTTCAAGGGTGATTCCTTCAGGTGTCTTGGATGTCCACAGGCCCTGGACGGGTTCCTTTATGGAGCACAGGCACAGACGTTGAAGCAGATGAGCAGGGTGAAGAGATCAGGAGCAGCAGGAATCTTCCCGGTTGCAGCCTTGATTCCCAGAGTGAAGTCCAAAGTGCCTAGACAGTCGTAATTGAAGTGGTGTCGGAATTGAATTGTGTCCCAAGATTAATCTAGGAACCCACCCACAGGTAAGCCCTTAAATACCCTAAAGAAAGGGTTGGGAGGATACAGGGGTTCCTCCCTAAGGAGGGCTGGACAAGGGAGAGGATACTCTCCTGTCCTTTGTCCAGTTTTGTGCCAGAATGGGAGCCAACGACTTCCTGAACTGGTTTGAGCTGGACTATGTATGGAGGGCACCAAATGTGCCCTGCACGTAGACTATGTGGCGCTTGCAAGCGCTCCCACGCTGGCCCAATACACTAAATCCTGTGGCCACACCTCCCTGTGCCTATTGTTATGCTTTCCCCTGCTTGTGCTTGGCTCAGTAGCAGGAGGGTAGAATTGTGTCTCTGGTCGGCAGCAGCCATGTTGTGCTGTCAGGGTCTAGAAGGCTGCTAATGGGAGCACTGAGGACCTAACAGAGGGCCTTTACAGTGCTTGTAATCATACTTCCCGCACCGGCAGCGCAATGAGATGGTAAATAAGTACCTGGATGTGGAAAAACCTATAACTAGTAATCAGACAGAGCGAGACCAACGCATGAAAGCATGGTTTTAATTTACTTCTTTCTGACTTGTAATAGGGCACTAGGCACAGGTTACCAGATGTACGATAGGAAATCTCGGGTGGCATATTCCCTGGGTTCCCATTTGTCCAATACATAATTCTATATAGAGTAGACTTAAGCACTGGGAGAATGGTACTAAATGTGTAAACGCACATTATTTTACTTTTACTTTTTTATTTTAGGGGAAACAGTGGAAACAATGCTTCTCTTAGATCTTCTCCAAGTTTGAAGATGATCTGTTCCCTTTCTTATCCATTTACAAATCAGTGGTGTCGCTAAAGATAATTCTGTGTGAAGATTATTTCAAATCAAAACAACACTAAAGATGCTATTCACAAAGGCTTTCCTACTTTTGGTTATTCATCAAACCCAATTGTAAAGTTTATCAAAAGTGTAGAGTTACACATCTCTAACCCCTGAAAAAGAAGGCAGAGCCTAACTTACAAGTGTTAGGGCCAAATGTACAAAAAAAGTCAGTTTACGATTTTCTAATTCTAAATCGCAAACAGCTATGTACAACAGGTCTCAGACACTTTGCTATTTCTGATAAGTCGCAAATGGACCTGCCTCATCAATATTTATGACAGGTCACAATTTGTGACCCATTGGGAATGGCTACAATAACAGGGATGGTGACCTGCTGGTGTCAGCAGACCACCATGCCTGTGATTGCTTTTTAAATAAAGCACTATTTTTTTGTAATGCATCCTGTTTTATTTAAAGGAACACAGGCTGGATTGCAAAAATAATAATGAAAAGGGTTTTTTCTCCTTTTTTAAGGGTAGGCAGTGGTCCATGGGAATATGTATATACTCACTGAAAAAGCTAACGGTTACAGAAACGTTATAGTTAGACTCAGGTGTCACTCATACAAAACCAGTGAAATTCAGCGGGTGTAATTATCTTCATTAACTATAACTCGCGCCCCCGCAATGCACTGCTTGTGACTTCACATATTACATAACTCGTGACATGGTCAGTTACATCACTAATGACTTTGCTGATGACATCTCAAATGGCATCACTGATGAAATCACTGATGACATCATCTAGTGACTGAAATGTTTATGAGTGTTAAATATATATACCTGAGCCTAACTATAACATCCCTTCTGTAATCTTTGTTTTATTAGTTAATTTCTAAGGTTTTTAAAAGGCTAATTCCTAACTATAACGTCCCTGTAAACTTTGTTTTTTCAGTGAATTTCTAAGGTTTTTTAAATGCTAATTCCTAACTATGACGTCCCTGTAACCTTTGTTTTTTTTCGTGAATTTTTATGTTTTTTTAACTGGTAGTCACATCTGCAGAGTCTTGGAGAAAGGGGACGAGACCTTCGACCAGATTTCACGAATCCCACTGTGTGGTACTTACTGGCGGTTACAGGAGGGCTAATTGGGCCCCCAAGAACATTCAGCATCCAAGAGGACTTCATCCTCCAATCAGTAGTGTGCCAGGAGGTGTGTTTCAGAGTGGTGTAAGAAGGGGCATGGCCTCCAAAGACCTCTTAGCAATTCCGCTGTGTGGCACTTACTGAAGGTCACAGGAGGGGTTAGTGGCCTCAAAGACCCGCAGCAGCCAAAGGGACTTCATCTCCCAACCAGTAGTGTGCCAGGAGGCATGTTTGCACAGTGGTGGAGAAAGGGTGCATGGCCTCTCAAGACCTCTTAGCAATCACGCTGTGTGGCACTTACTGGAGGTAACAGGAGGGGTTAGTGGCCTCAAGGACCCTCTGCAGCCAAGGGGATGTCATCTCCCAACCAGTAGTGTGTCAGGAGGCGTGTTTGCACAGTGACAGCGAAAGGGGGCATGGACTCTGATTACCTCTAAACAATCCCGCTGTGTGGGACTTACAGGAGGTAACATAAGGGCTTGTTGGCCCCAAAAGACCCTCTGGAGCCATGGGGACTTCATCCACCAACCAGCAGCGTGCAAGGAGGCATGTTTGCAGAGTGGTGGAGAAAGGGGCATAGCCTCCAAAGACTGCTCATCAATCCCACTGCGAGGGACCTACTGGAGGGCTTGCTGGTCCCCAGCCACACTCTGGAGCCAAGGGAACTTAATCCCCCAACCAGCAGCGCACCAGGAGATGAATTTGTAGAGTGGTGGATAAAGGTGGCAGGGCCACTTGTGAGTTACAGGGCATTTTCTTTTTTAATTTTCTTTTTTTATGGAAGGAGGCTGCCTAGGTCCCCACCCCAGGGCCAATTTCAGCCCCAAAGACCCCATCCCCAGGCCCAGGCATTTTGAGAAAGGGAGTAGGGGCTGCATTGCAACCCTCCCAGGCTGATTTTGGCTCCGGGGATGCCATCCCCGAGGCTTGGCCTCTAGTCTGGGTGCCCTGACCCCACAAAGGGCACCCACATGCTTTGTTGGGGACCACAGGGGGGAGTCTGAAGGGCCCCGTGGTTCCTGCTGTCTTTGCACCTCCTGCTTAGGAAAGAGGGAGCTACTGAACATGCAGCTCTGCTCCATTTTCAGCAAGCAAGACCATTTTAATGCTCTCGCTTGCTGAAAAGCAAAGCAGCATTTTCTATAGCTTTGCAGGAGCAGTGCTGCCCCTAGACTTTCCAGAAGCTGGCCTTGGTGGGTGGCGGTCTCCAGGGCCATCTATGGCGCCAGGAGGGGGTCCGTAGGCCTCCTCCTTTCTTTGATTTTGCCCCGAGGAAATGGTGGTCCCATGGGCTATGGGGGGGCAAGTGGCCCCCATCCAATTTAACAAAAGCCCCAGGGAGGTGGCAGTCCCTGGGCCTGCAGGGGGTCTGTGTGGCCCCCTCATATTCATTCTAATTGAAGCCCTTGGGATGTGGCAGCCCCTGGGGCTGTGAGTGGGTCTGCACAAACGCCCACATCGTTGAAAAATACATTCCTGGGTAGGTGGCGGTCCCCGGGGCTGATTAATAAGCCCCAGAGACATGTTGATCCAGGGGGTTTTATAAGCCCCAGCATGTAGGGACCCTCCTTTTTTTCTACTGCACCTGCAACCTTCCCCCACTTGGGGGCCAATTACAAACAAAGCGTGGTATTTTTTATAATATTTCAAAAACTACTGAGCGGATGTACACCAAATTACAAACTACCCTGGACAAACATCTTTTTTTTATTTTATTTTTTATATTCATATATACTTTATTCAAGTTGCAATATAGAAATATGCATAAAAAAATATATTTACAATAAAAACCATATAAAACACTTCCTAATGAAGCAGAACAAATACAACATTGATCTCTAAATGGTCTAACTCTTACTGTGCCTTAGCAGTTTGGTACGCGTTGACCAAGCGCACCCCAGAAATTTGGCTACCCCACAGACCACGGCGAGGGAAGAGGCATCGGTTATAAAGGTACGTAACGCCACCCTATAATCCACAAAACCCAGATTTCTACAAATTGGTCTAAGCCATTTCCTCCTTGCCGCCCTATAGACCGGGCACGCAAAGAGGAAATGGGGGATGGATTCATTGGGGGCCTGGTACCCAGGACAGTTGGTGGATGTTACGCTCTGTTTTTTCCAGCCTGCTACCAAGACGTTAAGCGGGAGGGTACCTAACCTGAGCTTCAAATAGAGCATTCTATCTCGTGGAGATTGACCAACATCTACTTTCCTGCTAAATTTGGTGTAATTGCGTTCAGAAGCTCAGGCTATAGTCGTGTCTAAAAGCTCTATGAAAATGAACATCGGGAAAATGCGCTTTTAAGCCTCCCCCTTGTTCACAGCCCCCAGTTGATGGATCACCCTGAAACTTTCAATACAGCAACTGAAGTGAACGGCAAATCATTTTGAAACTTTCGTGAAGATTCGGCGCTAAAATTATTGGCAATAAAAAAATGCTTTTCCTGTGGAAACTATGTCCAAACTATAACTACCTACTGACGACTAGTTCAGTTCAGTAACAACTTAATGTTTTAAACTCTACAAACCTTTAAATTCACCAGTTATAGTAATAGTTATTTCAAGTAACTATAACTCCTGCTCCCGCCATGCACACTTTTGTCATCCATAATTTCACTACAAATGTTGCAGTGATATTATCAATGATGTCATAGAAGATGTAGTGAGTGATGTACTATGTGTGGTAAATAGCACTGTTACTGTAACATTTGTTTTTTTCAGTGAATTGCTAGGATTCTTTTTTCTTTAAGTGATATTTAGTTACAATATGTAAACCCAGCCCCTGCCACACATGGCCGAAGGACCAGTAGCCAACCTCCCTCATACAGCCAACCCCAAGCTGAGCAGTGTTTTTGGTCGTGCATTGTGGGGGGCTGGCCCTGCTGCCAAGCCAGGCCCTGTGGCCACCCCCGTATGCAGCCAATCCCCCTAAAGGCAGCCAACCCCACTCTGCACACAGTCTTCGGCCATCCACTGCAGTGGGATTGGCTTAGGGACTGCCCCTAGAGATAACATCCCAAAGGACCTTTTTCTATAGTGGGGGGAACTATTGCTCAGTGGGCAGGGTACCTCTAGCCCTTCCTCTCAATTTTTGGCCTCTTCCATTGGACACCCCCCTGGTCCCAGTAAAGACTGTACGTAATCTGGGGGTCTGTTTCAATGAGAAGCTAAGTCTTGAGTCGCATGTTAACAAGGTGGCCTCGAACTGTTATATGATTATGAGAGGCTTACGCAGGATCCTGCCTCTACTGCCCCTCCATGTGCGAGGTACAGTAGTTCGATGCACTATTCTTAGTCGCCTGGACTATTGTAACGCCTTGCTGCTTGCTTCCCCAGCTTATCTGATCCGGAGGCTTCAACGTATCCAGGCAGCTGCCGCAAAACTTGCCCTTTTGAGACCGCGCTTTTCATCCAGCACCAAGGCTTTGACCGAGCTCCACTGGCTGCCTGTGCAACAGAGAATTATGTTTAAATCCCTGTGTGTAACCTTTAAAGCTCTTCATGGCCTTGGCCCTAAACCGTTGCAAAGTCTTTTTAGATGGTATGTCCCCACGCGCACTCTGCGCTCTTCTTCAGCTAGGCTGGCCTTGATTCCCAAGACAAAGAGAGCTACTTTGGGAGGCAGAGCTTTCAGCTCTGCGGCTGCGCGACTATGGAATAGTCTCCCCTCGGAGTTACGACAGGTGCAGGATCTGACACTTTTCCGTGGGCAGCTTAAGACCTGGCTGTTCCCCAGAGTTTAATCCCCAGCCCCCCCCCTTTTTCCTTCCCTTCATTATGTCTTTAGCGCCAGGATGCCCGTAGGGTTGCAGTGCGCTCTACAAATATTTATACATACATACATACATACATGTGGCCCCCCTTATGAACCTATTGTGGCCCTGAGGCCCTCATTCCTCAGTAGGCCCTGGGGACCCCAACCCCCAAGGCTTTATTTATTTAAACTGGGAGGTAAGCCACGTGGCACCCCTCCACAAGCCATATATATTTTAAAGGGGGGTTGCGTGGCCCCTCTCCCTGAGCTTTATTGGGGCCTGGAGAATCTATCCTCTAGGGCGTTATTTTTTATTAAAGGGGAGTAGGCTGTGTAACCCCTCCTCCGCGAGCATTGTTAGGCCATAGAAAGCCCATCCTCTGGGCCACTCCTTTAAATAAAGGGAAGGGGGCCATGCAGCCCTCCACCCGAGCAGTTATCAGCCCAGTGGATCAAATCCTCTCGGGCCCTCACACTTAAAGGTGGGTGCCCTATTGTTGCTTTAATGCAGGCAGGGAAACAGATAAAAATTCTGCTTCCAGTGGACAGGAGTATTTTCAAAGCCCCTGCCAGCTGTGAGCAGACTTTGTGACTGCTCCCGCGCGGCGGGAGTTTTGAAAATGCTTCCACATAGTGAGAGCAAACATGGGTTTCCCTGCAAGTGTATGTATGGGTATGGAAACTGCTATGTCCTTGGGGTGGGCCCCCTGGGAAATAGCTTGTGAGCCGGTCCCAGGGGATTGGGTACCCAGTGCCTTTAGAGGCTTAGGAAGGGGGGCTGAATGGCCCGGTTCCCTTAAGAAATATGCTGGGCCCTGGGGGCTGAGATCCCATGGGGTCGAAAACGCCCTCCATTAACTTGAAAGGAGCAGAGGTGAGGCCTTCCCATTCACCATTTAGCATGAGGAGAGACCTGTGAGGAGGAAACTTTTTTGAATCCTAAAACACATGGGAGTAAGCCTGTCTCCATCCCAGTATTGAGAGGGCTGATCCAAGAACTATTTTGATGTAGCTTTGGGAGGAGAGGACTGCTCATTTCCCGAAACACATACTTGACTGACACACCAGCTTCCTCAAAGGACAGAAGGCCTGTGCCTTCTTGGATCCCCCGATATTAGTCTTTTCTTAGCCGGTTTGCAGTAAAGCAAACAGAATGTGCTGCAAAAGTGAGCGGTATTGCCTCTAAGAACTTGTTCCTCATTGGTTAGGGAGTGTCCAGGAGTCCCCCCCACCTACTGACTACTCAACTGTACAAAATCGAATCTCATAATCAGCTGCTAAGAACACTTTCCAGATCTTGGGATGAACAGGAGAAGGACTGCACCTCCTGTTTGAGACCTGCAAGGAAACTTGAAGGGTTAGAGCTGCTCCAACCTGTACCTAGGAAAAATAAGTGGTCTACAAGGGTGAGTTGGCTGTGTGGCTACAGGAATATCAAAAGCTTCAAGAGGCCTTTTTCCTGGAGTGACCATGTGCCAGTTGTTACTGGAAGAGGATTAGACCCTGCTGCTGGCATCTACCGGAGTGAGTCCTTACCCTGAGCCTGTTCCCAGGGTTCTTCTGGGAGGCTTAATGGTTTCAAGAAGAACTTATTTTGAAATCTAGGAAAAATAAAACCAGGTTTGCCCTAGACTAAGCTTTTTGCTGCTTGAACATCTAGTTCTGTGTGCTCTCACTGTAAGCAAATTCAACTTTGATATGCCTTTCTCAGATACAGCCACTGCCTTTCCCCACTGGAAAAATCCAACCTTTCAAAAAGAGATTAAGTACAAAGGCCAAAATCTTCAATTTGGCTGACAAGAAGACTTCAGTGAGCATTAAATTTACCTTTTCTTACTCACAGTTTTCCCATCAAAACCAACGGCTTCAGCAGGACCTCACTGAATGTCTATCCAACTTCAAAGGGACTTGTTGGATAAATCCAGCTGCCATAGGTACTTGAGGATTTTGACTTCCATTTCAGGGACTAAGTCAGAAGGTAAAATCTTTGACTAGGATGAACCTGCTTTGCGAATCTGACCCATACTCCGTCATAATCAGCCTGAAGGTGCACCTAGGTCTCTGTCACATGTGACCTGTATTTACTATTGGTGCATTACTTTTTCTTGGTACTTTTTCTCTTAAATCTTTTAAGATTCATATCTTTGTTTCCCCTTATTAGATTTTTGTCATTTTGGTGCCAAGTTGTTTATACAGTTTTTCACTATTTTTATAAATTGGAGTGGGATTTTTATTGTGTTGTGGTTTTGACTTCTTTAAATGTTTTGGTACTTTTAGCTGCTTTACACATTTAGCCTTAGGGATTTGGCTCAGGTTTTGCTTCTTGAAACCTTTTCCTGGACCTAAAAGGTTAGTGACTTTGGTCCTGATCAAAATGGTTGTAAAGAGTACCACTTCCGCCAACCTGAAGGTCCACCTACCTCATTTAGAGACGAGCGGGCCTTTAGTGTATAGAAATCCTGAATTGGTCCTTCTCTACTGCATACACACACCTCCGAAGGCCCAACGGAGTAAGGGCCGTCAGAAGTTTGGCCATGTGTCCATCAGGCATATTTAGATTGGACAGTGAAAACTTTTAAACAACCCTCATGCCATAGGACAATGCTCCCATGTAAGAGGGTCATTATTTGATTTCATTTTCAAAAAACAAAATTCAGCTATGGGATTTTCTTTAAAAAAAAGTTGTATGTTTGATGTACAGCTTCGTCATGTTGACAGAGCTGTCTGCCAAACTTACAATGCATTTCAGCCTTGACGGTGGTGTCTGAAATGCAAGAGATGCCTGCAGGGGCATCAGACATCTCGAAATATGTAGGAAGGAGTACCCTCACCATGACAGGAGTAAAGTACTCTGCCTTTTAGTTGCCTATGGTGGTCTACCATGCACCCCAAGTAATAATTTACTTTAGTTATTTTTGGGGAATGCTATATTTATGTATGACCATGTCCTCTGTTTTTTTTTGTAATAAACAAAGATGGATATTTATATGTATCTCGCTGCTTTGAATTCCAATTAAAAAAAAAAAGTCATAAGTTACTTTCTTGGACAATAACTTTGGATGTTTTCAGTGACACATTTACCAGTTCAAACCTTGTGGATTTTTCTCAATAAAAAGACACCGAATTTCAGAATTACCTGCAAAAATCAATATTTCCACATTGATGCCTCATTCCATGCAGTAGTTGTGTAACCCGGTATTGCCTACCAACTTGTCTGAAATAACAGGTGTGAAAGAATGCACTGGAGTTCCTTATTCAATTGTATTGAGAATCAGAAGGTATTAAATTGGAAATATTATCTCTAACCACCGTTTTCTAATTTGGATTGCAGGTATATACAACCAAATATTTGACATATCTTTACATCTGCATGAATTCAATAAAAAGGAACAAGTGATGATTCATTCTGGATTCAGATTAATTGCATAGGGTTTCATTTAAACGTTGTTGAACGGCGTCCCGTCTATTGTATTACAAGTGCATTATAGCCTATGGCCCTTGTAATAGGACAGAAGGGATATCCCTCACATTTTAATGGAGTATTCCATCGACAAAATTCTAAAAGAAGCCCGTAGTCATTATAAATATCAGTGTCAGGAATTTAGTTATTTATGGTTCCTCTTAGAATTAATTTAATAAACATAACTTGGTGAAGTCACAAGACAGTTCAGTGAGAAACTGTTTAACCACTGGCAGCAAAGGCACAAGCATCATGTTATTCTCTAGTGGAATTAATGTTAAACTCCAGTAGTATCAATTGACAATAAAGTTAAGAACGCATTAAAATTACCAAATCACTTTAGAAAAATTGAAAAAACAAAAGGATTAACAACAGATTAGGGGAGCTGGAGTTTGTAAATGTTTAAGGCAAAAAGCGCCAAGAAATGGCAAAGCCCCAATAAAAAGTCACTCTTTGCAGACAAACAGAACATTGTCATGACTTCAGGTTGACTCTGATGGAGAAGGATTTGGGTAAGCTTAGCCAGTCTCACCAGTCAAGTTTTTACCTTCAGTCATTGTTACATCTCATGTTCTCAAAATCCTTCAGTAGGACAAGGCAAGATGCTGAAGCTCGTAGTTAGATAAGTCTTTCTTGAATTCCTACAAAGTCTTTAGTTTTGATGCCGAAAGCTCAGAGCAGGACAAACTCGGAAACCATAAGTGCTGATGATGCTTTGCCACTCTGATGGCTTCTTCACCGCACCCCGACCCTAGGTCTGTTGGTCAGACTTAGTCACTTTTTTGATAGACATTTTCCTTCTAGATGTCAAAGCAGAACATTGTTGTTGACAAGCGGATCACAGGGTTGGGTACATTTTTACCGCAGTCCTGTGGTAGACTATACTGGGATAAAAAAGAGTGAGCCACCAGCAATCTGCAGCCAGCACACCTGTAATTTACTCCAGGAGATTTTGTGCCCAGATCTGTATCATCATATGTCAGAAAAATGACTATGGGGCATATTATCAAGAACGGCGTTAAAATTGTTGCTGCTTTAGCGGCAGGAAACTGCCACTCAAGCGGCGATAATGGGCATGATAATATGCCCTTGTGAATTCCAATAGAAGCCCATGTTCTGGTGTGAACATGGGCTTCTATTGGAATTAAAGCGGCGATAATTTTAACGCCGTTCTTGATAATATGCCCCTATGTCCGGATTTTTAGTGCTGCTTGGAAAATCTAAGCAAGCTCCTCGGCGCCATGTCTCTCTTGGATGTATGACGTTACAACGCATACATTTACATCGCGGTACATTACATCGCGGTTTTTACAACGCAAGTCGTTACAACGACTTGCGTTTGAGGGCGCTGGACTTAGGAGTAGTATAATTTACTATTCCAACTCCAGTCTACGTACAGTAGGGAAGGTGTTGGAAAGTAAATTATACTATTCCTTGTCCTAGAGCGCCATCTAGCGCAAGTCGTTGTAACGACTTGCGTAGTAAAAACCGCGATGTAATGGCATCGCGTTGTAAAAGTTGCGTCGTAAAGGTTGTTTACCGTCTCTCTTCAGTCCATGGCTCTCACTATGTCCATTGCAAGTCCACTAACAGATGGCCAGCTGGATCTTCATCTGAGCGCTATTGCATGTCTTGGGATGGCAGATGGTGCCTTGTTTATGTTAAACAGAATTCTGCTTTAACTGAAATACGTTTCTCGGGTGGGACTCTGCCAGGTTCCACTCATTCTGCATTTTAAAGCTATAAATGTATCTTTCTGGGTCATGCTGCAGAAGCTTAATTTGAACTGTAAGATAGGTAAATAAGCAGAAAAAAACTAAATAAGACTCACTAACTACCTGCAAATTGCATCAGTGAGAAAGGGTGACTCCAACTCTTAAAATAATTTCTGGATGAGTGTGAATCAAATAAGCAACATATGCATGATTGTTAAATTTGCTGTCCACTAAATCGTATCTTCTACTTTTATTTCATTCGTGATTTGAAAATACCTTTGTGCAAAGTGTTTTTATTTTCTACCAGGGGAATATAAGCCGTTCAGGTTCGTCCCGCATAGGAGCAAATGACCCTTGTTTACTTGATGCTGGCAACTGTTTGCCTGTTAAATCCTAGCAGATGAAAATATAAAGGAGTTCCTATCGTCACTTCATTTGCACAGCATATGTTTTGGAATCAAATAGATTTCCAGAGAGAAGCAACATTTGCCACTGCCAAATTTGCTAAAATATCACTTTGCCACTTTTTAAACCACCAATCAATAGGTCTAAAACCATTGTGTGAACCCTGTCTTTGTTCAGCACTTCTCACACTCACTTTATGTATAGTAGCACACCTCTTTAAAGTCTAGAATGATGCTGTTTGGTTATTTTAGACTGACTTCCAACACCAATTCAGCACCATAAAGTGCTACTATACCAACATCACAGCACTAAGCAAGGTGGCGTGTAGGCATCACGCCCAGCAGTATGATGTCTCAACAACTCTGTGGCAAACGTGCTTTCGCCACTTAATTTCAAGGGACTTTTAAATCCCCCCATGTGCGAAATGCAACTGAACTGTTGTTTGTTTCTGACCAGTAGACTTTGGCAATAATTTTAGGACAATTTAAATCTCAAATGCTTGCACCATACTACTGGAGCTGGGTCCGACTTATGAACACCGCAGCCTGGGTTCGCCCCTACCTTTTCATGGCTGCCCAGATTCTGAGCTATGATTTCCCCCCATCACCCCCACTTTGGTGGCTCCCTCTGGCACCCTCGCCCCTCCCCCGCTGTTCTAGGAGTGTGTCCACCAACAGTGGTGGGCGGGGAGCGTAAATTGGGTGCCTCCCTCTGTTGAGTTTATGCACCCCACAACCCCGCAGCATGCAAGTAGGAGTTTATAATGATTAATTTACCAGGCTTGATGTGAATATATTACTGTTTAGCACAACTATTATACCTATTGCTGTCATGTTTATGCGTTCCTGTGCACTGTGGCCAGACGTGCATTTTCTGTATGTTAAAAAATTTCAAAAAAGAGAAAAAAAACACTGGACTAAGACACAATTCAAAGTCACAAAACACCAAGAACAGTAACATTAAAAGTTTCGGTTAGCAGGTGTTTTCTGTTGTAGCCTAATTTATTGCAATTTTCTATAAGTACTTGATCGACTGAATGGCTCTGGATATCATTTATGCGTGTTCTAATTCTCTTTAATCTGATTCGACATAGTCTATTTCATGTGGCCTTAATCTGACCCTCAATTGTTGTCACCAATGTTAGGAAAAAACAGATTTTTTTTCTTGCCGGGTATAAAGACAGCAACACACGCATGGGTCTTCTTATGGCATCTTGATGTTATGGTCTATCAATAATATGTGGTCTGGGGCCCTGGATAATTTTGCCAAAGGCTCCCAAATGTCATTAAACATCACAGTATTGGCTTTGGTCTTCAACACAATCTAGTGATCTCCTAGTCCTGGGTGATTTTAATTGGTTGCATACACATTGGCTTTCCTGATTAGGTCATCAAAGCTTTACCATGGATTGAATGTCTATAGGCATGAATATTAATTACATGCCTGTCAAGCCTGGAAGTGAATGGAAGAGGGCAATAGTAGGTCACTGACAACACATGTCATCCTGAAAACCTCCGATGGGGCATTGTAGCCATGTGGCTTTTCGAAAGTGTGGGCGATGGGAAAGCTCATGGAAGCACAGGAGGAACCGAAGACATATTAAAACATATTCTGAAGGCCATATATCCACAGAGCACTGTGACAAGGCTGCACACTTAATCCCATAGTTTTCTTATTTTTTAAAAATGCTAAACCACACCAAACGGCACTCGGCTAATCTTTTATTTTCTTTTTAATCAGATTTTATTGGTTTTCAAATACATCATCTACAGTCATAGGCATTGTGCATCTTCGGTTAGGTACATAAAATACCCTGCCATTATTTCTTGGTGCATTTATTCAGAACTTATCCCCCAACATAACTATCCCCCCCTCCCTCCTTGAGTTGCGCTTAGGTGGAAACAATCTGCTTTTTCAAATACTATTGGGTTCTTGAGTGCAAGGTGCCGGTTCTGGCTTACTGCGGCTCCTGTCTTCCCTGTTCTCGGTGTCTCTGTCTGTCATTTCTTTCTTGACTGGCTGGTGATGGTGGGGAGTCTACTCCACTGCTATCTAGTCTATCTGCTACTAATTCACCTACTAAGGGGTATATTCACAAGAACCTGTGATAACTACCGCAAGAGTAACGTAACGCAACTTTCAATATTGCAGCCCATCGTGGGAAAATAACCCCGTGACAACGCGGGATTCACAACAAGGCGGTAGCATGCTATAGTCACCAGATAACGAGCCAAATGTCCGTGTCAAAATCAATGCCACACTGCAGAAATGCCATACGTGAACGCAAAAAAACATGCTGTTACACCAACCGCTGCACAAAAAGTAGGGAAAACCAGCCACAGGCCTGCAAATCCCATGCATCTGGCACACCCTGACACAGCGCATGGGCCAACACGAACCCCACAACCCCCACAGACTACCAGCAAGGAACAACGGGGTCGGGGAAGGCAAAGGAGAAGAGGGAGAGCAAGACAGGGTGTAGATCACAGGAAAACAAGACCAGAGTCACGGAGGTGACAGAACACTACCAGCAACTGACCCACTAGCAGACCACCTGGATTGCAGTCGGAGTGCCCAGGAGGCCAATCCAGGAGGCCAATAGGCGCCGGCATGACGTGACTACCTAAACTAGGCACAAACCTGCTGCCAACAGAAAGACAGCAACGGCGACAGGAGGTGGGAGTCCAGCGTCACTGGAGGAGCTGAAGGAAACCCATGCCACAGTCATCAGTGTGGAGACGGTGCAAGGAGTAGGGAGTACGGACACAGCTCGAGAGGACCTGACACAACATCAACAGGGACTGGGGGGATGGGGGGAGTGGGCACAATGGCACACATGCACAACGAGGTGTAGCACACTGCACACCCACAATCACCCAGGTCCATGGGCCCGATTCCCTTGGCACCCTGCAGCACACACACATAGCACGAACAGCACACCCACATTGACGACAACAAGGAACAACGAACATAGCCGACACTGCAGAACAGAGGACTCAACTGGCTCTGCACATGTACGGAAACATACCTACTACATCTGACAGAGCGGGAAAATGTGAAATGGAAATGCATGCGTACGACATCACATCCGTCATGTAGACCAAATCTACACTGTCCCGCAGAAGAATCCAGCACCCCACAGTCACAATGTACATTGCCATACAGTCTGCATGTAAACCTGCACAATGCGCCAACATATATTTCAACGCAAAGTCAATACGCACCTTACCTTCACATCGCAGTGGAGCACACAACACCTTCAGCAGAGCACAGAATACAACACATCAGGGATGCCAGAGAGGACCACCACGCCCTACAACAGCACATGGATATCCCACACAAACCCCCACCAGGACCCGGACAGCCAAGCTACTCAGAGAAGAACACCCAGCCTGCAACAGACCACACAGCAGAAAGCACCCGCAAGCAGAGCTGGACCACGACACTTCACCCACCCACACATGGCAACCCAATGCCATGTTCTTGCACGCCAAAAAGGAGGTGTGGGTGGGGTACGAACCCATGGAATGCGATCAAGGACACATACGTAGGTGTCCATCCCCCCTCAGGGGCCACCAGCACCCCACTAAGGAGACCCACACTGCCATAGAGACACATGCAGTTGCACATTCACAGTACAGAACCATGGGCAGGGGTTCTCAAATTCCCTTCACACACCCATGTTGGCTTTGCATACGACGGCCCTGGCCACTCCCCTTACGAATTGAGTGGGTGACGACAAAGCTACATGTCCAAGCTCCAAACCGCTGCCTGCGGTGACACCACGTCTGCATCCGATGTATACAGCACAATGTGATGGCGTAGGGCCCAGGGCCCTCATGCATAGAACAAGACCACAGGGACACAATCAGATACCATGTTGAACTGGCTACGGGCACATGTGCCCGACCCCTTTATTGACAGGGCCACATGTACAGGGACGCCTGTGCTGGATGTGTGTGGGGTGAGTGTAAGCCAGCATGCACGGAATGTCTGATGCTGGCAACCACTTGAACATTGGACACCAGTGCAATGGAAACAGAAAACACATGCATAAAAGAGACAACTGCTGAGCAACATGGAGGGAGCCAGAGAAAGTCCAGAGGACAGCCAACATGCAAACAGAAGTGTCCGTGAGTTGAAGTGCACTGGGGATGGGACACTAGAGATGAGCACGCTCATGTGAATATAAAGTCTAGGATTGTGTATCTCCGACAGACACCTGATGTAGATGCTGTGGGGTGTGTCATACCTGCATCATCTTCCCCATCAACATCTCAGGGCCCCCGCACTGTTTAGGGTGACATAGCTGCGCAACCTCTCCACAGCTCATAACTCAATCAGTAACGGACAATGGCTTGCGGTGCACTGAGTGACTGGCACCTGGAGTGCTGAGCAGGGTATCAGAATGATGATGGTATCCATGACAGGTCTGGGCAACACCGTAAGTCTGTTAGGACCACCATTTCGACTCTCGCATATGGCTGTTGGAGGTGGTCCTTTCGGTGGTGGCATGTGCCTCCTGCGGTGATGCCACATCTGGGCCGGTCAGGACTAAATTTGGTGTGCGAGCCATGGTGGGACGCTGTTGGGCCCGGAGGCTGCGTACAGCGCAGGGCCACGGAGTAATGGCGTTGATGACCTCCCAGGCCAATGCTTCAGGGGCCATCCAATATCTCAGAAGAAGGGGACCTGGACCTGACCAGCACAGAGTTAGTGGCCCCTGATGCACAGCGGCCGGCACAGGTACCCAGTCACGGGACAGTGACTTGCGGTGCAGTCAGATGGACCATGTGACCTGAGCCGGTCACCATTAATGTCCGAGGTGTATGTTGCGGAGGGTATCGTGGGACAGTGGAAGGTGTACTCCAGGGCATGACGCCGAAAGGTTTGATTTTATCCGGAAGCAGCAAATGGAGGAGTGGAATGCAACAGCCTCGTTGCCACCACCAATTAGGTATCAGCTACATGAGGATGAAAACTGCTCCCTAGTCCATAGGCTCAGATGCCACCAGAGTTCGACCAGAGAGTATCCATGATTGTCGGGGAACAGACTTAGTGGCACCGGGGCTGAGAGGGGATGCTGTCTGCAATGATGCCGGTACGCTGATATGACCTCAGCCATTGCAAATTGAAGACTCTGTGAACTGCTGGACCACAGTGTAGGCCGTAGGCAGCGGTCAACTGTGGCCCACAGCCACGTGTCGGCTGGCGAGGCACAGAGTTAGTGACCCAAGGGCAGTTGTCGGTAGTGTCCGATCACCTCAGTAACGATGATCTTGTTCCCTCCGGGCTGCAACGCGTCAGCCTCTCTGTGCGTGCGATGACATGTATTCTGCCTTTTGAATGATGGATGTTCAGTTCCAAATGTGTGACCTACTTGACCGTGGTGTATGCCTGAGGCAGCGGTCAGCACGGCCCATTCACCGAGTGTCGCCGGCATAAGTTGGATGGCCCCAACGGCCTCCGTAGTTCAGGTTCAGTGGCACCACGTGTTGGGACACCTCTGTGTATGTGACCCGGGTTTCGTCCGGACTGAGCCGCATCTTACTCTTACTCCTCTCCGTGCTACCACTGGTGTGTACTCTGCCATTCGTGATTTACACCTAGGTGCTGGATGTGGGACCTCCTGGTTCTCAGGGTAGTCCTGGTCCCTCATTCACGTATCGCCGGCTGGAGTTGAACAGGGTTAGTGGCACCACGTGCCACCGGCTGGCATTGAACAGGGTTAGTGGCACCATGTGTCGCCGGCTGGGGTTGAACAGGGTTAGTGGTACCGCGTGTCGCCGGCTGGCATTGAACAGGGTTAGTGGCACCACGTGTCGCCGGCTGGCGTTGAACAGGGTTAGTAGCACCATGTGTCGCCTGCTGGCGTTGAACAGGGTTAGTGACACCACGTGTCGCAAGAAGCCCATATGGAACTATGCCTCACTGATCGAAGGGAGTCTAGTGCTGTCGCCGGTGGCCCAGATTTGAGGTCACTGCCATTCATGACTCAAGACACAGTTTCACACATGGGACCTACTGGGCAGAGGAGTAGGCCTGAGGCGGCAGTAGAGTACGTCAATGAAAAAGGACTCAAGCGGGCCCATGTTGTTGAGGCCAGGATGGTCTGAGGAGGCTGCCAAGGTCACGAGACTCGGGCCTGGAGCTTGAGCTGGAACGTGGGGCCCTCCTTGACACACGCTGGTGTCTGCAGGTGATCATTGAGGCCTGGCTGAGCAGGGGCGGGCCTGACGGGTTCGTGGTCCGGCAGGCACACAGCGTCGCAGGCAACTCCACTTTAGAGGATGGCATCGGCCTCGTGGCGGGGTGAGAGGCGCCGCCCTGGCAAAGACATTGGGCTTTCCAGAAGAGGACCACGCCCAGGGCTACATGCTACTTATTCACACCCCTATGCTGGCGTGGCGTACGCCAGGCCATCTCACTCCGGTCACACTTAGGGGGGCGTAACAGGCAAGATATCCGTGAGGTCCCCCACTGGCTGTGGTGACATGGTTGCATCCACGGTCCACTACACTCCATACACCAGAGGTGTATGTTGCCATGGATATGGGTGTGTGCTGCATACTGCGGTCTGTCCAGCACATCTCCGCCACTCTTGGCATTGTGTACTTTCCCAATCATGGTACTACTGCCTTCTTTACACATGCCTGTTTGCCACCTCTCCATACATTCGGCTGTTGTGTGGCTGAGGTGCCATGCCGTTGATGGATCATGTTCACGGCTTGGCCAGGTAACCATTGTGAGTTGTTCTTTCGTGTCTGGTGTGTGGTCATGTTGTTGTGCATGTTGGCAGTGATTTTGTGACGTGTGCATTGCCAGAGTTGTGAGTTGCATGGTTATAGAGTTGAGATGAGTAGGGTATCCATTTATAACTTGCCATGGGGCTGTGCATTTCCATTGTTGCCATCCTGGGTAGGCTGGATGCTGATGGACTGTCGGAGGGTGAAGGAATCGTGCACAGGGGCAGGGTACTTGGAGGCGACATTGTTGGAGGTTCCACGGTGTTCTGTTGCTGCCTGCACATTGATGTGAGACGTGTGCTTCCTGTTGTGGTGATTGTGTGCTGTGTCACCAGGGGGCACAGGTGGGACATGTGTGCTGTGGATTGCCCCCAACACGTGCGTGCATCCTGCTATGGCGTATGGTCCTTGCTTGGTCTCCAGCGGATCTTGCACATTGTGTTGGACGTATGGAGACTGGGGTACCAGGGTGATGGTGATGTCCAGGACAGGTGTGGGGGACTTGGATGTGGCTGGCTGTGAGACTCCTCCGACTCTGGTGGGTGTTGTTGGGGGGGTGCCAGGGGCCAACAGGTGCAGCCCATCCAGCAGCTTGGTGTCGGGTGGGATGTTGGTTGTCTGATCTATGTGATAGGCGATGATGGTCGGGATGCGTAGGATGGTTGTCCCTTTCAGCCTGTAGTGGACGGTGACATTATCAGATGTTGGGTTTGTGAGTCTGGTGTGTTTCTTGGGGGTCCGCTGTCTTTGTCTGCTCTGCCTCTGTGGTAGTCCGGGGGAGTGTTCCAGGGGTGGGGTCCTGGGGTGGTGTTGGTGTGTGTTGTGGCCCTCTTGGGTGTCCGGGCCGCATGATGAGTGGCTCCTTGGCATCTGTTGCACTTCCGATGTGGTCCTGGGCTGTGCTCCCTTTTGTGGTGCTGGCTGCCGTCCGACTTAACACCAGGTCAGAGCAGGTGTAGATTTCCTGGTGCTAACGTGCCTTATCACCTGTTTTGTATTTTTATCGCCGATCTGTCTGGTCGTTGAGAATGGTGAGGAGTGGTGTGGTCGCGGCTCTTGGCACGGGAATACCCACTCTGCATCTCATTAGCGATAGTTGCGGGGGTCATCTGTGGCGAGGTTTTTTGCAGCTGCTATTGGTGGTAAACTAGTGCTGAAGGGCTGTTAGCACCAGCTTGTGAATGGGGAGGTAAATGTATCATGACTTTGGCTGCTATAAAGTGCTGTTAATTCGGCGATAGCTCCTTGTGAATATGGCCCTACGTTTTCCCCGGCCTTTGCCCTTTCTATCTTCCCTATGCCTTCGTTAGCTTCCCTGAGAAGCAATCTGCCTTGCGCCCCCACCCATTTCTCTAACGCTCGCCTCCAGGAGACAATCCTAGGCCCTCCTGGTGCATTCCAGTTTCTGGCTATCTCCCTTTTGGCCAGGACAAAAACCAAATCCTGGAATCTCCCGGTTGTTTTGTTTTATGGCCGTTTGTTGGAACCATCCTAGTAAGAAATGCTCAGGGGTGCACAGGAGCTCCTTGTCTATGAGATCCCCTATTACTTGTCTGATATCTTCCCAAAAGGCCTGTAGCGTGGGGCAGCTCCAGAACATGTGGATGATATGTGCTTCCCTCTCTCCACACTTTGGGCACACTGCTGTATCTATGTCGAAGTATCTTCTAAATCAGGATGGGGTTAAGTACGCTCTGTGCAATATGTAGAAATTAATCAATTTGAATTGCGCATTCCTGGATACTTTTGGGGTCCGTTATAGGATCCTGTCCCATTCCACCTCTGGGATCTGTTTACCCAAATCCTAATCCCACTGTAATCGCAAGCGGTCTAATGGTTTCTGCATGTCCTGTCTCATTGCCTTGTACAGGCAGGAAACTGTCTTGATTCTTCCCGCAGAGAGTACTGCATATCTACATCCCACCAGTGCCCATGGCTCCGTACTCCCTCCCCCTCAATATTGTCTAATTCTTCTGGTGAGGGCCCACTTGTCTAAGGAAGTGACCTCCAGGTTAATCGTATGCCGCCTGCAGTTCTTCAAATGGGAGTAGCGTGGAGTCCAGGTATAAGTCACCCATCGACTTCAGTCCTGCCTCTTCCCAGTCCTCCAAACCCGCCCAATGAGCCCCCTGTGGTAACCATCGCAATGTCTAAAGAGTAGGGAATCCTGACCCCCACCCATCTCAAGTACCTAGCCCATCATCGCACTACCACCCTGGTTTCCATGGTGTCAGCGGATGTGTTCCGTTGGGCCCTAAGGAGTATATGTGCGAGGGTTGTGGCATCCTGTGCAGCTCAGTACTGTTCCCGTTCTGGGTCGTGGCTTGCTGCCAGCCATTGAATCAGCCATGACAGCTGAGCAGCAATATAATAACCCTCAAAATCTGGGACCTCTAACCCTCCTGCCACCGTCAGGTGATGCAAGGAGGCCAGCACTACTTGTCTGCACCCCGCTCCCCAGATAAATGACGTGAGCAGTGAGTCAAGATCTCTGAACATTGCTCTTGGGATCCATATCGGCAAGGCCCCGAAGCAGTACAGGAGGCGCAGGAGCGCCACCATCCTCAGGACTACCACCCGTCCTGCCACTGATAACGGCAATGCACCCCAGAATTCCATCGCAGTCTTCACTGACCTGATTTCTCTACCCACGTTTCCCTCTAGTAGCTCTACCGGTTCATGATATATTTTGACTCCCAAGTATTGCAAGCAGCTGGGCTCCTATTTCAGGTGGTCAAGGTCAGGTGGTGGGAGGGTGTTGGCTGTCATGGGATATAAGCTAGTTTTCCTCCAGTCGACTTTGAAGCCAGACATGGCCCGAACCGGGCCAGCATTATCTGCACCCCTCTTAGGTCGCCACCTGTGTCCCCCGAGGAACGGCACTCGGCTAATCTTGATAACAAATATTTATTTATATTGTATTTGTTTTAATAATATATTAGATTGTAGATGGTGAAGAAGCAGTGGGGCACTTGTACAAATACCATTTCTTTGTCAGGCGATTACCTAGAACATAAAGTTGCAGAAGGTACTGAGTGAAGGAGTGAGTGAGATCACATAATTCTGGGCAAGAACACACACTGGGAAGAAGAGCACACAACGGAGAACATGGCACACAATGGGAGAAGGGATACAAATTGGATGACAGGATAGAGGCTGCAGTGAGCAAGACCTCTGACCTCCTAGTCAGGGAAACTGCTAACCCCTCACGCAGCTCTGTCATAGCGCAGCTGCCCCAGCACCTTCTGGCCTTTAGGTAGGGTGTTTGAGGCCCTCCTCCACCCACAGTCTCCTGCCTGTGCCTCATCCCTGGTGGTCCAGTGGGAAAGCCTTGCTCTTCTGCTGATCCGCTCTGCCAGCCTTCTGTTTGTTTTTCCTGCTTTTGTCTGTCTATGCCCTGTTTTGTCTGTCTGTGCCTAATTGTGCAGTTTGTGCCTCTTTGTCTCTTCTGCCTTGTTGTCTTTTGTGCCTTTGTCTCTGGTGCCTGTGTCTTTTTGTGCTGTTGTCCCTTGTGCCTCATTGTCTTTTTTGTGCCTCTGTCTCAAGTGCCCTGTTACCTTCTGTGCCTTTTTGGCTCGCTGTGCCTCATTGCCCATTTCTCACTCCTGTCACTTTCGCTCCCTTTCCCACCGCTATTGTTCCCACCTCCCAGCTGCTCTCCTTCTCCTGAGCTCTACTTAATGGTGGCCGCTGTGCAGCCACATGCAGCTGGCGCACCACTGGCCCACCAAAGACAAGACCATCTGCACTTATCCGTGACCTGACTGTGACCAGCACCAGGGACCCTGGTCCTCCGACACACTTACCGCTATGACTCAGCAACTAACCGTGGACAATGAGCTCTGCTCCACTAGCTGAGGTTGCAGAGATTTGTTAACTATGTATTACATTGAAAGCACAGAATTCCAACTCTGCCACATAATGGAATTAGCTACTGCACCCACCGCCCTTCGATAAAACAGCTTTACCTTTAAAAAAAAGCACTTAACCAATTCAAAAAGTGGACTTTGAAAAACATCAGGCAATGAGAGAGGTGATGATTTTGGGGTCCCCCTAACCTAGGGGGAGGACCAAGCAGATGCCTTGAACACAAAGAGCATATTATGCTGAACGATTCGGTGGCGGTCCCATCCTCCTGGGACCACCCCAAGCAAAGTTAAGGGCAAAAATACAATGCCAACCAAAGGCCCAGCAAAGCATTATGGGGCGCTCTTCAACATCTACATGGCCCCTCTCGCAACCATCATCAGAAAACACGTTGCATCCTGTATGAGCAGCAGCTGCCTGACGCTCAACTCAGAGAAAACGTCCTTACCCTCGGATCTACCCCCTCCACAAGGGATGACGCCTGGTGTTCCCTGCCCTTGGCAACCCTCCCACACCCACGGATCATGCCCATAAACTCAGCATCATACTCGACTCCTCCCTCACCATGAACAGACAGATGAATGCTGTATCTTCCACGTGCTTCAACACCCTCTGCATACTTTGCAAGACCTGCAAATGGATTCCCCCGAATCCAAAAAGACCATCACCCACGCTCTCATAACCAGCAGACTGGACTATGGGAATGCCCTCAATGCCGGAATCAACAAATCTCTGTTCCACAAACTCCAGACAATCCAGAATGCCGCAGCCAGACCAATCCGCAGCATCCCATGACAAGGCCACATCATGCAGCACCTACAAGACCACCACTGGCTCCCTGTTGAAAAAAGAGTGACTTTCAAGCTGCTCACTCATGCCTACAAATCACTCCACAACACAGACCCCAATACGACAAGGAGAGAATATCCTCCTATACCCGTAAGAGAAACCTCTGCTCCGCCGACCTTGCCCTGGCCGAAATTCCTCACATTGGAAGAGCCAGTACAGGAGGGAAAGCCCTCACCTACATCGTGGCCAAGACCTGGAATGAGCTCCCCTCAACATCAGAAGAACCCCCATACTGCAAGCAATCAGGAAGACCCTAAAGACCTGGCTCTTCAGTTGAATCGGAGCTGCCCAAACTTCCTCCCTCCCCCCAGCTCCTTGAGACCCTCATGGATGAGTAGTGCACTTTACAAATCCCTTATTGATTAAGTGATAATAACAGAAGTTTTATTGCAGACTTTACATTATTAGATCTCTAGGCACTTCCCTGCGCAATGTCTCTTTATGTCGCTAAAAAAATGACAGGACAATCAACAAGCATTTGCAATGCAATCATTCTTGCCTTTGGGACATTATATGTATTTAGGCATGCAGCACATTATTGCACACAGGGGTTTACTACTAAACGTGGTTGGGCATGCATGACCTGTCCTGCACACTTGCTGCTGGGACGACCTCCTCCCCCACTGAGGCTACGAATATGCAGGCAATCGAGGACCCCTTCAAAGCAAGCCAGCTCTCCTATTCAAGAAAGCACTTAGGGGCTTATCAGCAACAACCGGCGATAATTATCGCTAAGCGCACTTAGTGCTAGGATAATTATCGCCGGCTAGCGTGGATTTTTATCACTGAGATAGCGTGCTATTAGCAACGCTTATCTCAAAAGCGATAAAAATCCTCAAGCTAACTGCCTGACGTGAGATTTTCGCTGGAAACCCAGCGATAATCTCACGCAATGTGGCGTTAGCTTGATGATAGGGACTCACAAACTTAGCCATGATATCCACCTTCCATAGGATATCATGGCTAAGTCAGTCCTGAAGCAGGCGTAAGGAAAGTAGAGATAACAGGGGTTATCGCTACTTTTCTTGCCCCTATGCTTCATAGCGTGGGGCTTGATGATAGGAGAAATATCGCTAGGCTTTCCAACCCTAAACACCCAATCTTGTGTTTAAGAAAAAATAATGTAGTATTGATCACATCCATCTGTCTAATGCTTCATTTGACAGACGGGCGTGATCATTACTACAATATTCACTTTCCAGCCTTTCACTCGGAGAAAGAGGGCTGTGTCTTTTTTTTACATGTTGGTGCACCAGGGCCCCAGCCTGTTGTGAGCCACATACAATGAGGAGGTTTTCCAATGAACACAAAGCCCGCTCTCCGCTTTGGAGCACAAGAATATTCAATAAACCATGGAAGAGACGGGCTGGGTTATGAGGGATCGGGTCTGCCAGCAGCTGCAAGACTGCGAAGTACATTTTCTCCCTAGCTGCCCAGCACACAAAAGGGGGAGCAGGAAGGGTAGACTAACTAATAAAAACACTGGTGGCGAGGCGGGACTGGAAGGAGAGCATTATTGTTGGATTTGATGAGTTGTGAGGGCGACGAGCAGAGACTAGTGCTTCGGATGAGGCCAGTCCGGGTAAGAAGCAGCAGTCCAAGGTAGATCCTGGAAGACCAAGACCTGAAGTGAGAGCAGTGTGCACACTTCTTCCTAGAGACCGATCACAGCACAATACCATTGCAAAAAATAACAAGGTGGGAAGTGTTGGGGGAGCGCATGGGGAGATTACCTGAACGGCAAGCAGCACCATGTACCAGCGAGCGTCGAAGAGGGATGAAAGAAATAGTGCACTCAAACAAAGCATATGTCCCATAGTGAAAGTATCCGTGTAGCAGGACCAGTAGCCAGTGTGGAAACAAAATAGCCACAAGGTGGGACAAATGTACACTATTCACCAATGAAAAATAAGGAATTTGTAAAGGCAGGCCAAGCAACCAATGAAAAAGCCGTGGGCATGTGTGGGTGTGTTCAATCTCCACAGAAGGAATACAGCAGTCTCGCAGAGCAGCACATGCACGCTGTCTTTAGGCTGGAACTAAAAATGGCAATAATAACATTAGTACACTGTTCTGTGTTGTATTTGCGCAGAAAAATGTTGCTCGAGAGATATTATTCTAGCGTCACCTATTCAAAGAGGTGTCAAGTTCAAATGTGATGGAGTTTCCTTATGTATTCAACAGGGTGCTCAATATAGATAATAAAAACTCATAGATTCTTTGACTCCCTACTCCGAAGTTGGGTAGCCAGAACAGCAAAAATAACAATGAATACAGGAAATCATTTCATGAACTATTCGTACAAATACTAGTTATCCACTAATTTTCTAGCTATCCAGGTGGACATCAACGCAGATGCTCTGTTCTACCCACACAGCATCCCAGGGAAAACCTTTTGTCATGGCTTGCAAAGGCAATGGTTTAAAGGCAGTGGGATGGTAGATTGGAAGACAGAGGTGAATAGGGGTAGAGAAGGAATAGGTGATGCAGGGTGACTATATAACCACCGTATAGTTGGCTGTGTAAGTGCTGCGATTTTTACCTACTGCCTTTAGAGTGGTGGACTCATTGACTGGCCATCCATGTAAAGATGTGCAATCTATACGAGGCATAAAACAGTACAAAATAATATAGTTTAGGACTAGGATCACATACTCAGTTATAAACTATGTTGAAGAAATTGAAAGAGATTTGTTGCTCAATAAGTATTAAATTTACTAAAAGAATGCACATAAGGAAGTCCTAGGTAGACTTTCATCAACACAAGCTGTAATAGAACACCCAATAATGTTTCCACAACTTGACAAAGACATTAACAAATCTAACAGGTCTGGCTTGTAAGTGATTCTTCATTGATTGCAGGTGTGGATTGCAGAGTGGTAGAATGTTGACATGATTTAGTATTTGGATGAATAAATAGCTGAACAGGTGCATAAATGGATGAATGTATGTGCTGGAGTCCATGGATGGACGGCTCAGTGGAGAACTATGCGCATGAATGGATAAAGGTTGCAAGGAAAGTGTGTGGGGGAAGGGCAGCGTGGTACAAGGGTGGAGTGAGGAAGCTTGGACAGTGAGGGGAGCAGTGTGGGAGCAAGGCAATGCATTTGTGTTGTATATCCCCTCTGTTACTATGTCCTCTAAGCATTCGTGGAATTTGAGCACATTTCATTATTCAGTATGGCATGGAATGAGTGTGTGATTGAATTCATATTTGAAAGCGTGAATTAATGGACTGATGATTGGATGATATAGCTAGTAATAATATTATTCATTTGCATGGAGCGCACCACAAACTCAACTATCTTGCCACCTACCTTAATGAAACTTGTGTTTTATCAAACGCAGGCGGGTGAGAGGCCGAGGTGTCATCTACATTGTCTAACTTCTGATCTATACTTTGCATACAGTTCTCTAGAGCAAGTATCTAGCCCCACACAACTATCTTATCGGCTGAAGTACCGTTAAATAGTGTCTAAATGTTGTTTTGTTATCAACATTTGTAATACTGCTGTTCTTGGTGCCTCCTCTAATATCTTTGTGAATTGCACATCCCTGCTTTGGGAAGCTGCTTGCATGGCATGTGAAGGTCGCCCACTAATGGCAACAGATTTGTAATTCTGGACAAAGGGAACATATAACAAGCACATTATAGGCTGCAGCACTTCAAGCTCCCCTTGTCACACCAAATAGTTACAGTAGAGCAAGGTACAGGCTTGGGGAAGATGGGGCGCACCATAGAACACTGACACTGGTTTATGTGAAAAAGCCCTCTTTATTGAAACAGGTGCACAGCACATAAACAACCATGGGCCTTTCGTCATACAAAACTAAAACCTCACTGCACAAATGTTCACCTATGTTAAACTACCGCCCAACTGCTAAATTTCCCAACCTCCAACAACACTTAATTCTGCAAGTCTCTACTGCCTCGTGTGATGATCTTCTGCACTTGAGACCTTTAACCACCCATCCAGGTTTATTGCATCTATTAACCTCTAACTAACTTAACTTCCCATATGAACGTTAAACCTATTGCCTTGTCCAGGCATGAGCTTGTCCTCCTATTCCATTTCCACCTGGATTGCCGTTGTCAACAACAATAACATTTGTTAACCTTTGACAACTTTTTGGCCAATCGCCTCCGCAGCTGCTTCAAAGCGACAACGAATGCATGTGCTCCTTCCCTTGCACCTGTTCCAAGATAAGGCCAACCCAGCTATAAGCCACTTTAACTGAGGCAAATATTCCCCAAAACCATAACAAATTGGAGCGGGCGGATGGGAAAATTCACTTTCTCCTAACAAGCCATCGTGTCACCTAAGAAACAAATGATTGCTTGTGACTATAATGTCTGTTATTTATACTGGGCAATATTTACAACCCACAATGTGGTGCAGTCACTGGACTGCACCACTACCCCAACCTCCCCATGGTGGGTTTTCCCCTAGAACCCTTTTATGGAGGAGGGGACGCAGCAAAGACCATTGACTCTGGTTTGTGTGAAAAAGGCCGTTTTATTAAAAAAGGGTGAACATCACATATACAATCCTGAGGCTTTTGCTTTTGCCTTACAGAACTAAAGCTTCATTATACAAAAATGTTAATTTATGTTAAACTACCGCCTCCCCTAAATGCCCTGCCCCCTACAACACTTAATTCTGCAAGTCTCTACTTCCTCCTGTGCTGATCTTCTGCACTTGAGAATTTCAACCTCCCATCTAGGTTTACTGCATCTATTAACCTCTAGCTAACTTAACTTCCTAATGAACATTTAACACCCTGACTCGTCCAGACATGAGCTTGTCCACCCGTTCCATTTCCGCCTGGATTGCCGCTGTCAACAACATTCACATTTGCAAACCCCGGACAAATTTTGGCCAACCACGACTCAGAAAATGGCCCAAAGTAGAATTTTTCAGACCCCATCGATCACCATCGAATGTCCAACATGGCCACCAACACCTCTCTCAACTGAAGGAGGTACAACTCCATTCCATAAGCCAACAAGTTGACACGGCCGCCCTAAAATACGCTACACTGTCATAACGCAGAACTGCATGGTAAATTCTGCCAATTCCAAGCTCTCTGCAAAAATTTTGCATCTCTTTGTTAATCTTTCATCTGCCCTTATCTATCGCAGTTGGCTTAAGGGCCTCCTCCAGGTCCTCTGAAAAATGAACTCTGTCCACAATATGCCGCATCCTGACCACTGCTATTTCATTTCCTTTAAATCCTCCCTCATTGACCACATAAGCGCTAAACCCTTTTCTTCCAGCAAATCATTCTCCCTGACGCTTCACTGATAGAATATTGATGTAACAAACATTGATGCTCTAAATATCGAAAAAAGAATATTGACTCCAATACCTTAATAGGTAAGTACAAAAATATCGAGGTAAAAGATATAGATGTAAAAAATATCTATTTAAAAATATAGATAACATAAAATAATATATAGTAAATATATTAAATATTAATATTATTTTTAACAAAATAAATTACATTTAATATATATTTTAACTAAATATAACAAATAAACTTAATTTAAAAAAGTATAAACAACTATAAAAATGTATACATATGCAAATATTTACTTTAAAGTAATTTCTTAACTATGATGTTTATTTAAGTTTTAAACTTTAAAATTAGATATAAAAAAAAATATATATTACCTACTGGCGGTCGCCAGTGGGTAGTTATAGTTAGGACCCTGTTTCCATAGGAAATCCGCAACATTCTATTTTGAATACCTTTGGCGCTGGTCGACGAATCCTCGCGAATTTCTCAAAATAGGTGGGGCGCTACGCTCCGCTCCTACTCTGAAAGTTTCAGGAGGATTCGTCAAGCGGGGGCTGAGATAAAAGGGGGGTCCCAAAACGCGTTTTTCCCATGCATTTTTCCATAGGACCTTTAGACAGGGCTACAGCCCGAACGGCTGAACAGAATTACTAGAAATTTGGCAGAGAGGTAGTCCTCATGTCAAGGAAGTGCCTTTTGTAGGTTTGGTGTAAATCTGTTCAGTAGATTCTGAGAAAATAGCCTTTAAATCAATATATATATCTGAGCCAGCTTACGGTACGCTTACCGTAAGCTTACCGTACGCGTACGGTGGCGTGCGCGAGCGCGATTCTGATTGGCTCTTAGATCTTAGTAAACATTCGAATCGGCCGAAACCAGGAAGCGGCGGCCGCCATTTTGTGTGTTTCACTCAGAAAAAAAAGAGTGAAAACAAGAAAAGGGGGCAAGGAGGAGAGTTACAGACCCCCTTACATTTGTGAGGGGGTCAAAGAAGGACAGAAAAGTACAAAGAAAACATTTATTGATTTTAAAAAAAATCACGGGGTACGCGTACGGTAAGCGTACGGTAACAAAAAAAAAAAATAAAAGAAATGAAATTCAGATTTAAGTGTTTAGTTATTAGGGGGCTCTAAAAAGAGCCGTTGTGTTTATAAAGTTATTTTTTAGTGGTACCTACAAGTAAGTACCGATGCAGAGTCTAAGGTTCAAGAGGAAGACTCTGTTCCCTTCATCATTGAAGTGCACACCATCTCCTCTATAAATGTCTTGCATGTCGTAACGCAAGTTGTTGTGGTAAATGGAACCCATACCATAGTCACGGAGGAAAGCAGAAACAGATTTGTTGACGTGCTTTCTTGCTTTGTCAATCTGCGGACAGAAATGATTGGACCAGTTCCATTTTTGCCTTTGGCATATGTTGGAAAACACAAAGGCAGTTTTAGGGAAAAGAGAAAACAGTTGTGCAAAGGTGTCCTTCATAAGCATTTCCAGACCTACCCCAGTCAAAGTGCCTAGGTCATTGCCACCACAGTGCACTATTATGAGGTCAGGGTGTTGGATTTGCATGAAGGATTTCACCAATGGCATCAATTGGTGCCACTTTAACCCTCTCTGACCAATCCATTTAATGTCTACATTTGGCAAAGCAAGGTCTCTCACCATATCTGTTTTCTCTGCAAACTTTTCACTCCAGAAGACATAGCTGTGCCCTACAATCCACACTGTGAACATCTTCAAAGGAGATCTGGATGCACTCAGGAGGTGTAATTCAGTAGAATGGTAAAAAGAAATGAAAGACAGTTTGGAAATGGAGGCATACATATTTTTTTATAAAAAAAAAGAACTGATTGGCTGTTTCATACCATTCTACACTAAAAACTAGGCTGTATGTGTAAATTTATAGAAGCATGTTTTGTATTGGTACAGAAAAATGTGTTACCAAAGAACAGTACTATGGATTTGCTGTAAGGTTTGAAAAGTCAAGCACTCTTGCTCTGTGGAATTGAAACATTGTTTGGCGAACTTCTGACCTAACTCCACACAGCAGTGTTCCATGAGCTGTTGCTATGGTAGCAGGCAGAAGTCAAGTTGGGGGAAGGGTACTAGGCAGAAGTCAAGTTGGGGGAAGGGTACTTTTGGAAAAGGGTTGGTTTTCAACCAATAGAAATGTGTGATTACATTTGAAAAAAAGGGGGAAGCACTGAGATTTGAAACTTACATGTATATGTGTAGAAAATTAGAGGGAAACTTTGCCATTATCTGGTTCTGCTGAGAGGAGAGAGGTGTAGAGAACAGAGATCCTGGCTCTGATAATCTGCTGTTTGAGTGCCACATTTCTTTCACAACTAACTAATTTTAAAGGTGAGGTTAGAGTTTGAGAGGAGATGTATATGGTAAATTAAGAAATGAATAATAGAAATGTAATTCTTTTTGTTGAAGTTGCGTTTATTATTTTCTGTTTTGGGAAAAATTTAAATGTGAGGAACATGTAAAATAATATGGACTATGTTTTCACGATAAATTAAGGTGTATTGGTATAAAAAAAGAATAGTTTAAGGGTTTGAGGTTGGACTCAGTAATGCAAATACATTCAGCATCACTAAGGCTGGTTGCCCTTGGTGGAATGTAGGCAGTCACCCAGGTTACACATGTTGGGAAATATAGGCAGAGATTTATTGTGTACAACTCTTGTAATTTAATATTTGCATTAGTAGGAAAAAGGGGGAGTGATTTTTTGGTGCAGAAGCAGACTCTTAGCACACACCCAGCTCCTTTCCATGTATAATCATGCACAGTATTTACAAGCGAGTGGGGTTTGAGGTTTCACTCTGTAATGTAAATACATTCAGCATCACTAAGGCTGGTTGCCCTTGCTGGAGTGTAGGCAGTCACCCAGGATACGCATGGTGGTGGTCTGAAAAAGCAGTTTGGACATGGGCTTTTTTAAAAATCAGAAAAGTGGATTCATAATGTGTCAGTCTGTAAAAGTGATTATCACTTGCCAAAAAAAAGAGCAGTAAGTGTGCATTCAAATTGGCAAAGAAATTTCGTTTTGTGACTAATGTGAAAACATGACTCTGTGTGCAAATAGGAATTACAGGCAGAGATTTATTGCGTTTTGCTCTGGTGATTTCACAGTTGCATTAGTAGGAAAAAGGGGGAGCGATTTTTTGGTGCAGAAGCAGACTCTTAGCACACACCCAGCTCCTTTCCATGTATAATCATGCACAGTATTTACAAGCGAGTGGGGTTTGAGGTTTCAGTCTATAATGCAAATACATTCAGCATCACTAAGGCTGGTTGCCCTTGCTGGAGTGTAGGCAGTCACCCAGGATACACATGGTGGTGGTCTGAAAAAGCAGTCTGGACATGGGCTTTTAAAAAAATCTGAAAAGTGGATTCATAATGTGTCAGTCTGTAAAAGTGATTTTCACTTGCCAAAAAAAAAGAGCAGTAAGTGTGCATTCAAATTGGCAAAGAAATTTCGTTTTGTGACTAATGTGAAAACATGACTCTGTGTGCAAATAGGAATTACAGGCAGAGATTTATTGCGTTTTGCTCTGGTGATTTCACAGTTGCATTAGTAGGAAAAAGGGGGAGCGATTTTTTGGTGCAGAAGCAGACTCTTAGCACACACCCAGCTCCTTTCCATGTATAATCATGCACAGTATTTACAAGCGAGTGGGGTTTGAGGTTTCAGTCTGTAATGCAAATACATTCAGCATCACTAAGGCTGGTTGCCCTTGCTGGAGTGTAGGCAGTCACCCAGGATACACATGGTGGTGGTCTGAAAAAGCAGTCTGGACATGGGCTTTTAAAAAAATCTGAAAAGTGGATTCATAATGTGTCAGTCTGTAAAAGTGATTATCACTTGCCAAAAAAAAAGAGCAGTAAGTGTGCTTTCAAATTGGCAAAGAAATTTCGTTTTGTGACTAATGTGAAAACATGACTCTGTGTGCAAATAGGAATTACAGGCAGAGATGTATTGCGTTTTGCTCTGGTGATTTCACAGTTGCATTAGTAGGAAAAAGGGGGAGCGATTTTTTGGTGCAGAAGCAGACTCTTAGCACACACCCAGCTCCTTTCCATGTATAATCATGCACAGTATTTACAAGCGAGTGGGGTTTGAGGTTTCAGTCTGTAATGCAAATACATTCAGCATCACTAAGGCTGGTTGCCCTTGCTGGAGTGTACTCAGTCACCCAGGTTACACATGTTGCTGGTCTGAAAAAGCAGTTTGGACATGTGCATTTAAAAAAATCTGAAAAGTGGATTCATAATGTGTCAGTCTGTAAAAGTGATTATCACTTGCCAAAAAAAAAGAGCAGTAAGTGTGCATTCAAATTGGCAAAGAAATTTCGTTTTGTGACTAATGTGAAAACATGACTCTGTGTGCAAATAGGAATTACAGGCAGAGATTTATTGCGTTTTGCTCTGGTGATTTCACAGTTGCATTAGTAGGAAAAAGGGGGAGCGATTTTTTGGTGCAGAAGCAGACTCTTAGCACACACCCAGCTCCTTTCCATGTATAATCATGCACAGTATTTACAAGCGAGTGGGGTTTGAGGTTTCAGTCTGTAATGCAAATACATTCAGCATCACTAAGGCTGGTTGCCCTTGCTGGAGTGTACTCAGTCACCCAGGTTACACATGTTGCTGGTCTGAAAAAGCAGTTTGGACATGTGCATTTAAAAAAATCTGAAAAGTGGATTCATAATGTGTCAGTCTGTAAAAGTGATTATCACTTGCCAAAAAAAAAGAGCAGTAAGTGTGCATTCAAATTGGCAAAGAAATTTCGTTTTGTGACTAATGTGAAAACATGACTCTGTGTGCAAATAGGAATTACAGGCAGAGATTTATTGCGTTTTGCTCTGGTGATTTCACAGTTGCATTAGTAGGAAAAAGAGGGAGCGATTTTTTTGGTGCAGAAGCAGACTCTTAGCACACACCCAGCTCCTTTCCATGTATAATCATGCACAGTATTTACAAGCGAGTGGGATTTGAGGTTTCAGTCTGTAATGCAAATACATTCAGCATCACTAAGGCTGGTTGCCCTTGCTGGAGTGTAGACAGTCACCCAGGATACGCATGGTGGTGGTCTGAAAAAGCAGTCTGGACATGTGCTTTTAAAAAAATCTGAAAACTGGATTTATAATGTGTCAGTCTGTAAAAGTGATTATCACTTGCCAAAAAAAAGAGTAATAAGTGTGTTTTCAAATTGGCAAAGAAATTACGTTTTGTGACTATTGTGAAAAGAAATGTAGTAATATATTTAAATGAAATAAAGGATTTTTTTTTTAGTTTTTTTCAGGTATTGCTGAAGAGCAGTGAACAAAATTTAAGATGCCTACAAAATCCAGAGTTCAAAAAACGCACAAAAAAAACCTATATTTGAAGACAACTGGAGGACCAAAGTTAGTAGAAGATGCTCATGTTGGGAAAAAGAAAAAATCTTCTGGTAAGCAGAAAAAACAATTTCTAAAAAATATATTCAAAAGAATGAAAAATTTACAAAATGTCTGTACTGGAAAGAATGTTTTGAAAAGAAAAGGAGAGGAAGAAATTGAGAATTTAGTTAATGCAAATATACCTTCTGCAACTGAAAAGATTTACATAAATAGAAAAACAGCGTTTAAAGAGATACGTAGAAAAATGTTTCAGAGAAGAGTTATGTCCAATTTGATAAAGGATGTGAAGAAATATAAGCAAAAGACAAAGTTTTATAAAAGAAAAAAAGAAATTGAAGCCATTGCAGCAAAGGCATTAGAATTAAAAAGGAAACTATTCATTTTAATTTTGAATAGGATGCGTACATTAGACAAAATGGTTAATGTACTGAAATTACATAGCAAAAGGAAAAGAGTAGTGAACAGAACAAACTTTTGTAAAGTGTTTTTAGGAAAGTGGATGCATAGTTCAAGTAGTGAACCTTTTTTTAATGAAGAGAGCTATTTTCAAAGTAATAGTTTGCTGCATGCAGTTGACACCAGAGGTCGTGCTTACGAAGTAAAAAATGGTTGCATAATGGAGAAGGAGATAATGGTTCCAAGAGATGAGGTACAAGTGATGGCAGATGAGGCTATGGGGAGACGTCCTAAAGCCCCAGTGTACACTTGGAATTGTAGTAGTATTTGCACTGTGCGTCAGGAATCTATTGACAAATTTCGTGAGTTTCTAAGAGAATATAGTAAAAAAAGTATAAAACAGAAGATTAAGGTGCTTCAAAGTCTGGATCCATGCAGAGTGAGAGAGAATACTGGTTTGCAGGGTCATTCTCTGGCTTGTCTATCTAGAAAAGTGTGTAATAGTGTTTTCCATCATTTTAGGATGCTGGCTGTTCATCATACTGAAATGAGAAAGTTTGTGAGACGGTTGTATTTTGCCAAAAGTCCAGCAATAAAGTTAAATGAATTGAATAGGGCTCTGTTCCGAGGAACGGTATCAGATGTAGAGAAGGTTGTTGATGAAATTCAGTTTTGTTACTTTGGTCCTGAACAAAACAGTGCAGAGAAGGACACAGTAAATGAGGAAGAAGTGGAAGAGAATGTAGAACCCTCTGTAAGTAACACATTTAATGATCACATAACAAAATTTGCAATAATCTCTAATGAAAGACCAAATTTTACTTGTATTTGTTGCCGCAGAACTCATTATAGAAAACAAACTAGGAATGTTGATCTCTACAGAAAGAGTGAAAATGAAGATAATTATAAGTGGAAGGATTTTGCCACATATATATTTCTTGAAAATTGTTTTGATTTGGGTGAAGATCAGCGTATTTGTAAATACTGTTACAACAAGTTAGAGGAAAATAGAATGCCGACCAGAGCTGTACATAATAATTTAGAATTGGATGCTATTCCTGCTGAACTTTCTGAATTAAATACATATGAGTCTATACTCATTCAATGTGTTCATCCGTTCCAGACCATAGTACGTATGGAGCCCAAAACTGGTAAATTACCTCCTTCAGATTTACTGAGAGGTTTAAAAGGTAGAGTGGTGTATTTGCCCTTGGATTTGAAAAAAAATATGGAAACTATTGATGCGGATACTTTGGAAACTGAACCATTAATTATTCTGGTTAATGGTGTACCTACAAAGAATAAGAAGATTTGGCAGGAGCTGGTAGATGTGCGGAAAGTACAAAGAGCAAATTTGTATTTGAAAAGGAATAACAAATGGTATGAATCAATTTATATAGAAGAAGAAGAAGAAGAAGATTTACAAGAAGACACAGAAACACCAACTGGACAAATTGAAAAAGTGGACAAGTCAAAGGAAGAAGAAATTTATGAACATTTTAGCATACATCCTCTTCATTCAAAAGAAGTTATGGGAGACAATATTGATCTCTTTCAGATGAAGAAAGCAAAAGGAACTCCCGTGAGTGTATGGGAGGAGAGCTTGGAAGCTCGATGTTTTCCCCAGCTGTTTCCTAAAGGAAAAGGAGGACGATACGATGAACGTCCGGAACAGATTCCAGCTTCTGAGTATCGGACTACAAGACTATATGCTGAAGATCCCAGATTTCGACAAAGTATTCCTTATTTGTTCCATCTTTTATTTGAAAGCGACTTGTCTGCACTGTCTTATGCAGTAAATCACATTTTAAAAAGGGGAGTACATTTAAAAAAATGTGTCTGCTAAGGATTTTATGGAGAAAGTGCAGCACCGAGATGATCATTTGGAAACACAACTGATCAATCTGATGGCTTGTCAGCGTGGGACAAATGAATATTGGTACCGACGCCATGGTGAATTAAAATGCATGTTACGGAATTTAGGAACACCAACATGGTTCCCTACCCTAAGCTGTGCCGAGTACGCTTGGGATGATTTACTGGATTTTCTACGAGAGGCAAATTCAAACATTAAAAACATCGAATACAAGACAGCAGGAGAACTGTGCTCATTGGATCCGGTTAATGTTTGCAGATATTTCAATCATAGATTTGAGGCTATGATGTCCTTCATCTGCAATAAAAAAAATCCACCTCTTGGAGAAGTATTAGATTTCTTTTGGAGAAAAGAGTACCAGGCAAGAGGTGCTCCTCATATTCATATGCTGTTGTGGATCAAGGATGCCCCAAAGTTTGGAACAGATACTGATGAAGCAGTGTTATCTTACATTGAAGAATATGCAACATGTGCTATACCAAAAAGCACAGAAGAGAAAAAGTTAAAGGAGCAAGTTTTACGTTTCCAAAGTCATCGGTGTGGAAAATACTGTCGACGGAAATACAAGAGCAAAGATAAATACTACACTAAATGTCGATTTGGATTTCCTAGACCTGTTCTTTCAAATGGAAGAGTAAACAGTTTTATGTCAGCTGTGAGACATACTATCACAAGAAAATCACCTAAGAATACCTACAACCTTAAAAGAAAAGAAGAATCAAAAAATATAAATGACTACAACCCAGTCATTTTATCCATGTGGAACGCTAACATGGATATACAGTATGTAGCTGATTAATTAATTAATTAAAGTCATCAGAAGCTACCTACAGCAAAAAACGGATTCTACTTTGTCTTGTGTGGTTACTGCTCCAACTGGGTTAGCAGCATATAACATAAAAGGAATCACTTTACATCGTTTGCTAATGTTACCAGTGGAGAATGAGACCAAAATACAATACAACAAGCTAACTGGAGAAGCATCCTTGGAAGTTTCAAGAGTATTGAAGAAGATGCAAGTTCTCATTATTGATGAGGTGAGCATGGTATCAAACTTAATGCTTGCCTTTGTGCATTTAAGAATGCAGTAAATTATAAATAGAGACTATGACTTGTTATTTGGTGGAAAACACGTCATAGTTTTTGGAGATCTTTTGCAACTTACTCCAGTTAAAGGACAACCAGTGTTTAATACTGTCACACATGAAGACACAAAGAAGTCATTGGGAAGCATCGGAAATACAAATATTTGGTCCTTCTTTGAGTACAAGGAACTTACTACTAATATGAGGCAAGCAAGCGATGAAGAATATGGAAGTATTCTGAAAGATATCAGAATTGGACTACTCACAGAAGTTGGCAAAAAAGCATTACAGAGTCGGCTGCTACATAATTTATTTCCAAAGGAAGAAATAGTTGCAGAGAAGATATACAAGAACATTGCAGAAAACAAAAGTGTCATCTGCTTAATGCCAACTCTACGTGAATGCTCAATATTCAATGAGGAGCTTTTGAAATTGGAAAAGGAAGAGATCAGGAAATTAGAAGCAGTGGACAAAATTGAGGATGGAAGAATTACTGTCACAGTAACAGGCACACTGAAAAATAAATTGGATTCACTAGAGAAGAACATTTCCAAAACAGCTGGATTAGAAAAAAATCTATATGTTTGCATGAACTGTAGAGTATTTTTAAGGAGAAATTTGGATGTTGAAAAAGGTTTAGTTAATGGAGCTATGGGAAGAGTTGTGGGTTTTATTAATTATCAGAAAAAAGATGGAATTGAATGTTTAAAAATAAAATTTGATCAGATAGAAGAAGTTAAAGACATTTGTCGTTGTACAGTTCGTTTCATGCTTGTGAAAGACTTATATGTACGTAGGAAGCAGTTTCCGTTTTCGCTAGCATATGCTGTAACTATTCACAAGTCTCAAGGATTGACTGTAGATTGTGCATTTGTGAACATTGGTTCAACTGTGTTCAAAGAAGGTATGGCTTATGTAGCTTTGTCACGAGTGAAAACATTATCAGGTTTATTCATGATAGACTTTGATGACTCAAAAGTTAGTGCTGATACAAATTGTGTAAAGGAGTATAATAGATTAAGAAGAAGCTATGCTCCTCATTTAGGTCAGTATCCTGTGTTGGAGAAACATGTAGTTTCTCGTAAAAGGAGAAATGAGAACATCTGTAATGAAGATGTAGAGAGGAGGAAAAAAAAGAGGAGTGATGTAATTGCCAGCAAAAAGAGTAAGGGAAAAGAAGAACAGGTTGTAGGATGTCATTTTGAAAATAGTTCTGGTGTCAACTGCTACGCAAATGTAGTGCTGAATGTTGCATTTTATCTGGAAAGTTTGCAAGAGCAGATAATAGTAAATCAGGGAAAAAGATTCTGTTCTGAGTTGAGTCTCCTTTTTCAAAAGCTGAGTAATGATAAAACTCAAATAGAAAGTGCTACTGAAATTAGAAAACTTTTAGATGTATGTTCAGGACGAACACACTTTTCTCAAAATGAACAGCAAGATGCACACGAATTTTTGATGTTTTTTCTTCAGGTACTGGAAGAAGAAGAAGTTGCAATTGATAACTTATTTGGTCTCTCTTATAAATGGGAACATAGTTGTAAAAACTGTTATAATATATGTGGCTCTAATGTTGATAATGAAAGGTTTATTTATTTGACATTGCCAGAGAGTAAAACAGTCACTTTTGCAAAATTAGTTAAAGATGCTAATCATAGCATGAAATGTGGTGAGTGTAATTCTGACATGTTTTCAACATTAATTTTAAAGGAATACGGACAGTATGTAATTTTAATGATGCAACGATGTAGAGCTGATGGTTCAAAATTGGATACTTTAATAAAGAAGTTTACAGGACAGCAATTATCAATTTCAGGAAAAACTTTTGTAACTGTTGCAATAATTTTCCATGAAGGACCTACTGTTACTTCTGGACATTACACAGTTTATCTTAAATGTGAAAAAGGCTGGACACTGTGTAATGATTCCCAATTGGTTTTTAAGCAACGTTTGCCTTTTGATTTAGCAAATTCCTATCTAATCTTCCTGAAACCTAAATTTTAGAGAGACTTGGCAAGATCTGGACAAAACAATTTTACCATTTTATTGGATTACCATTGGAATTTAAAAAAAAAAGATTTTTTAAATTATCATTTGGCCTAATGGAAAGATAACCAATTGTAATGTGGACTTTTTCAATTTTTTATGAAACTTTCAAAAACCAAAAATTTAGAGAAAATCGGTAACATCTGCACAATTTAAATTTTGGAATGTTATTGGAGTGCCATTGGAAATTTTTTCAAAAAAGATTTTTAAAATTACTATTTGGCCATGCGGAAAAGTAACCAATTCTATTGTGGACTAAATAAATTATTAATAAATCTTTCGGGAACCAAAATGTTACAGAGAATCGGTGAGATCTGTACAAATTAAACTTTAGAATTTTATTGGATTACCATTGGAAATTTAATCAAAAAAGAATTTTAAAATTACTATTTGGCCTAAAGGAAATGGAATCAGATGTATTGTGGAGTTATTTGAGATATAATATTGTGATTATACTGCTGAAACAAAAATATCAGACGGTATTTTAAAGAAATAAGTATTGTTATTAGATGATATTTTTTTAGAACATTATGCATTTCTGTAATGTTAAGTTTAAGTGAGAAGAGATTCTGGGCTTTTTTAAAACAATCTTTGAGATTGTTATTTTTTTTTTGCCCGCTGTTAAATGATGAATGCAATTGCTTTCACAATTTATAGTGAAATGCAATATATTCTGAAAACAGCAAAAATAAGGCAAAAATATTTTTTGAAAAATATGTAAATATGTGTACTGTATTATAAAATGTTTTAAAAAATATTAATACTTTTTTCTTTTTTTTCAGATTGATATAGAAAATTTTCGAAAACTTGAACCATTTTTAAAGCAATTTTTAAAAAAAATAAATGAATAAATATTTTTTTGAGTGGGTATGGTAAGTCAATAATTTCATGGTCCCTTTTTTCTACTTCTCTACAATCACATTTTCAGTTTTTAATTGTAGTCTCTCAAGGACCTTGTAATGTGATAATTGATTTTTAGTGTTTTTTAAAAAAAAAAAAAAATTACGCGCACCGTACGCGTACGGTAAAAAAAAATAAAAAAAGTTTTTAAAAACATATATAAAAAAAAGATGAAAGATAAGGTTGGCTCTTAAAAGAGCCGTTGTGTTCATGCAGGGACAGAGGAAAGAAAGATTGGGAATATTAGACGGTACGACAAGTGTGCTGATCTATTTTACTGTTCACCAGGGAAACACTGGTCTCCCTATAAGTAATTAGATCATGACAATTGGCGCACCGTACTTCAACCCTCGCAAACCGAGGGTTAATTTCCAGAGGGCCAGCAAAAGGAGATGCTCCCCCCACAGATGAAGGGCTCACCTGACCTGCAGAAGAAGGACTTGGCACTGCAGATGATGGTCCAGGCTGAGCTGCTGTGGATGTGCTTGGTTGACTTACTGAAGGGTTACCTCCAGTAAGTCGAGCATGTGTCCTTCTGTGTACATCTTTGAGGTGCCTCATCATGGTATGATTCCCAAAGGAATACTTCCTGTCAGGATTCCCTCTTGAAAGTACACGCTTACACAGCTTACAAGTTACTAAGGGTGCATTTACCTTTTGCTGGCCTTCAGGAAAAGTAAAATAATCCCATACATAAGAAGTCTTTTGTTTCCTCGCTCTCTGCCTCAAGGTAGTGCTGCTAGTGCTAGCCTCACTCTCAGAAGGGCTCTGCTGTTCTGCCATCGTATCACAAAGACAACCCAGCTCCTTCTCCTAAGGGATCACAAGCAGAAATGAGGGGAATGGGTGTGGTGTAGGAGAGTTCTAGAACTGAAAGTAGTTTCAACCAATCAAAAGTTGTGTTTCATGATCACATAACCTACCGTACGCTTACGGTACGCTTACGGTACGCTTACGGCAAAAGTACGCATGCGCGTAAAAAAGACACGCGCTTGCGCGCATGCGCTTAACAGTCACTTCCCGACACTTCCGCGGAATGTGCGCGTGTAGCGTACACGCGTACACGTCCCGCGCAGGGTACGCGCGGCTACGCAAATTGCGTAAATATACGCAAACAGCGTAGAAATATTACGGACGTTGCGTAAACCGTACGCTTACCGTAAGCTTACGGTACGCGTACTAAAAAAAATAATAAAAAAAAGGAAAAAATGTACTGCAAATAAATTTTACATGTTTATTTTATAAAATATATTAAAAAAAAAAATTATAGAATTTTAAAAATAAAACCATAGTCTTTATAAAAGGATAGTAAATTAAAATAAAAATATGTTTAAAAAAATAGAAGAAAACAAAGAATTAGCATTTAAAAAACCTTGCAAATTCACTGAAAAAACCATGGGTTTCACACACGTTATAGTTAGGAATTAGCATTTGAAAAACCTTGCAAATTCACTGAAAAAACCATGGGTTTCACACACGTTATAGTTAGGAATTAGCATTTAAAAAACCTTAGAAATTCAATGAAAAAACCAAAGGTTTCACACATGTTATAGTTAGCTGGACATTTCACTCGTAAAAAACCAATGAAATTCCCCCGTTATAGTTAGTTCAGCTAACTATAACTCGCGCGCCCGCAATGCACTGCTGATGACGTCACATATTACATCACTCATGACATGGTCAGTGACATCACTCTTGACATCACTGATGACATCTCAAATGACATCACTGATGACATCACTGATGACATCATCCTTGTGATAGAGTGGCAGACCTCCTCTTCCCCTAATATAACCTTTGATACACACATTCAAAAAAAGAAATTAAAATTTTAAAAACAATGGACATACCAATACCAGTTACAACAACCTATACAGTAATTGTAAGATCCAAATACACATCCACTCATTCACCAACAGTCCTATACAGTCACTCATACATGTACTCACTCATCATATGTACTCATACACGTATACATCCTGTTACACAATGCCACTCATCCATAGAGTTACTCACACACATAGTCACTCATGCTAATAAAGAATCAAACATACATTTACTTGCATATACAGTTATACACACACCGCCACACTTACTTCTATGGAAACTTACACATACTTAGTCTTTTAAACAATCACTTATAGAAACACATACTTATTCATTCAGGAACTCTTTCAATCTCTCACTCTCACATATACTCGCTTATATACACCAATAGTCACATATACTAGTTTAAAACATATGTAGTTACTCATAAAGACACTATTGAGACAGTCATTCACTCACTAACACACCCATACACACACTCATGCACCCATAGAGTCCTGCACACATGCTGTCTTCAACACATACAAAGACTGAGTCATTCATTCATGCACCTATGCACTACGTAATACCCCCCACCAAACCATACAGACATCAGACACTGATACTCAAAAAACCAACTAATAACCTATATAGACACTCATGTAGCTACTCACCAACCCATGCAGCCACTTATACACAAAGAGAGAGACTGATACAGATATGTACATATTTAAACATTACTCACTAAGCCATGTATTCACTATGATACACTTAATCAGTCAGTTACACAATCAATTTTTCAAAAACAAATCATCCATTTAGACACTTATATACCCCTTTATTCTTCCATCGACCTTGAGATATACATATATAAAACATATGTAATTTTCAGAAAAACACACATTCACTGGATGATGACATCAGTGATGTCATCAGTGATGTCATTTGAGATGTCATCAGTGATGTCATGAGTGATGTCACTGACCATGTCATGAGTGATGTAATATGTGACGTCATCAGCAGTGCATTGCGGGCGCGCGAGTTATAGTTAGCTGAACTAACTATAACGGGGGAATTTCATTGGTTTTTTACGAGTGAAATGTCCAGCTAACTATAACATGTGTGAAACCTTTGGTTTTTTCATTGAATTTCTAAGGTTTTTTAAATGCTAATTCCTAACTATAACGTGTGTGAAACCCATGGTTTTTTCAGTGAATATATATATAGATAGATAGATAGATAGATAGATAGATAGATAGATAGATAGATAGATAGATAGATAGATAGATAGATAGATAGATAGATAGATAGATAGATAGATAGATAGATAGATAGATAGATAGATAGATAGATAGATAGATAGATAGATAGATAGATAGATAGATAGATCAATAAATTAAGACAATAAACTATTTTTTTTTAAAAATAAACATACATTTCCCAATACAATAAGTGCAACAGTAGGGAAAGTGTTAGATAGCGGAATAATTACATTTACTATTGCAACTCCAGTGAGTGCAACAGTAGGGAAAGTGTTGGATAGTGGAGGGGTAAAAATTACTAATTCAACTCCAGTGATAGCAACAGTAGAGAAACTGTTGGATGGCGTAGGGGAAAAAATACTATTCCCACTCCAAAAAGTGCAACAGTAGGGAAAGTGTTGGATAGAGGAGGGGTAACAATTACGATTCCCACTCCAAAGTGCTACATTCAGGAAAGTGTTGGATAGAAGAAGGGTAAAAATTACAATTCCCACTCCAGTGAGTGCAAAAGTTAGGTAAGTGTTGGATAGCGGAGGAATTTAATGTACTATTCCAACTCTTGTGAATGCAAGAGTAGGGAAAATGTCGGATAGTGGAGGGGTAAAAATGACTATTCCCACTCCAGTGAGTGCAACAGTAGGGAAAGTATTGGATAGCGAAGGGGAAAAAATTACGATTTCCACTCCAAAGAGTGTAATAGTAAGGAAAGTGTTGGGAAGCGGAAGGGTAAAAATTACTATTCCCACTCTAGTGTGTGCAAAAGTTGGGTAAGTGTTGGATAGCGGAGGAATTTAATTTACTATTCCAACTCTTGTGAATGCAACAGTAGGGAAAATGTTGGATAGCGTAGCGGTAAAAATTACTATTCCCACTCCAATGAGTGCAACAGGAGGGAAAGTGTTGGATAGCTTTGAACCTCTAGACACTAATGATATTGATCTCACCTCAGAAGAAGATTGGAATATTCCCCAGCTGACACTTCTGCCCATTAAAAAATGGACTGAGGCTGCACTTCAGTTAAAGGTTCTTTGTGTCGGGCAAGGGCTACGTGCAATAAATGGCAGATCAGTTTCTGACAAACATGGGGCTTTCACGTTTAATAACGGATCACGAAAAAGCCGCATTGATTATATACTTACTAATAAAGAATATTGGTCCAGTATCAAGGATATGGTAGTAGTGGAAAGGGTCGAAAGTGATCACGACCCCTTACTTCTATCATTCAAACTATTCAAGTCCAATTGCCTAGAGGTTCCTCCTGTGAAGGTTGATATTGTCCAATCGAATGATACAAGGCGTATCAAATGGGCAAATTGTTTAAGGAATGAGGGACATGTTTTAACCATTAGGAATTTAACCATCATGGCGACAAATGAACTACAAAATTGTAGCACTCAAGAGGAGGTCATGGCAAATGTAAATATAATCCACATTTTTTTTTTTAATCAACTTAGGGTTTTTTTTACGAAACAGACTCATGCTAAATCCAATAGGACATCTAGAAAGGAGGATCAATGGTATGGGAAATCATGTAGGCCTGCATACCAGGCCCTGTCGGAGGCAGTAAAAACAAAAGACAGAGATCGTGTCAAGAGTGCCCGTGTAGCTTATAAAAAAGCCCAGTATGATGCTAAACGTGCCTGGGACCAAGATTATTGGAGGGACCTTCACTCTGCTAGTAAAGAACGATCAATGTGTACCTTCTGGGATATGGTTAAGTGGGGTAGGGGGATAAAAAGGGAAGAACCAATTAACTATGTCCCGCCTAACCTCTGGGTTTCGCACTACGCGTCCCAGTTTGCATCTATCGAAGTTGCTGAGGGGACAAGTAAAGATTTTATCTCCCCTATTAAGGATATAATTCCCCTAAAGTTTGAGTTAATTGAGGTGCGAAAGGCACTGAATTCCATCCCCAGAGGCAGAGCACCAGGCCTGGACTCGGTTCCAGCTGATTTGTTTATGCATGATAAGGATCTCTGGACACCTTACATTCAATGTTTAGCCAATGGCATTGCTAATGGCTCACCCATACCAAATACCTGGAAGGGCGCACAGATCATACCGGTCTATAAAAAGGGAGAGCGCTCAGATCCGGGAAATTATAGGCCTATAAGCTTGATAGACTGCATTCAGAAGGTGGTCGCAAGGCTTGTCCTACACAGAATCCAAGGGTGGATTGTTAATATATTGGCGGGTGGTTCTGTTGGGGGAGGGTATGCTATTTGCGGCTTTTGTTGATATTAAATCAGCTTTTGATTTGGTTCCTCGAGCTAAAATGTGGGCAGTTTTTAAAGATCAAGGTATGCCAACAGACATCTTATCCTTTTTAATGAAATTTCATGAGGATAATTTTGCCCAAGTTAGAAGGAACCAATCAGGCAGTGTCACAGATAAATTTCCAATTGCCAGGGGAGTACGCCAAGGGTGCGTACTAGCCCCGACCCTTTTCTCCTTATACATCAACAGAGTGATCAACTATTTTAAGCAATCCCCTACCAACGCTCCAAAGTTGGATGGTAAGTTGATTCCTCTGTTGATGTTTGCAGATGATACCTTATTAATCTCAAAGACTCAACAGGGCCTACAAAAAGCTATTGATGTGTTTGAGGTTTTCTGCAAAGATCATGGGCTTATTGTAAATGTAAGCAAGCCGAAGTTTATGGTTTTACATAAGTCCAAATATGTAGGAGGGAATATGTGCAAATGAATGGGGTCAAACTAGAGCAGACTAAGGTCTTCTCATACCTGGGTATAATCCGTGCATCAAAGTTAGAATGGAAACCGCACACTACCCAGCTGATTATAAAGCATGCTCAGCTAACTGGTGCACTAATTAAAGAGCTCCATTCCTCACATACCAGGCCTATGATACCAGCACTAAAAATATACGACAAAAAGATAGGATCGGCAATTCTTTATGGGGCAGAATTGTAGGGTTTCAGTAACCTCACCCCGATGACTAGGGCCCAAAATAAGTTTTTACGCATAATCACTGGCCTCCCTGCATCTACTCCGTTGATTCCCCCCTTTTACGACCTAGGTGTCCAACGTCTAGACCAGTGGCTTACTGGAGGCGACTCTGGGTTAACCCAGAACTCTCACAGTATACTCGGGCTTTTCTGGACGTTAGAGGAGCTGATAAGGCGCAAAAGATTTCATGGATGCGGGAGGTCAAGGTATTTTATTCTGCTATGGGCCTAGCCAGTTTATGGGAAAATCCAACAGCAAATATTTTTCCCTCTAGAAAAATTTTAAAAGATTTATACTGGCGTGTGGTTTCAGCAAAAAGATTTGGTTCATGCATTGGCCCGTCATTTACTGCAGATTTTATGGAACTCAAAGACAGGCCCCTGTTTGAAAGCTATTGGGACTGTATTACAGACAGAAAGAGATACCACCAATTCAGGGTGGGCACACTTCCCATTAATTCCTTCATTGCCAAATGGAAAGAAGGCCTTAACCCTGGTTGTCCCTTCTGTCCAACACAACGGGAAAGTATTGCGCACATTTTATTTACCTGTCCGGAGTACAAAATTCCCAGGCGGGTTTGGCTTAAACCTATTTCTCTTCAATTGGGCTTCCAGACAGGTGTTGAGGCCTTGCGGTGTCTCAAAACTAATACTTCTCAACCCGTGATTATTGCTGTTGCAAAATTTCTCCACTGGATATGGGCAATCCGTGCACATAAATCACGTCTTATATGAATATCTTAGTCATTTTTTGTAAAAACCCTTTTTATATCATAAAGTTTTTTAACATTTTATAGGACTTTTAACAATGAAATGTGTATCTATAACTGTAGTTGCTATGCACGTTACACTTTGGTGCCGATCACGATCCTGTAAAAAATTCCCCCGTGCGACTCGTATCTGGTCTTTTTACCGTACGAATCGTACAAGTGCCGTACGAACTGGCAATCACGATTCGCATGGTAAAAAGTCCATACGAACCGCACTGGGAATCATTCCCCACACGTCCTCGGGTCGGAAAATGTGTCCGACACGTCCTCGGACGATTTACCTTACAAACGTGAAAAGCCAAGTCCGACCGAGGAATCACGATCCGTCCCGTGCGTCCGAGCGTACAACCGTATGGAAAAAACACCGTCCGCACCGAACACCTATAGCAACCATGGAGACATGTGCCCGCATACACGCCCAACACACCCCCCAGCCCCCGTACGTCCGACACGTACCCCCGTATATGTATACCCCCACCCGTTTAGGTACACCCCAGTACGTTCCAGTCGTACCCCCACCCCAGTACGTGTCGTACCACCGTCAATGTACACCCCAGTACATTCCAGTCGTACCCCCACCCCAGTACGTGTCATACCCCCGTGTACCTACACCCCAGTACGTTCCAGTCGTACCCCCACCCCAGTACGTGTCGTACCACCGTGAACCTACACCCCAGTACGTTCGAGCCCCACCCCCACCCCGGTACGTGTCATATCCCCCGTGTACCTACACACCAGTACGTTCCAGTCGTACCCCCACCCCAGTACGTGTCATAGCCCCCGTCTACCTACACACCAGTACGTTCCAGTCGTACCCCCACCCCAGTACGTGTCATAGCCCCGTCTACCTACACCCCAGTACGTTCCAGTCGTACCCCCACCCCAGTACCTGTCGTACCACCGTCAATGTACACCCCAGTACATTCCAGTTGTACCCCCACCCCAGTACGTGTCGTACCCCCCGTGTACCTACACCCCAGTACGTTCCAGTCGTACCCCCACCCCAGTACGTGTCGTACCACCGTCAATGTACACCCCAGTACGTTCCAGTCGTACCTCCACCCCAGTACGTGTCATAGCCCCCGTGTACCTACACACCAGTACGTTCCAGTCGTACCCCCACCCCAGTACGTGTCATAGCCCCCGTGTACCTACACACCAGTACGTTCCAGTCGTACCCCCACCCCAGTACGTGTCATACCCCCGTCTATGTACACCCCAGTACGTTCCAGTCGTACCCCCACCCCAGTACGTGTCATACCCCCGTGTACCTACACCCCAGTACGTTCCAGTCGTACCCCCACCCCAGTACGTGTCGTACCACCGTCAATGTACACCCCAGTACGTTCCAGTCGTACCCCCACCCCAGTACGTGTCATAGCCCCCGTGTACCTACACACCAGTACGTTCCAGTCGTACCCCCACCCCAGTACGTGTCATAGCCCCCGTGTACCTACACACCAGTACGTTCCAGTCGTACCCCTACCCCAGTACGTGTCATACCCCCGTCTATGTACACCCCAGTACGTTCCAGTCGTACCCCCACCCCAGTACGTGTCGTACCCCCGTGTACCTACACCCCAGTACGTTCCAGTCGTACCCCCACCCCAGTATGTGTCGTACCCCCCGTGTACCTACACCCCAGTACGTTCGAGCCCCACCCCCACCCCAGTACGTGTCATAGCCCCCGTGTACCTACACACCAGTACGTTCCAGTCGTACCCCCACCCCAGTACGTGTCATAGCCCCCGTGTACCTACACCCCAGTACGTTCCAGTCGTACCCCCACCCCAGTACGTGTCGTACCCCCGTGTACCTACACCCCAGTACGTTCCAGTCGTACCCCCACCCCAGTACGTGTCATACCCCCGTCTATGTACACCCCAGTACGTTCCAGTCGTACCCCCACCCCAGTACGTGTCACACCCCCGTGTACCTACACCCCAGTATGTTCCAGTCGTACCCCCACCCAGTACGTGTCATACCCCCGTGTACCTACACCCCAGTACGTTCCAGTCGTACCCCCACCCCAGTACGTGTCGTACCACCGTGAACCTACACCCCAGTACGTTCGAGCCCCACCCCCACCCCAGTACGTGTCATATCCCCCGTGTACCTACACACCAGTACGTTCCAGTCGTACCCCCACCCCAGTACGTGTCATAGCCCCCGTGTACCTACACCCCAGTACGTTTCAGTCGTACCCCCACCCCAGTACGTGTCGTACCCCCGTGTACCTACACCCCAGTACGTTCCAGTCGTACCCCCACCCCAGTACGTGTCATACCCCCGTCTATGTACACCCCAGTACGTTCCAGTCGTACCCCCACCCCAGTACGTGTCACACCCCCGTGTACCTACACCCCAGTATGTTCCAGTCGTACCCCCACCCCAGTACGTGTCATACCCCCGTGTACCTACACCCCAGTACGTTCCAGTCGTACCCCCACCCCAGTACGTGTCGTACCACCGTGAACCTACACCCCAGTACGTTCGAGCCCCACCCCCACCCCAGTACGTGTCATATCCCCCGTGTACCTACACACCAGTACGTTCCAGTCGTACCCCCACCCCAGTACGTGTCATAGCCCCCGTGTACCTACACACCAGTATGTTCCAGTCGTACCCCCACCCCAGTACGTGTCATAGCCCCGTCTACCTACACCCCAGTACGTTCCAGTCGTACCCCCACCCCAGTACGTGTCATACCCCCCGTGTACCTACACCCCAGTACGTTCGAGCCCCACCCCCACCCCAGTACGTGTCATAGCCCCCGTGTACCTACACACCAGTACGTTCGAGCCCCACCCCCACCCCTGTACGTGTCGTACCACCTTCTATGTACACCCCAGTAGTTCCTGGCGCACCCCCAACACAACCTCCTAAGTACGGAGCGCACCCCATGCCCCAACATCACAACCGCATGTACGAGTCGTACAAAGCCACACACAAGGACATCATCGTACAACCAAATGGCCCCTGTACACACCGTACACACGCTCAAAACGCACGTACACAACCAGGACAAAACAAAACAACACAAGAATACACCATTCGAAAGGCACAAAGCCACTAAACATGGCCAACAACCACTAAAATAACACAATCACTGACCTGCAACTGCCAAAAACAAACAGAGGCCCAATACAACACCACTCCTTATAACACACCCACCCAAACTTCAAACACTGCCACACCCACCCATGGACCAATAAAAAGGGCCCACACACACAAACCATGAGCCTTTGCAACAGACTCACTGCTGCCAGACACCACAGAACCGGACTACAAGCTACACCACACCTTACACTTGCACACCTTCACACAACCACCCTCACAAACACCCTCTCATCACATTCACACCCACACACCCACAACCATCCACACACCCCCCCCAACATCCACACACCCCCCCCACCATCCCCACCCACACCCCTCACCATGCCCACTACCAAGAATCCAAAGTTCAGTCACCGAGAGTTGGAGGTCCTTGTTGATCAAATCCTCAGAGTCGAGCCACAGATCTTTGGAACATTGGTCAGAAGCACCAGCCTGGCAGCCAAAACAGCCATGTGGCAGACCATTGTCGATGCTGTGAATGCCGTTGCGGACACCAGGAGGACCAAGCAGGATTGCCAGAACAGGTGGTACGATCTGCGGAGGAGGGTCAGAGCCAAGAGGCAGGAGGAACACGACCAGGCCAACGCCACCGGAGGAGGGCCCTCCCGCAGACCCGTACAGTACCATCCCTGGGAGGAGAGGCTGATGGCCATACTGCCGGTGGAGGCAGTCGAAGGATTAGAAGGACTCCGAGACCCGGGTGAGTACACAAACAACGCACCTCACATGGGGGGAACTGCAACCACAACCAAAATTACTAACAGGCACGCAACCACCACAAGCCATCGCATGACTCAACCACACTCCATGAGCAGGCACATGCCACTGCTGCCACCATGCCCCATGCACCCAGCTGGACAATGTCAAGTCACAGGCCACAGAAGACAACAACACATGACACGGAAACCCGGATGGCGGGAGGCTGGGCACCAAAAATCACATAGTGCGACTCCAAAGCAGACAACAATGCCCTCTGCCCATATGGCCTAGGTCACAGCCAGACAAACAGTGTGTCCCAACACAGGAATGACTTGCCAGCAAATGGCGGACGCCTTGCATTAAAACATGGGGGTGAAGGCACTGGTTTAAACATGACGGCAGCTAATGAACAGCCAACATTGTGAAAGAGTGGCAGCACACACCACCACAGCAGCAGCGCAAACACAGACACTACACCCAATGGGTGCCTGGAGATCAGAAACAAACTCACATCAACAAGCAAAGGGCCATTCAAAGATCTGCTAACAGTCTGTGCCCAGGAAGCTGGGCCGAGGTGACAGAGGGGGACACACAGAGGGAGGGAGAGGGGGACAGAGAGGGAGGGAGAGGGGGACAGAGAGGGAGGGAGACGGACAGAGGGAGGAGGCAGACACACAGAGGGAGGGAGAGGGGGACAGAGAGGGAGGGAGAGGGGGACAGAGAGGGAGGGAGAGGGGGACAGAGAAGGAGGGAGACACAGGGAGAGCAAATCAGTCCTTTGGTGTGTGGGAATGTCTGCTCGTCAGCAGGTGGACTGCGTGCATGTAGACAAGGGTGGCCAGTGCCAGAACCCCCCCTCTTCATCATGGCAAAACGCAGGGCCATGTCACAACCTGTACACGAGCACAAGGACAGCTACCTGCATCATATAAGTGTGTGGATCCACTCCATGTGCACATGTACAGTGCTACAAGGAAGGCGCAAATGCATGGATCGCCACACCTGCACACTCCGCTGCTGACTGCAGTCACACGTGACGCAGCAAGTAAGACTGTGCCACACATAGTTAAAGGGGCCAAATTGGTGCCCAAGGGACACACCCATGCACAAGTGCACTGTGAGTGGAATGCAAGACAGATCCTAATTCCAAGAGGAAATGTGCCAAGTTTGAAACGGATGAAACATGGATGTTGCATGGACCAAAATTAACATTGTCTCTCTCACACACAGGTCAACGTCGTGCTGCACCCCCCAACACTGGGGGGGAAGACTCACAGGACCCGGATCTGCAGGAGACCGATCCCACCGGCAGCGACCACTCTCACCACTCTGCGGACGACCCCGACCGACCTGGCCCCTCTGGTGTCCAACCACCTGCAGCACCTGCGTCAGGTACAACCGTGCCAACCACCACCCCCACTCCTGCCACATCCCAGGAGACACCCAGGATCCCTGCCCCAACACCACAATGCAGCCAGGCTCGCCAGGAGGGACACGGTGTCCCGGGCACCCAGGAGGAGGCAGGCGACAACGCCAATGCCACCCCTCAGGGGTCCCGGAGACCCCATGTGCCCACAAGTGCAGGCCAGGCGCAAGTGGGCAGGGGTGGTGGGAGTGGAGGACGGCGGGGGCGCGAGCCTGACCAGTTGGCTGGGGATCCGGTATTTGCCCATGTCCGTAACATCCTGGACTCATACCGGCAGGACACCACGGGCATGGCCCAGGTTGTGTCCGTCCTCGAGGGGATCAAGACCCAGCAGGCCCAGCAACATGCGGACCTAATAGCCTGTCTACTGGTACACCAACGGAGGATGGAGGACAGACAGGCCAGAAGGCGGAGAACATCACCACCCACAGGGAGGGATCAGGAGGAGGAGGAGGAAACATCCGACGGAGCATCCCAGACGTCGTCACGGCCTGCTGGTGATGTTCCCCGCAGGAGGCCGGGTCGTCCACGGAAAGGACCGTGAGGGTGGCTGCTACATCACCATCTCCCAGGACAACTGGCCTGGCACCTGGCCCACTGGAGCAACAGCATCACAGCATCAAGAGACATTCTCTGCCACATGGCCCTGCTGGTCACTGGCTGACCAATGTTGACAAAGACTGTGGCATGGACTCTGAGGATTTCCAATGGCAAGGACACCAACTCCCCTACTGAACTTTGGATTCCCTAATCCCGGAAAGCACCTCACTTTGCCCCCCCCCCCCAATAATAAATCACACTATCAAGAGTAGATGCCTGCTGGTAGCATTATTACCTAACATGTGTCTTGTAAAGTCTAAACATGCCTGAGTCATCTGTTCTCTTCAACCATCCACACCCTGGGGCCTGAGTCTGGCACAGGACACATGGGTCACAGTTTATTAGGCAAGAGAGACATGGAGCACCATACACACCCGTGATGGGCACAACCAGCTGAGGGGGTGGCCGAACAACCGTCCTGACAGACACATTGAGTACAGCAACAGTCATGCGCAGAGGTCAGGGATCCTGGCCAGTGTCCTGGGGGGCACCCAGGTATGTGTAGACAGGTGGCAGAACCATGTCCTGCAAGCTTGAGTCCGGTGGATGCAGAGAATGGGGTCATGGACAACGTTGGATGCATGGGGATGGCACATGGCACAATACCCACACAGTCATGGACATCATGCCCAATACACAGTCCCAGCACACACACACAGCTTGCATCTTGCCACTCGACACATTGACACATAGCCACAATCAGGGAATACCATGCCAGACATGCAGGATGCACCGTGCCAACACACCAGCATTGACTGAGAAGAGGCACCTTGGAGGCATAGGGACACCTTTATTAGTCATGTTTTTGGGATTGCAGAGGCAACTTGAAGTACACATGAACACATCATGTGGAGTAACATGTGGGTCCAACACTGGCATCCCCCTTCTGCAGCACAAATGCGTGATAGCCATGGAACTGGCACACAAGTGTCGGCTAACAGCTAAATACCCACAGCTGCACACGGAGAGCCTGACATACACCATAGATCCGCTGATGTGGAAGTCCCACACCATGTCAAGCCAATGTTAACCGTATGTGTCCGAGGGCAGTGTCACACACATTGATGCCATCATCACAATCCACTATCCCATCACTGATGACTGACAACCAGGCAACCCATCTATTCAGGTGTACCCAGCTGCATGTCGTGTCCCATGGGGATGCCACATGTCTGCAGAGTAACCAAACCCCGACCGGGGCAGTGTGCACACATCGTGAACAACTGTCACACCCAATACACCCCAGATGCATCCCTTACCCCATGGAGACTTCCAAACGTGTCCGTGCCTGTAACGCTGAGTCAGCCCACGATGCCATGTCCATGAGGAATAGCAGTGCCACAACAATGCAACCAGAAGATGGCATGCACAGGTACCTGGGGAAGATGGACACACAAGAAGTCAGCCACAAAAAGCACAGCCACTTGCATGTGCATTGACTCGACACATGTATGGATGACAACATGCTAGGTCACAATTATGAGTGGGGAAATACTACCATCACTGCCACCATCACTCCAGTGACACACCCACACACACCTCTGACTCACGTGCCATACATGCAGGTGGAGACAGACATCACAACACATGCCACACGGGGACCAAGGCGTGCACACTCAGACACTGGTACTCACCACTAAGCAAAGAAGTCGCGTATGAGCCGAGTCCGGATGTCCTCTTGCGGCTCCACATCCTCCACATCACTAGCCCCATTGCCAAGCCCTTCGTCCTCCACGGGTGGATGGTCCTCGTCATGTTGATTCAGGATGAGTGGCACAGCTCTTTCAACTGCCATGTTGTGCAGCATGCAGCAGACCATGAAGATCTTGCAAACCTTCGCCGGGGCATATGGGAGTGCACCGCCGGTCTTGTGGAGGCACCGGAATCGGCTCTTCAGCATGCCAAACGTCCTCTCTATCACTCGCCTTGTCCGGCCATGGGCGGTGTTGTAGCGGAGCTGGGCTGGCGTGATGGGGTTGCGGAGAGGTGTCAGCAGCCAAGGCATGTTGGGATAGCCAGCGTCCCCTACATGGAAAGCACATGGATATCGTTAGAACTGGCGAAGCGGTCGTGCTGCTCGGCTATACAGAATACAGGACAGACAGACTGTACCCACCAACAACACATGCCCGTTCGTTGCGCAGCTGCATCATCATATCAGGCATCCCGCTACGCCTCATGATGTAGGCATCGTGTGCTGATCCTGGGAAACGAGCACAGACATGTGATATCACCATGTTGGACAGACACACCACAAGGGCATTGATGGAGTGGTAGTGCTTCCGATTGCGGTACGCCACCTCCCGTGCGTGTGGTGGTACCAAAGCTACATGTGTCCCATCAATGGACCCAATGACATGGGGCATCCCTCCCAGGGCATAGAATCCACGCTTGACCTCTGTCATCTGTTCAGGGGTTGGGAACTTGATGAAGTCATCCAGGTGAATCAACATGGCCTCTAGGAAATCATGCAGCACACCACTGAACGTGCTCTGGGACATGCCACCAACATGAGCTATGGTATTTTGAAAGGTACCCGTGGCAAGGAAATGTAGGGCAGCCATTACCTTCAGCTGGGGTGTCAGTGCCGTGGGATACCTGTGCAGCGGTTGCAGGTGTGGTGTCAGTCTCGCCGTCAACTCCAGAATCAACGGTTGGGTGAAGCGGTAGAGCCGGATGCTGTCATTCTCCTGCATGGCAGCCAAGTCTGGAATTATCCGGGCAAGAGGCGGTGCTCTGCAGTAATGAGGAAGTGACAAGGAAGAGTGAGTGCACTACGACAACAACTCATGTCTACTGAGCACATGTAAATCTGGCAATACACACATGCTACATAGGGAGTGAGGTATGTGCTACATGCCCAGGACACGTATGGATGCAAGGTGACACTCCTTCCAAGACCCAGCTACACACGGTGATTGAGAACCTCCCCATGCCCCGCCATGGGAATGGCTGTGTCCCAGTGCAAGTGAACAGCCCGACGCAAGACAGGAGTGACATACACCCACACATCAGCAGAAGTGGGATGCCGATTGCAGAGACTGGTAGCGGAACACTGGAGCCACAGGTCACATGACATTACACTAGTCCAGCCCACACACCTTGCCATGAAGGTGCACATGTCATGACTCACCACACATTCCTTGTGAGGATGCTGACATGGCCTTGTCACGCTACTCCGTGTCCCATGCATACATGTGCACCTCACATCCGATAACACATGTGGCATGGTGTGCGGAACAGTGTGCAATGACAATCTACACACAGACACATGTTGGTTGCTGCAACGGCTGCAGCTTTTGAGGGTGCTACAACATCAACCTGATGTAAATCCCGGACACATATATGACATAGTCACATTGTGCACTGTGGGTAGTGACAAGTCATGTGTCATGACCCCTGTTCCGGGCATCATGGGACACTTCCGTGTGTTGTTGTCCGTGCCATGCCAGTGACGCTCACCCCAAGTGCGCAGTCCGACATGCACACATGTCAAAGGAGTCAAGGGCATGCCTGGCACACATTGCAACCTCACACAGTACACCTGTACACATCTCATCATACATCTGGTGCCTTCTCCACTCAGGAGGCATGTTCCACATCACAGCCTGTGACACCTGTGCCCCACACATGTAGTAATGCACAGACGATGCCTTGATGTCCATTCCTGGACAAGTATGTCCATCCATGGACAAGTATGTCCGCCCTATTCCTACCTGTGTGTCGCCTATCACCACAGTGATGTGTAAAAACCGCCGTACTGCTGCTAAGAGGGCCTGTGTATGTTCCCAAATCACTGTGGGAGTGCTGCCGTATGTGTACCCATCGTGATGGCGAGCGTACAGGCATTTGTACGGTCCGTAGCACTACGAGTACGCATACGCGTGCAGACCCATAGTGAACGGGCCGTACACACGCATGTACGCTCACGATCACTATGGGTCTGCACGCGTATGCGTACCCGTAGTGGTACGGACCGTACACACGCATGTACGCTCACTATCACTATGGGTCTGCACGCGTATGCGTACCCGTAGTGGTACGGGCCGTACACACGCATGTACGCTCACTATCACTATGGGTCTGCACGCGTATGCGTACCCGTAGTGGTACGGACCGTACACTCGCATGTACGCTCACTATCACTACGAGTACGCATACGCGTGCAGACCCATAGTGATAGTGAACGTAGGCATGCATGTACGGGCCGTTGCCATGCATTTGGGGTGCCCTAGGGCCCGGAAACGCACCGTACCTGTGTGTGATGCTCCAAATTACATAGGGGACAAGTATTGAGGCCTACATGCATGCTGGTTGTCATGGAGACCAAGTTCAAATATCGAAATTGTTCTGGAAGGTGCACAGCAGAAGTCAGTTGGAATTCTTCTACTTTGTTGCAATGTGTTTGTGGGGCTGACATCATGCAGGAGAATGAAACAGATAGAGAACCCACAGACTGCTAGGTTTGAAGGGATTGGTGGAAACATAGGATGCAAATGTGAGTGACCAATCACTCTGTACTCCTGTGCATGAGACTGGGCAGAAGGGCACATATAAGGCAGCCAGGTCCCATGAGGGAGTACTTGCCTGCACATCTTTGCATTTGTCGACCAAGCTGCTGCTACTGATTCCCTGGAACCATGTCAAGGGCTGTGGAGAGGACACAGCCATTCACCCTGGAGGAGAACATGGCTCTGCTGGATGTGATCCTCCCACAGTACCCCATGCTGTATGGGCGACCAGGGTATCAGGTGAGTGCATAGGCCACTGCCACAGACTGTCCCTATGTTGTGACTGTGACTTCAGGCATTGTGTCCTGGTGTGACACACATGCCATGTACTGTCGGGGGGGTACCAGGAGGGGGGGGTGCCTGATGTCTCCCAGCAGTGCCCTGAGACAGGAGGGGTGGGGCCCTATCACTAACAGCAGTGCCCTGAGACAGGAGGGGTGGGTGTGGAGTCCTCCCAGCAGTGCCCTGAGACAGGAGGGGTGGGTGTGGAGTCCTCCCAGCAGTGCCCTGAGACAGGAGGGGTGGGGCCCTATCACTAACAGCAGTGCCCTGAGACAGGTGGGGTGGGTGTGGAGTCCTCCCAGCAGTGCCCTGAGACAGGAGGGGTGGGGCCCTATCACTAACAGCAGTGCCCTGAGACAGGAGGGGTGGGTGTGGAGTCCTCCCAGCAGTGCCCTTAGACAGGAGGGGTGGGTGTGGAGTCCTCCCAGCAGTGCCCTGAGACAGGAGGGGTGGGTGTGGAGTCCTCCCAGCAGTGCCCTGAGACAGGAGGGGTGGGTGTGGAGTCCTCCCAGCAGTGCCCTGAGACAGGAGGGGTGGTTGTGATGCACAGTGTAAGCCTTGATCATTGATTGTGACATTGCCATCATTCCACCTGTGTACCCACTATGGCACGTACTGCCTTTTCCCTCACCAGAGGATGATGTCCCTATGACAAAGGTGCAATGCGTTGGCTGCATGACATGCCTTGTTGTAACCAGCTAATTTGTTCTCATATGTCTCTCTGTGACATGTGGCTGGTGTATTGATGTGGTGTCACTTGTTCTTCCTCACAGGTAGGCGCCACTGCCAAGGAGCAGATCTGGCTGACCGCCGTCAGTGCCGTGAGGCGTGTGGATGGTCGGAGGCGGAGCCTGTCCCAGGTGAGGAAACGCTGGCAGGATATCCGGTGCTGGACGCGGAGGATTGCACGGCTCCTGCTGGGGGACTCACCTGACAGCCACAAGAACCGCGGCCGCCGCCGTCTGAGCCACCTCCACAGGCGTGTGCTGCCGGTGGTCTTTCCAGACCTGGAGAGGCGCTTACAGGCGATGCAGCAGCCGGAAGGGGGTAGGTACATGTGCGTTTGTTGTGTGTCACCGGCATTTGTAAGGGCACAGTGGCATGAATTCACTGGCAGGGTTTAAGGGTGCTGTGCAGATCCAGTTTGCCCCAGTGTAGCGCTGCGCCCCTGCCACCCTTCCCCTCCTTGCAATGTGTTCCCTGGTCTGTGTGTAGTCACTCCTTCACAAGGTAATGTAGGCTGGCGCTTTGTCCACGAGAACAATGACTGTAGCATCATGTGTGGGGGTGGTGTGTAACAGGTTGTGGGACCTTGCCTGTGCACTGTCAAGTTCACTGCATGTGGGTTCCATGTCAGTTGGCACTGATGCTGACTCCAGACATGGGAGTTGGTCTCTCATGTGTCATGCCTCACAGCGCGCATGTCCTATGTAGTGGCCTGTGACATGATGTGCATGAGTGTGCGATACGCATAGTGCAGGGATGGTGACGTGTGTAGCAGTCATTACCATTCAGTAGCATGTAGTTGCGTGCCCACTACTGTCCCCTGGGGCACCTTATCCTCAGTGTTGTTTGTGTCATCATCAACGTGGACACTCTCACTGTCTACAGCGTAGGTTGTGCTCTGTGCCATTGTCCCCTGTCACCATGTATATAGACGTGCTATTATGTACAGGTGTCCACTGTGCAGCCTGACCTGATTGTCCTTCTTCATACTCACAGTTGCCAGTGCCTGTGTGTCTTGTTATACTCATCTGAGGATGTGCACTGGTACCTCATTATTTGTACAGGCGCACCTTGGCTGTTTGGCGTCCAATCTTGCTTTTTGCCTGCCCCTGTGTTCATCACCCAGACTCTGAGATGTTGGTGCCACCTGTGTCTCAACAATTTGCCTCGTGTGGGGGTTTGTTGGGGCGGCCAATGCCTATGTGTCAAATCCGGATTTCTACTTGCTGGGTCTGGCCAGTGTGTGATGTTACTGGACACACACGCAAGGTGCAGTGACCGAGTCATGTTGGGCATGTTTGCAGCATTACCTATGCAGCATGTGTCTCAAGTTCATGGATATGGTCCCTGGTCATCGGTATTTTCGCCAAAGCTGTGTGGTGCAGATGCAGTGCTGGATTGTCCCCAGGGCCTGGGTGCTATGTCAGACTCCGTTTCCTGTCTTTAGCTATTGTCTCATGCTCTCCATGGTATTTCAGTGGCATGGTGGCTCAACCAACTGTGTGTTTCATGCCCTACATCGGTACCTTGTTTTGAAGATGTTAGGGATCTTCCTTTTCAGGCTATGCAATGTTACCTATGTCGATTGGACTCATGTGACTGATGTGTACAGCTGTCTGATTAATTTCTGTCTCTCCACCCTGCCCACAGCATCGTCGGGGGACACAGAGGGAGACATGGACACAGGCAAGGCGGAGGGACCGAGCACCAGTGCCAGCCGTGACATCGGGGCTGGTACATCGAGTGGGACAGAGGTGGAGGATAGTGCTGCCGAGGACCTGTCGACTGGCACGTCAGAATACGAAGCTGACAGGTCCGAGGAGGAGTTCTCCGAGTGGGCGGTGGCTGCACCAGCAGCTGACTGCAGAACAACACCTTGCACCGCCCCCTCAGTTCCCATCAGCCGCCTCCCACTTGCTCGTGTCCCTTCCCAGCGTGCCCGGTCACCGCATGTCTCCTTCCTGCCAGGCACCGCACCCCCTGCCCCTGTCTCCACTGCTGCCGCCAATGCTGAGTCTGTGGACATCCAGCGGCAACTGCAGATTGGTCAGACTGCGATCCTTAATGTCCTCCATGGCCACGGGAAAACCCTCACCAACATCGAGGCTTTCTTGGAGGGCATTCATTCATCGCAGGCTGACCAACGCAACTTGCTGAGGTCCATAGACTCCACACTGACTGCAGCAGTGGGTCTCCTGCAGCGCGACCTCCCCCCACCTACCCCTGCCCCATCCACACTTCCCACTCCCATGCCTGTCCCACGTACACCCAGACGTCGGCATGCACCCACCACAACAGACACAGGCACCACACCAGCAGGGAAGGTCCACCGCACTCCTCCTGACACGCACACACAGGGTGAGATAGGCACACCCACTGGGTCGGGGGGCAAACGTGTGACACGCAGCCAGAGTGGGAGTCCGCATTCAACACAATCCACTCCAAATCCCCTCCCCTCAGCTCTCCTGGCCACATCTCCCCCAAGGACTCCTTCATGGCCGCTCTGTCCCTGAGCCCCACAGTTCCACCACCACGCAAGCGGTCAAGGAAGTCCTCGGTCAGGGTGGTTGAGTCTCCCCCCCTGTCTCCACCCTCCCCCGGTGGCGCTGCAACCCATCCCTCTGACCCCCCACCCTCCTTGGGGCCTGAGGTCACTTCGGGTGCAGGGGAGTCCCTGGAGGACCTTGCTAAGGTGTGTAGTGCCATCCTGGCCTCCGCCTTTGGCCATGACACACCCCCTGTGGTTGAGTCCTCCATCCCTGCACCCACAACGCCGCCCCTTTGCCCTGATGTCCCTGCGGTGCCTGTTGCTTCCCCCCCCCCTGATGCCCTCACCAGTATGGAAGACGATGCCATTTGACTGTGCAGGCAAGGTAGGGGACACACATCCCACTGTGTCCCCCATCCAGCTGGGAATCATTGACTGCCCTATGGCCTTTGTAAAAATTGAACTGCCTTTGATCCACGGACATTGTGCTCATGCTGAATAAAGCTTAATTTTGTTTTCATTATCACACTCCTGCTATGGTGGTATTGGTGTTGGTGGGGCTGCTACATTGTTTTGGGTGGTGTTTCAGGCTTTGGGTGTGTGGGATTTGTAGTAGTGTTCTGCTCATTGGGGCGACCCTGGGATCTGTGTGCCATCACAAGGTGTTGGCTAACTTCCTTAGGTCATGTCAGCAGTTACTGCATGGTTCAATTGTCCAAGGGTGTATTCCTTCCTCTGTGTACCCAGCTTTCTTCCCTGCAGGGTGTTCCCAATGTTTAGCGCAGAGCTGTGTGTACATGAGCTGTGTGTGTGACGGAGCCCTTCTACTTTGGCCATGCATGCATGGCCATGTCTCCACCTGCAACAATCGTGGCATCCTTGGTGTTCACTGTACTTGTGTGTGGAGTCTGTTGACATGAGTTCATGGGGACATGTTCCCTTGTAGGCAGTATGGATGTGGGTAATTCCGGCCTCACACACATGTGTTACACCCCTCCTGTCTCAGGGCACTGCTGGGAGGACTCTGCACCCACCCCTCCTGTCTCAGGGCACTGCTGGGAGGACTCTGCACACACCCCTCCTGTCTCAGGGCACTGCTGGGAGGACTCCACACCCACCCCTCCTGTCTCAGGGCACTGCTGGGAGGACTCCACACCCACCCCTCCTGTCTCAGGGCACTGCTGGGAGGACTCCACACCCACCCCTCCTGTCTCAGGGCACTGCTGGGAGGACTCTGCACACACCCCTCCTGTCTCAGGGCACTGCTGGGAGGACTCCACACCCACCCCTCCTGTCTCAGGGCACTGCTGGGAGGACTCCACACCCACCCCTCCTGTCTCAGGGCACTGCTGGGAGGACTCCACACCCACCCCTCCTGTCTCAGGGCACTGCTGGGAGGACTCTGCACACACCCCTCCTGTCTCAGGGCACTGCTGGGAGGACTCCACACCCACCCCTCCTGTCTCAGGGCACTGCTGGGAGGACTCCACACCCACCCCTCCTGTCTCAGGGCACTGCTGGGAGGACTCCACACCCACCCCTCCTGTCTCAGGGCACTGCTGGGAGTGATAGGCACCCACCCCTCCTGTCTCTGGGCACTGCTGGGAGGACTCTGCACACACCCCTCCTGTCTCAGGGCACTGCTGGGAGGACTCTGCACACACCCCTCCTGTCTCAGGGCACTGCTGGGAGGACTCCACACCCACCCCTCCTGTCTCAGGGCACTGCTGGGAGGACTCCACACCCACCCCTCCTGTCTCAGGGCACTGCTGGGAGGACTCCACACCCACCCCTCCTGTCTCAGGGCACTGCTGGGAGGACTCTGCACACACCCCTCCTGTCTCAGGGCACTGCTGGGAGGACTCCACACCCACCCCTCCTGTCTCAGGGCACTGCTGGGAGGACTCCACACCCACCCCTCCTGTCTCAGGGCACTGCTGGGAGGACTCCACACCCACCCCTCCTGTCTCAGGGCACTGCTGGGAGTGATAGGCACCCACCCCTCCTGTCTCTGGGCACTGCTGGGAGGATTCTGCACACACCCCTCCTGTCTCAGGGCACTGCTGGGAGGACTCTGCACACACCCCTCCTGTCTCAGGGCACTGCTGGGAGGACTCCACACCCACCCCTCCTGTCTCAGGGCACTGCTGGGAGGACTCCACACCCACCCCTCCTGTCTCAGGGCACTGCTGGGAGGACTCCACACCCACCCCTCCTGTCTCAGGGCACTGCTGGGAGGACTCCACACCCACCCCTCCTGTCTCAGGGCACTGCTGTTAGTGATAGGGCCCCACCCCTCCTGTCTCAGGGCACTGCTGGGAGGACTTCACACCCACCCCTCCTGTCTCAGGGCACTGCTGGGAGGATTCTGCACACACCCCTCCTGTCTCAGGGCACTGCTGTTAGTGATAGGGCCCCACCCCTCCTGTCTCAGGGCACTGCTGGGAGGACTCCACACCCACCCCTCCTGTCTCAGGGCACTGCTGGGAGGATTCTGCACACACCCCTCCTGTCTCTGGGCACTGCTGGGTGGACTCTGCACACACACCTCCTATTTCTGGATATGTACGCTTGGAACATACACGGTGTGGGTGCGCTCCATGCATACGCGGGTGAGGGTTCGAGTCGTACTTACACTGGTGTGGTGGGGGTACGGTCCGTGTGTCCGCGGGTGGGGGTAGGAGTCGTACTTACACTGGTGGGGGTGGGGGTACGGTCCGTACGTCCGCGGGTGGGGGTACGGGTCGTACTTACACTGTTGGGGTGGGGGTACGCTCCATGCATACGCGGGTGAGGGTACGGGTCGTACTTACACTGTTGGGGTGGGGGGTACGCTCCATGCATACGCGGGTGAGGGTTCGAGTCGTACTTACACTGGTGTGGTGGGGGTACGGTCCGTGTGTCCGCGGGTGGGGGTAGGAGTCGTACTTACACTGGTGGGGGTGGGGGTACGGTCCGTACGTCCGCGGGTGGGGGTACGGGTCGTACTTACACTGTTGGGGTGGGGGTACGCTCCATGCATACGCGGGTGAGGGTACGGGTCGTACTTACACTGTTGGGGTGGGGGTACGGTCCGTGAGTCCGCGGTTGGGGGTAGGAGTCGTACTTACACTGGTGTGGTGGGGGTACGGTCCGTGTGTCCGCGGGTGGGGGTAGGAGTCGTACTTACACTGGTGGGGGTGGGGGTACGGTCCGTGTGTCCGCGGGTGGGGGTACGGGTCGTACTTACACTGTTGGGGTGGGGGTACGCTCCATGCATACGCGGGTGAGGGTACGGGTCGTACTTACACTGTTGGGGTGGGGGGTACGCTCCATGCATACGCGGGTGAGGGTTCGAGTCGTACTTACACTGGTGTGGTGGGGGTACGGTCCGTGTGTCCGCGGGTGGGGGTAGGAGTCGTACTTACACTGGTGGGGGTGGGGGTACGGTCCGTGTGTCCGCGGGTGGGGGTACAGGTCGTACTTACACTGTTGGGGTGGGGGTACGCTCCATGCATACGCGGGTGAGGGTACGGGTCATACTTACACTGTTGGGGTGGGGGGTACGCTCCATGCATACGCGGGTGAGGGTTCGAGTCGTACTTACACTGGTGTGGTGGGGGTACGGTCCGTGTGTCCGCGGGTGGGGGTAGGAGTCGTACTTACACTGGTGGGGGTGGGGGTACGGTCCGTGTGTCCGCGGGTGGGGGTACGGGTCGTACTTACACTGTTGGGGTGGGGGTACGCTCCATGCATACGCGGGTGAGGGTACGGGTCGTACTTACACTGTTGGGGTGGGGGTACGGTCCGTGAGTCCGCGGTTGGGGGTAGGAGTCGTACTTACACTGGTGGGGGTACGGTCCATAGGTCCGCGGGTGAGGGTTCGAGTCGTACTTACACTGTTGGCATGGGGGTGCGCTCCATGCATACGGGGTGGGGGTAGGGTGGGGGTAGGGTCCGTACATATCCGTCCCCACGCTATGTGATGCTTGTGCGGCCCGTACCCAGGCCTTTGCCACGTGGGTACGATCCGTCCCGCCATTGTTGGGGTGACGTGTGTGTGGGCGTGGTACGACTCGTACCCACGCTCTTCAGGCGTGGGTACGGGACGTACCTGTCTGGTTGTGTTGCCGGTTCGCGTGGTGACGGACTTCCGTTGTGGCGGTCGCTGGCTTATCAGGACACGCCCCCACCCCCTCGTGGTGACCAGGGCATGGGAGTCAGGTATGTCCAGGCCATGTGTGGTCTGTGACTTATGTGGTTGTTTTGTGGCCTGCCCTGGTCGTGCCACCCCCACCCCACCCCACTTTCCCCCCTCCCTTGGTTATTCTGACCTTCTGCGGCGTCTGCGTCGTAACCTGTAGAGGAGGTGTACTGCTATGAGGGCAGGGATGACTCGTAGGTTCGGGTCCATGTCTGTCCGTCGCGTACTGGTACTCCAATCGCGTCGTCCTGTCGCGTACGGGTCCTCCTTGATCGCGTCGTCCTGTCGCGTACGGGTCCTCCTTGGTGGCATCGTCCTGTGTGTCGGTCACGTACTGGTCCTCCTTGTTCGCGTCGTCGTCTGTCCGTCGCGTACTGGTGGTCCTTGTTCGCGTCGTCCTGATTTCCCGGCAGTTTTTGGCTGCCGCAAAATATTCACCGTGCGGGGTGACGTCGGTGCGAATCGTGATTCCTGGGTCGTGAATGGCTGGCTGCGAGCGTCCCGACGTCAGGTCGGGGCTTTCCCGGATCGCATTGGTAGGTGTTTTTTTGTTCGGTCGGGCTTTTTTACGATTCGTACGGTAATGGTGTACCCGTGCGAATCGTAATTCCTTGTTTGTACAAATTGACGACCGGGTACGCGTCGGGCGGAGATTGTGCTCCGTCCGACGGTTCGTACCCGGTTTTTGCCGGATCGTGATCGGCACCTTTATATTTTATGATGGAATCAAATTCCCTTTTCTCTTTTTTAGAAATTGTTATATATTTTAATGTCGTCTTTTATGATTGAAAATCGAAATAAAGACTTGAAATTTAATTGACTATTCCCACTCCAGTGAGTGCAACAGTAGGGAAAGTTTTGAATAGATGAGTGGTAAAAACTACTAGTGCCACACCAGTGGGTGCAAAAGTAGGGTAAGTGTTGGATAGCAGAGGAATTTAATTTACTATTCCCACTCCAGTGAGTGCAACAGTAGGGAAAGTGTTGGCTAGCGGAGAGGCAAAAATTACTATACCCACTCCAGTGAGTGAAACAGTACGGAAAATGTTGTATAGCAAAGAGAGTAAAAATTACTATTCCCACTCCAGTGAGTGCAACAGCGGGGAAGGTATTGGATAGAGGAGTAATTACATTTACTATTCCAACTCCAGTGAGTGCAACAGTAGGGAAAATGTTGGATAGAGTAGGGGTAAAAATGACTATTCCCACTCCAGTGAGTGCAGCAGTAGGGAAAGTGTTGGATAGCGGAGGGGCAAAAATTAATATTCCCACTCCAGTGAGTGCAACAGTAGGGTAAGTGTTGGATAGAGGAGTGATTACATTTACTATTCCAACTCCAGTGAGTGCAACAGTAGGGAAACTGTTGGATAGCGGAGGGGTAAAAATTACTGATTCCACTCCAGTGATAGCAACAGTAGGGAAAGTTTGGGATAGCGTAGCGGAAAAAATACTATTACAACTCCAAAGAGTGCAACAGTAGGGAAAGTGTTGGATAGAGGAGGGGTAAAAATTACGATTCCCACTCCAGTGAGTGCAAAAGTTGGGTAAGTGTTGGACAGCGGAGGAATTTAATGTACTATTCCAACTCTTGTGAATGCAAGAGTAGGGAAAATGTTGGATAGCGGAGGGGTAAAAATGACTATTCCCACTCCAGTGAGTGCAACAGTCAGGAAAGTGTTGGAAAGCGAAGGGGAAAAAATTACGATTCCCACTACAAGGAGTGCAACAGTCAGGAAAGTGTTGGAAAGCAGAAGGGAAAAAAATACTATTGCCTCTCTAGTGAGTGCAAAAGTTGGGTAAGTGTTGGCTAGCTGAGGAATTTAATTTACTATTCCAACTCTTGTGAATGCAACAGTAGGGAAAATGTTGGATAGCGGAGGGGTAAAAATGACTATTCCCACACCAATTAATGCAACAGTAGGGAAAGTGTTGGATAGCGGAGGGGCAAAAATTACTATTCCCACTCCAGTGAGTGCAACATTAGGGAAAGTTTTGTTTAGCTGAGGGGTAAAAATTACTAGTCCCACTCCAGTGGGTGCAAAAGTAGGGTAAGTGTTGGATGGCGGAGGAATTAAATTTACTATTCCAACTCCAGTGAGTGAAACAGTAGGAAAAATGTTGGATAGCGGAGAGGCAAAAATTACTATACCCACTCCAGTGAGTGCAACAGTAGGTAAAGTGTTGGCTAACGCAGGGGCAAAAACTACTATTCCCACTCCAGTGAGTGCAACAGTAGGGAAAATGTTGTAAAGTGGAGTGGGTACAAATTACTATTCCCACTCCAGTGAGTGCAACAGCAAGGAAAATGTTGCATAGCCGAGGGGGTAAAAATTACTATTCCCACTCCAGTGAGTGCAACAGCGGGGGAAAGTGTTGGATAGAGGAGTAATTAAATTTACTATTCCAACTCCACTGAGTGCACAGTAGGGAAAATGTTGGATAGAGGGGTAAAAAATTACTATATCCACTCCAGTGAGTGCAGCAGTAGTGAAAGTGTTGGATAGCGGAGGGGCAAAAATTACTATTCCCACTCCAGTGAGAGCAACAGTAGGGTAAGTGTTGGATAGAGGAGTAATTACATTTACTATTCCAACTCCAGTGAGTGCAACAGCAGGGAAAATGTTGGATACAGGAGGAGTAAAAATTACTATTCCCACTCCAGTGAGTGCAACAGTAGGGAAAGTGTTGGATAGCGGAGGGGCAAAAATGACTATTCCCACTCCAGTGAGTGCAACAGTAGGGAAAGTGTTGGAAAGCAGAGAAACAAAAATTACTAATAACACTTAAACAATTGGAAAAAAAATATTACAACATTTAAAAAAGCATAAAAATAAACAATATTTTAAAAATATAAAATTAAATATAATAAACACAGAAAAAGAACATATATTATAATATTAATTACATATAACAAAAACCTACAAATAATGTATAAAATAAATTAAGAAATACATTTATAAACAACAATTATTTAAAAGAGGCAAATATTAACAAACAAAAAAATTTATTAAAACATAACTGTATTTATTTTTATTTCCTACCATATAACACCATGCCAATAACAAAACACTTCAACATTTTTAATTACATTTATTTCCATATTAACTTTATTAATAATCAATTAAAAAAATCATATTAATAAAAAACAAATAAGAAACATTAATTGAGTACTCATCCTTTTACTCTATAATAGCCACAACACACACCTAAATTAAACTATAAAATAATAAAACATAATTAAATGTTATTTTTGAAAGAAAAACTATTACTATTTACAACTAATAATAAAATATTTAAAAATGTATTTAATACCCACCTTTTTTACCCTTTAAAAGTGGAAACACCACACACAAAAAACAATTTCACAAAATAAATGTCAAATAATTACCAACTATATAATAATTAATTAGACACAAAATAATTACCACCCTCTACTACTATAAACACCACAACACACCTAAAATCAATTACACAATTACTAGTTAATTAATTAACAACTAATTATTAAGTCATCAATTAAAAATAAATTACTTCCCACCCTTTACACCTATAAACACCACAACACACACTTTAAATTAATGACACAATTACCATAATTACTTACCAAATAACTCATTCAAATTAATTAACAACCAAATATTACTTAATTAGTAAGAAATTACTTTACCCATTTAACACTATAACATCTCAATTATACAAATGATAACAAATAAAAAATATTCTATACATTTAATATAATTAAATTACTTCCCACCCTATTCCCCTAAAAACCAACAACCTGCTACGGAACTAAAAATGCTAAATTTAAATTAAAAATATGTATATCTACTAAAAATAATCAATTAATTTAATAGAACTAATTTACTCCCCACCCTATTCCCCTATTAACCCATGACCCACTACGGAACTAAAAATGCAAAACTCAAATAAAAAAATTGATACCTACTAAAAATGTAAGACATATATGAAAAATACAAACAAATCTGATACAAAAAACATACATCACGTACATATAAAATATATACTAAAATACATAACATTAATAAAAAATTGATATTTTTAACAGCTATGGGGGATATTTACAAGGATCTATCGCTGATTTAACAGCACTTTATCGCAGTCAAAGTAGCGATAAACTTGTCGCCCCAATCACAAGCTAATGTTAACAGCCCACAGCACCAGTTTACCCGCGATAGCAGCCGCAAAAAACATCACCAGAGATGACCCCAGCAACTATAGCTAATGAGATGCAGAGTAGGCGCACCTGTGCAAAAAGCCGCGACAACACCACTCCACAACATTCACAATGACCAGCCAGAACTGCCATAAGAACACAAAACAGGCGATAAGGCGTGTTAGCAGCAGGAAAATAACACCTGCTCTGACCTGGTGCAAAGGCGGACCACAGCCTGCACCACAAAAGGGAGCCCAGCCCACAGCCACATCGGAAGGGCAACAGATGCCATGGAGCCATTGGTCATGCGGCCCGGACACCCAAGAGGGCCACAACACCCACCGCCACCACCCCAGGACCCCAACACCCACCCGGAATCCCCCCCGGACCACCACAGAGGCTGCGCAGACAAAGACAGCGGACCCCTAGGAAAAGCACCAGCCTCACAGACCCAATACCTGACAATGTCATTGCCCACTACAGGCACAAAAGGGCAACCATCGTACACATCCTGACCAACATCGCCCAACAGGCCGACGGCACCAACACAGCAGGCAACCAACATCCCACCCCACACAAAGCTGCTGGCTGTGCTGCACCTGTTGGCCCCTGGCACCCCCCAACCAACACCCACCAGAGTCGGATGAGTCTCACAGCCAGCCACATCCAAGTGCCTCACACCTGTCCTGGACATCACCATCAGCCTGGTACCCCAGTCCCTATATGTCCAACACAATGCGCAGGATCTGCTGGAGACCAAGCAAGGACCATACGCCATAGCTGGATGCACGCACGTGTTGGGTTCAATCCACAGCACACATATCCTACCAGTGCCTCCTGGTGAAACAGCACACAATCACCGCAACAGAAAGCACACATCTCACATCAATGTGCAGGCAATATCCGAACGCCGTAGAACCTCCACCAATGTCGCCTCCAAATACCCAGCCAGTGTGCATGATTCCATCATTCTCCAACAGTCCATCAGCAACCAGTATTCCCAGGGTGGCACCAAGGGAAATGCACAGCCCCTTCGCAAGTTCCAAATGAACACCCCACTCACCTTAACACCTCAACCATGCAACTCACAACTCTGGCAATGCACACGTCACAAAATCAAAACCAACATGCAAAACAACATGCCCACCCACCAGACACGACAGAACAACTCACAATGGTAACCTGGGCAAGCCGTGAACATGAGCCCTCAATGGCATGGCACCTCAGCCACACAATAGCCCAATGTGGGGAGAGGTGGCAACCAGGCATGTGTGAAGGATGCAGGAGAACCATGATTGGGAAAGTACACAATGCCAAGAGTGGCGGAGATGTGCTGGACAGACCGCAGTATGCAGAACACACCCATATCCATTGCGACATACACCTCTGGCGTATGGAGTGTAGTGGACAGTGGACGCAATAATGTCACCCCAGCCAGTTCAGTGGGGGTGTTCGCGGAAATGTTGCCAGTTACGTAGCCCCATAAGCGTGAGTGGAATGGGATGGCCTGGCATAAGCCAGGCCAGCGTAGGGGTGTGAATAAAAAGCACGTAGCCCTGGGTGTGGTCCTCTTCGGGAAAGCCCAACGTCTCTGCCAGGACGGCGCCTTTCACCACGCCACGAGGCCGACGCCATCCTCATGAGCGGAGTTGCATGTGATCCTGTGCACCTGCCATACCCCGGCCCGCTGGAGCCAGAACACGTCAGGCCCACCCCTGCGCAGCCAGGCCATACTGATCACCTTCCGACACCGGCGTTTGTCAAGGAGAGCCCACCACGTGCCTGCGCAAACTCCAAGCCCAAGGCCTGCGACCTTGGCAGGCTCCTCAGACCATCACGGCCTCCTCGACACAGGCACGCTTTAGTCCTTTCTTGTTTACTTACTCTAATGCCGCAGCAGCAGCAGAAAATGACCGCTTGCACTGTGCAAGATGCAGTTTGTACTGACTGCACAGTGCGGACAAGCATCTGCCACTGTGCAATCAGTGTGAACAGCATCTTGCACAGTGCACTATGCAGTTTGCGAAGCTACGCGTAGCTCGCGTAGTGCGAAGTGCACTTCGCGTAGCTACGCGTAGCGCTACTTCGCAAACTACACCCAGGGTTAATTTTTGATTTGATATTCTGTCTCTGCACCCTCCCTGACATGTAGGACTAGAGCTTCTGGACAGATCGCTTCCTTCCAAGATTTTGATAAGACCCGACAAAAGCTCTCTCCACCACATACCCTCCTTTCCATACCATCAAACATGAACCCAGCTTGGGTCAAAACCCACATGTACTCCATGGCTTCTCTGGCTCGCATGCTTTTCTGCACATTTTATGAACAAGTGACCTACAATCAAACCCCGCCAATCCAGTGGCCTCCGGGCCAGGCACCAAACCTGGAAAACAGTAAAAGTGAGTGAAAAAGCAGCAGTCTCTCAATAATCCCCTAGCTCCCCCAAACATAGCGCTAAAAGTAGCAAGAAGACCACCTACCTAGTCCCATTATACTCTCCCAGCTCCAGCCCCTCCCACCACCCTCTGTTGCTATCCCCATGCGAAAAGAGTGTGTCCTGTAACCCTTTGGATCCACTCTGAGAAATACCAACACATTGCGTAAAACTGCCAAAAGCTGGAATACTGACACCAGCTTAAGGTCCTGATGCTGAAACACACTCCCTCCCACCAACCTGATCCGAGCACGGTGTGCGGTTGGTCCCCCACTTCACCCGGCAAAACCTTTATACTGTGTAGTTACGGAGCAAAACCGTTCTACCCTGACCCCTCTGGTCTGTCTTAGACCAGTATATCTAAATTACTATGCCTGCCACCCACTGACTCACTTCCTGCCAGCAGAGCCCTCACTTCCCCATCACCCCAGCAGCTCTGATGCCCGAAGCACACCACAAAACATCCCCGTCATCACAATGGAAAACAACATGGCTTTGTGATCCCCACGGCAGATCGCGTCAGACTAGTAATGACTCCACAAAAGCCCCCTAGGTCAACGGCCTCCTCTTCGTCACCTCACATTGGGATTCCATGGCCCAACCTTCCAGCATCCTTCTCCTCAACTAACCTGCAGAGGGAACGAATCCCCAAAACAATTTTCCCATGAATGGTATACCCACCAGTTTTCTGATATCTAGACTGACCTTTCTCAATTAGTGACAAAATGAGCTGTACCACATCCTCAGTCCTGGCCCATCCCTCCTTCCACTTCCACAACCTTCCTGTCCAAAAACACCGACCAAGCTTGAGCATATGCTCACCTCGTAGGTAACGCCAACAACCCTACCACCAACTGCAGCATCCTCTGTCGCCCACTACCCAAAGCTCTTGCAGCAGTCATGTCCAGTCGCTGTCCGCTTCGGGGGCCAGCCCATGGAATCTTTGTCACTGTGAACGAGACACACCGCCCACGATGGTATTCCCACATCTGGAACATGTTTTGCTCTAAACACAATATCATATTTTAAGCACCCTAAAACAAAAACCTGAAGCAATTTAAAAACCTGTGCATCCCTGGCTGACTGCTGGTTTCCCATCTGTACCACCGCCATGTTGTGGATTCAAAACATTAATTTCTTGTGTGCTATCAACTTCCCCCATAGCGTCAGTGCTACCACCAAAGGTAGGTAGGTAGAAAACAAGTTTATTTAGACAATTGTCCATAAAACATTCTAAAAACATATAAAATAGTTAAAATCGACGACTTTGAGAAACGAGTTCCAGGAAAGCATTACTCCGCCCCCTGCTTGTTACCATGCTATAGGCCATCCTTCCACACACCATTTTCCCTCCCAATACAGGCCAAAACGCACGAACCCCACACACACATTCGCAGAGTCAGAAAAAAATGTACATCCCATTCCACTTCCTGGAGTGCCAACACAGTACCCTACTGAAAGATTCCAGTAAAAAGTGTCACAGGCACAGGTCCTCCTTGACCCTCACTGACAAACCTGAGAGCCCAGGTGCCTGCAGAATGTCCTCCCTGCGCGCACTACCTTACATGCAAAATGCAAATGCCCTATTAACACTTGCACCTCTTTGACTGTCACTTTATCTTCAGCCAGCTTTGCATCCAACAGCAAGCGCATTGTGATTTACATGTCCCCAGGAAGGCGGGCTTCCATTGCCATGAAATCAATCTCAGTGCCAAGGAATGACAGCACTGTACTGGGTCCCACTGTCTTCTCTGGCACCAAAAGCTCCCCAATGAGCTCCTGAAAACTTACCAGGGACTGCTGGCAGTCTGTGGAACCTGGGTTCCCTATGAAAAAGAAATCATCAGAAACTGTGTGACATACGTGTCCTGTGCATCATGTGAAAGCCACTGCAGGAAAGTACTGAATGCCTCAAATACGTAACATATACAGAACACTGCATGGGAAGTGCCTTATCCACATACCATTGGCCCTCAAAATGCCTAGCTGCTGAAATTCTTCTGGGTGTACCGGCATCAAATGGAACACTGACTTTATGTCACATTTAGCCATCTAGACCCCTTGACCAACTTTCTACACCAAGGAGATTGCCATATCCACAGAATAGTAGGGCACCTAAACCAGGTCCTCTGGGATAAAGTCATCGACCAAAGTGCCTTCTGGCCATGAGAGATGCTGTATTAACCAAAATTGCCCCTTCTGTTCTTTTAGGCACCACCCCAATGGGGAACACTATCAAATCTGACATGGGCCGTTAATTAAAAGGGCCCATTATCCTGCCATCTTGTATCTCTTTTGTCAACTTGTCCCTCAACACTTGTTTGTGAGCACTCACTGGCTTAAAATGATCTGCCTACAGACGCTCCAGCAGTCCTTCGTACCCCAATTTGGAGCCCCTGCAGAAGCCCTCCCTTAACAGAGTGGTATCCTCCTCCCAGTCATACTGTCCATGCCAGAATTTGAGTCTCTCCAATCTAATTGGTTTAGGAGTGCTTGCCCCAGGTCCTTGTGGCCCCCCCTTACTGCCAGGAAACCAGAAGATTGGTAATTTTGCTGTCCTCCCTGGGCCCCTGCTGCTGTTGCCATTGCCCTGCAGCTGCGTCTGTGTGCCCCTGGTCCTATAGCAATCTATAAGGGGGTGTCTGCCGGCATATTTGTAGCATTTATGCTGAAACTTGCAAAATTCCCTTGTACTCATGCCCCTTAATTTGTTTCCCCACCCCCATCCAATGAGGCACTCCTGAAAGGGTGGGTAGACTATCGACATCCCACTGGCAGTAAAAATCGCCTTCCCACATTTTGCAGTGCCCATGATATACTGCCATAGATCAAAATCTAACTTCCCCCACCGGGCCTCAGGATCCAGAGCCATGCGGGCCCTGAACTTATCATCATACTGGACCAATGAATAACCCCCGAAGTTGATCTGGGCCTTCCGTATTATGTGCATACACCTGGAAAGCACCACACATCTCTCCCTGAGTGTTTTCTGCAATAAAGACTCGCATATATGAAGAAAATGCCGTCCAGTTCTCTGTCATTACTGGCACTTCAGGCCGATTCACAAACTCATATTCTTCTTCTTTTGACCCCTCTTTGGCCCGCAATTCCCTGTGTAGTAACTTAAACATTTCCACACATTCTCCCTTCCAAATCTTCTCTTTTGTGGCCAACATAAGGTGTGCACCAAGGGGCTTAGACACTCCAACATATGGCAGGTTCTTTTTTTGTTGTTGATTTTTTTTTGTTTTTTGTTCCCCCCCCCCATTTATAGACCTAAGAATTCCTCTCAAATACACTTTAAAAGCATCCCACACCACTTGCTCACCCGGAAAAATTCTTCTGTTGTCTCTTTCAGTTCTCTTATAGCGTCATCATCTAATAGAATCGTTCTATCTAACGTCCATCTCCTTTGCCCCTTGCTTTGATGAATATTTAGAGAAATTACCACTGCAGCATGATCAGATAAAATTGCGGGGAAATGCGATACTGTTTCTATATCTGTGAAGAGAGCCTGATCTACGAGAAAGTAATCAATGCGGGAATGATGTCTCTATTTTTTGCTGTAATACGTAAATTCTCTTATCTCTTCATTCTTACAGCACCAAATATCTACCAGGTTAAACTCTTTTATCATGTTTTTCAATTTAGCGAAAGCTTTTGGGGGGACAACATATTTTACCCTTGATGTTCTATCTAAATCTTTGTTTAAGACCAAATTAAAATCCCCCCCTAGGATTATGGGAGCTTCTGTTAATATTAGACACGCTTCAAGCGTCACTAGGGGCCCTTGATTATCCTCATTGGGTCCATAATACGCTGCACATATGAGAGGCTTATCCTGTAGCAACATAGTGGCTACTATTCATCTCCCTGTATCGTTTGTTTCGTATTTTACCACCCTAATTCCTGAGTTGTTTCTAATAATAATAGCCACTCCTCTTGTGTTCCCCCTTTGATCTGAACACATCACCTCCTGAACCCAACTCAAATTAGAGAAGCAATTTCTACATTCCTGCTTCTCTAAATGTGTCTCTTGTAGGAGAAGAATTCCACCACCCTACGCGTCTCTCTACCCCCCCGAAGGCCATTAACATTCCAGGTTGTGAAACTTATTTTTTTGGCATTATCCATGTTATGTACCTAAGAACCTCTTGACTTTCTCCCCCCTTCACCTTTTCATACTCCTTCCTCTTCAGCTGCAATGTTCTGAGGACAACATTTCTTTTTCTTTTTTACCCTTATGCTCCCCACCCCCTGTGTCCCCCATTCCCCCAGAGGAATCCTCCATTTTACTCCCTTGGCGCTGTAACCCGCCTATTCGTGAACCATATTTCCCGGGAAGGAGGAATTCCATAAAAAAGAAAGAAAGAAAAAAAAAAAACAACATCATTTAAATGGATAGTCAACTGATACGTACTAAAAAACTTTCCCTATGTCATGGAGCACTATATACAGTAATGCTATATACAAATACTCAGAAATTCACACCTCCATCTGAGCCAAGAAAAGGTCAACCTCTTCTGGATTGTGGAAATTGTGCATCTTGTTACGCCACATTATTTGAGAGCCCAGCTCCCACTGCCTTTGCACCGTTCTTCTACCTAAATAAATCAGACCTAATTTGAAAACTAAAGTCTTCAAACTTTAGTACCCCCTCCTTCAGTGCTCTTCCTAAAACTGATTCCTTTACTGCATATGTCTGAAAGCATACTAGAATTTTTCTTGGCGCTTTCCTGGCAGGGTTTATTTTAAAAGGATCCCTGTGAACCCTCTGGATTTCTTTTTCCTAATCAATATCGAGCCTGTTTTTCAGAATACCATTCCTCAGTAAGTTACATACAAAGGCTTTAATTTCTCCCTTTTCGGCGCCCTCTGGAACTTTGATAATTCTCAAATTATTTTGCCTCGTATGCATCTCCAATCGTTTCAATGTCCTCTTCCAATGACCTATTCTGCTTTTTAACATCTCTAGTTCCTTCGTATTCTCAGTCATAGCTTCTGACAGACCTTTCACTTCCTGTTCCAAGTTCCCAGTTCTTTTAGCTATTTCATCAAATTTCCCTTCTAAAGTCTCGCATTTATCCTGGATTTCCCTTTGGTTGCCTTCAGATATCTCAAACTTAGTCAAAATATCATTTCTTAAACTCCGAAACATATTTGATATCTGATTATCGACCCCTCCTGTGGCTCCAATAACCTCTCCAGCGCCTGATGGGTTATTTATAATCATACTTGGCAGCGTGTCTGAACCCGAAACATGATGAATCACCAACTTTACAGTGCCCTCTGGGTTCTCTGAATTCTCGTTTCCCCCTCCACTTCCTTGAGTAACTCTTTGTGGAAAAGAATTGAAGGGGGAGGCCTGATGGAGGGAAGGGAGGGGGATAAGTCGATACTTGATCCACCATCTACCTCCATCTCTGCCTCTGCCTCTATCTCGGCCTCTTTATTCCCTCTAAGTCCTCCGGCTACTCCGCCGAAACTAACTCCAGTGCTGACTCCAGTGCTGGGCCCAATACCAGCTCCATCCATGGGTTCCAAAGTGTCTCCTTCAGTTAAAACTGAGAACCTGTTTTCTAAGCTTATTGTAGCTGAGGGAGGGATATTTCTTATTCCTCCCACCCTGAGGTGTCCCAATCTTCTCCATGATTTTAAAGCAAGACGCTAAAGATGGATTTGAAACGCACTCCACTTTAGGACCACAACGTCTTAACTTACCCCCAGATTTCCCCCTTTTCTTCCTATGGGAGACTGGAAGTGGGGCCTGGAGCTGAACCTCACTTCTACCTTTAGTGCCCCCCCCCCTTGATCGCCTCCTTTAGAATCAGGATTTGAGCGTAAGAGGTATCTATTTTTACCTTGCGCTTCTCTAACTCCTTGTGACTTTGGCTCTTTCTTGCCTAGGCGTTTCTCAGCTCTACCTCCTTTTCTAGAGCTGTTCCCTTCAGAAATGCCTTCAACTTCCTTATGTAAATCTATGGGGGTCTCCCCTCTTCCACCCTAGGCGAGGAATTGCTCACCAGTATACCAATGTCGCCAATGGCAGTAATCACCTCGCCACCATCTACGAAAGTTAATGCCTCTGCCAGGGGAGCCTCTGCCATCTGCCTCTCACACCTCTCGCCTTCAACAGACAGCTTTCCCCCACACTCCACACTGAGCTCCTCACCCCAGTACCTCACATTAGACTTACGTGGAGTTGGCTGGCCCCTCTCAACCTTTTCAGGCTTTTCGGACTTTTCGGGCTTTCCAAAATGCCCCACCACGACACAGTCTCCTACAGGCTCCCCCAGCTGTCGCCTAGTGCTGCCCCTGCCTCAGCCACAGCGAGACCGCCCGCATCTGCCTCCAATGGACAGCTGCTCTCCCCCACGCTCCAGCTCAGACCTCTACGCCGCCTGATACGTCGACTCCCATTGATGAGGATGAACGCTGCTCTCCCTGCTGCGTTGCCGTCTACGTACACGACGGCCAAAAAGAATTAAACCAGGTACGCTCTCCTTCTCCTCTTACAGCTTTTTTTTTCAGTTGACTTCCACTCCGCGTAATACACCTCTACACCATTACTCCTCCCTGCTTCCTTAGGAGCTCATGCGACGGGCGTCACCCTGCTGCCATGTTTCCCCCCCCCGCAGATGGTGGATCGTCTTAATCAGTTGGTCAACATATGGCAGGTTCTTGATCTTTAATTCCTCGCTCTCTAGCCTGTCTGCATTCCTTTCTGCCTTTTCTCCCTCTGTACTCCTCTTCACTCTTGTTGTTCTCTTTAATTGTTGTCTCCTTCTGCCCATCACCTTTTTCACCCTCAATCTTCTTACTAGGACCTTGCTTATTTCCTTCCTGCCCTGCTCCCCCCCTCTGGGCCCTGAGTCACGCTATTCTGTGTCAACGCCTGTGTCTGGGACAAAGTGGCCCATCTTCAGCCTAATCTCCCCACACTCTCAGGTCTCCCCTGCATCCACAACAACTAACACCATTCTGGAGAAACATGCCTTGTCTGCAAAGTTCTCACCTGGCACCGAAGTCAGTACAGGGGCCTGCTGTCTCGACATCTATCTTTTCCTCTCCGGCATGCTTTGCCATCCATATAACTGCCGACCATCCATGTTAGCCTGGAAAATACTACTGAAAACCTGGTTAGACTCCCCCCTCCTGCCTGTCCAGACCCTTGTTGCCACCACCTGGCCTCAGCCACTCACGGCTCTTCATCATCCAGAACATCACCTTCCCTGTAGTCGAGCCCCAACTCCCCGAGTGCCACTGCACCCCCAGCTTCCCTGGCAGCTGCCACCGCCTGCCACTGAAATCTTATTGAATATATTACTCTTTGGTGCTGCTTGTTGTCACATTGAGGCACCATACAATTCCCCCCCAACTGTTCTGCCAATGCTGGATGCCACACTCCGAGTCTTGAGTCGCTGGAGTTCGTGCTGAACCGTACAACTAGTTGCACCGATGAGGCCACCCTAGACCTACTTCTGTCAGTGATCATCAGGTTGGCAACACCAGGAGTGGCCTTCTCTTCTCCTTGGGGCAATGGAGCCACACTAGGCTCTCACAAGTCCTCAACCACTTCAGATTACACTGCCTGTAAGACAGGAGATAGGCCTGATGTGCTGGTACTTGACTCATGTGCATCCTAAGGTGCCTCACCCAACAGCATCTGCCGTGGACTGCAGCGTCCCCCACCTGCTACTCCCCTTCTGCACCCTGTGCTCCCTGACTCCTTTGCCTGTGCTTCTAAACCCTGACTTCCATTCTACCCCCTGGCTCTTGCCCATCCTAATGTACGCTCCAATCGGATACCTATGCCCAGCCTCCACTGACTCCCCAGTTCAGCTGCTCCTCTACCCCCTGTCATCCTCTCCTTCGCTCCAGTCTAAAAGTGCTACCACCCGCAACCTCAAATGGGTCCCTGGTTTCTGCCTGCCTCACTGTCACCTTGCCCGCCGCCCAATGACCTTGAAGTCCATTCTCATCCTTGGCCCCTAGCCCCACATACCTTTCACTCCATTGTGCCCTCACACAAGCTTTTGCCATGGCCAGCCACCCGCCTGCTCCAGCGACCCCACCTTTTTCTTGCACATTCGGCATACCACACTGCTGGGCTCTGGGGCTCCATCCACACCTTGCTCGGTGGGGGACTTCACACTGGGGACTGTCACCTTCTGCTCCCCTGGCACACCATCACCACCCTCCTCCCAGCTCACACTTGCCATCTCATTTGGCCCCTCTCACCAGCTAAGCACAGACACCTGTCACTTTAAATCTGCCTGTCCTCCGCGGCCAGCAGCCTGTCCTCCCACGTACCGCCTCCTGTTAACCGGGGCCACGAGCATATTTTTCGCATGCTGCACAGCCTCAGAAGTAACCGGGGCCTCTTCATTAAGTGCAGCCTTGCCACACACCCTCATCTCAGGCCACGCAGGCTTTTGCACATCTGGCTGGCTCGTCTTTTGCATGTTCGCGACAGCTCGCTGCATGCAGGAGCAGCCTGGTTCGCTCGCGCTGACCTCCAGCAGCCCAGTGTGGCAGTGCACAATCTATCACCACATCCGCAAAAACTTCGGAGGCCCATCTTACTGAGCAGCCTCAAACCACAGCCACTGACAAAGCAGACCTCAGTAACTATCACCTGCACATCTAGGAAGCCAAAAAGGAGCCTGCATTGACACCACAGTCAAGCACACTAAGGAACTTTTCAAAATAGTCAAATAATTCTCCAACCTGACAGCCACAGAGAACACCATCCACCCCTCCCGAGAGCTTTGTGATACCCTCTCAGACTACTTCCACGGCAAGATCGCCACCATCTACAGCAACTTTGATCTCCAACCCACCACCCTCGACCTCAACAACCCAAATTAACCAGCCAACACCAGCCAAACGATCACCAACTGGTCTTAGCTCACCACCTGAACCACCACAGCTATCATGTCTTCCATCCACTCTGGGGTACCCACATACCCCTGCCTCCACCACCTCTTCAAGCTGGGTACAAACCCAGTCAGCACAGAACTCACCAGCATCCTCAACATCTCCATCTCCGCAGCAACCTTCCCAGGCAAATGGAAACATGCAGATTGTCAGACCCCTCCTAAAGAAACCTTCTGCCCATCCCAGTGGCCTTAAAAATTATAGACCGATCTCTCTGCTCCTCTACCAAGCCAAAGTACTGGAGAAAGCCATCAATTAACAACTAACCAAATTCCTGGAACAAAACCACCTACTGGATGCCTCCAATTTAGGATTCTGGGCCGACCACAGCAGTGGGACTGCGTTGATTGCTGCTACAGACAACATCAGAACTCTTCTTGATCAAGGAGAAACTGTGGTGCTGATCCTACTTGACCTCTCTTCGGCATTCAACATTGTCTCTCACAAAACCCTCATCAACAGACTCCAGAACATCGTCAAAACGCAAGACACCCTTAAGTCGATTGCCTCCTTACTCACAGGACGCACACAGAGCATTCGGCTTCCTCCCTTCATCTCCGCAACCAAGTGAGGTTCTGTAGCGATCCGAACCCGTGTATTCGGTATCGTAGTACTGACACGATTTTGGTATCAATGAACCGTAAATGATCCATTTAATGCATGACAGTGTTTTCGCTGCGCTACGAGCATGAATTCACTGAGAAATAGGGCATTCTGTTGTAAAGTCATGGCATCCATTTTAGATACGGCACCCATTTTGTTTCTTGCCCTCACATAGTCAATGGACGAGCAATGACCCCGGCAGAATCACCTTGTTAAGGACACGTAAGCTCGAGCCCGAGGAAGCTGACGCTGTGTGACTAGGCAGAATCAAGCTGCCTCTCCTGCCTGAGGCCAGCCCTGCTATACTGGTTCTCGTGTCCATTGTCCTGATTAAGAGGCCGAAGACGGTAGCCATGCCCGTTTATGATCCATAAACACCTCTTATCCTACTTTTCTATCTCTTACACCTGGCTCTGCTCCTCTCCCTCTGGACTTTTACTATGGGGAGGATACGATTTTTACGATGGGGAGGATTGGTCAAAGAATGGAAAACTGACAAAGAGACTTGATCGAATACTGAAAACCTACGACTAATTATTGTTTGGTGTATGTTTATTGTCTGTTTGGGATACCGGGTTGGGCATGAAAGATATTTGTGTAATGTTGCCTGAAGACATATTTTGTGTATTTAAGGAGCAACCCACTTTTTGCAATTCGAACAGTCTCGTAGATTCTGCCTTTGTGTGGTTCCTATGACTTCTGTGTCCCTGCAGTAAATAAATCTTGGTCTCTGACGCCACCATCGAGAAGCCCGTGTCTCTGTTTATTTGTGCACCAAGGCAGGAAGGAACTCAGGGGTCTTTGGGTGTTGTTTCCCTGACACCTCTGGACTCTTAAAAGTCCAGAACCTCAAATTGGCGCCCAACGTGAGGCGATGTCATCCGGTACCGGTCCAAAGCCTGAAAAATTTCGAGGAGCTTCGTGTGAAGATTCCGGAGGGAGGTACCCCGCTTCATCGATCCCTGTATGTCGTAAAAGTGGCCCGACGATCTCTTCCACGAGCGTTCCCGTTCCTAGACGGCTACAGAGGACCGCTGCCCTGACTGTCGCCCTGTCTTGGACCCGATGTGCAGACCTTAGTACGGCGAGACGTAGACGGGTTCTCCTTGGTGACGTCTTCCACATTTCAGTTAAGTATTAAGTGGGTTGTGCTTTGTTGCTCTTGTTTTGTTCTCTGGATACGTTTGTTATTGAATTCGTAGATTATCATTGGTTGCTCTTGTTAAGATAATCTTTGTTTTGGTATTGGTTCATTTGGTAGGCCTAAGTTCTTTGCGCATTTTGATTGGAATCTGTCCTTAGTTTATAATGACTAACAGTAGTAATTGTTTCCTGTCCTGGTTAAGTTGCAACGGGGATTCCCGGTTGGAGGATCCGTGTTCGATTCCTCCGATTGGAACTCCTACATATGAGCTCTATTGTAAACATGGTGTAGGTCCTATCGCTTATAATGAAGTATGGGTCCGTTACACCAGGAAAGATGGTGTCCTTAGTTGGCCACCGCATGGTAGCTTTGAAATTGAAATTCTAGACAATCTAGAAATGAAGTTGTTTAAAAAGAAAGCCCGGCCGGCAATGTTTGATTCTTTTCGCGTATGGCGTAAAGAAGCCAAACAGAGAGAAATTAGGAAGATGAAGAAGGAACAGAAAGAGAAAGGGTTGACATTAATGGAGTCTGCTAGACAGTTGCATGTCAACGAGACTGAGAAAGCAATAGAGATGGCGAATAGAAAACATAATTTGGCGATTGATAAATGCTACCCTGTCTTGCCATCGTGTCCTGCTAAGCCGATAGAGGATTCTGAAAAGGATCCTCTGTTGTCTTATCTGTTGAGATCACCTCCACCGTATGCACAGGGTAATACAGCACCACAGTTACTACCTGTTGTGCAGCCAGCTGCTGGTCAGCCTGGAATAGTTGCTCCACTTCCTTTGATTTAAGCTCCTGTCCTTCCTGTGGTTAATGTTCCCTCGGCACCCCCTCTTCCTGGGTTGCCTATTCCGCCTTTGCCTGTCGTTTCGCAAACTACTTTACCTGCTACTCCCACCCTTACCATTTCATCTGCTCCAGCTTCCCTGTTCCCGAACTCTGTAAACATTCTGACTCCGCTTTCTGTTCGTCGGAAAATAACCGACTCTGTAACTAATATCTTAACTCCTCTCTACAGGTCTTTCATTGGGACCCCCGTTTCTGACTCTACACAGAGACATAGCCAGTTTCCTGGTCCCCAGGAACGAGAAATATTAGATTCGACAGCTCTTAGGTGGATGTCGAAAGATGCGAAATATGATGCACGAAGAGTGTCAGATACATTTATGCAATGGAATGAACCAACTCAGCGTTATGTCTTTGACGTGATGTGTTCTCTTTTGCGTGAGGAATGGGATGATGATGACTTAGATTCCGTTCCCTCTGATTTGATAAATATTCAGCAAAAGTTCGCCTCAGGAATGGTGATAGGTTCAGAAGTAAGGGAAGCGATAGAACTTTTTTTAGCTTATAGGGATGATTCTCATCTTCGGTCTCCAAGGGGTTCTGATGGTTCACCGATTACTGGGAAAAGACGAGGTCAATATCCGATGAGGGAAGTTCCACCCATATGGCGCGAAGCAGTCCAAGCTGATGTGAACTTGGGTATTGCAGCTGCTCCAGCACATTTCCATAGAGTGTGGATACACATCCCTTGGAAGCGGGCTGAGGTATTAGCAGTAAAACAGGCATTACCGGATCCACGTAAAAATCCTGCTGGTTATTATAAAGAATTAACGCAGACAGTTCAAGCGTGTGTCATGAATTTGGCAGACATCGAAATGCTATTTGGCAATGTAGTGCCACAGCCTATATGGGCCAAGATCCGGCAAGAGAATCACCCAGTTGCCTTAGGAGGTGCGTCACCACCCCCTTTTGTACCGCTTTGTTGGCCATAAGTTGGCAGGGTATGCTCAGACGTGAGTCCCTTGCTCACTTTGCCACTGGATTCAAGCAAGCCTGGCTGAAGACGGCTGAAATGCCAGAAACCGGTCCTAGGAAGCTTGTTTCCGGTCCAGGGAAGGCATGGCTTGGCAGTTCGGGCTGGACTGTTCCCATGAGGCACAGGGTCAGACTGATTTGCATATGGCCATGTCTGAACTGGGGTGGCAGAGTGGGCTAAAGAACGGTGATGGATCAAACCCAGATCTGTTGACTGGGTGTGAGTGTTTGATTGGTTCTGATGCTCCGTCCGTCACCACCCCCTTTTGTACCGCTTTGTTGGCCATAAGTTGGCAGGGTATGCTCAGACGTGAGTCCCTTGCTCACTTTGCCACTGGATTCAAGCAAGCCTGGCTGAAGACGGCTGAAATGCCAGAAACCGGTCCTAGGAAGCTTGTTTCCGGTCCAGGGAAGGCATGGCTTGGCAGTTCGGGCTGGACTGTTCCCATGAGGCACAGGGTCAGACTGATTTGCATATGGCCATGTCTGAGCTGAGGTGGCAGAGTGGGCTAAAGAACGGTGATGGATCAAACCCAGATCTGTTGACTGGGTGTGAGTGTTTGATTGGTTCTGATGCTCCGTCCGTCACCACCCCCTTTTGTACCCCTTAGGAGGTGATTGGCCAGCTATTATAGCGGCAGACGCGCAACAAGTTGGTGGTGCTAAACCTGAGCCTCTGATTGCTGCTTTACCTGGCAGAATAATTAATCTGATGAAAACACTGATGCCAGCGTTACGGGTTAACTGGGATAAATTATCAGCATGCAAGCAGAAGAAGGACGAAAGCGTCTCTGACTTCTTCACTAGATTTGAAGAGACCTTCGTAGACCATAGTGGGCAAGATATGAGTACTGAGGGAGGTCAGAGGTTGTTTGTCGACAAGTTTGTGTTTAATTTACTGCCTGAGCTTAGTAACAAGTTAAAGGATTCTGAGAGTGCATGGGCAGTGTCGACGACAGCACAGATACTTGCAACTGCTCAGTATTACGAGAATAGAGAGAAAGAAGAGAAGGAAAAGTCAGAAAAGAAGACAAAAGATTTGCAACAGGCGTACCCGCCTCGCTCAAATCAGTCAGATTCACAGCAGCGACCCCAGTTTCAGCAACAGCCACAATTCCAGCAAGGGATGTCCCAAAGATTTGATTATGGTCTTCCCCGACAACAGTTAGCATGGAATCAGTGTGCCTATTGTAAAAAGGAGGGTCATTATAAGAACGAGTGTCCAGTACTGCATACACAAACCAGTGGTGTCCCGGCTCAGAGAGGTAATGGTGGGTTTATGCAAGCTCCTAGAGGTAGAGGACGTGGTACAATGACTCCACAGGCTAATCGCCCATCAAATTATTTCGATCAGCGAAATGTACAATCTACGCAACCGGGTAGATCTCCACAGTATCATGTTGAAGATTACTATGAACATAATGAAGAGATTCAGAGAAGCGAGTACTAGGACAGCCACAGGCAAAGAGAGGGAGTAGTATCAGTTCCAGTTGATCAGAGTGGACCTTATGTCGCAGTAGTTACATCAGGCATGGTCGAACCGTTTCTGTTGGATACTGGTGCGGCAAAAAGTTCAATTATGCATGCGAAACTCCCTGGCGCACCTTTGTCTGGCTTAACGAACACTTCAGTAGGTTTCTCAGGCGCCCCTGTTCACAATCCTGTTTCTAGTCCTTTGTCAATTTCTGTTGGGCCATGCGAACTAGAAGCACCCCTTATTCTAACAACCGGTTGTAATGAGAATCTGCTTGGTTTAGATCTGTTGAAACGCCTGCATGCGACACTGTACTGTTCTCCTTCGGGAGTACAACTCACGTTGGGTAAGAGAGTCATTTCTCCAATGTACATGTCAATGAATAAGCTCCCACCGGAGCTGCGTTCTCTCCCTGATACTCTTTGGGCGACTGGTCCTAATGATGTAGGTCTTTTGGAAATTTCCCCTTATGTGGTGAGTCTGAAAGCGAATGTTAGATTCCCACGAATCCCACAGTATCGAATTTCGAATGAAGGTGAACGTGCACTTTTAATGATCGTGAAAGACTTGATACAGAAAGATGTGATAGAGGAAACTAGAGGAAATGTCTGCAATAGTCCTGTTCTGCCGATTTTGAAACGCACTGACCCTTCCAAACCACCAATCTACAGATTTGTGATTGACCTCAGAGAGGTTAACAAAATAGTGATTCCACAGTTTCCTGTGGTACCAGATATCACTGCATTATTGACGTTGATTTCTGCCTCAGCCTCATGGTTTACAGTGATAGACTTGAAGAATGCCTTTTTCAGCATCCCGATAGCCGAGGAAAGTAGAGACATTTTTGGTTTCTCCTTAGGAGGTCGCAGTTTCAGGTTCAAGCGCGCTCCACAAGGTTATTGTGAGAGCCCTTCAATTTACAGCCAAGCATTAAAAAGTCAATTAGATGCTCTTGTACTTCCTCCTGGTGTTGCTCTGATCCAATACGTAGATGATCTTTTAGTGGCTGCTGATGACAAGGAAACTTGCAAAACAGCTACAATTTCTTTATTACGTCATTTGTCAGACTTACATCACAAGGTTTCACCTTCTAAACTGCAATATTGTTGCCAAGAAGTGACCTACTTAGGTCATCTTTTGTCAAAGGAGGGAAGAAGGTTGACCCCAGAGAGAATCAAAGCAATTTCGCAGATGACTGTACCAAGCACACAAAGAGAAGTGCGTGCGTTTTTGGGTATTACGTCATACTGCAGGCAATGGATCCCAAATTTTTCTCTCATGGCAAAACCATTGGTAGCCCTGACTGGAAAAGGTGTTCCGAGCCCTTTGCCATGGTCTGATGAATGTCAACAGAGCTTCTCTGACTTACGTGATGCACTGTGTTCAGCTCCTGTGTTGGGTACTCCTGACTACAGTAAGCCGTTTACTTTATATGTCCATGAAAGAGAAGGTTGTGCGTTGAGTGTTTTAACGCAACAATTTGGTGACAAACAGCGACCTTGTGCATATTTCTCATCCACATTAGATCCGGTAGCCAGAGCATTGCCAAGTTGTTTGCGAGCTACAGCAGCAGCTGCAGTGTCTATTCGACAGTCTGCTGGACTAGTCATGAACAACATGTTAATAGTCATGGTTCCACATGCTGTGGATACACTCATGAATCGAACGAAAACTCAATACCTCACCAGTGCTAGACTATCAGGCTATGAGCTGACGCTTTTGGCAAGTCACATTCAGATCAAGCGATGCAACATATTGAATCCAGCAATGCTGTTGCCGACTACTCAAGAGTCGAGTGATTCAGAACCCCATGATTGTTGTTTTAGAACTGAGGAAGAGACAAAAGGTAGGATTGATTTAAAAGATACTCCGTTACTAGATCCAGATGGCACTTTGTACGTCGATGGGTCATGTTTTAAACTACAGAATGGTGATGTGACGGCCGCGTATGCAGTTACGACTTTGAGTACGATTGTTGAGACCGCAAGAGTAAGTCAGAATTCTGCCCAAGCTGCAGAATTAATTGCATTAACAAGAGCGTGTGTTTTAGCTGAGGGAAAGAGAGTGAATGTGTTTACTGATAGCCAATACGCCTTCGGCGTAGCACATAATTTTGGACGTCTGTGGAAAGAAAGAGGTTTTCTCACGTCTCATGGGACTAAGATCCAACATGGACAGTTAGTCAATGACCTGTTGGAATCTCTGACCCTACCAAATGAAGTTGCGATTGTGAAGTGCAGTGCACATCGAAAGATTACGGATGATGTTGGCCGTGGGAATGCGTTTGCTGATGAGGTCGCCAAAGAGACGGCCAAGAACATGATGAGTCGAATGTACGTTGCAACGTCTGCAAGATGGATTGCTGAATCAGGAATGTGTGAGAATACGATTGAAAGTGTGAAGGCGATCCAGAATGAAGCAACTAAAAATGAGAAGAATGAATGGAAGGAGAAAACGGGTAAAATGGATTCAAGTGGATGTTGGGTTGATTTGTCTGAGCAGCAGCGTTGGATGTTACCCGATGCGTATGTACTTGCGGTAGTCACGATGGCGCATGGAGCGGCGCACATTAGTTCGAAAGGGATCTGTAAAATGTTAGCTCCAGTATGGAAGAACCATGGAATTACTAAGTGTGCGGAAAGAGTGGTGAAAAATTGCATGATATGCCTGATGCATAATTCTGGCAAGGGAACCCCAACCCCAGCTGGTCACTTTGCTCCCCCTTCTTGTCCCTTTGAAGTGATTCAGTTGGATTTTATCCACATGGACAGATGTAATAATCTTAAATATGTCCTAGTGGTAGTCTGTGTTTTTTCAAGATGGATTGAGGCGTATCCGTTAAAGGATAACACTGCTATGTCTACTGCCAAAATCCTCCTCAAAGAGTACTTCCCCAGGTATGGTATGCCACGGATTGTATGGTTGGACAATGGAAGTGAGTTTGTAGGGAAAGTTATGAAAAGTGTGTGTGCGGGTCTGGGAATCACCCAGAAATTCCACAGTGCGAATCACCCACAGTCAGCAGGTTTGGTTGAAGGGTACAATGGTACCTTGAAGCTGAAACTTGCTAAAATTCAAGCTTCCACTGGTCTATCTTGGCCAGATGCACTGCCTTTAGCTTTACTGTCCACCAGAGCGACTGTACACTCTCGAGTAGGGCTTAGCCCATATGAGATTGTGTTTGGTCGTCCTGCTAATGTTTGGGGAGTTCCTAGGCCAAAGGAATTCAAACAGATCGAATATCCAATGTTGATTGATTACCTTTTTGACCTGACTGCTAAATTGAGCCTTATTCATCAACAGGTATTTGAATCCTTGCCTAAACTGCCAGAGAGTCCAGGCCACACGTTGAAACCCGGTGATCAAGTTGTGGTGCGGAATTTTGAACGAACCCGGAACCTCCAGCCAAGATTCGTGGGCCCGTTTCAGGTGCTCCTGGCCACAAGAACTGCTGTACGCCTAGCTGGAAGGAAGAATTGGGTGCACGCTAGCCATACGAAGCGTGTCCCTCTCCCACTCCCCTACGACAACTGGGTTAGACAGGGATTTGGTGTATCCGAGACAGAACCTGTTCCTAGGCTCATTCCCTTCAGTGATGCAGAGTACATAACGGACAAACGAACTGAAACGCAGAACTCTGATACCCCACCAGGAACTGTTCCTTCGAACCCTGAACAGAGTGTTGTACAAGGTGAACATTTGTCACCTGTGGATTTGAACATTACTGCACCTATAGATCAATTGTTTCAAGATCAAACGAGACCAGGAAAATTTAGATACAATCTACGTTCTCGTTTTAGAAAACAATAGCATTGCATAATTATCTTTCTATTTAAAAAAAAAACTCTTTCACATTTCCATTCAGTCAGGAAGTTTGCTCTATAATTTTTGTCCTTTTTTTTGGTTTTTTTGTGTTGTTCTCTCACCTTGCCATCTGGGTTACCGTAGGGTCGTAACGTGTGCCTTGTTTTAACTTGCAGGGAACCAGACACAAGGTCGGTTTCTTCTGTTTATTTTGGGAACTCCCAGGGTAGACAGAGGCAATTTTTTAACAGGTACAAACCATCCGTTGCGAACGGTTGTAGAAGATGGAGCTTCCTGAACTGCGACGGGCTAACATCATAAATGCTCGCAAGACAAAACTGTATGAAATATTGAATAGCAAATGTTTCCTAATGCAATGTGCTCTGACATTTCTGATTGTTTTAATAACTCTGGTAGGCGGAATTATTTTTGGTATTCAATTGATCTTTGCACCTGTTACATCTACAGTATCTCCCCCTGTTTCTGTTTCTCCGACTGATGTTTCTTTTCATTCTTTCCATCCTTTTCCTGCACATGAACAAGCTCGACGCTCTGAGTTTATAAATAACACTTTCATTCAGCTCTTGCACCAACACCAACTAGTGGTAAACACAACGAACTGCTGGGTGTGTGGTTTGATACCACATACCATGGACAAGGGTATCCCTTATCTGGTTCTGCCCTTTAGTTATAATGGATCATTCTGGGCATTTCAGACCATGTTCGTCTATGCTCTAGAGACCTATCCCCCGCGACCTCCGCGTTCCACTAGGTATAACTCTGCTAATAGAGCCTTGGTAAAAGGAATTACTGACATGGTTAGAGATGTCAATAACACTCCGTTTATTCCCAAGGATGAATTGCGAGTTTACATGGGTTGGAATGTTACGGAGTATGGCATTACTTTGGGTGAGAACAAACGTAAGAGCTCGACTCCGATCTGGGTCGTACCCCACCAAGGTCAGGTCTGTTTGCAAGGAAATGGGAGGAATCCGAAAGCTCGACTAGGGAAGAGTGACTGTACCGAAACATACGTTTTCCCGTCACAGTCTTCCCCTGCATTCTTAGCTGCTAAGGGCACCTATTTTGTTTGCAAAGACAGAGCATATACATGGTTGCCTGCTGACTTTTCGGGCTCATGTTATATCGCTCAACTGTTGCCTCCGACATACACTGCTGCACCGGATTATCACAAAACTAGAGTTGTGAGAGGTGTTTTCAATAAGAAAGACACTGCTGGCCAAGAAGCAGGAGACTTCTTCAAAGGTTTCCTTCTGTTCTGGGGGCCTATGGCCAACAGTAGAAACTTACATCAACTAACACGGGTAGTTGAATCCACTATTACCGAAACTGAGGGTGCCCTTAGTAACCTGACAGCTGAGCTTCAAGCGGATCGCCTCATGACGTTACAGAATCGTATGGTCCTTGATGTATTACTTGCAGATCGAGGTGGGGTATGTAAGATGATCCAATCGAGTTGCTGTGTTTTTATCCCAGATAATGCGCCAACGGTATATAAGGCCATTTCTAAGTTACACAAAATCTCTGACTCTATTCATGTAGAGGAAGGTGACTGGTCACTAATGGGATGGTTCTGGAATCTGTTATCTGCGTGGGGATGGAAAGTTCTGATAGTCATTGGTGTTGCGTTGGTATTTTTATTCTCGTGCTGTCTCATTGTTCAGTGTGGTCCTGCCTTATGTGGCCTTTGTGTTTCAACATGCGTAAGAAGACCACCTGTTTTTGGAGATACGCCACGAGATAGAATAATGCTCCAGCAACATATCAGTGACCTGATGAACATAGAGATGGACTCTGACATAGAGTAAGTTATTGCCTATGTAAGGGCAAAAGGACGGTCTGAGGTTCTGTAGCGATCCGAACCCGTGTATTCGGTATCGTAGTACTGACACGATTTTGGTATCAATGAACCGTAAATGATCCATTTAATGCATGACAGTGTTTTCGCTGCGCTACGAGCATGAATTCACTGAGAAATAGGGCATTCTGTTGTAAAGTCATGGCATCCATTTTAGATACGGCACCCATTTTGTTTCTTGCCCTCACATAGTCAATGGACGAGCAATGACCCTGGCAGAATCACCTTGTTAAGGACACGTAAGCTCGAGCCCGAGGAAGATGACGCTGCGTGACTAGGCAGAATCAAGCTGCCTCCCCTGCCTGAGGCCAGCCCTGCTATACTGGTTCTCGTGTCCATTGTCCTGATTAAGAGGCCGAAGACGGTAGCCATGCCCGTTTATGATCCATAAACACCTCTTATCCTACTTTTCTATCTCTTACACCTGGCTCTGCTCCTCTCCCTCTGGACTTTTACTATGGGGAGGATACGATTTTTACGATGGGGAGGATCGGTCAAAGAATGGAAAACTGACAAAGAGACTTGATCGAATACTGAAAACCTACGACTAATTATTGTTTGGTGTATGTTTATTGTCTGTTTGGGATACCGGGTTGGGCATGAAAGATATTCGTGTAATGTTGCCTGAAGACATATTTTGTGTATTTAAGGAGCAACCCACTTTTTGCAATTCGAACAGTCTCGTAGATTCTGCCTTTGTGTGGTTCCTATGACTTCTGTGTCCCTGCAGTAAATAAATCTTGGTCTCTGACGCCACCATCGAGAAGCCCGCGTCTCTGTTTATTTGTGCACCAAGGCAGGAAGGAACTCAGGGGTCTTTGGGTGTTGTTTCCCTGACACCTCTGGACTCTTAAAAGTCCAGAACCTCAAATGGGCATCATGTGCGGCATACCTCAAGGATCATCCCTCAGTCCCACCCTTTTCAGTACCTACAAGACCCCTATTCCAGATGCCGTCAGATCCCATGACCTCAACATAATCTCCTACGCAGATGACACTCAACTTATTCTCTCGCTCCAACGCCATAACACATTTCCCCAATGCCATGAACAACGTAGTCAACTGTATCAGATACAACGGCCTCAGACTCAACTCTGACAAGACAGAAGTATTGATCTTTGGGAACAACACCTCCGCCTGGGACCAAATGTTGTGGCCGGCCAAACTTGGCCCTACTCCCACACCAGCAGACCATGCGCACAACCTAGGGATCATCCTCGACAGCCAACTGACCATGAAATGACAAGTCAACGCAGTCGTCTCCTCCTGCTTCCACACACTTCACCTGCTCTGAAGAATCTTCAGATGGATCCCAATCGATACCAGAAAGACCATCACAAAGGCCCTCTTCACCAGCTGCCTTGCCTATGGCAACACTCTCTACCTGGCAGCGCCACCCAGCTCCTCAGAAGACTCATGACCATACAGACTGTTGCAGCCAGACTCATCCTGGACCTCTCCAAATAGTCCCACACCACCCCCCACCTCAGAAACCCCCAATGGCTCCCCATCCAGAAGAGAAGCCAGTTCAAGAGCCTCATGCATGAATACAAAGCCCTCCATGATCAAGGACTACCCTACATCAACCATCAACTGAACGTCCACCAACCTTCTAGACACTTGCGCTGCTCCTCTCTAGCCCTCACACACACACCCAGCATCTATTGCAGCCACAGTGGTGTCCGCTCTTTCTCCTACATCGCTACCAAGACGTGGAACGACCCGCCCTTCCACCTACGAACAGCTCCCTGCCTGGTACTTCAGAAAGAGACTCAAGACCTGGCTTTTCGACTAAGACATGGCACCCTCAACACCCAGATACCCTTAGGGGTGACAGTGCTGCACGATACAAATGCTGATTGTTTGATTCATTAATTGAGCTGTCTGCACAAAAACAGTGGCAGTGAAAGACAAATACATTGTTAGCCATTAGGCAAGAGATTCTGGTCCTTAATTCGAGTTTGGTAGACAGGAGACTCTGCCACAAACATGGCAGCTGCCCGGTTCACTGTCTTAAAAGTGCATTATATCCTATGGCCAATGTAATATGGCAGACAAGATATCTGTCACCTTGTGATTGAGTATGCCATCTGCGAGATTCTAAATTAAATCAGGCCTTTGGTCTCTTTGCAAAGTTATTGGGTATGAAACTTAGGGATTCAGATGTCTGGACTTTCCTGCTCAGAGAGTGTCTGTTGGACTTGGCCCTTTTTGCAGGGTCATCCCAGAACTTTTAGACTTCCTCTTGTATTTTTTCTGACCTATTTATGTTGGTTTTATGACTCTAGGCACTTTACCACTGCTAATCAGTGCCACAGTGCATGTGCTCTCTCTTGTAAACTTGGTAAGACTGGGCTACACATGTATGCCATATTTAATTTACCTGTAAGTCCCTTGAACAGTGGTATCCCATATACCCAGGGCTTGTAAATTAAATGCTACTAGAGGGATTGCAGCGCTGCTTGAGCCACCCACCGCAGTAGCCTTTCAAAGCTGTCTCAGGCCTCTGCCACTGCAGGGCCTGGACATACAGTTTACTGCTGCAGTGGCATGGCATGCAAAGTCATTGTCACATCTGAAGCTTCCCTTTTACAACATATGTCACTCCTAAGGTAGGCCCTAAAAGGTAGGACATGTGCCTTAACTGTGTGGCATATCCTGGTAGTGACAAACAGCCTATATGGTTTCTCACTGCTGTGAGGCTGCCCTCTGATAGGTTTGCATTGGGGATTCCCTGATATGTGCTTCAGTGGTAATTTCTGATATGACAGGGGTAGCGTGACCATATTTAGTATGTCTGGAATAGTAGTGATAAATCCTTCTTATTGGAGAAAGCTGATTTGTCATTACTATTCCTTAACAGAGGCCCCAGTTGTACTTGCCTCCAACACGTAGATTACCATATTCACAGAGATAGGCAAACAGGTGCCTTTCAGCCATCATTAGTTCCCCAATAACCGTATACCTCTTAATAGGAGTGCATCTGGGACGCGCCCTGTGTTATGATGGTAATATTAGATACTTTTAGGTATTACCGTGATGTTTGGTGATTCGTCAGTTTTACCTCTCAGCTAACCTACGTGGCAGTATTCCTGTGTGTGACAATTGATGTGTTTTTGTGCTGCGTCTCGTGCCCTGACATTATAATGTTTGTCATGTAGATCTTGCCTTATTAGGATACTGCGTACTGATTCAGATTTGCATAGGATGCTCAGCAGGGATGATTTATGTGTGTTATAACCGGGGCTTTATGATGCCTTGCATTTGTCAGGATAACAGCATTACTTCAGGATGCGCCATATAGGTGCAGTGATGGTGTTTTTGTAACATGTGCGACCTATATTGATTGCACTACCTTGCAGTGTTATAACAATTGCCCTATGGCAAAGTAATTTATGTGAATATGGTCTAAAGTGTTTTTTGTGGTGTGCCTAGTGTGTCACTGGTGTGTGTGTGTGGTGCACAAACGCTTTACAGATTGCCTCTGGGATAAGCCTGAATGCTCTGTTAAGCTACCAAGGAGGTGACCATGGGTTATCTTGTGTGTGTAACTCCCTTACCCTGACTAGAGTGGTGGGTCCTGCCTGGCTTAGGTGTATACCCTAACCAACCAGAAACCCCATTTCTAACAGTGCCTCATCTAAAACAATCAGAGAATGATAGTGCATAGGAAGCATCAACTGCTATTTATAATACACTGACCATTGTTGGCATCCCCTTACACTAAATTCAAAATATTGTTGCAGCCATCAACTGCACACATGCCAGAGCTACATTCAAAAGAGGGGAGTATTGACATTATACAATCTTATCTCAAAGTGCATCAGAAATTCAGGCACAGAGAATAGAATCTCAAGGGGAAAATGTAAAAATGTTCTGTTTGTATTATTTTTATATATGTAAATCTGGATCCATAATCAGGATTGTAGGAGTACGTTATCCACACTATGTGGCAGCTTACTGCAACATTTAAAAGTGAACACAGGCATAGCTCTTTCTTAAGTGATTTCCACCAACCGGGATGAGCTTCAGAAACAAAGTTCACTGATACTTTGTATTTATAGGATAGAAGGTAACACCTCCTGCAAGACAACTATGCATCATCACACAACAAATGTGCATGCTTTCTAGAAGTTGGCTCTTGAGTTCCCACACGGTCTGTTGCTCCAGTTAGCAAAGACTGACTTCATACTCTCCAGGGATAGACTCCAGTCTCTGGCATGTGTTACTGCGTGTGCCTGCCTCCCAGCTACCACACCCTTTTGTATTCACACCAGGTGAGATTGTAGGGCAGTACCCAATGTCAGCTTTCCATCAGTGCTGCTCTCTTAGTTTGGAGTGGAGAAAGCAGCAAAGTACCAACTACCACCATTCTCGAGCAGCTACAGTAGCACATGAAAAGCTCACTATTAGTGAGAGAAGATTTGCAATTGGTTGACTCACGGACACGTGGATGTTAGTGAATCACTAAGCAGCTAAGTCAGAGATGAGCTGCAGCATGCACTTCCAGACTCAGCAGCAACACTGAATCTGAGCTGGCTCAGCACCTGAACTGGAGGTTGGCAGATGAGCGATTAGCCGATTACAGCATAACATAGCTGATTTCCTGTCTACCATATTACATGTGCCATTGTAGGAAAGTGCCTCTTTTTGCATGGTTAGCCCCCACTTTTTGCCTGATGTGATTTCAAACTGTAAATGCACTGGGTCCATGCTAGCAAGTTTCTCAGTGCCAGAGCACTTTCCCAGACACTGTACCATGATTGGCACAACTTCAGCCACCCCTGTAACTCCGTAGTAAATGGTACCCCTGGTATCTAGGGCATGGCTACTGAAGAGGGTCTTCTGGGACTACAGCACTGGTGGTGCCACCCCATGGATCCCTCTCCAATGCTTTACTCTCTGGCATTGTAGGCTCTGTGTCTTGGTGAAGAGTCGAAATGGCACACAGCCCTGTGTGCCATGCCTCCCGCACACTTCCAAAGGTATGGGTAAGTCACCCCCACTGCAAGCCTTTAGCCCTAGGGCAGGGTGTACTATATCCTATATGAGGCATATCAGCCCTACAATGTTCAATCTACTCTGAAATGTTGAAAGTGCACTGGGAAGCCATGAAGCGTCCATGGGCTAGATACTTGTCAACACAAGTTTCCTAGCTCCATGATGGCTTCAATGATTTCTAAGGTGTTTGGTACCAAACAGCTTGTTTTATAAATCCTCACTGGTGCCAGTGGTGGAATTATTAATACATTTGCATTGGTGACCCTTTTAGAGGGTCGCCTGAAAACCTACCAGGCACTGGTGTGGTTCCTGGATTTTTTTCTCCAGCCTGCCACTACCAGTCATGTTTCTGACCTTATGGGGTGAAAGCCAGTGCAATGAGGACAAAGAAAAAGCCTGCTCTGGGCGGAGGTGCTTCACACCTCCTCTGGGACAGTATGGCCTTCCTGGGCGAGAAGCTTCAAAGGTGGTGTCGACTTTAAAAACCAACCCAGGAACCTCCAGATAGTGGGGGGAAGCCAACCCCCTTCCTGCTCCCCTTTTGGTGGGAGGAAAGGCGGGAAAATTAGTTGGATTATTAGGAGGGTCTCCACTCAGCCTACACAACCCCCAGGAAGGGGCAGACGATGTGGACCCCTCTTCTGAAATTCCTCCATGGAAAAATAACCTATCAGGGCTAGGGTAGTGCCTCTTCCCACAGTCTCTCCTTGTAATGCCCCTAAATTCAGTACCTTCTTAAGACCTGAACATAAGATTTGATGGACAAGAGAAGACAAGGACTAGAAGACCTGCTGCACGAGAACTGAAGCCCTGCTGCAGATACAAAAGGCACCAAACCCTGCCTGCTGCTCCAAGGACTTGACAGTGACTGCTGCTCTGTCATTCTGAAACCTGAAAGGCATCCAAGAACCCCAGAGTACCTCCAGCCTTCAAGAAATCTCCAAGAAGCTCCCTATTAGTCAAGGTATTACTCCCCTGCACACCGCAGGCACCCATCTCATGAAGTGCGGGTTTGTTGTCTTGCTGCTCCCCGATGACCTCAATGCAACACTGAAACAAGAAAAGGTACAACAGTCCGGAGGGTCACATCTGTTCCACCCCAAGTTTGGAGACACTAGGATCTACCAGAGCCGCTGCATACCAATTCCCAGGTACCAGACCCCCAACGGCAAACAACAAGAAAAAGAGTCCACTCCAGACTCACAAAACACCAGAAGCAAGCACCTGTCGAGGGACGTCGAGAGAACCAAAACCCACTTCCTGAGTGGCCCATCTGTACCGAGATGGTCTATCAAAGTTACCTGTGCAGTGTGTTTTAAATTGGCCCCCTTTTTCCTTGCGCACCAGCTTCCAAGACCCTTAGCACTCTGCTCCCGGCCGATCCGGGACACTTCCAAACTTCTCCTCCTGGTACTTTGGGCCTGGTCCAGACATCGACCTGAAACGAGAAAGTAAACTTCGTAAAAGCATTGCCTGGAAATGCATTTTTCTGTTTTTCCCCATTGACTCCTGTGGTGCGTAATTGCACATATAAGTGATATATTTTTGAAATTTTGCAAAATTGTAACTCCAAAGGACTTACCTTAGAACTGTGTTCTTGTTCTTAAAAATACTATAAAGATCTATATTATTTTATTTAATTTGTATCGGTATTATTCTTGAGTGTGTGTCTTATTAATTGCCTCTTCTGTACAATAAATGCTTGACACTACCCACTGGTAAGCCTATCTGCTTGCCCACACTACCACAAAAAGAATTATTTGATTTTACCAATGGGGTATTCTCTACACTCTCTGCACAATTTACTTATTTTTAGTACACTATGGGGTCTATTCCGATCCGGGTCGGAAGGGCACCGAAACCGATCCTGACGGAAAAGCTACGAGCCATACGTGTGTTTCCCGCCCGACTCATACAGCTGTACGAGCGAGCCAGTATGATGCGAGCTACATGAAATTCACAGACCGAGTTGTTTCCGGGTCCGAACCGCTCCGTACGTCTCGGTCGTAATCTAATCGTGGCGTGCAATGGATGCGATTCACGACCGAGCCAGTATGATGCAAGCGTCGGACAGCCTGTGCGAGCCGGAGTGTCTGGCTCGCAAAAGCTCCCGGAGTCGGACTTCGGGGGACCCCCCCCGACACCTGTAGCCATACGATTCGCACACAGGGGGAGACCCATGGGACTCCCCCACACAGGCATGTATGGCACGGATGCTACCGACGCGTACCCACTGTAGGGGGCGCACTTGTTCGAAACGTACCCATTCTGTCAATGGGAGCGCATGTACGCATCGTACAACTGGCTCCCATTGACTTCTGTGAGAGTCCGACCGAACCGAGTCCGACAGCATACGTGCGCATCGCTCGATCGGACTGTAGGGGTCCGGCTCAGTCGGAAAACACTCCGGATCCGACTCGGTCAGAGTGCTTTCCGACCCGGATCGGAATCGTCCCCCTATATAGGGAGACAGCTTCCCACAGTCATCCACTACAATGCACTTGTAATATGGTGGTCACAAGGTACAGGGTGTATGTTGGACTTGGCCCTTTTCCCCAGAAATTTTTCGCTTTTCTGGGAAACTAAATGAGATATGAATGCAAGTATTGAATGCTGTATGAATGTGTGCAGACTGAGTTTCCCCATTTTAAAAATATAACTTAAAATGGATACCAAAGCTGTGTGGTTGCGCCGTTTGACTGAGCTAGGTTGACAGTCTAGGCGTTATTTCCCAGCAGCCCCAGCTTTTGGAGGGAAGCCTGGCACCCAGGGTGCTCTACCCCTCCCCCTAGGCCAGTTAGAGCCAGTTTCCCCAGACGCTTCTAGAAGCTTCTGGCACTGTCTGGAAGGTGGGGTGAGGGGCGTCTAAAGGGAGGAGCTGGGTTGCCATGCAGTCAGTCAGAGGGTGGACCAGGGAGAGAGGGGACCTGCTGCCAGGGGTCACCGCCACATAGGCCTGTGTGCTGGGCCCGGAGCCTACCTACCCCCCCCTACTGTCCAAAGGGCGAGGGAAAGATATAGTGGTGGCAATTCAGACCTGGAAAAGCCTTCACAGGAGTTTAGGCGGTAGGATTGGTCAGGGACCTATGCCTCTGAAAGTGACGGCTGAAATGCCAGAAACCGGTCCTAGGAAGCTTGTTTCCGGTCCAGGGAAGGCATGGCTTGGCAGTTCGGGCTGGACTGTTCCCATGAGGCACAGGGTCAGACTGATTTGCATATGGCCATGTCTGAACTGGGGTGGCAGAGTGGGCTAAAGAACGGTGATGGATCAAACCCAGATCTGTTGACTGGGTGTGAGTGTTTGATTGGTTCTGATGCTCCGTCCATCACCACCCCCTTTTGTACCGCTTTGTTCGCCATAAGTTGGCAGGGTATGCTCAGACATGAGTCCCTTGCTCACTTTGCCATTGGATTCAAGCAAGCCTGGCTGAAGACGGCTGAAATGCCAGAAACCGGTCCTAGGAAGCTTGTTTCCGGTCCAGGGAAGGCATGGCTTGGCAGTTCGGGCTGGACTGTTCCCATGAGGCACAGGGTCAGACTGATTTGCATATGGCCATGTCTGAACTGGGGTGGCAGAGTGGGCTAAAGAACGGTGATGGATCAAACCCAGATCTGTTGACTGGGTGTGAGTGTTTGATTGGTTCTGATGCTCCGTCCATCACCACCCCCTTTTGTACCGCTTTGTTCGCCATAAGTTGGCAGGGTATGCTCAGACGTGAGTCCCTTGCTCACTTTGCCATTGGATTCAAGCAAGCCTGGCTGAAGACGGCTGAAATGCCAGAAACCGGTCCTAGGAAGCTTGTTTCCGGTCCAGGGAAGGCATGGCTTGGCAGTTCGGGCTGGACTGTTCCCATGAGGCACAGGGTCAGACTGATTTGCATATGGCCATGTCTGAACTGGGGTGGCAGAGTGGGCTAAAGAACGGTGATGGATCAAACCCAGATCTGTTGACTGGGTGTGAGTGTTTGATTGGTTCTGATGCTCCGTCCATCACCACCCCCTTTTGTACCGCTTTGTTTGCCATAAGTTGGCAGGGTATGCTCAGACGTGAGTCCCTTGCTCACTTTGCCATTGGATTCAAGCAAGCCTGGCTGAAGACGGCTGAAATGCCAGAAACCGGTCCTAGGAAGCTTGTTTCCGGTCCAGGGAAGGCATGGCTTGGCAGTTCGGGCTGGACTGTTCCCATGAGGCACAGGGTCAGACTGATTTGCATATGGCCATGTCTGAACTGGGGTGGCAGAGTGGGCTAAAGAACGGTGATGGATCAAACCCAGATCTGTTGACTGGGTGTGAGTGTTTGATTGGTTCTGATGCTCCGTCCATCACCACCCCCTTTTGTACCGCTTTGTTAGCATAAGTTGGCAGGGTATGCTCAGACGTGAGTCCCTTGCTCACTTTGCCATTGGATTCAAGCAAGCCTGGCTGAAGACGGCTGAAATGCCAGAAACCGGTCCTAGGAAGCTTGTTTCCGGTCCAGGGAAGGCATGGCTTGGCAGTTCGGGCTGGACTGTTCCCATGAGGCACAGGGTCAGACTGATTTGCATATGGCCATGTCTGAACTGGGGTGGCAGAGTGGGCTAAAGAACGGTGATGGATCAAACCCAGATCTGTTGACTGGGTGTGAGTGTTTGATTGGTTCTGATGCTCCGTCCATCACCACCCCCTTTTGTACCGCTTTGTTCGCCATAAGTTGGCAGGGTATGCTCAGACGTGAGTCCCTTGCTCACTTTGCCATTGGATTCAAGCAAGCCTGGCTGAAGACGGCTGAAATGCCAGAAACCGGTCCTAGGAAGCTTGTTTCGGGTCCAGGGAAGGCATGGCTTGGCAGTTCGGGCTGGACTGTTCCCATGAGGCACAGGGTCAGACTGATTTGCATATGGCCATGTCTGAACTGGGGTGGCAGAGTGGGCTAAAGAACGGTGATGGATCAAACCCAGATCTGTTGACTGGGTGTGAGTGTTTGATTGGTTCTGATGCTCCGTCCATCACCACCCCCTTTTGTACCGCTTTGTTCGCCATAAGTTGGCAGGGTATGCTCAGACGTGAGTCCCTTGCTCACTTTGCCATTGGATTCAAGCAAGCCTGGCTGAAGACGGCTGAAATGCCAGAAACCGGTCCTAGGAAGCTTGTTTCCGGTCCAGGGAAGGCATGGCTTGGCAGTTCGGGCTGGACTGTTCCCATGAGGCACAGGGTCAGACTGATTTGCATATGGCCATGTCTGAACTGGGGTGGCAGAGTGGGCTAAAGAACGGTGATGGATCAAACCCAGATCTGTTGACTGGGTGTGAGTGTTTGATTGGTTCTGATGCTCCGTCCATCACCACCCCCTTTTGTACCGCTTTGTTCGCCATAAGTTGGCAGGGTATGCTCAGACGTGAGTCCCTTGCTCACTTTGCCATTGGATTCAAGCAAGCCTGGCTGAAGACGGCTGAAATGCCAGAAACCGGTCCTAGGAAGCTTGTTTCCGGTCCAGGGAAGGCATGGCTTGGCAGTTCGGGCTGGACTGTTCCCATGAGGCACAGGGTCAGACTGATTTGCATATGGCCATGTCTGAACTGGGGTGGCAGAGTGGGCTAAAGAACGGTGATGGATCAAACCCAGATCTGTTGACTGGGTGTGAGTGTTTGATTGGTTCTGATGCTCCGTCCATCACCACCCCCTTTTGTACCGCTTTGTTCGCCATAAGTTGGCAGGGTATGCTCAGACGTGAGTCCCTTGCTCACTTTGCCATTGGATTCAAGCAAGCCTGGCTGAAGACGGCTGAAATGCCAGAAACCGGTCCTAGGAAGCTTGTTTCCGGTCCAGGGAAGGCATGGCTTGGCAGTTCGGGCTGGACTGTTCCCATGAGGCACAGGGTCAGACTGATTTGCATATGGCCATGTCTGAACTGGGGTGGCAGAGTGGGCTAAAGAACGGTGATGGATCAAACCCAGATCTGTTGACTGGGTGTGAGTGTTTGATTGGTTCTGATGCTCCGTCCATCACCACCCCCTTTTGTACCGCTTTGTTCGCCATAAGTTGGCAGGGTATGCTCAGACGTGAGTCCCTTGCTCACTTTGCCATTGGATTCAAGCAAGCCTGGCTGAAGACGGCTGAAATGCCAGAAACCGGTCCTAGGAAGCTTGTTTCCGGTCCAGGGAAGGCATGGCTTGGCAGTTCGGGCTGGACTGTTCCCATGAGGCACAGAGTCAGACTGATTTGCATATGGCCATGTCTGAACTGTGGTGGCAGAGTGGGCTAAAGAACGGTGATGGATCAAACCCAGATCTGTTGACTGGGTGTGAGTGTTTGATTGGTTCTGATGCTCCGTCCATCACCACCCCCTTTTGTACCGCTTTGTTCGCCATAAGTTGGCAGGGTATGCTCAGACGTGAGTCCCTTGCTCACTTTGCCATTGGATTCAAGCAAGCCTGGCTGAAGACGGCTGAAATGCCAGAAACCGGTCCTAGGAAGCTTGTTTCCGGTCCAGGGAAGGCATGGCTTGGCAGTTCGGGCTGGACTGTTCCCATGAGGCACAGGGTCAGACTGATTTGCATATGGCCATGTCTGAACTGGGGTGGCAGAGTGGGCTAAAGAACGGTGATGGATCAAACCCAGATCTGTTGACTGGGTGTGAGTGTTTGATTGGTTCTGATGCTCCGTCCATCACCACCCCCTTTTGTACCGCTTTGTTCGCCATAAGTTGGCAGGGTATGCTCAGACGTGAGTCCCTTGCTCACTTTGCCATTGGATTCAAGCAAGCCTGGCTGAAGACGGCTGAAATGCCAGAAACCGGTCCTAGGAAGCTTGTTTGCGGTCCAGGGAAGGCATGGCTTGGCAGTTCGGGCTGGACTGTTCCCATGAGGCACAGGGTCAGACTGATTTGCATATGGCCATGTCTGAACTGGGGTGGCAGAGTGGGCTAAAGAACGGTGATGGATCAAACCCAGATCTGTTGACTGGGTGTGAGTGTTTTATTGGTTCTGATGCTCCGTCCATCACCACCCCCTTTTGTACCGCTCTGAAAGTGACAGGGCTTAGGTGCTGCCTTTCAAGTGAGTGAGGGATCCTGAACTACCCACTGATCTGGCCCGGCGAGAGGAAAACCCAGGGACGACAGGCAGAGACTACTTAGTCCGCCTTCAACCACCAACGCAATTTCCCCCCCTCAGAAACCCCCAAACAAGGGGCAGGAACCAAAGAGCGCTATTTACAAAGGAGAGCGCTATTTCCAAGCTGCCCCTGGAAGGAGAGCGCTATTTGCAAAGGAGAGCGCTATTTCCAAGCTGCCCCTGGAAGGAGAGCGCTATTTACAAAGGAGAGCGCTATTTCCAAGCTGCCCCTGGAAGGAGAGCGCTATTTACAAAGGAGAGCGCTATTTACAAGCTGCCCCTGGAAGGAGAGCGCTATTTACAAAGGAGAGCGCTATTTACAAGCTGCCCCTGGAAGGAGAGCGCTACTTACAAAGGAGAGCGCTATTTCCAAGCTGCCCCTGGAAGGAGAGCGCTGGATTTGGTGAGCGCTATCTTTGAAGTGGCTGTGCCTGCAGCCGGAGAGAGTGACAGCCTGCTGCTGGGAGGCCGCCGAGACGCCTGCAGCCGAGAGCCCGGTGAGTGGGGCATTGGGGGAACCAGTGGCGTGGAGGGGGCAATGGGGCACATTATCGGTGCCCGCCCCGGGGACCCTTCACATTTTTGGGACCTTGTGGGGGCGCACTTGGAGGGTGTGTCGGGGCACATTGTCGGTGCCCGCCCCCGGCGTCGTGTGGGACTGGTAGTGGAGGAGGGGGGCAACGGGGTACATTGCCGGTGCCCGCCCCTGGTGCCAGGAGCCTGCACAGCTGCCCCACAGGACAGTGGGCAGCTGCAACGGCCTAGAGGGATGCTGGAGGGGGTGGACACCTCGGAGGGCCCACGGACCTGCCCGGACTAAATGCAATGCCTAGCGCTGCAGTGGCTGGCCATGGTTGATGCTCCCAGAGCTTGCCAAGTCTACTGCCCCAAGAGCTTGCTATGCTGAATGCTCCCAGTGAGGGCCCTATCTGAAGCGCCATTGATCTGCCAGGTGTAGCACTATGCTATAATGCCATATTTAAAGCGCTATGGTCAATGCTAGTTGTGCAGCGCTATATTCAAATGTCATGCTCTTAAGCGCTATGTCAATGGCTATGTTTTTAAGCGCTTTCGCCGTGATATGTGCAGCGCTATATTCAAATGTCATGCTCTTAAGCGCTATGTCAATGGCTATGTTTTGAAGCGCTTTCGCCGTGATATGTGCAGCGCTATATTCAAATGTCATGCTCTTAAGCGCTATGTCAATGGCTATGTTTTGAAGCGCTTTCGCCGTGATATGTGCAGCGCTATATTCAAATGTCATGCTCTTAAGCGCTATGTCAATGGCTATGATTTAAAGTGCTAGTCATGTGTTGTATGCAGCGCTATGTCTAGATGCCAGGTTTTAAGGTGAATGAACTGCCTATTTTGATTCCTGCCTCAGGGGACCTCCAGGTTGTTAAGGGATATGGTCAGGTCATGATGTGTTTTATTACAGGTGGTCCGGACTAACGCCTAAGGTTATGCCCTGAGTTGACTTTATTGCAGGTTGCAGCTAATGGACTTACTTTTACTATCTTCTAAATCGCAATGATTCCGGCAGGGGCCCGATTGGCCCTGCCCTGTACATAATTCGCCCCCCTGTAAATGTTAACCGAGCGCCAGTTGGCGCAGTACAGAGATTGCCTATTGACACCTTGTGGTTTTGGACAATACAAAAGTTCTTTTTACCTAAACTGGTGTGGTGTCTCTTTTTGTAGTGTGCCTTGTGTGTCGCCTGTGTGTACTGCGTGGATGCTTTGCACATTTCCTCCGGAGTTTGGCCCGCCCGCTCTGCACCACGCTACCCGTTTCCAACAGTGTAGATATACATATCATGAGGGGATGCAGAGTTAGGCAGCCTTCTATTTCTGCAGATTTTGGTCAGCCACACATTATGTTGTACCATGTCAGTAAGGGCATAGTTTTTGTTATGGTCGGCCAGCATTTCCTGTCTGGTTTTGCTAGCGTTAGTATTCTCTGCGCTAAGATGCAATTAAACAGTGGCACAGTGCATATGCTTTCAGATTAAAATATGTACTGTACATTGATTTCATATAATTGGCTTATTTCATATAATTGGCTTATTTACCTTTCTTGTACGCCCATGATAGATGACATAAGTCCCTCACCAATGGCATGTAGTTAAACGCCAGATGTGGACAGCAGTGTTTATTGACACCACCCCCATATAGGACAAATATACATGGCTTCAGGGAGGAAACACCATTGGGCTCTGGCTATGGTGCTGTTTAAAAGCACTGCTTTAATATATGACAAGAAAACGTGTCTGTTCCATTTATCATATTCTATTTGCATTCATATAATACCTACTACCCCTGATGAGGGAAAATATTTTATGTTTTTGTTAAGACATCCCTATATATGAATTGAATAACCGTAAGGCAGGATGCCTAATCTGTAGAAGTGTGGCATGCTACATATTGAGAATAATATGCTGTCAATAGAAACAAGTATCATAAAGCTGTTTTCACTATCTAGGTAAAGCTGTACCATCTGTGAATAGGCCTAGCTATGAACAAAATCATTATGTTATAGCTTCACCTGAGAAAATCCTAGAGCAATGATTAAAAGGAACTTTTCACTTAATTTCACAAATCTAATTAAATGGTGAAAGTAGATTTTGATAACTGTAGTGGGAAATTAACTTTATGAAAAAGCATTTTGTGCTCACTGAGAGAAAACCAGTTTAGAACAAGTTTGCTTCTCAGCTCTTTTGTAGTGGACCAGTATATATCCTTGGCTGGATTCCTAACTACCCTGCTCCTGCAAGACAACAACCAGTTGGAATTTGGTGCCAGGAAGGAAGGTGTGTTGTCAACAAGTGGTTATCTAGCAGGGATTACTCATCTGGGAAGGGGATAGAAGGAGCCATCAGAACAAAAGGCAACTTTCACAGTTGTATTTTTGACTTCGAGATGGCAAAATGGAGCTGTCACGTGTTGCTACTATTCTTTCTCAGACCCATCCTGAACCTTTGGGATTTCTCCCCAACAGGGTAGAACAACTCATCTCCATATGAGAGTGGCTACAGGAAAAACCAGAGCTCCTCCTAGCTGCTGGAAAAAGAAGAACCCAGGACTCCAGATTCCTGGTGGCACCCAATGTCTGCAACTACACTCTATGTGTCAAGTGTTTGACATCTTTCTTTTTGCAACAGGGGCACAAAAGTGCAGAGGAACTCCTGACTCAAAGAAAGCCCAGTAGACAAAGAAGGACTGCTTAGATTTCATGGTTGAATCCTCATTCCTGCAGATTACCAAAATCTCATATTCCCTTCTAATGAATTTCAAACTCTATATCCAGGTGTTGACTCTTCAGTTTTCACACCTACAGGAGAATTCCCATGGTAGTAGCTTTGATGTAGTCTCAGGAACCAGGGGCATAAAGTAGATGATTCCTACTCTCATCTGCTGTTTTTAAGATTAGAAGATGTGGTGAGAACACCTACTTGTATAGGAAAGATCCCCACAAACCTCGAGGAGAACATAATCAGGCTGAGATTAGGGAATGGTTATGGGTCGTTAGTGACTCGCTCACAGTAGAATTTGGAATTCCTCAATGTGTGCATAGGATGGGGGATTAGAGGGAGATATGTTGGTGGTGGCTTCTGGTGGCGGATAAGAGTGGTGACTGAGGCTTACTGGATGATAGGATGTTGTGTGAAACACTTATTTGCATAGGCACTGGAAGTAGGAATGTGGGGTGCTGCAGCATCCCCATATTAGCCATGCTGGAATTCAAAAGGTGAATACGCATCAAGGAGGTCTATAAACTGTGTGTTTATCTAATCACATTTGCTGTTCAATCAAAAAGGTCAAGTGTGAGGATATGACTTCTGACAAATTGCTGATCATACTTGTAAGAATTAAACTGGTGTTAACTATCTTTTCTCTAGCTAGAAAGTGACAGGATTTTGTAAAAGCGAAACAGACGACAATCTTGCTAAGGTACAGACAGTGAAAGAAAAGACTGTAGAATGTCAAACTTTTTCTAACAAATGAAGAGCATTTTGTGAAATTCTAAAATGTGATGTATATAAAGATTTCATAGGATCAAAAGAAATCAAGAAACTTTATTTGGTGAATCGCAAATAATAAATATTAACTGCAAATTATCATTTTTGCGTATACATCTTTTTTGAGTAAATCTATGTCTGTGCAAATTTAGTATGCATTTCAACGAACATGCTCTCTGCAAATTACAGTATGCTACCAGCTAAATACCTCACCCTTACCACTCTCCTGCTGAATGGGAGTGGCACATTTGCTACACTCGCCTTTGTGTGATACTTCAGTGATGTAACGTTAATGCCCCTCCCCCACTCTGAAAACTCTTCCAGCACTACTGCTATCTTGGTCACAACTCTTTTGCTGAAATTCATTCTCCTCAGAATTTGCTTTATTACCTTTTACATGGTTAATGAGAATTTTACCAGGCTAATAACAATATCTGCTCCTATTATCATGGATGCCAATTGTAGGTCAAGTATAAACATCTTGATCGTCCCTTCCAAGAAACGAGCTCACTTTCTCGCTCAGAACAATATATGTCGGTTCTTCCTGTACCCCGCCACTTTCTATTACAGCACTGCCCACTGGAATGTGATGCCTTAATGGGAATGGAAGTTACTGCACACAGGATAAATAAAGAAGGAAACATTTTATAATAAAACGAGTTTCTAAATCTTCCTAACTGAGTTCTCCACCCACTCGATCAAATACAATTGTAGCGTTAAATTGGGACAGTTAGATTGCCAATTTATGCAGTGATAGGAAGTGAGCTTTTATACAGTGAAATGTGTTTGACGAAGACAGCCACGGAGAAATAAACTGCAATTGTGTCGACTGGTCCATCTGTTTCCTCATTTATGAAAACATTGTCTGCGCAGAAGTATCCTCCCCCATGGAAACTTTGCTGCAGCAGAAAGAGCCAACAAGTGTCCCTCAGTGGTCCAGCTGGTGGAGACAAGGGGAAGAGGCAATGCTTCAATGTCCTTCAAAAAGGCTCGTGTGATTATGTGCAGCAAATGAGGATAGTAATTATGCACTGAAATGATTAAATGCTTATGCTAAAATGCATACATTATGCAACGTTCAGATAAATCGCAGTGATTTAATCCTGGCACATTTAGATTAAAAGTACTTAGGGACGAAATTTTGACAAATGGCACGCGTCAAAAACCCGGCGGAGTACACAAATATTCGAATTCCACAGGGTTTCATACTTGTTATCTGTTCGGTGTGTTCAGTGCGGAATACATTCTTAGAAACAGGCTGTATGTGACGTGACTAGGATTGATAAATTAGTATTACCCATGTGAGTTTCTGGTGTTTATTTTTTTTATTTGAAAAATAGATCTTGATTTAGTGTTTGGCAGGCAGGTTACTCTATCACCAACTTGTCCGATATCACGTCAGCCTTATTACATTTTCATTATACTCAGCCGTGGGAGGTCCATTGGGGCTGAGGGGCCACGCCCCTCCACCTTTTGCCCCTCATGAACAGTGTCTGTCAGGCTGAACAAAGATCAGCCTGACAGAAAGTGTTACTTTTCAGGGCAGGCAGCCAGGAGCCAGACATGCGCTATATGCACAGGCTCCTGGCTGCCTGAGCTGAACTTTGCTGTGCTGAGGTAGTCACAGCTCCTGTGGGCGTGACCACCGCAGCTCAGCCAAGGTTCCCAAGGACCTCCTCTCAGTGATGAGGGGTAGCGTCACTGATAGCCTCGCACCTGGGTGCTTCAGTTTTAAGCTCTGAAGTGCCCAGGGTCGAGTGTCAATCAATGACACTTCATCACAGAGTGGGGTGGGGTTAGCAGTCTCACTTACCCCATCCCACTCTGATGACGTTGGGAACGTTGCCTTCCTAAGGTCAGCCAATGAGGGAAGGCAGCAGTCCTAAGCCTACTGGGACCTCCAAGGCAGAGCTGCAGGGAAGTGTGTGCGCATTTTTTTTAAATTAACGTTTGGTGCGTGCGTGTATGTATGAATGTTTGGTAATGAGTGTTGTAGATGGATGTGTTTGTGTGTTTGTGTGCGTGCTTGTAAATTCATGCCTGTGAGTGTGTATGTGTATGTGTGGGTGTGTGTCCTGTCTTCCTCCCCTCCCTCCTAATCTTACCAGCCACCACTGATTATACTTGTAATTATCCAGAGGAGATATCCATCACCTTTGTAACGAGTTACCCGTCCGCCAAACTCTAACTCAGGCTCTTTCAGTCAAAATATTTGGCATCCCTACAAACACATGTCAAGTGAAAGTTAAACTTTTGTAATCTGCAGTGAAAACACCAAAGAGTGTTGAGGCTTGCTGTTCCTCCCAGCCCCCTTCGAACAAACAATACGCAAATGACTGGTAGGGAGAATTATAGGCACTAATTGATTGGCTTTGTCTGAAGATGATTTCCACTTTTTAAAGTCACACATTTTAAAATAAATTTATTAGACCCCTGAGTGATGTTCTGAGATATACCATGCGTCATCATAATTTGAATAACAAAATTATTTGGACCTTTGCTATGCTTAGATGACCCATCCTACTTGGGGCGTTTCAAAGAAATGAGGACAGTCTGGGCTAGTGTTGCATTAGACTATCACCACATTTTACTTAGAAAGGAATGCACTCAGTTACAAAGTACCTCAATGCCATGTAAAACTACATCTACTGACTCATCATATTAAAAACGGTTGTTCATTAATCTGTCAATTTAACAAAGGAAACAATGTGCCATATTTAAGACCCGGTTCAAGAACGATGCAAACATTTTATTTTTTATTTTTTTTAATAATCTTTTTTTAAATGTTTGCATCATATAGCATATGTGGGTGATAGATACATATTGTACTCAAAACAGAGCATATTAGCAATTTGAAGGCATAAGTAAGTGAAACATTTTATGACTCTTCATTCACCCCCACACAATCGACTTAAGCTAAAAAACTCACATGTGTAATACTTATCCACTGTTACCCATTTCCTGTCTGATCTTTAGAATCCTTGGAAATCTTTCCAAGCCCTCCATACCTTTTCCCATTTTTGGGCATCCCTTCCCTTGGTACAATACCTGCACTGCTCTCTGACACCAGTCCATGTCAGACATCCAAACTCCTAAGGATGAGAGTTCTATCATGCCCCCTGCCCAGGCTATATTTCGCTTGGCCACTCCGGCCGTCAGTGTCACCCAGATATTCTGATACTTAGGCCTAGGTTCTTCAGCCTATATATTCAGTAGGAGCTTTTTTGCATTCATCGAAATTGTGCTAGACGTTACTCGAGTTAACACTTCCGTTGGCTGCTACCAATAGGCTTTGATCTGAGGACAGTCCCATAAGATATGGAAAGATGTATCTTCCTGGCCACAACCTTGCAAGCATTGCGGGGTCATTCCTCTCCCAGCCCTAAAAAACGGCCATCTTGGAATGATAGGAACTGTGCAAGATCCGCAATTGGACCAGATGATAGCAATTCCTCTAGGGCTTTGTATTGCTTCGGTCCACTCCTCATCATCAATGTCACCCAAGTCACCGGACCATTTATCTTTTAATTTTCTCAATAAGTCTGGGGAGTTAATAAGTAGCTTCCTATTGATCTACAATATATCTTTGTTTGGCATGGGATCTGCCAAGAGCCGGTCCTCTAGAGGAGAAGATTCTGGTAACCCAGGTGGCATCTCATAGCATAGCCCAGTTGCAGGTACCTGTAACGCTCAGTTTCGACCATGTTGTATTCCTGACATACGTCTGCAAAGGATATTAAGGCCTATCCCTTCCATACATCACCTAGATGTTCTATCCCAATTAGTTTGCACCTTGAGAAGCCTTTAAGGCCTCCCACTTCTTTCAGCAGGTCACTGTGCCACAATGTGGTCAGGTCCGTCAGTTTACCACGCCACCCCAAGAAATGTGTCACCTCCCTCCAGGCCTTGACAACAGACTGTGCATGAGGTGGCAGGTTTGGCTCTCTTGGTTGCTGACAAAGGCTAGTTTTGTATTCCTCTTAGCCCATCACATACCCATACCCATATGTGTGATAGGTGGGTTCCTGGTGATCAGAGAAGACCCAATTAATAATCACCATTAATTGCATCACCCAATAATACAGCCGAATATCAGGGACACCCAAACCTCCCTCTACAATTTACTCAATGCAATAAATGGGGTAGAGCCTTTCCAGAGCAGTGTATGAACTTCCTGGTCTATTTTCTGAAACATCGCCATTGCTATGCAGAACGGAGTGTTTTGCCATATATACAGTAATTTCTGAAGGGTCATCATCTTATAAATTGATGCCCTCCTCACCAAGCATTGCCAATAGGCCACATCTTCTTGTAGCCTCTCCAATTGGGGAAGCACATTGAGGAGAAATACCTGCAAATCTCGGGTGATATTGATGCTTAAATACTTAAACCCATCCTGCACCACTGGCGCTGCACAGTCAGAAGGAAGTTGTGGCACCCCCTACAAGGGGTAAAATCACTGATTTTGACCGGTTTCTCTGATAACCCAAATGGCTTCCAAATTCCTCAAATAATTGTAGTAAACAACTTATAGATCGGAATAGTTGTGTCACGTATAAGAGAATGTCATCTGCATAAAGAGATATAAGTTCTTCTCATCCTCCGACCGTCATCAACCCTTTAATCAGTGGCTCCTGGCGTAACCACGCAGCCAATGGCTCAAGGGCTAACACAAAAATCATTGGTGAAATGGGGCATCCTTGTCATATCCTCCTATGCAGATGAAACTCCCGGGATTCCACTCCATTAAGCCAGACTCTCATCAGGGGGACCTGATACAGAAGCCTGGCCCAGTTGCAAAAGCTTGGGCCGATGCCCATTCTTGTCAGCACTGCAAATACTTAATTACAAAGAATACTATCAAAAGCCATTCCAGCATCCAGGGTGATCAAAGCAGCCAACTCTGAGCAGGGTGGCTCTGATAAGTGCTACACCCCATGAAGGTGCCTGAGGTTAAGAGGAGCACTGCGCTGGTACATAAAGCCTTATTGATCTGAGTGTATCAGTGTGGTGATTACCCCTCACAGTCTAGTCACCAGTGCCTTAGCTAGCTCCTACACTCCCACTTTGAGGAGCAATATTGGTCGCTGGGAGCTACACTGTGTTGGCGGACTTGCCCCCCCTTGTGAATAACAATAATTGTGGCGAGACTTGCCCCCTCCTTTTGAAGAACAATAATTGTGGTAAGACGTTGTTCTTTTGGCAAGCATCCCTCCTCATGCACCCTTAAACATATGTAACATAGCCACACAGATCTTATATAGCTCCTCAAGCAGGCCATTAGGGCCCACCGCCCTCCCAAACAGCAAGTCCTGAAGGGCAGCTGCCACCTCATCCTCTGCAGATCTGCATCAAACTCATTCCTTTCTGCCTGCGTAAGCGTCTGCATGTCAGTACTTTGTAAAATGTTGGCAGTCTTCCTCTGTCTCAGGCCCCACCAAGGAGTATATTTCTTCATAGTAGGCGTCGAATGTCTCCGCTATGGGTGCATTGATCCTCTGCATCACACCCACACCATTGAGTACTTCAAGCACCCATGCCCTATCCCGAATCCTGTGGTCTAACCAAGTCAACAGTTTGCCGACCTTTTCGCCGAAATTGTAAAGGCGGAGCTGCATCCTCAAGGCATAGCATCTAGCCTTATTCTCAGCGAGGAAGCGAAGGGCATCTTGTTTAACCCTCAGCTTACGACCCTAATTCTCTGTCCTAACTGCCACCGCTCGTTCCTTGAGCACCAGCACCGCTTTCTTGATGGTTTCATACTCAAGTTTTTGCTCTTTCTTTTTTCCGCAATAAGAGCTAGAACGTGGTTCTGCAGTAATGTTTTGTGTGCTTCACAGAGGACACAGACTAAGGCCACCGAACCCTGGTTTTCTTGAAAGTATAAAGTGGTCCTATTTCTAAGTTTATCCGTCATTCTCCTGTCTTGGAGGTACCATGTATCAATCTTGGGGAACAGTAGGATAATTTAAGAGGGACCTTTCAGTAGAACCCCACAAGGGAGTTGTCTGAAATGCCTCTCGCATAAATTGACGCGTTTTGAAATAATCCAGTCCTCAGGGCATGTGTGAAAAAATAATCAAGTTGGGAAAAGCTAATGTGAGTGGAGCGAAAGTCTGTGTATTGGCGAGATGTGAGGTTTTGTTGCCTCCAAAGGTGTACGAGCCCCATTGCTTCCACAAAGGATGGTAATGGACCTCTAACCCCGACCAAAAACTCTCCACTGAACCTGTCAACCTCAGGCTCCATAACATCATTCATATCTACTCCCAGAACCAAAGTTCCAACAGGTAGAGCCAGGAGAAGAGAGCTGATGTCCAGCAGAGTCCTAGCATGAAGGCGTGGTGCGATATAGAGGGAGCAGAGATTAATCGTCTCACCCTCCCACGTACCTGTGACTGGGACATATCTACCTTGAGGGTCATTCAATGTATGGTGAACGGTAATGGGAATTGACTTTTTAAGCAATGTACCCACTCCTCGTTAATCTGTTGTGTAACCAGAGTGTGCTATTACTGTGTAGCCAAAACTGTCTAGGGCCTTACAGTGTGTACCTTTAAGATGTATTTCCTGGAGTAAAACCACATCAGAAGCCTGTCGCCGTAAGTATTTGAGTACTACGTTACACTTAATCTTGTGCCTCAAGCCATTACATTCAACCTCCATATATTCAGATCTACTTGCGCTTGTTGTGAAATTGTGGCTTTGGTTATGTGTAGGCGAGATCATGCCTCAACAGGAGTACCCCTGAGCAGGCCCAGACAGTGAGAGCCCTGGAGCACCCTCCCGCCATCCTGGTATCTCCCACAGGAGGCTGCCTGTACTAATGCATCCATGTAGCAAACAAAAAATAATCATACAAAACATATCTGAAGAACCCCCATAACTTCCCCCGACCTGCCACCCTGCCTCATGAGCCAGAACATGCCCCCCAACTTGTAGAGTGCCTGTCACCCATTAAATTACATAGTTAAAAGTGGAAGGGCAGCACATGCCATTTCAACACATCAATCAATCAATCAATCACATAATTTGCAAAGCGCACTACATACCCGTGAGGGTTTCAAGGTGCTGAGGGGGGGGGGGGTGCTGCTGCTATTGGTCGAAGAGCCAGGTCTTGAGTTGTCTCCTGAAGGTCAGCAGGTCTTCGGTCTGTCGCAGGTAGAGGGGGAGGGTGTTCCAGGTCCTGGCCGCGCGATGGGAGAAGGATCTGTCTCCGGAAGTAGTTCTCCGGATGCGTGGGACCGTGGCCAGGGCGTGGTCGGCGGAGCGGAGTTTCCAGTTGGGTACGTAGAAGGAGAGTCGACTGTTGAGATAGGCTGGGCCGGTATTGTGGAGTGCCTTGTGTGCGTGGATCAGGAGCTTGAAGGAGATTCTTTTGTCGACGGAGAGCTAGTGCAGGTTCCTCAGGTGGGGGGGTGATGTGGTCGCGGTGTGTGACGTCGATGATCAGGCGTGCAGAGGCATTCTGGATTCTCTGTAGCCTGCTGATGAGCTTGGACGAGGCTCTGGCGTAGAGGGCGATTCTGTAGTCGAGTCTGCTGCTGACTAGGGCCTGGGTGACTGTTTTCCTCGTGTTTGTCGGGATCCATCTGTAGATTTTGCGCAGCATGCGGAGGGTGTTAAAACAGGTGGAGGAGACTGCGTTGACTTGTTTGGTCATGGAGAGTTTCGAGTCAAGGATGACTACCAGGTTGTGTGCGTGGTTGGTGGGGGCCGAGGGGGACCCCAGTGATGTGGGCCACCAAGAGTCGTCCCATGTGGAGGGGTTGGACCCGAGGATAAGAATTTCCATCTTGTCTGTGTTCAGTTTGAGGCGGCTGTCCTCCATCCAGTCTGCGACGGCCTTCATTCCCTGGTGGAGGTTGGATTTGGCGGTGAGGGGGTCCTTGGTGAGGGAGAGGATCAGCTGAGTGTCGGCAGCATAGGAGATTATGTTGAGGTCGCGCTCTCGGGCGATGCGTGCTAGTGGTGCCATGTAGACGTTGAACAGCGTCGGGCTGAGGGAAGATCCTTGAGGGACGCCGCAGATGATCTCTGAGGCATCGGATCGGAACGGCGGGAGGCGGACTCTCTGAGTTCTGCTGGAGAGGAAGGAGGTGGTCCAGTCCAGGGCCTTGTCTCGGATCCCTGCGTCGTGGAGGCGCGTGTGTGGTGTGCGGTGGCAGACGGTGTCGAAGGCTGCGGAGAGGTCCAGGAGGATGAGGTCTGCCGTCTCGCCGTTGTCTAGCAGGATCCTGATGTCGTTTGTGGCAGCGATGAGGGCGGTCTCGGTGCTGTGGTTCAGGGGCGGCCTTAGGCATGTGCAAGCTGTGCACCTGCACAGGGCCACCAAACCCCAGGGGCCACCACGAGGAATTGGATACAATACATATTCGTGGCGGCCCCTGGCAGGGATTTGGCGCATGAACGACTGAGGCGTGCTAAATCCAATGTGATGCACGCTGAATGGTTGTTCTTATACTCTTCCTTTCTAACCCAGTCTAGTCTTTGTGTGGGGTCGGCCTTGTTTCGGGCTCTTCTGGTAGGTCTTGTGCTTGTTTAGAACTTTTTCTCCAGGAGAATCGAGCTTGTTTTAATAGTCCAGATCTGGCACCTCTGGAGGCTCGCATGCGCGCGCATGCGCAGTGCCCGCGAGTCCTGCAGCGAAGGGGTTACAGAAGCACCACGCATCACTGGCGGCAGGAGGGGTGGCAGCACCCGTGCCCGGTGTGCAGCAAGCAGTACCGAGACCGGCCAAGGCCATGCACCGGCGCGCCTAGAGACCCTGGGCAAGAAAGGCCGCCTTGCAGAGGATAGCATGCCAGTTTGCAACCTTTGGTGCCAGCTGCGAGGTGAGCAGCCCGAGGGTCAGGGCATGGGGAGGGGGAGTGAGGAGGTCAGCGTGTGCCACTGCAGAGGGAACCCGAGGGAAGGGGAGCCATTGGACGAGGGTGTGGGGAGCCCTGGGGAGGAGGGCAGATCAGGCTTAGGAATGTATCCCAGCCCGTGGGGGTGAGGAGCCGGGGGCGTGGGGAAGGTTGGGTGAGGATGTTATTGTAGATGGTGTGTGATTTGGGTCTGGGCGGAGGTAAGCCATGTGAGGTGGCGAGCTGGAGGTATTCTGGTGGTCATGGGAAGGGAGGGCATGATGAATCGTCAGAGAGAGCCTCTCTCTCACGATTCATCTCTGAGAGGGCGCGGGTCAGAGAGGTAGTCACCGTGTGCCAGGGGTAGGGAGTGGTACAGATCGGCTCTGTATGTTGAGGGAAGAATGAGTCAGGAGTGCAGGGGCGGTGTTTACTTGTGGCTGAGGGGAGGCATGGTGACTTTTGGAGGTGTAACTTGGGAGGCACGGTCGTATTGGGGGGAAGAGGAGAGCAGGGTACGAGGTGTTAGACGTAATGTTAAGGATTCATTAAAATGATTACAATTACTTATCAACAATCATGAAAACAGAGTATGAAGCTGATACTTGTGATCTAATGAGTGGATCTGCCTGCACAAATCTTTTAAAACATTGAGTGTTCGAATGTACTTGGCATTTGGTTATGTCTGTTTATATGGTGTTGAGGCAGACATGAATTGCAAGCACCTTTGGATGGACGCCTGGAATAGGATGGCAGTGCCTACCCATGTTAACTCAATTTAATGCCCTTTTGCAGAGACCTTGGTAGGAGACTGGCTTCTTGATCATTTCTTTAATTACATTCCAGGGCTTGTCATGTGACTAGCAGAGAAAACTAGTTTAACTAGTCCTCAGTTTGCAATTGGTGAAGCAGCCTTCTCGGTCCATACTAGGGGCATAGTTACCATTGGTTCAGCAAGTACAGTGATACTGAGACCCAAACCCCTTAGGGGCCCATTGAACCCTGATAATTGCTATATTTTACTTCCTGAGCAGCAGCCAAAGGGGCCATTTTCCTTGCTTATGCCATGGCCCATGGGGTCGTTGGTACGCTGTGCTAGTGATTCGTACGTCTGCTTGAAAGTCGTCTCCTGACTGGATGTTCCTTGCACGTTAATTTTGCTTCAGTGAACCTCTAGTGCCTTTTCATAGCCTTAGGACTCACTGTAATTAATCCTTGTTTAATAGGTGCCCTGAAAGCGAGCAGAACTGGTTGCTGGAATATGGCACTATACAAGAAACCTTAATGAAATATATTGTATTTTGTCTTTTGACAATGTGGTAAAGTGGACGAGTCTTTGGTTACCTGTAGGCTGTCTTCAGGATCAGTTAGTGACGTACTGAGACAGGTCTCTGTGTGCCATGATTTCAAGGTAGCTTACTCTCTTCCTGCTAAGGTCACTTCCCAAATAGATCATGAACTATTCTCCAGGCTCTACTGTTCTCAGTGGACTGAGAAAACAGACCTTGTATGCCAAGTCACATGATCTACCCTATAGTTTTATAACACTCTTCAAATAAACCTTCCATATGTGGCTAGTCCTCATAATGTGTCATACATGGAGTGGGAAGGGTAATTACTATCAATCAGTCAGGGTTTGTAAAGCTCAGCTGCTTCACACATAAGGGTCTCGAGGCGGTGTGGGATTCATGCTGCTGGATCATGCTGCTTGTTGGTTGAACAGCAAGGTGTTGTGGTCCTTCCTGAACTGCTGGAGCGATGGTGAGGCTCTGAGGTGCAGAGGGAGGGTTTTCAGGTCTTCACTGCCAGGTGGGAGAAGTAGCGGCCTCCACTGTTTTATCAGCGGCTGCATTGGGTGGCTGCTAGGGAGATGGTTCTGGAACATATTTTCCTGCTAGGTTGGTGGAAATTCACTCGTTCATTAAGGTATGCTGGTCCTTCATTGTGTATTCCAGGGAAGACATGGCTTGGCAGTTCGGGCTGGACTGTTCCCATGAGGCACAGGGTCAAGGCTGATTTGCATATGGCCATGTCTGAACTGGGGTGGTGTGGGGAGCAAACAAACGATGGATTTAGGCCCAGATGTCTGTACTGGGGTGAAGGTATGACATTGTTCTGCATTCTGTCCATCAACTGTTGTTTTTGCAAGAAAATAAAAATGACACATCAAAATCTTTCCGCAGCCGCCACTGCTGATTGTCTTCTTTTTTTCCCTACCCACTGCTAGCCTCGCCCGCTGCATTGCAAGCAAATTGAAGAGAATTCGAGTACACAAATCTGGTTATTCGAAACGAAAGAGAAAGGTGGCTCAGCAGGCTTTCGTAGTGTCACAGGAAGGAGCAATCCTGAACTTTATCACCCAAGGGAAACCTAAAGATGGAGAATCCTCTGGCCAGAGTACTGCTGATGCACCAGGTAAAACAGGCGCTGACGACCATAAAGAAGAACAAAAAAATGATGATATCCATGAGCAGAATGATACTCATGAGCAGACCAATGAAAATGAACAAGGTGACTCTGAAATTGATACAAACATGCAGCAATTACCAATTCAGGGTGTGGATTATTACAAAAGACCCTCAGACAGAGAAACTGAAACATCACTCATCGGTCCATCAACATCTGGCATTCTGAAGGAGGTTCAGAGTTTACAGACGGATGATGCTGGTATTGAAAAGGAAGCCAAAGAGCAAGACCATGTTACAGACCCGTGTTCTGAATATGATTTATGTGATTGGAGGGATTCTGCTTTGTGGCCGAACTCTCTTACGGACACGCAACGTATTTTTCTTGTTGAAAGGGGTCCCTCTAGAGACCCAGATTCTAAAACAAAGTATCCAAGTGATGAGCACTCAAAAAGTAAACGTCGTTTTTCTGTTACCATGTTACTGGTCATCTAACGCCTTTTCTGGGCGTTTTATTAAAACACCTTCCTGAGCTCCGCCCCGCCCGGACCCCCTCTTCCGGGGCCCCCTACCTGCGCTCCCGGCACAGGGCCACCATGAGCCTAGAGCCGCCCCTGTGTGGTTGCTGAGGAATCCTGATTGGGACGGGTCCAGGATGTTGTTGTCTTCGAGGTGACGGGTGAGCTGGGTGTTTACTATCTTCTTGATGACCTTTGCTGGGAACGGAAGCAGGGAGATGGGTCGGAAGTTCTTGAGGTCGCTCGGATCCGCCTTGGGTTTCTTCAGTAGGGTGTTAATCTCTGCGTGCTTCCAGTTCTCAGGGAAGGTGGCAGTCTCGAAGGAGAGGTTGATGATTTTGTGCAGGTGGGGTGCGATGGAATTGCTGGCTTTGTTGAAGATGTGGTGCGGGAGAGGGTCGGATGGGGATCCGGAGTAGATTGTTCCCATGGTCTTGATTGTGTCCTCGATGCTCACGTTGGCCCAGGTTGTCAGGGTGTCGTGGGTGGTGGTGTGCGGTGGGTTTGGTGCGGTGTGGTCGGCAGGGGTCATCCGGGGTCTGAAGCTGTCATGGATGTCGGTGATTTTCCGGTGAAAGAAGGTGGCGAGGGAGTCGCACAGGGCTTGCGATGGTGGGATGTCGTTGGTGTTGGAGCTGTGGTTGGAGAGTTCCTTCACGATGGTGAAGAGCTCTTTGCTGTTGTGTGTGTTGTTGTCAAGGCGGTCTGTGAAGGAGGTTCTTTTGGCGGTCCTGACGAGGTGGTGGTGGTTGCGGATGGTGTCTTGGTGGGCAGTGCGGCTGTCTGGCGTCTTGTCGCTGTCCCATATGTTTTCCAGTTTCCGGCAGGTGCGTTTTGAGTCGAGGAGTTCTGGGATGAACCAGCTGACTCTTCTGCTGGTGTCTCTGCTGGTGGGGTTTTTCAGCGGGGCGCAGGTATTGGCGCAGTCGTTCTTCCAGCGTTCGAGGGTGAGTGCACCTTCAACTGAGTTGGTGGGGTTTTTCGGAGGGTTGAGTGCGAGGCTTGTGTGTAGTTATTCTTGGGTGACTTTGCCCCAGCAGCGGCGGGGGGTCTGTAGTGTGCGGTGGTGTGTGAGGGGTTTTTGGAAGGAGAAGTGGATGCAGTGGTGGTCTGTCCAGGTGAGTTCGGAGGCGTGGCTGAAGGTGACGTGGGGGCTTGAGGAGAAGATGCCATCTAGCGCGTGGCCGGCGATGTGGGTCGGCGTCGTGACGAGCTGTTTCAGTCCGAGGTTGTCGAGATTGTCGATCAGGGTGGAGGAGTTGCTGTCGTTGTTGTTCTCCAGGTGATAGTTCAGGTCTCCGAGGAGGATGTAGTCGGTGAAGGTCAGCGCGAGGTTAGCTCGTGCGTGCGTGCGTGCTGATGAGGTCGGCGATGGAGTCGCAGAATTGAGGCCGGGGTCCTGGCGGTCTGTATAAATACATACATGAATAAATGAACGATAAAATTGAGCAATCCCTACCCAGAGGACTCCTTTGGGAGACCTAATAGCAGTGCCAGTCATTTTAAGTTAGTCTAGCAAGGACAAATTATAGTGTATGTGGCCAATTCCCCAGGTGTGGGACAATCACCAATTGGACTTTAGACAGTGTACACCACAGTACAGAAAACAGCGTATACAGGCCGCCAAAATATCTGCTCACAAGTCTGCCAAATGTTCTAGAGATTGACGTCCCTCTGGGGAGTCCTGTGGCTGTAGTGCGATCTCTGACCTCGAATCACGAGTTCCTCTTGTCTTAGTCATTTTCCGATGCACCGGGCGCCTGCCTTCAACCCAGTTTCAGGCTTCCTCTGGGAGGGTGAAATGCCACATTTGGCCATCATCAATAACAAAAACCTTGATTGGATAGAGCATCATATATTTGATGTCTTTGTCCCGTAGGGCTCTTTTTATGGCCTCGAAGCTCCATAGCTGCAAGCTGAATGACGCAAATCTTAAGTCATATTTTTAAAGCACCGCATATCCACTTTATGTGGCTCCAAAAATATGGAGTAACACAATGCATAGCAAACTGCTAAGTTACTCTGCTCTAGGTAGGCATTCCATTGGCATTTTGTGGCTCTGCAACTCACATGTTTTATTTACGTATTTCCAGACTTACAAGACATTGTGAACCTGGTAATGCACAAAAAAAGGTATGTCTGCCCAGGGGAGGCGTAAAGAGGAGCATAATATTTATTTCTCCTCATTGTTTCCTCATTCTATGTGTGCTGCAGTCTGAAGCACACATAGAAAGCGGACAATGCAACTCAGGATTATTTTTGTGCAGGAAGGAGCCCAATCCTGCTAAAAAACAATCCTTCCTACAACACAAGCACCTTGCACCGTGGTGCAAGGGTGCCTGCATTTGCACTAGTCTGCCAGAACGGCACCAAAGCAAGGAAAACGGACAGGAATTGGCCATTTTAGATAAATGCTGTGCATTTCTGCCCTTCCCCTGTGATGCAGGGCAGCACAGCAAAGAGACATGCTGTGTTGTCCTGTGCAACTAAAGTCATAAATATGGCCCAATCTTCTTTGACTACATTGTATTTTGTGCAGAACACTTACACATTTTCAAAGGTCTGAGAATTATACCGACAAAAAATGCTTAACTGTAATAAATGTAACATTTCCAATGATTGCAACTAAATACCACTGTTAAAAAATGTAAAACACAGAAAATCATTGTATCAGTCTCCATGCATGTCAAGTATTGTGTGATTAACTGTTTTTCCAACATTGGATGCTGCCATACTCAGTGTTCGACCACAAGCTCTCACCTTTTTATGAAAATAAAGAAAACGCAACTGTGACAGTCGACTCCACTTGTCCTACATTGGAAGTGATGTTTTTTTCCTCTGCTGGTTTTATTTGCAGTATGCGTTTTTATGTTTATCTCTCTGTTTCACTAATCTGGAATCCTACTACAAAAGTGGCATTAAAGCACTTGGCATGCTTCAAGCCTTGATCAGGTGTATTCATCATTTATCCTGTCCTCCCTCCCCAAGAAGTCAATAAATATTTTTCAGATACCTGCAGCTATGACACCAAGTGATCCACCTCTCATAGTTATGATTTTTAAGGACAAGTAAGCCAGAAACCAGTCTTGGGTTTCCTTTGTTTCCGTTCAGAGAGGCAAGGGCGAATGGTGCTCATGGGCAAAAAGGTGTTGCCCTGCCACCCTCAGGGAAGAGGCAAGAAGAGGCAAATAACACAGAGCAGCTGAAAATGAACACAGAGCAGCTGAAAAGAAATTAGTGCTCTGAGGCGGTGTGTTTGATCTCCCAAGTGAACTCTAGTGAACTTTGCAGATGTCCTACTGCACAAGTGCCAGCCTGGCAAGGTTTTCTTCAACCTGCAGGCACCAGCTACAGCAGTGACATCACATGAGAGGGAGTGCTGAAATAGAATACCATGGATCTGGTTGCTGTTGGGGAGCATGAACAGTGGCCTTGGGAAGAGTTACAAAACTCCATGCACTCACTTCAATGGCTGGGAGTGGGGCAGGCCACTGAGAACAAGGAGGAACAATTTTTTAATTATCACAGTGTGGCTGGTTGTAGGAGGGGTGCAGTGGACTGCTCTTCTGGCAGTAACACGTGTTTAGTACTGCATTTGGTTTCACTTTGACGAAAACATCCTGAAGCTAAACACACAACCGACTCCTTATCTCGACTATGTAGAGGCCAAAGAGAAGAAAGGGACCATATGCAGACAACAATTGCTCTAGTGGACTAAGAGGCAAGTGTGCAGTTAAGCCTCTCCATCAGGAGCAGATTCACACCCCCTCCCTGCTTTAGCAGCTTCAGAGGGACCGGGGTTCTTGATGGGCCTCATCTGTCTGCAGCTTGGCAGACAAACGCTCATAATGGACTTGGGAGGGTGAGTGAGTGAAAGGAAGGATGGGTGGGTGGATGGATGGATGGACATGGGTGGATACATGGATGAATGAGTGAAAGGATGGATGTAAGATTGTAAACGTGAAAGGGAGAGAGGGTGTGCAAGTGAACGGATGGATAAGTGAATGGATGGAGGAGTGAAAGGATGGATTAATAGATGAGAGAAAGGATGGGTGGATGTAAGATTGAGTGAAAGGAAGGATGGATGAGTGGATGAATGGATGGAGTGAAAATATGGATGGATGAGCGAAAGAATGGATGAGAGAAAGGATGTATGTGAAGATGATGAGTAAAACAAGGGATGGATGAGTGAAAGGTCGGGTAGATGGATGTCTGGATGAAAGAATAGATGGATGAATGAGTGAAAGGATGAATTGATGGATGCATGAATAGCTGGATCGATGGATGGGTGAGTGAAACAATGGATGTCTGAGTGAAAAGGTAAATGGAGGGATGTATGAGTAGATGGATGAATGGATGTAAGTATGGATGGCTTAGTGAAAGGGTGGATAGCTAGATGAGCCAAAGGTAGGATGATGGCTGGATGGAGCGAAAGTATGGATAGATGGAGCACAAGGGTGGATGGATAAGTGAAAGAATGGATGAAGGATTGAAAGGATGGATGAATGGATGGATAAAGGGGGTGGATACGTGAAGGATGGATGACTGAGTGGATGGATTGGTTTGATGGCTGGGTGTCCCTGGACCAGTGGTGGCTCTCCTTTATGGGATCCACAATTATACTACACCCTCCTTATTTTGTGGTCCACTTTTATTGTATCAAGAGGGAATAATTGTTCAATCTTGGTACAGTGAAAATAAATCGCAGACCCACTTCGGGTCCAGAAACAAGCTGAGATAGCTAGTGTCATTGTTTGATTGCTGACACAGGTGCATGAAGGTGCCTGCGCGATTCCAGTACTGTGAGGATATATGTGTGACTATGTGTGTGAGTTAAAGTGAGAGAGAGTCAGTGAAGGAGTAGGTCAGAGTGAGTGACAATGAGTGACAGATAGGACGAGTAATTGTGCAAATGAATGTGAGTGAGTAAGGGAGATTGACAGTGAGTGTAACTTAGTGCTGTGTGTGTGAGGCACAGTGAGGCTGAGTAATTCTGAATGAGTAAGAATGAGTGGGACTGAGTGAGACAGAGTGGATCAGAGTAGGATGAGTGAGACTGCATGAATTAGTGAAATCGAGTGAGTCAAAGTGAGACAGTAACTTAGGAGGTTATTTACAAGAGGCCTCTGTGCCGAACCCTCACTTTTTTAGAAGCTCCGGCGGGGCATGCCTCCCAGTCATATCTATGAGGCAAGACAAAGCCACCCTGCATGGCTTTGCATGGGCTCATAGATATAGAGTAAGCCAAGGCAGTGCAAAGCTCTGCATGCCTTATTCTTTGTCAAGGAGGCGTTCCATTGGCATTGCGGTGGGTGTTCTCATGCAACACCCATAGATTTTGGTGCTGCCCCTGATTTACAAGTCGCAGAAACCTGGTGCAGAACCAAAACCTTAAGCCTCTCTAGAGCAGGAGTAACGAGGAGATCTGTTTCAATTCTCCTAGTTTTTTCCTCTTTCCATGTGTGCTACATTTTGCAGCAAACATAGAACAAGGACAACACCTCCATGGATTGTTTTTGTGCCCCTTCCTGCACACAGAACAAGGGTGCCCGTTTTGGCGCTAGGCATCATTTTGTGTGGTGGCTAAAAGGACAGGAATGCACTGTATCTCGCACATATGTGACATTCCTGTCCTTTTGATTTGGCGTAGGGCAGCACAGCAAAAAGACTTGTGGCGCTGTCCTATGCCAAATCTTTTGTAAATGTGACCCTTAGTGTAAGTAAGAGTGCGAGAACTCTTAAAAAAAGCAGCTCCTTGGAATTTGAACTGAGGATTACTCCTCTCCACGTTTAAAGGTCACCAGCCACCACTGCATAGAGGGTATGTCTTGGTTATTCGAACTGGGAAGATCTTATTGGAGCCGCACCAGGTCTAATTTTCAGATTTGTATAGGTTGGTCATTATCTCTCGTGGGGCTATGAGCAAAAAATAATGACCTGGAAAGCGACCTGTGTAATTAACAGTGGATTTAATGAATTGAAGCATTCCATCAATCTCATTTTTGTTTTTCTCTTGGCCTGAGGTATGGTCACCATTAGCTAATCGTAAAGCTCTTGCTAGAAAACACCTTTTGATGCAAATAGTAAGAATGTCACTAAAGTCTTTCCAGACCAACATAGTTCTCCTAAAACACAGCAATATAAAGCTTAGCATAACTTTGATAGAACTAACATAGATTTACCATAGTCTCATGTAAATCTAACCTAATGGAGGGTGTGGGATCCGTACATCTGTGAACATGAAAACTGCATTGCCTTTACATCTGTTCTCACCTTGTGCTTGTCTTCCACAGTAAACCTTGGGTGATTACATGACCCAACATCACAATATTTTCCTTAAAGCAATCCAGTTTTTCCATTTCTTTCTTTGATTGTTCTCACAATTGAAATACAAAACCGAAACATAACCTCACAATCTACACTTCACAGATAACCCTTAGCACATGTAACCAATACACATCCAGTAACCCATATGTGCGCTTTAATCAGCCAGCAAAGAAGCATTCAAAACCCAACAATACATCACACACCATCGTTCAAACATACTTTGGGAAACACACAGAAAAAAGTAGGACAAATCTAACAGACTGCCGTCAGAAGGACATCACATGATGAGACATCAAACTATATTGTTCTGCATACCTACAAAACAAAATACTTGAGCTGGGCAATGAATAATCAACCCACAATTATGAGAAAATTAAAATGTCCTTAGGGCCCTGCACCCACACACATACACTGGTTCACTGATAGAATATCGATGTTAAAAATAGCGATGTTCAAAATATCAGAAAAAATATATAGGCTACAAAAATATCGACACCTACACAGGTAAGTACAAAAATATCAAATCAAAAATATCGATGTAAAAAATATAGATGTAAAAAATATCAATTTAAATATATATATAAACTAAAATGATATGTATTAAATATATTGAATATCAATATAAATTTTAACAAAATAAATTACATTTGATATACATTTTTACAAAAGCAGTAAGTGGCACACCCAAACTGAAATTGTGTCTGTTAATCGTTGCAGTAATGCACTCCCTTCATTTTCCCAACACGTTTCGACAGTTCGTCTTGATCACGGGAATGGCAAATACAGGAACTCCTCAATCCCACAGGTGACCTAAATATATGCAAAAAAATATATGCGTCATCTCCGCAATGCATCCTGGGAAAGGTAGTTATTAAAATGCCACAATCATAGGGGTCAAAAATGCTGCAACCAACATAATCTAAGGGTTCAGCTTGTTCCACCACGGGCCCACAATCATAATGACCCAGGTAGACCCTCGAAGGCGGCAATCCGCGGTGACTCACACCACCTGTGTGAGAATCTACGGGCAGTATGATGTCATTTTAGAGGTGGTGTACGCTTCTTCCGGCACTGGGCTGTGCCGTGACATTTTTTTTACCGTTGCTCCCCCGAAGACTCCAGAAAGCAGTAAGTGGCACTACGAGTATATGGTTCAAGAGTCAGGGTAAGACTTGCAGAATATGAAATATGTTTCTCATGATTCATTAGGGTGACACACATCGCTGGTCCTTATGGTATGTTTTAACTAGCGAGCAGAAGAGAGAAGAGATAATCCTGAGAGTGTTGAATGGCACCAGGTTCTACAAGGGTCTTGCTCAGCACCGGGGCACTCTCTGTTTAACAGAGTGTACTAGAAGGCAAGTGGGTAATGTGTCCAGAAATCCAGCATTGGGAGCGTGTGATCACTGCGTGTGCTCTGTGTGATGTGTCCTGATTGACTGAGTGTTCCTAACTTCATGTGGCATCTAACTTTATGGTGTTTTGGGAGCACGAGCCTCTCCAGCCTTGTGGGCTTTACTGGGGCCAAACTCCCCGGACCATTGTGGTGTCGCTGCCTATCTGTGGAATTAATCTTGGTTTTTCCTGTGCACGCATTTGTTCGGCTGGTTACATGTAACCCAACCTGTGATCTGTCAATCAGTTGCCACAGGCCTAGGTCGCAGGGCCTGCTTGACCATGTATTTCTGAATCTGGGTTCATGGAGAGGTCATATCAGCTGATTTCGACAACATCGATTCAATTTAGTTTTTAATCACACATGTATAAATGTGTACAGCTACATCAATATTACAGCTATACCCATGTGATGCCTCTAAGATGCACTGTAACGCAAAACAGCGACTTACGCTGCATTGAGTTACACCAGATTTACCAAGCCACGTATGGTGCAAGAGTGATACCAAACAATCATAAATCTGCCCCTTAGTGTATTGCATATGCTGAGACCTCATTCAATCCATGCTCTAGTCCTGGCTCTAGGGAAAAGAGCTCACATGGCAAATGCATAGTGGTGTGTGACAGTAGGCTCTAGTTAAATCTTGAAGTCAGGCCATGCTTGGAATAAAATCTAAAGAATTTATAAAACTTAGGGCCTCGGTAAAAGTTTGAAGTGAAACGAAATTATCCAATTTGTGGAGCATGCTCCGTAAATAGAGATGAGAATTCTCGGACTGAATTTTCGCCAGCACAATGTTCCTCTGTTGGATGAAATTCTGCTGATGAATTCAATAAATCAATCGGTGAGGATTTATAAAGCGCGGCTAATCACCCAACAGGGTATCCAGGTGCTTGCAGTTCCCGAAGGCTTATATGAACAGCCAGGTCTTGAGGGCCATTCGTAATTCCAGTAGTGAGGTGATGGTCCAGAGGTGCTTGGGGAGGCTGATACAGGTCTTTACTGCGATGTGGAAGAAGGAGCGTCCTCCACTTCTACTTTGGTAGATTCTGGGAGTATGAGTTGGTGAAAGGGAGGTGGAGCGTAGTCTCCTTGATGGTTGGTGGAAGTTTAGGTGGTGGTTAATATCTGCGGGACCTTGGTTGTGTTGAGCCTTGTGTGCGGGGGTAAGCAGCTTGAATTGGCATCTCTTCTGTACATGGAGCCAGTGGAGTTGCTTGAGGTGGGGTGTGAAGTGGGTTACTCGGGGAAGGCCGAGGATGAATCTAGCTGCGGTGTTTTATATGGTCTAAAGCCTCTGTAGGAGATGTGTGGTGATTCCTATGTAGAAGTCGTTGCCATGGTCCAGTCGACTGGTGATGAGGGCCTGTGTAAAGGTTCATCTTGTGTTAGGGATAGCCACTTGAAGATCTTACATAGCATGCACAGAGTGAGGAAGATGGCGTTAATCTGTGACTTCATGGTGAGCTTGTTGTCAATGATGATTCCAAGGTTTCTGGAGTGGTCATAGGTATTAGGTCTGTTTTCCACCAAGAGTCATTCCAAGTGTTGCTGCCAAAGATCAGTACTTCCGTCTTGTCTGTGTTCAGCAGCAGGAATTTGTTCTTCATCCAGTCGATGCTTGTCATGTAACTGTGGAAGTTGGTACTGGTGGTGGTGGGGTCGTCGGTGAGTGAGAGGATGAATTGAGTGGCATCTGCGTATGAAATCATGTTGGAACCGCGGTATCTGATGATGTCAGCCAGTGGGATCATATACGTGTTGAAGAGTGTTGAAGAGTGTGGGGCTGAGGAATAAGTCCTGGCGGATGCCACAGGTAATCTCCTTAGGTTCAGAGGTGAAAGGTAGAGGGTGGATCCTCTGGGTTCTTCCGGTGAGGAAGGAGGTGATCCATCTGAGCGCGTCCCTGTGGATGCAGATGTGGTGGAGCCTTTCGATCAGTTTTTGGTGGGATATGGTGTTAAAGGCTGCCGAGAGGTCGAAGAGAATCAAATCTGCTGTTTCTCTTTGATCAAGGAGGGTTCGGATGTCGTTGGTGACTGCGATCAGAGTGGTTTAAGTGCTGTGATTGCTGCGGAACCTGGATTTGGATGCATCCAGAAGCTGGTTCTGCTCCAGGTTTATCATGAGTTAACTGTTTATGATATTCTCCAGTACCTTCACTGGGAATGGGAGCAGGGAGATTGGCTGGTAGTTTTTGAGTCCACTGGGGTCAGCGGAGGGTTTTTTGAGTAGTGTTCTGACTTCAGAGGGTTTTCAAGCATCAGGAAATGTTGCGGTAGTGATAGAGGTGTTGAGTAGGGTAATGAGTTCTAGGCCTATCCTATGGTTTCGGAGATTGAAGAATCAATCTGGATTCTACTCTGTATTTAGAGTTTCATCCAGGCGTGGAGTGATTTCAATTCCCTTCAAACTCTAGAAAAGACCCAAAATTTGAATTCTGAAAAGAGTGTATCCTGTCAGACTGAAGTGAACAAAACTGCTGCCAAACACTTCTAGTTAGCCTATCCCTAAAGTACTAAATGAGAAGAGCATACTTGGTACATGCAGCTATGGGTTTTAGAAGCGCCAGTAAACATTTCATCCTGCAATGCCTGTCCCCTCTGAGACAGCATCTAGGAGAGTGTTACCTAACTCCAGGAGCGTGACCATTTTAATCCATAGTGTGACTGGCCTGATCTCAAGAAAATGCATTAATCAGTAATGGATCTTTGCGAAAAAAGTTATGAGAAATGCCCATTTTTGTGTGGTTTCCCTCTAATTTTTGCTTGCTGGATTTAAGACTTTGCAAACTGGAACACTGCTATCCGTGTCCAGTGTATGTGCTCTGACCCGACCCCTAAAACATGGAGAAATTGGCTAACCCAATTGGCATATTTAGCTTCTCTATAAGGCCGGAGTTTATGGTGCAGAAATACACCCAAGGCATGGCAAGTTAAAAGTCACCTGCAGACTCTCAGAGCCAGGATACTCAGACCCTAATAGGTGATTGACCGGGGCAGGATCCTTGATGATTTTTGTGACTACAGGACCACCCCCTACTCCGTGTTCCTATGAGATACATCTAGTCAACCACAGCAGGGTTGGACACAAAAAGCTGATACACCAGATCAAGGATAAGTACATTCCAGACCGTTTTTTAGGTGCAGCTATCTGCACTTTATATCACAATAAGGTAGTACCTCCTTGAAATCCAGGGAGGGAATCTCTTTCTTTGCCCTGAAGAAAGAGTAAGACCCAGATGGGCCAATCTCAATAGGATGAAACATGTTGGCAGCGACATTAGGGCCATAGGACCATTAAATCCTCTTGATCCTGTTATCTTTCTTTCTTTCTTTCTTTTTAAATCCCCTGAAACTCTGTACATAAAGGGATGCCTGGAGTTTTTGGTGGATTTTTAATCTTTAGAACCCCCGGCTTATTCTCCTAACTGCTCCCTGAAATACGGTTGAGCCCACCCTGACCTTTAGGAGTCAGGGTGAACCCAATGATGAAGTATGACACTACTAGAGTGTGTGAGGGTTATTTAACAAAAAGCAATTGCTTCCTTCCCCGCCTATGAGCGGATGGTGTATCATCAAAAGAGAATAGTGACCAACATATTACATACCAAGGTGGGATACTTTTATTGAAAGCATGTACTAGGGGCCTACAGGTAAATTAAATGTGTCAATCAAGTGTAGGCCAAATTGATCATGTTATAGCGAGATTCACAAGCATTTTAGCACTGGTTAGCAGCGGTAAAGTACACAGAGGTCTAATGCCGACAAAAAACAAATCCATAAAAACAGGAGGGATAAAGGCCAAAGGTTTGGCGGACTATTACCTAAGGGTGACAGGTCTAACAGACACTAATGCAGTATCCCCGGAATGGCACCAGCTAGAATACATGTGCACACTTTTTTTTAAGTAATTAAAAATCCCATTAAATTGTGTAGTTGGTTTGTTAATAAATACTAAGGAAAAATAACTATTAGAGAGTTATCCTTTACCTGCCTGAACTGTCAGAATGTTAATTGGGATTAGCCTCTGCTAACTACCAGCCTGTGCCCTGCCCCAGAAGAGGGTTGAAAATCTTCCCAGAAATACAAATAGTCTGACCTGAAGCATCCTTCCTCTGAGCTTAAACAAATATGCATAGTAGGGCCTGTGCCTCTCCAGTTGACACTACACTACAATGTCAAATCCTACATGACATGTCTGTCTGAAGCACATGTAAATGTGTTCTGCCCTTCAAAGGCAGATAAGATGCCTACACAATTCTTATGTTTTCCTTGTCTGGTTGCTGAAGGACCCTGCTTTTGTCCCACCTGACTACTGTCTCTAGATTTGGTTTTGGTACAATGCTTGCTTGAAACTGGGTTTTAGTGTTAGGTGTGGTATAGGATTTCCATAGTGCACTTGGATTTTCATAGTACATTCCCAACTCACTCCCCCAGCCTCCGAGCCTAAGCTAAGTGTGGCCAAAGACCTTTGCCATCCTTGATTTGCCCTGACACATTTCATTTTAAGTCTGTTTGCAGTAAAGCAAACAAGAACAACTGCAATCGTGGGTAGGTCTGGGCCTGGTCACCTTTACTCTATTGGTCAAAAAGGGACTAGAAGTGTCCTAGTGTGTTCCCCAATCACAGGCAGGTGAACACAAAACATCTGAATCTTCACCCAGGACACTGCTGGGCTCTAAAAAGGATACCAGGCAGACTGAACCTGTTGCACTTGTCATCTATGACATGTGAGAAAGACCTGAGAGGGTTGGAATCCCTTCCACTTGAAATCCAATGACATAAAGAGATCCAAGGATCATATGGATGATCCCCTGAGTGGCTCCAGGAAGAAGAAGAGGACAGTCCTGTGAAGAATCCCAGCTGACCATTAGCAGCTGGACCCGGAATTAACTTTACTGTTGCCCTTTGCCTATCAACCTGAGAGTCACTAAGTGCTCCCCTCAGCAATGGCCCACATGTAGAACAATTATTTGTCAGCAAAATGAAAAAGGACCGGCGGCGTGGCCAAGCAGCGGAGCAAGATGGCCACCTAATCCATCAGCTCCGTCGATTCTGTCCCCTAGACAGCTATCCGGCACAATAATCCAATTCCCCATAGTGGGGAAGCATTCCGGAGAGCGAGCGGCACCACCCCCAAAGACTCCCAAGTCTGCTGATTGCATACACCCGGAGTTACAGGTGACGTTTGCTGATGGCCTGTGAGGGCGCCGGAGCTGGGGACCCGAGTGCAGACAAAGACCGCGGAAGTGGCTAGACGATGCGGCCCAACGTAAATGCAAAACCCGGGCCCTGCGACGAAGTGGAACGCTGCCACCACCGTGTCAGTAGGCTGAGGCGGTGTACGGAGGAGTGCTGACATCGATGCGGGTGGAGCCCGGCTGAGGCTCAGACCAAAGCAGAGTTAGAGGGACCCGTGAAGCCTGGAGGTGGCACAGAGAATCCTTAATGCATGTCGGTAGAGGCAGTGGGGTGAAGTAAGGAGCCAGATTTGGGGTAGGTGAGCGACGCTAAAATCCTCCCCTTCCCCCCACCCCCACTCCTTGCTGCCCTGTCCCACAAATCTGTGATTGCGTAGGCAAGAAGGCAATGATCACCTGTCATTAACAGGGAAAGCACCACACAGCGGATGCCTGAGCCAGCAATCAATACAGAGGCCCTGCGCAACAACTGAGAGAGACTGACACACCCTTGCAATGCCAGGCAGTAAAATCCTTTAGGGGTGTGAATAAACAAGGCCTAACTGCGTCACAGCGAGCAAGCATCACAACAGGCAGTGGCGGGTCAGGACTACCACTCAGGATTCACCACTAGCCCAGAAGGCAAATACCACCTCCCCCCCCCCCGCTGATCCTACACCCTACAGCCTACCCCGCTGAACTGGGACGATTCTCCACCAGTGAATAGACCAGCGCGTTGTGTGGGAGTCGACAGTGGGGGGGGCCAGGGCACAGTGGCCTAAACACACGGGGACTCACATTGGACAAACCCAAAGCAATGGGGGTACAAGACTCCAAAACAGTCCAAACTAATAGGCTTGATCGCAACACCTTCTCTAAAGACACACTGCAAGAGCTTCACACCGGACACAAATCTACAGGCAGCTCAGTAGGAGAGAGCCAGGAACTGACCTTGAAAGACATGATGGACGCTATCTCTGGAATTAAGACATAAAATGGACTCAATCTCGATCGAAGTGAACCTTATCATAGCAGATCTCACCAAAATCAATGAGAAAGTCAAACCGGTCGAACTCACTACGGCGAGTCTAATAGGTGACGTCACAAAAAGAGATGTGCAAGACCTACACACCTTCCGCAAATTTAATAAGCAAAAACTGGATGAATACTGGGGGTGCCAGAACGGGTGGAGGGGCAAGCCCCGGACCTCTTCGTGGAGGAACTTATACTGAACCACCTGCAACCCAAGGGCCTCAGTAAATTCTTCGTCATTAAGCGGGCACACAGGGTCCCGGGTGGGTGTCCAAAGCCAGGTGCCCCCCCACGCTCGATGTTAGCGAGGGTCCTGAATTTCTGAGACAGAGATGTGATTCTTCAGAATGCCAGGAAAGGACCCCCTCCTTTGCTACGTCAATGCCGAAATAACCTTTTTCCCGGACTTCACGCAAATGGTACAGAGGCATAGACAAACATTCATGGAGGTGAAAAAAAAACTCAGGGAGGAAGGATTTAAATATGCAATGCTGTTCCCAGCGCGTCTTCGTGTGGAGGCAGAGGGACGAGCCTGGTTCTTCGAGCAACCAGAGGTGGCATTGGACTGGCTTGAGAGCCGTACAGGGAGACATTTCAACGGTCGGAGCGGTGGCAAGGAATCGGCCTCCCAGACCGGGAGATGAACAAACCTGACGCGATGACAAGGGATCATCGGATCAAAATGGGACCGCTGTCAAGTTGAGCCAGGTACCGGGGGCCCCTCACAGCCGCCATCTGGGGGGAGTCCCTTCCCAGCCACCTTAAAAACTTAGAACAGTGGAACGTGACTCTACCTGGGGACCGTATAACTGCTCAAAGGGAGGAGGGGACAGAGGGACGGAATGTTACGCCCCACATATTTCTACCTTGATTTCACCTTTAGGGCAACAGGCACTCTGCAAGATTTACATGGGCAGTTTGGTGCCCAGAGTGAAGGGAAGCAGGGAGCGGTGTTGTTGGGTTGGGGGTTTGTGGTTGTTTTTTGTTGTGGTGTTATCATCGACAAAGCAAATTGGCATTGTGACAGAGGATATACAGAATTATTCTGGACAAAATGAGTGCACAATGGGACAAGAGGGCTAGAATACTGAGCTGGAAAGTTAATGGCCTTTGGTTTTGCTTTGTTCGCCCTAAGTTGGCAGGGTATGCCCAGACGTGTGTCCCTTGCTCACTTTGCCACTGGATTTAAGATAGCCTGGCTGATGAGGGTTATGAACCCGAAACCAGTCCCAGGATGCTTGTTTCCGGTCCAGGGAAGACATGGCTTGGCATTTCGGGCTGGACTGTTCCCATGACGCACAGGGTCAGACTGATTTGCATATGGCCATGTCTGAACTGGGGTGGCGGAGTGAGCTAAAGAATGATGATGGATTAAACCCAGATCAGTTGACTGGGGGTGAGTGTTTGCAATGTTCAACACTCCGGCCATCATCCCCTTTGGCTTTGGGGATAAAATCAAGTGCAGTGTGGTACTTCAATATATTAAACGGCAGGCCCCAGATATTGTCATGTTGCAGGAAACACACTTGGCAGGAAACTCCTGTAGGTCGATGCACAGATGGGGATACAAAATGGTAGCACAGGCGGGGTTCACAACTAGCTCGCGAGGTGTTGGTATTATGTTGAAAAACTCATTCCCCCTCACCATAAGGTCCACATGGACAGATGGTAAGGGCAGGAACATAGGAGTTACGGGATCATGGGAAGGGCGCACCATAACACTTATGTCAGTTTACATACCTCCGGGCTTACAAGCTACCACATTTAAAGACCTGGGCACCATTCTGCTTTCAATACCGGAGGGTCGCTAGTGCTTGGGGATGACTTCAACTCAGTGGTTTCTGGAACACTGGACCGCCAACCCCCTCGTGCAATGGGGCACTCCTCTCGGTGGCTACCAGACTTTATTGAGGCCCTGGAATTGGCAGACAGGTGGAGAACACACAACCCTGACAGAATACAACATACTTTCCACTCCGGGGCTCATCACAGCCTTTCCCGGATAGACTATATCCTAGTTCCTGGCCCACAAACAGCACTCAATGGTGAAATTAAGCATTTAGCCAGGGTCATTTCCGATCACTCCACGGTTTGGGCACACATGGTCCTCAACCGAGTAAGAGTAGGGATAATTGCTCCAATCAGCCCTTGGTACTTCCGTGACCTCATAATCCGTAAGGGTCTCATCGAAGCCATAGATAAATATTTTCAAGAAAACGAGGTGACGGTGGACTCATCCCAGACACTATGGGAAGCCTTTAAATCAGTGATCAGGGGCCAGTCTCTGTCTCTAATGAGTGGACAGAAGAAAGACAAACAGAAAGAGATTTCAGACATTGAGGAAGAGATCTATCGATTAGAAAGGGAAATGGAACCCGAGATCTCACCAGACAAGCTCCATACTCTACGACTCAAGCAAGACGAGTATAAAGCCCTAGTGACAGATAGAGCTAAAGTCCAAGGGAGGGAGAAACTCAGCAGGCTAGACAACCTGGGTGACAAGGCGGGGAAACTAATCACCTGGCTTGATAAAAAAGAGTGGGCAAACAGGCTGGTTCCGGAACTCAGAGATGCAGGTGGCACTCCGTATCAGACCCTTAGGATATTGTAAATCGATTTGCTAGCCACTTTAGTGAAGTGTACACTACTGTGGCACCATACACCGAGGAAGACTCTTCCAAACTACTGTGTGATATAGCGCTCCCCACCCTCCCTACAGAGGATCATGATTTTCAAGACAGTGCGTTAACGACGGACGAAATAGCGCAGGCAATTCGATCGTTGAACTCAGGGAAAGCACTCGAACTGAACAGCATCCCCATCGAGCTGTATTAACTCAGGCCGGACAAATTGGCTTCTTATTTAAAAGCCATGTTTGATGAAAGCAAGGAGAGACGGATACTGCCAATGGATCAAAGGGTTGCCACCATAGTCACCATCCATAAAGAGGGTAAAACCAAAACAGTGGTGCATCATACAGACCAATCTCGCTCCTCAACGCGGAACCCAAAATTCTTGCCAAGGTCAGAGTTAGCCGTCTAGTTAAAACAATAACAGGCCTGGTGCACCCAGATCAGTCAGGCTTTATGCTGCACCGAAACACAGCCTTGTACCTGCGCAGAGTACATGGAGTTCTGGGTAGAGCAGCCACGATCAGAGAACCAGCCATACTTGTATCATTGGATGCTACCATGCCGTATGATACTATCGAGTGGTCTTATCTCCTGGCTGTGCTCGCAAAAATAGAGTTTGGGCTGGGCTTCATTCAATGGGTGCGCCTCTTGTATAATAAACCTATGGCGCAGGGAGTGGTCAACAACAAAAAATCAGACACGTTTACCTTTAGACGCGGAACTCGCCAGGGATGCCCTCTTTCACCCCTCCTGTTTGCCTTTGTTTGGAACCACTAGTGGCATGGATGCGGAGGGACCCAGTGGTACGAGGACTGCGTTGGTCTCCTGATTGGGAAGACCACATTTTGCTTTATGCAGATGACATACTACTGTTCCTGGCCTCCCCCAAGAGGTCCCTGGTGGCAGTACTGGATATTCTAGCAGTCTTTGGCAGATACTCCGGGTTCTCTGTCAACTGGAGTAAATCTCACCTATACGTCCTCCAGGGAGACCCTTTCCCCCCCCCCACGAGGCTGCCCTATTCAAATCAATGCTGAGGGTTTCAAATACTTGGGAATATTCATTTCCCTAGACCAAGCATTCTGCTATAATCGGAATCTTATCCCTCCTTTATTGAGATTAAAACTGGACATAGCTAGTTGGAAGTCTTTTCCCCTGTCGCTCTTGGGCAAAGCAACTTTTTTCAAATTGATGCCCTTACCCCGTTTCTTGTATGCCTTGCAAAATTCATTAAGTCCTGTTCCGCTGTCATATTTTAAAGAAATCGAGGGCCTTCAAAGGGACTTGCTGTGGAACGGGAAAACGTGCATCACCTTAAACAAGCTCACACTAAACTGGTACGATGGAGGCATCAGTCTCCCAGACATCAAGAAATACTATTGGCATCTTGCAGCCGTCAATCACAATACCAATGGGAACCCTGACGACCCCGGCTATAATATGGATAGGTGGCTTCTGCCAGGGGGAAATTACAATAGAGCGCTCTACTCCAAACCGGGCCAATTCCATCTGTCGGGTCCTACCAAACACTCGGTGGACATCTGGCATGTTGCCACCAAATCCCTCGGGTGGAGAAACAAACTGACTTTAGCAACTCCCTTATGGGACTCCGAAAGGCTGGGTAGCCTATGGAAATCGAAAGGATTTGATAGGTGGGAACTAATAGGGATTTCACAATGCTTCAAAGCAAGCGTGGTACTGCCCCAGAGAAATCTTGCTGACCACCAAACCCAAAAATGAAATGCAAAGAATTGCATGTGTCACAACATTCTCTCCGGTGTCAAAAAAATTGAGGAAGATGATACTCCACCATTGGCCCATTTTGAATGTAGGAAGTCTAAATATTGATAAACCCTTGTTTGCATTCAAAAAGAATAAAAACTTGAAGGATCACTTGATCCGAGCCTCTTTACCTGTCTCTACCAATACTTCTACTCTCGATGCTGTCTGGGGTCTTTCCCCCATCATCGGACATTTCAAATGTAGTGGTTGTAACGTTTTTGTATTTACTGTTGAGGGCAAAAGCTTTACGTTTAAGGACATCACAGTACACAGCCAATCATTTTCTAACTGTAATACAGCCAATGTGATTTATCTTAGCCATTGTCCATGTCAGAAAATTTATATTGGCCAAACTACACAAAAAGTTAAAACCAGGATTTGCCAACACAGAAGCCGGATCCGCTGCAGGACACCAAATGCGCCTCTCGTTGACCATTTCTCTGATGCCAATCACAATGAGGACGACATTCGTTGGACAGTCCTTAAAGTTTTGAAATTACCCCAATGTGGTGGGAATATGGCTCAGTTGCTGAACAAAGAGGAACTAAAATCAATCATCCTCTTTGACTCAATACGAAACGGCCTGAATAGAACAGAGGACTGGACAAAGTTGCTTTAAGTACTAAAGAAAGCTCAACAGTTCTTTTACCAACATCTTTATGGAACATTGTCCCTTTTCGTGCACTACCTTGATTTGCAAACGTGTACATTTAGTTCCACAGAACAGTGTCCTTTTCTTATACCACCCTGAATTGTAAACATGTACATTAAGTTCCACAGAACAGTGCAACTCCCAAGCACCATTTTGTTCCTTATTGTAAGATGTATATACATGTTCTCTGATCCTCCATACTCTCTAATACTTTGCCCGAATTTTTTTTTTTCCCCAAGTTGTAATCAATTTTTTTTCATGTTTCTATTAATTTCACAATTTTATTATTATAAATATACAGGTATTACACTAGTACCATTCAAATTGGTTATGCCAACTGCACTTTACTAACAACCACTTCCTTCGCCGATTTTACCCTCACGGCAATTGCCGAAGCGTTATTTCAGTATAGTTACCCAACCAACAATGGCCCCCACACTGCTCTTAGGTTTTCCAACACAATTCCCCACTCCAAAATGGCCCCCGCACTTGCGCCGATACTTTGACTGAATGCACAGTCCTTCCTCAATGTCCACCCAATCTCGTGGTCCTTTTTAGACAGCGTGCACCGGCTCATTCCCCGACCAAGGCTATCTACCCTTAACAACCACAGTCCGGACGACCACCCGATCCGGTGCATCGAGACTCCTTTGAGGTAAGCCCGCTACCAAATGTGGCAACTGCAGGCAATCCCCTACCCTGTCTAAAAAAAACCCTTTAATGAGATTCCCTCTCCCACAGCTCCGCTGAAATACCAGCAGCCATTGCTTGCTGCTTTCCATCCCGTTCCTTGTATGCAGAAGCCTCCCTGCTTTGAATCCAGGCCGTGTATCTTATCTCCCAGACGCGACCACGAGCCTCCCCCCCAAGGTATTGATATCTCCGTTTCTTTTCACCCGTGTCACAAGCCCAAACCATTAAGTTGGCCAACAATTCTTTCTTTATCCAAAGGTATATTAATGCAATACCTAGACCACCATCTTGCCAAGTGAAGATCAATCCAAGGTCAACTACCAACGTTCATGCTTCACACCACCACCACGACGCCTTGTACTCCACTATCCTAATGAAGGTTAGCTGCCAGCGAATGCACGTATCACCATTACTACTACTACAACGCCTCGCACTCAATAGATTCGCCACCGTTAAGCACTCGAATATATCCTGGCAAGCATCACCATTACTACTACTACAACGCCTCACACTCAATAGATTCGCCACCGTTAAGCACTCGAATATATCCTGGCAAGCAATCTACAAACACGCCGCCACCCTCTTCACCCCCTCACCACTGCTGCCGTCCTAGTCCCAATAAGCTCACAGGACCGTCCAAATATGGCATAATCCCCACTGCCGTTTCTCAACCGTCAATGGCCAGCATATCGGTTATATCGTTCTGCGTCGTATTTATCGCCATCGGCTCACTTATGTTCAAAAAGTTTTTGTCTTGCTCACTGTTGCAACTGCATTATTCAACAGCCAGTGCATGTGTCACGTTTCTACGTTCCCATTTAATTGAGGACCTTACAGTTGTTTTGTATGATGCCTATAAATGTTGACATGCTTCCTTTCTTTATTGTAACGGTGGACCATGTTCTCTTGTCTCCCTCTTCTCCCTTGTTCATTCCAACAGGCGCATAATTTAAATCAGGCAACTTTTCATTTGTAGTCCTGAGGATGATCCCACTGTATTAGGAGCTAGGGATCGAAACGTCGACTTTTCATAACAGTACCACAATTTATCCATTGTGAAAAATGTATTGTGGTCTCTGTTGGCCTGAGCTTACTTGAGTTCTTTATTGTATTGTAAGCCTCCCTTTTTGCTCCCAAAGTTTTTGCCTGCTATTCTTTTCTTCTTTTCATTTCCTTTGTTAAAACTCGGTACAGGATTGTGCCCTTGTTTCATTCCTTCGTGTTTTCTCATCCTGTTTAAAGCTTTTGTAATTTTCTAAATAAATGTTCCCCTGTCCGGCTGGACACTGGAAGAATGTGCATAGGTCTTATCTAAGTCTATGTTGATACAGTTACATCATTTATGTTTAAGCTAAGCACTCATGCTAGTGGGCATGTTTGTATTGAACATCAGGAGGAAATGTCAATGTCTCAAGTGCATGCTTTAAAATACACCTCTGAGGTGAGACAATCGGATTAATGGTCTAAAATTGCACAAAATGATTAGAAGGCTGGTACACCACATGAGAGAGTCAGAAGGATCTCTTGAGGTCAATTACATATATGAACAGTGATATAAAAGAAGGTTTTCACTGTAAATAAGAGCAATGCTCTCCCATGTATAATGAAAAAAGATTATACCTTGAGCTGTGGTTCATTAAGTAGCCAAACACACAAAAGGTGGTGAGAGGATGTTTGCAATACATCTTACCACTGTCAGTTCTTAGATGAGCTCACTATGACTTGGGTGGATGATGATAATGATGAAAAGGCAAAACCCTTTAGGTTAGTAGAGTTCAACATCGCTATTAATGATCTGGCCATGACCCACTCCCTGGGTCAGATGAGCTTTCTTCTGAGTTCTGCAAAGCATATAAGGACATACTCTGTCCTCATGGGTTGATGATGCACTCAGAAGTACTGGAGTAGGATACACATACCCCTTCCTGTCACAAGGCTATTATGATAACTTTACTTAAGCCAGATACAGATCACCAAGTAGTCAGTAGTACTTCCCTTCTAAAATAGGCAGCAAAATGAGTTTTTCACCACCAGGACATGTGAGACTTAAAAGTACATCCACCCTTTTAAACACCCTGTACCCTGCCCTAGGGGCTGTGTAAGGCCGACCCTAGGAGTGACCTGAAAGTATTCAAAAGGGAGGTATGGGCTTGGCAAAACGCTTATCTTGCCAGGTCAAAATGACAGAGTAAACCTGCAAACACAGGCTTCAATAGCAGGGACATTTTGGCCTTCATCCCTCCTGTTTGCTGAACCCATTTTTGTTGGCTTTTTTAACAATGTGCACTTTACCACTGCTAAACAGTGCAAAGGTGCCTGTGCTCTCTCCACTAAACATGGTAAAATGGGCTTACACCTAACTGCCACATTTAATTTACTTGAAAGTCCTTAGTAAGGTGGTACTACAGATACCCAGGGCTGTTTAATTAAATATTAGGGGGCCTGCAGCACATATTTTGCCACCCACTTAGGTAAAGTGTCTCAGGTCTGCCATTGTAGACTGTGCGTGCAAGTGTAAACTGCCATTTTGACCTGGAAAATTAAGCATTTTGCTAAACAAGCAATTCCTTTTTTACTACATAGACGTTAGCCCTAGGGTAGACCCTAAATGGGCCAAAGAGCAGGGTGCATTGTATTTAAAAGTTAGACTGGTATGTTTACATTTTACATGTCCTGGTAGTGAAAAAAAACAAATTCATTTTTCAATACTGTGAGGCATATCTCTCAAATAGGATAACATTGGGTTATTACATTTAATAATTGAGAACTCCAGTCTGGGTTGAAATGTCATGTTTGTTGTCTGAGGAATTGTAATTTAGAACCCTCTTTAATGTTGAAGTTAGAGTGTAAGTCACAGTTCTGAAAATGCCGCTTTTTGAAAGCTGCCATTTTATTGTCCTAACCATTATGTGCCTGTAGTTTATTTCCTCACATGACTAGGTGTAGTTGGCGGTTGGTTTTTGTATATTACTCCCATACAGCCATACAATAGAGGGCTTGGTTGTTGATAGGATGGGCCATCTAAGGCAGGATAGTTGAGTGGAGCCATGCAAAGACCTGCTAACACTTCAAAGAGACTGTCTCAGCCCATACACAAAGAACATCACACTGGCCTATTGTGCCTGCAGACAGACTAGGACCAAAGCGGGACATTCAAGACACCTCTGAGGAAGGAAAACTCCAGAAAGTTCTCCCACTTCAAAGCTAGCACCAGGTATAAAAATTTGAACCTCAGATCCACTATTCAGATCACTTCTGGACCGGTGGAAGACTCAGAAGAAGGACCACTCTGTTGCCTTGCTGCTAGAAGCACTGCCCTGCTGCAAGAAGGACTGTCCTGCTGCCCTGCTGTATGAGGTAGGAAAAGTGGACCCACTCCTTAAACCCATAAAAACTACAAGGCTGGTTGACTGGTCTCCTTTTTGTGCTACAGGTACATAACAAGCTTTAGGGTCCCGCCCTGTATCTGCCTAGACTCAACTGGACCTGCCTGTGTCTTGCTGCTGGCCTCTGCTGGAGTGAGTCCTGATCCCCTGAAGGTTTCCCCCAGGCCCTAGACCATTGACTGGCATCAGAGTGTACTCCTCCTGGCCCAACTTTTAAGCGGTTGCAAATACTAAGATGTAGCAAATAGAATAATTTCTAACTGCTCAAAAGTTTAGAACATCTGGACCACTATTCTTCAACATAGACAATCAGATTTCAGACAGAGGAGTTGCACTGAAACATTTATAGTCAACTTTAGGGAAGATCTTTTCTCCTGCCGTGATGAGAGGCACACTAGAATGTTATCCCCTTCGCCGCGGCAGGAATTCCGCCGCGGCGCTGGGGGGGTTTGGGGGCAGTTGCGGTGGCGCTGTGCTCGTGACGGAACCACTCCGTCACGAGTCACGGTTGAGCTGTGCTCATGATGGAGTGGTTCCGTCACGTCTCCACCCACTGCGCTAATCGCCCGCACAGGCGGGGAATTAGAGCCGCGCGGGCGGAGCGGCCGCCAACGGTCGCAGCATGACGGAACCACTCCGTCATGAGCACAGCGCACCCGTGGCTCATGACGGAGTGGTTCCGTTATGAGCGGGGAAGGGGTTAATTCTAATGCTGCCTTTCATACTATGGCTCATTAAACACTACCAGAACAATTGCAAAATTGGGCTGGATCACAGGACCAGCCGTCCATGTTGCCAATCATTCATATCAAATTACAGCCAGTAAATAAAGATCAATCCACCTCCTCCAAATGAAATATCTCACATGTCTATTGTTACCGCTCCTTTTCAACATTTATTTTAGAGCATTGGGTGAAGCAATCTCTCAACACAACCTTTAGTTCCAAATGTGCATATTTGACATCCTACTCCACATACTTGTATGCCACCATAAAGATCATCAGAAAAACGTCATATTCTCCCTTATACTGATGTACTTTTGTATGAAGGAGAGCTTACTCTTTATAAATGATACTCAAATCCTAAAAGCAGGTGTTAGACCTGTCAGCCTTAGGGTGGTCTTCCCCCAAACATTTTTCCGTCACACCTACAATTTTTTGCTGGATTTGTTTTTGTTGGCCTTAGCCACTCCTAACCAATGCTAAAGTGCTTGTGCTCATTTCCTAAAACATGACAAAATTGGCTTACACCTGATCGGCATATTTAATTTACCTCTAAGTCCCCAGTAAAGTGGTATACTATATAACCAGGGCCTGTAAGTCAAATACTACCAGTGGTCACGTAACACTTATTGTGCCACCCACTTTAAAAGCCCTTTAAAATATATCTTAGCCCTACTATTGCAGACTGCTAGCAGTTTTAAACTGGCAATGTGACTTGGCTAAATAGCCCTCTTGCCAAACCTAAATCTCAATTGTAATACAGATAAGTCACTCATAAGGTAGGCCCTAACCAGCCCCTGTAATTAAAAAAATGGATATGTACCTTTACTTCATAAACTCATTTTTCACTACTGTGAGACCTATCTCTCCCATAGGATAACATTGAGATACCTTATTACTTTTAATAAGTACTAACGTTTGATTAGGAGCAGGCTGGGAAGTCACGTTTGGTGTCTGTGAAATTTTCATCTAAAATCCTATTTAAAGGTCAAGTTGGATTTTAAGTCACAATTTTGAAAATGCCATGTTTAGAAGGTTGGCTTTCTTTCTGCCCTAACTATTTGTTGCCTGCAGCCTGTTCCTGGGTTACATGACTAGATGTGAGTGGTAGTTGGTCTTTGCATATTCTACCAGAAAGCCATACAATGGAGGGAATAGATGTGCCTGGATGGGCCCTTTCGTGGAGAATGATGGGGGGAAGCTGGGCACAGTCCCACTTGCAATTTAATAGGCAATGCCCTGCTCACACACAAAGGATTCACTCAGGGATATTTATTTTTTTTAAACATATTTTATTGAAACTTTACAGTACCAATTAGGCAAAGCCCGGTATAATCCACTTGAACACATCTTATCCAGGCGATAGCGACATTTGGAATAACAGTGGGTACTGATTGAATACAAAACATAAGAAAATAAACTACGAACAATACACAGACATCCCCGCACCCCGACCAAGGCAGGCAGATTTCAAGAAACACTTGTGACCAAGAAAAGGAAACAATATATCGTACAGTAGGGCCCACAAAACAAACCTGAGACAATTCCTATGGGGATGGTGGGGGGAGAGGGGGGGATCAATGCCACGATACGTGGCCCACCTGGACCATATCTTTCTATGCTAGAGGGGGCAACCCCTCGTCTGGAACACCACCTCCTCTGCACCCATACAGTTATCCCACTCTTTACACCACTTCCCTACTCTCGGTGGCGAGGTTCACTTCCACAGCTGGTCTATGTCCCTCTTGGCAATCGTATGGGCGAGGAACAATAGATGTTGCCCGCAGCGATTTCCGCTGATGTCCTCCGTACTATGAAGCAGGAACAATCGGGGGTCTAAGGGCAAGTTCCAGGACAGCACCTCGCTACGGCACGACGACACCCTACCCCAAAACGGCTGCAATGCTGAGAAGCTCCACACTGTGTGGAGGGACGTCTCTTCTACCCTTTCACAATGTAGGCACATGGGGGATGACACAACCCCATCTTCCACAGCCGGATGTGGGTATAATACAAGCAATGCACATATTTGAACTGGATAAGACGGTATCTGGAGTTTACCACAGCGCCCCGGGAGCTAGCAATCGCCTCTGCCCAGTCGTCATCAGTCAACTCAGGGATGTCGTCTTGCCACGCCTTCCTTGTTTTATGCAATGTAGTGGTGGAGTGTGTTGTCAGTGTCTGATATATTTGTCTAATTTTGTGTGCACCAAGATCGCCCATGAGAAGGCAGCCCTCAAGCGGATGAAATTTAGGAAGGTCAGCGAGATTCGTGAGCATGGGGGCCAAAGCATGACACAATTGAAGATACCTGTGGAACTGGGTTTTGTGGAGGAGGAACTCCTCCTGTAATTGTTGAGAGGACTTGAGGACGATGTCTCGCATAAAGTCTCCCAGTGTTGATATACCGATCTGATCGCTCTGACGGAACCCCTTCAGTGAAGCCGCCTGACGCAGATAATTGCCGTGCCACAGAGGTGTCGCCTGCGTCAGCCGCATGTTTCATCCCCTGCGTCGGACGGTGTATCTCCACAGCCTTATCGTTGTTTGGCAAGCGTGTGGTAAGAAGTCAAGGTTCTGCGTGCTAAAAAGTAGGCACAGGAGGGGAGTTTTTCCCATGGCGACATGCTCCAATGCAAATTCCGGGTCTGTAGGTGAATTGTACCACCAATCATTTAATATTAAAAGGTGGGCTGCCACGTAGTAGGAGTAGACATCTGCGGCCGCTATGCCCCCGCAGGAAGTGCATTGTGCATATGTCTGTAGTGCCACCCAGACCGTCCCCCCCACATAAAAACTTATTTTGAATGGCATTAACTTGAGCAAACCCTGCCCGTGGAATGTGGTACAGAAAATTCTGTAAGCGGTATAGCACCCTGGGGAGCAAGACCATTTTAAAAATGGCGGACCATCCATGGAGCGAGAGAAGTAGGGAGGACCAGATAGAAGACTCCTCGCAGAGATTAACAAGGAGCAGGTGTATGTTGCAGGTCCAAGAGATCTGCGGACATGGGGATACAACCACTCCCAGATATTGAAAGCCCTCTGTCGCATGTGCGAGTTGGGAAGCCCACGTGGTCCTGCCCTGGTGGCCGCATACTGGGAACAATACCGATTTCACAGGGTTTGTGTGAAGCCCAGTGTTTTGGCCAAAGACCCGGAGGATTTGCAGAATACGGGGACCCGAGATCCAGGGGTCGGTCATAAAGAACAACACGTTACCCACGTATAGCGCAATGCGGTCTGACTGTGCCCCGGCCAATCAAAGCCTCAGAGCACCGGGTCCCTGTGGACCCATGCTGCGAGGGGTTCTACCGCAAGGGCATAGAGGAGAGGGGACAGGGGCATCCATGCAGAGTCCCTCTACCAATGGAAGCGAAGGGAGAACGGTGGCCAGCAATGTGGACTGAGGCCATGGGTTCAGTATAAAGTAGGCGTATGTACGCTAGGAAGCATGGCCAAAAATTGATCGCTTCTAGGAGTTGGAATAAGTACTCCCAGCTAAGGGAGTCAAAGGCCTTATCGATGTCGGGCAAATTTAAGGCAGCAGGGCGTCCCAGCTCCGGGGCCATGGCCATGGCATTGTGGACGCGTCGGATGTAATGCTGAGTGGTACGGTGCGGCATAAAGCCCAATTGGTCGAAGTGGACCAAGTCCTAAATACAGGCCCGCAAGCGGTCCGCAAGAACCTTTCCCAATACCTTATATTCAAAGTTTATGAGGGAGATAGGTCTATATGAAGACAGGTCCTCCGGCGGCCGGCCGGGATTAAGAAGAGGACAATTTCGGCTTGCTGCCAATCTCAGGGTAATATTTGCTATTCAAGAGCTTCCTGAATCACGCCTAGGAGATGAGGGCACAGTGTGGTCACGTGGGAACCAAGAAACTCCATGGGGAACCCATTGGGCCCTGGGGATTGGCCTGGGCGCATTGCATGCAATGCAGTCACTAATTTGTCGGCTGTAATAGGAGCATCCAACTGATCTCTCATCTGATCAGAGAGCTGCCGAGGGGGAATGTCCCGCAGGAACTCTGCGACCAGGTCGCTCAAGATCTGGTCCTGTCGGGTGTAAAGCACCAACAAATGCTGTGCGAATTCCTCCACCACCTCTCCTGGAGAGGTATACAAAACACCGTCCCTACCCCTAATGGCTGAGACCATGGCCGGGGCCTGTTTCGCCTGAGATAGTCTATGCAGCATCTTGCTGGATTTGTCCCCCCACTGATGAATTCTGTATTGGGATGCTAACCAAATTTCTTTTGCTTTACAAAACTCTGGGATGGTAGTGATGGTTTTAACAGTCGCACATCCAAATCTATAATTAGGCAACGTACAATATTACACTAGTTTGTGGTGCCTCTCAGGGTAAAGAAACATCCCACTACCAGAGATGTCAAATAAACAGAATTTTACCCTAAAAAGGAGAAGGTCTGTCCTAGCATGTATTAGCATATAGGTATACCCCGGCACTCTGAAGTTATAATGATAGTGGAAAAAATGTTTCAAATTTAACTTGAGCAATTCATCAATTGATAGTAAGAGCACTATGACAGTGATTAATATTGCTATTTCATAAAAATAAGGCCAAAGCGTATCATTAAATATTCATCAGAAAAAAGAACATCATACAGCAATTATTTTTAGCAAAATTTAATCTCATATATTCAATGAGAATTGCATGTACTATGCTTAGAAACACAAGGTATATGATTTCAAACCAGTTCCATACAAATTTCTTTTGCCTCTTCTGTAAGAAGGTGGGCTAGCTGCTGTTGCGCAAGTAGCAAGTTTCTACGAAGAATCGGGGTAGGCTCATTTGTGTGTTTCACCTCTAAGGAGAGGCACTGAGTCTCTAGGCTATTTCTTTGAGTGGAGCACTTGTGATTATTGTGGGTCCTTTAGCTGATGTCCACCCCCCTGATAGTGGGCTTAAGGGCCTCCCACAGGGTCACCTTGGAGGGAATGGAGTTTGTATTTAGGGTAAAGTACTCTAGAATCGCTGTATGGAGACATTCCTGATAATCTGGGGCACGTAGATGCCATAGAGACATCCGCCATCTCAGTGGGGGCCTCCCAACCTGCAAGAGGAGCGACACCGAGACCGGGGAATGATCTGACAACCCTCTCAGATGAACTCAGGGCTATTTTCACTGTTGTCAGGCTAGAGCCAGGTCAGGGCAGAAGGAAATGACAAGCACATTTGAAAGGGGGACTTAAATAAACCTCTACTACTTCTACGTAGGCACCAGGTATAAAAAAAAAAGGGACTCCAATACCCACTCTTCAGATCACGTCTGGTTCTGAGGACTCTGCCAGGAAAAAGGACTGCCCAACTGTAAAGTCTACTCTGCCCTGTGAAGCTCTGGTCTGCTGACCAAGGACTGGTTTGTTGCCCAAGGTCTGCTGTTGCTGCACCAGGACTGCTGCTGTGAGCTGCCCTGCAGAATCCTACCTGCCTGTGTACCCAGAACTCCAAAAAATCGCCACGGTCTGTTGGCGGCCCCCTGTTCATGGCCCAAAAATTTCAAAGCTGACACACATGTACGCATCATGATGCAGCTTGTCACAACTCGCAACTAACACTGGGCCAGCATGACAAATCTCAACCCAACCACCAAAGCATAATATCGCAAGCTCTTGCAAGCCCAGTGTCTCCTTTGACACTCACTCAGCTTGATGCTGACACTGCCCAGCATGACACACTGCATCCTCTGCATCGACACAAGTGTTCGCAGGTCCAGCAGCTTCCTCAACGCCAATGCAGGGCCTTGCATTGCAAGCTCCCGGTGACAGCTTCATCAGCTCAACCGCTGGGCAGTACATCTTAACGCCAGACCTTGTATCATAGTTCCTTGTGGATGACTCTTCAGCGCTGGCCCATGCAGTTCGACACAAGGACTTTGCATCTCGATGTCCAAGCCACAAGATACTTTGTCAGCGGACTGAACTCAGTCCTGGTTCTAGCCTGTGCTCTATCACAGTAAGCCTAAATTTGTGACTTGGACCTGGTCTACTTAGACCAGATAACCATGGTTGGTGTTTTTTGCTTCTTAGTGCTAAATTTCTAAAAAAAAAAAAAACATTGAAATTCCCTATCTGTCTGCTTGGTGCCAAATAATTAAGAAAATGTAGTCTATTTGTAAATCTCTTGGTGCTTCAGTTACCTTGTCTCATCAAATTGGTTGGTGACCTTGATAATATTTAGGCTGGATAACTACAAAATTATCAATGCAGGAGCACTTCCAAAAGAGAGTATGCAATTGCAGAGACCACAAAACCAGGCACAAAGATTCTGTTTTAACTTCGACAAAAAGGAGCACATTACTCCAGCTCAAACCCTAATACTGGCTTCTTGTAGGTCAGATAATAAAGTTCAAAATTCACTGCAATCTTTTCCAAGCTTAGTAGGGCTATGGTCCAAAACATCCACAGTCACTGTTCCTCAACTATACAGCAAGTTGAACCTTGGGGTCCAGTAAGACAACCTAATCACTTATGTGAGCTTCAAGAGCAAGTCACAGGGAAGCAGATCCATTCGGGTGATGGGAGCACAGCTCTAGAATTGACCCAGATCCAAGCTCCCAATCATATTTGGTTGCTTTCAAGAATAACCTGAAAACACTCCCCTTCAATAAAGTGTATTATTCCGCTCGTGATGCATTCATGGCTACGGCTACCTGAAGTCCAAAAAGTGACTGGACCGTTATGCTTGAACCCAGCCTTTTCATGTATCAAACACCATCATCAGATCCTTGGCCTTTTTCAGCATAGGGCTTTCATAGAATACAACACAGGGATGGATCAGCTTGAGAACACTAAAAGAACTCCCACTTATCTTGACGGGTAAACTGGGGGTTCTGTGTGCAGGAATTATAAAGGACACTCTGGGACCAGAAACCCACCACTTTACATCCAACTTCTGATCCGCAAACTATCATTGAAATGCTTCAGGCTTTATATTTATGTAGATGACTCTCAACTGCTAAGTCAATTGGCTGGAACATCAGACTCACACCTGCTGTTCCAAAATCTGGATGACAGCAAATCAACTAAAATTAGACACCGAAAAAACTAAGTTAGCAATCCTGGAATCAGGATTACTAGCCTCCTGAAATGGAATCTCTTCCAACACTTAAACAATCAACTAAATGCTGGGAGTGATTTTCAACAGCAACCTCAGCCTGAATCAGCAGGTGAGCGCTGGTGATTGAGGCTTTAGAGCCGGTGAGCTTTAGAGTTGTCTCATAATGTATTTTTATGCTGAAACTAATGAGGAAATCACCCCACTCTTTCCTGAAGCTAGGAAAACTATCCTGATGGTATCAGTCATATTTTAGCCAATTCATGCACGTCTCATATACTATCTCCTAGGTATGCACATATCACTCTACTAATGAAGAAACTTCATTGCTTACCCATTAATGAGCTGATCCAATTCAAGACATGTTGCCTAACGTTTAAAGGCCTAAGAGGTCTCGTCTTCAAATCTATTGCTATGCAAAATTTGATATCTCTCATCTGAACCACCTGGCTGTTCTGAAATTTTGGAAAAGTATATCTAGTGGCAGACGCTTTGCGGCACAAGCCCCAGCGATTTGGAACTCACTTCCATTGAATATTTACCTAGAAAATAAAATGCTTTGTTTCACACTTGGACTAGCTCTCAGTCACCTACCTCTGCCTGTTTGACTGTTGATCCTGTTGAGCACCAAGAAACCTCTGGGTAATTATGCGCTCTTTAAATATGACTACCTTTAGCATTAACTTTGAGGAATCAACCTATTATTATTGACCTGTCATAAGAGGATAGTGTGGCTCCAAAGCTGTCACATTTTCTTTTTGAGAATCAGATCTGCAAAGTAAGGCCAATGTTGGTGGAGTATGTAAGCATGCACAATACAGTGTCAGGCAAGCACTTGTGGGACTGGTAATCCTTTAGGAGGCTAGTTTTCAAGAAGTGGAAAGCGTACAGTAGCATAATTGCTGATATAGTGTAAAAAGTTGCAGGACGGGAAGTGAGTGATGTTACCAAGGATGACTTCATGTATAGTTCTTCTTACGCAAATCACAATAGAACATGAAATGTAGGCAAATCCAAATGAAATAAAAGGCTTCATCTCTCTGGATTTCAGCAGTCATGAGATCCCTTAATTAGTGGTTTTAGTGCCATGTCTACTTCAGTCCTCAGGTTCTGGCAACCAAGGTGACCCTGGATGTCATCCATCGAGAGGAGAATTATGACTTCAAGGGATTTGGGTGCACAGAAATAGCTCTTTTTAAATTTAGAGGCACTGACAGAAGAAGTCATGGAACTTACTCAGAATGCAAGCGATCCAATGTACTAAAGCGATTCAAACTTTTACTCTCTGCCCACAGTTTGCCCTTTCCATGTATTTACTTTTCTTCCCCACACAGTGAAGTATCCCCCAGTTCAAGTCACCTTTGCCTTTCTTCCCTGTGTATCAATTGGTGCTGATGTAAATTAACAAAGACCTTGCAGTGAAAAATCTATGCCCTGTCTAGAAGCCCCAACAATCTCTCTCTGCTTGCCTCACGCTGCAGTCGGTCATTTGTACTAAGGCTCCTAGAGTTGTGAGTTCCCACTAATCCATAGGATCTGCATGCTTGTTGGACAAAATAAACTTTGGGTGAGATGCCTAAACTGATTCCAAGCACCCTCGCAGGATATGTTGGCCTAGAGACCAGCTAGCTCACAGTGCCACCATAAACACCCCTAACCCTACCAGGGGAGGGGAATAGTTTCTGGCAACCACTCAAAATGACAACCCTGGCCCCTCAGGGATCATGGTAACAGATCAGAACCTCTTGCTCAGTCACTCGTGCTCCTTTTGTTCTCAGAGAAATATACAAAGAATACACACTGGGACGTTTTCAATATATTTATTGAACCAACGTTATTCTTGTATAAAATAAGTGTGCTGCGATAATCTGTAGGCAGAAGCAGCTGAAAGTGATTACCAGCACCAAAAGGGTAAACAATAGATACAGTTCTGCCATAGTGCTAAAACAATGTATATATGAAAGCATACAAAACGAGGTAGTAATCAGGCGTGCTACTGTCATGAGAACCCTACTCGGTGTGTACATAGAGTGTGTGTAGGTGTGAAGCCAAGAATCCCCCCAAGGGATGATCAGGCCACTTTACCTGGTGGGAGAGAATGTAGGACCCTGTCATGGTCACGAACTGGACACCCCTCACGTAGTTGTCAGACCGCTGCATGGTGAAGTCTCAGCATGTGGGGACCCTGTGTATCAGCTGGAGTGCCTCGTCTGCTAATCCTATGAGATGCTGATTATTTATAACAAAAACTATCCTTGCAATGTAAGTATAGATTAGCAATGTTATGGATATGTAGATAGCCCTGTCACCCTGTGGACGAAGATAGAACAGCATTTGTACATTCGTGATTAACGGCCTTCTGCTTCATGTTTTAGGCATTATGATGATGTTATGCGAAGTCAGATGTGTAAACAGAAGTCGTTTCAGAGAAACTAAAACAACATTGTCATGCAGGTGAATGTGTGCAAAAGGTCACAGCATAAATGTTATTGTGAAAAAGCGGGCAATGTAAGAAAATGTGCAGCTTCGTTACATGGCCCTAACTGAGGCACATAACACTGGAGACACACAATTTGGCTCACCCTGACAGCGGAGTATTCTAGCATTATTGTCTGGTTAGACGAGGGTCTGGATCACACACTTCTACACCTCTGTTTCTTGTGCGCTGGTGTGGACACCCCCCACCGGTCTTGACCCTGGCCCAGCACACAACTCCTTCAATATATTGCTCCTTCTTACCTCAACATCTATTCTTTTTGTGCTGCTTCTGTTCATGCACCTTCCCCTCTTGCATTCACCTGCCATGTACCTTCTGAGGATTGTGTCACCAGCCTCCATTCATCAAGCTGCCAATTAGGTTGGATGTTGAGGTGAAAAATCAGAGTTTGCTTATTGACTTCCTGTGGTGTTGATTCTGGGAGAAGAGCCCCACTACAAAATATGGAAAATCAGTTTAAGTGGCCATGGGGGATTTCAGAAACAGCTGCATTCTATTCAGTTTTGTACCATTGTGTTTAATTCCTGCAGTGAATGTACTATGTTTTTACAAATATTCATTTATGTTTTAATTAATGTATTTTTCTGCAAGGAAGGAGAACCCAAAAGTATGAGTCCTTTTTGAACAGCTTAGAGAGTGGGAAGCCCTTGTATAGAGATAACGCTGTCTTCAACAAGTTTGGATTGATTATATCCTATAATTCTACATTTGACTGCTGATTTTGCACCTGGCTGCAACACTCCCTGGCCCCAATTTTGCCACAGAAATAGTTCCAGCAAATGAGAAGGTTGCACAAATTATAAAGGCCGGCCAATCCTCAGAGGCCACTGCATCCAATGACCACTTCTGAAGTCTATGAAAAGCAGATCCTGATTATTTGGCACAGTGGATTATCCACTCCTGTCAATGTATCCTAGTACTCAAATTCTTCGGAGCAGATTTATGTGGGACTTGCGCCCCTTTTACGCCGCTGTCGCCCCATTTACATCGTGACGCATCTATGGAGATGCGTCAGGGTGTAAAGCCCTGCGCCATGTGAAACCTGCGTCAGGTTTCACATGGGCGTTTCGACACAGGGGGGGGGGCGTTCCGTTGCAGGAACACCCCTGAAAAGTGACTCAGTGAAATCTATAAGATTTCACTGAGTCACTTTCCCAACGCTGATGCGTCCAAACCCTGCGCCTGCTTGAAGCAGGCGTAAGGCTTGACGCACCATGTTAGGGATATGGTAGGTTGGAACAGTGCTGGAGTTGCGCAGCGCTTGCGACGCAACTTCAGCACTGCGCCAACCTTACGCCGGCAGATGCGTCACGTATCTGCTTGTCCTTGCGCCACGATGCACCGCATTGTAAATGCGGCGCATGTGCGGTGGCGCAAGGGGAAACTTGCGTGACGCATCTTCCCTGGCACATCCATGCTGATTTGCAGGGATGCGCCGGGGAACATAAATCTGCCCCTTCATACTTATCGAAGTGCTCAATATTGCGCCCAATCTGCAAATGGGGAAATCCTGCTCCATCGTTAAATAATTGATACATTGCCCTACTCAATGTTGAAGCAAAAGCTTGCAAGCAGCCCTTATTAAATGCATAGGGAGGGAGAGCTACTTTGATAACTTGTTAACCGATTGAATTCATATCAAAATGTGCCTCTTCCTATAATATTCTTTATCAGTCAGTACTGGCTCATCACATATTTATTAAGAAGATACTCTTATTCACATGTTATAGACTTTAAAGCCACCTTTGATGAAGTAGATAGGGCTTTCTCGGATGAAAATTGCTAGATTTGGGATTTAGTCACATATTATTATCCGCTATCTGGGGTTTTAATCCTGGCAATGGACTTAGAGTTAAACTGGAACAAAATCTTTCCATATAAAAAAAGATGTGTACTCATCCGGGCAACTAAACGAGGAATGTGTTTTAGCAACCATGTTATTTCAGTTTGGAAACAGCTTATCAGGAAAAAGGGTAGCAAAGCACTAGGGGACATATGTATCAAACGATTTTGGATTTGCAAACTCTGTGATTCGCAAAAAAACAGCGTTTGCGAATACAAAATCGCAAAATGAGATGTATGAGCCATTTTCGCATCGCATTATTGAGGAATCGCTAATTTTGCGATTCCTTAATTTTGCGTAAGCATTTAAGGAATCGCAAATTGCCATTCCTTAAATGCTATGGGGCATATGTATCAAACGATTTTGGATTCGCAAACGCTGCGATTCACAAAAAAACAGCGTTTGCGAATACAAAATCGCAAAATGAGATGTATGAGCCATTTTCGCATCGCATTATTAAGGAATTGCTAATTTTGCGATTCCTTAATTTTGCGTAAGCATTTAAGGAATCGCAAATTGCGATTCCTTAAATGCTATGTAACATGCACCCAAGTTGTGCGATTTCTCCTTAAGAAATCGCAAATTACCACCAACTTCAAGTTGGGCATGTATGTGCGCCATATGCGCACACATGCTAATTTCAGGGGTGCATCAGGGTGTCATCATGACACCCTTGCACCTTTGAAATTATTCTCAATTTGCGATTAGCAAATTGTGATTCGCAATTTGAGAATGACTTCCCATTCATTGCTATGGGCCTCGTGTCCCATAAGAATGAATGGGAAGGTATTCCTTAATTGCGATTTCGCAATTTGCTAATCGCAATTAAGGAATATTAAGAATTCGCAAAATATGTGCAAATGTTTAAATACATCCCGTTTTGCAATTCTCAAATAGCGATTCGCAAAAAATCGCTATTTGAGATTCGCAAATGGAGATTTTGATACATATGCCCCCTGATTCCCATGAAATTTGGTTCATGACATTTTACTGCATTACAAAACACAAATTAAAACGTATTTCTTGATTGGATGGTTATTGGAGTACACAAATGCCTCTCCGTGCTAGCAAGAGTCAACTGATATGACAAACTAGCAGTGAATATATTAAAGAGCAAGATACTTGTATTTGGGAGAGAGTAATGTAAGACCAGTAGAAGGTATGTGAGAAATATAGGATTGGTGAGCTCTCCCACCTAAAACTATCTTTGCCTTTGGTTTGACAAGTGAAAAAGCCATAAATGTCATCAATCCATTTTACAAATGACATCACATTTTTCTCATATGGTAATCTTTGAGTCCATCTTCACAACATTTATTGTTGGTGGTCAAAGTCAAATTAGTGCCTGCTTTGCTTTATGGTCACATAGCCTTAGAAGAGTCCTTTCCCCATTTGTAACAGTGTACAGGCTCAGTGTACAGCCTTTCAAAAGTCGTTCAACTTTCCACCCTCATTTACTCAGACACATATTTACTTGGAGGTTAATCTTCAGTTACAAGCCTCCTTGCTAATAAAAGCCCAATTTCATAGGCATTTCTGTGGGATGTGAGGGGCTAATTCCAGATCAATAAAAGCAGGTACTTGGAAGAGAATTGGTGGTCTGGAGGGAAATTCAAATAGTGCATAGTCGACATATTGTAAGATTAAAACATGAAGGGGGTGGAATGCTGGGGTAGCTTACTAGCCATCCTAATGGTTTCCCACCTGAACTTTATTTCTATTTAATTCCAGGCAGGTCTTGAAGAATTCAGTATGAAATAAAGACAAGATTGACTTGTGTTGGCTATGAACTTGGAAAGTGTGTGGAATATATTAATGATTATCAGACCCGTTCTGAGAGGGGGGCAGCAGGACAAACAAGAATTATTAGCCTCCAACTGTGGTGGTGGAGGCCATTTGCCGCTGGTGTCCTGGTGTCCATCCAACTATGGCTCTGCAAAATGGGCCAAGAAAAACTCTTCCAGCAGTCAACTCTATGGATAATGAGGTTGAGCTGTCCCAGGCTTCTGAGTAGGAAATGTGGAGGCAAGAGTTCACATCCCAAAAATCAGGCATCAGACACAATAAAGTATTGTCCACATCAGTGGTGGTCTTTTGAGTCTAGCTACACCCTTCAATGCCCACCCCCTGCTAATAGAGTTCTGCAGTGCTTGAGATCCCTGTCGCCCAGTCAAGGAGACAGCACTAGCTACGCGCATTCACTTAGTCTCTCTCAAGGAGTATATGCTCCCAACAGTTCGGTTCAAAGTTTCATCCGTGCAATAACCATATGGAAAATGTCTCAAAATATTTAGCAGCCTAAGCCCATTTCCCAGTCTGCTTGAGCCCACTTCCTGGTTTCTCATTCGCACTCAGTTCTTATACCCCATGATTTCCTGCTTTTGGTAGCAGGAGTACTGGTGAGTGCATGACAGATGCTTGCAGTCATCCTGCTCCTGCTGTGGCATCTTCAGAGGTGTTGGGATGCGGCAGTGGCCTTGCTGGGGATTTGAAGACTTTGGGGGGACCTTGGTGTGGCAGCCCCCTCCTTCCCTCTACCCATCTGCTGCAACAAGAGCAAAGTGAAGGGTGAAATGCTTGAAATAATCTCACCCTGAGGCAATTGCGTGGGCCACATCCTCTTCCATCATTTTTCACTAACTATACCCCTTTAGACGAGACTGGTCATATGCAAATCAGTTTTTATCCTGCTCTGATTGGAATAGTCCTTCTCGGGCTGCATGACCAGGCCACCATCAGCTTCCCTTCTTTGGCAGCCGGGAGCAGAAGAAACACAAGCTCTGCAGGAGTGGATGTCCCTCCAGTCTTTACCTTTCAAATGATCAGGTTCATTCCAGACAGAAACACTAGCAACCCAGACTGGATTTTACATACTCATTTCTCATTAGTGAGGTACAGCTTGAGTTCTGTAGCACAGTGCATATGGGACTCACGTCTTGGCATACCTGTTTCACTTATAACATCTATTGCAACAATATCAAAGTAATTTTTGGAATGCTTGATTTAATTTCAGCCACTGGCAATCACTCAACCCACATCTCTGTCTATGAATTGGGAACAACCCACCCAAACTGCCAGAAACCTTGAGACAGGAACACAAGCAATACCAGACCGTTTTTAAACTACTCAAGTCTCATCAGTGAGATGTAGTTGAGTCAAATGGCTCAATGAGCAGGAGACCCATGTTTTAACATACCCATCACATGCTTGAATTATTTTTAGCCACTGTCAAACACGTGGTGCTGCTTCCCAGTCTCTTGCCAACTATACTACTCTAGATAGAGTTCTTTGACCCTGCTCCAATAGGAAGAGTCCAGCTCGAATTGCCAGACCAGGTCACCTCCAGACAGGAACATAAGCAACCTTACTGTGGTTTTGACCTAGTTTGGTCTATCAGTAAGGTATAGACTCCGACTTATGGCACAGTGAGCACTGGATCCACACCTGTGTGCACCCATTGCACTAAGAGCATCTATTGCAAGAGGATTAAAGTGGCAGATGGAATGCTTGAATTAATCTCAACCACTAGCAGTCACTCAAGGCTGGAAACAAGCATCCTGGGACCGGTTTCGGGCTCTGTCCATCATCTGCTTGTGTTTGCTTTGATTGCCCTAAGTTGGCAGGGTATGTCCAGATGTGGGTCCCTTGCTCACTTTGCCACTGGATTTAAGCTAGCCTGGCAGATGAGGGTTTTTAGCCTGAAACCAGTCCTAGGATGCTTTTTTCTGGTCCAGGGAAGACATGGCTTGGCAGTTTGGGATGGACTGTTCTCATGAGGCACAAGGTGAAGGACTGATTTGCATATAGCTGCGTCTGAACTGGGGTGGCGAAGAGAGCTAAAGAACAATGATGTATTCAACCCAGATTTGGGGGTGAGTGTCTGAAAAGTTTCTGTCCATCATCTCCTTGTGCTTGCTTTGTTCACCCTAGGTTTGCAGGGTATGCCCAGACTTGGGTCCCTTGCTCACTTTGCCACTGGATTCAAGCTAGCCTGGCTGATGACGGCTGTTAGCTTGAAACCGGTCCCAGGCTGCTTGTTTGTGGTCCAAGGAAGACATGGCTTGGCAGTTCGGGCTGGACTGTTCCGATGAGGCACAGGGTCAAGACTGATTTGCATATATCTGCGTCTGAATTGGGGTGATGGAGTGAGCTAAATACTCTGTGACTGGGTGTGAGTGTCTGAAATGTTTCAGAGCTCTGTCCATCATATCCTTGTGTTTGCTTTGATACATTTTCACTGTCTGTGAAAACTACCCTCAATCTCCATCATGTGCCATGCTAAATCAAAAGCATCCAAAATAGCTTCCACTGGCCCCAAAAGAAAACTCATCCACTACACAAAGTCCTATGACCATAAACATGCTACACACCTACTGCACACAGACTCAACATACACATAGAATGTTAACAAGTGGTAAGAGGGTAAACATAACAGCAGAACTTTACATGGGATATGTCAATAAACAGTGTTCTTGCAGACACAGAGAATAAGGGCTGGTCACAGTATAAATTCTCAATATATGGTATGCCGCCACCACCAACTTTTGCAATGTACCCAGGGCAAAGACAATAATCCCCTACCTACAGTGAAGGCAGACAGGACAGGTAATTGTCAAAGACTGGCGTAGGCAGTCTGGACAGTACTCTTTCTATGAGTAAACAAGCAAACAAAGTAGTGGGTCTTTGCCTTACCATTATCAAATGGTTACGGAAAATCATATGGATGTTACCCCTTTCTACTCAGAAGACCGTTGTCAATGCTTTGATTACTTCTCGGCTTGACTACGGTAATATACTGTATCTTGGCTCTAACAAAGCGGTAGTTAACCGACTGCAACTTGTTCAGAACGCCGCAGTCCGTCTACTCTGTAAAATCCTGAAACATTCTGGGGTCTCAACTCATCGCAAGAAACTCCACTGGCTTAAGGTGGAAAACAGAATTCGCTTCAAAGCTCTGACTTTGATGTTTAAAATCAAGGCGGGCACGGCTCCTAACTATCTTTTATCTCTAGCCTAGCTCTACTATCCAAAGCGTAGTCTTCGTTCCCAATCACTTTCAAATTTTTGTATTCCAAGATTTAAACTGGCAAGAATGGGTGGCAGATCTTTTGCCTTCCTTGGTCCTTCCCACTGGAACGCCCTCCCCCTCTTCATCCGCAAGGAGGAAAACTATGACAGGTTCCGTAAACATGTTAAAACCTGGCTTTTCGACCTATAACTCAATCAGCTTGTTTTGGTCATAAATATTGTTTTCTTGCTGTATCGCGGCGCCGGGAAACCCTTTTTGGGTAGCTGTTGCGCCTTACAAGTTCTAATAAATAATAAAAAAATGATAAGGCTTCTGTGCACACGCTAGGTCAGTGACACCAGGGCCAAAAATGAAAAGTCAGGATACCAGTTTCCACATGCAGTTGGGCACTTAAGGCAGGAGTACACATTTGTTTACAATGAAGGAGGCATTCTTGAACTAACAATGATACAACCTCAAATTCTATGAGGCATAATTCTATGGTTAAAATGTCGGATGTTACATTCATAAATTTAGAAAATGGTAGAAATTGTCCTCTAACAGTGATGGCCATCATCAACTGTGTCATTATAGCTGTTAAAATGTGCTGCATATTGTCTCTTTAAGGACCAAGTATAAAATCTGACTTAAACCTATGTGTCTTAAAATAGTCAAATGCAACTGTCAAAATATAATTATGAATTCTCTCAGTGGTAAAGATTAACCGTTATGACAAATTAGTAAAAATTAATGTATTTGGTTTTTATCAAGCAGACTGATAGAATCCTCGATGCTATTAAACTGATGCTTTGAAATTGCAAAATACTGGTAACTTTTTGCGGGTGGATAGATTAAATCTGTCTGTGATGTGTCACTTAGGATAGTAGTTGTTTTAGCTTCCCTTATTTAAGGCCCATCCGTCTGGTAGTTTTACAGAGAATTCTTGCTTTTTTTTTAACAAGTGATGATAATGATATTTTAACATATATAGGGCCAGATGTGCGGTGTACGATGTACCGTGCGGTCGCAAACGCAAAATCAGCCGGTTTGCGACCACAAAAAAGGGTGGTGGTATGTCCAAATGCTATTTTACAAGTTGGTGACTCGCAAAATCGTGTTTGTAAATCGCTATTAGGAAGTGGCGTGCCTAGGGCATCACTTCCAAATAGTGAGTCTGAATGGTATGTACCATTGTTTTGCAACAGCATTTGCAGTCGCAAAACACTCGCAGTTTATCACCTACTTCAAGTAGGTGGTAAGCCACTCGCAAATGAGAAGAGGTGCCCAGGGGACCCCTTCCACTTTGTGAATATGTGCGAAAATATTTTTGAAGAGCAGGCAGTGGTCCCAGGGACAACTGCCTGCCCTTATAAAATAAAAATAAAAAGTAAAAAAAAAAATTGCTAGATTGGAGAAAAAAAGTTGCTTTACTGACAAATCAAACACAGACATGGGAATCTGCTGTCCCCAGCAGGCCATCATCCCTGTGTTTGCAGTCCATTCCCAATGGGTCTCAAATTGCGACCTGCCTCATGAATATTAAAGAGGCAGGTCTTGCAACCCAATTGAGAATCACAAACAGTGTCTCTGACACTGTTGTATATTCCATTTTACGAGTCGCAAAACGTTCCAATTTGTGACTCACAAAATAGAATGGTAGTACATCTGCCCCTTAAACTTTCGTCTCAATTTTTCAGAATTATTGCAGTGATTTTTATGAACTTTCAGGAAATATTTTTTTACCTGCTTTTCATGTACATATATCTTTAAAATAACAGCATCTGCTTCCTAATGTACGTGTGTCATCATTCATTAATATAGCATAGAAATATGGGGAATTCTGACAAACCCCCCAAAGAAGAATATTTATTCTTAGGGTAGTGAAGCGAAGCAAGCGATGGAAAAACAAGTGTCAGGCTGATACAATGACGTCTCGTAATGTGTAGTGGGGCGGGGACACCCGTGCACATGTACTTTCACCCATCCACTCAAAGGCACACACACAAATGCTCACATTCACCCATTCACATGCACACTTACTCACACCCATCCATTTACAGGCACACACTCATGCACCTACCATTCATAAGCACATACACACGCATAATCCACATTCACAGCACACATGCACAAAAACACATACATTCAAGCATACACACATGCACGTAACATTCAACAAGCACTTCCCGGGCCACGGAAGTGACAGCAGGTAGCCTTGGAAGTTGCTGAAGGCTTTGGGGATGGAAGGGACTCACAGGAGATCTTGCCCCCTCCTGCTATTGGCTGACATTGTCATGAGGAACTTGCAAATACGTAACAGAGTACGGTTGTGTAAGTGAGACTTGCTGACCCCACCACACTCAGTGAGGAGGTGCCGTTGATGGACAGTCTGCCCTGGGTTCTTCAGGACTTACACCTGTAGCACCCAGTGCTGACTCTATCAATGGCACTCCACATTGCCATGACTGACATGACCTTACAGACCTTTGTCATGCAGAAGAGGTTACTGCCCTCAAGCCTGTGAAACAGTGACTGTCTGTCAGACTGACCTTTGTTCAGCCTGACAGGAAGTCATAATGCTTTGAAAAAGGGAGGGAGTGGAGCCCTGGCGCCCATAATACCAGTCCACTTATCGTCTGACATTCTAAGAGACAGAGAAATTCTGGAAGGTGATTCCTAAATGGACCAATTCACCAAATTATTTTCCCTTTCCACATAAGCAGATTAGAAAACAGGTGACATTTTTGCACAGTCAATTTACAAAGAAAATGTGTTCAATATAAAAGGAGAAGCATGATGGCACCCATGCAACCTATTCCATGCAATTTATGTACATTGAAGTTTGCCATGGAATGTGGCAGATGCACAATCCAGCACATCCCATATTCACAGAGAGGTACATAGGATAATACACGTCGCCTTTTGATATTGCAGTTTCCATACTCTCTCCATCATGAAATGCATTAGCAGTGGCCTACAGCTTCACATTACAGTCCCCTATTTAGGGATCAAAATGTAAATTTCCGTTTTGTAATGCACATAGTCATTAAGGCGTATGTATGTCAGTGATACCTGTATGGGTGACATGGGAATGTAGCAAGAGGCATTACCACACCCCATTACTATGTCCTTGTGGCTACTAGGATGTGGCTTATGTGAACCAATTAGTGGAGGTCAGTGCAGGTAAACATGGTGGGGCGGGGCGGGGGGCAGTCGACAGGTGACAGAATATGGGAAATTAAATAAATAAATAAATCCTATTCAGTCATCTGTCAACATGCCCCCCGCCCCTCCCCACCGCCCCACTGCACTGAACTGCACCGACCGCCGCTGGGACCAATGCACAGAGACAAGTGTTAAGGGTCCTCTAATTTGTCATACACGGAGGTTTGGGCAGAAAATATAAGTACAGCTTCTGTTCTCACTACCCGGCTATCCCACTGCCCGGAGTCCTGTGACTGAATTGGGGCTTGAGGGTCCAGAAACTGCAGCCAAGCATTTAAGAGGTTCAGTGTGGGAACCCAGTATTGTGAATCAGTCACAGTTCTGTGATTCAGAGCTCTGTCAACATCAGATCTTATCCCTGCAGTTCAAAGCTGCTAAATAAATAAAAACATCAGCCTCAAAGTCTAGAGAATAATAAACAAGCCTCACAGTAGAAAATAGTAGAAGGACATTGTGGACACTCATACAAAAAGTCAACTTTTTAAAATACAATTATAGAAAATAAATTGCCATTTTTTTCTGACAAACAAAAATGTTCACCCATTCTAAAGCACATTATTGGAAAGTCCAACTTGAGCTAGCAATTCAATGTGAAAGGGACTATCATCACAAATGTGACAGGGTAATTGGTATGTAGTAACAGGCACACGAGAGAGAAGAAGGAAACACGATAAGGGGTTTCAGTTTATTCGCACATGCTGAAGAGATATCAATGCTTCATTGAACTTGACTAGCTTGTCCTGAGGGTCAGTGGTGGGATTCTCGCTCCAGGCCGGTTTCTGGGAAGTAACCTTGAAGACCGCATCTGGTAGGACTGAGAAGTCAACAGAAGTTCATTTAAACACAGCAGAGACACAGGCAACCTCATTTGAAGAATTCACCTTCATCTCGAAGAAAAACATCAACAATATATCCTGATGTGAATGTCAGATGAGACTTTCCACCCTCAGTCAACTGCACAGGTGGGACTGTGCCCTCCATTTATTCCCCCCTCTTTAGATGGAGTGGTCTGATAGGAAATTGAAGAACGTGCTGGATTGCTTGTTCTTTCAAGATACATTTTTATGATTAGCAATAATAAATTTAGTGATGGTTATCAAACCATTACAAACATATAACCCAAATGAATCATAGTTCATTAAAAAGTCATTACATGTTTAAAATAGTTTGGCTCAGTTTGGATTAATGGTTAAAATCGTAAATTGATAATGATTGTTCCCAGGCACAGTGGTCCTTGAGTGCAGTAATTCATCACAGTCCCCTGGGGAAATAATTAGGAGAGAACAATATTTTTTCCTAGGCAGACTGGCCCTGCAAATCATAAAAAGTTGTTTATCACAGTCGCCGAGAAAATGAATATTAAATAGCCGTCGTTATTCCTAAACGGACTGGTTCCAAAGTTGGGAAAAAAGATAGATCAGTAAACACGACCGCCCAAGGACAAGAAACGGAGGCAGCAGCATTGTAGACATGTGCGAGCTGTTTACTAATATCGTAAAACTCAATGGCCTTCAGCCCGCATGAATAAAGCGGGACTGTGTTTTGTTTCCAAGGAAAGTAATGCATCTGCCCATGTAAGGGACGCTTACCTACAAGTGCAGAGGTACTGCTGTTTGCAAACCTCTTCCAGTTCCAGTAGTACAACTGGGAAGCTGCAGCAGGTGCAGGATTTCAGCGTGTGATTGGGAATGTCACGTGCCATCTCCCCTGGCTCCTGTTTCTGCTGTGAGTAGCTTTTCATACCATAGAATTACCCACTGTGGGATTGAACCCTCTGTGCGAACGCATGCTTTTTGTTTTTTTCTTTTTTTGCCTTTTTTCCTGCAGAGTTAAAAGTATTTCCTTGTGGGGAACGCCCTTTTCCTAAACCCCACCAACTCTGGGGGGCTTAGTTCTTCAAAGGTGGGGGCTACTTCAGCTCTTGACTGCAGCAAATCTATTACTATTTCCTGGGTCGGATTTGGGGAACGCCGCAAATATATGAATTTTGCTAACCATGCTTGTTCCCACTTTCAAGCCTATCTGTACGTTTACTAATGCAACCGTTCCTGCACTTGCGGTGGAGAATTCCTCAGTAATACAATAATTTGCATCCATAAGAATCATTTTGGAAATTTGTGGCAGCTATAAGTGTAGGTATTTTCAGTCATAAACATAATTTTATGGTCAAAAATGCCTTTGTAAATTTTGAACTACTTTATCTCGGATGTATTTCCAAGGGGGCACATAGCGGTGTTGCCACTTCGGATACAAAATGTATCTCCTTTCAGTTTAGAAATACTTTCCAAATCTATCTTAAATATATGCTGCTGAAATCTCTCTTCGGTCACCTATTCAAGTCTGGGATCAAACATTGAGCATTCAGCCATATTTAAAACTGCCCAGATTTGCTAATTAGTGTCAAAATGTGGCCTCTGTTATACATATGTTGCTCCTGTCTCAATAGGCTGCATGCTATAACAGCGTGAATGCTCCGCCATTTTGAGATTTATTGTATTTATACCTAATTCTATATATACAAGGGTTAGGACTGTTGATCCGTCAGATCTAAAGAGGCGGGCAAGACATTCATTTCCAAAACTCATAGCTTTCTGGGGAATGGGTACCCTTAGCAATGGCACCATATCAAATGAATGCCACCATAATTCATAAAAATACTCTGAACAACGGGTTTAATGTTTGACCCCTAGATGGGCATCATGAAAAGCTAATGCAGCTATTTGACTAGCAACCCTAAATTTTTATGACTGTATAAAGTGCTCCCAGTTTAGGGAAGATGAGAGTTCAGAGAGCCAAACAGCTGCATCTTTGAGTGACTGACAGGGTGGAGGTACTTTTGTACGAAATCAATTTGGTTTTATCCATCCTGTACATCATTGCTCGTGTTTTACAGATGTGAGCTTTCAACTTGATAAATACATTTTATCACTTGGGACCAGAGGTCCATCTCTGAACTGGGACCTTGCAATTCCTAGGAACGACCAGTTACTCTGTGCCCTTTGCTTCTCATGATCGCCTGCCAGGTTCATACCCAGGAAGAAGGACCCTGCCTGCTGGAACCCCAAACCTGTCCCAAGGACTACCTTGAATGACAGAAAGATTACTGCCACAGTTCTGCTCAGAAAACTGACACATACACAGCAGTCCATAAAGTGAGTGCACCACGCCACAAAATACAAAGTGGTAGCCATGTTGTAGTTGTAAATGCAGCATTATTATGGAAAGGCAGAGCGAACTATCTTAATACTGGGTAAAGATGCTCACATTGGTGGCGTTATTTATATTTGTTTGCACACCCTGGCAGACAGCTGCCATGAAGGTTTGTAGTTTTTCATCGGTGTGCTGGCAAATTGATAATAGGAAAAGTAACTCGGTGAAGCTGGGATTTTTTTTATTTTGTTTAAGGTATTCACGTAGCTAACCATAACTTCAAGGAAGTGGAGCACTTAATAAAGATGATGGTGATGAAAACTACTTTTAGCACAAATAAAGAATCAACCCCCTACACAACTCCAGATTGAAACTGCATAAACTTCGCAGGGCTGACTGCATATGGTGTCTCTTGGCGTAGTAGTAACACTTTGGGGCCTATTAGGATGGCGGGCGGACACCCTAGCGGTGCTGGGACCGGCCACCAGTGGTGCAGCAGTCCAGCACCGGTAATTAGGGTGCCACCGCCACTGTAGTGGTGGCATCCTCTATTCCCAGCATTGTGGTGGGCGGTGCTCACAGCATTCCACACATTGTGCATTGGCATGCACAAGGTGACAGGCACCGCGCGGTGCCTGCCACTTTGTCCATGCTAATGCAACAGGGGGGTACCATAGGTACCCCCATGTGCCCCCCACCAACATCCTGGGGGCCCGCAACAGGCCCCGAACAGCGAAATCTGCATGCCTTTCATGCTGCCACGGAAAGGCTGATCCCCGCATGCATAGTACTATGGATGGCGGTGTCTAACAGACACCTCCACCATATTCAAACCTTTTCTGCCCAGTCGACTCATCGACTGGGCGGAAAAGCGGCAGGCGGTCTTCCCGTCTGCCGCGGTACCCCCGCCAACATAATCAGGTGGAGTTTAAATTGCATGCGGGCAGAGAATGATGACGTATGGCGGTGGCGATCAGCCCGCCATTAAAATAGACCCCTTTAACTCTAATAGCAGAGAACCTTCTGAACAGAAGGAAAACAAAAACCTCAACACAAGCTTTCTGCTGCTTCACTACTAAACTCTGTAACTTTCATCCAGAAGACAAGAGAAGAGATCCTAGTCTGCTTGCTCTTCACTAACTTACTCCCTGCTTGCTTCCTTTGCCCAACGTTTCTGCTAGTTTCCTTACTTATATGAATACAATTGTAACCCTGTTGTTGTCTGTCAGACTGTTCTTCTATCCTGTCGTGAGGTGGCTGACATATAGGGAGTTCATTTAAATAAAATGAATTCCAATAATTTAAGGCAGTCACATCTAAACTTGAACAGATGCAAAGTTGCACATCAAAAAATCTTTTGCAAATGTTTTGCAAACATGGCCTCCAAATTTCACTCGCAGTTAAGGACCGGAATCACAAACTTTCTGTCTACCTCAGCTGAACGTAGGTGAGGCTGACCAACAGGCTGGCCAAATTTTCACGCACAGATTTACAGATTCATGACAGGTGGGATTGTATGCTAGTAAGATGCATTTACAAACATAGAAATATGCCAGGATTCTACATTCAAAGGTTTAGAGGCAAGGGATGCTATTTTGTTTTTTTCTGGGTGATGCACCCTGCATACGTTAGCAATCCTCCTCATAGTTGTAAATGTATAGAATTCACTTAGAATTTACAGGCAAAATGCCGAACCTTATTCAATGGGACTTCCGAGGGAGTGCTTTTTCCATGGGCATAAATAGGTTGCATGGGGAGAAAAAAAAAAACCTTACTCTGCTCCAGGGACGTGTTCAATGGGTGGAGCGTGGGTGTTCCTAAGCATCAACCCGTAGATTTTAGCACATTCCCAGATTTACCATTACTGGTAGGCCTGGGAATCCGGCAAAATGCGATGCCTCCCCAGGTGAGGTGCAACAAGGAGAAATATCTGTGTTTCTCCTAATTTGTTCTCTTTCTATCTGTGTTGCATTCTGCAGCATGCATAGAAAGAGGAAAATGCCTCAGATGACTGTTTTTGTGCAGGAAGGAGCCCCTTTCCACACAAAAACAATCCTGCTTACAACGCAGGCACCTTGCACCATGATGCAAGAGTGCCTGCATTGGTGTTAGGCAGCACGTTGTGCGCCAGCACAAGGAAAAGACAGGAATGCATTGTATAATGTTAAAAACAGTGCATTCCTGCCCTTTCCCTATCACGCAGCGCAGCAAGGTGGCTTGCTGCGCTACTTGATATTTTGATAAATGTGCCCTTCAATGTGTTAATGCATATTAAAATTAACATGTTATTTCTAACACCAAAAGTTGCACATTCTATAGGGTACATTTTAGGGAAAATATTTCAATACAATTTGGGATGTCATAGGTTTCCTTGAGTATTCCTGCAATACTTGGTGGAATCCCTAAAAAGTATGGAATCTGTTCCAAGCAGATGAGAAGGGCTAAATGATCAGGGCTTGATCACAGAACATTTTCACCCTGTGCTTTTTCATATCCTGGGTGATATGGTAGTGCTTGGTGAAAACACATTTTACCACTGTATTATGAGAGCAAACATCTGGAGATGGCAATGTGTGATAGGAATGTATTTGTTGCATGGCATTTTGTTGTGGTGGTGATGCCTGCTATTGTTTTTATGATGCAGTGGTATTGTTCTGCAATAGTGCAATGTGATGCTGTTGTATTGTACAGTGGTTGTTGTGTTCTGTTTTGACTGTTATGTTTTGCCCTGTTATCTTTTAATTGTGATCTAATGTTGCTTTCTGTATGTTAATGAGTTATGGTCAGTTGCTTACTTTAGATATGTCTTCTAATGCTGCTACGGTGCAAAGCAAAAGCAGCGCATGCATTTAATGTTCCAATGACATGCAACCATTTACCTCCGTCCAACATGGTAAAATACCACAGTGCCAACAATTTAAGACACTGCCGGTCATCCAAGCTGTTGCAGAGAATGAGGCTTAAATTATCACCTCCAGAGTTCATCGTATGTGATATGTCAGCAGTGTTTCTTGAATTATTTCAGGAATGTTGACATGTGCACGTAATTAAGCGCCATGTCTCTAAATCAGGGAAACTGGCAACATGCCTAAATAACGCACAACATGAATGGAATATGAACGTCTATGAACCTGATCATGCCAGCCAGAGATGTACACTACTTCTATTCTTATTATTATAGTAGGGTCTCGTTGCTTAGTAGACTAAAGTTCGACTGCAGTGATCTGAGTTTGACATCATGGTCCCAGATTTAAAGCCCAGCAGACTCACTTAAACTTTCATCCTTCTGAAGTTGATAAAATGAGTCCCATTGGGTCAAAATATGGAGTTGCTTATTAAGAGCCAAGAGACCCAGGGATGAACGCGAACTTTGCAAATACACGTATTGGCTTAGGTTTAGTATTGTACTTGGAACAGAACACTGTGTGAATCATTGGGGTGCTATGGAGCTCGAACCAGGAAAAACTGCGCAGGCCAGATCTACGAACAGTGAGACACCTCTGATGTCATAGGTGGTGTCTGAGCAGCAAAAACAAATGCTCTACCACAATGCTACAGGTTGCTCTCTGTCACAAGTGCTAGTGAGTGGTGCACTGCGAGGGATTTCACTTGCGGTAAATCCTCCAGTGACAGTTTCATCGTGAATACAGTGATCCAAGGTTAAGCTGGGTAAAATATTTAAGTTCTGCTCAATCGCACATGTTATGTGTAGGGATTTAAAGCTACATTCTGCTTGATCCTTGGTCATACCTGTTTTTTGTGTTAGGATTTCACGTTATTTTAACTGATCTGGATTTTTATGAACCCTTTGGAACCGTGTAATGCTTGCGCTGTGCTAAGCTCCCTAGATTAAAGGGGCTGGTACTCAAAGCATGTTTTTTATCAGACTATCGAGCTCAAATATATAAAACTGCAACAGTATTGCGACCAGAATATTGTGAAGATGAGTAAATGAGTATTAATGATTTCATATTCCTAATCTTACATTTATGTACCTGGAAGACATATTGTCAAAATCCTCAACCGCTCCCCCCCGAACAAATAGCCACCGCATAAACGCAAATCCCTGCTCGCCGCAGCTCCCCGACATTGTATTACTAAGACCTACCTCCCCCTTACTCCTTGACCCCTACTTGTTCCCTCCCCCCTCCCCCCTCCTAGCAGTTCAACCCAAGACAACGTGCACTCAATGAGGTTATCTCAGGACTCACGTACTACCTCAGTACTGCACAGCACACTTGGACTGCCGAGCCAATATGTATACTACTGCTCTATTGTATGACTCGTGCACTAAAACTGTTGTACAGCGCTCCGATACACCCGGGTCCGGCCAGAGCTATATAAAACTCCTTAATAAATAAAAAAATAAAAAAATACATATATGCGCAGTTAGTATATTTAACCTGTTCTTACTCTCACAAAATGTTTGCAGATATTGTGGCCACGATATTGTAGCACGGTATGTGAAAGTTGATATTCGTGTAGTGTACTCAACGACACAAAGAGATTTAGTCAAAGTGCCCAAATTAACAATTGCAAGCAAAAACTGACATTTGTACACAAGGTCGGACCGGTACAAAAGATAGGCCTGGGCACCAAAATAAAAGGTGTCCCCATTAGCGAATCAGATATCTAAAAGAAGGTCCGTATTCTGCAAATCGGTGCAGTTTTGAACTTGTAAATACACACTGTATATTGCTTTGCATGGTATGACAGACTGCATGCATTTTCGTTCGTGCTGCAGGCAATATCAGCGAAATCAACAGTAAAACCTGCCCACCAATCATTAAATCAGGCCGACAAATAGCCCCCAAAAAATAGCCTACACATTGACCGGACAGTCCGGATCAGCCTGTCAAGCACTGTCAGAGTGCCCTATAGGCAAGTCCGATCCAGTTAATTGCACTCCAAAGCCATGGAAGCACTGTCATGTGTAACTATGGCCCCTTATAGTATATAAGGCGCTATACTAATACCATACGACAATACGACAGATTCCACGTTTCAGGAAAAGTAAAGCATTTAAAATATTAAAAGTGGGCAGTTCCTTTAGTGCCCAAAGGATGGCAACATTGGCAAACAAATCATAAACGTTTCAAGGTTACACGTTCCTTGTTTGAATTTCAAGGTTTGTAGTTCATTTCTTGTTTTGAATATTTACAATAGGTATATTATTTCCTTTAATTATCACTTGTATCTGGTATCTGGTTATTCAAGGGTCCAAACAGACAGGAACATTTTGCGCTCATTTCCAGTTAAATGAAAGTTTTGCTGGTGTTTTATTTATAAAAAAGCCGACGTCCTTCATAATGCCCTTGGTCGATTTATTTCCCCTGTAAGGGCACGTTATAACTGATGAATTCACCACTCTAGGGCCTTTGGAATGTAATTACAGATATTCTGCAACGGCCTTGCTCGCTGTCAAGTTTCTCAAAATGTTCTCTGTGTTCCTAATTGTTGCTGCGCGGCAGCCTTGGCCCAAAGCAATATGTGTTTTGTTCAGAAAAAGTGAAATTCTGAATTTCTGTAGCCACACTGCTTCATTCTAAACTCATGACATCCTTTGCACAACCCACATCAAAACTTTACCATATCAAAACTCGATTTTAAGAATTTTGTGTTCACATTTTCAGTGAGGCTTGAATGTTCTCAGCAGAGGTGGAGTAAATGATTTAACGAGATGCAATTGACTCTTTTTGGGCCATCTACCAATGGGTGCCCTCAAGAACAAGAGACTCAGGGGAGCCAAGGAGGCTACTGCACGCTCCGCCACTTCCTATTTATTTATTCTTGGATTTATACAGCGCATAACTGCCCCAGCAAGGGGGCATCCCAGCGCTTCCCACAGAACAGGTGCCAAAGAATGCTCCAACCAACACAGACCAGTTAGGCCGGGAAGAGCTAAGGGGCATATCAACAAGGGCTTTATCTCTGCTTTTTTGGCTTTAAAAGCCAAAAAAGCAGAGATAAAACTAGCACCCTATCAACAACAGGGTGCTAACACGCAAATTTGCATGTTAGCACCCTTTTACTCTACGCTTCCCCTTGCATCTCTAATGAGATGCAAAGGGGGCGTTCCAGAGTAAAATAATAGGAGAAATGTCGCTAAGCGACATTTCTCCTATTATCAAGAATGTCGCTAACCTTGTTAGAGACAAAAAAAGCAGCGCTAACCGCGGTTAACGCTGCTTTTTTACGTCTGCTAATTTTCAGACTTAGCCATGATATCCTATGGAAGAAGGATATCATGGCTAAGTTTGCCTGTCCCTATCAACAAGGTAACGTGTGATTATCGCTATAATCTCACGTTAGCCTGTTAGCGTGTAGATTTTTATCGCTATTGAGATAAGCGTTGCTAATAGCACGCTATCTCAGCGATAAAAATTCACGCTAGCCCCCGATAATTATCCTCACGCTAAGAGCGCTGAGCGATAATTATCGCCGGTTGTTGTTGATATGCCCCCAGGTCTTTAAAGCCTTTCGAAAGATCATATGATTCTGGAGACCTCTGACAGAAATCGGGAGGGAAATCCAGAGATGGGCCGCCTGGACCTTAAAAAAACATCCACCAGCTCTGACTCTTTGAGTACATATCCCCCTCAGTCTACGGTAACAGATACCTGTATCAACACTGGATTTATATTAATAATCCAAGTATAAACATGTGTTAATTTAATGTAGAACGATACCACTTAGAACCGATGTTACCTGTTTTCAGTCACGTGACCTACTCATTCTGTTTCATACTGTATGAATAGCAGAAACCGAAAATTGTAAAAGTACCAAACGTTACTTTTAATTCAAATATTTTCTTCTTTCCTTCTACTAGAACAATGTATCCTTACAGTGCCATCTTATTATATATATTTCGTGTGATTGTTTTTATGATTACACAACACTTCGCATTTTGACAAACTGGCAGCACGTCCAACATGTATTTCATCAAATGCATCAAGTGTGCGGCAAAACGTTTGAGAATTCTCTCCAAGTCTACTCCACTATGTTGTGTAAGTTTACAAAAATGTCATTATATGCCTGTTGCCACTCTCCGTACACTGCCCTTTTTAGGTCTGAACATACAACTTTTGCTGTCGTAAAGAACTCACACTATTTATTCTTTTAAAAAGAATTTTTTTTTTAAAAGTAAGAAGAAGTACATGCAGCAATGGATTGATCTTTGTGGCAGCCACCTTTAGCCACTGGTTTGCATGTGTTTTTCATGTTTTACCATTGCTTGGGTGGGCTGTCCGTCAAGGCCAGGGTATCTATAACATTCTTGCAATAGTTCATTTGTGTTCCAGTTTGGTCTATGTGTTGGGAGCATGAAGTAGCCCTAGTAGTCCATTATTTCTCTTGCTTGTTGTTTTTTCTTACGTTGCTGTCATGATGACATCTTGTTACATTTTCAACGTAAGTACACTACATATTTGAGTAAACTTCCATCATATTAAGAGACCAAAAAAAAAACAATTCTAAGAAAGGGATCAATCGAACTTTGGTTGATCCCTTTCCTATTATTTACCGATTTTATATTGAGTATTTACTAAGACATAATGAATTTCTTTCTTTTTTTTTTGCTCAATAAAAAAAAGTGCAAGAGACCACAATGGGCCCCTGCTTAAATAATGTGGGTTACACAATAAGTGTTATTTCTTCTCTGGCTCTTTTTTGTCACATTTCTTCTTCATTTGTTCCAGGAAGGGGTTAACATGTTGGAAGCAGCCAAGCCACAAATATTGGCCTTTGCTTGATTGCCCTTTATCAATGTCATGTAGAGGATGTAGGAGGCTAAATAAAGTCAGGAACTGCCCTAAACCAGTCCCAGAGCTGGGCCTGTGCAATACACAATCTCTATGTGGGACTTTGCTAGAATGTGAGGCAGGATAGATATATTTTCGAGCAGTGCCAGAGCACCCACACTAGAGTACACCAAGAAAGACTTTGAGCTTCAGGGTGAAGGCCGCTAGCTACCAACTTGGGGGCATATTATCAAGCACGGCGTTAAAATTATCGCCGCTTTAGTGGCAGAAAACTGCCGCTAAAGCGGCGATAATGGGCTTGATAATATGCCCCTGAGAATTTCCATAGAAGCCCATGTTGACACCAGAACATGAGCTTCCATGGGAATTCTCTAAGGCATATTATCAAGCCCATTATCGCCACTTTAGCTGCAGTTTTCTGCCGCTAAAGCGGCAGTAATTTTAACGTCATTTCTTGATAAAATGCCCCTCAGTTTGCCGGGATCGGGAACCTGCTCATAACAGTGGGGACTGAAGATGTCAGTAGGGCCGGGGCAGAGTCAATGTCGCCTCTCTCCACGGTTTGTGTGCGGATGCAAACCAGCAGAATTGGCACCACTCCAGTCCCCAATTAACAGAAATGGGAGCAGCCCACAAAGGCCTTTAAAAGTACAGTGTGAAATAAGAGACATTGCATCTATAGCAACAGCCATTGGGACAATACTTGGTTCAATAAAGGACCAGTCCATTCTTACACATAGGAGTTAGCTACCATTCCAGAAGAATGCCAGAAAATAACAGTCTAATAATTTTCCCCAGAGGCAATGCCTCCTTCTCCACATTGACTGCATTACTAAAATATCTTGGGCCTAATTTATGAGACTCCTTGCACCTCTAGAACGTCACTTTTCGTGACGTTCCGTGGTGCAGAAGCCTGCGTGATATTTATCAGGCAGCACTAAGCCCCCTTTTTGGCTTAATGCTGCCTGATAAATATCAGTCCCTTTAAGCAGTTTTCTGCGTTAAAAGGGCGTGCAATGGGTGTTGCTGGGGGCGTTCCCAGCAACATCCATGGCCTTTTGACACTGCCCCAGATTTACCAGAAATCGTAAATCTGAAGCAGCGCCAAAAGCTTACACCTCCCCAGGGAGGCGTAAGGGAGGCACAACAAGGAGAAATATTTTTATTTCTCCTCGTTTTTCCTTTTTCTACGTGTACTACATTCTGCAGTACACATAGAAAGAGGAAAAAGCCTCTGTGATTATTTTTGTGCAGGAAGGTTTCCCTTCCTGTACAAAAATAATCATCCCCCCAATGCAGGCACCCTTGCACCATGGTGCACAGGTGCCTGCATTGGCACACAGCAGCCCATTGTGTGCCGGCGCAGGGGGAAAGGACAGGAATGCGCTGTATCTTATAGATACGGCACGTTCTTGACCTTTTCTTTTGCCGTAGGGAAGCGCAGCAGGAAGGCCTGCGGTGGAGCCCTACGGTAAAACCTCATAAATGAGGCCCCTTGTACCTAAGAGATTCTAGGAGCAGCCTGATTCAGCACTGGCTAGTCCCAAACACAGTGATAACTCCCCAAGTGTAAGTTTGCGAATTAGTGCACTCTGCATTTCATAGATACTATTTGTGCCATAATTGGAGTACCTTTTTATTCTCAAGTTAAATCACCCGCTTCTACAATGATCTACTACACTGTGAGGGAGAAGCACTGGGATTTTTTTTATGTTATCCCTAAATAGGGGCTAATAAAACCCAAGATGAAGAGCTGCATATGTTATGTAAGTGATGAGCGCAGTGCAACCAAATGTGATAAAGTGAAAAGGTGAGCTAAAACTAACTAACCAGAGAAAAAATACATTTATTAGTTATCTGTTGTTGTTAGGAATAAAAACAGTGCTAATGCAGTTTTAACATAATAAATGCACCGTCGGTCTACATGTTTCTTTTAATTAAGATTGTCCATTCTGGCCTAGTGAAAAATGGCCGACAATTACAGCCTGCATTTGAGTAGATGAAATAAGAAGAGAGGACTCGCTGAATATGGTTGAAATCCTGACCTCGGCCTCTGTCTGTATTAAAAGTTTCCGTGAGGACAGCAGCTCCGGGCTTGACGCCAGTTATCCTTGGGAGAGAATAAAAGCCACAATGAACTTTGATAAACTTGCGGTGGCTTCACTATGATTCCGAGGAAGAGCATTCATGGATGTTGCATTTTTTAGTTTGTGTTTCCTTCTTCCGTGTTTTTATTTTTGAGATTTTCGAGAGCGGAGGTTTTTTCTAAATGTTGTGAGTCAACATCCTTTCCTGCTCGCTCTGCTCAACGGACGTTTAGAGCTTGTTTGTAACTTTTAATGTGTAAGTTTTTGCTATAAATATTGTTAGACTAGAGAGGGTCTAAGGCCACTTTTTCCCGAACCTATGCTCGAGAGGATCAACGCTGATTGAGAGGACGGCGACTCGGGAGACTTTACTGAGAGACCTGTCCTGACCTAAATACGACATTTAGCTAGAATAGGTAATTATGAGAAAAATGATTTTGCTATTGATTGACTTTCATTTGAACTAATTTAGATAAAAATAACCTTTGTTTGAATCACAGTGTCGGGTGGTTATTTCTTTGTCAATTTATTGGGATCTCAGAGATGTTCTTATTGTTTAAATCATGACTCGAGACAAATCAATTAGGTTACATTGACCTCAGTTTAGATGCAGATTGATTTAGGAGTTCTCTCGTATATTCAGTGTGGATAGAGTAATGGAGTGAATGTTAGTGTGATGGGCCCTAGCGTATGATGAGTGTATGTGCGTATGACTGTGGAATTACTCTGTCCGTGGAAGTAGGGAGAATTTATAAGCTCCGATCTGCAGCAGTTTCCTGGTAGCAGTATGATGGTTTTGATTATTGTCTTGATTTGATAGATTGCTTGTACATAGGCTTTTGGATTTATTGATTTATTGATTGATGTTGATACATGTACTAACATTATATGTTGAAGTCGTCATATTTAGTTCTATGTAGTGTGTACGGCTTCTGGAACGTAGGGAGCTGGTGACGGTTCCGTAGTAGGGCAGAGGGAAGTGAGTGCTGCTCTCGGGAAAGACGGGATTGTTGGCCCTGCACGTATGCAGGGAAAAGCGTGTGACAATTGAAGTTGCGCGTCGCATTGTCTGGGTTCGGAATCAGTGACATCGCCGTGTGTTACTATTAGAGACATATTTCCAGTATAAGAGGAGCGTGTATGGTAGTGAAGGTTATCTGTGAAACTCTAGTCTTAAGTCCCAGGGATCCGTAAGGTTTGCCGTTAAAGCTTATCGCTGGAGGAGTAATAGGTATTCTCTGAACTTGATTGAAGGACTGGGCAGAGGTAAGCGCTGCTTGGTTAACGTGTGTTATAATTCTGTAGTAGGACAGACTGTTTGCTGTTCTCGGGAAAGGCAGGATTCTGTGTGGATGTGCTACATTTTCTAGTGTGAAAGTGCGTGAATGTATGAGCATTTAGTTGATTGTGAGACTCTTTGGAGCATTCCTAGAGAAAACAGTTATTGGATGCATGTTAGAAGGGCAGAGTAGAGGGATGTGCTACTGTGTCAATGAAAGTAATAATTCCGTAGTGGAGCAGAGGTAAGCGCTGTTCTAGAGAGAAGCGGGATTCTTGTGAAAAAGACCTTTCTTTACTATTCTATGGTTAGCGAAGCAGACAATGGAGATGTTTTTATGTTGTAACTAATAGATTTTGTAGAATCTTAAACGAAGTCTACTGAGAAGGCTTTGTAAAGGAGGGGTAGACGAGTGACAGGAGACAAAGTAAAAGCGACTGCAGCGACTACTGACGTCAGACAGACCGCGCTGTAATTGGGCAGTGGATTAGAACAGTGCTCGCGCTGTGATTGGTGCGTTGGTGTGAGCCACGCAGGGATTGGAAGGAGTACAGGGTGACGTGGACGCTCCAGGATTGGTGCGTTGGTGTGAGTCGCGCTGTTATTGGATAAAAGATCGTACAGTTGCGGAAAGGACTAGAGGGTTGTGGTAAACACGAAAATGTATTACCAAACGGAGGAAAAGAAGAAGAAATCCTTGTTCGGTAAAATTAAAAAATGGTTCGACAAGGATAAGGACATAATAACTAGAGAAGGCGAACTGCTACCTCCGACAAGAACCCCTGCATCCTTCATGGTTGTGAAATATGGGTATCATACCTGTATTTGGTTAGACAATTGGGCTAAGTACACTAAAGAAGATGGTGTTTTAGCGTTCCCGGAACATGGTTCATTTAATCTGGCCGTGTTGAGAAATTTACGGGAAAAGATGATGTGTCTAGAGCCTAGACCAAGGCCGACACAGTTTGAGGCATTGGTGGAATGGGAAGATGAGGTGCATGAGCGAGAAAAGCAGAGGAGTGGAGGTAATTATAGGTATATTTTTGGGAGGAAATATGATTGTGAAACTCATCATGATCGAATGAGGAGATGGCGAGATGCTAGTATGTCAGAGGGACTATATCCTATGAGAACTGTTGAGGAAGCAGAAGGGAGGAAAGGTGCGGAAAAGGTACCTGATACAGAATTGAGGAGGTATGGGGCTAATGATTATGAGGATGAAGCCTTGGAAGACATGATTTACAAGAGACCACCTCCATATAGACCAGTACCAGAAGTGAGAACACCAGTTGCTACTCCAATAAGAGATACTTTGCAGATCATTAAAACAGAAGTTGCGACACCTGATTTGAAAAGTGGTAGCTCTTTCGCGGAAAGAGAGAGAGAGAGAGAGCGAGAGAGAGAGAGTGCAATCGGGGATGAGAAAACAAGAGAGTTAGCAAGAACAACATCTGAGTTGACAGAAAAGATCAGAGAATTAACGAAGAATCTAGAGGCTGTTACAGTGCCTGTTACCATAGGTCCGGTTATGCCTATTTTTGATAAGCAAAGAATGAGTGAAAATGGTTTGACGGTTCCCTACGTAGGAAATGGTTTGGTTAATTCTTCGGGAGAGTCAGGAATGAGGATGGAAGAAAATCATTTGAGACAGCTGAGACATGACACATGTGGTGGAGGGTCAGATGTACAGCCTAATTCGGGATCGAATACTGGTTGTTTAGGAAGATCGATTTTAGAACCACAGAGGATGGCAGAACAAGTTAGTACAGTGAAAAGATCTACAGAAATAACGGCTGAGGATTTGAATGATTGGTTAAAAGTTCTTCAAAAGAAGGATAAAGATACACAGGCAGTTGATGTAGCCAGGTTGCGCATAGAACTGGAGGAACTCATAGCAGGAACAATTCCTACAGAGATGTTGAAAAATCATCATGATGGAGAGTTGTTATTCATGTGCAAGAGTATTACATGGAGGGCTAAGAATACACATGACAGGTTGAAAGGAATAGCGAGTGAAATGGGAGTTGATATGGATAAGGTGAAAGCTTTGCAGAAGCCTTACAGGGTGGATTTTTCTGACAAGGACATTGAGAATTTAAATGATGTTGGCAGAACAGGGCAGATTAAGGAAATGATTTCCTTATTGCGAAAATGGGGTGATGTGGAAAAATGGAAGGATAGGTGGTACAAGAAAAGGGAAGATTCAGTGGATAGGACTTACTCAGCATTTCCCATGAGAGAGAAGGAAAAAACAGTGGATGCCTATCCTATGAGAGAGATTCCTGGAGGAGGATATGTACATGTCCCATGGACTAGACAGGATATTTTGTCATTTACGAATGATTTCCCTCGACTGAGAGAAAAGCCCGTCGAGTGGTATAGGCAGGTAGACAGGTTTGTGAAATTGTCAAAAGTGCTGTGGATTGACCTGAATAGTCTGTTTGATATAATTGTTCCAGCAGACTTGTGGGCAGAGTGTAAAATAGTTGTAGATTGGCCTGCTAAGGAGTACCCGAGAGATCAGAAAACAGGAGCCCCAGACCCGGAGGTTATGAAAAAGTACGAGCAGGTTATTGTGTTCCTGAAGAATAAGGTACCCCCTAAAGAAACAGACTGGGTTAAGATAGATCGAACACATCAGGAAGCAAAAGAATCAGTTCATGCTTTTTATGAAAGGCTGATACTGGCTTTTAAACAGTTTAGTGGAGATGAACACCTGGGTGATAAGGATTTGAGTCATTTTGTATACAGATTTGTATATGGCTTGAGACCTGAAATAAGTGAAAGGATTCGAGAGCACACAGTTGATTGGCAGAGTAAAAAGATTGATGAAATCTTGAGACATGCGAAATACTTCAGTGATGAAATTTAGGCAAAACAAAGAAAGCTGAAAGAGAAAGCAATGTGGGCACAGGTGAAAGTTGCAGAAAGACAAGAAGCACAGCTGGTTGAACAAGCAAATAATCCAGGAAATAGGCCCAGATATAGTACAGGAAAAGGAAAGGGGAATTTAGAGGAGGCCAAAAAGAAGTTCCCATGTCACAACTGTGGACAATTGGGGCATTGGAGATCCGAGTGTACGAATCCACCATTAGTGAGTAATGAGAATAAATCATTGAATCAACAGGTGCAGAACGAGGGGTGTAATCATCAGCAGCAACAGCAGAAGGTTGTCAGACAGCAGAGTCAAGAGCCAAAACCGCCCTTGCCGCAGAATAGAGGGTCCCAGAAATATAACCAGGACTCAGGATTCTACGATGATGAGCAGGTAAACAAACCGAGACGTTCAAACCCGGTACAACAGTACTGGTTAAAGAATGAAGGGAGTGAGTCTGAAGGGGACTATTGACGGTGCCGAAGAGAGGAGGAAGAGTGCATACTTGGAGCAACTCTAGAAATAGACCAGGCAGGACCATTTGTAGATGGGAAAATAAATGGGGAAAGTGTTACTTTTTTGGTAGACACAGGAGCGACAAGATCAACTGTCAGGTCAGCAGATATAAGAAATCTTCCTCTCTCAGACGAAGCAATCCAAGTGGTTGGTGTAGCTAATACACAGATTAAGACTCAACTTACTAAACCAGTAAGGGTAAGAATAGGGAAATTTTCAGATATGCACAGGTTTGTGGTCTGCGATACTAGTCCAGTGAACTTGTTAGGTAGGGACTTATTGTGTAAAATGAATTGCACAATTTTTTGTACTCCGGATGGAATAGCTTTTGAGACACCAGATGAGGATGTCTTGTATAGAATGACTCTAGATAATAGAGAAAGTGAGATTGTTGGGACATATGCTGTATTTAATCCAGATGACTTGCCTCAAGAGTTGAGGAATACAGTAAAAGCAGCGGTTTGGGATTTTACTGGAGAAGATGTGGGATTGATGAATAACGTAGATCCAGTAAAGATTACAGTGAAAGAGGGAATCACTTATCCTAATATCCCACAGTACAGATTGACACCAGAGATAATTGAGGGAATAACCCCTATAATTGACAAGATGATTCAACAGGGTGTTTTGAGAGAGTTACTGAGTAGCCCATGTAATTCACCGATAATGGGGCTGAAGAAACCTAATGGGAAGTTCAGGATTGTACAAGATTTGAGAAAGATTAACAAAATTGTGGTAGCATGTTGTCCCATTGTGCCAAATCCGTCAGTGATTTTGTATCAGATTCCTCATGATGCTGAATGGTACACGGTGATTGATTTGTGTCATGCTTTCTTTTCAATTCCATTGCATCATGACAGCCAGCCGATTTTTACATTTCGGTTTGGACAGCGTATTTTGGCATGGTGCCGTATCCCACAGGGGTATACAGAGAGTCCATCAATATTCAATCAGTTGTTAAAGAAGTCTTTGGAAAGTTTGATCATGCCTGAGAGTTCGGTACTAGTACAGTATATCGATGACCTACTTGTGGCATCGAAGACACGTGAAGCTTGTGAAGTAGATACCATAGCTTTACTGAATCAACTGGCAGATGGAGGGTTAAAGGTATCTCCAGCCAAATTGCAGTTTTGCAAGAAAGAAGTACATTATCTTGGACACAATATTGAAAAAGGTCTGAGAAAAGTGACCAATGACAGGATCAAAATTATCAGAGGGATGAGAGCCCCAATGACCCAGAGAGAAGTTAGAATGTTTCTGGGAATGGTGGGTTATTGTCGTCAGTGGATAAGTAACTTCTCCCTGATAGCAAAGCCACTGATTAAATTGACCAAAAGTGAAGTGAAAGACCCATTGGAACTGAATGCAGAACAAATGGCAGCGTTTGAAGAATTGAAGAGCAGAATGTGTGAAGCTCCTGCTTTGGGAATGCCAGACTATGAGAAGGAGTTTGAATTGTACTGTAGTGAGAGAAATGGATGTGCACTTTCAGTGTTAATCCAGAAACATGGACGACTGAGAAGGCCAATTGCGTACTTCTCATCAACACTTGACCCAGTAGCTGTGGGTTTGCCAGGTTGCCTGAAAGCAGTAGCTGCTACATGCAGAAGCTTAGAACAGAATGAGGGCATAATAATGGGATATCCTGTAAGGGTGTTCGTACCTCATGATGTGGCAATTCTTTTGACAAGAAGCAGGACTCAATATATGTCACATAGTCGGCTGACTAAATATGAGAAAATCATTCTGGGAGCATCAAATGTGACTCTTGAGAGATGTGTGAATGTGAATCCAGCAACACTCTTGCCAGATGCTGAAATTGTGAGTGTGAGAGATGATGTTGATCATGATTGCTTGGATGTGCTTGATTACTGTACAAAACCGAGACCAGACATAAGAGATCTGCCACTGCCTGAGAGTGATCATGTGTTGTTTGTGGATGGATCATGTCTGAGAACTGATGATGGTGTGTTGAGTGCAGCATATGCGGTGTGCAAGGTTTCAGAGGTTATGGAAGCTTCGTCTTTGAAAGGAGTAAGGTCTGGTCAAGTAGCTGAATTGGTGGCATTGACGAAAGCTTGCAAGATTGGGAAAAATTTGAGAGTGACTGTGATGACTGATAGTCAGTATGGATTTGGAGTGGTTCATGATTTTGGCCAACTTTGGCTACAGAGAGGTTTCTTGACGTCAAGTGGGACTCCTATAAAGAATGCTGAAGTGATTGGAAAGTTGCTTGAGGCGATACAGCTGCCTAAAGAACTAGCAGTTGTAAAATGTGCTGCTCATGGACAAGGAGATGATTTTGTTACTCTTGGTAATCGCTTTGCAAATGACATAGCACAGTATTGTGCAAAGAACGATCATTCGATTAACAAGGGAAGAGAAAGGGAAATGTCTTTTTGTTCTGTAATGTTTACTAATGTCCTGGAAACATAGGATGAGGTGAAACAGTTGCAGGATGAAGCAGGAGATGAGGAAATGAGGGATTGGATAAAGGCAGGTTGTGCTCCAAGAGAGAAAGATCATGTTTGGATCTATAGAGATGGAAGACCAGTTATGCCAAATTCCATGCTGTCAACAATGGCAAGGATGTATCATGGCCAGGGACACCTGGGGAGGGACGCTATGATTAGGTCCTTTAAACAGACCTGGTACAATGCAAAGTTCAGGCTGATTGCAGAGAGCATCTGTCAGAGATGTTTGATGTGTCAGCAGTTCAATACTGGAAAGAAAACAGTGGTGAGCCTAGGAACAATAGGTAGAGAAGGAGGTCCTTTTACCAGAATGCAAATAGATTTCATTGAAATGCCACTGGTCAATAGATTGAGGTATGTTCTGGTGGTAGTCTGTTTGTTCTCAAGGTGGGTGGAAGCTTATCCGACTAGAAGAAATGATGGAATAACAGTGGCAAAGTTGCTGCTAAGAGAGTTGATTCCTAGGTACGGGTTCCCAGTGACAATTGAGTCAGATAGAGGGGGACACTTCTACAATGAGCTCATGGGTTTGATTTGTGAAGCATTGAGCATACAGCAGAAGCTACATTGTGCATACAGGCCAGAGGCTTCTGGCGTTGTTGAACAGATGAATGTCACAATCAAAAACAGAATTGGTAAGATGTGTTTAGCCACTGGAATGAAATGGCCTGATGTCTTGCCTCTAGTGCTAATGACTATTAGGTCTACTCCAGATAGAACTACAGGGTTGAGTCCACATGAAATATTGATGGGACGAGCAATGAGACATGCATTCGTGCCTGTCAACAAATTGATGACAATAACTGATGACATGATTTTGGATTACTGTACAGGCCTGGCTGACGCAGTTCATTCTGTGTTTCACCAGGTTGGAGGAGACGCCACCACACTTGAAAAGAAGCAAGCCCATGATCTGAGTCCAGGGGACTGGGTGAGGATAAAAGTGCACAGAAGAAGAAATTGCTTGGTTCCGAGGTGGGGAAGGCCAAGGCAAGTCATTCTGACTACGACAACTGCTGTAAAGTGTGCTGGTGTGAGGAACTGGGTTCATGCAAGTCATACTCTGAGAGTTCCAAATCCAAAGAATGGGACTGGGAAAGAGTATTTTGAAGAATCAGATTCCAGTGATGATGCGGACACTGAAACAGTGAAAAGAAAAAAGAATCCTGAAAGGGGGGAAGGAGAGTTGGAAAGAGAGTCAGGTGATTCTTTTTTCTTACCGAGAGAGGCTTCAAGAGAAACAGAGGGGACCTTACGGGAAGTGGTTGAGGAGGAGAAAACTGTTGGAGTCCTGAAAGTTATCTTGACTGACATTGGAGAAGAGTCAGATGCTCAGGATATTGAAGATCTGATACAATTTGATGTTGCTGAAGAAGAAGTAAAAAGTGATGAAAATCCAAGTTGAGTGAACTAAAAGAGTCACTTGGAGAAAAGTGAAGAAGAAGAGTTTTAAAATTAGCAGATTGAAATAATCTAGTGTTCTAGTGATTCAGTAGTGGAGTAGTAGAGGCTAAGTCAAAAGACACTGCCAAAGTAATAAGATGGCTAACACAGAAAATAATCAACGTAGATGTACCTTCTTGAAAAGATGGTGTAGAATGTGCTGCTGCTGTACAGGATTATTAATGCTACTATGGAGTGTACTTGCTTTATTAGTTACTTTTAGGGTTACAATAGACACTTTTGGAATACATACTGAGAATATGACTAACATAGGGAAGAGTTCACAGAAAATTGTGCCAACTAGAATTAGTAACATTTACATACATAAAGATAGATCAATTAATGATTTTTCTAGCAATGTTTTTTCAAAGTTGTTGTATGAATACGTAAAGACAATGGAAGTAAGGGATTGCTACGTCTGTATGCAATTGCCTGCATACGTTTCAGAGGGAGTTACTTATCATCATCTTCCAGCTACGTATGGGATTACATGTAGTGTTTTTTATTTACTAGGGAAAATAGATTATGAGATGTCTAATAAAGATAACATTTTTGGGCAATTGCCGATGAATAAGAAACTGAATCCTGCAAAAGAAGTTAACATTTTTGGTGAGATTTTTATTGAGACAGAAGAATTAACAATAGATTACATCTTTAGAAACAATTTAACTTGTAGTTTGAAAGAAGAAGAAAAGGCTTTCTTGGATATGGTAGAAAAAAGAAGAGTGAGCATGCATGAAAAGGCAGGAGAATATAAAATGAGTGAGACAATATGGGATATTGAGATGGGAAAGGAGTTGAAGAATGGGGCCAGTCCAACTTTGGCTTTAGATGCACCACAGAAGGGTAAACTATGCATTACCAGAAGGAAATCCCAATATGATAATTATTTTGTTGGGACTAGTGAGCGTCATGATACATACTTTATTGCAACAGGATGGGGATTTAAAGGTGGAGAAGATCCAGTTTTCCCGGGAGTGTAATATATTTGTGGGAATAAGGCTTATTACAGGTTGCCTGACCATTGGTATGGCACATGTTATGTTGGCCTGGTCTTTCCAAAGATTTTTCATATAGATAAGATAGAGGATGTAGAACAAATTAATTTACTAACACGCTTTAAGAGAGAAACTTGGTCAGAAATTGTAGGGGATATTTTTGGAGCTTTGATTCCAGCAGTGGGAATTTCATTAAATGCATATGGAATTCGGAAGCTGTCAACAGTGGTGGATCGCCTATCGACAAGCACCGCTGGAGGATTTCTATTGGTAAATACGGAGATGGTTGCCTTACGCGCCATGTCTATGCAAAATCGACTTGCCCTTGATATTCTATTGGCCAAAGAGGGTGGAGTCTGTGGAATGCTGAAGGTTCAACATTGTTGCACTTACATTCCTGACGAAAGCAAAGATCTAAAGATCTATATCAAAAATATTACAGATTTGCATGAAGAATTAGTACCACTGGAAGCTGAAAGTATCTGGACTAAAATGGCTAATAAGATGATTGCTGTTAAGAACTTAATTGCTAAGATAGGTAGTAACATATTTGGTAAGATATTGTTTCCATTGACATGTGTGATTGTTGCTTTATTGATACTTAGATTAGGGTGTTTGTGTTGTAAAAACAGGAGAGGGAAAAAGAAAATGATAAAAGAAAATATTGAAAAGAGACAAAAAAGGTCAAAGAGAGACCCATAAGAAATAGAATTAGAAGAATTTAGGGAGAGTGTGTATCTAGAATCAAAAAGAGCTGATGAAAGGGAGACTGGTGTGTAGTGTCATACAAAAAGACATTTGAATTTCTCCTAAGAAATGGGGACAACATTTTTTTTTTGGGTTAGTTTTTTGTGGTGATAATATATCACCAAAGGGGGGATTGCTGGAGCAGGGTTTTCTGTTTAAACCCGAACATCAGCTTATATTTGTATATGTCATAATTAAAATTACTAATAATTAATTACTAGATATTAACTTTGTTGAGTTTCTGACTAATCAACCTTGCTAATGAAAGAATTACACGTGGGAATGCATTTGTGTTGCTTTACTAATACGTGAACTAAGTTGGTGAGTAAATTAATTAAATATGTGTAGCTAAAGTGCTATTTGTTATGTGTTTGCGCTTTGAAATAATACGCTTTAATGCTTCTTTATGTCGCAAATGGCTAGATAAATACATACACATAAGGGTTTAAATGGGAATTAACACTGTATAATCATTACGATGTAGTAACGTTGTTTTGTGTTTCTTTTAATTAAGATTGTCCATTCTGGCCTAGTGAAAAATGGCCGACAATTACAGCCTGCATTTGAGTAGATGAAAAACGAAGAGAGGCCTCGCTGAATATGGTTGAAATCCTGACCTCGGCCTCTGTCTGTATTAAAAGTTTCCGTGAGGACAGCAGCTCCGGGCTTGACGCCAGTTATCCTTGGGAGAGAATAAAAGCCACAATGAACTTTGATAAACTTGCGGTGGCTTCACTATGATTCCGAGGAAGAGCATTCATGGATGTTGCATTTTTTAGTTTGTGTTTCCTTCTTCCGTGTTTTTATTTTTTAGATTTTCGAGAGCGGAGGTTTTTTCTAAATGTTGCGAGTCAACATCCTTTCCTGCTCGCTCTGCTCAACGGACGTTGAGACTTGTTTGTAACTTTTAATGTGTAAGTTTTGCTATAAATATTGTTAGACTAGAGAGGGTCTAAGGCCACTTTTTCCCGAACCTATGCTCGAGAGGATCGACGCTGATTGAGAGGACGGCGACTCGGGAGACTTTACTGAGAGACCTGTCCTGACCTAAATACGACATTTAGCTAGAATAGGTAATTATGAGAAAAATGATTTTGCTATTGATTGACTTTCATTTGAACTAATTTAGATAAAAATAACCTTTGTTTGAATCACAGTGTCGGGTGGTTATTTCTTTGTCAATTTATTGGGATCTCAGAGATGTTCTTATTGTTTAAATCATGACTCGAGACAAATCAATTAGGTTACATTGACCTCAGTTTAGATGCAGATTGATTTAGGAGTTCTCTCGTATATTCAGTGTGGATAGAGTAATGGAGTGAATGTTAGTGTGATGGGCCCTAGCGTATGATGAGTGTATGTGCGTATGACTGTGGAATTACTCTGTCCGTGGAAGTAGGGAGAATTTATAAGCTCCGATCTGCAGCACTACTGCCTAATGTGTGTTCAAAAAGGTGTAGCTAAAAGATAAATCAAAGGAGCAGATACAACCTACAACACCAAATATCTCTGCTGGAGGGGCATGGTGTTCTGGTCAACCTGTGTAGAAAAAGAGATAAAAGACATCACATACTCATGTACAAAGGAGAGGGGGGCACCTGGAAACAAGCTGCCGAGGGGGACTTGGGCACTTTTCCAGGAGTTCCAAATGAACGGCTGGGTTCATGAGAGCTCTGGGAGCAGGGAAGCACAGTCCGTTCTTGGAAACTCGGGCTAGTGTGCTCAGGTGCAGAGTGGTTAGGTCAGGTGAGTTAATGCGTCAGAGGCCCTTAAAGTTGTCAGTCTTGCAAGATGAAGAGACAAAAATCAGGACAGCTGGGCAACTCTTGAAGTGGGTTTCTGCGGTGTTGATGTCCCTCTACGGTTGCTCTGTCTTGGAGGTGTTGGAGTCCGGATTGGACTCCAACAGGCATTGGTTGTTGCAAGGAGTCTGGTACACCAGATATTGGTGCTGTGCAGCTCCAGTTGGTCCTTGTGCCTTCTTACTTGGTGGGGAGATAGATCTGACCTCCTGGAGCACGACTACCTCTTCCTGAGTGGCTGCTACATCATTGGAATCAGGAGGCAGCAAAACGGTAGACCGGACTTTCTGTTTGGTGCCTACAGGCTGCAGGGGAGTAGCTCCTCTGCTCCAAGGGAAACTGCTGGATATTTGGGAAGTGCTGGCATCCTACCGGAGTTCTTGGCAGATGCATAGTGGCAGGAAGAGTCAGTTTGGCGTGATTGTCGGAACAGGTGCAGACAGGCAGGGTTTGGTACAGAACAAGTCATCAGCTGTTTCTCAGATCTTGCATTCTTCGCTATTCTGTGTCTCTTCTTCTTGTGTCCATCAAAACGGAGTTCCTGGCGTCAGGGGTGCCTCCTAAATACTCAATTTAGGGGCCTTAAGGGGAGTGTAAGGTAGTAACCAATGGGCTACTTCCCTTTGTGTTGCCTACATCCCCTATTTGACCACTTCCTGACCCAGTGTATCTAATTTCACCAAAAACCGAGATGGTGGAATTCTATAGTACATGTTTACTACAGGAAGCCCACCTTAGGGGTGTAACTAGCCTGATAGTAAACTTGACTAGCTAATTTTCTCACCCGTCCACGTGCCAAATGGGCCCTGGGCAGGAGGTGGCATTTCCCCTGTCTGGGGGAAGCGAGGGTTGTATCTCAAAGGTGGCAGATGCCTTTGAAGCTTCCTGCCTTGATATGCTAATTACTAGCCATCCTGCTTGGAGGAAGTGGCATTGTTTCTGACCTTAGGGGGTAAAAAACCTGTCTGTGGTGCCAAGCTGGTCTACACCAGTCAGCCAGTACACTAAAAGTTTGTAGGTTTTCAGGGGCACCTCTAAGGTGCTCTATGGATGCATGTTTTAATAACTCCACTACTGGCATCAGTATGGATTTATTAAGACAAGATATTTGATACCAAACACCATAGGTTTCAGGGAAGCCATCATGTAGCTGAGGAGCTCGCAATGACGAGTGCCCTGTACATGTACTCAAGATGTCTTCCCTGTTCACTTGTACTATCTAGTAATTGGACTGGACAGCATTGGAAGGTGGTTTATTAGTTGTGATAAGTAGTGACTTACCACTAGCAATAAGGCCACTAAGACAATGAAAGGTCTCAATAAATGATTCCCCTCCTCAACCCTTGGTAGCGGACACTGAGCAAGCAGGCTTAACTTAGGAGACAAGTGTGTGAAGTTTTTAAAAACACCAATACATTAAATAAGTAAAACACAACACACAATTAACATAGGTTATATTTTTATGAACAAATAGACACCTAAATGACAAAAATCCAATGTAGGGTACAAAAGATATGATTTTTCAAAGAATAAAAGTAAAACTAGCTCTTATAAGCAAATTGCAATCAAAGGGTTAAAAACGGTCATGCTGGATGAGGATAAAGTCAAGAGTTCTTTACACTTACTTCCAGAGGTGTTGCTTGATGCAGGAAAGTGGTCCACAGCTCCAGCCAAGGGTTCAGATGCTCTGGTTTGCTTCTTGAGGTCTGGGACTCGCACAATGCACCTGGTCAACTTCTGGAGCTTTTTACAAAAGTCACACCAAACATCTCCAAACTTCTGGATCTTCTTCCAGAAGGTCTCCTTGAGGGTTCAGAGTATCTACAACACCAATCCAGGGGTCTAGAATCTTTGAAAAGTCCATGGACGCACTCCAGGCTGAGGAGTTCTTGTTGGAGATAGTGCAGGAATGCTCTTCTAACCTGTTGCTTTCAGGGAGTCCACAACTTCCGCTTTCTGAAGCAAGGCAAAGTCCTTAGGGCTGTAGTTCCAAGTGTGCAGCAGGTGCAGTCCTCTTGGTGTGCAAACCAGTGGTTCCAACAGGGCAGTCCTTCTTCTCTTGATTATTCCAGGTAGGGATCTGAGTTACCTTTGCAGCTCTACCATATTTATGCAATGTTCCTGGGCCTCAAGTGGGGGGCACCCCTGACCAATGGGATGCAGTGTGCCACCAGGTGTATGACCACTTCCTCCAAAGTGTGGGATATTCTTCCCCCAGAAAGCACCAATTTTCAAAAATCCAAGATGGAGAAAATATCTCCTTGGAGGATAGATCAGGCTAAGCTAATCCACTAGCATGGCTAAGATTCCCTAACACTCCCCTTCCAGCCCTCTTCCTAACCTAATTACAAGGGCTCCTGTGTGGCTGGGAGCACGGGATCTGGGGGTAAGCCTGTCCTGTCCTAAATTGTCATTCTCCCTTTGAAGACCAGTTAGCTACTCCACCTTCACCCTGCCTTCTGCTTCTGCAGTTTCCGTTCTCCTCCCACAGGAATCCTTTGTTTCTCTAGCAGGTCACTTCACAAATCATTAAGACAGCTTGGCTCACTTTGGCAGAGGCTAGCCAAACAGAGAAGGGCTGCTGTATGCTGGATATTGACTAACAGAAAATAAAGTGTATTAACTTCTTTTCTGTGAAAGTTATTTGAAGTCTAACAGTGACAAATGTTAGATTTATCATAACTATAATTTTAAGTCCTTGAATTATACTTTCATCTCATTCCTGTCAATATTTTTACATGTGCAGTTACTTGTGTGAACTGACCGAAAATCTGAAGATTCTCTGAGCTTCATTTAAAGTTTTGAGAGCACCCCACCAGCTTACCAGGGCATGGAGGCCCTCACCTCCACTCACACTGCAGTGGACTGCCCACCCACTCTAGAGTCTCTTGCCAAGTTGGCAGGGATCTTTTTGCCAAAAGTGTTCCCATCAATGAACAGTACTGCCGACCAACTTATAGGTGGCGCTTTGACAGATGGCCTAGTCAAAGGTTTTGGGCAGTGGCACCAGCTGTGGTTTCATGAAAGAAACAACATGATCCTCCGACCTCTAAAGGAGGTGAGGAAATGGCATCCTATTGGTTGGCACTACACCAAACCTTATGAGATCCCCGATGTAGGGGAAGTCAGCAAATACCTGTGCAGTTAGTTAGTTGTGTACACACAGTTTTCTGTTCTTTTGAGTACTGCACAACGTGTGTTCAGTGGTGCAACTTAAAATGATAAAACTCCTTGCAGAATGTAGCAAGGAGCCATGTAGAAATCTGAATCTCACAGATATTCATGAATCTTAGGTGGAATGTGAGCCTTTCTGAAGGGTGGGGGCTGTTCTGCATTGCAAGGGGGCTGCAAGGGTTGCAATATGCCCCGTACATATTTTATACAAGGAAGACGCGAATGTTTAATGAAATGTTAATACTTGGCTTCTATGCTAAACAAAATTATGCATTGTATGTGAAAAGCATTTTGAGGAGCATTTTCTAAATGTGTATTGCTTCCTTCATAAGCATTTGTCTTTGTTTTCTAAAGAATGGTGATCTGTTTTGAATCAATATATTATCTGTATTAAAATACCTTAAAAGTTCAATGATAAAGCTCAACTTGTGTTGCATAGAATTTGTGAGAAATGGAGTTGCTGGTTGACTGGATTGTGAACCTTACTGAAGCAAATACCACAGTCCCTTGCAAGGCAAAACGCTAAAATTAACCTGTGCTTAACCCTGTGTAGCTTGGCACACAAGCAGTCAGGCTTAACTTAGAGGCAACGTGTAAAGTATTCATGCAGCACACAAACAGTAATAAAGTGAAAACACAACACAAGAAAAATCTCTAACCAGATTAGAAAAATTGATTATATTTTAATAAATTATTTGACACTAAAATGAAATAAAAAACAATAAGAAGGACGGGAGATATTGATTGTAGAGTACTTAAGTGAAAATAGCACCAAAAAGCAGTAAGTGGTAACAAGAGCTATCTGGCCACGATGAACCAGGGCAAAGTTAAAAGTTCAGGCCGACTGCAATGGAGCACGAGCTGGCTACAGGGGTCAGGTTGTCCTGCTGAACAAAAGTACCTTAGCCCGGGTTGGTTGACATCCAAGATCCTTTCGAAGGAGAGGATGCGGAGAGCAAAAGAGGCGATGCGCTGAGGTCGATCCATGCGTCGGTAGTGATGTGCTGGTCAGGGCATGACAAGAGTGACGATGTTTCGGCTCCGAAGCAATGCGGAGTTTCAGCTTTGACATCGATGCTGTCATTGATCGATATGCAAGGGCTTTACGGCTTTACTTGAACAGTGCTACACAGTGGTGGTTCTGAAGGCAGAGCAGGGGCTCCGAGCCAACCAGGTGCAGTGACATGTCGGTTCTGGTCCATGCCAACAGGGACAAAGCACCGGTTCCAATTAAAGGAGTGGTAAAGATGTGTTGGTGCTGACCAATGTTCTCTTTAATTTTATTCTTCGGGTAGTGGCAGTGTAAGGTCTCTGTGCGCTGCAGCCAAGGCTGTGTGCACCAATAACCAGACTGCACATGTGGGTGCAGCGACAAATATCAGTGCAGATATCACTCCAAATCTTTGCTTAAAAAAATAAAAGGAAGGCGCTTTTCCACAAATACAGCACAGCATAAATTCATGTTTGAAAACTATCACTTTAACATAATACTTCTCAATGTACTGACATAATCTGATTTACTAAGATGAAACAGTTCTGAATGTCAATAAAATACACTTTTTGAAATTTGAAGAGATGTTATATTTTTGCACGATTGCTGCAAGATGTTGTTATGAATCTATTTAATCCTAACACAAAATTTCTGGATTATTTTGTTTTCATTGTCAAAATGCATTAGATGAACCCTCCAAACATAAGAATACCATCTCACACATACACAGTATCAGCCACCCTGCCACTCTTTTAGTTGCAAAGTTGTACTGCTAAGGAAGTTGTTACTTGCTCTTTTTTCCTTCTCCTTACATCCTGCATGCCAACTCTAAATCATTTAGTTTATGTTAACATGAGCTCTCAATGTAGTTGGGAGACTCAAGTTTAAAGTTATCTTTGCACAATATGCATACCACCTAGTAATCGGCCAAAATATTATGATACACCAGTACAGTGACCTGGGTTATCGTCCAAATAGGTTATGTACCTGCAATACCTGTTCAGTAACTTGTTCTTCACCGGCGCATGTTCTTCATGTGGCAATTATCCAGAGAGATGTGTGTGTGTTTTGCAATATTACGTTCAGTTGTACCATACTGGGAAGCGAGTTTGGCAGAACCTCTGACTTGACCTTATTGTTGTGCCCTAGGTGCAAAAACCGCAATTTGGGGGCTAAGGGAGGCTTCGGATGGACACATCTCCATGATCTCCCTGGCTTTTCTATACATTCTCGTCTCAATATCTGCAGCAACCGTAGCTGTGTATGGTTCACACCAGATTCCGGTGTAGCAGTCATGGCACATAGCCTGGGCTGTGGGCATGAAAGCGCCCGTCTTGCTTCTAGACTTGCATTCCTTTTGTTAACAGGAGCACCACAGCAAAGCAGATTATGTGGTTGTTTTAAAGTATTACTCATGAAAGCGCCTGTCCAAACATCTAAGTTTACAACTTTGGGAATTCACAAAGGACATTTACGAGTATTATCATTATGTACGCACTCGGGCGGAGCGCAGGCCTGAGTGCGGACATAACAATCGACAATCAGTATGATAGAGGACCATCTTGTGTAAATACCCTAAGTGAATTCCCAAAGTCATAAACTTAGACGTTTGGTCTAAGTTTAGACCAAACATCTAAGTTTACCTATATATTTGTCCAACTATCTAGCAATGATGAAGAACAAGTCTGGAATGCTTTGAGGCTGGTTAAAAATCAATATAAAGAGTTTACAAAGAAACCCTTAACAGCAGTTTGATCTAATTCCTATTCAATGTAGAACTGGCATTGGAGAAAAAAAGCAAATGCATTGCTCTGTTGATAGTTATGAAATTCCAGGGGCACTGGTGACTTAGAGTGCGGAGTTACCAGGGATTACAAGTAAGACCCATGCGAGTCCTCTTAGAAATGAGCAATTAATTGGGAAATTGATCATTCATAACCTGATTCCCCTGGTTCTTCCTGATTTCCTACCTGATATGCCACTCAGAGACTCCACCTCCTTTTAGCAGTGGAGTTTATATGTGAAACACACTGGAAGCATAGTGCTTCATTGGAAATGTAATTCCAGTGGGGCAGGAAATTCCTGTTTCTAGATCATCAAACTTTTCAAACAGGACTTGTAATTGAGCCCTGAGAGGAAGCAATCCCATGTAAAGGTTTCTAAAATAACAGTTCTGAGGGTGTTAAGGCCCTTTCGGTGCCCTAAAATATTTTGATGATTATACTGATTTTATACATTTTGTGCTTTTGTGTTTTGAGCCTGGAGGTAGTCTCTTCACCATGGATATTATTTTAATTTTAATCAACTTTTGACAGATTTTCAGACGCTATCCTAGTTGTCCCACATGCCCTGTCTGCCTCCAGGAATACTATTGCTTTTCCTATGTGGGACTCATGCCCTTAAGCAAGCAACAGCACTACAGAGACTGCCATTAACGCCTTTTCTCTCTGTGGCAAATGTGTGCAATTCTGTGTATCTGAAGCATGCTCCTTTGGGCAGTAACATATTGGAAGCACTCCTGGACCCCAAGTGTCACCCCTAAAATTGTCAGTCCATTAGTCGAAAAGGCCCCTTTCTCTCAGTAGTGCAGTGCCAGCAGTTATGGCAGAGAATGTGACAGAATTGTCTGGGCTAACAATTTCTGATTCAGACACACACAAATGGACCCCACACCTCCACCACAGTTAATTATCTTTAACATTGATCCAATCTTTTAAAACTATGGTAAAACATAATCTTATTAGCCTTGTGTAAACAACATGTCCACCCAGACGTGGCTACTTCACCAACACTAAAATTATTCTTTTTCCCGTTTTTCCTTAAGTATTCTTTTTTTCAGTTTCTTTCTCTTCTTACATTTTGTAGGCCTAATGGACCATTCCTTAACCTCCGCAGTACCTGAAAATATGTTTCGCAAACATAGATGTAGGCCTTTTTTTCTTGTATGCTTTCAAAAGTGTTATTCTGCTTAGAACTACCAGCCTCTTTCTTCTAAACTATAAATTTAAACAACCTCTGTCAACTTAAACGCGTCTACATAATCAGCATGCCAAGATTTGTTTGGACACACGGACTAACTTGGTATGGATACTCCCCCTAAATGCATTCCTCACAACACTAATGATGGGGCATATTAGCAAGGAAGTGGCGGAGAGAGGCGTTAGCCTTCTTGGCTTAACGCCTCTCTCCGCCACTTCGGAAACGCAAGGCTGCACCATATTATCAAGGATGAGGTGCAGCCTCGCATTTCCCCCTGCGATAGCGCTAAGTTTTACAACTTAGCGCCAACGCAGGCACCCTTGCACCAGAGTGTAAGGGTGTCTGCAAGCAGGGAGGTTTGTTTATGTACAGGAAGGTGCCTCTTCCTGCACATCTACAAACCTAAAATGTCAGTTTGTAACTTACGTGTGTGCTGCTTCATGCAGCACACATGTAAGTTACAAAATGGCATTTAACCCCTTCCCCGCTCATGACGGAACCGCTCCGTCATGAGCCACGGTTGCCGTGTGCTCATGACGGAACGGTTCCGTCATGACACGACCGTTGGCGGCCGCTCCGCCCACGCGGCGCTGTTTCCCCGCCTGTGCGGGGGGACAACGCAACTGGGCGGAGTCATGACGGAACCGTTCCGTCATGAGCACAGCTCAACTGTGGCTCATGACGGAGCGGCTCCGTCATGAGCACAGCGCCACCGCGCTGCCCCCCCCGCACCCCCCAGCGCCGCGGCGGAATTCCCGCCGCGGCGAAGGGGTTAAAAAAAGGTTTGTTTATGTACAGGAAAGGACGCCTTCCTGTACATAAACAAACCATGGCATTTTGCTTTTTCCATGTGTGCTGCACAAGGCAGCACACATGGAAAAGACTACAGCGTGGCGTTTCCCCCTGCGATGGTGCTAAGTTACACGACTTAGCGCCAACGCATGCACCCTTGCACTAGAGTGCAAGGGTGTCTGCGAGCAGGGAGGTTTGTTTATGTGTAGGAAGAAGTTCCTTCCTGCACATAAACAAACCTAAAATGCCATTTTGTAACTTTCATGTGTGCTGCTTCGTGCAGCACACAAGGAAGTTACAAAATGGCATTTTGAAAAACGGTTTGTTCATGTACAGGAAGGGACACCTTCCTGTACTTGAACAAACCATTGCATTTTGCTTTTTTTGTGTGTGCTGCACAAGGCAGCACACATGGAAAAAGCAAAAACGAGGAGAAATGAAGCATTTCTCCTTGTTTCGCCTCCTTAAGACCAGGATTTTTCTGGTCTTACGTTTGGCGCTGCCACCTATTATCGCCAAACTTGATAATAGGTGGCCGCGTGGACTTCAATGGGTGTTGCTGTGGAAAGCCTACTGCAACACCCACTGCACGCCCCGTTTCACGCTAAGTTAGCGTGCAAGTTCAATTGTAATGACAATGACAGTAAACAACTATGTTTGTATTGCTCTGCTGTGCTAAATGGTAAATAAAGTTTAAAAAAAAAAGAAAAGTTTAGCGTGAAAGGGGCCCTATTATCAAGGCAGTGTTAAGCCACTTAGCGTGGCTTTAAGCCACATTAAGTGGCTTAATGCTGCCTTGATAATAGGGCGTTGACCCTATCGCCACCACAACATCACAAAAAGTGACGTTTTGGTGGCGATAGGGGCTTGATAATATGTCCCTAAACCTCTTCCACACAGCTGTGAGATTTATAGTGATGTAATTTCTTTCCACAATTGGTGGTGGTGATGTGGTACAAGCAATGGTAAATATGTCCAGAAGAAAAAATGCACAAGCTCGTTTCTCTGTTCAGATGACCCTCCCAATGAAAACCGTAAGCTGGAGTTTACCGCTGATGTGCAGTCTGCATTGTTTGATTAGAATTTGAAATTATTTTGTCTTCTTTAATGGAAGCAAGGAATATTTTAGCTGTTTCACCTTGTATAAATTAAATTCATTTCAGACTTGTAAGAAATTGGGTTATTGCTTGAGAATGTGGACGCCCCACTCAGGTAACCATATAAGTCACTAAATTAACCTATGCTTAACCCTCTGGTAGACTGGCACAAAAGCAGTCAGGCTTAACTTAGAGGCAATGAGTAAAGTATTTATGCAGCCCACAAACAGCAATGAAGTGAAAACACAACACATATCCAATTTTGAAAATAAAGTAAATTGTAATGAGTAAAATGATCTCAGAATGACAAACATCCAAAGAACCAGAGATATGAAATTTGAAAGTTATAAGTAAAAGCACAAAGCGTCACTGGCCATCTGGTTGTGCTTGACCTGGGACTTACCACTATGGAGTGCGGGTCGAATAGTGGAAACCAGGTTAGTCCAACTGAAAAAGTTACCTTCTTAAAGTCTGGCACAAAAAATTATATTCGCGGTGGAGAAGGCTGCAAGGAGACAGTCGTGGAAAGTTGTTGCTGTAGTGCGAAGAGCAGGCCGGGTGGCTCAGGCTGTTGTTTCTGTAGTGTGGAGAGCTGGTCGCAGACAGTTATTGCTCAAGCTTCATGTTGGCAGTCATATCGGGCTGTCATTGCTGTAGCAAAAAGTGCAGATCTTGCGCTGGCAGTTGTAACTGGTGATCAAAGTAGCACAAGGAGACGGGTTCACTGGAGCATCACAATGGCAGTCACAGGAAGCAGTGTCTTGGTGCAAATGGATCCAGTCATGGTCATGAAAAACTTCAGGATTTCTCCTTTCTTTACAGGAGAAGTACAACTGATTCCAGCCAAGGGTCCAGGACCTGGGGAGGCAGCTCTTTGGATCAGGAACTCACTCTAGTCAAGGCCAGCAAGCTTCAGGCAGTTCAGTTGCAAAGAAAGGTAAGTCCACTGCAATAGGTCAGCTTGAAAGTTGAAGGGTGACCTCTGGAGCTTGTTGTATCTCTGTAGCTCGGACAGGACGTCAGCACACCGACTCTTGGAGTTGCTAGCCTGAGATAAAGGGAAGAGGTCCAGTCTTCATTCCCAGAGATCACGGCAGTCCCCGCGCAGCAGAGATGTCCTCTGGTAGCAGCAGGGCAGCCCTCTAGGGGGCAAGGCATTCCTTCTTCTGTAATGTTCACAGGTCAAGGAGTGTACTGAAGAGAGACTCTGGAGGTCCAATATTTATACCTGGTGACAGCCTCTAAAGTGGGGGGATTCCCTATACACCCTCACCTCTGGTTCTGCAAAGCTTTCCCCTTCCCGTGTCAAGGCTCCGAGAAGTCTGGAGTGACAAAAGACTAGTGCCAAGATCATTTGTATGTGCTGAAGGCAACTCCCTTGAATGGTGAGAGGGTCAAGGCACAGCTCTGCCCCCAGCTATCCTGGGATTGCAGCCCATTCTGCCCATAGCTAGTCCCCTTTGTGTAACTCTCTCGGAGGTATACACAAACTCCAACAGCATAGACATTCACAGTAATGTGACCCATGACACTGGCAGGGGACATAAATGGTTAGGACAAGAAAATGTCAATTTTCCAAAAGTTAGATTTTCAGAATTGTGACCTAATATCCGACTGCCATTAAAGAGGATTTTAAATTACAATTAATTTGAGTGTAAACCCCATATCTCTATCTGTTTCCAATCAAAAGATTTCAAATTTAATAAGGTATCCAGTGTTAGTCAATGGGAGAGATAGGCCTTACAATAGGGAAAACGGCTTTAGGAGTTTTTTTCACTGTTAAGACATCTAAAACATGTCCTGCTTTTTAAATACAATGCACTCTGTCCTATAAGCGTTTAGTGTCTACTGTCGGGGTGACTTTTATACATTAAAAAGGAAGTGTAGGACTGGCGAAAAGTTAATTTTTCTGGGTCGAAATGGCAGTTTAAACTGCACACAAGCTGCAGTGACAGGCTTGAGAAATGTTTCAAAAGGCGGCATTATAGGACGGCACAATGAGTGCTGCAGGCCCACTGACAGAATTAAATTTACAGGCCCTGGGTATATGTGATCCCACTTTACTAGGGACCTATAAGTAAATTAAATGTGCCAATTAGGTGTAATCCATATTTGACCAGATTTTAGGGAGAGAGCACAAGCACGTTAGCACTTGCTAGCAGTGGTAAAGTGCACAGAGTCCTGCAGCCAACAAAAACTAAAGACTCCGGCCCTCATTGCAAGTTAAGTAGAATAAGTTGGGGTATATCTCACACATGGTAAATATCATTATCTCAGAATGAGGTATTCTCCCCGTCTGGAGAATACCTATTATTCTGCATTTTCAACAGGAAAATAGGCATATCACGCATAATCAGATTTTAACACATCTAATTCCTCATGATCTGTATTTTTTTCCAGGCCTTTTTCCAAATACATTTTAACAGGTTTCACTTGCTGAAAATGATGAGTGGAAAATTGTGAGCGTATAATAATCATCAAGCAACTTATAATTGTGATACCTGTGCAATCCTTTCATTGTATAGGGATCAGAATGTAGTCCTTACCTTGTAATAAGGGCCTAAAAAAAGAAAAGAAAGAATACAATTTAAAAATCTGAAAGCCAGAAGTAAGGGTTGCAAATATTACAATTACTGGCAGGGACAAAAAAATGAACATCGGCAAGTTGCAGTGAAAAGAATGAAAATTTGCAGTGCACTGTAGCTATCAGTCATATAGCACCAGTCACTCCTTGGTACAGTAAAACGAGTGGCTGATGTGACACACACATGCATGCTGACTACTGATGTCATGCACCGGTGCCATGCACTTTCTTTTTATACAAGTGCATACATTGCAATTTATTTTCAGGAGTTGTCCCTCTAAATCCCTCTTGAATGTCCCTCTAGCTCACACCCTGACATCAAATAATTGTGCACAATCACAAAAGCATTTATTTTCCTTCAGGAGATGATCTAGATCGTAAAAAATAACGATACCTAATTAGAGCAGTTTTTTATAAGTTTGAGAAACAGAGGCCTCACAGTCGTTTATCACAATCTTATTACTAATGTCCCCTGAATGTGCTATTCAATACATTTATGGATCGGTCAAAGTTTATTAGAAGGCCCCATGCTGAGACCATGCCTAGATTTAACAGCACGCTGATTTGAAGTTACATAGTCATCCAGTAAATATCTTTACAATATAATAATGTATTCGTTTTTAGAAAAAAAACATTCCACTCCTCTAATTTAGGGTTCAAACATCCAGTAATCAAAGAATTAAGCAAATTAATTCTGTGTGAATTTGTTGATCTGTTTTTACACTTAAGACCGCCACTCACCGGTGACACAGCATCCAGCGAGTCATGGCCGTGCACATGAATATGAAGATTATGTACATTCACGAAAGAATTAGGGGGCATATCAACAACAACCGGCGATAATTATCGCTCAGCGCTCTTAGCGTGAGGATAATTATCGCCGGCTAGCGTGAATTTTTATCGCTGAGATAGCGTGCTATTAGCAACGCTTATCTCAATAGCGATAAAAATCTACACGCTAACAGGCTAACGTGAGATTATCGCTGGAAACCCAGCGATAATCACACGTTACCTTGTTGATAGGGACAGGGAAACTTAGCCATGATATCCTTCTTCCATAGGTTATCATGGCTAAGTCTGAAAATTAGCAGACGTAAAAAAGCAGCGTTAACCGCGGTTAGCGCTGCTTTTTTTGTCTCTAACAGGGTTAGCGACATTCTTGATAATAGGAGAAATGTCGCTTAGCGACATTTCTCCTATTATTTTACTCTGGAACGCCCCCTTTGCATCTCATTAGAGATGCAAGGGGAAGCGTAGAGTAAAAGGGTGCTAACATGCAAATTTGCGTGTTAGCACCCTGTTGTTGATAGGGCGCTAGTTTTATCTCTGCTTTTTTGGCTTTTAAAGCCAAAAAAGCAGAGATAAAGCCCTTGTTGATATGCCCCTAGGAATGGTCCAGAGTCTCTGTGTAACGACCTGTAGCAAAGTAAACTTTTGATATTTTATACTGAACACTGTATTTATTCTTTGCTAGGAAAGTGAGCTAAGGTGTGCACTTACAGAAATACAAAGTTGTATATCTTATTCTAATATTTACACGTGACACAGAGCCACACTGCAAAGGTAACGGTGACTTGATTTTTCATCCTTAATTAAGGTCATGGATTCCTCTTGACAAATCATCCACCCTCTCCGAGTCTGTTTTTCCAAAATGCAAGTACCCTCATAATCTTCCATATCTCACCTGTTCCCCAATTCTGAAATAATACAACCCTTCATATAATATTATCCTTTTCATTGCAATTAGATCTTCAACTTTGGGCAGCCAAGGAGTTTACCCATGGGGATCCGAAACTGATCATGTTCTCGGTTCGGTTTCCTTGGGGATCCCTCTCCACCGACCCTGCAATGTTCATGATTCTGCCAACGTTCCCTGGTATTATATAAAAAGACTCTCATATTTTGGGACATTTCCATGCCATGGGCATCTAACTTCAAAGGACATCCCCATACCTCGTACGCTGAGGCATACACCATTAGCAAATGTGTGCACTATATCTGCGGCACCTCTATCAGTATCCTGACATTCATTATGCAGGTCTCTAGCCCAACTTTCTTTGAGTATAATATGATGTGAAATTTCCAAGATTATTTTTAATATAACTGCTTTGAGGAGTTTTTTTTGGGGGGGGGGCAAGGGCATCCATATCGAATTATGTCATTTATCACTATTGTCCAGAGGTCCTATATAATCTCACAACACATCAAAACCCTAGTGCACCCCTTATAGTACTTGACTCTCAGTGAAGTGAGGGGACAGCAAACCAAGTCTCCCTTAGGAAGGTGATATAGCTTGGTGTCAGTGACACACATATTAACAATCAAATAATCATTTTCAGGTCATTATTTGTACTTTTCAAAACGGAAACTATTACAATGTACACAACATTAAATACTACACACAAAATCCCAAATATATTCTCAATATACAGTTGCAAAAATTTCATACCAAACAGTAATCACAATGACAGTGGGAACAGCATTTTAAAATACCTCTAGTTGGTCCTTGCAGATATCAAATGAAAAATTAAGACTGCGAAGAGGTTAGCTTGCCTTAAAAAATGAAGCCATACCACATTGGCAAATACTTAAACATAATCAAACCAAACGACTGGTTTAAGAATAGTAATATTTTTAATATCTTACAAAAAACCAAAACTATTGACTTTTACACATTTGACACAAAAGCAATAAACATTTTACCCAAACTAACCATTTCAAATGAAAAAATACTTGGTTTTTTTCAGAACCATTTCCACAGCAACCTGTCAGAACCCAAATAAACAGTCCAACACCCATCACGTTTCAACCCCTAAGAGCTCGTTACACACAACCCTTCTTCTGTGGGTACCACAAAACCTGAGTGCCAAGAGTCGGACAGGGCCACACGCCAGGAATGCTTAGAGGGTCCTGCCGCTTATAAGACTCTGGAGTTGGTAGAGTCGGTTTATACACAGTGATTGTAGGATCGCCAGATCTTCTGATTAAGAGAAACTGAGTATGGTTGATCCTTCAATGATTTACTTTTGATGTTTTACACAATCATGCAGAGTGACTTGATACCATGGTCCTGATGAATGCCCCGAACAAGGTATTGTCAGCTAGTGCAGAAACATGTTGACCGCCACACAGGGTAGACATCCATAACCCTGTATCCTGTTACTTTTTAACTCTATCCAATTAGACGTTAGAATAAAGTTTATTAGTACCTACTGAAATAGTTTTAAACTCGCACACCACACCTTCTTTTGCACTCTCCCCCTCATTTACACCATAGAGGTGTAGACAGACTCACATGCTTTGTAAGAACACTCCCGCTCCTTCCCTGAGGATAAGTTGAAGCCCAAACTGGTTACCTTGCGGTCCCAGTGTGTTGGAGGAACCCAATGATGAAGCATGTCACCCTTGGGTGAGTGAGGGTTTACGTCCATTAAATGGTCATGCCCACCTGCACACACACTGTTTTCTCCTTTTTCTTCTGTCCTATTTAATTTGTAGCTAGTTCACTACCCTATGTTTAGTGTGAGTTACATGTAATATCAGTTCCCATTGGCTTTTATTTTAAGTCTTCACCGTAATTATATTCTATTTGAGAGTGTTGTAGTACCAGTGGTTACCCATGGGTGGTGCCAGGGCAGAGCTGGAGCACCTTTACTTCCTTGATGTCCTTTTTCACTTTAGTAACCAAAGAAGTGCAGTTTGTTATTAGGTCTCGCTGAGCCAAAGGCTCGAAGAGACATTTTGTATGTGGGCTTTTCAAAGTGCTGCTGGCTGGCCTAACGCTTGCGTTCACACGATCGTGCACGCGCGCAGCCGGCCGCCAGCAGCACTTTGAAAACTCGTGGTCATCGCGATCACTTTCGCTTTCAGAGCGATCGCGATCACGATGACGCATGCGCACACACAACTCCCGCTCCTCCCCCTCCCCCACCATATATTGCGTCTCCGGCCGCTCGCGCGCTGCCAACGCTTGTTTGTTGAGGGTGCATAGAATCCAACCCTAGACACGTGTTGTACAACTTCCCTGTCTGCTGCGGCCTGCCTTTCAACTCTTACAGCCCGCTCCCCTCCGAGGGCCGCCAGTGGTACTTCCCTCCCCGCCTCGTGCCCTCCCCTGCCTGCAGTGGCTCGCGCCTGGCGATGACAGTAGGTGCCCTGTTCGAGTGAGTGCAGTCAGTGTGTGTGCGATATGAGAAAGCAATCAGCCAAGGACTGTTTTTTTCTTTCTGCATGCCTGCAGTCATGCACATACCGGGCGTCGTAATGCTCGCAACACCTCTATTTTTTAAGAATGGTAAACTTTAACTCAGCGCGGTGCCCATTTATTTGAATTTTATCTGCAGCTTCAAAGCTTTTTAATTTTATTTGCAGCTTCAAAGCTGCAGCTGCCTATTTGACGCTCCTCCCACGTCTTCATCAGCGGCCGGCCTCAGCCTCTTCCGGATCACCACTCCAGCCGCAGAGGCCACGGTGATCAGCCGCTGAGCCAGGCTAAGACCTGCCCGCCTCCCCTCCTCCCCTGCAGCAGCTGATCAGCAGCCCACAACACCAGAATAAGTTGTGTGGCATGCAGGAACTGTGGATAGTAAGTATTACCTTTACCCCCATGCTGTTTGTTTTTGGCTTAGTATTTGCCGCAAAAAATAAAACCATGTTCCCTAATGCCGAAGTCTGCAGCTCAGGCCGTGGTGCCACATGCTCTGCCACTGTGCTGCTTTTATTTTTCATGGGCTGCCGCACTATAACTTGCAGTTCCTGCGAGGAAAGGGCAGCTGACCTGCAGTGCCACCATGTTGGGAGCAGGGTTTGTATTAGGTGGCGCTGTAGGACGGGAGTTAGTGTGGAGTGTACGATATACCAAACACTACCTAACTGCTGGACGGGGCACTACTTCCTGTAATGTGTTCCCGGCACTCCGAATCTGCTGTCTGGCTCAGGGTGCAGTGGCACAGCTGTGGAGCTGCAGTCCATACAGGCAACAGCTGGTCTGTTATGTTTTTTTTCATTGCATTCTGCACTGATAGACAGTAGAAAACTTCATAGTTTGGGGAGACTTTTTCATTTAAATTCTCTCTGTTGTAAATTCCGTTGTTTTAAATGGTTAGCAGGTTCTACTATGTTTAGACCATAATCGTTATGTTCTAGCTTGGCAAAGTCCTGCATTTTGTAGTTACCCACTCTTACAAACGTCTGTGTTGCTGTGACGTCTGAGCTCTGCTTCCATGTGCCTAAGTTTGAACCCTAAAGTAAAATGGTGTCAAATGCGTAATTATGCTTATGGATGGGGCACTACTTCCTGTAATGTGTTCCCAGCACTCCGAATCTGCTGTCTGGTGCAGTGGCACAGCTGTGGAGCTGCAGTCCATACAGGCAACAGCTGGTCTGTTATGTTTTTTTTCTTTGCATTCTGCACTGATAGACAGTAGAAAACTTCATAGTTTGGGGAGACTTTTTCATTTAAATTCTCTCTGTTGTCAATTCCGTTGTTTTAAATGGTTAGCAGGTTCTACTAGGTTTAGACCATAATCGTTATGTTCTACCTTGGCAAAGTCCTGCATTTTGTAGTTACCCACTCTTACAAACGTCTGTGTTGCTGTGACATCTGAGCTCTGCTTCCATGTGCCTATGTTTGAACCCTAAAGTAAAATGGTGTCAAATGCGTCATTGTGCTTATGTGCATTAGAATATATATGTTGCAACTCTCTCACATCCGTCACAACTCCTTCACATCTATGTGCACACTGCAGCAATCTAGAAATGTTGAGAAGCGGCAGTGGGGCGCTCATGTGTGCCTGTTTGTCACGAAACGATTTATAGTAACGGAAAGTATTGGGGCACTAAACATACACATGAGCTATATTATAATTTAATTTACAGGCATGAAGAAAATGAACATGGAATTTACCACATTGCCACTGTGTTCGTGGAATTGCGCAATAAGTTCCAATCCGCTTACAAGGGAAAACATTTTTATATTCACAGCGGTGTTTTAACAGATTTATTTCTCTAAAGCTTGTGCGAAATGTGTTCAGCAGCTTACTTACCATAGTATGCTATAATGTGCACATTTGTTTTGGGAAATCATATTACTTTTTACTACTTTGGGGAAACTTCACACATTTTTTGTAAACCGTGTGTTCCTACTCTTTTCTCATATGTAGCAACAACACTACGCAAACATCAAACGGGTCCCAGTCTGACACCTTTTATATCCGTAATAAAATGCCCTAAAACCCAAAAGAATTAGCCCAAAAATGCCCACATTAGTTGCCACGAGTCACACATTTACACAACTTTTACGCGCACATTATAAAACTATTAGATTAGACTACATACTATTGCTTTGCAAATGCTTGTCTTGACTTGCAAATTCACTTCATTTGAATTAAAGCTCCCATACAGCGTCAGGGCATTGCTTTGGTGGTGTCCTCTATTGTCTCAATATCAGGATCGAGAATTCCTGGATAAAGTTGTTTTTGTCTCTTGTATGAGTGCCTTAGGCATTTTTGTCATCTGAGGTATTAATATTTTCTTCTACAGTGCGGGAGGTCCCATCTGGTCCTGTGATTTCTCTTTCTTTGTGACCTTTAGGTGCTTAAGACCATGTGTAAAGGACAGTTGGTTTACACCTTGAGTGCCTCATACGTATTGTCACCCTTGAAAAAGTGTATCTATTTTGTGGGATAAGATAAGAGACGACTTATCACATATGAGCCTTAGGTGAGTGTCTGAACATGATGCTTTTCAGCTTTTTGCATTTGTTGATGAAGTACATTTTATGTGCAGAATTTAGTGGCTGTACTGCTGGTCTTACATATGTTGTTTCCAGATATATTTTAGATTATTGACTCCAATTTGTGGGTGTTCTGTTCCCTCTCACCGTCTGGCTCCTCATCAGCGTGCTACATTTTCCTCTTGCAATTTCACCCTTTTTTCTGCATGAATGTATTTCGCCCTCTGATAAATCGTCTACTATTGTTTCACCCACATAACACAACTTATCTTTTTTTCTTTTTAGCGTAGTGACGCATTTGCAACACTAGGACATAATTCTTTCCTACTAATGGCATTAAGGGCACAGAGGCAAAGTTTATGCTTCCTAATCCCTTTACTACTTCAAAATCATAGCATGTCAAAACAAGCATTTGCATAGCCAATAGGTGTCGCCTTTGGGACCTTATAAGTGTTTAGCCATGCAACAGTTAATGTTGTTGTACCAAGGATATTGTGCTGGATAACTAAACACTTATAAGGTCCCAAAGGCGAGACCTATTGGCTATGCCAATGCTTGTTAGAAATGAGCTTGTACTTTTAGCAGTGGTGCATGTCCCCCTCTAGCCCCTCCCTATTCCTCTTTTAAACCCTCCTTACTCCTCGTTTAATCCCTTCCTTTTATTAGCAAATATTCCCTATTTTCCAGCCCCTCATCTCTGTCCTTCCCACATTTATTAGTAAAATGCATACTTATGTGTGCAGAGACGCCACAATCGAGGAGGAGATCTCCTCACAGGAAAAGATAGGTGAAAAGGAGGAACTTGCACACATAGGTTTGTGGATAGCATTTTGTAGTATGTTAGAGGTACTACTGTAGTATTACTAAACATAATACAAACTGCAAATTGCGGATAGGCTCCATTATGCAGGCATGCATGTCTGACCAGCTATTCATCAAATGTAGCTTTATTGTAACATAATCTCTCTCATGTAGGTTTAGGGATTAGATATGATCCACTTTCCAGGGATCAACCCATGTTTCTCTTCCATCGTCACCAGAAAATCTCCTCACACTTATCACAGTGGAAAAATAATAAGAAATCTGTTAATTATAGGGGGAAGTCCTCAAGTGGAGGGGGTGCATCCATGATTAGGCCGTAATACCTATCCACTGTAAAATATGTATTTCCCAAACAAGGCCTTAGCATGATCTACCTCTCAAGGAGGGAGAAGGGAAGGTGGGGAGTCATCCCACCACTTCTGTTAGGAAACATACATAGAAGCATTCCAAAAAAGAAGATGGAATGTTAACGATATGACTGGACTCCACTTCTCCACTGGACACCATCATGTATTCCGATGTAATATTGGCCTAATTATCTCCTCACTACAATATTTAATTTCTTTCATACATACCCTTCCCATTGAAACATCCTATAGTCAGCTAGGAGTCAAATTTATTTCTGGCCTAGGTGTCAAATCCAACTGCCCATCACACCTACACCCAGTTGCATTACTCAGTTTTCTTCAGACAACATCAGCAGTGTGTATTGCTGCATGAAGGCTTAGGACACAGTAAGCCCATAAATAATGGCATGGTCTTCCTTTCAGATGAACTTCAGCCTAAGCTGTTGAACGAACTGTCCCTGAGCATCCATTGCTTTAAATTCTAAAATCCAAATGTGCATCCCTTTTCCCAATTGTCAGTTTCAAATAGGGAATCTGAGAGTACACTGAAGGAGTAGCCGGCACGAGGTTTGGGTGCTCATACTTACCAATATCTGCTCTTTCACCCCATTATCATGAAAAAAAACTATAATTGCTCTGTTAGATACCCCATATTTAGGATTGTGGAAGGGGTCTCTCTGTGCCTGGGCTATAGCCAGGTCTTGCTAAATTCCTGAAGGATCGAACAGCTTTGCATTTTTTATCAATTAGGACTGAAAACCTCAGTGGCAATGTCTTACTCTACACTCTCACGTACCCAACTGAAGAACCGGGGTTTAACCCAGCGGCGTCAGGGGCACGCCTAAGATCTTCGAGTTCACCTGTCTTGGTATACAGAAACACGGAATACTTCCGGATGGCATCAGAGACCAAGTTTATTAGCTGCAGCTAGTAACAGTGATCCTAGAAATACATCACGGTGTAAATTCTCAGGAGACTGCTCATTTTACTAAGGCGAAACGTCTCCTTTTATACCCAATATTCACATTATAAATAGGGCTCCGGTTTTATGGTATTTATTTTTTTGCCATTTCCGTCTGTATTTATCCATATTTATTTTTTGGGCTTTTTTTCTGTATTTATCCATATTTATTTTTGCCACAAGCAAAAGGCGACACTACAGCTAGTATTTTTCCACATTTATTTACACCATACTGCCCCACTGAGAGAAACTCGCACTGCCTTCAGCACAACTCAATTGTGCTGCGACTAAATTCAAATTATGCACTAGACAACAGCAAAATGCTGTCTGAAAAAAAATGAATAACACCCTGGAAAAAGCAAAGACTCATAGGGAATGCAAGAATAAGCAAAGCATGTGAACTGTAATCAGAAAAAAACATGGTTACCTTAACGGTTTTAAACTCATTATTCAGAAATCAGTAAGTGATTTTGCCTGAAAAGTTCAAGACATGGCTACAGGACCAGGAAGGGACCCCTTTCAATGTCCATTGCTTATATCCTTTCAAAATGTATGCAGTTTGGTTTAAAAAAGACCACATCCCCAAACACAGAGCCGCATTTTATAAGCTAAAATAATTAAAAAGTTGAAAACGATCATATTAAACGTTTCCACTCTACCCATCAACCAGGTATTGCAGTCCCTTTAGGAATGGCGCACTTACCCACCCTGGGAAAACATTGTTGTTCAAAGAAAGAAGATAAAAAGAAAGTAGCGCTTTCACTGGCAAACTCTGTAAAGTGGCGCTAATGTGTGTGGGTGTAAATAACAGTCTGACCTGTCTGCTGTCCACTCTGTATTGCTTTATTTAGGTATTTAACTATTTTTTCTCTCCATTCCGAGGTTTTTCTTTTCAATAGAAAACGGTCAGAAAATGAGGACATTTACAGCCAAAGTGTTCAGCCTTTTTTGGATCAATTTCACAGGGGAACAAATAAAGAAAAGGAGAGGCAAGAGAGAGTACCTTAAGAGCTGCCTCTTGAAATCAGCACATAAGCAGGAGCGAGACAGAGACAGAAAGAGGTGGAGGAATAAAGAGAGAGGGCAGCCGCCAGAGGCAGATCAGGAGTAGTGGACACGGTCCTTGCCATGAAGGAAAAGAGACAGCGTTTATTTTTTCTCCGTTCTCTGCCCTTCCCAGAACGGCTGAGCCTTCCTGCAGCATAACAAAAGGCAGAGGGCGGGTGGCCTCTGACTCCAGGCAGGTCAAGTGCAGGGCCATTAGGTAGCGCTTTCGCGTGCTAATGGCCCTGCGATAACAGAAGGGAGAGGGGAAATTCCTTTGTCCCCTCGTCCCCCCCACCCTTGTCCCCCGTGTCCCCCCCCACTCCAAAATCTGGGGGGGATATATCCCCCGTGTCCCCCACACTTCCTACGCCCATGCAGACGAGCCTTTTGTGTATAATGACTTGAGTGGTCTGTGTAGTGGAAGAGGCGGTAGAGCTGTGAGTGCCGGACGCACGCTACAGATAACGCAGTAACTGTACAATAACCAAACAAAGCACAGTAACCCAACAATAACCTAACCAAACCAAACCGCGATGGAGCAAAGAGGCTACAACCAGTTGTCTGCAAATACATGCTGCCAAAACTATGCATGACCTGACACAATTAGTAAAGCAGTGACATGTCATTGGTACCTGCCCAAACGTCTGTGCTAGCATCCAGAAGATGGGGAAAGCTCAGACTCTCACTGACCGTGAACTGAGGAGAAGCTCGTGGCACCCCAAACTCTGCGTTTACGCTACTTTCGTGCGCACCATGAGTGGCACTCTGCCACCCCGAGCACTTCACAGGTCTTTAAAAGACCATTCGCTTGTTAATGGGGCTTTGTTGGTTGTTGGTTATTCACCCCTTCTAGAGCCCCTGCATCGCCACTCTATTACTGAAGAATTAGCACGTTACACAATACTGCCCTGTCAGCTGAAACCCAGAGGCATCGGGTTTTTGCTTGCAGGAATCGGGAGGCGGGAGACTAGCGCGGCAACATTTACTCGTATTTTACCGTTTATAAATATAAATACAGACAAAGGAAATATCGATTTCCGTCTGTATTTATATGTATAAATCCGTAAATACGGAAAACCGGGAGCCCTAATTATAAATGTACACCCACTGCACAAAATTGTAGCCAATAAGGTACATTTTCAAAAAAAGTGTCACATAACAAAAACTCAATTTACAGCATCCCAACCCAAAAGTTAATTATTAGGAATGTCCCAAATTCAATCTCCACAAGCCGGACAAACCTATAATTGAAAGCATAACCCATGTAATGAAGAAACATAAAAAAAGAAACGGTAACAGATGCTGAACAATATAAGGCATGTGCAAGGAAACTAAAAGTTAACGATGTCCTGAACATTGATTGGCAATCTCAGACAAAGTTCGATCAGGGAAATCGGCTTTGCGGGGTCAGTTTCAGGTGCAGAGGTCAGTTTCTTACAGTTCATTTCAGAGTCAAAAAGAAACCTAGTTAATGTATACATGAACTAAGAAGGCCAGGCCACTTTATTCGCCAGGCTACCTTCACAGGCCTACGTGAGGGTAACACAAAATGGTGGCACAGAACAAAATGGAGTCAGACTCGAGAATTACAGAACCTCTGACCCTCCTTTTGCCATTACGTAGGCAATAACCTAAGACTCATGTTAATCTGAATCTAGGTCTATGTCGATATTCATTAGGTCATCAAGGTGTTGCTGTAGCATCATCTTATTATTCTCTACTTCTCTCGGGACAGGTCTCCGAACACACATAGTAGCACAAAGACTACAAATGGCGGGACTACACTGGATGCAATGACAACAAGAGAAAAGGATGGTTAAAACCATACCAAGGAATGTCAAAATCTTCCATCCCCATTTGGACAGCAGTCCCCAAAACCATCCCGTCAATGACCAGTCTCCTTCGTCTACATGGATAGACTCAGAGATTTTATACAACCTAGAGATGGCTTGGTACACTGTAGGGGCATTATCTGGTATGTAAACACAGCAACTGGATCCAATCAATTTACATACTCCTCCTCGATCTGCAAGTATGATGTCTAATACCATACGGTTCTGCAAAGTCATAAGGCGGTCCGCTTGAAGCTCAGCTGTAACATTACTAAGAGCACCTGCTGTCTCATTAATAGTAGCTTCAACAACGCGGACAAGCTGTCGAATATACCTACTATTGATCATAGGACCCCAAAAGGGCAAGAAGCCCTTGAAGAAATCTCCTACTTCGTGTGCTGCGGTATCTTCCTTATTGAAGACACCTCTACCATATCTCGTTCTATGATAGTCTGAAGCAGTAGTATATGTAGGGGGAAGTAGAAATGCCACATAACACGTTCCTGAAAAATCAGGTGGCAACCATGTGTAGGCTCTGTCATGACAAACAAAATATGTCCCTTTAGCTGGCACAAACGGTGGAGAAGTCCGAGATGAATAGACATAGGTTTGAGCACACACACTCTTACCTAGCTGAGCTTTCGGATTCCGACCATTACCTTGAAAACAAAACCGGCCTCGGTGGGGTACAATCCAAATAGGGGGAGACCTTTTTCGTCTCTCCTTCTCTGTCAAACTGGTACTATATCCAGTCACGTTCCAACCAACGTAAGCCTGCACCTCATCCTTAGGGATAGCATTATATGCATCAATATCTCGGATCATAGCTACTATTCCCCTTATTAAGGCACTATTGCTTGAGTTATCTTTCAGGGAATGTAAGGGGCGTACCTCATTTGCATAGATAAACATGGTCTGAAAAGCCCACACAGACCCATTAAAAGAAAAAGGCAAAACCAGATATATCATACCTTTATCTGTTGTATGAGGCATAAGACCACAAACCCAACAATTAGTGGTATTTACTACTAACTGATGCTGATGCAACAACTGTATAAACGATTTGTTGACAAATTCTGATCTCCTTGTCTGTTCATGTTCAGGCAACGTATAAAACTGGTGCAAAGAAACAGTAGTGAAAGAAAGCATAGGTAGGGAGGTGGGTGCAGATGTCTGTTGTGTAGCATAGACAGTCCAACCCACACAAGCTAATGTGATACTTAAAAACATCAAAAAGCACAATATTATAAAACATTTGCTATGTATGAATGTACAAAATCTTGTCTTAAGATTTATTCTCTCAACATCTCTTTTAGTTACAACAGACTCCATCCTCTAACGTGCTGCTCGCGGCAATTCTCCTTCTTCACACAAGTGTGCGTCCAGGCGTCCTAGACGTCCCTAGAACCGCAGACCTTTCGTCAATACGCGGGCCACCCCTTAAGTTCTTATACCGCGACCCTGCAGCTGCACCCGGATGGTGGTTCGAAAAAGAAAAAGAAAAATAGTCTCTTGTCTGAAAGATTGTAATTCACAAAAAAATTAAAATTTTATTTGTCCTTTTTAGACCTTAAGTTGTAGCGTTCTTTACCAGGCACAGTTTGATCCTGAAAGAGTGTCTCTGGGTGCGTAGTATCAAGTCTCGAACACGGCGGCACAGCTTCTTGCAAGACTTTATCATCCGCACGTTCTGACTGAGTCCATTCCAGATGTGCATCGCTAAAAGGTACAAATCTCGGAACCCTTTCACTTTCGGAATCGGCAACACCTTCCCGGACCCACTTATCGTACAGTAAGGGCAAAAGTATCTTCTTACAATGGGTACCATGTACCCAGTTTTTCTTGCCGAACACCTTAATAGCAGTCCGAGTTGATAACAGGACTTGGTATGGACCGGTCCATCTTGGTTCCAAGTTCTTTGACCTCTGGAAATTCTTGGTTAGAACCCAGTCGCCAGGTTGAATCGTGTGGCCTGCGTCTACAGAAACTGAAGGCAAAGCGTCATGGACCTGTTGGTGAAGAACACGCAATTTAGCAGTCAAATCATGTAAGTAGTCAACCAACATAGGGTACTCGATATCACTGTACTTCTTAGGCCTCGGCACACCCCAGACATTCGCCGGGCGTCCAAAAACAATTTCATATGGGCTAAGTCCCACGCGAGAATGTACTGTCGTTCTCGTGGACAAAAGTGCCAATGGTAAGGCATCGGGCCATGTAAGACCAGAGCTTGCTTGCACCTTGGCCAACTTCAGCTTCAGAGTGCCATTATAGCACTCAACCAGGCCTGCTGACTAGGGGTGATTCGCAGCGTGAAATTTCTGTCTTTATACCCAGACCCGCACATACTTTCTTCATAATCTGACCCACGAATTCACTTCCATTATCACTCCATACCATCCTCGGCAAGCCATATCTAGGAAAGAATTCTTTAAGCAAAACCTTGGCTGTAGACAAGGCAGTATTATCCTTTAGGGGGTAGGCCTCTATCCATCTGGAAAAGGCACAAACAACCACAAGGACATACTTGAAGTTATTGCATCTTTCCATATGAATATAGTCTATCTGCAGCACCTCGAACGGATATGTTGGAGGAGCAAAATGACCCACTGGAGTTGGGGTTCCCTTTCCAGGATTATGCATCAAGCAAATCATGCAGTGTTTAACCAAATTCTCAGCACACTTAGGAATTCCACCATTCTGCCATACCGGAGCCAACAACTTACATATCCCTTTTGAACTAATGTGAGCCAACCCATGAGCCATAGTAACCACCGGAAGCACATATGCATCCGGCAACAACCATCGCTGGTGCTCTGACAACTCAACCCAACAGCCTGTTGAATCCAACATTCCCGTACTCTCTCTCCACATACTCAATTCTTTCTCAGTAGCTTCTGCCTGAATCATCTTCACACTTTCTGTTGTATCTTCACACATTCCTCCTTCCACAACCCATCTGGCAGGACCTGCAACATACATCCGACTCGTCACATCTTTCGCCGTTTCTCTCGCTACTTCATCTGCAAACGCATTCCCTTGTCCCACATCATCCGTAACCTTCTTATGCGCACTACACTTCACTATCGCAATTTGGGTCGGCAAAGTAAGTGATTCAAGAAGTTCACTCACTAATTGTCCATGCTGAATTTTCGTACCATGGGAAGTAAGAAATCCTCTCTCTTTCCACAAGCGACGAAAACTGTGAGCCACACCAAATGCGTATTGGCTATCAGTATAAACATTCACTCTCTTTCCTTTTGACAACACACATGCTCTAGTCAATGCTATCAACTCCGCTGCTTGCGCTGAATTCTGTGCAATACGTGCTGTTTCTACAATCGTGTGCAAAGTTGTGACAGCATATGCTGCAGTCGTCTCTCCATTCGGAAGCTTAAAGCACGAACCATCTACCCATAGGGTACCATCAGGATTCGAAAGAGGAGTATCTTTCAGATCAACTCTACCCTTCGTTTCCTCCTCTGTCCGGAGAAAATAGTCATGCTGTTCCTGAGCATCTGTCTCTACAAAAATCGGCAACAATGTAGCTGGGTTCAATGTGTTGCACCGCTTGATGTGCACATGGCTAGCCAAAAGCATCAACTCATAACCTGACAAACGCGCACTGGTAAGATGTTGAGTCTTCGTTCTATTCAATAGGGTATCCACTGCATGTGGGACCATCACAATCAATGTATTATCCAATACCAAACCAGCAGACTGTCGGATAGAAACAGCCGCTGCCGCAGTAGCTCTTAGACAACTAGGCAACGCCCTAGCTACCGGATCTAAAGTAGCTGAACAATACGCACATGAGCGCTGCTTGTCTCCAAATTGTTGCGTCAACACTGACAACGCACAACCTTCTCTCTCGTGTACATAAAGTGTAAAAGGTTTACTGTAGTCGGGGGTACCCAACACCGGAGCAGAACACAATGCATCACGCAATTCGGAAAAACTCTTCTGACATTCATCAGACCAAGGAAGAGGGTGTGGTGTGTCCTTAAGAGTAAGTGCCAACAAAGGTTTCGCTAGCAAAGAAAAATTCGGAATCCGCTGTCTACAATACGAGGTGATACCTAAGAAGGCACGCACCTCTCTCTGTGTGCATGGCACAGTCATTTGGGCAATCGCTTGAATACACTCTGGGGTCAATCGCCTTCCCTCCTTCGACAAGAGTAGGCCACTTCTTGGCGGCAATACTGCAACTTCGAAGGTGACACTTTATGATGAAGGTCAGACAGGTGTCGCAACAAAGAAAGAGTAACTTCTTTACAAACCTCTTCATCATCAGCAGCAACCGACAGATCATCAACATACTGGATAAGAGTAACACCAGAAGGCAATGCAAGAGTATGAAGCTGAGTTTTCAAAGCCTGACTGTAAATGGAGGGACTCTCACAATAACCTTGAGGAGCGCGCTTAAACCAGAAACTGCGGCCTCCTAAAGAGAAGCCAAAAATATCCCTACTTTCCTCAGCAATCGGAATACTGAAGAAAGCGTTCTTCAGATCAATAACAGAAAACCAAGCAGCTGAGGCAGGGATCATGGTCAATGAAGCAGTAATGTCCGGGACAACAGGAAACTGTGGCACAACGATCTTATTGACCTCTCGAAGGTCGATCACAAACCGATACATAGGTGGCTGAGAAGAGTCAGTACGCTTAAGGACAGGCAGAATAGGACTGTTGCACACATTACCTCTCGTTTCTTCAACCACACCTTTCTCAACCAAATCATAGATAATCGCTAAAAGAGCTCTTTCACTATCACTGGAAATTTGTACTGGGGATTGCGAGGTAATTTAGCATTCAACTTAAGGGTAACAACATAGGGTGGAATCTGCAAGAGACCAACATCATTGGGACCTGTAGCCCAAAGTGTATCAGGGAGAGAACGCAGTTCCAGTGGAAGGCAATCCTTAGACAGATACATCAGGGAAATCACTTTCTTACCCACCGTAAGATGTACTCCCGAAGGAGAACAATGTAATGTCGCATGCAATCTTTTCAACAAGTCCAAACCGAAGAGATTCTCGCCACAGCCCGTCGTTAGAATAAGGGGAGCCTCCAATTCACAGGGACCAATAGAAAGGGACAAAGGACCAGAAACCAGATTACGAACTGGGGCGCCAGAAAATCCTACTGAAACATTGGTCAAGCCAGACAAAGGTGCGCCGGGGAGTTTAAAGTGCATGATAGAACTCTTTGCTGCACCAGTATCCAAAAGAAAAGGTTCTGCCACACCTGATGTAATCACTTCAACATAAGGTCCACTCTGGTCTACTGGAACTGACACTACTCCCTCCCTTTGTCCATGGCTGTCCTAACTATCATTAAAACCAGCACTCTCACTTCCAACATAATAATCATCAGTGTAGTACTGAGCGGACTGGACGGTCGGAACATTCTGTCGGTCAAAATAATTCATAGAATTCTGAGGGGAAAAGGAACGTTCATTCTGGGGAAGCGTACCACGTCCCCTACCCCTAGCTACTTGTTGGAAACCACCACGACCTCTCAGACCAGACATACCATTCGCACTTTGTAGCTTGATTGGGCAACTATTCTTGAAGTGACCTTCTTCTTTACAATAAGCACACTGATTAGGGCCTAGCGGGAGTCGCGAAGCAAAAGACTCAGGCTTCTGCAACAGTTTCTGAAACTGTGGGGGTTGCTGAAACTGGGAAGGTTGCTGAAACTGACGCTGATTAGGGCGAGGCGGATAAGCCTGCTGCAGAAGAACTTTCGTTTTTAATTCTCTAGTCTTCTTCTCTACTTTATCCTTCTCATCTTTATCTCTAGTCTCATAGTATTGTGCATTAGCCAATATCTGAGCCGAAGAAGAAACAGCCCATGAACTCTCAGAGTCCTTTAACTTATTAGAAAGGTCAGGAAGTAAATTAAAAACAAACTTATCTACAAACAACTTCTGACCACCTTCTGTACTCATATCCTGACCACTATGATCAATGAATGTTTCCTCAAACCTAGTGAAGAAATCAGACACACTCTCGTCTTTCTTTTGTTTGCATGCTGCTAACTTGTCCCAATTCACCCGCAGAGAAGGCATCATAGTTTTCATTAAATTAATAATCCTACCAGGTAGTTCTGCAACTAAGGGTTCAGGTTTGGCACCTCCTACCTGCCGACCATCTGCAGCAGTAATATTAAGCCACGTATCTCCTAACTCTGGCGCGTGATCCTCGTGACGGATCTTCGCCCACAAGGGTTGAGGAACTACATTATCCATCAACATATCTATGTCAGCTAAATTCATAACACACGCATCAACTGTCTGAGACAACTCCTTATAATAACCAGCAGGTTTTTTACGGGGGTCAGGCAAAGTCTGCTTAAGAGCCAGGACCTCAGCTCTCTTCCAAGGGACATGCACCCACACTCGCTGAAAATGAGCCGGTGCAGCCGCAATACCATGAGCGGCATCAGCCACAACTGCCTCTCTCCATACAGGGGGAACCTCCCTCATAGGATACTGCTTCACTTTTCTCCTAATAGAAGGGTCAGGTTCGAACAATGACTGAGGTGGAAGTCTAGACCTAAAAGTGAGTAGTGTCTCTACCGCTTCCTCAACATCGGAACCCACTATCGTCCCTTTAGCAAATTCAGAATGAACATTAAGCAATTCCAGTGGAATTGAACCCAACTCATTATCTTCCCACTCCTGACGAAGGAAGGTACACATGACATCAAAAACATACCTTTGTTTTGGTGCCTACCACTGTAGGAAGATATCCATAACCACTTGTGGACTGTACTTGGAGGTATTCGAAACCCATCTACGAGCAAGGAGATCTAACACTGCCCGCTCTTCGGGACTAGGGAGCTGACTACGTCTCTGCTTACGTTCAGAAACAGGGGTCATATTCAGTGACCCAAAGAAAGGAGACAAAAGACTAGTGACAGTCTCAGTCATTCGTTGCCGAGCAGAAGGAGAAGAAGTTGACATGAGGACAGGAGACAAAGTGTTTTGAGGTGACAGAGACGTAGGGACAGAAATAAGAGAAGTCGAATATAAAGGAGTGTAAGGCAAAGGAGTTTGAGGCAAGGCTGGTGGCAAGGCTGGCGGCCCTGGAGGGGGCTGCACCGGGGGAGGAAGAACCACCTGTGAAGCAACGGGTGGCTGAACTACAACAGGGGGTTGAACGACAACAAAGGGTGCAACAACTGGAGGTAACGGAGGTGCAGTAGCACCCTGCACATAAGGGGGTGGTAATCTCAGTAAACGTGACATCAAAGGATCCTTTTCAGGGTCTACAGTCACATTTGAAAGGGGAGGTGGCAAAGCCGGGTAACATTTGTCAATGGCCATGCAATGTTGTCTATCTGACACTTCAATCGCACGATCTTCTTCATCTTCCTTAAACTGCCTAGCAGCTTGCATTACCGATATATTCCTTTCCTTCCTATCTCTCTTAGCTTGCTTAATTTCTCGCTGTTTGGCTTCCTTACGCCAAAGGCGGAAAGAGTCAAACATCGCTGGCCGGGCTTTCTTCTTAAATAGTGCAACTTCTAGGTTATCTAAAACATCTGATTCAAAACTACCATATTGGGGCCATCGTAAAACACCATCTTTCCTTGTATAATGGACCCATACTTCATTAAAGGTAATGGGACCTACACCATGCTTTGAATAGAGCTCATACGTTGGAGTTCCAACCGGAGGTATCGGACACGAGTCCTCCAATCGGGAATCCCTACAACAAAACCATTTCCTAAAATTGCTAAAACCAGGCATCTTTTAGCTCAATAGTCTTGCTTCAAACTTCAAGGGGTTATCAAAAACGATACACTCGCAAATATACGAACCCCCCGGCCTCGACTATTGCAATGGCTGAATCAAAACCAAGAAACAAAACAAAGTCGTGGGAGCGACCCACTTATACTTAACCAAAATGTCTGTCACGCCACAAGACGACCGTCTAACGTCTCGCCTTACAAATCATCACAAGAGGGTCCAAGACAGGGCGACAGTCAGAGCAGCAGTCCTTCGCAGCCGTCGGAAAGGGGAAGCCTCGCAGAAAAAAACCTTCGGTCCACGTCGACATGCAGGGGTCGATGAAGTGGCGGCCGTCCTCCAGAATTTCCTCACGGGGATCCTCACAATCTTCGGGCTTGGACCAGTACCGCTGAAGTCGCCCTACGTTGGGCGCCAGTTGAAGAACCGGGGTTTAACCCAGCGGCGTCAGGGGCACGCCTAAGATCTTCGAGTTCACCTGTCTTGGTATACAGAGACACGGAATACTTCTGGATGGCATCAGAGACCAAGTTTATTAGCTGCAGCTAGTAACAGTGATACAGTGATCCTAGAAATACATCACGGTGTAAATTCTCAGGAGTCTGCTCATTTTACTAAGGCGAGACGTCTCCTTTTATACCCAATATTCACATTATAAATGTATACCCACTGCACAAAATTCCAGCCAATAAGGTACATTTTCAAACAAAGTGTCACATAACAAAAACTCAATTTACAGTATCCCAACCCAAAAGTTAATTATTAGGAATGTCCCAAATTCAATCTCCACAAGCCGGACAAACCTATAATTGAAAGCATAACCCATGTAATGAAGAAACATAAAAAAAGAAACGGTAACAGATGCTGAACAAGATAAGGCATGTGCAAGGAAACTAAAAGTTAACGATGTCCTGAACATTGATTGGCAATCTCAGACAAAGATCGATCAGGGAAATTGGCTTTGCGGGGTCAGTTTCAGGTGCAGAGGTCAGTTTCATACAGTTCATTTCAGAGTCAAAAAGAAACCTAGTTAATGTATACATGAACTAAGAAGGCCAGGCCACTTTAAATGCCAGGCTACCTTCACAGGCCTACGCAAGGGTAACACAAAATGGTGGCACAGAACAAAATGGAGTCAGACTCGAGAATTACAGAACCTCACAACCAGGGAAAAACTGGATTATTTGTCAGTTGTCTAAATTCTCATTTTTCCATTGTAGCTTTCTCAGGACTATGCCAGTTTCAAGATCCTTTGGACTATGAAGCATCTCTATTGACTCAAATGTTTTTTTAAACTACTGTTATCCTATTAGAAAAGATCTCCATTTCTGGAGCTAGCCATTCCAGTGGAGCCTTTATGTCCCTAGTCTTCATGCATTTTCGTGATTCAGAGTAGACCTTTTTACTTCTGTCAGATAATACTGTCATCATAAATGCGGATTTAGACTGCCCACTTGCACCTTGTTGCTAACTATTCCTCTCTTCTGTCCTGCTCTGCACATCCCATGATGAAGTAGGGAGAGGTCTTTAGGACACTGGTCTGATTCTGAATCAGGACATGAACTAACAATTACGGACAAACTTGAATCAGAGAAGGATGTAAATGATCATGGAGGTTAACTCATTTTTCCTCCCCGCTGCATATCCTTTTTCTAGGGGTGAAAAGCAATTACTCATTAGATATCTGGTTGGATAACAATTTGTTTTGAGCATCAGCTACTTTCCTGTAATCATTAATTTCTTTTTAATTCCTTCAAAACTTATTTTTTATTCCTGCTTTGTTATTTCTTTTTTGAGATGATATGCATCCATACTTGAGGTACCAATGTGTCTAAGGGGAAGAAGATGTTGACTTCAGCGTCAACATTCCAACCTTGAAGCCATCTGAGCACGCTCACTCTTTTCTAATTCTCCAGTGATGGATAAGTTGTTTCTTTTGTATTTTGTTTGGAATACCCACCCAGAGTTCCAGATAGATGAGTAAGATAGGGCATTTTTTTCAATTGTGGCTATTCTTGTAGTGGAAATTGTCCCTCTTTTCCCAATGTTGAGTTAAAAAAAACAATTTCTTTCTCACCATTAGCTCCTCCAAAGTTCCACTTTCTATATATATGACCCTCTCTGCCACGTACTAAAGTGATGGCGCTACTGGTATGGTACAAGAATGCTACAGCATAAATATAGTCTTACAAATATATTATGTCTTAATATTCTTTACAAAATATCACCCAGTTGGAGTTAATAATAAAAAATCTACAAGTAACAGGGGAATACTATTATAAATGAGTTTTAGGTCACAACATTTATGTAAGTCAATATTTTTGTTGTCTGAATCCCATCATTTAAGGGAATGTGCAGGTTCAATAAATTGTTCTCTGTTGCACCTCACCCATCGACTCCCCTATTTTGTTTTTCCCGACCCCATAATGACCCAGGGCACTTGCTTGAGGGCTTTTGGCTGAAGTGGCAGCATCGTCCTCTTGCCATACATATTATAGAGGTATGTCATATATGCCCTCGCAAAGCAGTTACTGAACAACTGGCATGGGGGTCGCCGTTGATTCTGAAAGTGAAGAGCTGATAGACTGCGCAGAGACCCATAGGGCTGTGTGTTGCAGGAATGGCTAAGGATCAGGTAGAGGGGTTATTTACATAGATGTTATCAAGATTCTCATCGGTTTTGAAATGTTCAGAGGCTTGTATCCTCGTGTTTTTATTGTGCTGTCATCTGTTGTGAAGCGCAGAAGTCCTGCCCACAGCTATTCTTGAATCTTTTGTTCATTGCTATAGATATAAAGAGGAGAGTATTTTTCATTTCTTTTTAACTAGTTTATATATTCTACTTCCAAATGTATTCTTTCTGTTTAGTTGTTGCTTATACTGTAATTTGGTCCATGCTTCCTCTTGTGCTATCTTAGGTCTGGTTGACAGAGGTTTCTGAAGGCGCCTATTTCTGGTGGAGCTTTTTGAGTCACTTTATCGGGTTTCACACATATTACTCCTATCTATATTTGGCAAGATATTTCTAGTTACAAAATATAGTCTATATTCGTAGCACAACCTATCCCTTTAAAAGAGGGAGGTCTCCTGTTTCGTTTATCCCTGTAAGCCATGACATCGCTGGAACAAACATGGCAAGATATCTCCCCAGTTCCTCACCCCTTTGATAGCCTGATTAGGAGGTATTATGAAAGCTATAAGAACCCACATTGACTGTATAAGAAATACAATTTGCATTAAAATCTAGACCTACCATATAGTTCAACAGTTTTTGTTGTTGTTTGTTTTGATTAAAGTGGCATGTTACATTTATCACTCCATTACGTAGCATAACAATGGTTTCCTCCCGTGGGTGGGGGGGGGGGGTGGTTCGGCACTACAGCATAATCACATATAGAATGGCATATGATACTGTACATTGACTTAGTGTCTGCGAGTGTTGTATTTGAGAGGCCCATTTGTGTTCAGTCAGGAATTATGGCAAGAGTATGATGGGTCGCTGTTATCTATTTTTGTGTTAGTGATTGGAGAATCTGTGGCAGGTTCGTCCAAGTCAGCCAAAGGCTGCAGGTAGGAGATGAGAGGGCCCCATACGTCAGGAAGTCTGCTTGCAGCTGGCATTAAGTCCCAAAATTCACTCATGAGCATCTAGCAGTGTGCAGCGTCATCCAAACAGCATTTAATTAAGGGTGACGGTTTGTGACCCCAGTTGATAGTCACCCGGCGCTTGGCAAGCAGCAGGAGCATCGCGGTCAACTTGCAATTAGCATCTCAAACGTACTTGACATGACCCAGGAGACACAGTCGAGGATTGGGGACTATACGTTTGAGTGTGATATCGCTAATTACAGTGAACACCTCTGATCAAAATGAGGAGACACAGGGACACAACAAGGCCAGGTGCGCGAAGTTCACGCCGGGAGCTGCGCACCGCACACACCTGTCCGCACCTGCCTGGTCCATTCTGTGCAATGATGGGGGTACAATAAAGTCTATGTAGATATTTAAAACGGATGAGCCGCAGGCAGTAGTTGGGGGAGAGGCACTTGGTTTGGTTGCAGCAGTTCTGCCAGTGAATGAGGGAGAGATCTCTCCCCAGGTCTGCACTCCAAGTAGCTCGGGCACATTCTGTGTTAACGGAAGAGGCCGCCAGTGTTAGAGCATATAGTCTAGTGACCATTTTCCATGGAGACCTCGAGGGGTGAGTGTACTCGAGCACGGCGTTAAACTGAGGGATGAGCGGAAAAGCAGGGTTAGTGCTTCTACACGTAGCCCTGATTTGGTAGTAAAGGAGTTTATTGAGTGGGGTTGCGTTGGCAGGGAGTATGAAAAAGTGGTTGGCCACAGTGCGAATCCCCAGGCAGGCCGCACTGCAAGCCATACCCGCTGTCTGCAGTGGGGGGAATGCCGGGTTGCTGGCAAGTTGTGTGGATGGCGTGGAGAGTGCCTCGGCGCCAGTGTATCTGCGTAGCCCGTCCTAGGCCCAGTGCAGGCATTCCACTGTGTCGATCCCGCCACAAGGGATTTTGTGTGGCAACAATAGAGCTGTCCGCAATGGCCACAGCGCGGCCATGTCCACCTAGACTGCCACAACAGGCTGGAAAGATGTTGGATGAAGCCACAACTGGAGAAAGCTGGCCTGGGCACATAGCGCATAAAGTTTAAAATCGGGGACTCCCATACCGCCCCTAGTGAGGGGAAGAGTTAAAATATCATAAGCGATTCTAGGCTGACGTCCTGCCCAGATCAGCGCAATAATGTTAGAGTGCAGTTTGTGGTAGAATTGTGATGTGAGAGGGACAGGGATGTTTAAAAAGAGATACAAGAATTTGGGTTGCACGACCATCTTGGTAATGGCAATGCACCCAGCAAGGGAAAGCGGACAATTTTTCCACAAGCAAGACTTGTTCTCAAGCCAGTCCATTGCCCTGCCAAAATTTGATCTCCATAGTTCATCCACATCTCTACTCAACCAGATATCCAAGTACCTGGTGGGGCCGGTCACCCATATAAAAGGGTATTCTGCCGTGAACTGCAAGGTGGCATCAGTGAGAAGGAAAAGAAAGGATTTGGTTTAGTTGACCTGCACTCCGGAAAGGCAGCCAAAGTGGACATCCTCCCTGGTCATGAGTGCAAGATTCTACCGAGATTCACAGATGTAGATCGTGACATTGACATCATCGGCGTACATGGAAATGACCAAAGCCCGGGCTGAGAAACCTATGCCCCGATGAGTGTGATGCTGGCGCAGACGCACCGCCACAGGCTCCATCGCAATGGCTAATAACATGGGGAGGAGGGGGCAGCCCTGACTGGTGCCCCTCGTGATGGTGATGGGGTTGGTGACCTGTCCGTTTACCCTGATGCGTGCCGTTGGGAGCATGTACAGCAGCTGGATCTTATGCACAAAGCCTGGACTGAAGCCCAATCGAGGGAGAAGGTAAAAAAGGAAATGCCATTCTAAAGTGTCAAAGGCATTGGTTGTGTCCAGTAGGCTACAGTGGGGAGAGTGGGTTTGATCTGATGGATAACCGAGAAGATGGTGCGCAGGTTGAGCAATGTAGCGTAGCCCAGAATGAAACCCGACTGGTCAGGGCGAGCGATCATCGGCATGAGCGGGAGGAGGCGATTGGCCAGCAATTTGGCGTAAACTTTGTTGTCAGTGTTAATTAGTGATAAAGAGCAGTATGAGTCGCAGCTCTCTGAAATCTGCCTGCTTCAAGGGATTCATTGTGCATGTCAGCTAGGTGGGGAATCAGGAGGTGAGCATATTGTTTGTAGAAGGCAGGGGTGAGTCTGTCCAAACCGGGGGCTTTATCACCCGGGAGTCCTGCAATGACTTTGGAGATCTCCTCAAGAGTAAATGGCTCATCCAAGTACTCCCTTTGACCATTACCAAGCCACAGAAATTCAATAGAATCAAAGTATTGGTCCATGATTTCTCTGGTGGGAGCCAGCCCAGCAGTGTAGAGCTGTGAGTAGAACTCAGAAATCCTATCCATGACGTCAGTGGGGGAGGTGGTCCTCCCCGTGGCTCCGTCGCTTAGGGCTGTGATGTAGGAAGAGGTGTGCGGCTGTATGAGGAGGTTTGCGAGGAACTTGCCTGGGCGATTGCCCTTGCCATAGCGGCGACCGTGGGCTTCTCTGCTTTCCAGAGGGCTGATTGCAACTCAACGGAGCCTACGTTGTGTTCAAAGTAGGCAATGATGACCCCGCGGATGTCCTCGTGAAAAGCGGCATCGCGGAGGGCATTGGGCGGCAGGCACCATGAAAACATGCAACAGAGCGTGAGAAGGAGCCGCAAACATAGGCACACGGGAGCATGGTCCGAGAGGGTGTGGGCCATGTGGTCCACCGAGGTGGTCCAGGAGGCAACGTCACAAGTGGTAATCCAAAGGTCGAGGCGGGACCAGGAGCCACGCGAGCCTGACATGCAATTGCCCTTGCGGTCAGTAGGATGCATGTGCTGCCAGGCATCCAATAGCAAGTTACCATCTATGATGGAATGGAGGAGATCAGTGGCCTGCGGTTGCTGGATGCGGTTGCCCAGGCAGTCCAGCGCCTGTGAAGGAGCTGGGTTAAAGTCACCCCCCCCCATATCAAGAAGTGAGGCCCCAGAGAAGATATGAGCTGCCAGATGTGTGTGAATAAGCCGGGATCATCAGTGTTGGAGCCGTAGATCACCGCTAGTATCAGCAGTTGGTTGTATAGCGTGCCAGCGAGTATCACATAGTGACTCTCTGTATCAATGAGGGAGTGGGTGCCATGCCAGGGAAGGCCCCGCCTACAAAGAATGGAAATGCCGTATGAGTAATTTGAGTAATAGGCAGTGTAGGACTCTAACCAGTGGCGGGATTGCAGTCTAGATGAAGTGGCAGGGAGGAGGTGCGTCTCTTGAAGGAAACAAATGCCTACCTGGTGTCTGATGAGCTGTGCTTGCATAAGATGTGCTTTACGATGGTCGTTCAGACCACGAATGTTCCAAGTAAAGAAGACAGTGTCAGTCATTTGGCAGCAATGGAGGAGTGAGTGACGTAGTGCCTACAGTGCGGGAGGAGAGTGTGTGGTGCTGGAGCAGTGTGGTACATAATATCCTGAAGTGCGTACAAGCAGTGACATGCCAAGATCAGAACAGCAGAGACAACAAAACAGGCCTCCAGTGAAAGGTGCCAAGTACAGTGCCCCAAGAAAAGAAAAAAACATCCCACACGCCTCCCACTCCAACTCCCCAATTAGGTTGTAAATCCAAACCTCCCCCTTCCAGGGATCCCAAACTTAGACATCTAAATATGGGCCAGGGAATCATCCCAGCGAGGAGCGTGGGCATCGCCATTCATTAACCCTTAGCCATATAGGCAGGGTGGCCAGGTGTGGTGTGGTACAGCGGAAGGCCACTTAAGGGAAGAGCGTGTAGTCCGAGGAAAGTGGTTGAGTGCAGGCAGGGCTGACAGGGTAAGTAAACTGTCCCAGGAACCCACAAATCCCCAATGCAACATGTGTCAGTGCATTGAAAGCCAACATAACATGCAAAGGTACAGGTTCCAATGTATGATAAAGCGGCATGCAACAGTGCATTAAACAGAGCACCTGGAGGGAACAACATGAAAGATAGGCAACAGTGAGGCATGGCTGTGCCTATAAGAGTCAGTCATTATTGCTTGTGCAGCAATCTTTGGGCTCGGTGTGACGGCTGCGTTGGGAGGACTTCTGCAGTTGCTTCGCAAAGTTGAGGGCAGCCTTGGGGTCAGTAAAGTGTTTGGGCTTCTCCCCAAAGCCGATGCGGACTTTGGATGGGTAAAGCATTGCATATGTGATGTGGAGCTGCTGCAGGATGCGCTTGACAGGAAGGAAGTCCCGGAAGGCCGCCTGGACAGACAGCGTGAAATCAGGTTAGAGGGAGAGCGTGTTGCCCTGATGACGGACCTCACCCAGCTCCCGGGCCCTGAGTAGAATGGAGTCACGGTCCCGATAGTTCAGCAGGCGGGCGATGATGGGCCTCGCAGGAGCCCCGGGAGGGGGTCAGGGGCCAAGTGATCTGTGTGCCAGTTCAATGATGAAATGGGTTTACAGGACTGGGACAAAGATGTCGCGGAGAAGAGTTTGGGGATAATCTTCCATTTTCCTAGTCGCAGTGGACTCCGACAATCCAGATGTTATTACTCCGAGAGCGCGCCTTTAGGTCCTCATTCTTGTCGCAAATGACTTCGAGGATTTTGTCCATCTTAAGGAGCTTCTGTGCCCCGGAGGCTCCGGCATCTTCAGCGTCCGAATCCTTGTTTCAAGCTGATCAATATGTGCGTCATGATAGCCCACCCTTTGCTTCACCTGGTCAAGTCGGGATGTTAGATGGTTTATTTTTGCGTCAATGGAATGGAGACTGGACCACACTTCTAGAAGAATGGTCCGGATCCCATCATCCTGTTCGCCAGGGATATCGGTCTGTGGAGATTGACCATGGTGGCCCACGGTGGAGCGGCAGCAAAGAGAGTGCGCAGTTCAGAGGGTCAGTAGTTGTGCAAAGGCCCTCTGTGTCAAGGGCCAAACCGGCCATGCGGGTAGGGAAGAAGGATGTGATGAGGTGGCTCTGGAAGGTCACATAGGGCTGCAGTGGACCGGGAGGCCGGAGCTTGGCCCCCAGAGCCAGCCGCATAGCTGGCCACAGTGGTAGGGCGTCAGGTGCGAGCAATGTCGTCCCAGATGCTACCAGTAGTGTTGCACAGCAGCCCACCACCAGCGCCCCAAGCAAGGCTGCAGCAGCAGGCGTAGGCGTAGGCGTAGGCGTAGGCGCAGGACTCTGAAATTCTCTCATGTCAGTGAAGTGAAGGAGGCCGGAGACAGAAATGGGGAGAAGCCCCAGGAACAAAGCTCCTCCACCCCAGCAGATGCATGTGATGGTCAGCGTGCTCCCTGGCCGGCTGATTGGATACCCCCTGGGTTCAGGCCTCACAGAGTTAGGTGCAGCAAGCTGCAATGATCAGGATGTTGTCGGCGCCAAGGCAGTGCGGGGCCAAGAACATCCGGGCTGCAGGACAGTTCCTTCAATGCGTGCAGCAGCCTTATTTAATAGTTCGCCTGGGGTGCCACCACGGACCTCGGTCAGCGCAGGCGGCCGGCATGCAGAAAGAGACAGGCCGGAGCACAACCCCAGGTCCTACTCGGCACCGGAACAGCCGCAGGCCTTACCCCGCCACCAGGCCGCGATCGTACGCTGGAGTTGGGCCGGAGCCTCCGAGGCAGGACACCGCAGCCCGGAGCACAGAGCAGCCTCAGCAGGATGCGACTCAGGTGCGGGCAGGGTCGCGACGGCCAGGCAGCGACACCAGCACATGCAGGTAGGGGACTCAGCAGGCACGATGGGCCGGCATGGAACCCTAGGCACCACGAGGCAGGAAGTCAGTAACATCCACAGTGCAGCAAGAGCCCCCGGCGTCATCCCCCTGTGTCCCCCAGGCAGTGCAGCAGGTATGTGAATTCAGGGGTGAAGTTTGGCAGCGGGATGCCCTCCACAAAATGCGGATAATGTCGGATGAAATTGCATGGCCGGCGGAGCTCACTCAGCGTGCAGCCATCTTGCCGCTGACAAGACCACACCCCTATAGTTTAACTGTTGAGTGTGGCACTGAGCTTTTCAATGAGCAAGAAAATTAAATGTAAATAGACACACAAAATTTCTATTTGTTCCATTATGAAAATCATTAGTTTAGAAATGTGTCAAATAAACATGTAGGGCCCGATTCACAGAACTAACTTAAGACAAAATCCTAAACTTACTACCATTTTCGTATTCACAGAAGGCACTTACTCATTTTGATATTCACAGAAGATACTTACTCATTTCGGTATTCACAGAAGTTAGGAGTCCTAACTTTAGGACTCCTAAATGCCTTCTGTGAATACCGAAACTCTTAAAATTAGGATTTTTCTCAGTTTAGGAGTCCTAAAGTTAGTACTCCTAACTTTACTACTACTAAACTGAGAAAAATCCTAATTTTAAGGCTTTCAGTATTCACAGAAAGCATTTAGGAGTCCTAAAGTTAGGAGTCCTAACTTTACTACTACTAAATTGAGAAAAATACTAATTTTAAGACTTTCGGTATTCACAGAAGGCATTTAGGAGTCCTAAAGTTAGGAGTCCTAACTTTACAACTACTAAACTGAGAAAAATCCTAATTTTAAGGCTTTCAGTATTCACAGAAAGCATTTAGGAGTCCTAAAGTTAGGAGTCCTAACTTTACTACTACTAAATTGAGAAAAATCCTAATTTTAAGACTTTCGGTATTCACAGAAGGCATTAAGGAGTCCTAAAGTTAGGAGTCCTAACTATACTACTACTCAACTGAGAAAAATCCTAATTTTAAGACTTTCGGTATTCACAGAAAGCATTTAGGAGTCCTAAAGTTAGGACTCCTAACTTCTGTGAATACCGAAATGAGTAAGTGCCTTCTGTGAATACCAAAATGAGTAAGTGCCTTCTGTGAATACCAAAATGGTAGTAAGTTTAGGATTTTGTCTTAAGTTAGTTCTGTGAATCGGGCCCGTAATGTTTCTCCCTCCTTTACATGGATCACTTAAAAGGTGTGGTGCATGGTAGGAACCTTCTTCACAACAAGATTCGGTGAGACTTTCATCCAAAGTGCTAAGTCTTGTTTCGCTCAACCACAGCTAGAGAAGACAGCAGAGATAGAGTAGCAAATTTAGCCTTCGTGCACTACCGGCCCTATATTACAGGTTTCCTGGAAAAATCTGATGCTGTATTTTTCAGTAAACAGTACTCACTCTTGCACCAACAACTTAGACCTAGCTGATTATGGACAGGCAGCGTTGGATAACGTGTGTTGATGATAAGAGTCTCTGAGAGCCTGGATAAGAGTTGGTCATGAGCCCGTGACCAAGGGTTCGTTGCAGTTGGGTGGGAGTCAATCAATGGCAGCTTTAAGAAATTGAGCTACCGGTTGAGGGGTTGAAACCCTACCCAAGCAGCAAACACAATTCCTGTCAGAGTGACGTACCAGGCAAAACCAAATTAATCTGTGCTTAACCCTCTGGTAGCGTGGTACAAACACAGTCAGGCTTAACTTCGAACCAATATGTAAAGTATTTATGCAGCACTTCAAACAGTAGCAAAAATGAAAACACAACACAAGAAAAATGCCACACCAAATTAGAAAAATGGAGTTAAATGTAATGAATTTTTTTAGACCAAAATGACAAAAATGCAATCAGTGGGACTGGAGGGATGCAATTTTAAAGATTTAAGTGAAAATAGTTCCTAAAAGCACAAAGCACCAACTGTGATTGTGCGGGCCAGGCAAAGTTACATGTTCAGGCTGACCACGATGGAGCGTGGGCTGGATACAGGGTCCAAGTAAAGCCCACAAATAAAGTACCTTAAATCCTGGTTTCGAAGAATTGCAAGAGCCATCATCAAGGATGTGTCATGCAGCGGCAGTTCTGAGGAGCTGTGGGCTGCAATGTGAGATCCTGCATCAAGGATGCGTTATGCAGCGGTGATTCCGGGGAGCTTTGGGGTTGTGATGTGAGATCCTTCCTCATGGATGCATTGTGCAGTGGTGGTACTGAGGAGTTGCAGACCTGTGATGCGCAGTTCTGCATCAATGTGATGCATCCTGCTGCGTCAGTTCTACTTGAACCGTAGCAGAGGTGGCAGAGCACCTTCAAACCCACTTCCAAAGGCCCAAGACTGGGGTGGCACCACTTGGGAGCAAGACTCATAGTAGATGGAGTCCAGGTGCTGGGTTGAAGGTGGTTGGAGCCTTTTCTTTCCCTTAGGATCTGATCAGAAGGCCAGCCAACTAGCCCTTGGAGTCACTTTGGTTGTTCTGGGTTCATGATGCTGGTCCAGTCCTTTTCACTCAGGCAGTAGGGCATCCGGGAAGTAGAGTAGCAGGGTAGCAGAGTAGCAGTCCTTCTTGCAGCAGAGCTGCACAGCAGTCCTTTTGTGTTTTCCATAGGTCTAAAGGTGTACTGAAGAGATGGGTCTGAGTGTCCAATATTTATACTTGGTGCCAGCTTTGAAGTAGGAGAAGATGCAGGAGGTTTCCTCCCCAGAGGTGTTTGGTATTTCCTGACTCCTTGCCCTGTCCCAAGCTTGTCTTGGGGCACAAAAGATTAGTGTCAATTCCTTTGTGAATGTTCTGGGGTAGAGCCTTTGTGATGTGCAAGTGTGGTAAGCAACAGCTCTACCCCCTCATCAAGTCAGAGATGGGAGAAATAAACAAAGACAAATTGCCAGCTACAGCTAATTACGTGACACGGGATACAGGCTGCAGGAATCAAATGGTTGGGGCAGAAAAATGCAATCCTTCTAAAAGTGGTATTTTCAGAATTGTGACTTAAAATCCGACTTTACCATTTAAGAGGCGTCTAAATTAAAATTCTTTAAAGACCATACTAGATATTCCTGCCTGCTCCCAATTAAAAGTTAACACTTATTAAATGTATTAAGGTAACCCAATGTTATCCTATGGGAGGGGTAGGCCATTCAGTGTGAAAAACAAATTTAAGAGTTTTTCAATACCAGGATATGTAAAAGTTTAAAGTGCATGCCCGACTTTTTGAATACACTGCACCCTGCTCTAGAGGCTGTTTAGAGCCTACCCTTGGGGTGACTTATATTTAATAAAAAGGACGGTTTAGGCCTGGAAAAAGGGTGATGTTAACAGGTGGAAATGATAGTTTAAAACTGCACTCACAGACTGTATGTCAGGCCTGAGACATGTTTAAAGGGCTACTTAGATGGGTGACACAATCAATGCTGCAGTACCACTTTACTAGGGACTTACAAGTAAATGTAATAGGCCAATTGGGTGTAAATCAATGTTACCATGTTTGAGGGAGTGAGTACATGCGCTTTAGCACTGATTAGGGAAAGTGCACATAGTCCAAAGGCCAACAAAAACAAGATCAGCAAAAATATGCAGAAGTAAGAGCAAGGTAAAACGTTTGGGAGAATACCACTCTAAATCTGACAGATCTAACAGTGGCTAAACCTGATAAGACTCCAAAGCAATCTGAAGTCTCTAGCGGGGCATACAAGTGGCAAGTATAACTAGAACATATGGCAAGTGGCTGGAGATAGATCTATAACTTCCATAGTTGGTATTCTCTCCATTAGAGCTATTATGACCCTGACTGCAAACTTGGCCACTGTTTGTTGGTGCAGGTGGAAGACCCCCTAGTTGGCCCCTCCTCTAGTGCATGGTAACAGCGTGTTGAAAGGCGCATACATTTGTTGGGATCTCGTACTGATTCCCAGGAGCATATCCATACTGTGGCTAAAAGCCCTTGTGTGTGACATTGGGCCACTTTGTGTCATTGGTTTGACCTTGGAACCAGGAGGAATACCAACAGGCAGAAACTGATGATGCAGGCTGGCTGTACACCTTGTAGATAGAGGTGATTCACATGCAAGAGGGAGTGAATGGTTGAGAATTTGGGACTGGTGCATGGCCGATAGCCAAGATTTCATCAGGGTGAGGTGCTCCAGAATAAGTTGCAACTCTAAACAAAGAATGGTTGTAATTTTTTTTACAACAATCCTCAAGAATCTCCATATCCAACCTCCCTGAAATATCTGGGATTCATTGACTGGCTCAATAATGACTTGAGAGAGTCCATGACCCCCCATTGGTTTCCTTTTGGGAGCTGGGGATTAAAGATTTTGTCACTGGTTCCAAGCTCTGAAGTTGTTGGGGGAGGCAATGTTAATGCCCCACTGGAGCCCAACTCCATTCCTCACAATGACAGTTCCTAATGTGATCTCATAATGCTTCTGATCAAGTGAAAGCCTATGCTCAGTCAGCACAATTTCATTAGTTATGACCCCCGCATGGCCATTTCCAATATTTTATCAATTGTGGTGCCTTTAAATGAGGCAGATGTGCCACTAGTCATTTTTCTCTTCCCCATAGTGTCCACAAGCACAGAAATGAAGGACAACTTACATTAGGAAAGTTGCACCCAGGCAAAAAAACAGAAATGGGTGAAAGAGAGCGGGCAGGCCCAGCCGTCTCTGGGGTCTGACATGCACAGTCTGGCCCATTCTTGCTTCAGTCTTCGCTTGGTGCCAAAGCTGGGCAAATACCCTGCTACAGGAACTGTTAAACTTGCTTTATACAGCATTGAAGCTGCTATGCTTTTCCTTTTGCCCCTTCTGGTTGCACTGCCTTATGGGCCTGGGAGACCTTGGCCCAAACAGCAAATTCGGTGTCCCGCACCATAGGAAATTACAAACGCACTATATTGCGCTGGGGCTGCTTTGCTCCTTATCCTTCCCCTTCTGATTGCACTGGCTTATGTGCCTGGGGGTCCTCAGCCCCAATAACAAACTCGATGCCATATCTGTTTTTCTGCTGTAGACTTCCTTTAAGAAAGCAGCCACTTCTGGGGAGGCACCATCTTGGGAGTAAATGATGCCTTGAAAAGTATTTGTGCAGCACTCAAACAGAGATAAAGTGAAAACGCAACAAAAGAAAACTTTCAAACCAATTTTGAAAAATAGGGTACATTTTAATGAATAAAAGATAGCTATATCCTGTGCATACATACAAAATGAAACAAGTTGATACAACAGTAGACTTAAGCAATATGTACAGAGTTCTTGAGTGATACTGGATATTCTTTATTCTTTTGAGAAACGCAAACAGCCGACACGTGTTTTGTCAGGGAAAAGTTATCCCACGACTCTTTAGGGCTGTAGAAAGTTGCGTGAATGTAGTAAAGTCCCAATATCGGTGATAATTCCAACCCGGATGGGTACACAATTGGAAAGTAGAATTTATAAGACAGCAAACTTAGTCTGCAAGGAGTCTTGGTAGTGTATTGTATTCGGGAAGCCTGTGATAATTCCAACCCGGCAGTCAGCACATGTCATGAATGATGAAAAACGGATCTGATGTGGTGGACTTGGTTCTAATATTACAACGAAACAGTGCCGCGAGTAGGGGATGAATAAGAGTCCAAATGAAAGTCAATTAAAGTTCTACGAAGTAGATGTCAAACCAATATGCGGTAAAGTATTTGTTCAAAATGATTGTCAAGAACGTGCAAAACATGTGTGTGTGTTCCCCATGTCTTTTTGAGTTGAGAAACGATTGTGCGTCCTGGCGGCACCAGTTTTATCGCTTGTGTGTGATAAAATGACAAAAAACAACAAAAATCCAATAAGTAGAACAGGAGTTATGAGATTTTTAATTTTCAGGTGAAAATAACACCAAAAAGCACAACGCCGCCTTCACGGTTATCTGCTTGCATGAAACCGAGTCAAAGTCCCAAGTTCAGGCCTATCATTAGGGAGTGGAGTAGGATACATGGACCAGAATCATCCCAGTGGAAAGTTTGCCTTCTCACACAGTTCAGTTCCACGCAAGCAGTCTCAGCTAAAGCTTGGCAGTGTTGGGAGCTGCAAAAAGTTTGTTGTCTGTGCAAAGAGCTGGTCGCTGTCAGCACTCCATGTTGTTGGGAGAGGTGGGTGGTCCTTCGCAACCGTGAAGAGCCAAGGACACATACATTTTCACCTCGAGTCCAGTTCTTGAAGTTTGCAGCCAACCAGCCAAGGGTCAGGAAGTAAGGAGGTACCTATTGGGGGTCAGGACTCCCTCCAGAAGAGTCCAGCAGCAGGGTCTAGGCAGGTCCCGTTGTTGCTGCTAAGCTGGGAAATTGCTGGGAAGACCTCTGGAAGCTTGTTATATCTTGGTAGATCAAACAGGAGGTCAGCCAACTGACCCTTGGAGTCACTTTTGGGTACCTGGGTTCAAGCAAGAAGGTGCAGTCTTCCCTCTTCAGACAATAGGGCAGTCTTTCTTCTCAATTTTCCACAGGTGCAGGAGTGTTCTGATGAGAGGTACTGAAGGTGACACTTTTATACACAGTGCCGGCCAGTATGTGGGGGTCCTTCACTTTGTCGATCCCTAAATTGTCTCCAATAAGTTCTTCCATTTCCCCTGGGTCTAGCTTCAAACTGTCTATTGTAACAAAAGGCAGACTGGCCCAAGAGTGGGCTGCATGTGCCAGTAACACAGCAGACAGCTTCAGAAGTTGGAAAGGGGTTTGGGCACCTTTTGAAGCTCAGGAAGGGCAAGAATCCTCAGGCCATCCTTCTCAGGAAAAGGAACACCCTTCCCTACTCCAGAGACCCTTGTGTCTCTTGTCTGGAAGGAATACACATCTTACCCCAGGCAAGTCATTAACAGTCGTTTGACCCTGGACACTGGCAGAAAGGCACATTTAGTTTATACAGAAAAATGTCAGCTTTTTTAAAGTTGCATTTTCAAAATAGTAACTTTTAACCCGACTTTACCTACTTACGAGAATTATGCAAATTGCAATTTAAGTATAATCCTTGTGTTGTGTTTTCACTTTATTAATGTTTGAAGTGCTGCATAAATACTTTACGCATTGCCTTTAAGTTAAGCCTGAATGCTTTACCGCCAACCTACCAGAGGATTATGCACAGGTTAATATGGGGTTGATTGTGACTTCACCCTGACAAGAAGTCTGGTTGATGCGTGAGTAAAATTCACCCCCTAAACCAGTATCCCAGATTCCTACAGATCTAACATGACTTTTTCAGTTAACCAATCAGGTTTATTATTGCCTTTTTACCCTACTTTATTCAGCATAAACTTTGCTTACTTTACTACCCTACCGTACTGCGCATAAGCTTTGCTGCAGGGAAAAAAAAGCAAACCTTTACAATAATTTTCAGGATCAAATTCTTTATCCCTAAGAGTTTGACTGAGAGTGGTGACCAAAACTCTTGCTTATTATAGTAATCTGTGAGATTCTATGTAATATAATTCCTGTCCAAGTTTTAACACAGGGTAATAATAATCCATCCTTAAAATTATGTTGGCTTTGATTTATTTTTCACTATAAGTAAGTCAGTCTTATTGCATTTGTTGTAATGTTTCATGATAAACAGATCAGATGTATGGCATCTGAAAACTGGCGCCATTGGCGTCTCACCATAACCAAGATAGGAGTACTGTATGGAGCATGAGCTTTCTCACAGGGCAACAGTTTGCATAGTCATCCAGTTGACAAAACAATGTACATTCTCTCCTAAATCAGCATACCAAAGATTCTCATGCTGCAAATAATCTGCCCTAAGGATTTATCAAAAAAGTTATCCAACACCAAAAAACCTGACCGCTACCGTAATTTGTGACATTCCATGTAATAAGGTAACTGCTCACAGGCTTTACCACATTCTAATGACAGTCCATTCTGACAGGCCTGTTTACAATATAGAAGTCCAGGCTTCTGACTTTGTTGTAACTTTTCATAATAAAAGAGCTGACCTATAGCACCTGATAAATTGCATCATTGGCATTTCAGGCCTATTGTATTGTTTGAGTATACGTTTTCCAACAAGGCTTTATGATTAATACAATCCATATTTCTTCAACAGAAGTGCACATCTCCTGTCCAATCAAATGATGATGTTAAGGAAATCAAGATGTAGGAAGAGCCAAAGCCCCTCTTGAGTACAGCTTCCTAAAGCTCGTTTTCTGTTGACCACATAAGTGCTAGACACAGCTGTGCTGTCAAGCCAGATGTAAAAGCCAAGGAGAGATGTGACGAAGAACAGTAAAGGAAAAGGTCATGGAACAAGCCGAGGGACAAGTTATAAAAATAATTTGGATGAAGTAAGAATTCGGGTCATGGCAACCTTTTCTGACAAACGCAAGTCACCACGAGTAGAAAGTGACACTATTGCCCCCGTGTTTCGGGAATAAAGAACATTAAATATCGTAAAGGTAGTGTATGAGGGTGACATGGTCCTACAGCATTCCAGCATGTGATGTCAGACCTTTCACAAACAGTGGTTTCCTTCCAGGTCAGGAATAATCAGCAGATCACATACACCTTTATGTAACACCAAATATAACAAGCAATGGCAAAGTCAATCGGTCTTGGCTTGGTGTAAAGTAAAGGCAGGTTTTGCCCACACCACCTGGCATCCTAGAATGTTTTAGCACACACCACTAATTGGAAAAGTGAAACTACAGATCTATGACAGTAAATCTGGCAGGAAACTAAGACCACTTTGTTAAAATAAATAATTATACACAATTGACAATTTAAATTTCCAGACCATTCACCAATGTAGTGGTCGCCTCATCGCGTTTGAAATATGAATGTAGGAAACAGGTAACATAATTAATGAAATGCGATATTTACAAATAAAGAAACAAATAAGGGCAGATTTGCTAAAAAAAAACGAGTTTATATTCCTTAGTGAAAAGGGTAGAGACACCTGTGCTCGTAAAGCACCAGAGTCTGTTCGAAATTGGTGTCAGAGAAAGACATCACAGGAAGGGGGAGGGATCCTTCACACATGCAACTATATACTGACCCCCCCAGGATATCGCGATTTCATGATTAGCAAAAAAAATGTTACATCGGCAACGTTTATCAAAATCCCACGATTTTTACACAGGTGCCTGCAAAAATTGACATTGTAAATAAATTGAGGCTGTTAAAGCCTTTTATCGGCTCTGCTCTGTGTTAGGCCAATAAAAGGATGGTGAGCAGCAGGTTAGCAGGTGGCAGATGTGTTAAGTTCCTCTGTCACCTGCCGTAGAAATGCACGGGGCCCTCCTCCTGTGCTGTTAGGCCCCTGCGCCCCTCTGTCCATTGTTTACTGGGACCCGATGTTCCTTGAATCTTTATTTTTTTTTTGCAACTTTATGTAGCGCAAACTCGACACGTCTTGGTGTGCTTTACATGAACTCCAGTTACATTAAATATTTTTTTTTAGGTAAGGGGAGAATAAGTGATTTGCCCAAAATCACAGGATGTTGAGTTGCTGCTGGGACTCTAACCTGGTTGCCCAGGTCCAAAGTCGGGTAATGCCACATCCTTTTACTTTGCCATGGAAGAGGGGAGTCACCCACTATGTGCCTCCTCTCTTCTGTGGTAAACACCCCTCCCCCAACAACCTTAGGACACTCCTGGCCCTCTGTCCTCATCCACATTGCCCTCCCACTTCCTAGTCTCCAGTGTACCTGCCACTCCATTCGCCTTCAGCTGCCCTGTGTATCTTAGGAATGGTGGCTGTCCGATGCCAGAGAGAGCAGGTATCACATTTTGCAATGCACTCTCTAGCATTAGACTCCCTCCTGTTTCAAGGTGGACAATCTACCAGCACATAGGAAGAGACTGCCAGAGTCTCCAATACTGACCGAGCAGTATTTTTGTGACGAGTCCATGGTTTGCCTGCCACAGTTAACAAAGCGGTACAAAAGGGAGTGGTGATGGACAGAGCATCAGAACCAATCAAACACTCTCACCCAGTCAACAGATCTGGGTTTGATCCATCACCGTTCTTTAGCCCTCTCTGCCACCCCGGCTCAGACATGGCCATATGCAAATCAGTCTGACCCTGTGCCTCATGGAAACAGTCCAGCCCGAACTGCCAAGCCATGCCTTCCCTGGACCGGAAACTAGCTTTCTAGGACCGGTTTCTGGCATTTCAGCCGTCTTCAGCCAGGCTTGCTTGAATCCAGTGGCAAAGTGAGCAAGGGACTCATGTCTGAGCATACCCTGCCAACTTATGGCGAACAAAGCGGTACAAAAGGGAGTGGTGATGGACGGAGCATCAGAACCAATCAAACACTCACACCCAGTCAACAGATCTGGGTTTGATCCATCACTGTTCTTTAGCCCACCGTGCCACCCCAGTTCAGACATGGCCATATGCAAATCAGTCTGACCCTGTGCCTCATGGGAACAGTCCAGCCCGAACTGCCAAGCCATGCCATCCCTGGACCGGAAACAAGCTTCCTAGGACCGGTTTCTGGCATTTCAGCCGTCTTCAGCCAGGCTTGCTTGAATTCAGTGGCAAAGTGAGCAAGGGACTCACGTCTGAGCATACCCTGCCAACTTATGGCGAACAAAGCGGTACAAAAGGGAGTGGTGATGGACAGAGCATCAGAACCAATGAAACACTCACACCCAGTCAACAGATCCATCACCGTTCTTTAGCCCACTATGCCACCCCAGTTCAGACATGGCCATATGCAAATCAGTCTGACCCTGTGCCTCATGGGAACAGTCCAGCCCGAACTGCCAAGCCATGCCATCCCTGGACCGGAAACAATCTTCCTAGGACCAGTTTCTGGCATTTCAGCCGTCTTCAGCCAGGCTTGCTTGAATCCAGTGGCAAAGTGAGCAAGGGACTCACGTCTGAGCATACCCTGCCAACTTATGGCGAACAAAGCGGTACAAAAGGGGGTGGTGATGGACGGAGCATCAGAACCAATGAAACACTCACACCCAGTCAACAGATCTGGGTTTGATCCATCACCGTTCTTTAGCCCACTCTGTCACCCCAGTTCAGACATGGCCATATGCAAATCAGTCTGACCCTGTGCCTCACGGGAACAGTCCAGCCCGAACTGCCAAGCCATGCCTTCCCTGGACCGGAAACAAGCTTCCTTGGACCGGTTTCTGGCATTTCAGCCGTCTTCAGCCAGGCTTGCTTGAATCCAGTGGCAAAGTGAGCAAGGATTTGCTCACTTTGCCACTGGATTCAAGCAATCCAGTCAACCCGCTCCTCCAGAGGGCAGCCCTAGCCATTTCATGTATGTGAAGCATGGAATTGCCCCCATATTGTTTAACACCTTGTGGCATAAGTATACCAAAGGTAATGACGAGTTGCAGTGGCCAAAGACTGGTTCATTTGATGAAAAGAAAATTGCCTTTCTACAAGAACAACTATTTTCTAGACGCAGTAGGCAATCTATGTTTGATGCCTTAAACGCCTGGCAGAAAGAAGCCAAACAAAGACGGATGAAGGGGGAGAATCTAGCGAGGGCTAAGGCTGGGCAGACCATAACTCAGAAGGCTGTAGCCTATGACAGAGCTAGGGTAGAGAAAGGAAAAGATTGTATGAATCGGGACTTTAGACTAAAGGTTGATAAAAGTTATGTGGCTCGACCTAATGCAGAAGATGAAATAGAAGACTTGCTGGACATGCGGCCACCGCCTCCTTAGGTCCCACAACGGTTACATCCAGCGATAGCGGCAGCTAGTGTATCAGCTGGGACAGGGACAGTCGCCCCTACGCCGGTTCTAGACGCCTCTGCAGCAACCCCGGTTGCATCGGCGCCTCAGCCTCCCTCCCTCGCACCTGTCACTGATCGTTCTCGGTTGTCTTCCTCTGTTTCGGAAATTATGGCCTTATTGCCCAATTTATTGTCAGCCACGACAGCTGGGGCTCCCCAGTTGTCGCCAGGGGTCATGCATTATCCCTCTGCCTTGACCTCCTCTTCTGCGAGTGCAACTCCTTTTGCAGCTGTTTCAACTCCAGTACATCCGTCCGGTCCGTTAGTTGGCAGAAAGCTGTTCACTCGATCAGCTTTAGGAACAGAGGAAAAGGGGGCCATTGCAGTACAGGCGTCCCAGTGGATGCGGCAATCTATTTATACTCTGTCTGACATATGGAACACCATGCAAGATTATGAACCAGTGATGCAACAGCACGCGTTAGCCCATATGGCTGACCGCCTCATCTCATTGTGGGAGCAAGCTTATAAAGGGGAAAAGGCTCCGACTATACTATATGATATTCATACCCAGGCACACAAATCTCAGCTAAGCCCAGAAGCGGTATATGGGAATGTGAAAACTCTGGTTAGTTACAGAATGCGCTTACACGCTGCTAGTCCTGCAGGGGTACAGCAGTTCCCCATGCGTGAGGTGCACCCCATTTACCACCCAGAAGTAACTGAGATAGTAGACGCACAGGGAGCGGTCACCCGCCCAAGAGCAGACGCTCGTTTCCAGGAGCAATGGGTGTACACCCCATGGAAACGTAGTGAGGTCCTTTCATTGAAAACTCAGTTGCCAGACCCCAGGAAGAATCCTACAGCATACTATAAGGAACTAACTGAAGCCGCCTCCTCGGCGGTGATGACACTGGCCGATATTGAGCTATTTTTTGCTCTATTAGTGCCTGTGGACATATGGCGGCAGGTACATGAACAGGACCACGTGACGGAGTTTGGGGGAACATGGGAGCAATTGAGAGACTGGGATAGGGATCGTAAGCCAGGAGATAAGCCCCGAACGGAAATATTGACTTTGCCGGAGAAAATAATAACTTGCATGCATTCCCTAATCCCTCCCAGAAGAGTAGATTGGGACAAACTGACGGCGTGCAAACAGAAGAAGGATGAGAATGTGTCTGATTTCTTTACGAGGTTCGAGGGGGTTTTTATTGATTTTAGCGGGCAAGATCTGTCTAAGGAGGGTGGCATACGCTTGTTTGTTAATAGGTTTGTAACTAACCTATTACCCGAGATATCAGCCCGACTTCAGGCTGCGGAGAGTACCTGGACTACATCTACCCCTTCGACTATCCTAAGTATGGCTCAATACTATGAGCATCGGGAGAATGAGAGTAAGGAAAAAACGGAAAAGAGATCGAAGGAGCTGAAGACTCGGGTCCTGTTACAGCAAGTTGAAAGAGGTCGAGGTAGGGGTCGAGGAACGCAGAACTTCGCCCCGCGAGGGGCGGGGTCCGGACAGGGTGGAGGACGAACAGATTTAGGAATAAATCAGTGTGCATTCGGTAAGCAGGAGGGGCACTGGCGCGCTCAGTGTCCGTTATTGCAGGCGCAGAACGGCGTTCCGAGGGGCCAAGGGAGAGGTCGTGCTGGTGGTTATCGAGGTGGACGTACGAGACAGGAAGGTGTCGGGCAAGGTGAGAATAGTCAGAATTATTTTGACAATGGTCAGGGGAAACAGTATTACAATGAAGGATGTGTGAGTATCGACTCGGCTGGCTATTGTGAGGCATAGGAGAGCCGAGGACAGAGTGGGGGACGTGTGTCAATTCCGATAGATCAGAACGGACCTTATGTACATGCTCGTTTGATGGATACATCAGGTAAGTTTCTAGTTGACACAAGGGCTATGAATAGTTCTATTTCACATGCCCTTGTCCCTGGGGCAGCTCTGTCTGGCCAGAATAATGTGTCTGTAGGTTTCTCTGGAACTCCAGTGGTAAGCCCCATCTCCCAACCTCTTTCTCTTACTTTGGGGCCGATTTCAATTGATTCACCCTTCCTTCTGACTTCACTGTGTGGTGAGAATCTCTTGGGGATGGATATACTGAAGAGGCTGTATGCCTGCATCTATTGCACTCCAGACGGTGTTTATTTGACGAATAAGAAACCCCTCCCTCCTTCGGCACAATGTTTCTCCAAAACGGACACTCTGCCCCCTGAGCTTGCACAGATTCCCCAGATTCTTTGGGCTACCGGAGATACTGACGTGGGTTTGTTGAACATATCACCCATTTCGATCACCTTGAAACAAAATGCCCGGTTACCCAGAGTCCCGCAGTATAAGATTGCTCCCGCTGGGGAACGGGCATTACTGTCCATCGTTTATGATTTAATCCGCACCGGGGTGGTGGAAGAGAAGGCTCCTAACATGTGCAACAGCCCTATTCTTCCTATTCTTATACGAGCCCCAATAGATCAAAGCCCTGATTATGCTGACACCTATCGTTTTGTGATTGACTTGCGTGAAATCAACAAGATTGTGGTACCCCAATATCCCGTGGTGCCTGATATCACTACTATCTTGACGATGATCCCCCCGACTGCCAGATTTTTCTCTGTCATTGATTTGAAAAATGCTTTCTTTAGCATTCCCATTCATCAAGATAGCCGCTATCTTTTCGGCTTCTCATTAGGAGGCCGCAGCTTCAGATTTTGTCGCGCCCCCCAGGGCTATACCGAAAGCCCGAGTATTTACAGCCAAGCGCTCAAAACGTTACTGGATACATTAACCTTGCCACCCGGTAACGTTCTGGTGCAATACGTAGATGATCTCCTTGTGGCCTCGGATACCGAGCAGGGTTGCCGAGCAGTGACGACTGCGTTGTTACAGCACTTGGCAGACCACGGTAACAAAGTCTTGTTGTCCAAATTTCAATATTGTCGACCGGAGGTGACCTATTTTGGTCATGTCCTGTCGAAGGAGGGAAGACGACTGACTCCTGATCGTATCATACCCATATCTAACATGCCTGTACCTTGCACGCAACGTGATGTCCGTGCTCTGCTTGGCATAACTTCTTACTGTTGCCAATGGATCCCTAACTATTCCCTATTAACTAAACCTTTCTTGCATTTAACGACTAAAGATGTGCATGAGCCTTTACCTTGGACAGCTGAATGTCAGAATGCTTTTGTTTCTTTGAAATCTGCTCTTTGCTCTGCTCCCGTGCTTGGCACCCCTGATTACCGGAAGCCTTTTGTACTCTATGTGCATGAGGTGGACGGTTGCTCGCTTTCAGTGTTAACACAAGGATTTGGTGGTAAGCAAAGACCTTGTGCATACTTTTCGGCGGTATTGGATAATGTCGCCAGGGCACTTCCCAGTTGTCTGAGAGCCACGGCTGCGGTTGCTGTGGCAATCCGACAATCGGAAGGGCTCGTCCTGAATACGGACCTGACAGTGATGGTGCCTCACGCTGTGGACGTATTATTGAACAGGACGCAGACGCAACACTTAACTAGTGCGCGTCTTACAGGGTACGAATTGGCCCTGTTTGCACCACATATCACTATCAAAAGATGTGTCACCTTGAATCCTGCTACGTTACTACCTCTCCCTTTGGAAGACCATAGTCAAGATATACATGATTGCATCTTCCGGACAGAAGAGGAAACAAAGTGGCGGATAGATTTAACAGACATTACTTTATCTGACCCTCAAGGGGAATTGTATGTTGATGGCTCATGTTTTAGGTTACCCAACGGCACCACGACCTCTGCTTATGCGATCACCACATTGCAAACAGTAGTTGAGACGGCCAAGGTACCTTATCGATCGGCCAAGGCTGCTGAGTTAGTTGCACTACGAAGGGCTTGTGAATTGGGCGAAGGGTTAAGGATAAATGTCTACACCGATAGCCAGTATGCTTTTGGTGTAGCACATAGCTTTGGGAGATTGTGAGCTGAGAGAGGTTTCTTTACATCCCATGGTCAGAAAATAAAGAATGGACAGCTGGTTTTGAGGTTGTTAGCCGCCCTGACCTTGCCCCAAGCCATAGCTGTCGTTAAATGTAGTGCCCATAAAGCCGTGGTTGATGATGTAGGTAAGGGAAACTCCTTTGCGGACAGAATCGCTAAAGAAACTGCCCAATCCAATACCACCTCCATGTTTGTAACAAGTCTGCATAAAGGGATAATAGAAACAGAGACATTCAATAACATTATAGACAGTGTGAGAGAATTGCAATCAGAAGCAAGCCCTGAAGAACTAAAGTACTGGCAAGAACAGATAGGGACGCTAGATGACAATGGATGTTGGATTGATCTATCAGAAAGATGTAGGTGGCTGCTGCCGAATGCATTTGTGAATGCTGTTGTGTCCATGGCACACGGTCCCGCACACGTGGGGATTCAGGGTATTTGCGCAATATGAGATCCTGTGTGGTATAATACCAACATCCATAGGACTGCAAAGCAACTAGTCCAGAATTGCATGATTTGTCTACAGCATAATCCAGGAGGGAGTATCCCTGTTCTGACTGGTAGCTTCGCGCCCCCCACCCTACCTTTCGAGGTATTACAAATGGATTTTATTCAGTTTGAGCGGGTTAACAATCTAAAATATGTCTTGGTAGTGGTTTGCACGTTTAGCAAGTGGGTAGAGGCGTACCCTCCGAAGGAGAATACTGCCCTAGGCACCGCGAAGGCCCTAGTAAAGGAATTCTTTCCCCGCTATGGGTTACCACAGGTGATCTGGAGTGACAATGGGAAACATTTCAATGCTGACCTTGTTGAACATGTTTGCAAGGGCCTGTCAATACAGCAGAAGTTCCATGCTGCTCGTCATCCCCAATCAGCGGGGTTGGTGGAAAAATATAATGGCATCTTAAAATTAAAATTAGCTAAGCTGCAGGAAACAACGGGACTAAAATGGCCTGACCTCTTACCCCTGGCCTTACTGTCTGTAAGAACTACTCCCCACTCACGGAGCGGGATATCACCATATGAGGTGATATTTGGTAGACCCGCTAATGTATGGGGCGTACCGCGACCAAAATCTTTTAGGGATATTGAATATCCTATGTTGGCGGATTACCTTTATGCACTAACTAAAGATCTCCGTTCCATTCATCAACAGATATCAGCAGTACTGCAGCCTCTGCCGGAGGGTCCTGGACACAGCCTGGAGCCTGGACAGTGGGTCTTGTTTCGGAAATCGAGTCTAGATCCACGCTGGACCAAGCCCTTTCAAGTGCTCCTGGCTACAAGGACGGCGGTAAAAGTTGAAGGGAAGCGGCATTGGATCCACGTCTCCCACCTAAAAAGAGTTCCACTTCCCTTGCCAGATGACCAGCAGGACCAAGGTGAGGCGTTAAGGCACAGAAGTGATAAACCCACCGAAAAGTCACCCTCCCCAGAAGCCCAAGGAGAAACGGATGGGCGAGCGGAGGGTGTCGTGAGTTCGGCGATATCTGCGACAGTTAATTTGACGCCTGGGAATGCAATATGTGACAGAGAAAGTCACACATCCAGTCCTTTACCTGACCCCACTGTGCCTGTTCTTTTCATTAATCCTGAAATACCGGGTCATGTTCGCTACAACCTGCGGCCCGACAGAAAGCAAAGATCCCAGGTTCAGTCTAGAGAATGAGGATGAAGGTCTGAGTAAAACCCTGGGAAAAGGTAAAAACACTGGACTGAACTAGTTGAGAGCTCGGAACATTTGATAACGCTCTGTTCAGAAGGAAGATAGAGACACTGATCAGTTGGTATGGGCCCAGGTGGAGTTTCTTTCCAGCAAGAGTTGTGTCAAGTGCAACTCCGACGCGAGAAGTTTTTGTGCCCTTATTCCTTTTTGTGTTTTATGGAACAATAGGAGTCTGCCTGTGAGGCTCAAATACGGACACAGGAAAGAAGCACCCTCCGGCAGGTTGGACTGCTTGTAGAAACCCCCTTTTTCCCGAGGTTATATCTGGACTTTTAGTGAGAATGTACCCTTTTGCCCGTTTTGTCCCTGAAGAGGAGCGTCCCATAGTGCACCGCCCTTTGTATTCACATCTGCCAATGTTTTCGACTTGGAGTTTGCGTGTCAAGATTGTTTTTATTGCCATAATAGTTGTTGCATTAATGTTATGTTTAGGAATATTCATCTATCTAGAATTCCGTCATCCTGTACACACTCTGATAGCTACCACCCCCGCTCCTGGGGAGCACCACTTTCAGACTTTCGCGCCACATAAAGAGAGGCATCGTCAGACATATGTGAACAATGCTTTTATTGAAATGTTACATCAAACTCAGAAGTCAACGAATGTCACGAATTGCTGGGTATGTGGTCTCCTTCCTTCTGTAATGCACAAGCATGATCTTTTCATTTCAATGCCTTTGTCATATTTAGGCAGTTGTGAAGCTTGGTTTAAATTATTGTCAATGATGTATGAACATTATACTGTGGACGAACACCGATTCTCCGAGAAGGATTACGAACTAATCCTGGCCTATATAGAAAAGCATCAGGGATTCACCCCGAATGCTGAGGGTACGGATGGTACCCTGGATCCTACCGCCTGCATGAATGTGTATAGGGAACATGAAAATGACACCTGGTTGAGGGACGAAGTATTAGATTTTGTGTCCTTCAATTTTACCGAATATTTCAGATATTTCCAGGAGAGAAATGTATCGAATGATAGGATCATTCCGGTCCCTGTTCTGAACACCTCGTCCTCCTTTTGCATACATGGTACTGGCCATCTATCTGTCGGAGAAAGTAAATGTAACTATACCTATAGCTTACAAACCTCTAGTAGCCCGCCTATACTCACTCCTTCGAATGTATATTTTGTGTGCGGAGAAAATGCTTATACCTGGCTCCCCAGAGGGTGGTCAGGTAAATGTTACTTATCCTTCCTATACCCTCCTGTTTATATAGCACCTTCGGACTATCACAGGTCCCACTCATTAAATAGACGGAGTTTAGACTCAGGAAACCCTGACGGAGACGCTACCGATCAGACTGATACCCCCGCCCAACATTTTGTTGATATCATAAAAGGAGTCCTGCCTATGTGGGGACCCATTTTGACCAGTAAAGAAGTTAGAAGATTGTCTAGGGTAGTAGAGGGAGTGGTGAACACCACTGCTGGGATATTAACTAATATCACAGTTGAGCTTCAAGCGACCAGACTCGTGACGCTCCAAAACCGTCTTGTTTTGGACGTTATCCTAGCTGATCGTGGAGGAGCGTGCAGAGTGATCAGCAGCTCCTGCTGTGTGTATATACCTGACTCCGCCCCCTCGGTTCATTTGGCCAATCAGAAGTTGCATCGATTAGCATCTGAAATCCATACGGAGACAGGTACCTGGTCCCTTTCGGGGTGGTTCTGGGGTCTCCTTACCACCTGGGGTTGGAAAATATTCAAGGTCCTCCTAGGAATAGGGGGTTTCCTTTTTACTTGTTGCATTTGCATCCAATGTGGGCCCGCCTGCTGCTCCTATTGTGCTGCCCAAGTTCGTCTTGCTCTCCCTAAGCCTGAAGCAAACTCCGCTAGGGTTAGCGCTCAGCTAGCGCAGAAAGAAATACATGACATAATGCAGATAGACGAGGGTATTTTCGAAGAATAGCTTGATGGATAGCTACATTATGCTAAAAAGGGCCGTTCTGTGGGATTCGAGTCAAATATGTGAAGTTAGCATAATGTATCTTGGGCTGTATCTCTACTCCATATGCATCGAGAACTGCTTTATAAAGTAACCCATTTGGTCTCCGTGTCCTGCATGATAGAAAGGGCCGAAAAACCATACTGTGGCCATCTTGGATCATGAACACTCGTGCCTCAGATCACGTGTCTCTCTCTCTCTCTCCCCCCGTCAGTATGATTTAGCTCGTACCAGCCTAGAGACAGGGTGAATTGTATTTACGGCGGAGGCCCAAGGTCACATCTGCAGTAGGGAGTACTAAGCGAAATTCCTCTGTGCCCGAGACGAAAGGGAGTCACCCGGCCGACCTTCTCTGAAGGAGATAGTAACCTTATACGGGCAGATGGTATAAGCTAATTTAGGAGCTCTAGGGCTAACTGGTGTTTTTCCACTTACAATGCTTTGTATGCTGAGTCTGTTATGTATATAAGTGTGATCTTGTCAAGGGGCCAACAGTCTTCCTCGGCGCACCTGATGGGTGAGGGTCGATGAGGCTCCTCTATGTAGAGTTCTGTTGTGGCCAATAAACGCTTGAACCTTCTACGTTGCCAACTGCTTATTATTGACTTGATATTGCGGGCCACTGGTAAGTGTGGCCCTTGGGATTACTATTTAGATTACTTCAGAACGGTGATGGATCAAACCCAGATCTGTTGACTGGGTGTGAGTGTTTCATTGGTTCTGATGCTCCGTCCATCACCACCCCCTTTTGTACCGCTTTGTTCGCCATAAGTTGGCAGGGTATGCTCAGACGTGAGTCCCTTGCTCACTTTGCCACTGGATTCAAGCAAGCCTGGCTGAAGACGGCTGAAATGCCAGAAACCGGTCCTAGGAAGCTTGTTTCCGGTCCAGGGAAGGCATGGCTTGGCAGTTCGGGCTGGACTGTTCCCATGAGGCACAGGGTCAGACTGATTTGCATATGGCCAAGTCTGAACAGGGGTGGCAGAGTGGGCTAAAGAACGGTGATGGATCAAACCCAGATCTGTTGACTGGGTGTGAGTGTTTCATTGGTTCTGATGCTCCGTCCATCACCACCCCCTTTTGTACCGCTTTGCCACAGTTAACAAGGCAAGAGCACCATAAGTGCTTCCTGCTCAAACAAAACTGAAGCTTTACCTGACATCCAGCACATGTTCATAACTCTGCAAGCAAATACACCTGTAGCTAGTGCTTTAAATGGGCCTGTACTCACTGGTACTGAGTGCCGGCACTTTTTCATTTTCCCCCCTTGAGAACCTGCAGTTTTCCTAGAGCAAAGAGAGTAGTGGTACTCATGGGGGCCTGACTTTGACACCGGCAGCGCTCCCTTCGTCAATCAACTGATACCTCAGCAATCAATCAATCAATCAATTATAGCATTTGTAAAGCGCACTACTTACCCGTGATGGTCTCAAGGCGCGGGGGGGGTGGTGTCGAGGTTGCTACTGCTCAAAAAGCCAGGTCATGAGGAGTCTTTTGAAGGTCAGCAGGTCTTGGGTCTGCTGTAGGTGGATGGGCAGGCTGTTCCAGGTCTTGGCAGCGAGGTGGGAGAATGATCTACCGCCAGAGGTCGCTCTTCAGATGCGGGGGACTGTGGCGAGGTCGGCGAAGCGAAGCTGGCGGGTGGGGGTGTAGAAGATGAGTCTTCTGTTGAGGTACGCTGGTCTGGTGTTGTGGAGTGCCTTGCGTGCGTGGGTGAGGAGCTTGAAGGTTATCCTCTTGTTGACGGGGAGTTTTCTCAGGTGGGGTGTGATGTGGCTGCGGCGAGGGGTGTCGAGGATCAGGCATGCAGAGGCGTTCTGAATGCACTGAAGTTGTTTAAGGAGTTTGGCCGGGGCTCCTGCATAGAGGGCGTTTCCGTAGTCGAACCTGCTGCTGATGAGGGCCTGGGTGACCGTTCTTCTTGTTTCGGTGGGGATCCACTTGTAGATCTTGCGGAGCATGCAGAGGGTGTTGAAGCAGGAGGTGGAGACGGCGTTGACCTGCTTTGTCATGGAGAGGGTGGAGTCGAGGATGACCCCTAGGTTGTATGCGTGGTCGGTGGGTGTTGGAGCTGTTCCTAGTGCGGTCGGCCATCAGGAGTCATCCCAGACCGCGGGGGTGGATGCGAGGATGAGGACCTCAGTCTTGTCTGAGTTCTGCTTCACTCGGCTGTTCTTCATCCAATCGGCGACGGCTTTCATTCCTTCATGGAGGTTGGTTTTGGCGGTGTGGGGGTCCTTGGTGAGGGAGAGGATCAGCTGGGTGTCATCGGCGTAGGAGATGATGTTGAGGTCATGCAGTCGAGTGACGTGGGCGAGCGGTGCCATGTAGATGTTAAACAGCATTGGGCTGAGGGATGAGCCCTGGGGTACGCCGCAGATGATCTCGGTGGCTTCGGAGCGGAAGGGGGGGAGGCGGACGCTCTGTGTTCTGCCGGAGAGGAAGGAGGTGGTCCAGTCCAGGGCCTGCTCTTGGATCCGGTGTCATGGAGGTGTGTGCGTAGAGTGTGGTGGCAGACCATGTCGAAGGCGGCTGACAGGTCCAGGAGGATGAGGGCCGCGGTTTCTCCATTGTCTAGCAGGGCCCTGATGTCATCGGTGGCGGCGATGAGGGCAGTTTCGGTGCTGTTGTTGCTGCGAAACCCGGACTGGGACGGGTCCAGAATGCTGTTCTCCTCGAGGTAGCGGGTCAGTTGTTTGTTGACGGTCTTCTCGATGACCTTCGCCGGGAATGGGAGCAGGGAGATTGGCCGGAAGTTATTGAGGTCTTTGGGGTCTGCCTTGGGTTTCTTGAGTAAGGCGTTGATCCCGGCGTGCTTCCAGCTCCCTGGGAAGGTTGCTGTCTCGAAGGAAATATTGATGGCTTTCCGGAGATGGGGTGCGATGGTAGTGCTGGCTTTGTTGAAGATGTGGTGTGGGCATGGGTCTGATGAGGATCCGGAGTGGATGGTGTTCATGATTTTGATGGTGTCGTCGTCGTTTATGTTGGTCCAGGAGAGCAGGCGGTCGGTGCGGATGGTGGTCATTCGGACGGGAGTCTCCGTGGTTGTTGGGGCGGTCGTGGTGTTGAAGCTGCCATGGATGTCAGCGGTCTTGCGATGGAAGAAGGTGGCAAGTGAGTCGCACAGGTCTTGCGAAAGTGGGATGTCGTTGGTGTTGGAGCTGGGATTGGAGAGTTCCTTCACGAAGTTGAAGAGCTCTTTGCTGTTGTGTGCGTTGTTGTATAGGTGGTCTTTGAAGGAGGCCCTTTTGGCGGATCTGAAGAGGTGATGGTGTCTGCGGATGGCGTTCTTGTGGGCTGCGTAGCTGTCCGGTGTTTGTTCACGGTGCCAGTTCTTCTCTAGCTTTCAGCAGGTTTGCTTGGAGGCCTGGAGGTCTTCAGTGAACCAGCTGGCTTTCTTGCTGGTGTGGTGGTTGGAGGGTTTCTTGAACGGGGAGAGGGTGTTGGCGCAGTCGTCGATACACTGTCTGAAGATGCGGGTGGCGGTTTCGGGGTCGGTGGGTCGACAGGTGGGCTCCAGGCGAGGGTGGTGGTGAGCTGATCCTCGGTGACTTTGCTCCAGCAGCAGCGAGGGATCTGTTGGGTGCGGTGGTGCATGGTGGGTTTCCGGAAGGTGAAGTGGATGCAGCGATGGTCGGTCCAGTGGAGTTCGGTGGTGTGGTTGAAGGAGACGTGGGGCCTTGCGGAGAAGATGGGGTCAAGCTTGTGGCCGGCAGAGTGGGTGGGTGTTGTGACGAGTTGTCTGAGTCCGAGGTTGGCAAGGTTGTCAATCAGGGTGGTAGAATTGGTCTCGTTGTTGTTCTCGAGGTGGAAGTTCAGGTCCCCGAGGAGGATGTAGTCCTTGGAGGTGAGGGCGTGTGGGCTGACGAAGTCGGCGATGAAGTCGCTGAACTGTGGTCGGGGTCCAGGGGGTCTATAGATGAGGGTTCCTCTGAGGGTGGTGTTGGGGTCAGTGTGGATCTGGAAGTGCAGGTGTTTGGCTGTGCTGGGGGTGTTGTCGGTGTTGGTCGAGACTCTGAGAGTGTTCCTGTGGACGATGGCGATTCCTCCTCCTACTCCGTTGGTGCAGTCCCTGCGGGTGATCTTGTAGCCTTCCGGGATGGCTATGGTGATGTCAGGTGCCGAGGAGGGGTTCAGCCAGGTCTCTGTCAGGCCGGCGACGTCTGGGGAGGTTGAGTCGAGTAGGTCCCAGAGTTCAACAGCGTGTTTGCGTGCGGAGCGGGTGTTGAGGAGAATGCATCTGTGTTAGTTGGGTTCTTTTCCGGTGGGCGGGTTGGCGGTTCGGGTGCTGGTGAACCTGCAGTTCGGGGCGGCCCGGAAGCAGGTGTGTGATCGTCCGGTGTTGAGTGCATGGAGGGTGCTGGCATCGTAGCGGAGACGGGCATCGTGGTGTTCACGGAAGCCAGGGGTTCTGGCGCTGGACGCAATCCAGGCGTGGATGGGCACAGACGGGCTTGGCTTTGGTGCGCCTTCGGCGCGCCAGCTGCGCGCCCACTGTGCGCAGCCACCATAAAAAGGGGAGGTGGGAGGGAGGAGGCAGCTGGGAGGGGGGAGCGGACGAATGGGCGGGGGGTGGGGCCGCAAGGGACACAGTGGCAGGAAAACGGGGCAGGAATGGCGAAGGAAACAGAAGACAAAGGGGCACAGGGCACAGAATAGAAAAACGGGGAACAAGGAGGAAGAAGCGCAAAGCAGAAAAGGCAATACAATTACAATTACGGAGGAAACAGGGGCAAAGGGGCACGGGGCACAGAATAAAAGAGCGGGGGAAAGAAACACTTAACAAATAAGGCAGAACAGATACAAGTATGGAGGAAACAGGGGCAAAGGGGCACGGGACACAGAATAAAAAAGCGGGGAACAAGGGGAAAGAAACGCTAACAAATAAGGCAATTTACAATACAAGAACAAATAGAAAGCAAGACAATTACAGCAAGACAAAACCTACCTATGGCCTACGGATGTATGACGTTACAACGCATGCTGTTACAACGCATGCTGTTACAACAAAAGTTTTACAACGCGAGTGCATTGACAACGCAGGACATTACAACGCAAGTCTTTACATCGACTTGCACTAGATGGCGTGCTAACATTAAAAAAGTGTAATTTACTATTCCAACTCCAGTCCACGTAACAGTAGGGAAGGTGTTGGGATAGTAAACTACACTATTTTTAATGTTAGCATGCCATCTAGTGCAAGTCGATGTAAAGACTTGCGTTGTAATGTCCTGCGTTGTCAATGCACTCGCGTTGTAATAGTTTCAATGTAATGGCAGTGCGTTGTAAAAGTTGCGTTGTAAAGGTTGTTCCCCATGGCCTACCAATGGCCACCAGGGATGAGGCGCAGGTGGTAGCCTGCGGGTCGAGGAGGGCCTCGAACTCTCCTCAGCAGCGGCAGATGGGGCTAAGGGCAGGACACACAGGCGGTGCTGTGCGGTGTGGGGAGCGACCTGCCTAAGAAGGGTCAAGGGTCGCTCTCCTCACCACGCAGCAGCCACCATAAGAAGGGGAGGTGGGAGGGAGGAGGTAGCTGGGAGGGGGGAGCGGACGAATGGGCGAACGGGGAGCGGGGCTGCAGGGGATGCAGCGGTAGGAAAACGGGGGCAGGAACGGCGAAGGAAACAGAAGGCAAAGGGGCACTGCATGGATTTCATCACAGCAGTTCTTGTCACTAGGACACAGCATGAACTACTCTAGAAGTCAACAGAGCAGGGTTATGGCTGCTGGGTGATTAGCTTATCCTTTGATCTTTCACAGCGGTGATAGAGAGGGGGGCTGTAAAATCTAATGGGCGCAGCTGTGGGACGCACTGTTCAGGATAGAATATACAGTGGATAGAACAAAAGAACGTTTACTACTGCTTTCATTATCTCTAACCATCGCTACACAACTGAATTGCCTAAATGCATGAGTAAATAATAAGGGATCTTGATACCAAACTCGCTGATCTCTATTTTATCGACCTTGGATGGAAGAGACGGTAAGTGAAAAATGTGATATGGCCTTTGAACAGAGATGTTTGCAACCAGCGCTAAACCACCTGGGCTTACATGTCACATGGATGTACATGGCTGTATTTTTATCAAAAGCCAAAAAATGTGTTGCACAGCTAGGTATTTGCATGTTATTTAAACTCATGGTTGCAATTTATTGCACACTGTGATCAAATGCCAAAAGGAGGAAATCAAAAAATGTTCATTTATTTTGCACTCCCATGTGGTCGTCTGTACAAGTTATTTTGAGATAAGCCCAGAAAACATAATTAATTTGTCATAAGCCCCATCACCTGACCGGGACTTCATGTTATTGGTCGTATTTTGATTCAGAAAGACCCTCTTGCCATTTGTAAGTGACTTGAAAGCCTGTTTCTTTTCTTTTTAATATTTATTTCATCAACAATTGCAAACACAAGAATACATTTGACAATTGGGGGCCAATTACGATATGGCTCGGAAGGCTTCGGCCGATGGTCGCAGCCTTCTGAGCCACATCATAAAGGACTCCTTGGTTTACTTTCCGACTACCTATTTAAGAAATAGGCAGCGAGAAAATAAACCAGCCGGTCATTCCGGCTGGCTTCTGATGGGCTCAGAGAGCCCGCTGACCAGTCCTTGCTGCCCTTGAGATTACAATGCATGGTTTCCAACATGGTTTCCATTTCAGCCTGTCCAAAATGGAAACCATGTTGGAAAGCGTGTTTGGGGGCCCCCAGCTGGGCTCCTTTGGTGCAAGGCCTCAAGTTGGAGGCTGAAGGGGCACCTACGGTGCCCACCTTGTTGATCTCTGCACCTTGTGGCATGCACCTTGAGGTGATTCCGGGGCAAGTTTAAAGAGGTCCAACATACGTGCCCCAACTAAGGCTGTGTACAAGAAGGGTATGTAGTTCCTCTAAGAAAAGGAGCGAGGAGATACTAAAGGGGGGGTGGGTCAAGTGTAGCCCCACACTGAAGAGAAAGGAAGGGGAATTCCCCTTTTTGGAACTAGGGCTCTCACACACCTAGCAAGCTAGCTGTCATGCTTCATCATATGAGTCTGCCGCTCGTCAGGTCGGCGCTGCAATACCTGACGGGCACCCAATACGGGGTATCTCCTCGCTCCTTTTCTTCGACTTAGAGGAACTTCGTACCCTTCTTGTACACAACATGCACCTTGAGGTGCCTGCCACGGGGTGCAGGGATAAACCACACCTGTCATTTCAATATGGGAGCATGCATGGTTTAGGGCCGTAATGCATGCTCCCATAGTGAAATGTAGGAATGGAACCGAATAGCGTTCGGTCCCATCCTAATGAGGCGACCGGGACTGCCGACCGGTTGTCCATGGGTCCCAGGGCAGAGTTGATGTGGGACGGAAGGAATTCCACCCGACATCGAAATCAGGCCCTTAGTATAATAAGTTTATGAGACACATAATATAAATTATTAGCTGACTTAACACCCGTGGAATCATAATGAGTGTTGTTATTACACAGAGTGCAGCCAGATCAGCCTAGGAGATACTTTATTCTTCCTGTTATCACACCTGCAGCATTTGTACTCCGTCCAGCACTCATTTTCAACCACATGAAATGGAATTTTGAAAGGCTGAGCCACCACCAGCAATATTGACAGCGTCTCTATGTCAGCATTTCTCATCCAGTGGCAGTTAGAGAGTAGAGAGTGAAAGAGAGAGAGAGAGAGAGAGAGATAATATGCTGGTCCCTAAAGTTATACAAAGTATGTTTCTTGGAAAGCAAATAAGGTTTCCAGGTTTGACAGAAACACCCACTAGTTCCAAGAATAAAAAGGGGGCCTGATGAACTGCTCACTTTTTTTAACTGCTGAATCATTAATCATGAGAAACAGGAAGCTGAGGCCCTTCTCTTAAGTAAGTAAGCTCAGGGGATTATAGGTAGCAATAAAGTTTGTGGTTCATACAGTTGCTAGAAAGATTAGTGTACATTCTAATCAAAGGTTTAACTCACCATACACATGCATAGATGATCACTGTGTCTGCTGGAAAGCACAGCATGCAATATGTAAATTGCAGATTGGTTTTTTATGTAGGTATCTCAGTTGACTAATGTTTTTGTTACATAGAGCCTGTCATTTCCAGGGACTGTCATGTCCCCACCTTGACGTTTCGCTGCATAGTGAGTGCTTGCTGATTCAAGAACCACAGTCCTCTAAAGACTCATCGCTGAGGCAACAAGGAGGCTCCCATCAATGTCAGTGTTGCTTAGACCCGCCCCCAGAGAATGCCAGGATTTAAAGATGCGGGTCTTGTTTCCAAGGTCAGCGGAAAATTGGGCACTGCTAATTGTGCTCCCTTCTTGCGGAGTCCCCACAAATGGTACTGTGAGTTTGTGGGGCCCCGGGGAGCACTGAAGCCATCCTGCAAACCTTCTGGTTATCAGGAGTGGCATTGAAGGGCTCCGTTGCCACTGGGCTGCTGTCCCGCAATCCCTTGCGGATGGCTCTGTTCTTTGGGTGCTACAATCGGGTAAACAACCTTTACAACGCAACTTTTACAAAGCACTACCATTACAACGAAACTGTTACAACGCAAGTGGATTTACAACGACTTGCGCTAGATGGCGTGCTAACATTACAAATAGTGTAGTTTACTATCCCAACACCTTCCCTACTGTTAAGTGGACTGGAGTTGGAATAGTAAATTACACTTTTCTAATGTTAGCACGCCGTCTAGCGCAAGTCGATGTAAAGACTTGTGTTGTAATGGCATAGCGTTGTAAATCCACTTGCGTTGTAAAAGTTTTGTTGTAACAGCACGCGTTGTAACAGCACGCATTGTAACGTCATACATCCCTACAATCGTGATGTTGAATCCATTTTCTCTTCTTGTCCTTTTATGTGCCTCTTCACCATTACATGATATTCAATAAAGATAAGGCATGTAGAACGTGCAAAGCAAACTGCTTGACCCTTGGTGAACTAATGGATTGTGCCAAAGTAAATATGTTATAACACAGTGCAAGGCTTGCTCAAAGACATCACCCTTGAATTGCAACTGCATACTAGCCCAGCAACAAGATTGTTAGGCACCGTTAGCACACCATATATAGATGAGACAAAGCATCTACCTCTGATTGTTTACTGTATTTGTTAAGCTTGGAAAAGCCTACTGTCCCAATCTTGGACACGTGGGGATGATGTGAACCCCACCACCCAGTAACATGCAGGCGAGACACAGGCTTAGCTTCTTCTGATTGGCTCTCTATCGAAATTTGTTGTAACTTCTACAGTCTGATGATGGACATATGATGTATTGGTGCATAGTTGTTGAGAAATTCTCTTGTACTTATGATTTTATTGGACTTGTACCGAAACGTCTTTAGTGGCTTGCAATGATAAAAGATTGTGCTGAACTTCTGCTTTTTGAACACTTGGTCACCATGCCAGCTGTCCCCCTGTTCAAGTATAAAGCTGCCTTCGAAATTCACCTGTGTCTGTAACTATTTTATGTAGCTTCAACAGTGATATCAGATAACGGAGGTACCAGTGAAGCCGTCCCGTGCTCCTTTGCGGACGGCTCCGTTTTTGGAAAGAGATGCAAGTCCGAGAGGTGCTAAGGGGCTCTGTACTCATCAGGACTTAGAGGCATTACTTTTTCTACGCCCTGTGTTGAAACCTCTGTGGAGCACACAGAGTGATGCGTGTGATGGCCTGAAGGGGTTGACCTGCCTGGACAAGATTGTCCTTGTCAACCCCCAACAAGGATCCTTGTATTTGTACTGCCGAACCGACTTTTATGATCCCCACGAAAGTGAGGGTGTTTCTGCCCGCACTGCTAATGGGATACTGTGAACCAGTATAACTGGAAAAGTAATGATATGATTGTTGTTGTTTTAATCTTGATTTCTTCAGGATGACGAGTACTATCTGTAAAGGTGCATATTTTGAAAAGCATACATGGTATTTATGCAGTTTCTACCTCAACCTGTTTATGATATAGTAAGATATTTATACAAACCTGGGTGAAATCTTTTTGTGGTGTATTCATTGTGTTACTGTATGAGTGTGTTGCTCAAATGCTTTACACATTGCCTCTGTAGGTTAGTCTGCCTGCTCTGCGCCAAACTACCAGATGGTGACCACTGGTTATCTTTGGTGTGCATCTGATTTACCCTGACTAGAGTGGTGGGTTCTGTCTGGCTGAATTGCATACGCTAGCCAACCAGAAACACTATTTCTAACCATGGCACATCATTACCGTTTGCTGCAACCATACAATAAGGATTAGAGAAGTCTATCAAATGGTGACAGGTTCACCACTTGCTCATGTTGAGGTTATTGAACAGGATTACTTACAGTTATCTTCATTTTTAATCAACCACCTGGTGACAGGCACACCATACTTTCGAAATAAAACTGTTTCAAATAGAGGCACTCAAGAGATAATCCAAAAAATTGCTTCTCAGTGTTAGAAAAAGTGGAGAAACAACCACGAGTAGGCAAGGAATAACAGGCACCACCCTCCAATTCTTTTTTGGGGGAATGACCCAACTAGTTATTTAACACACTTCATTGGCCCCTATAATGTTATAATTTGTCAACGTTTCGGTCCCCTTCAATGGTTCATTGGAACCATCATCAGGACAAGGTGAGAGTTACAAAATATTCAAAACAAGGGTAATATTATTACAATAGAGAATTCACACATTCTTTAGCAAACAGTCTTCCTTGTTTTCTCACAATCACAAGCAATCTGAGCAACAACAATGGATATTCAGTCCAAGTGAAAATCCAAATATCTTTAATCAAAGAGTGTGTTCATTCCTGGTGGTCACAGACAATCTGCCTACTCCTTAATGAATACTCAGTCTGAAAAGAAACAAGTCTTGAAATTTTAAAGCAAGTCTGCTAATCTCGCCAGAGATCCCACATGTTGACTCAGTATTTCAAAACAACAACATCTATTTCAACTGCTGATCCATCCAGTGCAATGCCAGATACCAAATGAAAGGAAAACGTTTAAAAAATATTAAATAAAGTTCCTATGTACAGTTTTGCCTTTATAAACTGTTGCCTGTATATATGGGTTGAGGGGTGGGGTTTGAGACAGGGATATGTTTTTTCTTAACTTATGAATGAACTATAGATTTAATAATACATTGAAAACTGTACTGAGTAGGTATGTACTCTCAGTGTTTTCTCTTCTTTTTCTGTATAATGTGAGGTGTACTGGTTTATTATTGCGACACATCAATTCAGATTGTTAATTTAAGGCACCCAAGGTGCAATTCATTGTGTTGTTGAGTTACTGATTGTCCCAGCCCCTTGTTGCCAATTCAACAAGGTTACATCCTATTTTTGGTGTTTAGTCTTGGTGTTGGAGGCACTGTTGCCTAGAAGTGATTTCTAGTTGATTATTGTTTGCCTGTATTCCTGTGATGGACACACATTGATTTGATTGACAGTTTAATAATAATTGATGCTGTGAATTTACGGCCATGCCACACTGTTTAAATGAGCATTTACATTTATTTCTAAAGTTTATTGTGAGCATATCAACAATTTTAGAAAAAGAATAATGGGGAATGTAACTCTGACTCAATTTTTTTGACTAGCCCAGGTAATCCACCCATAAAGTGGAACAACCGGAAGGAAATATTTATCACTGTGCATGTGTCTGTTGAACAAATCAAAGTGAAGAATGTGAGTACTTTCTGCTGTTACCTTGCCTAGGAAGTGAAGGGCAGGGAGTGTAAGACACTTTACTTGACCTGTCTGCTGAAGAAAAGAGTAATATAAATGAATATGAGATATGCATGACAAAAGTAGATCAACGTTGCCTCCCATGCATTAGTACATTTATGAGAAGGTACCATTTTGAATCAGTAGAGGACTATATCACTGCTCTCACCAAATTTGGCTCTACATGCAAGTTCATAGAGTCCATTGAAGACAGAATAAGAGATCATTTTGATTTAAAATATTAAAGTGATAAGATTAGAGAAGAACTGTGGTTAAAAGATGAACCACCTCTGGAAAAGGTGATCATCATTACAAAAAAATATGAGCGTATGGTCAGCTGTGTAAGAGAATCAAGTAATTTTCATAAACCATGTGCATCCCAGAGCAAGGTGGAAGAAACTGCAAGTGTGGTGAAACAGAAACATGGCTATAAGAAAAATTAAAATTACAAATTCAGTGGGGAATGTTTCAATGTGGCAGACCAGGTACAGAGCAAATGCTTTTGTTGATTGTCCTGCATTACATGTTATCTGCAATGAGTGTGGGAAGAAAGCTCATTATGAAAAATGATATAAAAGCAAAGACAAGAAAGATAAAGAGAAAAAAATCCAAGAAATTACACTAGTAATATTTTTGTTAATAAAAGATGCATTAGGTTTGGCCATGGACAATGTTCTAGATTATTCTTGTGAGAGTATAATTAGGTTCCCGGTCATAAACATCCCTCAGAAGTAGTGAAAATTGACTCCACTGATGTACTTATGAGATTAGATTCCTATTCACATCTGACCATAATATAAAAAAAGGTTTTTGATGGAAAATGTTCTAAAAGTGTGACTAAATGCCCATTAGATGTTAGATCAGGGGGTTATGGAGGTTTTCCAATTGAAATGATTGGCTACTTTATTGCCAACTGAAAGGAAAGCAACAGTTGTACGGTATGAAAGGTGTATGTCTCCATTAAAGGTTATAATTTAATTGGGAGGCCACATTAAAAAGTGTTAGGAGTCAAGTGAGATATATATTCTGACACACAAGTAAAGATTCTTGAGTTACAATCCGAGAGAACAAATTTTGTGCAGGAATTCAAGCAGTTTTTGTAATGCTTTATCAATAGTATCGAAAGTCAGGTACATACCTTTAGGTATGTGTGAGAAATTGAGTTGTTTGACTGGAATGGGAGCCTTGATCAAGAAACAGCCAAAATCCCTTGCAGTGTGAACCACAAAAGTCACTCAACATTCCTGTGCTTAAGCATGGGTAGCTTGGCACAAAAGCAGTCAAGCTTATACATTTTTTAAAATTTTAGTGAAAATGCAACAATTGTGGACATCTGGTCGTGCAAGCCCAGTACAAAGTCTCAAGTTCAGACAGACCACGATGGAGCACAAACCGTGTCAGTACCAAGGATCTGCGGGGCTGCGATGTACAGTCAGTTGATATCGTCGAGACTTTCGTTGACGAAGGATGTGAGGGCCTGCATGAAGGATGCATCATTCAGCTGCAGTTCTGATGAGAAGATGGGCTGTGATGTAATGAAGATCTTTGCGACAGAACCGATCCACACAGCAGCAGTGAGGCTTTGGTACTGCTCACGGTTGCACCTCACAGCAGAGGAGATGCGTTAATTCTGCTGGATCCAGAGGCTGGCAGAGCACCTTAGGCCCACTTCCAGGCCCAGGACTGGGTTGGCCCCAGTGTCAGGGTAGATCCATAGATGGCAGAGTCCAGGTGCTTGGTTCAAGACCCTTGGAACCTTTGTCCCTAAAGCTCTAGTCAATAGGCCAGAAAACTAGCCCTTAGAGTCACTTTGGGGTCCTGGGCTAAACAGATGCAGGTCAGCCCTTCTCCCCCAGGCAGGAGGACAGAAGGCAGCAGGTCAACACAGCAGGACAGCAGCTATTCCGAGCAGCAGACTAGCAGATCAGCAGTCCTTTAAGCAGCAGAGCAGTCCTTCTTCCTGGCAGAGTATCCTGAGGACCAGTAGTGTACTGAAGAGTTGGTGTCTTATACCCTCGTGCCCTCCTTCTGAAAGTTGGGAGAAGCTTCTAGACAGTGGCTTGGAAGTGCATGGAATTTCGTGGCTCCCCTGCCCTGGCTCCAAGCTAGCTGCTTTTACTGGCCCTGGGCATATTGTATACCACTCTACAATGGACATATAAATAAATTAAATATGCCAATTGGGTATAAGCTATTGTAACCATGTTTTAGAGGAGTGAGCACTAAAAAAACTAAATAAAACACCCCATTCGTACAAAACCCCAAAGTAAACCACCCCTCCCTCCTAAAGTACAAAATAAAATTCCCCCTCCCTCCAAAAGGCCAAATAAAAAGATAATGCTAACTACAAAATTAAACACAACCACTCCACTTACAAGCATTACACAAATCAAGTAAACTAAAAATAAAATGGCACTTACCTATGGGCTGCGCATCCTCCTTGGTGTTCTTCTTATCCGTTGCATGAAGAGCTCCCCTAACCATTCCATACGCTGCTCTCATGCTTTTAACTAGCATGAGAGAAGCACTTGGATTGGATGGAGTGGGCTGGCTGGATGCTCTTTCAGGCTCTGGAGGCCTGTGCTTAGTCTCAACCCAGCTGTCTTAAGACAGCTGAGACAGCTGGGTGGAGAGCTTGAAACTGCACATGTCACTTTAGCCAGTGCAAAAGAGCCGGCCAAAGTGGCATGAGCACTTTCGAGCATCCAGTCAGCCCTGCTTCAGTCCTCCTCTTCTGCCAATCAGCAGAGGACACGCCCAGCATGTCTCTGGGCTCGGGGCTGGTGCAGCTGCAGTGCGCACTGCATTGGTAAAAATAAAATGCCAATGAATTTGTTTCATTGCTATTTAATTTTTTCCTGTGTGGCTTGCAGCGGGGGGTGGGGGGATGGGGGAAGACGCTCCCCCGCCCTCAAGAAGAAACAGCTGCTAGGAAATATGGATAAAATAAAAACACCTATTGGTTGTTCTCACCTTGGTTATAGATCACTCAAGTTGAATGTGGATGATAAGGGGTGATTGCTATTTAGTTCTTTTTACAGTTATGCATGTGTCATGTAGTACCAGCAACTGTTTTGTGTGTCATGTCATTTTCATGATGTTCTGGCGTATTTGCAATATTTTTCTAATTTATGAACTTCTTGTGTGATTTGTGTACAGTTATACTTTAAAAGCAAGGAGAAGTGATGTAAAATCTCTGTTATGTAATATAGTTTTTTTCTGCGAGATATTTGCATGGAGCTATGCGTGTAAGCCAACACATTATTACAATGTTGACTTTAGAGTGTTTGAACTGTTCCTAGCGTTGCCAGTTGGGCCACTGAAATGCAACCGGCTGGGGTTGTATATTAAAACTCATGCTCTTCATTTTAGGATTTGTCCTAAGCTCCTTGTCCACCTCTTTACAAGGGACATAAGTCAAAACAGATGCAACACAAAGGGACGGGATACACACAGAGAGTTGGATGCATTATTATAAGGAGAATGAATGCATCAGTGGATAACGTGGGTCAATAGAGTGGGAGAATGCAAACCGAGGAAAGGTCCCTGCTTCTAGGTATCATAATAACAGATGGACCAACAACCTAACTCAATAGTAATCATCTCATTGACCTTGAAATGATGAAAGGCAGACCTGCTAGGATTTGAACTTGAAAAGAGGCTGCAAAGAGATCTCTGTAGAGAGAACCAAAAACCTCTGATGCTGGGGCAAACGTCCATAAACAGGGAGTGAAATTCTCCAACTTTGAAATCTATGCTGGAGCTCTGCTAGCTGCAGTGCATGCAAAGAGCTGGTATTTGTCTACAAAGCAGTCAGTCTTACTGGATACATTTTCTAAACGTCCGATCCCGAAGGCGTTAGCGAGCTTGTACCAGTGGCGTAACGAAAGTTGAGGGGGCCCCCCTGCAAGTTACACAGAGGGGGCCCCTCTCCGGATTTAATCCAGAGCTCTCAGGCCTGAGTACTGTGCTGAGGGGGCCCCCTGCAGCTCCGGCGCACCCTCCCGCACCGCGGGGGCCTGTGTTATGCCCCTGTGGTCAATCTCCTTTGCCTGGAAGGATGGGACAAAAAGGTCTTTGAGACGCTAAAAATGGATGGAGGTTTGGGTGGAGTTATGAGCTTTTTGTCTTCTACGGGCTATTGTATGACGGCCTAGTTGTGTTCTGAGCAACTCTGATATCATAAAGGGCAACTGCGTCAATAAATTCTTTTGAATTCTCCTTCCATGTACATCTACCTCCTCGCAGCCATCACCAAACCTGCAATCGCTGCTGCTGTTCTCAGGCAATCATATGAGATGTCCACCAAATATTGCACATTCTGCTGTATTATTGAAAATATGTCTGAAAACAAAACCCTGGTCGCCGTTCTGCAAATCTCTGAAAATTCTTCAACAAGTTTTGCACAGTGCAGTTGCCATAGATTGATGTTCTGACCACCATGTAAGCCCTTTTCTCCAAACTTTTATACAGAGGAACAGATGGAGAAGCGTCCTCTGATATGATCGTCCTTGTGATGACCCTCCGGGCATCAAAGAAACCACCTTGACTACTAGGAAAACTCCTCTGTAAAGCCTTGCAGAGACACATTTTGAAAGTCACATCTGACTACTGAAAACGTTGTGAAGCCACAACAGAGACAGAGGACACGTCATACAGATGACAATAGCTTAACATAATTTAATTTTTCATCTCCCACTAGAATGTATCTCAACTTTTTGAGTCTCCAAGCAGGGTGACAGTGGTTTTTGAAGGACAGTCCATTGAAATCAACAGAGTTTGAAACATTTTTGGAGAGCGAGGAAGGTTTTAAGGGCAGGTGACTCGCTAGACGTCAAGAATAGGCATTCTGGTTGTTTGGAGGAAGAACATGTGTCCAAGAAGAGTGACACCCTCCAGATGAGGTAGGCACTAGTCTTGGGATGCTAGGTAGACACAGAGTTTATTTGCCAATTAAACACCCTTTTAAGCTGTGGGCATAATGTTCATGCTGCGTAGTTTTGTCTTACCTAAAAAGTAATATTCCCCACCTGTGACCTCAGTGTTACACAAGGATGTCTGCCGCAGCTCCCATTAACTCACTGAGCTACATTAGCACAAACAGAGGTGGGCAAGCCACTGAAAGCTTGAGTAAAGCTAGAGCCAGATGCCTGGTTGTGGCTCTGCCCTGGGTCCTCTTGGACCCTCAAGCCCAAAACAAACTTTTGTGTGGGCTCTGCCCACCACTTTTAGCACCAAGAAAGGAACAGAAAACCTTACTCTTTGGTTTAAAAAGGTAGAGAGAAACAAATACCCATCCAGTTACTAAATTGCACTGAAAATTGAAAATGTGTGATCCTGGCCAAATATTTTATCTCACGTAGCCTTGCACAAGAGCACCTTTAAATACATGAGTTCTGGGTGTGCCCTGTGGGGGGAAGCTTGTGTTTGACTTGACTATAATATTTTTCCTTCTACAATAATAATCCACACCATACATAGGGTGCACGACCACTAACAGGTTCTTACTTCACTAGTGCATTGGCGTCAGGGGCGGTGGGGACAAATAGAATGTTTCTAAGTTCAGGTTTTAAAAAATGTATACATACAGCTCAGTGCAGTGATATAATCTGATGTTTTAAGGTGAAACGCTTCAGTATGTTAAAGAAATACACTTTTTTTTAAATAAAATTTTAAGGGATTTTAACATATTTTTACTTGATACTTTTTGCATGATCTGCCTGCCAAAAGTTTAATGGCTCAGCTCGCGAATGAGCTTTTAAAGCCAAGCCAGACTACTACTTGGACTCTTCTCCCGTGTTAATTTGTTGGCTTGCCCCATCTAGAAATACAAAAGTGTTTGTCACTGCTTTGCTGCACCGGCTATAAAGATGTATTTACTGGTTCGAGTTGCTTTCTTCCAGCATCGAAGGGGTAAAGCGAGATCGGGCGATGTCTTACGGCCCCCTCCGGTCTCTATCAGGAGATCTTCGGCCAAAGTGCAGTGCTGAGGGGGCCCCCTGTAGCTTGGTGCCCCCCCCCCCCGCACAGCGGGGGCTGCGGGGGCCTGTGTTACGCCCCTGGCTCGTACATGAAGTGTATCCAAGCATGTTCAGAAGCATATTCATCTCAACATGCATACAAATGCTCTGAAATTTCATTTGGAGTATGGATAGTTGGACAAGGCTAATATGTGCTAGCCGCCTGCAAAGCTCTTCAGAGCCTCATCAGTGATACCTAGCAATGAAGATGCAGCCGCAATTTAATAGAATACAGTTCAAGAGGGCATTGATTTAGAAAGGGAGATTTGGAATCAAGCTATTGCTGATGACACACATCTTCTCTTTTTGTGGCCTTCTTCATTGTAGGACATAACAAACTAGCACACAAGCCTTGTGAGGATGAAAGAGGTCAATGCCAGCTTAAAACACAATAGCTGTTAGCTTTGCTATGGATTTAAACAATGAGCAAAGTCTTGGCTAATAAAGGATGAAGGGGCATATTATCAAGGTCCGGCGATAAATATCACAAAGCGCGCTTAGCACTTGCATATTTATCGCCGGCTATCTCTGGAATTTATCGCCCGGTTAGCGCGTTATCAACAACGTGCATCGCCGAGGCCATAAAAATTCCAGAGATAGTGGGAATATCACCGTTTTCCATGGTGGAAGACGGCAATATCCTAGATGATAGGGCCTGTGGTCTTAGCCACAGAATCCACCCCCCATGTTAAGTATGCCTAAGTCAGGAATTTAACAGACGTTAAATTCATGCGTTAAGGCATACTTAACGCGATTTAAAAAATCGCTACCCTTTCTTGTTAATATCGCGAAGCTGCCTTCGCGATATTTTCCCTGGTTGGTTTCACAGCCACGCCTTCTTTGCATCTCATTAGCGATGCAAAGTTAGGCGTGCTGGAAAAGGGCGCTAAGTCAGCAAAACACGCGATAGCGTGTCTTTGCTGAGAAGGCGATGAAATTATCGCCGCTTTTCGCCCGGAAACGGATGCAAAAGCAGCGATAATTTCATAGCGCCGCCTTGATAATATGCCATGAAATATTTTGAATGTGAATCTCAATGAACGTTAGCTTTGGCAAGTCGGTAGTCATTTTTTTATCAGCATTAATTACTGGAGAGAACTTAATGAACGCTAACCTGCAAACGGATAAAAACACGAGGATTATCAGAAAATAAATACGCATTGCTATGCTTTAAGATGTATATCAACTCATATTATGAAAATCGTAAATATATATTTTTTTAAATGGAGATCAAAAGAGAAATTTTGTTCAGAGGTTTGCGTTTGCCTAGCTTTGTTCCCCCTCGAACCCATCCTTCAAGTATTGCTTAGAAAGCACCAATATACACAATAAAAAAAAACAGTTTCAATGTTCCTGACTTGGCAGCCGCGTCAGGTGCACATACTGCTCGAGGCACTTTGTAATCTGTCCATTCAAATCCCTCGACAAATTAAAAGGACATTGAAAGAACATCTCCGGGCAGGTAATCGGCCTATTCGTCGCTGGTTACTCGAAGAGGACAAGAGAGGTAGGTAAAGGGCGAGAATGTGTTGGCCAACTGGCTGTCTAATAATGTCATTTTGTGACACGTGCATCAGCGGGGTTTCAGCTTCCCAGCAGTACGAAAAATGCCCTCCACCCACCCTGGCAGATGGTAAGAGGTTTTGGCATCAGTTAGGAAAGGGAATGTTGTAGAATGTATCCATGTTGCTGGCGCAAGGGCAGTGGTGGCTCACAGAATAAAGCATTGGTTCACTCGTAAAAAACAGGAAGGGGTCGGATATTATAGCCTTATAGCCCGCCGTAGCGGGCTATACCGGCTGTTAATGGCCCGCTGCAGCGTTAAAGCCCCGAGCCGAAGGCGAGGGACTTTAACAACAGCAGCGGGCCATTAACAGCAGTATAGCCCTGCTACGAAGGGCTATAAGGCTATTAGAACATTCTGCCACTAGAGGGCAGAATGTTCTACCAAAACAAAGCCCTTCAGGGAGCGCGAGGGGATTGAAATCCCCTCAGGCTCCCTGAAGTCTTTGTTCACAGCCAGAGCTGTGAACAAAGACACATTGGAATGTTGGTGCTCCGGGCTTATACCAGCCAGTATTAGCCCGGAGCGCTCCATTGTCTTCAATGGAGCTGCCAACGTTCCAATGTTCTAATAGAAGAGTAGAGAACAGAAAAGGTTTGTCAAGAAGTAGTAAGCCGGATTTCGGAGTGAGCAGGATGGGGAACAACCTTTACAACGCAACTTTTACAACGCACTACACTTACAACGCATTTTTTACAACGCAACATCCACTACAACGCATTCCATTACATCGCATGACACTACAACGCATTTTTAAAAACTACCTTTACAACGCATTCCATTACATCGCATACTACCTTTACAACGCATACCATTACAACGCATAATATTACACTACACTATCCAACACTTACCCTACTGTTGCACCCCCTGGAGTTAGAATAGTAATTTTTACCCCTATACTATCCAACACTTACCCTACTGTTGCACCCCCTGGAGTTAGAATAGTAATTTTTACCCCTATACTATCCAACACTTACCCTACTGTTGCACCCCCTGGAGTTAGAATAGTAATTTTTACCCCTATACTATCCAACACTTACCCTACTGTTGCACCCCCTGGAGTTAGAATAGTAATTTTTACCCCTATACTATCCAACACTTACCCTACTGTTGCACCCCCTGGAGTTAGAATAGTAATTTTTACCTACCCCTATACTATCCAACACTTACCCTACTGTTGCACCCCCTGGAGTTAGAATAGTAATTTTTACCCCTATACTATCCAAAACTTACCCTACTGTTGCACCCCCTGGAGTGAGAATAGTAATTTTTACCCCTATACTATCCAACACTTACCTTAAATGCAATGGAATATTATGCGTTGTAATGGTATGCGTTGTAAAGGTAGTATGCGATGTAATGGAATGCGTTGTAAAGGTAGTTTTTAAAAATGCGTTGTAGTGTCATGCGATGTAATGGAATGCGTTGTAGTGGATGTTGCGTTGTAAAAATTGCGTTGTAAGTGCATGCGTTGTAAAAGTATGCGTTGTAACGTCATACATCCAAGCAGGATAGACAGAAAAGCGAATCTGGTCAGGGCCGGACTGGCCATAGCGGGAACAGGACTTTCCCCTGGTGGCCCGCCATGGGGGACGTTTTTGGATCCCTGGGGGGCCATATTTGTCACCGGGGCCAGCAATATCGATCTCCTGTAACAAAATCGGCCAAAACCAGCCCTAGCAAACAGCTCGGGTGTACCCCACCCTCTCACATCTGGGGGCATCCTAGCAGTTTGCCAGCTCCGGTTTTGGTTCCCAGTCCGGCCCTGAAGGAGGTGCAGGAAAGAAGAAGTGAGAGATTTACTAAGATTTTGTGATTGTTGTGACACAAAATTGACTTGTTACTTTGCTCCAAGCGGTCGTACGAAGGGTGGAGCATGGGCGTTCCCATGCAACCACCCAAGGTTTCTCACGCTGAACCCAATTTACTAAATAAAGTAGATTGGGTTTAGTGTAAGAAAACTGCTCCCTTTTCAAGTAGGCGCACAGAAGGAGAAATGCTTTAATTTCTACCTCCTTTTCCGACTTTGCATGGGTGCTGCACTGTGCAGCACGCATACACAGTGGAAAAAACTTTCCATTGTGTCTGGGCATTGTATTTTGTACAGGAAGGATACCCTTCCTGTACAAAACCTATGCTAGACTACTGCACACACCCTAGCGCTATGGCGCTAAGATGCGTGCGCGGTGCACGGCAGTTGAAATCAGTGCCGGCGCAAGAGAAAGGGGAGGAGAGAGCTATATCTCTGAAGATATGGCACTATCCTGCTCCCTCCCTGTTGCACAAGGCAGCACAGCCTCACCGGGGGCTGCACTGAGGGACTTTAACAACAGCAGCGGGCCATTAACAGCAGTATAGCCCTGCTACGAAGGGCTATAAGGCTATTAGAACATTCTGCCACTAGAGGGCAGAATGTTCTACCAAAACAAAGCCCTTCAGGGAGCGCGAGGGGATTGAAATCCCCTCAGGCTCCCTGAAGTCTTTGTTCACAGCCAGAGCTGTGAACAAAGACACATTGGAATGTTGGTGCTCCGGGCTTATACCAGCCAGTATTAGCCCGGAGCGCTCCATTGTCTTCAATGGAGCTGCCAACGTTCCAATGTTCTAATAGAAGAGTAGAGAACAGAAAAGGTTTGTCAAGAAGTAGTAAGCCGGATTTCGGAGTGAGCAGGATGGGGAACAACCTTTACAACGCAACTTTTACAACGCACTACACTTACAACGCATTTTTTACAACGCAACATCCACTACAACGCATTCCATTACATCGCATGACACTACAACGCATTTTTAAAAACTACCTTTACAACGCATTCCATTACATCGCATACTACCTTTACAACGCATACCATTACAACGCATAATATTACACTACACTATCCAACACTTACCCTACTGTTGCACCCCCTGGAGTTAGAATAGTAATTTTTACCCCTATACTATCCAACACTTACCCTACTGTTGCACCCCCTGGAGTTAGAATAGTAATTTTTACCCCTATACTATCCAACACTTACCCTACTGTTGCACCCCCTGGAGTTAGAATAGTAATTTTTACCCCTATACTATCCAACACTTACCCTACTGTTGCACCCCCTGGAGTTAGAATAGTAATTTTTACCCCTATACTATCCAACACTTACCCTACTGTTGCACCCCCTGGAGTTAGAATAGTAATTTTTACCTACCCCTATACTATCCAACACTTACCCTACTGTTGCACCCCCTGGAGTTAGAATAGTAATTTTTACCCCTATACTATCCAAAACTTACCCTACTGTTGCACCCCCTGGAGTGAGAATAGTAATTTTTACCCCTATACTATCCAACACTTACCTTAAATGCAATGGAATATTATGCGTTGTAATGGTATGCGTTGTAAAGGTAGTATGCGATGTAATGGAATGCGTTGTAAAGGTAGTTTTTAAAAATGCGTTGTAGTGTCATGCGATGTAATGGAATGCGTTGTAGTGGATGTTGCGTTGTAAAAATTGCGTTGTAAGTGCATGCGTTGTAAAAGTATGCGTTGTAACGTCATACATCCGAGCAGGATAGACAGAAAAGCGAATCTGGTCAGGGCCGGACTGGCCATAGCGGGAACAGGACTTTCCCCTGGTGGCCCGCCATGGGGGACGTTTTTGGATCCCTGGGGGGCCATATTTGTCACCGGGGCCAGCAATATCGATCTCCTGTAACAAAATCGGCCAAAACCAGCCCTAGCAAACAGCTCGGGTGTACCCCACCCTCTCACATCTGGGGGCATCCTAGCAGTTTGCCAGCTCCGGTTTTGGTTCCCAGTCCTGCCCTGAAGGAGGTGCAGGAAAGAAGAAGTGAGAGATTTACTAAGATTTTGTGATTGTTGTGACACAAAATTGACTTGTTACTTTGCTCCAAGCGGTCGTACGAAGGGTGGAGCATGGGCGTTCCCATGCAACCACCCAAGGTTTCTCACGCTGAACCCAATTTACTAAATAAAGTAGATTGGGTTTAGTGTAAGAAAACTGCTCCCTTTTCAAGTAGGCGCACAGAAGGAGAAATGCTTTAATTTCTACCTCCTTTTCCGACTTTGCATGGGTGCTGCACTGTGCAGCACGCATACACAGTGGAAAAAACTTTCCATTGTGTCTGGGCATTGTATTTTGTACAGGAAGGATACCCTTCCTGTACAAAACCTATGCTAGACTACTGCACACACCCTAGCGCTATGGCGCTAAGATGCGTGCGCGGTGCACGGCAGTTGAAATCAGTGCCGGCGCAAGAGAAAGGGGAGGAGAGAGCTATATCTCTGAAGATATGGCACTATCCTGCTCCCTCCCTGTTGCACAAGGCAGCACAGCCTCACCGGGGGCTGCACTGAGTGAGTTTTTTGGTAAATCTCCCCTGAGATGTTTAAAAAAACAGGAACACCTAACGTTGGTCAAAATTTGTCTAAAAGATATATTGACAATAATAAAAAGGGGTAGGAATTGTAGTGGTGGGGAGATGCTTAGAGCTTGAATGGAAGGGTTACCTACTATTTAAAAGAAAACACATTTTTTTAATGGTTTATTTTGCCTGCATGGAATAGCTGAATTTGTTTAATACTGTTAGCTTAATTTTCTCCCAAATATAGCAGCCGTTTCCACATTATTTGGGATAGTGTCAGCTCCATTCCTCTCCAAACAACCCCTGGGAACATCAAGAAAAGCACCATGGGCTGTGCACTGTGCACCTACTGCATTCAATTCAGCAGCCACTTGAATTCTTTCAATTGCTAGCCAAACTAGCCAAAAATCCTGCACACAGAAGCAACACATTAGATTAGAGGTCTTCAAACTTTTTTGCTCTGAGCCCCCATAAAAATTTGTTTTTTAAGTCGGGCCCCCTCCAAAGCTTTATGGTAAGACTTGGGGGAAAGGGAGTTGTACAACTGAGCGCAGGGGGTTGGGAGTATAAGATCATTTCCGGGGTACTTTTCTGTAGCTCAAATTCTGCACTAAGTGTGAGTAGTATAAAAGAGCAAAGACATCAAACACAAAAAAATATTGACCACAAAAATCTGCCTCACATAATTAAGGTATTGTGAGCCCCTCACGCCCCTGGGCCCCAAATCAACTGTACGTGCTGCACTAGACTGCCTCTCTGCCTTTCCCACCATGCCTGGCCATCACTCCAGTCCCGAAACAGACTCTCTGTCCCTTTCAGAAAAAAATGAGCCCCCACTTTGCAGCAACTGTTTCCTCAGCTCTAATCCTAGCAGGACCCCATGCTTCATTTGGAGAGTAAGACAGTCATGATTCTGATGCAGTGGGCCCCGCAACCCCCAGGATCCAGTGCCCCTTTACTAGCTTCACTAATGATAGCTACTGCTTTGCAAAACAGGAAGTCTCCTCTGTTCTTTGTTAAAAGCATGGGAGCCAATCTTGCATCATACCCCTTCTGCTCATCTCTCTGAGTCCCAAGGTAAGCTGTCTCCTCTGCTTCAAAATTCTCATACCTTGGGCCATTGGAATGAGGCCAGAAATATGAGCACAGCAAGGGTGCACTGGGGCCTAATGCAAACCAGGAAGTATAGTAAAACAGCGATATTTGGGGTTTAGTTGGCCCTTCACAACGCAAGGCCTCAATGCCAATGCACATGCAGCACCAATGATTCATACAGCGCTTTGAAACAGGCTTTGTCCTCAGCCCACTACATAGAGCTATTACTCCTAGACCTGAGGCTCAAGGTACACTGTCTGCCCCTTTGCGTAATAAAAAAATGGAACAAAGCCCCACATCTCGCCATCCCCCTTTCCTGGTGCTAGGGCCCTGTACCCCGTACAACAAGGGTGATATGAGCCCTAATACTAGCAAAAAAAATGGGCCTGCACTCCACTTTTTGATAGTATGAGAGTTATAATTGGGGTGCAGTGCCCGCACACACTCTTGGCCCCAGTGCCACTGCATCTGCTACATTAAAGGTAGTGTTGGCCTTCATAGCGGTACAAAAGGGGGTGGTGATGGACGGAGCATCAGAACCAATCAAACACTCATACCCAGTCAACAGATCTGGGTTTGATCCATCACTGTTCTTTAGCCTACTCTGCCACCCCAGTTCAGACATGGCCATATGCAAATCAGTCTGACCCTGTGCCTCATGGGAACAGTCCAGCCCGAACTGCCAAGCCATGCCTTCCCTGGACCGGAAACAAGCTTCCTAGGACCGGTTTCTGGCATTTCAGCCGTCTTCAGCCAGGCTTGCTTGACTCCAGTGGCAAAGTGAGCAAGAGACTCACGTCTGAGCATACCCTGCCAACTTATGGCGAACAAAGCGGTACAAAAGGGGGTGGTTATGGACGGAGCATCAGAACCAATCAAACACTCATACCCAGTCAACAGATCTGGGTTTGATCCAGCACCGTTCTTTAGCCCACTCTGCCACCCCAGTTCAGACATGGCCATATGCAAATCAGTCTGACCCTGTGCCTCATGGGAACAGTCCAGCCCAAACTGCCAAGCCATGCCTTCCCTGGACCGGAAACAAGCTTCCTAGGACCGGTTTTGGGTTTGGGTTTGAATAAAGTAGAATGGGTTTAGTGTAAGAAAACTGCTCCCTTTTCAAGTAGGCGCACGGAAGGAGAAATGCTTTAATTTCTTCTTCCTTTTATGACTTTGCATGGAACGGTGATGGATCAAACCCAGATCTGTTGACTGGGTGTGAGTGTTTGATTGGTTCTGATGCTCCGTCCATCACCACCCCCTTTTGTACCGCTTTGTTCGCTTTAAGTTGGCAGGGTATGCTCAGACGTGAGTCCCTTGCTCACTTTGCCACTGGATTCAAGCAAGCCTGGCTGAAGACGGCTGAAATGCCAGAAACCGGTCCTAGGAAGCTTGTTTCCGGTCCAGGGAAGTCCTGGCTTGGCACTTCGGGCTGGACTGTTCCCATGAGGCACAGGGTCACACTGATTTGCATATGGCCATGTCTGAACTGGGGTGGCAGAGTGGGCTAAAGAACGGTGATGGATCAAACCCAGATCTGTTGACTGGGTGTGAGTGTTTGATTGGTTCTGATGCTCCGTCCATCACCACCCCCTTTTGTACCGCTTTGTTCGCCATAAGTTGGCAGGGTATGCTCAGACGTGAGTCCCTTGCTCACTTTGCCACTGGATTCAAGCAAGCCTGGCTGAAGAGGGCTGAAATGCCAGAAACCGGTCCTAGGAAGCTTGTTTCCGGTCCAGGGAAGTCATGGCTTGGCACTTTGGGCTGGACTGTTCCCATGAGGCACAGGGTCAGACTGATTTGCATATGGCCATGTCTGAACTGGGGCGGCAGAGTGGGCTAAAGAACGGTGATGGATCAAACCCAGATCTGTTGACTGGGTGTGAGTGTTTGATTGGTTCTGATGCTCCGTCCATCACCACCCCCTTTTGTACCGCTTTGTTCGCCATAAGTTGGCAGGGTATGCTCAGACGCGAGTCCCTTGCTCACTTTGCCACTGGATTCAAGCAAGCCTGGCTGAAGATGGCTGAAATGCCAGAAACCGGTCCTAGGAAGCTTGTTTCCGGTCCAGGGAAGTCATGGCTTGGCACTTCGGGCTGGACTGTTCCCATGAGGCACAGGGTCAGACTGATTTGCATATGGCCATGTCTGAACTGGGGTGGCAGAGAGGGCTAAAGAACGGTGATGGATCAAACCCAGATCTGTTGACTGGGTGTGAGTGTTTGAATGGTTCTGATGCTCCGTCCATCACCACCCCCTTTTGTACCGCTTTGTTCGCCATAAGTTGGCAGGGTATGCTCAGACGTGAGTCCCTTGCTCACTTTGCCACTGAATTCAAGCAAGCCTGGCTGAAGACTGCTGAAATGCCAGAAACCGGTCCTAAGAAGCTTGTTTCCGGTCCAGGGAAGTCATGGCTTGGCACTTCGGGCTGGACTGTTCCCATGAGGCACAGGGTCAGACTGATTTGCATATGGCCATGTCTGAACTGGGGTGGCAGAGTGGGCTAAAGAACGGTGATGAATCAAACCCAGATCTGTTGACTGGGTGTGAGTGTTTGATTGGTTCTGATGCTCCGTCCATCACCACCCCCTTTCGTACCGCTTTGTTCGCCATAAGTTGGCAGGGTATGCTCAGACGTGAATCCCTTGCTCACTTTGCCACTGGATTCAAGCAAGCCTGGCTGAAGACGGCTGAAATGCCAGAAACCGGTCCTAGGAAGCTTGTTTCCGGTCCAGGGAAGTCATGGCTTAGCACTTCGGGCTGGACTGTTCCCATGAGGCACAGGGTCAGACTGATTTGCATATGGCCATGTCTGAACTGGGGTGGCAGAGTGGGCTAAAGAATGGTGATGGATCAAACCCAGATCTGTTGACTGGGTGTGAGTGTTTGATTGGTTCTGATGCTCTGTCCATCACCAACCCCTTTTGTACCGCTTTGTTTGCCATAAGTTGGCAGGGTATGCTCAGACGTGAGTCCCTTGCTCACTTTGCCACTGGATTCAAGCAAGCCTGGCTGAAGACGGCTGAAATGCCAGAAACCGGTCCTAGGAAGCTTGTTTCCGTTCCATGGAAGTCATGGCTTGGCACTTCGGGCTGGACTGTTCCCATGAGGCACAGGGTCAGACTGATTTGCATATGGCCATGTCTGAACTGGGGTGGCAGAGTGGGCTAAAGAACGGTGATGGATCAAACCCAGATCTGTTGACTGGGTGTGAGTGTTTGATTGGTTCTGATGCTCCGTCCATCACCACCCCCTTTTGTACCGCTTTGTTCGCCATAAGTTTGCAGGGTATGTTCAGACGTGAGTCCCTTGCTCACTTTGCCACTGGATTCAAGCAAGCCTGGCTGAAGACGGCTGAAATGCCAGAAACCGGTCCTAGGAAGCTTGTTTCCGGTCCATGGAAGTCATGGCTTGGCACTTCGGGCTGGACTGTTCCCATGAGGCACAGAGTCAGACTGATTTGCATATCGCCATGTCTGAACTGGGGTGGCAGAGTGGGCTAAAGAACGGTGATGGATCAAACCCAGATCTGTTGACTGGGTGTGAGTGTTTGATTGGTTCTGATGCTCCGTCCATCACCACCCCCTTTTGTACCGCTTTGTTCGCCATAAGTTGGCAGGGTATGCTCAGACGCGAGTCCCTTGCTCACTTTGCCACTGGATTCAAGCAAGCCTGGCTGAAGATGGCTGAAATGCCAGAAACCGGTCCTAGGAAGCTTGTTTCCGGTCCAGGGAAGTCATGGCTTGGCACTTCGGGCTGGACTGTTCCCATGAGGCACAGGGTCAGACTGATTTGCTTATGGCCATGTCTGAACTGGGGTGGCAGAGTGGGCTAAAGAACGGTGATGGATCAAACCCAGATCTGTTGACTGGGTGTGAGTGTTTGATTGGTTCTGATGCTCCGTCCATCACCACCCCCTTTTGTACCGCTTTGTTCGCCATAAGTTGGCAGGGTATGCTCAGACGTGAGTCCCTTGCTCACTTTGCCACTGGATTCAAGCAAGCCTGGCTGAAGAGGGCTGAAATGCCAGAAACCGGTCCTAGGAAGCTTGTTTCCGGTCCAGGGAAGTCATGGCTTGGCACTTCGGGCTGGACTGTTCCCATGAGGCACAGGGTCAGACTGATTTGCATATGGCCATGTCTGAACTGGGGCGGCAGAGTGGGCTAAAGAACGGTGATGGATCAAACCCAGATCTGTTGACTGGGTGTGAGTGTTTGATTGGTTCTGATGCTCCGTCCATCACCACCCCCTTTTGTACCGCTTTGTTCGCCATAAGTTGGCAGGGTATGCTCAGACGCGAGTCCCTTGCTCACTTTGCCACTGGATTCAAGCAAGCCTGGCTGAAGATGGCTGAAATGCCAGAAACCGGTCCTAGGAAGCTTGTTTCCGGTCCAGGGAAGTCATGGCTTGGCACTTCGGGCTGGACTGTTCCCATGAGGCACAGGGTCAGACTGATTTGCATATGGCCATGTCTGAACTGGGGTGGCAGAGAGGGCTAAAGAACGGTGATGGATCAAACCCAGATCTGTTGACTGGGTGTGAGTGTTTGAATGGTTCTGATGCTCCGTCCATCACCACCCCCTTTTGTACCGCTTTGTTCGCCATAAGTTGGCAGGGTATGCTCAGACGTGAGTCCCTTGCTCACTTTGCCACTGCATTCAAGCAAGCCTGGCTGAAGACGGCTGAAATGCCAGAAACCGGTCCTAAGAAGCTTGTTTCTGGTCCAGGGAAGTCATGGCTTGGCACTTCGGGCTGGACTGTTCCCATGAGGCACAGGGTCAGACTGATTTGCATATGGCCATGTCTGAACTGGGGTGGCAGAGTGGGCTAAAGAACGGTGATGAATCAAACCCAGATCTGTTGACTGGGTGTGAGTGTTTGATTGGTTCTGATGCTCCGTCCATCACCACCCCCTTTTGTACCGCTTTGTTCGCCATAAGTTGGCAGGGTATGCTCAGACGTGAATCCCTTGCTCACTTTGCCACTGGATTCAAGCAAGCCTGGCTGAAGACGGCTGAAATGCCAGAAACCGGTCCTAGGAAGCTTGTTTCCGGTCCAGGGAAGTCATGGCTTAGCACTTCGGGCTGGACTGTTCCCATGAGGCACAGGGTCAGACTGATTTGCATATGGCCATGTCTGAACTGGGGTGGCAGAGTGGGCTAAAGAATGGTGATGGATCAAACCCAGATCTGTTGACTGGGTGTGAGTGTTTGATTGGTTCTGATGCTCCGTCCATCACCACCCCCTTTTGTACCGCTTTGTTCGCCATAAGTTGGCAGGGTATGCTCAGACGTGAGTCCCTTGATCACTTTGCCACTGGATTCAAGCAAGCCTGGCTGAAGACAGCTGAAATGCCAGAAACCGGTCCTAGGAAGCTTGTTTCCGGTCCAGGGAAGTCATGGCTTGGCACTTCGGGCTGGACTGTTCCCATGAGGCACTGGGTCAGACTGATTTGCATATGGCCATGTCTGAACTGGGATGGCAGAGTGGGCTAAAGAACGGTGATGGATCAAACCCAGATCTGTTGACTGGGTGTGAGTGTTTGATTGGTTCTGATGCTCCGTCCATCACCACCCCCTTTTGTACCGCTTTGTTCGCCATAAGTTTGCAGGGTATGCTCAGACGTGAGTCCCTTGCTCACTTTGCCACTGGATTCAAGCAAGCCTGGCTGAAGACGGCTGAAATGCCAGAAACCGGTCCTAGGAAGCTTGTTTCCGGTCCATGGAAGTCATGGCTTGGCACTTCGGGCTGGACTGTTCCCATGAGGCACAGGGTCAGACTGATTTGCATATGGCCATGTCTGAACTGGGGTCGCAGAGTGGGCTAAATAACGGTGATGGATCAAACCCAGATCTTTTGACTGAGTGTGTGTTTGATTGGTTCTGATGCTCCGTCCAGCACCACCTCCTTTTGTACCGCTTTGTTCGCCATAAGTTGGCAGGGTATGCTCAGACGTGAGCCCCTTGCTCACTTTGCCACTGGATTCAAGCAAGCCTGGCTGAAGACGGCTGAAATGCCAGAAACCGGTCCTAGGAAGCTTGTTTCCGGTCCAGGGAAGTCATGGCTTGGCACTTCGGGCTGGACTGTTCCCATGAGGCACAGGGTCAGACTGATTTGCATATGGCCATGTCTGAACTGGGGTGGCAGAGTGGGCTAAAGAACGGTGATGGATCAAACCCAGGTCTGTTGACTGGGTGTGAGTGTTTGATTGGTTCTGATGCTCCGTCCATCACCACCCCCTTTTGTACCGCTTTGTTCGCCATAAGTTGGCAGGGTATGCTCAGACGCGAGTCCCTTGCTCACTTTGCCACTGAATTCAAGCAAGCCTGGCTGAAGACGGCTGAAATGCCAGAAACCGGTCCTAAGAAGCTTGTTTCCGGTCCAGGGAAGTCATGGCTTGGCACTTCGGGCTGGACTGTTCCCATGAGGCACAGGGTCAGACTGATTTGCATATGGCCATGTCTGAACTGGGGTGGCAGAGTGGGCTAAAGAACGGTGATGAATCAAACCCAGATCTGTTGACTGGGTGTGAGTGTTTGATTGGTTCTGATGCTCCGTCCATCACCACCCCCTTTTGTACCGCTTTGTTCGTCATAAGTTGGCAGGGTATGCTCAGACGTGAATCCCTTGCTCACTTTGCCACTGGATTCAAGCAAGCCTGGCTGAAGACGGCTGAAATGCCAGAAACCGGTCCTAGGAAGCTTGTTTCCGGTCCAGGGAAGTCATGGCTTAGCACTTCGGGCTGGACTGTTCCCATGAGGCACAGGGTCAGACTGATTTGCATATGGCCATGTCTGAACTGGGGTGGCAGAGTGGGCTAAAGAATGGTGATGGATCAAACCCAGATATGTTGACTGGGTGTGAGTGTTTGATTGGTTCTGATGCTCTGTCCATCACCACCCCCTTTTGTACCGCTTTGTTTGCCATAAGTTGGCAGGGTATGCTCAGACGTGAGTCCCTTGCTCACTTTGCCACTGGATTCAAGCAAGCCTGGCTGAAGACGGCTGAAATGCCAGAAACCGGTCCTAGGAAGCTTGTTTCCGTTCCATGGAAGTCATGGCTTGGCACTTCGGGCTGGACTGTTCCCATGAGGCACAGGGTCAGACTGATTTGCATATGGCCATGTCTGAACTGGGGTGGCAGAGTGGGCTAAAGAACGGTGATGGATCAAACCCAGATCTGTTGACTGGGTGTGAGTGTTTGATTGGTTCTGATGCTCCGTCCATCACCACCCCCTTTTGTACCGCTTTGTTCGCCATAAGTTGGCAGGGTATGCTCAGACGTGAGTCCCTTGCTCACTTTGCCACTGGATTCAAGCAAGCCTGGCTGAAGACAGCTGAAATGCCAGAAACCGGTCCTAGGAAGCTTGTTTCCGGTCCAGGGAAGTCATGGCTTGGCACTTCGGGCTGGACTGTTCCCATGAGGCACTGGGTCAGACTGATTTGCATATGGCCATGTCTGAACTGGGATGGCAGAGTGGGCTAAAGAACGGTGATGGATCAAACCCAGATCTGTTGACTGGGTGTGAGTGTTTGATTGGTTCTGATGCTCCGTCCATCACCACCCCCTTTTGTACCGCTTTGTTCGCCATAAGTTTGCAGGGTATGCTCAGACGTGAGTCCCTTGCTCACTTTGCCACTGGATTCAAGCAAGCCTGGCTGAAGACGGCTGAAATGCCAGAAACCGGTCCTAGGAAGCTTGTTTCCGGTCCATGGAAGTCATGGCTTGGCACTTCGGGCTGGACTGTTCCCATGAGGCACAGGGTCAGACTGATTTGCATATGGCCATGTCTGAACTGGGGTGGCAGAGTGGGCTAAAGAACGGTGATGGATCAAACCCAGATCTGTTGACTGGGTGTGAGTGTTTGATTGGTTCTGATGCTCCGTCCAGCACCACCCCCTTTTGTACCGCAGTGTTGGCCTTCATTACAAAAACAGCCCCCCTATGTTGCGAATAGGTCTTCCATTTGTTGATGGAAAAATTAGCCCCCAGATAGCACCCCTCCTATGGGCCATGTCTTTGATGTTATCCAAGGATCTCGCTCTTTTCCTTCCCTTCTGGGCCATTACCCTGAAGCTCCAGGATTCAGGATAATCAGGGACCTGCTTCTGAATGCGACCTTGTAGGCTGCCCTTCAACTTACCTGAAAGGACATCTGCATGTTGATGTAGGCAGGATTTGTGGGGACCGATGTGCAAAGCTATTTTTCATTTCACAAAACCAGTTCCAATGCTTATGGTTAAAAAAGAAACAGCTATCCCTAAATAGTTAATGTGGACCTTGCGGTCCTCTGGGTTAAAGGGAAGGGGTGAGGCTCTCATGTGTTCAGAGGGCAGAAAAAAGAGGCATAAAGAAGGAATATGCGTTCTCACCAAGGTGCCTTCTACCTGAAAGAAATGTAAATGTGTGCAATTGGTTAGTCACCAAATGTAAGGGTTGCTTGGGTCCTAGTATACGCCTTAAGTGATGGAGTCACTGGATGTTTCATGATGACAAGTGAGACAATGGTGTTGAGTTCAGGAAAGTGTCATTTTAATGGATATTTATAATAAAAATGCTTACACTTGCTACAGTCTGATTAACTATTACTAAACGTATGCTTTAAAAGCACTTCTTTTATCTTACACACCAAACCCAGAGCCATTGGAATTTTGGAATTTTTAGGTTTTTTTCGCATAAATTTGGATCTGCAACATTTGCCACATAATCCAGCATCTTGTGCATAAACTGAAGATTTTAGGAAACAAATAGTTTCTAGCTGGCGACATGTTCCCAAGCAGTGAAAGGCCTTTTACAAAGCAAAGGTTAAGTAGTCACCTTTCATTTGCTTATTTCTGTATTTGGTTGTTAAACTGGTACTAATGAGGTTGAACCTTTGCCCAAACAGAATTACCATGTGTAAAAAGTCCGGAGTAATGAAGTAATACTATCAAAAGATATGCCATATTATTCCTTATGATTGGCCTTTTCTTCTTGCATAGTTTTGTCAACCCTGCTGCATAATTTGGCTCTCCCCTGTCGCATAATCCAGTGGCTCTCACTAAACCATGTTGCAGCAGCCTATCCTATACTGAGTATAATACAGTTTTAAAATTATGATTTACATATTCACATTCACAGTGCTTTCTGTTACACACAAGCAACCTTTTACCCACTGCGCCCACCAGGATTCAATTCTGTAACTCTGGCCACACACACAGACATCTGCAGTGATTGTATTAACCTACTGTGGATTCATAAGCATTAACTTGAAATTATTTTTCATTTAAAGTATGCATTATTTTATCTGCAGTTACCTGCAGGTCACAAAATAGAGCAAAATAGTTCAAATAATAATTTGTTCTTTTTAATCATGTCTTTGATCCTGCCATGCACTTCAGCTGCTGCTTGTAAATGAAGACAGCCTCGAAAAATGGTAATTGTGCTTCCATTACATTTTTCATTTACAAGTTCCCACTGAGGCATTTTCGTGTGCACGTCCCACAGTTTGAAGACCTCTGCATTAGAGGAACATTGGTGATCTTTGAAATCGAGGGCGGTCTTCAAAGTGAAGCTGAGTTCTTTGAAAGTGAAGACTGACCTTAAATGAGAAGCTGAGGTGTAGGCAGTGATGACCTTTTTGCAATAGTCGAAGGTCAATGTGTAGTGTCACTGATAAATAGATATTACTAAATAGCTTGCCCTTTTTTTGTAAACATGCACGATGTTCCGCCAGGTTCTCGCTTGCAGAAGTCAAACTAACAGGGAAAGCAGGATAAAAAGAGGCAGGGACTGGAAGGACTGCAGGAAGAGTGAGTACAGCCAGGAGCAACATGGAAGGAGACACATGGGAGAGATGGAGGTGTAGGAGGGAGTAACAAGATGCAGGCAGACAAGGACAAAGAGCAAACAAATTACATAAAACGGAGAAACAGAGTGAGGGAGATGCAAAGATGCAAAGCTAAATGTTCTGAAGGAAAAAGGAAAGCACACTGTGAAACCTCAGAGGAAGGACGATTAAAGAATAGGGAAGTGAAACGGGAAACAATGCTGTAAAGTGGAAGGAGGAAGACAGAACTGTGACAGCCATTCATTCCCTTGGAGTGCTAAAACAACAAGTGATATAGAAAGCTACACTCATTGAAAGCATTTAACACAACTAATCAAAAATCATGGCCATAGAACTATGCCCCAGGGATGGGACCAACACAGAACATGGAGGAAAGCAATCAAATCAGAAGCAGTTTGAAATAGACAAAAAAGTCATCCAATGAGGATCTCTGAGCCAAGCCTAAAGCCCAACATAAGTAAATGTTGAAGTGTTGGATACAATGCTGCTTACACCTGACTGCTATTGTGAGACCACAAAATGAACAACTTAGGTAGTTTATTTGATATAAATAAACAACCTAGTGTTGAACAAGGACTTGGGTCCATATCGACTAATCTATGGTTGCAGGATTCATTTTGTGACTAGTATTTTTGCAACCATTTAAGATTTTTAAGAACCGACCTATGTATTAATAGGTCATGTTCTACAAAACTGAATTAGTAATTGGTCAAGATCTGACCTACCTAATGCATATTGATGGATGTATGTCGTTACAACGCACACTTTTACAACGCATGCACTTACAACGCATTTTTTACAACGCAACATCCACTACAATGCATTCCATTACAACGCAGGACACTACAACACATTTTTAAAAACTACCTTTACAACGTATTCCATTACAACGCATACTACCTTTACAACGCATACCATTACAACGCATAATATTACATTGCATTTAAGGTAAGTATTGGTTAGTATACTAAAAATTACTATTCTTACTCCAGGGGGTGCAACAGTAGGGTAAGTGTTGGATAGTATAGGGGTAAAAATTACTATTTCTAACTCCAGGGGGTGCAACAGTAGGGCAAGTGTTGGATAGTATAGGGGTAAAAATTACTATTCTAACTCCAGGGGGTGCAACAGTAGGGCAAGTGTTGGATAGTATAGGGGTAAAAATTACTATTCTAACTCCAGGGGGTGCAACAGTAGGGCAAGTGTTGGATAGTATAGGGGTAAAAATTACTATTCTAACTCCAGGGGGTGCAACAGTAGGGCAAGTGTTGGATAGTATAGGGGTAAAAATTACTATTCTAACTCCAGGGGGTGCTACAGTAGGGCAAGTGTTGGATAGTATAGGGGTAAAAATTACTATTCTAACTCCAGGGGGTGCAACAGTAGGGCAAGTGTTGGATAGTATAGGGGTAAAAATTACTATTCTAACTCCAGGGGGTGCAACAGTAGGGCAAGTGTTGGATAGTATAGGGGTAAAAATTACTATTCTAACTCCAGGGGGTGTAACAGTAGGGCAAGTGTTGGATAGTATAGGGGTAAAAATTACTATTCTAACTCCAGGGGGTGCAACAGTAGGGCAAGTGTTGGATAGTGTAGTGTAATATTATGCGTTGTAATGGTATGCGTTGTAAAGGTAGTATGCGTTGTAATGGAATGCGTTGTAAAGGTAGTTTTTAAAAATGCGTTGTAGTGTCATGCGTTGTAATGGTATGCGTTGTAATGGATTTTGCGTTGTAAAAAATGCGTTGTAAGTGTAGTGCGTTGTAAAAGTTGCGTTGTAAAGGTTGTTCCCCATATTGATGAGGTAGGTCGCAAATTCTATCTCACTATGATTCATTTCCTTCACACAAATGGTGGCCTGATAAGGTCTACAGAGCATCATGTCTTTGACTGCTATTAAATAAACCTAAACACATAAGGTATCCTATAACCCTCATTCAATGACCCCAATGGCAAGGTAATGATACCTGAGAAGAACTGTTGAGTTATTTTGAAGACCCTCACCCACTCTATTAATATCATCATGCGATCTTAACCTCCTCCCTATAAACCAGGATATTCTGTTTACTTTTTGTGAGAAAGTGCCATCTTTCTTGCATGGTATGCCCTCACTTTTTGCTGAATTGCTGAATGTACTTTGACTGAGTGTGCCCTGGACTCCTGCCAATCAGGTACCCAGGGCCTATGTTCCTTCCCTAAAAACCTCAAACCCAAATTGGCAAACCCTGGCCACATGTCAGCCCCTAGTAAATGGTACCCTATGTACCCAGGGCCTTGTGACCAGGGAAGGCCTCTAAGGGCTGCAGCACTCATTGTGCCACCCTTAGAGGCCCTGTACCCTAACACACACACACACACTGCTCTTGCAGGCTGAGTGTCTGGGTACAAGACAAAACAAAGAGTCGACATGGCACACATGACTGTGTGCCATGCCCACCACCTACACTGCCCTGGCATACATCAGCCACCCCTCTAGCTGGGTGCCCTATGCCAGTGGTGTGGGCACAGGAGCATGAGCCCTGTGCCCCTACAGTACCCAGGTCCCTTCCTGAGCACTGTAAGTGCAGTGCTGCCATTTAAGAGTACATGGTGCTGAGAGCTCGTCAAACACAAACTCCCCAGCATCATAATGGCAACACTGAAGACTGAGAAGTTTGGTATCAAACTTCTCAGCACATTAAACCCGCACTGATGCCAGTGTGGGATTTAATGTACCAAGCATCCCAGAGGGCATCTTAGAGATGCCCCCTCAAACCTAACCTACAATCCACGTCTGGTCTGGGAGGCTGCCTAGGCTGCCACACAGCAGACATGTTGCTGGACCCCTGGGTAGGAGAGCCCCCGATCTCCTGGGCCTGCAACAATGCACATCCTGAGCGAGGTGCTAGGTCTCCTCCCCCAGGATGGACAGGGGGAAGCTTCAAAGGCCGCCTCTGTAAGCTTCCCCAGGCCACTTGGTGCCCCCACTCTGGCGGGAAGCCTGGCCGGAAACCCCAAATAAGGACAGGGGATGTGCCAGCCTGCCAACCCCACCCGTCAGGTGGGGGAGGCGAGGTGAAGCACATTTCAAGGCGCTCGCCATCTCCAAGATGGAAGGCCCTGCCCAATCAGGACTAGGGTACTGCCCCCCTCCCACAGGAGAGTGGCAGGATAGGTGGTGTACCCACCCCAGGGCAAGGACCCATTGGTCCCTGCCCTTTACCTACCTGTAACACCCCTAAATCTAGTATTTAGGGGCACCCTGCATTTTTTTTCCTTAGATTCCATATTCCGAAAAACAAAGGAGAGCAAGAAGAAAGAAGACCTTCCGTGCAGCTGCTAAGAAGAGGAAGACACCAACTGCTTTGGCCCCAGCCCTACCGGCCTGTTGACCCTCAAACCTGCTCCTGCTACATCCCGGCACCTCTTGTGGCCAGAAACCTCACAAACCCCGGAGGACCTGGCTACCTTTTGGCTCTAAGCACCTGGGACTCCCATGAGCAGAGGCTCTGCTCAACACCCGCTTCTAATCCCTGGCATCAGCCCGGAACCGTGAACCCTGCACACCCTGCACCCGCCAAGCCCAGCCTGTGCCGGAGTGAACAAAGACTCCGAGGACGTCCCCCCGGCGACTGTGACCCCGAATCCGGCACCCAAGGACTCACCTCGATGCTCCTGACGACGCCTGCAGCCTCAGAACCAGGTACCCCCCTTACCGCGATCAAACAGAGGGTAAGATTTCCCGACACCAAAAGGCACCCCTGCACCCGGCACCCTGCGGCCCCCTGTGCCCAACTCCTGGGTACCTACCTATCCTCCAACTACCTAACTTAGCTCTCGAAGTGGTGGTGGCACCTGAAGAATCTTCGTCCCCGATCTTGCAGCCTTTGTTCAACCAGGAGCTTTCCCATTGAAACCCATTGAGCGCCCGAAGGCTCAAAAGCACCCTGCACCCAGTCGCTCGAGTGGCCCTCTACACCTATCTACTTCCCCATTTGCCCTGAGCAAGTGACCAGGAGCCCAGCTCCCACAGCCGCGTGGCCTGCTAGTCAGCAGCCAGCAACCAAGGTCCCCCTGCCTCCCATAGGATAACATTGGGCCTAACTCACTCTGCACCCGGCTACCCCTGTGCCGCTGAGGGTTTAACAATTGTACCTACCTGACCCTGGGAGACCCCTGAGTCTGTGCCCAGAACCTTAACTCTGCCAGTCGAGTACTTACCCAAAAGCCGATAACCCAATTTTCCTCCATAGGGTAACATTGACTGGTTTCTTCTGAAATTTCTTCTAAGTGTGGAGTTTCCAAAACTTAAAATATTCACCAAAAATCAACCGAGTAACGAAAACGAAAATACTCACCTGCTATTAGGAGAGATCCCAGTGCTGGATCTTGGTGCCCAGCACTGACCCTGAAAAATATTCACAACCGTACTTACCAGTAACCCAGTTTTCTTCCATAGGAAATCATTGACTGTTTTTCTGTGAAATTTCTTGTGTCGATTTTTGCAAACTTCAAATATTCTTTAAAAATTGTACCAACTGTGAAAACGTAATTACTTACCTGTTTTAGATAGAGGTCCCAGTACTGAGTATAGGAGCCCAGTACTGTATTACAAAAGTAACGAGAACCTACTTTACCTGCGACTTGAATTTTCTCCCATAGGGAACCATTGACTGTTTTTCTATGAAACTTCTTCTGTCAACTTTTTAAAATAGACAAATATTGACTAAAATTCACAACAGTAACTAAGTCGACTTTCATCACTTGTTTCTAAGAACTGTCCCAGGACTGAATCTAGGATCCAGTCCTGGAGTTACAAAAGTAATCCTGAAAATAATCTATTGCAAATAACTTAAAACTTCCATTGAGCTCAATGCATTATTGTGTTTGAAATTGTGTTGCCTATTGCAACAACCTGTAATCAGTATTTACACAAGTCAATTGCATATTGCAAAAGTATTTACCTAAAGCATCTCATTCTGAGAAAGTATATTTTAATACCTATTGTTGGTTCTAAAATAAAACAAGCATATATTTTTTATATAAACCATTGGCCTAGAGTTCAGTTATTGAGTGTGTGAGACCATTTGCTGACTGAGGTGCCGATTACGATCCGGTAAAAACTGGGTACGAACCGTCGGTCGGAGCGTTTTCTCCGTCCGACTCGTACCCGGTCGTAAAACTTTACAAACATGGAATTACGATTCGCACGGAAACACCATTTCCGTACGAGTCGTACAAAACACCGACTGACGAAAATATACATACGAACGTGAACCGGGAATGCTGCGACGTGACGTCGGGACGTATTCAGGCAGCGTTTCACGACCCAGGAAGTACGATTCGAACCGACAGCAGTCCGGACAGCAATATTTTCACGGCACCCAAAAAGTGCCGGAAAAGCGAAGTACGGCGCGAAACGACCAAAGTAGGTGGCCCGGTATGCGCCGTACCCCCCCCAGCCCCCGTATGTATGTGCCGACCCCCCCCCAGCCCCTGTATGTACGCGCCGACCTCCCCCAGCCCCCGTATGTACGCGCTGACCCCCCCCAGCCCCTGTACATTCGAGTCGTACCCCCCCCAGCCCCCCCCAGCCCCCGTACGTTCGAGTCGTACCCCCACCCGTGTATGTACACCCCTGTACGTGTCGTACTCCCCCGTGTATGTACACCCCTGTACGTTCGAGTCGTACCCCCACCCGTGTATGTACACCCCTGTACGTTCGAGTCGTACCCCCACCCGTGTATGTACACCCCTGTACGTGTCGCACTCCCCCGTGCATGTACACCCCTGTACGTGTCGTACTCCCCCGTGTATGTACACCCCTGTACGTTCGAGTCGTACCCCCACCCGTGTATGTATGGTGCATACCCCCAGCGTACCCCTACGCGCTGGGGGTACGCACCGTACATACACGGGTGGGGGTACGACTCGAACGTACAGGGGTGTACATACACGGGGGAGTACGACACGTACAGGGGTGTACATACATGGGGGTACGACTCGAACGTACAGGGGTGTACATACACAGGGGAGTACGACACGTACAGGGGTGTACATACACGGGGGTACGACTCGAACGTACGGGGGCTGGGGGGGTGTTGGGCGCGTATGCGGGCACATGTCTCCATGTTTGCTATGGGTGTTCGGTGCGGACGGGGTTTTTTCCATACGGTTGTAACATCGTACGCACGGGATGGATCGTGATTCCGCGGTCGGACTTCACTTTTCACGTTTGTACGGTAAATCGTCCGTGGACGTGTCGGACACATTTTCCGACCCGAGGACGTGTGGGGAATTCTTCCCAATGCGATTCGTATGGTCTTTTTCCCATGCGAATCGTAATTGGCAGTTTGTACGGCACTTGTACGATTCGTACGGTAAAAAGACCGGATACGAGTCGTACGGGGAATTTTTTTACCGGATCGTAATCGGCACCTGAGTGTGTACAACAAATGCTTTACAATGTCCTCTGATACTGCCTTACTGCTCGACCAAGCTACCACTTTAGAGAGTAAGGTTATATCTAACTTTAGCCACTGCCAAAACTCTGGGGACTGTGGACTCTGTACACACTGTACCTATTTGGGAACAGTATATACAGAGCCACTTTCTCACACTTATATAGTGCACAACTCACCCTGGACGGTATGCTGGCGCTGAAGCAGGAGATGTATGGGCCAAGACATGGTTGGGGCTAAGTGATGTCCCAAGTCTTCAGTTTCCTATTAAGTTCAAAAACTGAGGAGTCAGATCTGATTTACACAGGTAGGTCGTTTCAGGCTTTAGGAGTGAGGAAGGAGAAGACATGATCACTGGATCTTGTTCTGTGTATGCAGGGGTTGAGTGCAAATAGGAGTTCAGGTGAGCGGAGGTGCGAAGTAAGTTTATGTTGTTGTTTAGGTATGTGGGGCTAATGTTGTGTAAAGCTTTGAATGTGTGCAAAAATAACTTGAATGAAGTAAGAATTTGGTTCATGGCAAACTTTCCTGACAAACACAAGTCACCATGAGTAGAAAGAGACACTTATACCCCGTGTTTCGGGAATGAAGAATAATGAATATCATAAAGGTTCTGTATGAGGGTGACATGGTCCTAGAGCATCCCAGCAAGTGATGTCAGACCTTTCACAACCAGTGGTTTGAGGCTGATGCCAGGGACATATTCTCCATTCCTCCTTCCAGGTCAGGAAAAATATACCTGTTCCTACAAACCTCAGTGACTGGACCATGACATCTTGACCTCTAGTCCTCTTTATAGACAGCTTGCAGAACAAGTATTCAAGATTGCCTCAAGAAGGTGTTTTTTTTGCCCAACCCCATATACTGACCTTTAAACACCTTGCTATGTGATCCCTCAAGAGAGTTAGGGGCTTATTTACAAGCCCCTTGTGCCGCCGGTGCATCACTATTTGTGAGTCACCGGGGGCGCATTTTTCTGCCCAATATTTTCAAGGACAGGAAAAGCCACCTTGCGTGGCTTTTCCTGTCCTTGTAAATACGGCCCCTTTTCACGCTGCACTTTGCGTGAAAGGGGTGTTTCATGGATATTGCTGTGGGTGTTCCCATGCAACACCCATGGAACCTGTTACATTTCCAGATTTACGAGAAATCGTAAACCTGGAAATGTGTCCAAATGCTATGTCTCCACAGAGGAGGGGTAGGGAGGCGCAACGAGGAGAGATGTATTAATTTCTCCTCTTTTTTTCCTCCTAAGCGTGCTGCATTCTGCAGCACACATAGAACAAGGGAATCACATCTGATGATTGTTCATGTGCAGGGAGGTATCCCTTCCTGCACATAAACAATCATTAAAAAAATGAAGTTTGACAAATTCTATGTGAGTAAATGCGGCACACATAGAAGTTGAAAAGCGCCATTTCAGATTGTTTATGTGCAGAAAGGGACATCTTCATGGACATAAGCAATCATCCCAATGAGGCAGGCATCCTTGCACCATGGTGCAAGGGTGCGTGCGTCGGCGCATGGCAGCCCATTGTGCGCCAGTGCAGGTGAGGGCAAATGGATCCCTCATATCCTTGTAGATATGACGCATCCCTGTGCTTTGAAAGTGCCGCAGCGTGGCACAGCCAAAGGGCTTGAGTGCCGCGCTGTGGCACTATTTTTGTAAATGAGGCCATTAGAATTTAGACCAGATACGTTTACCATAACTCAGAACATTTAAACATACTTCTCTTCATAGACTCATTCCGTAAGCTCATCTAGAACATTTAATCAGTTAATTCTTTTTTTACAATAATTCACATTTTCAACGGGTCAATAAAGCATGAAAACAACAGGAAACCTCTTCCTGATCTTTCAACTGATTTCTCGACAGCACCTTTAACAGGCACTGCATGGATTTCATCACAGCAGTTCTTGTCACCAGGACACAGCGTGAGCTACTCTAGAAGTCATCAGAGCAGGGTTATGGCTGCAGGGTGATTAGCTTATCCTTTGATCTTTCACAGCGGTGACAGAGAGGCGGGCTGTAAAATCTAATGAGCGCAGCTGTGGGACGCACTGTTCAGGATAGAATATGCAGTGGACAGAACAAAAGAACGTTTACTACTGCTTTCATCATCTCTAACCATCGCTACACAACTGAATTGCCTAAATGCATGAGTAAATAATAAGGGATCTTGTTACCAAACTCGCTGATCACTATTGTATCGACCTTGGATGGAAGAGACGGTAAGTGAAAAATGTAATATGGTCTTTGAACAGAGATCTTTGCAACCAGCACCAAACCACCTGGGCTTACATGTCGCATGGATGTACATGGCTGTATTTTTATCAAATGCAAAAAATGTGTTGCACAGCTAGGTATTTACATGTTATTTAAACTCATGGTTGCAATTTATTGCACATTGTGATCGAATGCCAAAAGGAGGAAAACAAAAAATTTTCATTTATTTTGCACTCCCACGTGGTCGCATGTACAAGTTATTTTGATATAAGCCCCGAAAACATAATTAATTTGTCATAAGCCCCATCTCCTGACCGAGACTTCATGTTATTGGTCGTATTTCGATTCAGAAAGACCCTCTTGCCATTTGTAAGTGACTTGAAAGCCTGTTTCTTTTCTTTATAGTATTTATTTCATCTTCAATTGCAAACACAAGAATACATTGGACAATTGGGGGCCAAATACGATATGGCTCGGAAGGCTTCGACCAATGGTCGCAGCCTTCTGAGCCACATCATAATAGGCTCCTTGGTTTACTTTCCAACTACCTAATTAAGATATAGGCAGCGAGAAAATAAACTGGCCAGTCATTCCGTCTGCCTTTCGATGGGCTCGGAGTGCCCATCGGCCAGTCGGAATCCGGCCAGCAATCTCAAGGGCAGCCCCTGCTGCCCATAAGTTTACAATGCATGGTTTCCGACATGGTTTCCATTCCAGCCTGTCCGACATGGAAACCATGTTGGAAAGCGTGTTTGGGGGCCCCCAGCAGGGCCCCTTTGGTGCAAGGCCTCAGGTTGGAGGCTGAAGGGGCACCTACGGTCCTGCCTTGTTGATCTCTGCACCTTGTGGCATGCACCTTGAGGTGCCTGCCACGGGTGCAGGGATGAACCACACCTGCCATTTCACTATGGGAGCATGCATTACGGCTGGTTTAGGGCCGTAATGCATGCTCCCATAGTGAAATGTAGGAATGCAACTGAATAGTGTTCGGTCCCATCCTAATGAGGCGGACGGGACAGCCGACCGGTTGTCCATGGGTCCCAGGGCCGAATTGGTGTCGGGCAGAAGGAATTCCACCCGACATCGAAATCAGGCCCTTAGTATAATAAGTTTATGAGTAACATAATATAAATTATTAGCTGACTTAACAACCGTGGGATCATAATAAGCATTGTTATTACACAGAGTGCAGCCAAATCAGCCCAGTAGATACTTTATTCTTTCTGTTATCACATCTGCAGCGTTTTTACTCCGTCCACCACTCATTTTCAACCACATGAAATGGAATTTTGAAAGGTTGAGCCACCACCAGCAATATTGACAATGTCTCTATGTCAGCATTTCTCATCCAGTGGCAGTTAGAGAGAGAGGGGGGATATTCACAAGAACGTGTGCTAAACATCACCAAAAAATGCTAACGCAACTTTACACATCGCAGCCCATCGAGGTAAAATAACCCTGTGTCAAAGTGGAATTTACAACAAGGCGGTACCATGCGATAGTCTGCCGAAACCGCGGCCAATGTCCGCGATACAACCACCTTGACAGAGATAAAAACACAAACATCAATGCGAAAAAACATGCGATGGGCCAAAGTGCAAGGAGGAAATCAGTGAAAAGCAGGGCCAGGCCTGCAATACACACATGGCAGGTGGGAAAAATCACTATAAAAGTATAAATAACACACAAACACAAACTGACCAACACCCAAGCACCATGGAGGCAGCCGGAGCAGGCGCAGAGGACAAGCGCAACCCCACAAGCACCCCGGATGACCAGCCTGGGACCTCGGGGACAGGGAAGGGCAAGGACAAGAAGAAGAGGAAGACGAAGTTCAGTCCGCAGGAAAACAGGATTTTAGTCACGGAGGTGATGTAACACCATCAACAACTGTTCGTCACCTCTAACATGCCATAGGGCACCAAAAATGGAATATGGCGGGACATCGTGGACAAGGTGAATGCCGTCGGAGAGCACAAGAGGTCAATGGATGAGGCCAAGAGGCGATGGATTGACATCAAGCGCAAGACCAAGGAGAAACTCGCAGCCAACCAGAAGGCAGCAATGCAGACTGGAGGTGGGACCCCAGCACCACAGCTCGTTCTGGATGACATGGAGGAGCTGGTGTCGACAGTCATCAGTGTGGAGACTGTGGCCGGAGTCGGGGGACCGGACACTGCTCGACAGGACACAACACAACCGCAACAGGGTGAGTGACCACCAGATACTGGGGGGACGGGTGGAGATGGCCACAATGGCACACATGCAAAATCAAGCAGAGCACAGTGCACACTCACAATGACTCTGGGTCATGGCCCTGATCTACAGACTGTCAAAATGTACAATGCCATGCTGTCTGAACGTCAACACGTACCATGCGGCTACATACATGTGGACACATTGTAATACACCATCTCCCCTTCACATTGCAGGGGAACCGTCAACACCTCCTGCAGAGCAGTCCCAGCCACTCTGCCCTGATGCCGAGGAGGAAACCCCCAGCATCGACACCCAAGCCCTCCAAGACATCATTGACATTATCCGCAACTCACCTCCAGGATCAGGGCAGCCCAGCTGCATCGAGGATGCCCCACCCACTACCCAGACCACCCAGCAGGAGGCTCCCACAGCCCCGGCAGTCTCCCAAGACCCGCTGGAACAACACATGGCCTTTCAACGCCGTGTGCTGGAGGGCCACAGGGAGACGGCTGAGCAGGTGTGGGTGGGGTTCACCATCATGGTTACCAAACTGAACGCCATCCAAGGGTGTCTAGGTCCAATCAGGGACCAGCTCCAGTCCCTAACGGACACCCACAGCCCACTCCATGGTCTCCAACGAGCTCTGACTGACATCACTGGAGTCATGATGTGGAGAGAAGAACACCTGTCCGCTCAGAGTGGCTCCAGCGATCCCAGCCGTAAGCTGGCACACATGTGGAGGCTCATGGAGGATATGGTGCGGATGGAGGCGGAAAGGATGGCAGCCACAGCAAACATCAGCGAAATGTAGCTGGGATCTACAATGCCCTGCAGATCCCCATCAGGGCATAGCTGCCACAAGGCATAGCGCTGATGAATGCTGCTGCCCCCACACCATCCACATCTCCGCCCTCTGGTCTGTCAGGGCCTCACAGTGCAGCAGGCGTATCCACTGCGGCATCTGATGTGTCACTGCCACAGTGCGGCCAACAATCCTCCTCCGGCCCCTGATGTGTCAGTGGCACACAGTACCGCAGCCGGTACTGCAGGTGGGGCAGAGCACACATCTGAGGACGAGGACGTGGATGGGTTTGAGTTCAGAAGGAAGCACTAGCATTCATTTCTGCCACCTGCCTGTTTCTGCTTGGTGCCGCACATGGCCCCATGACCTTCCACTGACCCCCGATACACTCCGCTGCACTCACCTTGGACTGCGACATGGACTGCCATATCCTGTTTGATGACCAATGATACGGCAACCAGACTGCGGACTGTACCGTTCCTCTTCCGCAGTACATGTCATCCCCAGATGGACTCTGGCTGGCCCCCCACAGGCTATATTCTGAAGTGTGCTTGGGATGTCCCTGTACAGCACCAGCTGCAAAACTCCACTGGATGTGCAATAAACATCCAGTAACGCACTGCTGTGTCATTTCTTTCATCATCCATGTATGAATGTGTGGATGAATGTAGGGACAGTGATTCCCCTTACGTCAATGATGCTCATCTAGTGGGATGCCAGTCACAGTGTGCTACATTGCCTATTGTGTTCCGATTGCCGTGGACACTACAACAGGGACACACGCATTAGTCACTTCCTTGTCCGGACATGGACTGCAACAAGCCCAGAGCCCCGAGTCATTGTTGCAAGCCCTGCGCTGGTCCGGTGTACGCCAGACCACTCCGCTTACGCTCCAAGGGGGGGCCCACATAGTTATCTGTCGCAGGCGTACTCGCTGGTGGTGTGCAGGTCACAGGTCTAGTTATCAGCATGTCACGGCCACTCCCTGAGGGCAGGTCTGCACACACACCACACCCATCCGGCACAGGTGTCACAGGCCATGTGACCCCGCAAATATAATGGGCCAACAACGTCACATTCCCCACTGCCAGTGGTGACTGGATGATGGACGCTCTACGGTTCTCAATCATAAACGGCCCATGAGTTGTTGCACACTGGGTCAGTGGCACTCGAAGCCTTGCGGCCATCACGGGCCTACCACCACGTGGTGCTGACTGGGGTTGCACAGGGTTAGTGGCACCAGAAGCCTTGCGGCTGTCACGGGCCTACCACCACGTAGCGCTGACTGGCGTTGCACAGGGTTAGTGGCACCCGAAGCCTTGTGGCCGTCATGGGCCTACCACCACGTGGTGCTGACTGGCGTTGCACAGGGTTAGTGGCACCGAAATAGCTGAGCGGGTGTACACCCTGCGATGATGACGTGTGCACTGATGTGGTCTCCGCCATTGATGACTCAGGACTCAGCGTCATGTGTGGGACCTGCTGGGCCGCAGGGCGGGTCTGCATGATGTGGACCATGCCATGGTGGCGGGACAGGGGCCTGGAGCTTGCACGGGCATGTGGTGTGCCCACTGGTGCACACACCGGGGGCAGCAGGTGACCAGTGGGGCCTGGGTGCACAGGGGCAGCGGTGTCTCTCTCTCTCTCCCTTCCTTTCCTTCTCTCTCTCTCATTCTCTCTCCCTTTCCTCTCTCTCTCTCTCTCTCTCTCTCACTCTCTCTCCCTTCTCTCTCTCTCTCTCTCTCTCTCTCTCTCCCTTCCTTTCCTTCCCTCTCTTCCTCTCTCTGGCTATCTTTCCTTCTCTATTTCTCTGTGTCTCGCTCCTTTGATATGCGCATGACGCATATCCTGATTTTGTGCTTTATTGTCTAGGCAATGACGTCGAGATTGTCCCTGACAGACCCGACAGGAGTCTTCCGCATTGGTGTTTGGTGTTGTATTTCAATAAAGTTTTGGGTTGTTACTTCAGTGCTGTGTGACTGTTTCTCGTTCTTCTGGCCACACATGTGTGTTATTTTTTTTGGCAATGTGCGTCATCATGCACTTTTTGTGGCTCTTGTCTCGTGCAGGGTATGTGTATGTCCGGGGGGGGGCCTGGGGGTGGTGGCAGTGGGTGTTGTGGCCCTCATGGGTGTCAGAGCTGCATGATCATCGTCTCCATGGCATCTGTGGGTCTTCAGGTGTGGCTCTTGGCTGGGCCACGTTTCATGCTGTGGGTAGTCGTCCTGCTTAGCACCAGAAAAAGGCAGGTGTTAAATTCCTGGTGCTACCGCAGCTTATCGCCTGTTTCTGGTTTGCTTCGCAGATCTGCAGTTTGTTGTGAAAGTGGTGTTGTGGTTTTATCGTGTGTTTTTGCACGGGAAAGCCTACTCTGCATCTCATTAGGGTTAGTTGGTGGTGTTCACCGTGGAGATAAATTTTGGGGCAGTTATTGCGGGAATACTGGCGTTGTCTACAGTTTGCATCTGCTTGTGAATGGGGTGTTAAATCTATCTCCACTTTTGATGCGTTAAGGTGGAGCTGAATTGGAGATAAGTCCTTGTGAATATCCCCCTGAGAGAGAAAGAGAGAGAGAGAGAGAGAGATAGAGAGATAGAGAGAGAGAGAGAGAGAGAGAGAGAGAGAGAGAGAGGGAGAGAGATAATATGCTGCTCACTAAAGTTATGGGATCGTAATGAGTATTGTTATTACACAGAGTGCAGCCAGATCAGCCCAGTAGATACTTTATTCTTCCTGTTATCACATCTGCAGCGTTTTTACTCCCTCCAGCACTCATTTTCAACTACATAAAATGGAATTTTGTAAGGCTGAGCCACCACCAGCAATATTGACAGCGTCCCTATGTCAGCATTTCTCATCCAGTGGCAGTTAGAGAGTAGAGAGAGAAATAGAGAGAGAGAGAGAGAGAGAGAGAGAGAGAGACAGATAATATGCTGGTCCCTAAAGTTATACAAAGTATGTTTCTTGGAAAACAACTAAGGTTTCCAGGTTTGACAAAAACACCCACTAGTTGCAAGAATAAAAAGGGGGCCTGATGAATTGCTCACTTTTTTTAACTGCGGATTCACTAATAATGAGAAACAGGAAGTTGAGGCCCTTCTCTTAAGTAAGTAAGCTCAGGGGATTATAGCTAGCAACAAAGTTTGTGGTTCATACACTTGCTAGAAAGATTAGTGTACATTCTATTCAAAGGTTTAACTCACCATACACATGCATAGAGGATCACTGTGTCTGCCGGAAAGCACAGCATGCAATATGTAAATTGCAGATTGGTTTTTATGTAGGTAGCTCAGTTGACTAATATTTTTGTTACATAGAGCCTGTAATATCCAGGGATCATCATGCCCCCCCTTGGCGTTTCGCTATACAGTGAGTGCTTGCTGATTCAAGAGCCACAGTCCTCTAAAGACTCATCGCTGAGGCAACAAGGAGGCTCCCATCAATGTCAGTGTTGCTTAGACCCACCCCCAGAGAATGCCAGGATTTGAAGATGCAGGTGTTGTTTCCAAGGTCAGCGGAAACTTGTGCACTGCTAATTGTGTTCCCTTCTTGCAGAGTCCTCACAAATGGTATTGTGAGTTAGTGGGGCCTCGGGGAGCACTGAAGCCATCCTGCAAACTTTCTGGTTATCAGGAGTGGCATTGAAGGACTCCGGTGCCACTGGGGAAGCCGTCCCGCAATCCTTTGTGGATGGCTCTGTTCTTTGGGTACTGCAATCGTGATGTTGAATCCATTTTCTCATCTTGTTCTTTTATGTGCGTCTTCAACGTTACAGGATATTCAATAAAGATAAGGCATGTAGAACGTGCAAAGCAAACTGCTTGACCCTTGGTGAACTAATGGACTGTGCCGAAGTAAATATGTTATAACACAGAGCAAGGCTTGCTCAAAGACATCACCCTTGAATTGCAACTGCATATCAGCCCAGCAACAAGATTGTTAGGCACCGTTAGCACACCATATACGGATGAGACAAAGCGTCTACCTCTGATTGGTTACTGTATTCGTTAAGCTTGGAAAACCCTACGGTCCAAATCTGGGACACGTGGGGATGATGTGAACCCCACCCCCCAGTAACATGCAGGCGAGACACAGGCTTAGCTTCTTCTGATTGGCTCTCTATCTAAAAATGTTGTAACTTGTACAGTCTGATGATGGACATATAATGTATTGGTGCATAGTTGTTGAGAAATTCTCTTGTACTTATGATTTTATTGAACATGTACCGAAACGTCTTTAGTGGCTTGCAAGAATAAAAGATTGTGCTGAACTTCTGCTTTTTGGACACTTGATCACCATGCCAGCTGTCCCCCTGTTCAAGTATAAAGCTGCCTTTGAAATTCACCTGTGTCTGTAACTATTTAATGTAGGTTCAACAGTGATATCAGACCACGGAGGTACCAGTGAAGTCGTCCCGTGCTCCTTCGTGGACGACTACGTTTTTGGAAAGAGTTGCAAGTCCAAGAGGTGCCAAGGGGCTCCGTACTCACCAGGACTTGGAGGCATTACTTTTTCTACGCCCTGGGTGGAAACCTCTGTGGAGGACACAGAGGGATGCGTGTGATGGCCTGCAGGGACAGACCTGCCTGGACAAGTTTGTCCTTGTCAATCCCCAACAGGGATCCTTGTATTTGTACTGCCGAATCGACTTTTATGATACCCATGAAAGCGAGGGTGTCTCTGCCCACACTGTTAATGGGATACTGTGGGAAAAGTAATGATATGATTATAGTCATTTTAATCTTGATTTCTTTAGGATGACGAGTACTATCTGAAAAGGTGCATATTTTGAAAAACATACATGGTATTTATGCCGTTTCTACCTCAACATGTTTATGATATAGTAAGATATTTTTACAAACCTGTGTGAAATCTTTTTGCGGTGTATTCATTGTGTTACTGTATGAGTGTGTTGCACAAATGCTTTACACATTGCCTCTGTAGATAAGTCTGCCTGCTCTGCGCCAAGCTACTAGATGGTAACCACGTGTTATTTTTGGTGTGTACCTGACTTACCCTGACTAGAGTGGTGGGTTCTGCCTGGCTGGATTGCCTACGTTAGCCAACCAGAAACACCATTTCTTACAAAGTAACACCATTACCTTTTGCTGCAACCATACACTAAGGATTAGAGAAGTCTATCAAATGGTGACAGGCACACCACTTGCTCATGTTGAGGTTATTGAACAGAGGACAAAGGATTACCTACAGTTATCTTCATTTTTAATCAACCACCTGGTGACAGGCACACCATACTTTCGAAATAAAACAGTTTCAAATAGAGGCACTCAAGAGATAATCCAAAAATTGCTTCTCTGTGTTAGAAAAAGTGGAGAAACAACCACGAGTAGGCAAGGAATAACAGGCACCACCCTCCAATTCCTTTTTTGGGGAATGACCCAACTTGTTATTTAGCACACGTCATTGGCCCCTGTAATGTTACAATTTGTCAACGTTGCGGTCCCCTTCAATGGTTCATTGGAACCATCATCAGGACAAGGTGAGAGTTACAAAATATTCAAAACAAGGGTAATGTTATTACAATAGAAAATTCACAATTCTTTAGCAAACAGTCTTCCTTGTTTTCTCACAATCACAAGCAATCTGAGCAACAACAATGGATATTCAGTCCAAGCGAAAATCCAAATATCTTTAATCAAAGAGAGTGTTCATATTCCTGGTGGTCATAGACAATCTGCATACTCCTTAATGAATACTCAGTCTGAAAAGAAACAAGTCTTGTGATTTTGAAGCAAGTCTGCTAATCTCACTAGAGATTCCCACATGTTGACTCAGTATTTCAAAACAACCACATCTATTTCAATTGCTGATCCATCCAGTGCAATGCCAGATACCAAGTGAAAGGAAAACGTTTACAAATATTTAATAACGTTCCTATGTACTGTTTTGCCTGTATAAACTGTTGCCTGTATAAATGGGTTGAGGGGTGGGGTTTGAGACTGGCATATGTTTTTTCTTAACTTATGAATGAATTATAGATTTAATAATACATTGAAAAACTGTACTGAGTAGGTATGTACTCTCAGTGTGTTCTCTTCTTTTTCTGTATAATGTGAGGTCTACTGGTTTATTATTGCGACACATCAATTCAGATTGTTAATTTAAGGCACCCAAGGTGCAATTCATTGTGTTGTTGTGTTACTGATTGTCCCAGCCCCTTGTTGCCAATTCAACAAGGGTGTATCCTAGTTTTGATGTTTAGTCTTGGTGTTAGAGGCACAGTTGCCTAGAAGTGATTTCTAGTAGGTTATTGTTTGCCTGTATTCCTGTGATGGACACACATTGATTTGATTGACAGTTTAATAATAATTGATGCTGTGAATTTACGGCCATACCACACTGTTTAAATGAGCATTTACATTTAATTCTAAAGTTTATTGTGGGCATATCAACAATTGTAGAAAAAGAAAAATGCGGAATGTAACTCTGACTCAATTTATTTGACTAGCCAGGTAATCCACCCATAAAGTGGAACAACCGGAAGGAAATATTTATCACTGTGCATGTTTCTGTGGAGCAAATCAAAGTGAAGAATGTGAGTACTTTCTGCTTACATTGCCTAGGAAGTGAAGGGCAGGAAGTATAAGACACTTTACTTGACCTGTCTGCTGAAGAAAAGAATAATATAAATATGAGCTATGCATAACAAAAGTAGATCAACGTTGTCTCCCATGCATTAGTACATTTATGAGAAGGTGCCATTTTGAATCAGAAGAGGACTACATCACTGCTCTCACCAAATTTGGCTCTACATGCAAGTTCGTAGGGTCCATTGAAGACAGAATAAGAGATCAGTTTGATTTAAAATGTTAAAGTGATAAGATTGGAGAAGAACTGTGGTTAAAAGATAAACCACCTCTGGAAAATGTGATAATAATTAAAAAAAACATATGGGCATATGGTCAGCTGTGTAAGAGAATCAAGTAGTTTTCACAAACCATGTGCAACCCAGAGCAAAGTGGAAGAAACTGCAAGTGTGGTAAAACAGAAACATGGCTATAAGAAAGATGAACATTACAAATTCAGTGGGGAATGTTTTCAATGTGGCAGACCAGGTACAGAGCAAATGCTTTTGTTGATTTTCCTGCATTACATGGTATCTGCAATGAGTGTGGGAAGAAAGCTCATTATGAAAAATGCTATAAAAGCAAAGACAAGAAAGATAAAGAGAAAAAATTCCAAGAAATTACACTAGTAAGAATTTTTTAAGTAAAAGATGTAAAGATGTATTAGGTTTGCCCACGGACAATGTTCTAGATTATTCTTGTGAGAGTATAATTAGGTTCTCGGTAATGAACATCCCTCATAAGTAGTGAAATTTGACTCCACTGATGAGATTAGATTCCTATTCACATATGACCATAATTTAAAAAAAGGTTTTTGACGGACAATGTTCTAAAAGTGTGACTTAATGCCCATTAGAAGTTAGATCAGTGGGTTATGGATGTCTTTAAATTGAAATGATTGGCTATTTTATTGCCAACTGAAAGGTAGGCAACAGTTGTATGGTATGAAAGGTGTATTTTTCCATTAAAGGTTATAATTTAATTGGGAGGCCACATTAAAAAGTGTTAGGAGTCAAGTAAGATATACATTGTGACCCACAAGTAAAGATTCTTGAGTTACAACCAGAGAGAACACATTTTGTGCAGGAATTGAAGCAGTTTTTGTAATGCTGTATCAATAGTATCGAAAGTCAGGTACATACCTATAGGTAAGTGTGAGAAATTGAGTTGTTGATTGACTGGAGTGGGAGTCCTGATCAAGAAACAGCCAAATTCGCTTGCAGTGTGAACCACAAAAGTCACTAAACTAACCTGTGCTTAAGTATGGGTAGCTTGGCACAAAAGTAGTCAGGCTTCTACATTTTTTAAGATTTTAGTGAAAATAGCACAAAAAGCTGCAAAGCAACAATTATGGACATCTGGTTGACATATTCAATAAAAAGGGAGTTTAGGGCTTGGCATGCGGAATTTATTGCCACGTCGACATTGCAGTTTAAACTGCATTCAGGTTGCAGTGGCAGGCCTGGAGCATGTTTTAAGGTGCTACTTAAGTGGGTGGCACAATAACTGCTGCACACCCACTGTTAGCATTTAATTTACTGGCCCTGGGCATATTGTATACCACTCTACAAGGATTGAGCACTGAAAAAACTAAATAAAACACCCCCTCTGTCCAAAACTCCAAAGTAAACCAACCCTCCCTCCAAAAGCACAAAATAAAAACCCCCCTCCCTCCAAAAGGCCAAATAAAAACATAACGCTAACTACAAAATAAAACACAACCACTCCACTTACAAGCATTACACAAATCAAGTAAAATAAAAAAAAAATGGCACTTACCTATGGGCTGCGCATCCTCCTTGGTGTTCTTCTCCTTATCCAGTACATGAAGAGCGCCCCTAACCATTCCGGACGCTGCTCTCATGAATTTAATCAGCATGAGAGAAGCACTTGGATTGGATGGAGTGGGCTGGCTGGATGCTCTTTGAGGCTCTGGAGGCCTGTGCTTAGTCTCCACCCAGCTGTCTTAAGACAGCTGGGTGGAGAGCTTGAAACTGCACATGTCACTTTAGCTGGTACAAAAGAGCCGGCCAAAGTGGCATGAGCACTTTCGAGCATCCAGTCAGCCCTGCTTCAGTCCTCCTCTTCTGCCAATCAGCAGAGGACACACCCAGCATGTCTCTGGGCTCGGGGCTGGTGCTGCTGCAGTGAGTACTGCATTGGTAAAAATAAAATGCCAATGAATTTGTTTAATTGCCATTTCATTTTTTCCTGTGTGGCATGCAGCAGGGGGATGGGGGGGGGGTGGGGGGGATGACGCTGTCCTACCCTCGAGAAGAAACAGCTGCTAGAAAATATGGATAAAATAAAAACACCTATTGGTTGTTCTCACCTTGGTTATAGATCACTCAAGTTGAATGTGGATGATAAGGGGTGATTGCTTTTTAGTTCTTTTTACAGTTATGCATGGGTCATGTAGTACCAGCAGCTGTTTTGTGTGTTCTGTCATTTTCATGATGTTCTGGCGTATTTGCAGTATGTTCCTAATTTATGAACTTCTTGTGTGATTTATGTACAGTTATACTTTAAAAGGAAGGAGAAGTGATGTCAAATCTCTGTTATGTAATATAGGTTCTTTCGGTGAGTTACTTGCATGGAGCTATGTGTGTAAGCCAACACATTATTACAATGCTGACTTTAGAGTGTTTGAACTGTTCCTAGCGTTGCCAGTTGGTCCACTGAAATGCAACCGGCTGGGGTTGTATATTAAAACTCATGCTCTTCATTTTTGGATTTGTCCTAAGCTCCTTGTCCACCTCATTACAAGGGACATAAGTCAAAACAGATGCAACACAAAGGGACGGGATACACACAGAGAGTTGGATGCATTATTATAAGGAGAATGAATGCATCAGTGGATAACGTGGGTCAATAGAGTGGGAAAATGCAAACGGAAGAAAGGCCCCTGCTCCTAGGTATCATAATAACAGATGATCCTACAACCTAACTCAATTGTACTCATCTCATTGACCTTGACATGATGAAAGGCAGACCTGCTAGGATTGGAACTTGAAAAGAGGCTGAGCAGAGATCTCTGTAGAGAGAACCAAAAACCTCTGATGCTGGGGCAAACGTCCATAAACAGGGAGTGAAATCCTCCAACTTTGAAACCTGTGCTGGAGCCCTGCTAGCTGCAGTGCATGCAAAGAGCTGGTGTTTGTCTACAAAGCAGTCAGTCTTACTGGATACATTTTCTAAACGTCCAATCCCGAAGGCGTTAGTGAGCTCGTACCTGAAGTGTAGCCAAGAATGTTCAGAAGCATATTCATCTCAACATGCATACAAATGCTCTGAAATTTCATTTGGAGTATGGATAGTTGGACAAGGCTAATATGATAGGGCCTGTGGTCTTAGCCACAGAATCCACCCCCCATGTTAAGTATGCCTTAGTCAGGAATTTAACAGACGTTAAATTCCTACGTTAAGGCATACTTAACGCGATTTAAAAAATCGCTACCCTTCCTTGTTAATATCGCGAAGCTACCTTCGCGATATTTTTCCCGGTTGGTTTCACAGCCACGCCTACTTTGCATCTTATTAGCGATGCAAAGTTAGGCGTGCTGGAAACGGGCGCTAAGTCAGCAAAACACGTGATAGCGTGTCTTTGCTGATAAGGCGATGAAATTATCGCGGCTTTTCGTCCGAAAACGGACACAAAAGTGGCGATAATTTCATAGCGCTGCCTTGATAATATGCCCCGAAATGTTTTGAATGTGAATCTTCAATGAACGTTAGCTTTGGCAAGTAGGTAGTAATTGGTTTGTCAGCATTAATTACTGGAGACAACTTAATGAACGCTAACCTGCAAACAGATAAAAACACGAGGATTATCAGAAAATAAATATGCATTGCTATGCTTTAAGATGTATATCAACTCATATTCTGAAAATCGTAAATATATATATTTTTTTAAATGGAGCTCAAATGAGAAATTTTATTCAAAGGTTTGCGTTTGCCTAGCTTTGTTCCCCCTCGAACCCATCCTTCAAGTATTGCTTAGAAAACACCAATGTACACAGCAAAATAAAACAGTTTCAATGTTCCTGACTTGGCAGCCGCGTCAGGTGCTCATACTGCTCGAGGCACTTTGTAATCTGTCCATTCAAATCTCTCGACAAATTAAAAGGACATTGAAAGAGCATCTCCGGGCAGGTAATCGGCCTATTCGTCGCTGGTTATTCGAAGAGGACAAGAGAGGTAGGTAAAGGGCGAGAATGTGGTGGCCAACTGGCTGTCTAATAATGTCATTTTGTGACACGTGCATCTGCGGGGTTTCAGTTTCCCAGCAGTACGAAAAATGCCCTCCACCCACCCTGGCAGATGGTAAGAGGTTTTGGCATCAGTTAGGAAAGGGAATGTTGTAGAATGTAACAGGAAGGGTTCGGATATTAGAAGAGTTGAGAACAGGAAAGGTTAGTCAAGAAGTAGTAAGCCTGGTTTCGGAGTGAGCAGGATATACATGTATATATGAACGTTTGTTTCTGTACATATATTTATGTATTCTATATTGTATTTTTCAGCCCTGCAGAAGTTCATTGTTATGAACGAAACGCCTTGGCTGACAATTTCCTGAAATTGAACTTTTTTGTAATAAAGGACTGTGTATGAAAACCTAGGAAAAACTTTAAGACTTATTCAAAAACAACTGTGTCTATACATCTGGTGGTGCACCACTCCATATCTTGGGTTCAGCATTTCTCTGCGTCGCAGTTAGCACCAAACAACGGCAGATGCTGGAGTGGTTAATGCACACCCTTCCTGAATAATTGTTGATCTTCATACAAAGGGTACGCAACAGGAGAGTGCGGTCACTGTGTCCACCGTTGTCTGTTACTGTACACTGCTTGAATCATCTTGACTTTACTTTTATTATAAAAATGATGGTAGAATAGAGAGGATGCTGTTGCTGAGATGTTCATGCGTGTTTTCCTTTTTGCTGACTGAGACGACGGTGACGCTACACGACAAGATTTCTATGTTCCTGAGTCTTTGACAGACTGAATGCTGCCCAATTTCTTGATGAACTGAGGACTTCATAAAATTTATGGGTGCTGATAGATGCTTGCACGTCTCTGGTCCTTGTCCATTCTTGGGACTGTAGCGTGCTGCATGAAGAACTTTCGAATTCTGACTGATTGACGGCTAAATTTGATGACTTAGAGGATGACTGATAGCCAGATTAGGTAAATATGGTGTTCTGTGATTTATGAAAAATCTAATAAACTTATTAGATGGAACTATATTCTTGCAAATGATTAGATAAACGAATATTGATTAACAAGCAAATGTGTTTGTCGTTTATTGAGGGAGGATAGATCAAAATCCTAAAATTTGTTTTTAGCTGATCTAAATCACCTTACTAATCCAACTAAATGATCCATTGATCAAGTGGGAGGAGTATCTTGATGTTTAGGATTAAGATCTGTTGGTGTGAGGATATTCATGTACAGTTATGCAATATAATATTTTAGCCCTATAGGTTATAAGATATTCCTTTCATGTCAGCGCTTCGAACATTCATCTCTCCTGTATGTGCCGACCAGTGTGAAATGAAGCGTGAATGTTGGTGTTATGGGCCCCACCAATGATTGCATGTGTGAAAGCGTTAGTGTGATTTCTGGTCTGCGATGAAGGGAAGAGATTTGGTACGGGGTTTTGTCCTGATCTCCGTTACCTAGGTTTCCGCGCTCCAGCAATTGCATTAACCTACTGTGGATTCATAACCATTAACTTGAAATTATTTTTTATTTAAGGTATGCATTATTTTATCTGCAGCTACCAGCAGGTGACAAAATAGAGCAAAATAGTTCAAATAATAATTTGTTCTTTTTAATCATGTCTTTGATCCTGCCATGCACTTCAGCTGCTGCTTGTAAATGAAGACAGCCTCGAAAAATGGTAAATTTGTGCTTCCATTACATTTTTCATTTACAAGTTCCTACTGAGGGGGGGCGTGGCTAGCGCCCGTGGACGATGGCGGCTCCTCTGTAGCTCTCCCGGGCGGCACGGAGAATGGAAAGCCCAACGTGACTCCCTGCAGAGATTTTACCCTGAACAAGCATGGGTTTCGACTTCGGAACTGGTGGAGATTGTTTTTGATGACTTTGGATGCCCGAATCTGCCCGTGGGTAATCTTTTTCCTCTCACAAGTGCAGGAAGCGCCGATACTCGGCATTATGGCCGCCATTTTATGTTAATGCTGACGGAGCTCCGCTCCTAGCGTTCCTCGGCTGGTTGCGGTATTGGCAGCTTGCTTGCGTGTTTTCTCCATTGTTCAGCCTCCTGGTTGCCACGCAGTGCTCACTTGACTTTTTCAAGCGACTTGGCTTCTGCTAGCGCGTTTTTCGAGCGCTTTGGATTTCCTGTCACATGTGGCTGCTGTTGTTTACTCACAGTGCTGCTGCAGTGCAGCTGTGGGTTACTTTGAAGCAGCTTTCTTCTGCACTTAAGCAATTATGGGCCACACGTTATTTACACTCCTCTGTAACACGCCTCTATTTACTCCATGATTGCATTGCATGAGGTGTTATCTTCTGAACTTGCGGCCGCCATCTTGTGAAGCTGCTAACGGAGCCATACTCCTAGCAGTTTTGCAATGGCCGATTTCTTCATACTTCTGGATGCCATCAACACTTTTTATTGTAGTTCATTTTTCTTCAAGTTGGTGAAACTACCTGTTTGATTTTTATGTGGTTAAATTTTGTTTATGTACCAAATGCTCGTTACGCATTCTCTTAAATAGTGCTTTTATTATTGTGATACTCATTTCTTCTCTCAAGAATTGTTGTTGTTTTTACACCTAGAAGTAATCCTTTCTTCATTTCTTACAGAAACAAAAGAATGGGTGTCAAGGGAAAGAACGCGCAACCAGCAAAATTTCACACCATTAGTAATATTGATCCACAATTATCCTAGTGCGGTGCTTTCAACTTGAGGATAGGCACCCTAATCCTCAAAACAACAATCAAAGATTGATTCACGTATTTTCTCGTGTTGAAGCACTCGCAAATTAACCAACAACGTTTCCTGTTACTGTCACAAAACTAAATACACATTGTAGTGGGCTTCTCTTCTTCCTTTATTTTCATTTGAATCTCCAAACTTCTTTTATTCATAACATTCTTCCACTCCCAACGCGTTTCGTCGATAGGGATTAACCCATGCGACTTCCTCAGGGCTGGAAGCAATAAATAATATACATTGGAGTATAGAAACTCACTTGTTTCATGTCCCTTAGCCCACATTATTTCATGTGCAAAGGAAAAACATGCTGTGTGACAACACACTATTAATATAATCACATATATATATATAATTAATATATTAAGGAATTCGACCCATCAATTGAATGTTCACTCTAAAAGATCATCCACCATTGTAACAGTGAACACTAAACACATTCGTGATGGCACCATTCTCCCAACAGTGAACCACACCAAATATTCATGCCTCCAAATAAAGCCAATTGGTACCTTAATCTTGTGTAACTGTCTCCTAAGTTCCAAAAAGGTACAAAAACACCTAGTCAAACACACTGCGGAATACATGAGGCAAGGATGGGGAGGATAAACACCAAAATTTTCTTATTAATATCACATACCTTAAAGCACTTTGAAAGCAATAATGTCCTTATCTCCTTCCTAATGGTCGTTTTGTTATCCACCAATACCTAAAATGCAAATTTAACTCTAAATGACACTGCACTAAAAGATATTATGTCAGTCAGGCCACATGTCTCAAAACGACTGAAATATAGTCTCACCTGATTTCACTGAACACTGTAGGTGACCATTAGCGCAATTGTTTTAGCAGTATTCCTCAAATATGTAATCCAAGTCTCTGAAGTACGGAGACCTATGAATAACGATAAACACCAGCTTTTTAGTTTGAATCCTAACATTATTACATGGCATCCCCCAATAATCTTTTATAAATCTCTCATCTTACTTACTTTTTGCAATGACAATGTCCCCGGATAAGGAACCGTCTTCGTGTCTAATCGCGTCGCGTTTCCTACCCCTGTTTATCCATACAAGCAACATAAACGAGGTGACTACTCCGTAGTTTAAAGAGCGCCATTTTGGATAGGTTTCAATAGTACCAAGGGAGACCAGACACGCATTTCTCGGGAGCCATTTAGGAATGGTTTCGAACATATAATTGAAACCAAATCAGACCTATATTTTAATTAGGATAAATAAAGTGATCCACGTAAATATTCGTGGCCATTATTATTTTTAGTTATACCCCGCCATACCTATAATTTAAGTTTCTGAATTCCCCATAAACGCATACCATAATATGGTCTGAATAATAATGCCTTTCTTAACAAGGCAAACTTAAAACATTACCGCAGTAAATCGTTTCTGTTGTTATGGCAACAAGTAAATTAAAAGTGGTGTTTCTAAACACTAAGTGAAATCAATCCATTATTCCAGAATATGACACATTAAGTGACAACTCCACCATCATCACTAATTAAATAAAGCATGAGCATCTTTCTTCTTTAATTCTTATTTTACAAATTACTAATACAGTATAACATGGACATATGTACCTATGCAGAAAACACTAGGAACTGCATGACACATACAGCTAGAAAATAGCTACCAACTTAAGGAAACATCGCAACTCAAACAAGCCAACACTAAATCTGCTTATCAATCATTCTTTTTCACCGACTGACCCCTCCATTAAGTTCTCATTCCCCTAGGAAATACTGTAACTCACGGTCATAATTAAGACCATCCTCCACGGCCCTCAAGCGCATGATCCATCTTGCCTCATGCCTCCGCAGTGCGAGTTCTCTATTTCCTCCACGCGCTTCCCTCTTAACATGCTCAATGCCACAAAATTGAAATGATTTATGTAAACCTTGCGAAGTACAGTTTTGTATGTGTTCCGCAATTGGATATCTTTGATCGTTATTCTTTACAGCTCTCCAATGTTCAGCAATCCTGTCTTTAAGAGCCCTTATTGTGCTTCCCACATATATTTGCTCACACATACAATTAATTACATATACAACATATTTAGTACTGCAATTAATATTAGTCACAATGTCATATACTTGTTTACCATTATACTGAAATTGTTTAGTTTTGTCTTTCGCATGTTTACACATCCCACAGTGGCCACATTTAAAAAAAACCTTACTCATTTGGGTAAGCCATTGTTCCTTCTCAGCCTCTCTCGGGTAACTTGGACTCAAAATTGTACCCAATGTTCTCCCTCTTCTGTATGTAACTTGTGGTTTGTCTGACAGAAATTCCCGTAGCGTCCTATCCGCCTTCAGGATATGCCAGTGCTTGTGCATACTCTTATAGAGAATTGAACTTATAGGATTAAAATCCGTTATCATCCTAATCAAATTAGACTTGTCTGTAGTTTTTTTGGGGTTTAAGGTGGATGCGCATTTTATCTTGAGAGCCCTCTGTGTCGCCACCTCAAGGTCTCTTTTATCATAGCCCCTTTGGGTGAACCTCCTTTCCATGTCCTTTATACATTCCCTGAATTGGTTGTCCTCACTACAGTTGCGCCGTGCCCGTAACATTTCTCCATAGGGAATTGCCCTAATCTGATGTTTGGGATGCGCACTGCCCGCATGTAAAATAGCGTTGCAGGACGTAGGCTTACGATACATCCTACTACAGATTTTGTCATTGTCTATAAACAGTTCCACATCTAAAAATACCAAATTAGTCGAACTAACACAAGAAGTAAATTTGATATTCATAGTATTGCTATTCAGGTAGTCAATAAATCCACTTAATTTTTCTTCTGTTCCTGTCCATATTAAAAGACAGTCATCTATATATCGTCCCCAATATAAGATGTCATCATTTCAATGAATACCCGCTGGGCCCCATATCACTGATTCTTCCATCCAGCCCATGAATAGATTCGCGAAAGCAGGCGAAAATCTTGAACCCATAGCCACTCCCTGGGTTTGCCTAAACCATTCCCCATTGAATAGAAAATAATTATTTGACAATATAAGATCCGTCATTGTTAATAACATTTGAGTATGTCCCCATTGGCTAGCTGTTTTTTTCATCAGGAAGTATTCAATAGCTTTCAGACCTAGATCGTTGGGTATACTAGTATACAGTGATACAACATCCAACGACACTAGTTTCATTCCTGATTCCCAAGTAATATCACTCAATATGTTTAAAATATGCTATGTGTCCCTAATATATGATGGCAGATTCACTACCATCGGCTGTAGGAACACGTCGACATACTGTGAAATTCGTTCTGTAGGACCACCTATCCCTGCCACAATGGGCCTCCCTGGTGGAAAAGGGAGGTCCTTATGAATCTTTGGCAAAGTATATAGACAGGGATAACGTGGACGATTCACTTTTAAAAACAGCAATTCATCTTCATCTAAAAGGCCTTGATAATGCCAATCCTGTAACAATCCATTAATTTTAGTGATCAGAGAGAACATGGGATTATATGAGACTTTTTGATAGTTATCCACTTTATCTAATTGGGAGTAAACCTCATGATCATAATCCGTTTTGTTCATTATAACAATGTTACCCCCTTTATCCGCCTTTCTAATAATTATCATAGGGTCTTCTACTAGTATCTTAAGTGCCTGACGTTCACTTGTCGTCAAGTTCTCACCCCGATGTCTAAAAGAATGACCCAATTTATGTACACCGTTCTCAAGATCATTAGAAACCAAGGTATCAAAAATTTCAACATTGTTCCCACTAGTAAGGTTTGGGGACCATCTAGACTTCTCTTTCAAACCACTCGTCAAAGATAAATCTGGTCTTACATCCAAATCCTCCAAAACTTTCCCAATAGTAACCGGATCATCTTCCAATTCGGTTATAGAGAGTAGAGTCACTGTATCTTGTATATCTCTTATCGTTAATGTATTAGACACTGAATCACAAATCTGTGAAATACAATCTTTATTAGGCATAGGGTTCAAAGCAAAGTGTTTCTTCAGTTTTAGTTTCCTGATGAACCGAAATAGGTCTATCTTTGTGTCACAAATGTCTCCTTTATAAAAAGGACAATAACTCAAACCTTTTTTCAATAAAGTAATCATCTCATTTGTCAGTATTCGATCCGATAAATTAATGACCTCTACCTCTCCAGTTCCTGAACTGCTCAATCCTTCTTGTTCCAAGAGCGCGTCTTCATTCCTACTTTGTCCCCCTCCCTTCCTCCTTCCTTTACCTCTCCTTGTTTTCTTGTATTGTCTACTCTTTTGACTTGCTCCCTGTTCCCTCTCTTGATACGATTCACCTCCTGTAGAAAGGAGGAATTTCCCAAAGGGCCCTGTTGTCTCTCTATACCACTAGATCCACCCTCCACATCACTACCACTTGTTGGTATTGTGCTTAGTGATGTGTTACTTGAACTAGTGGAAGGCATCTCTGCTGATTTTTTGTTCTTGTCTATTACAATCAAATGATCATATTTTTTGGAGAATGTAAAAACCCTCCCATTCTTGTAATCAACTTCGTCCCTTTTAAGCTTACGTGCTTTCCTTTGTTTCACATCATTTTGATGATTTACTAGAACCTCCTTTAGAATTTCATAATTTTTTGCTGCTACTTCCGGCTTATTAAGAGATGCGATCTCCTCCTCTAATTGAGCAATTTCTAGCTGTAGACTTTTCACTTTCCTTTCAGAATTTTCAATTAGAATTTCCATTAATTTAACAGAGCTAGATGTTAGCTCTTTCTCCCATAAACCCAAAAGATCCTCGTCCAAATCATCATAGGTTGGGATGATTTGGGATCGGAGACCCCTTGGAATCCTATTCAGTTTCAAGTACTGTTTGAGTGTGGTGCCATCCCACCATTTTGACATCTCCGAACGTTTCAATCTTTCTAATCTCATGAATTTACTTCTTAATCCATCATTTTTAGGTTGATTTGTTACTCTTATAGCTTCTATTACCGTGTTTCCTTTGCACAAATTGTCAAACAGTTCTGCAGCCAGTCTGTCTCTGTCAAGATTATCACTCATCATAACAATTTAAAGTGTTTGCGGTGCAGCTACCCTTAATTGGTACAGAAACAAAAGAATGGGTGTCAAGGAAAAGAACGCGCAACCAGCAAAATTTCACACCATTAGTAATATTGATCCACAATTATCCTAGTGCGGTGCTTTCAACTTGAGGATAGGCACCCTAATCCTCAAAACAACAATCAAAGATTGATTCACGTATTTTCTCGTGTCGAAGCACTCGCAAATTAACCAACAACGTTTCCTGTTACTGTCACAAAACTAAATACACATTGTAGTGGGCTTCTCTTCTTCCTTTATTTTCATTTGAATCTCCAAACTTCTTTTATTCATAACATTCTTCCACTCCCAACGCGTTTCGTCGATAGGGATTAACCCATGCGACTTCCTCAGGGCTGGAAGCAATAAATAATATACATTGGAGTATAGAAACTCACTTGTTTCATGTCCCATAGCCCACATTATTTCATGTGCAAAGGAAAAACATGCTGTGTGACAACACACTATTAATATAATCACATATATATATATAATTAATATATTAAGGAATTCGACCCATCAATTGAATGTTCACTCTAAAAGATCATCCACCATTGTAACAGTGAACACTAAACACATTCGTGATGGCACCATTCTCCCAACAGTGAACCACACCAAATATTCATGCCTCCAAATAAAGCCAATTGGTACCTTAATCTTGTGTAACTGTCTCCTAAGTTCCAAAAAGGTACAAAAACACCTAGTCAAACACACTGCGGAATACATGAGGCAAGGATGGGGAGGATAAACACCAAAATTTTCTTATTAATATCACATACCTTAAAGCACTTTGAAAGCAATAATGTCCTTATCTCCTTCCTAATGGTCGTTTTGTTATCCACCAATACCTAAAATGCAAATTTAACTCTAAATGACACTGCACTAAAAGATATTATGTCAGTCAGGCCACATGTCTCAAAACGACTGAAATATAGTCTCACCTGATTTCACTGAACACTGTACGTGACCATTAGCGCAATTGTTTTAGCAGTATTCCTCAAATATGTAATCCAAGTCTCTGAAGTACGGAGACCTATGAATAACGATAAACACCAGATTTTTAGTTTGAATCCTAACATTATTACATGGCATCCCCCAATAATCTTTTATAAATCTCTCATCTTACTTACTTTTTGCAATGACAACGTCCCCGGATAAGGAACCGTCTTCGTGTCTAATCGCGTCGCGTTTCCTACCCCTGTTTATCCATACAAGCAACATAAACGAGGTGACTACTCCGTAGTTTAAAGAGCGCCATTTTGGATAGGTTTCAATAGTACCAAGGGAGACCAGACACGCATTTCTCGGGCGCCATTTAGGAATGGTTTCGAACATATAATTGAAACCAAATCAGACCTATCTTTTAATTAGGATAAATAAAGTGATCCACGTAAATATTCGTGGCCATTATTATTTTTAGTTATACCCCGCCATACCTATAATTTAAGTTTCTAAATTCCCCATAAACGCATACCATAATATGGTCTGAATAATAATGCCTTTCTTAACAAGGCAAACTTAAAACATTACCGCAGTAATCATTTCTTGTCATGTTTACCAGACTGTGGTTACACCATTCTGCAAACTTAGTTTCAGATTTACTCATACATATGTTTTTACTCTACGGATTTTATTAACCTCTCACATTAAATAGCTATATTGCTTGCTCTTCTGCTGGGATGTTTTGCCTTTTTGACATAAATTGTTGTATTGCTATTGGACCTCTTTATGTGCCTCATATAGTAGTAACTCTTGTTTATGGCGCTTAGCCTTACTGCACTTGCCTATACACAATTTAGTTTAATAGCTTCATTCTGACGACGCCCTTGTCTTAATGCCTCAACATTATTATTGTATATGGTCATGTCTCATTCATATTTAGTTTTTCAGCCATATTAGGAACCTGATATTGTTGTCTACCTGTTCTGATATTTTCTGGTTGTATTTGCCATTTATTCTATGGGTAGAACATATAAGGTGCTACGCAAGCCTTCTCCAACTTCTCGCAAATCTCTCCCCCACACGGGCTCTAGATATCAGTGTCTAGAGATGGATGACTCTTCTGATCCCTCTGTTAAAAGTTCCTCCTCTGCTTCAGCTCCACAAACAAGTGGCGCCACCAAGGGTTCAATCAAAAGACTAAAAAAAGACCCACCTTCTCCTCCTAAACAAACCTCATCAGTAACAATGGATATCCTTTTAGAGGAAATTAGGGCTTTACGCCCTTTTATTGGAGAAACTAAAACTACTCTTGAGGAAACCAAAACTACTCTTCAGCTGTTATCCGACAAGTGGTCGAATATTGATGGCTGTGTAACCCTTCTGGAACAAAATGTTGATACTCTTACTTCCTCTGTTGCCAAAGTGGATCCACTATGTGTCCAAGTCGCTACACTCCATAAACAAATTGAGAACTTGGAGAACAGAAATAGGAGGAACAATCTTCGTATTTATGGCCTGGCGGAAAATTCAGAGGGGTCTGATGCCCTTACTTTTTTCAAATCCTTTTTGCCGAAAATTCTCCAGCTGCCAGATACCACTAATCTTAATATACAAAGAGCTCATCGTTTAGGTCCTCCTCCTACTGGGTTCTCTACTACTCACGTTAAAAGGCCGAGGGGTGTTATCCTCTACTTCCTAGAATATACAGATTTACTTACAGTTTTATCTGCAGCCAAAGCTCTCCCTCGACTTACCTGGTCTGGTAGTCAGCTTTTCTTCTCACAGGATTATGCTAAATCCACTGCTGACCGGCGTAAAGAATTCCTTTCACTTAGACCACAGCTACGTTCTATGGGAGCGAGATATGGACTTTTTCATCCCTGCCTTTTCAAGGTGACTTTCAACAACAAAACTACTACTTATGATGATCCGCTGAAACTAAAGAGTTTTCTGTACTCACATGATACCAACAGAATGGACACTGATGCTTCTTCAAGTTCTCAATAATTGGTTTTCACTCACCTATCTCATGTTAATGCTTTTTTGCTATGTTTCTTGTTGGTTTTCATGATTGTTATACTTATACAGTTTTCCTAGCTGCTTGTTTTAAGTCAATCTTCTTTGTTCTTAATATTTAACATTTATCCTTTCTCCCCCTTTGCACAGATTTCTTCATACACATCGTCACCCACCTTCATGTCCTTGGAGTTCGTTGCGGTTGTCTTCCTTTCCTGCCTTCCCTTTGGAGCTTATGACCCGTCATTGTTTTATGTGGCCTCCATCCTCCCCTCCTTCTGTTTGTTCTCGACATTATGTAAGTTTTTTGCTCTTCTTCTTCTGTTATTATGTTCTTACATTTCTTTCTCTTTCTTCTTTAAGTTCCTCAGCTCCTCTCTTCGCCTCTGGCTTTGTTTCTCTTCAGCATATTTTATGTTCTTTATCCTTGTTCCAGTCTTTTCATTTTCACTCTTTGTTGCTTATGTTTTCACTATATTTCTTCTTTTTCATTCTCCCCTTTTTTCTTCATCATGTAACTGGCTTTTACTTTGTTATTTTTTATGAAATCATCTTCTTTTATTTTTGGTATCTCTTATTAATATGCCTATATGCTTTAAATGTATTTCTTTTTCATGATTATTCTCCAACTGGTTTTTTGGTATGCTTTTCTAACATTGTTTTATGCCTTTGAAAATATTTTCTTGGAATGTTAGAGGTTTACATTCGCCAATTAAAAGACAGAGAGTATTGTCCCATTTGACCAAACTCAACGCAGATATAGCCTGTGTACAGGAATCACATCTATCAGCAGATGAATCTGCTAAACTGAAAAGGAGTTGGGTGGGTGAAGTGTATTTTTCCCCGGGTGACGGTAAACGTAACGGCGTATTGATTCTTTTTAGAAAATCTCTTCCAATCCAGTCACTAACGCATTGTGCTGATACTTCAGGCAGATGGGTGTTAGTTAATTTTATTCTAGACAATGTTCCTATTTTCATTTTAAATGTGTATGCTCCAACAAGTGGTGATCCCTCTTTCTGGACCTCTTTAGCTCCCTAATCGCCCAACACTATGTTGATAATTTTATTCTAGTGGGAGATTGCAACGAGGTTTTTGACCCGTTTTTTATAGACATTCAGCTAGCGCTTACACTTCACATAAGTCACAAAAATCTTTTACTCACCTCATTGCACAATACAAGCTTACTGATGCCTGGAGACTCTGCAATCCCACTTTGCGAGAATATTCTTTCTTTTCACCCCCTCACCAAACTCAATCCCGGCTAGATTATTTTTTTATTTCACATAGCCTTACCCAGTCCCTTATCTCTTCTGACATCGGCTCCATCTTAATTTCGGATCATGCCCCAGTCTCCATTTCTTTGGATGTATTACAAAAGCCTACATCCATTAAAAAATTGTGTTTTAACAATGCTCTCCTTCTCGATGCGCACTTTGTCTCTTCTTTTACATCCTTTTTCCACGAATATTTTCTGTTCAATCATACGGATGATGTTCCATTCCCTGTAATCTGGGATGCTTTCAAAGCATCAGCCAGAGATTTCATCATTAATTACGTTTCTCGTAAGCGAAAAAAAGCCCAACAAGCCACCAATGCTCAACTTTCCAAAATTAAACAACTAGAACACTTATACTGTTCGTCTAAATCAAAAGATTGCTTAAATGACCTAATTTCTGCCAAACTCCAATTTAATAAAGATTCCACATTTAATGCCTCTAATTTTCTCTTAAAATCTAGCGCCAAGTTCAATGGTGGGCAGAATAAGGCTGGAAAATTGTTGGCTAATTATTTAAAGGTGAAACAAAACAAAGTCAACATTGAATCTATTTACGGTCTTGACGGGTCACTGAAATACAAAAGCGAAGACATCTTACAAGAATTCTTACATTTCTATGAAACATTGTATTCCTCTGAAGCATCTTCGTCTGAACAGTCTACCTCCCAATTTTTGTCAAGCATCTCTTCTCCTTTTGATACTCCACCGGACATTTCCTCTTTAGAATTCGATCTTACACATAGGGATCTCCTCCAGGCTCTTCATACTCTCAAACATGGGAAAGCTCCGGGGCCGGACGGCTTTACTGTTGAATTCTTTTCCTGTTTTTCAAATTGGCTTGTCCCCAAATTACATTTGCTTATCTCTACCTTTCTTCAAACTGGCTCCGCTTCTGTCTCCTTTTCTGATGCACTTATTTGTATTATCCCGAAACCGGGCAAAGATCCACAGTATTGTAAAAATTATCGCCCTATATATTGATTATAAGATTTTTTCCAAAGCATTAGCTTTGCGTTTAGAAACTTTACTGCCTGAGCTTTTGGGGAAAGAACAGTCCGGCTTTATTAAAGGTAGACTGTTGTCGGATAATACTAGATTATTTTTTGATATCCTCTCCAAGACCTCACACTATTCTCATTCCCTCGCAGCCATTGCTTTGGATGCGGAAAAAGCTTTTGATCGGGTTGAATGGCCTTATTTGTTTAAAACTCTGAAGTGGTTTGGTTTTGGTCCGAAAATTTCCTCACTGATTTCCCTCCTTTATTCTCGTCCTATAGCAGCAATTTCGGCAAATGGGAGCTTGTCTTCTTATTTTTCACTGGGGAGAGGAGTTAGACAGGGTTGCCCACTTTCACCTTTTCTGTTTAATCTTGTTTTAGAACCTTTCCTTTTACGAATTAGTCAGAATGATAATATACATGGTTTTAACTTTCATAATTCTGACATTAAAATGGCAGCTTATGCTGATGATGTCTTATTATTCATCTCCCAACCAGATACCTCCCTTCCAGCATTTTTAGACGAAGTTCATTCTTTTGCTCAAGTATCGGGCTACAAACTAAATGAAGATAAGTGCGAAATCTTACCACTCACTAAAGTGACTTTCAAAGATGACTTTTCTACTTCAGGTTTTACTTGGAGCCCTAATTCTATCAAATATTTGGGCCTCAATTTTCACTCCTCTCTTTCGGGTACAATCACTAAGTGTATGGATGATTGCGTACAAAAACTAACCACTCTCACTAATAAATGGCATCCTCTCTATTTGTCGTGGTGGGGAAGATTAGACACAATCAAAATGATGCTCTCCCCCATTGTTTTGTTCACAATATCCAACATACCACTTGCTATCCCCTTGAAATATTTCAAGAAAATTAACTCTATTCTCTCTTCCTTTCTGTGGGGACATAAAAAATCTCGTATGTCTTTGTTTAAGCTAATGCGCTCTAAAAGAGAAGGTGGGGTGAACTTTCCAAACTTTTCCTTATATCACAAATCTTTTCTTTTACATCAAATCTCTCACTGGATTGAAGATTCCTCATAATCCTCTCCTCTTTGGTTAACCTTGAAAAATTCTTTCATTTCCCCCTTTTCTTTCAAAGAATATCTTATGTTTTCTCGTAGACCTCAATCTTTATCAACTCCCATTCTTAAATATACCTCCAAAACGTTTCCTTGTTTGCCTGTTTCATCCTTTTTTGATCAACCTATTTGGCATAACACGTCTATTTTAATTAACAATAGACCAATCTTTTGGAAATCCTGGAGAACGCGTGGCCTTATTTGGGTGCGCCATTTGTTTCACCATACTCAGATCATTTCCTTTGATTTAGCTGCCACTTCTTTCAATCTGCCTCTTACTTTTCGAGCCAAATACTCGCTATTGACACACGCGCTACAACAGGCCTACGATGCTCATCTTGCTGTTCCTCCTTCATCAACTCACACGCCCTCTGATACACCCTCGTTGAATTCTTTACTTCTTAAGCATTCTAAAGCTTCCAAGATATACGCTTTTCTTCACACTATATCCTCCACCCGCATTAAAACCACGATAGAGAAGGATTGGGAAAAAGATTTTGCAACCTCTTGGCCCATTGATTTATGGGACAAGTTGTGGTTGAAGATTCGTAGATCCTCCAGGGCTGCTAACACTACTCAAACACTATTTTTTATTTATAATCGTTTATTGTTTTCACCACTCACCCTCAGCAACCACTTCCCAGATGCCTCTGACAAGTGTTGGTCCTCCTCCTCACCATGTGCAGATCTTTTTGATATGCTTTTCAGCTGTCACCTTGTTCTTAGTTTCTGGAAGCAGGTTTGCTCTCAAATTAATAAGATTTTTTCTTCCACTCATCCCTTTTCTTTTTCTCAAAATTTTTTAGGGAGTCTTTCTCCTATTTGGGATCATTGCACTTGTAACGTTAGAATAATTGACTTGCTACTAGCAGTAGCATTTCAGCAAATAACTAAAAATTGGAAGGATTATACCAAATTATCTTATAAAGCTTGGTGGTATGCTGTTTGCTACAATCACAGATTAGACACAACTTTTGTTTATCCCTTAACCTTAGCTTTTAAACGAAGAGAACTATGGAGTCCAGTTACAGTTTTTTTTTACTTGAGTGCTCGTGCCTCTCTGTCCTTATCCCCGTTACAGCAAGAAGTCCTTAAACCTCCATGACTTCCTGTTCTTGTTAAACATGATACTATTTTTTCTTTCTCTTTTAACTTTTCTTATGCTTGTATTGTATATCTCATTTCCCTTTTTCATGCCTTATTTTATACCAATTGCCAGTATTTGCTTATCATTATTCTCAATTTTTGATGTCTCCTATTATAGATTATGTTATTGTCATTACTTAACCTGATATATGCTTTTGTTTGTTACCTTTTTCTTATTTTTGTCTTATTTTGTAACATTTGAGCATTTTCTCCGAATAAAGATTTTTCTGAACTTAAAAAAAAAAAACAAGTTCCTACTGAGGCATTTTCGTCCCCCAGGGGTGCACGTCCCACAGTTTGAAGACCTCTGCATTAGAGGAACATTTGTGATCTTTGAAATCGAGGGCAGTCTTCAAAGTGAACTTGAGCTCTTTGAAAGTGAAGACCGACCTTCAATGAGAAGCTGAGGTGTAGGCAATGCTGACCTTTTTGCAATAGTCGAGGGTTAATGTGTAGTGTCAATAATAAATAGATATTACTAAATAGCTTGCCCTTTTTTTGTAAACATCCACGATGTTCCGCCAGGTTCTCGCTTGCAGAAGCCAAACTAACAAGGAAAGCAGGATAAAAAGAGGCAGGGACTGGAAGGACTGCAGGAAGAGGGAGTACAGCCAGGAGCAACATGGAAGGAGGCACATGGGAGCGATAGAGCTGGAGGTGTAGGCGGGCGTAGCAAGATGCAGGCAGACAAGGACAAAGAGCAAACAAATTACATAAAACTGAGAAACAGAGTGAGGGAGATGCAAAGATGCAAAGCTAAATGTTCTGAAGGAAAAAGGAAAGCACACTGTGAAATATCAGAGGAAGGACAGTTAAAGAATAGGGAAGTGAAGTGGGAAACAGTGCTGTAAAGTGGAAGGAGGAAGACAGAACTGTGACAGCCATGCACTCCCTTGGAGTGCTAAAACAACAAGTGATATAGAAAGCTACACAAGGAAAGAATAGTTTCCTCATTGAAAGCATTTAACACAACCAATCAAAAATCATGGCCATAGAGCTATGCCACAGGGATGGGACCAACACAGAACATGGAGGAAAGCAATCAAATCAGAAGCAGTTTGAAATAGACAAAACAGTCGTCCAATGATGATCTCTGAGCCAAGCCTAAAGCCCACCATAAGTAATTGTTGAAGTGTTGGATACAATGCTGCTTACACCTGACTGCTAAAGCTCTCTATTGTGAGACCAAAAAAAGAACAACTTAGGTAGTTTATTTGATATAAATAAACAACCTAGTGTTGAACAAGGACTTGGGTCCATATCTACTAATACATGGTTGTAGGATTCATTCTGTGACTAGTATTTTTGTATTAATAGGTCATGTTCTACAAAACTGAATTAGTAATGAGTCAAGATCTGACCTACGTAATGCATATTGATGAAGTAGGTCACAAATTACATCACCCTATGATTAATTTCCTTCACATAAATGGCGGCCTGATAAGGTCTACAGAGCATCATGTCTTTGACTGCTATTAAATAAACTTAAACACATAAGGTATCCTATAACCCTCATTCAATGACCCCAATGGCAAGGAAATGATACCTGAGAAGAACTGTTGAGTTCTTTTGGAGACCCTCACACACTTTATTAATATCATCATGCGATCTTAACCTCCTACCTATAAACCAGGATATTCTGTTTACTTATATAGTGCACAACTCACCCTGGACGGTATGCTGGCGCTGAAGCCGGAGATGTATGGGCTAAGACATGGTTGGGGCTAAGTGATGTCCCAAGTCTTCAGTTTCTTATTAAGTTCAAGAACTGAGGAGTCAGATCTGATTTACACAGGCAGGTCGTTTCAGGCTTTAGGAGTGAGGAAGGAGAAGACTTGATCACTGGATCTTGTTCTGTGTATGCAGGGGTTGAGTGCGAATAGGAGTTCAGGTGAGCGGAGGTGCGAAGTAAGTTTATGTTGTTGTTAAGGTATGTGGGGCTAATGTTGTGTAAAGCTTTGTATGTGTGCAAAAATAATTTGAATGAAGTAAGAATTTGGTTCATGGCAAACCTTCCTGACAAACACAAGTCACCACGAGTAGAAAGTGACACTATTACCCCCGTGTTTCGGGAATGAAGAACAATAAATATCATAACGGTGCTGTATGAGGGTGACATGGTCCTAGAGCATCCAAGCAAGTGATGCCAGACCTTTCACAACCAGTGGTTTGATGCAGATGCCAGGGACATATTCTCCATTCCTCCTTCACGGTCAGGAAAAAAATACCTGTACCTACAAACCTTAGTGACTGGACCATGACAGAAGTAATTATCTTAACATCTAGTCTTCTTTATAGACAGCTTGCAGAAAAAATATTCAAGATTGCCTCAAGAAGGTGTTTTTTTTGCCCAACCCCATATACTGACCGTTAAGCACCTTGCTTTGTGATTCCGCAAGAGTGTTAGGGGCTTATTTACAAGCCCCTTGCGCCGCAGGTGCATCACTATTTGTGACTCACCGGGGGTGCATTTTTCTGCCCAATATTTTCAAAGACAGGAAAAGTCACCCTACGTGGCTTTTCCTGTCCTTGTAAATACGGCCCCTTTTCACGCAGCACTTTGCGTGAAAGGGGCGTTTCATGGATATTGCTGTGAGTGTTCACACGCAACACCCATGGAACCTGTTACATTTCCAGATTTTCGAGAAATCGTAAACCTGGAAATGTGTTTGAATGTTATGCCTCCACAGAGGAGGGGTAGGGAGGCACAACGAGGAGAGATGTATTAATTTCTCCTCTTTTTTTTCCTCCTAAGCGTGCTGCATTCTGTTGATTGTTCATGTGCAGGAAGGTATCCCTTCATGCACATAAACAATCATTAAAAAAAGGAAGTTTTACAAATTCTATGTGTGTTAATGCGGCACACATAGAAGTTGAAAAGCGCCATTTCAGATTGTTTATGTGCAGGAAGGGACACCTTCCTGCACATAAGTAATCATCCCCATGAGGCAAGCATCCTTGCACCATGGTGCAAGGGTGCGTGTGTCGGCGCATGGCAGCCCATTGTGCGCCAGTGCAGGGGAGAGCAAATGGATCCCTCATATCCTTGTAGATATGACGCATCCCTGTGCTTTGAAAGTGCCGCAGCGTGGCACAGCCAAAGGGCTTGGGTTCCGCGCTGTGGCACTATTTTTGTAAATGGGGTCTTTAGAATTTAGACCAGATACGTTTACCATAACTCAGAACATTTAAACATCCTTCTGTTCATAGACTCATTCCCTAAGCTCATCTAGAACATTTAATCAGTTAATTCTTTTTTTACAATAATTCACATTTTCAGCGGGTCAATAAAGCATGAAAACAACAGGAAACCTCTTCCTGATCTTTCAACTGATTCCTCGGCAGCACCTTTAACAGGCACTGCATGGATTTCATCACAGCAGTTCTTGTCACCAGGACACAGCGTGAGCTACTCTAGAAGTCATCAGAGAAGGGTTGTGGCTGCAGGGTGATTAGCTTATCCTTTGATCTTTCACAGCGGTGACAGAGAGGCGGGCTGTAAAATCTAATGAGCGCAGCTGTGGGACGCACTGTTCAGGATAGAATATGCAGTGGACAGAACAAAAGAACGTTTACTACTGCTTTCATCATCTCTAACCATCGCTACACAACTGAATTGCCTAAATGCATGAGTAAATAATAAGGGATCTTGTTACCAAACTCGCTGATCACTATTTTATCGACCTTGGATGGAAGAGACGGTAAGTGAAAAATGTAATTTGGTCTTTGAACAGAGATCTTTGCAACCAGCACTAAACCACCTGGGCACCTGGGACTGTATTTTTATCAAATGCAAAAAATGTGTTGCACAGCTAGGTATTTACATGTTATTTAAACTCATGGTTGCAATTTATTGCACATTGGGATCGAATGCCAAAAGGAGGAAAACAAAAAATGTTCATTTATTTTGCACTCCCATGTGGTCGCATGTACAAGTTATTTTGATATAAGCCCAGAAAACATAATTAATTTGTCATAAGCCCCATCTCCTGACCGAGACTTCATGTTATTGGTCATATTTCGATTCAGAAAGACCCTCTTGCCATTTGTAAGTGACTTGAAAGCCTGTTTCTTTTCTTTTTAATATTTATTTCATCTACAATTGCAAACACAAGAATACATTTGACAATTGGGGGCCATTTACGATATGGCTCGGAAGGCTTCGACCGATGGTCGCAGCCTTCTGAGCTGCATCATAATGGGCTCCTTGGTTTACTTTCCAACTACCTAATTAAGATATAGGCATTCAGAAAATAAACCGGCCGGTCATTCCGGTTGGCTTCCGATGGTGTCGGAGTGCCCGTCGACCAGTCGGAATCCGGCCAGTAATCTCAAGGGCAGCCCTTGCCGCCCTTAAGATTACAATGCATGGTTTCCGACATGGTTTCCATTCCAGCCTGTCCAACATGGAAACCATGTTGGAAAGCGTGTTTGGGGGCCCCCAGCAGGACCCCTTTGGTGCAAGGCCTCAGGTTGGAGGCTGAAGGGGCACCTACGGTCCTGCCTTGTTGATCTCTGCACCTTGTGGTAGGCACCTTGAGGTGACTGCCACGGGGTGCTGGGATGAACCACACCTGCCATTTCACTATGGGAGCATGCATTACGGCCGGTTTAGGGCTGTAATGCATGCTCCCATAGTGAAATGTAGGAATGCATTCTAATGAGGCGGCCGGGACCGCCGACCGGTTGTCCATTGGTCCCAGGGCCGAGTTGGTGTCGGGCGGAAGGAATTCCACCCGACATTGAAATCAGGCCCTTATTATAATAAGTTTATGAGTCACATAATATGAATTATTAGCTGACTTAACACCCATGGGATCATAATGAGTATTGTTTTTACACAGAGTGCAGCCAAATCAGCCCAGTAGATACTTTATTCTTTCTGTTATCACATCTGCAGCATTTGTACTCCGTCCACCACTCATTTTCAACCACATGAAATGGAATTTTGAAAGGCTGAGCCACCACCAGCAATACTGACAATGTCTCTATGTCAGCATTTCTCATCCAGCGGCAGTTAGAGAGAGGGGGAGATATTCACAAGAACGTGTGCTAAACATCACCAAAAAATGCTAACGCAACTTTACACATCACAGCCTACCGCGGTAAAATAATAACCCCGTGTCAAAGTGGAATTCACAACAAGGCGGTACCATGCGATAGTCTGCCGAAACCGCGGCCAATGTTCGCGATATAACCATCTTGATGGAGATAAAAACACAAACCTCAACGCGAAAAAACATGTGATGGGCCAAATTGCAAGGCGGAAATCAACGATAAGCAGGGCCAGGCCTGCAATACACACATGGCAGGTGGGAAAAATCACTATAAAAGTAGAAATAACGCACAAACACAAACTGACCAACACCCAAGCACCATGGAGGCAGCCGGAGCAGGCGCAGAGGACAAGCGCAACCCCACAAGCACCCCGGATGACCAGCCTGGGACCTCGGGGACAGGGAAGGGCAAGGACAAGAAGAAGAGGAAGACGAAGTTCAGTCCGCAGGAAAACAGGATTTTAGTCACAGAGGTGATGGAACACCATCAACAACTGTTTGTCACCTTCAACGTGTCATAGGGCACCAAATATGGAATATGGTGGGACATTGTGGGCAAGGTGAATGCCGTCGGAGAGCACAAGAGGTCAATGGATGAGGCCAAGAGGCGATGGATTGACATCAAGCGCAAGAGCAAGGAGAATCTCGCAGCCAACCAGAAGGCAGCAATGCAGACTGGAGGTGGGACCCCAGCGCCACAGCTCGTTCTGGATGATATAGAGGAGCTGGTGTCGACAGTCATCAGTGTGGAGACTGTGGCCGGAATCGGGGGACCGGACACTGCTCGACAGGACACAACACAACCGCAACAGGGTGAGTGACCACCAGGAACTGGGGGGACGGGTGGAGATGGCCACAATGGCACACATGCACAATTAAGCAGAGCACAGTGCACACCCACAATGACTCTGGGTCATGGCCCTGATCTACAGACAGTCACAATGTACAATGCCATGCTGTCTGAATGTCAACATGTACCATGCGGCTACATACATGTGGACACATTGTAATACACCATCTCCCCTTCACATTGCACCGTCAACACCTCCTGCAGAGCAGTCCCAGCCACTCTGCCTGATGACGAGGAGGAAACCCCCAGCATCGACACCCAAACCCTCCAAGACATCATTGACATTATCCACAATTCACCTCCAGGATCAGGGCAGCCCAGCTGCCTCGAGGATACCCCACCCATTACCCAAACCACCCAGCAGGAGGCACCCACAATCCCGGCAGTCTCCCAAGACCCCCAGGAACAACACATGGCCCTCCAACGCCGTGTGCTGGAGGGCCACAGGGAGACAGCTGAGCAGTTGCGGGTGGTGTTTGCCATCATGGCTACCAAACTGAACGCCATCCAAGGGTGTCTAGGTCCCATCAGGGACCAGCTCCAGTCCCTAACAGACACCCACAGCCCGCTCCATGGTCTCCAACGTGCCCTGAGTGACATCGCTGGAGTCATGACGTGGGGAGAAGAACACCTGTCCACTCAGAGTGGCTCCAGCGATCCCAGCCGTAAGCTGGCACACATGTGGAGGCTCATGGAGGACATGGCCCGGATGGAGGCGGAAAGGATGGCAGCCACAGCAAACATCAGCGAAATGTAGCTGGGATCTACCATGCTCTGCATATCCTCATCAGGGCATCGCTGCCACAAGTCGTAGCGCTGATGAATGCTGCTGCCCCCACACCATCCACAACTCTGCCCTCTGGTGTGTCAGTGCCTCACAGTGCAGCAGGCGTATACACTGTGGCACCTGATGTGTCACTGCCACACAGTGTGGCCGACAATCCTCGTCCGGCCCCTGATGTGTCAGTGGCACACAGTGCCGCAGTCGGTACTGCAACACCTACAGGAGGGGCAGAGCACACATCTGAGGACATCGATGGGTTTGATTTCAGAAGGAGGCACTAGCATTCATTTCTGCCACCTGGCCTGTTTCTGCTTGGTGCCGCACATGGCCCCATGACCTTCCACTGACCCCCGATACACTCCGCTGCACTCACCTTGGACCGCAACTTGGATTGCCATATCCTGTTTGATGACCAATGACGCGGCGACCAAACTGCGGACTGTACCCTTCCTCTTCCACAGTACATGTCATCCCCGGATGGACTCTGGCTGGCCCTCCATGTGCCCATATTGTGAAGTGTGCTTGGGATGTCCCTGTACCGCACCAGCTGTAAAACTCCACTGGATGTGCAATAAACATCCAATAACGCACTGCTGTGTCATTTCTTTCATCATTCATGTATGTGGATGAATGTAGGGACAGTGATTCCCCTTACGACAATGATGCTCATCTAGTGGGATGCCAGTCACAGTGTGCTACATTGCCTATTGTGTTCCGGGTGCCGTAGACACTACAACAGGGACACACGCATTAGTCACTTCCTTGTCCGGACATGGACTGCACCACGCCCAGAGCCCCCGAGTCATTGTTGGGAGCCCTGCGCTGGTCCGGCGTATGCCAGGCCACTCCGCTTACGCTCCGAGGGGGGGCCCACATAGCCACCTGTCGCAGGTTTGCACACACACCACACCCATCCGGCACAGGCGTCACAGGCCATGTGACCCCGCAAATATAATGGGCAAACAACGTTACATTCCCCTCTGCCGGTGGTGACTGGATGATGGACGCTCTACGGTTCTCAATCATAAACAGCCCATGAGTTGTTGCACACAGGGTCAATGGCACCTGAAGCCTTGCGGCCATCACGGGCCTACCACCATGTGGCGCTGACTGGGGTTGCACAGGGTTAGTGGCACCCGAAGCCTTGCGGCTGTCACGGGCCTACCACCACGTAGCGCTGACTGGCGTTGCATAGGGTTAGTGGCACCTGAAGCCTTGTGGCTGTCACAGGCCTACTACCACGTGGCACTGACTGACGTTGCACAGGGTTGGTGGCACCAAAATAGCTGAGCGGGTGTACACCCTGAGATGATGACGTGTGCACTGATGTGGTCTCCGCCATTGATGACTCAGGACTCAGCGTCATCTGTGGGACCGCTGGGCCACGGGTGGGTCCGCATGATGTGGACCATGCCATGGTGGCGGGACAGGGGCCTGGAGCTTGCACGGGCACGTGGTGTGTCCAATGGTGGATACACCGGTGGCAGCAGGTGAACAGTGGGGCCTGGGTGCGCAGGGACGGCGGTGTCTCTCTCTCTCTCCCTTCCCTTCCTTTCCTTCTCTCTCTCTCATTCTCTCTCACCCTTCCTTTCCTTCCCTCTCTGTCTCTCTCTGGCTTTCTTTCCTTCTCTATTTGTCTGTGTCTCGCTCCTTTGATGTGCGCATGACGCACGTCCTGATTTTGTGCTTTATTGTCCAGGCTGTGACGTCGAGATTGTCCCTGACAGACCCGACAGGAGTCTTCCGCATTGGTGTTTTGTGTTGTATTTCAATAAAGTTTTGGGTTGTTACTTCAGTGCTGTGTGACTGTTTCTCGTTCTTCTGGCCACACATGTGTGTGTTTTTTTTGGCAATGTTCGTCATCATGCGCTTTTTGTGGCTCTTGTGTCATGCAGGGTATGTGTATATCCGGGGGGGATGGGGGTGGTGGCGGTGGGTGTTGTGGCCCTCATAGGTATTGGAGCTGCATGATCATTGTCTCCATGGCATGTGTGGATCTTCAGGTGTAGCTCTTGGCTGGGCTCCCTTTCATGCTTTGGGTAGTCGTCCTGCTTAGCACCAGCAAAAGGCAGGTGTTAAATCCCTGGTGCTACCGCGGCTTATCGCTTGTTTCTGGTTCACTTCGTACATCTGGCAGTTTGTTGTGAAAGTGGTGTTGTGGTTTTTTTGTGTGTTTTTGCACGGGAAAACCTACTCTGCATCTCATTAGGGTTAGTTGGTGGTGTTCACCGTGGAGATAAATTTTGGGGCAGTTATCCCAGGAATACTGGCGTTGTCTGCAGTTTGCACCTGCTTGTGAATGGGGTGTTAAATCTATCTCCACTTTTGAATGCGTTAAGGTGGAGATAAATTGGAGATAAGTCCTTGTGAATATCCCCCTGAGAGAGAAAGAGAGAAAGAGAGAGAGAGAGAGAGAGAGAGAGAGAGAGAGAGAGAGAGAGAGAGAGATACTATGCTGCTCACTAAAGTTATACAAAGTATGTTTCTTGGAAAGCAACTAAGGTTTCCAGGTTTGACAGAAACACCACTAGTTCCAAGAATGCAATAGGTCTCGCGTTTACGCGAGTTTCAGCTATTGAAATTGTAAATGACATTGCCTTTTATTTATGATTTTAAAAGAAAAACAAAAATAAAAGGCATTGTTATTTACAATGTCAATAGCTCAGACTCACGTAAATGCAAAACCTATTGCATTGCAAATGCTTGTTTGCTAAGACCTCTTTGTTGTCTGTTGTGAGGAGCCGAGTCTTAGTTTATTTTCTTTCGAAGTCAGATAGCTCAGTGGGTTAGCTGCATGTTGTTGAGATCTGTCCTCATAGTATGAGCTGCAAATCTTTCTTCTGGGTTAGTACAAACCGTACAAACAGTTATGTAATGTAAGTATTAGAAAGCAGCTATGAGAAAGGATTAGTAAAATCCTAGAAATTATTCCATTGAAGGACATATTCATTAAAATAACCTGGGTGGTGCAGTCTTATGTTGTTTGACGTGCTGTAAGACGGTCTGCTTTGCAGCTCCTCGAGGACGTTGTTTTTGTTCAAAGTGCTAATCTACCAATTCGCTTAAAAACCAAGCTCAGTATCTAAAACGCCCAGGATCACGGGTGGTTGATGCATGTCTGCCGCCGATCAGTTGTGGTAAACACACCCGAAGGTGATCAGTCAGTTAATGAGGTCATCGAAGATGCTGTTTAGACTAACTCTCTCAGGCTGATGCGGAGATTGACAAAATGAAATGAGTTCCATTGGTTTAGGTAATGGGTGGAGGTGACATATGTTGCTTAAAGCGCAACCAAACAGTAAGCGCTATGTAAGAAAAGCATTGGCAAAGCCAAGCATTCCTGCCTCCAGTCCCTCCAGAGCAAACCTATCAAATTTGCCAGTACTTTTTGTTAATCTCGTGCAGCATCAGCAACGTGTAAAAAAAAAAACATTGACAAACCCAGTAGATTTCGTATAGGCGAAACCTATTGGCTTTGCCAATGCTAGTTACAGAGAAGCCTTCTGCACAGCTGCACTGTCAGGCAGGAGCCGCAGGCCAGAGGCACATTCCTTGTTGGCTCAGCATTGCGCATGAGCTTTGATCTGATCCCGCTCTTCTTCAAACATGTTATTTATCTGTGGGAGCAGTGTGACCTTCTTTAAATGTACTGAAACTTGACATTTAGTTAGGTGCCGTCGTGTTTAATTCCCACTGGCAGCGGCGCTCCAGGGCACTTGCACCTACGGCATTTCAGCCTTTGAACAAACACCTCTTGTCTCAATCACCTAATATTGTCAATACTGGTAGCATTATTGCAGTGCTCGAACTATGGGAACTTAGATGCAGCGCAATGGGGGCAGGATGAGTGAGTGTGAAAAACAAAGGGGAGAGTGGGAGGCAGGGAGTCGGCACCAAGATGCTGCTTCATGTTTCACTTGCCTGAGGCATTAACAGCACTTCAGAAAAACAACGGGAGGGGAGTGGAGCAGGACATTTTCAACTGGTAAAGAATGAGGAGGGGAGGGCGGGCCTAAAGACAACATGGGAAATGGGTGACTTGAAAGTGTGGCGCGTGGCGGAGTTTTGAGTTACGAGCACGTGAAATAAACAGTAAATGTAAAAAAAACATGGCTGCTTCCGACAGAAAAAAACAAGCAGGAAGGGGGTGGCAAATGGTGTGCGCGGCCGCTTTGATATCCTCAGTGGCCGCGCGGCTCACTGAGGACATCAAAGCGGCCGCGAACGTGATCAGGCAGTGGTTTTCAGGCTGCCAAATGGTGCGCGCACCCGGCGCACATGCACTGTATTTGGAGGCCTGAAAGCACTAGTTTGCACTTCCAGATCCCCCTTTTACAAAAGCTCTCGCAGGAGCAGCGCTAAAGCGCTGTCTCAGGCGAGACCTAAAAAGGGGGCCTGATGAATTGCTCACTTTTTTTAACAGCGTATTCACTAGTCATGAGAAACAGGAAGCTGAGGCCCTTCTCTTAAGTAAGTAACCTCAGGGGATTATAGGTAGCAATAAAGTTTGTGGTTCATACACTTGCTAGAAAGATTAGTGTACATTCTATTCAAAGATTTAACTCACCATACACATGCAGAGAGGATCACTGTGTCTGCTGGAAAGCATAGCATGCAATATGTAAACTGCAGATTGGATTTTTATGTAGGTAGCTCAGTTGACTACTGTTTTTGTTACATAGAGCCTGTAATTTCCAGGGATCGTCATGCCCCCTTGACGTTTCGCTATACAGTGAGTGCTTGCTGATTCAAGAGCCACAGTCCTCTAAAGACACATCGCTGAGGCAACAAGGAGGCTCCCATCAATGTCCGTGTTTCTTAGACCCGCCCCCAGAGAATGTCAGGATTTGAAAATGCAGGTGTTGTCTCCAAGGTCAGCGGAAACTTGCGCACTGCTAATTGTGTTCCCTTCTTGCGGAGTCCCCACAAATGGTACTGTGAGTTAGTGGAGCCTCGGGGAGCACTGAAGCCATCCTGCGAACTTTCTGGTTATCAGGATTGGCCTTGAAGGAATCCGGTGCCACTGGGGAAGCCGTCCCGCAATCCCTTGCGGATGGCTCTGTTCTTTGGGTACTGCAATCGTGATGTTGAATCCGTTTTCTCATCTTGTTCTTTTATGTGCCTCTTCAACGTTACAGGATATTCAATAATGATAAGGCATGTAGAACGTGCAAAGCAAACGGCTTGACCCTTGGTGAACTAATGGACTGTGCCGAAGTAAATATGTTATAACACAGTGCAAGGCTTGCTCAAAGACATCACCCTTGAATTGCAACTGCATATTAGCCCAGCAACAAGATTGTTAGGCACCATTAGCACACCATATATGGATGAAACAAAGCGTCTACCTCTGATTGGTTACTGTATTCGTTAAGCTTGGAAAACCCTATGGTCCCAATCTGGGACACGTGGGGATGATGTGAACCCCACCACCCAGTAACATGCACGCGAGACACAGGCTTAGCTTCTTCTGATTGGCTCTCTATCTAAAAATGTTGTAACTTGTACAATCTGATGATGGACATATGATGTATTGGTGCATAGTTGTTGAGAAATTCTCTTGTACTTATGATTTTATTGAAAATGTACCGAAACGTCTTTAGTGGCTTGCAAGAATAAAAGATTGTGCTGATCTTCTGCTTTTTGGACACTTGGTCACCATGCCAGCTGTCCCCCTGTTCAAGTATAAAGCTGCCTTTGAAATACACCTGTGTCTGTGTAACTATTTTATGTAGCTTCAACTGTGATATCAGACCACGGAGGTACCAGTGAAGCCGTCCCGTGATCCTTGGTAGACGGCTCCGTTTTTGGAAAGAGTTGCTATTCCGAGAGGTGCCAAGGGGCTCCGTACTCACCAGGACTTGGAGGCATTACTTTTTCTACGCCCTGGGTTGAAACCTCTGTGGAGGACACAGAGGGATGCGTGTGATGGCCTGCAGGGACTGACCTGCCTGGACAAATTTGTCCTTGTCAATCCCCAACAGGGATCCTTGTATTTGTACTGCCAAATCGACTTTTATGATACCCATGAAAGCGAGGGTGTTTCTGCCCACACTGTTAATGGGATACTGTGAACCAGTATAACTGGAAAAGTAATGATATGAGTATAGTCGCTTGAATCTTGATTTCTTTAGGATGACGAGTACTATCTGAAAAGGTGCATATTTTGAAAAACATACCGTTTCCACCTCAACTGCTTATGATATACTAAGATATTTTTACAAACCTGTGTGAAATCTTTTTGTGGTGTATTCATTGTGTTACTGTATGCGTGTGTTGCACAAATGCTTTACACATTGCCTCTGTAGATAAGTCTGCCTGCTCTGTGCCAAGCTACCAGATGGTGACTGCTGGTTATCTTTGGTGTGTATCTGACTTACCCTGACTAGAGTGGTGGGTTCTGCCTGGCTGGATTGCCTATGTTAGCCAACCAGAAACATCATTTCTAACAAAGGCACACCATTACCTTTTGCTGCAACCATACACTAAGTATTAGAGAAGTTTATCAAATGGTGACAGGCGCACCACTTGCTCATGTTGAGGTTATTAAATGGAGGACAAAGGATTACCTACAGTTATCTTCATTTTTAATCAACCACCTGGTGACAGGCACGCCATACTTTCGAAAAAAAAACAGTTTCAAATAGAGGCACTCAAGAGATAATCCAAAAATTGCTTCTCTGTGTTAGAAAAAGTGGAGAAACAACCACGAGTAGGCAAGGAATAACAGGCACCACCATCCAATTCCTTTTTTGGGGAATGACATAACTAGTTATTTAACACACTTCATTGGCCCCTATAATGTTACAATTTGTCAACGTTGCGCCCCTTCAATGGTTCATTGGAACCATCATCAGGACAAGGTGAGAGTTACAAAATATTCAAAACAAGGGTAATGTTATTACAATAGAGAATTCACAATTCTTTAGCAAGCAGTCTTCCTTGTTTTCTCACAATCACAAGCAATCTGAGCAACAACATTGGATATTCAGTCCAAGCGAAAATCCAAATATCTTTAATCAAAGAGAGTGTTCATATTCCTGGTGGTCACAGACAATCTGCATACTCCTTAATGAATACTCAGTCTGAAAAGAAACAAGTCTTGTGATTTTAAAGCAAGTCTGCTAATCTCGCTAGAGATTCCCACATGTTGACTCAGTATTTCAAAAGAACCACATCTATTTCAATTGCTGATCCATCCAGTGCAATGCTAGATACCAAGTGAAAGGAAAACGTTTAAAAATATTTAATAAAGTACCTATGTACTGTTTTGCCTGTATAAACTGTTGCCTGTATAAATGGGTTGAGGGGTGGGGTTTGAGACAGGGATATGTTTTTTCGTAATTTATGAATGAACTATAGATTTAATAGTACATTTAAAAACTGTACTGAGTAGGTATGTACTCTCAGTGTTTTCTCTTCTTCTTCTGTATAATGTGAGGTGTACTGGTTTATTGTTGCGACACATCAATTCAGATTGTTAATTTAAGGCACCCAAGGTGCAATTCATTGTGTTGTTGAGTTACTGTTGCCAATTCAACAAGGGTGCATCCTAGTTTTGGTGTTTAGTCTTGGTGTTAGAGGCACTGTTGCCTAGAAGTGATTTCTAGTAGGTAATTGTTTGCCTGTATTCCTGTGATGGACACACATTGATTTGATTGACAGTTTAATAATAATTGATGCTGTGAATTTACCGCCATGACACACTGTTTAAATGAGCATTTACAATTAATTCTAAAGTTTATTGTGGGCATATCAACAATTGTAGAAAAAGAATAATGCAGAATGTAACTCTGACTCAATTTATTTGACTAGCCCAGGTAATCCACCCATAAAGTGGAACAACCGGAAGAAAATATTTATCACTGTGCATGTTTCTGTGGAACAAATCAAAGTGAAGAATGTGAGTACTTTCTGCTTACATTGCCTAGGAAGTGAAGGGCAGGAAGTATAAGACACTTTACTTGACCTGTCTGCTGAAGAAAATAATAATATAAATATGAGCTATGCATAACAAAAGTAGATCAACATTGCCTTCCATGCATTAGTACATTAATGAGAAGGTACCATTTTGAATCAGAAGAGGACTATATCACTGCTCTCACCAAATTTGGCTCTACATGCAAGTTTGTAGGGTCCATTGAAGACAGAATAAGAGATCAATTTGATTTAAAATGTTAAAGTGATAAGATTAGAGAAGAACTAGTTAAAAGATGAACCACCTCTGGAAAATGTGATCATCATTGGAAAAAATATGAGCATATGGTCAGCTGTGTAAGAGAATCAAGTAGTTTTCACAAACCATGTGCAACCCAGAGCAAAGTGGAAGAAACTGCAAGTGTGGTAAAACAGAAACATGGCTATAAGAAAGATGAACATTACAAATTCAGTGGGGAATGTTTTCAATGTGGCAGACCAGGTACAGAGCAAATGCTTTTGTTGATTGTCCTGCATTACATGTTATCTGCAATGAGCGTGGAAAGAAAGCTCATTATGAAAAATGCCATAAAATCAAAGACCACAAAGATAAAGAGAAACAATTCCAAGAAATTTCACTACTAAGAATGTAAAAAGTAAAAGATGTATTCGGATTGCCCACGGACAATGTTCTAGATTATTCTTGTGAGAGTATAATTAGGTTCCCGGTTATGACCATCCCTCAGAAGTAGTGAAAATTGACTCCACTGATGAGATTAGATTCCTATTCACATCTAACCATAATTTAAAAAAAGGTTTTTGATGAAAAATATTCTAAAAGTGAGACTTAATGCCCATTAGATGTTAGATCAGGGGGTTATGGAGGTCTTTAAATTGAAATAATTGGCTACTTTATTGCCAACTGAAAGGTAGGCAACAGTTGTATGGTAAGAAAGGTGTATGTCTCCATTAAAGGTTATAATTTAATTGGAGGCCACATTAAAAAGTGTTAGGAGTCAAGTGAGACCCACAAATAAAGATTCTTGAGTTACAACCAGAGAGAACACATTTTGTGCAGGAATTGAAGCAGTTTTTGTAATGCCATATCATAGTTTCAAAAGTCAGGTACATACCTTTAGGTAAGTGTGAGAAATTGAGTTGTTGATTGACTGGAGTGGGAGTCCTGATCAAGAAACGGCCAAAATCCCTTGCAGTGTGAACCACAAAAGTCACTAAACTAACCTGTGCTTAAGCATGGGTAGCTTGGCACAAAAGCAGCCAGGCTTATACATTTTTTAAGATTTTAGTGAAAATAGCACAAAAAGCTGCAAAGCAAAAAATATGGACATCTGGTCGTGCTGGCCCGGTACAAAGTCTCAAGTTCAGACAGACCACGATGGAGCGCAAACCGGCTACAGGGACCCAGTTAGGCCTGTTGAACAAAATACCTTCAATCCTGGATTGTGGAGAATTTCAAGGGTTTTTGTTGAAGATACGTTCTGCAGCCGAATGTGATGTATCAGTTCCGAGATGCAACAAGGCTGTCATGCAGGATCCTGCGACATCATTGAGGATCCCATTGACAAGGGCTTGTGATGCAAATTCCGGCATCATGGATGTGGCACGCAGTCAGGGCAATGTGTCAGTACCAAGAAACTGCAGGCTGCAATGCACAGTCGGTTGATATCGTCAAGACTGTCGATGAAGGATGCGAGGGCCTGCGTGAAGGATGCATCATGCAGCGGCGGTTCTGATGAGAAGATGGGCTGTGATGTAATGAAGATCTTTGCGACAGAACTGATCCACACAGCAGCGGTGAGGCTTCGGTACTGCTCAGGGTTGCACCTCACAGCAGAGGAGAGCTGTTAATTCTGCTGGATCCAGAGGCTGGCAGAGTATTTAGGCCCACTTCCAGGCCCAGGACTGGGATGGCCCCAATGGCAGGGTAGACTCACAGATGGCAGAGTCCAGGTGCTTGGTCCAAGGCCGTTGGTGCCTTTGTCCCTAAAACTCTAGTCAATAGGCCAGAAAACTAGCCCTTAGAGTCACTTTGAGGTCCTGGGTTAAACAGATGCAGGTCAGCCCTTCTCACGCAGGCAGGAGGGCAGAAGGCAGCAGGTCAATACAGCAGGACAGCAGCCATTCCGAGCAGCAGTCCAGCAGATCGGCAGACCTTCAAAAAGCAGAGCAGTCCTTCTTCCTGGCAGAGTATCCAGAGGACCAGTAGTGTACTGAAGATTTGGTGTCTTATACCCTGGTGCCCTCCGTCTGAAAGTTGGGAGAAGCTTCTAGACAGTGGCTTCGAAGTGCATGGAATTTTGTGGCTCCCCTGCCCTGGCACCAAGCTATCTGCAGTGGCAATATGGAGTTGGTAGGTTCTTTGTGTGGAAACAGAACACTCCTTAGTCAGTTGCAAGTGATGCTGTGCTCAGCTCAGCCCCCATCCTGCCAGCAGATGGTCCATTCAGGCACACCTAATCTTTATAGTGTGTGACTGTCAGGGAAGAATTCACAAAGTCTAAGGGCCTGATTTAGATTTTGGTGGACTAGTTACACTGTCACAATGGTGATAGATATCTCATATGCCAAAATATAAATCCCATAATATCTGTCAGTTACACCCAGTCATGTGACCCAGGCTGCCGTCATAAAATGGCTAATAGCAGAGAAAGGCTAACTTTCTAAAAGTGACATTTTCAAAATTGTAAATAGCTTTTTTCATTACAATTCCAAAGAGTCCAAACATGACATAGTCACCTGCTCTCAATTGGAAATTACAGCTTATTAAAGGTAGTAATGAATCTCCAATGTTATCCCATGGGAGGAGTAGGCCTCACAGTAGTGAAAAACAGATTTAGGACTAGGACATGTAAAACTAAAAAGTGCATGTTCAACCTTTCAATTACAAGGCAGCCTGCCCCATGGGCTAGCTAGGGCTTACCTTAGAGCTGACATATGCAATAAAAAGGGAGTTTAGGGCTTGGCATGCGGATTTTATTGCCACGTCGACATTGCAGTTTAAACTGCATTCAGGTTGCAGTGGCAGGCCTGGAGCATGTTTTAAGGTGCTACTTAAGTGGGTGGCACAATAACTGCTGCACGCCCACTGGTAGCATTTAATTTACTGGCCCTGGGCATATTGTATACCACTCTACAATGGACTTATAAATACATTAAAAATGCCAATTGGGTATAAGCCAATGTAACCATGTTTTAGAGGAGTCAGCACTAAAAAAACTAAACAAAACACCCCCTCCGTCAAAACCCCAAAGTAAACCAATCCTCCCTCCAAAAGCACAAAATAAAATCCCCCCTCCCTCCAAAAGGCCAAATAAAAACATAATGCTAACTACAAAATAAAACACAATCACTCCACTTACAAGCCTTACACAAATCAAGTAAAATAAAATGGCACTTACCTATGGGCTGCGCATACTCCTCGGTGTTTTTCTCCTTATCCGGTACATGAAGAGCTCCCCTAACCATTCCGGACGCTGCTCTCATGAATTTAACCAGCATGAGAGAAGCACTTGAATTGGATGGAGTGGGCTGGCTGGATGCTCTTTCAGGCTCTGGAGGCATGTGCTTAGTCTCCACCCAGCTGTCTTAAGACAGCTGGGTGGAGATCTTGAAACTTCACATGTCACTTTAGCCGGTACAAAAGAGCCGGCCAAAGTGGCATGAGCACTTTTGAGCATCCAGTCAGCCCTGCTTCAATCCTCCTCTTCTGCCAATTGGCAGAGGACACGCCCAGCATGTCTCTGGCTCGGGGCTGGTGCTGCTGCAGTGCGCACTGCATTGGTAAAAATAAAATGCCAATGAATTTGTTTCATTGCCATTTAATTTTTTCCTGTGTGGCTTGCAGCAGGGGGATGGGGGGGGAGATGGCGCTCTCCTGCCCTCGAGAAGAAACAGCTGCTAGAAAATATGGATAAAATAAAAATACCTATTGGTTGTTCTCACCTTGGTTATAGATCACTCAAGTTGAATGTGGATGCTTTTTAGATCTTTTTACAGTTATGCATGTGTCATGTTGTACCAGCAGCTGTTTTGTGTGTTCTGTCATTTTCATGATGTTCTGGCGTATTTGCAATATGTTTCTAATTTATGAACTTCTTGTGTGATTTATGTACAGCTATACTTTAAAAGGAAGGAGAAGTGATGTCAAATCTCTGTTATGTAATATAGGTTCTTTCGGTGAGTTACTTGCATGGAGCTATGTGTGTAAGCCAACACATTATTACAATGCTGACTTTAGAGTGTTTGAACTGTTCCTAGCGTTGCCAGTTGGTCCACTGAAATGCAACCGGCTGGGGTTGTATATTAAAACTCATGCTCTTCATTTTTGGATTTGTCCTAAGCTCCTTGTCCACCTCATTACAAGGGACATAAGTCAAAACAGATGCAACACAAAGGGACGGGATACACACAGAGTGATGGATGCATTATTATAAGGAGAGTGAGTCAGAATGAATGCATCAGTGGATAACGTGGGTCAATTGAGTGGGAAAATGCAAACCGAGGAAAGGCCCCTGCTCCTAGGTATCATAATAACAGATGATCCTACAACCTAACTCAATAGTACTCATCTCATTGACCTTGACATGATGAAAGGCAGACCTGCTAGGATTGGAACTTGAAAAGAGGCTGAGCAGAGATCTCTGTAGAGAGAACCAAAAACCTCTGATGCTGGGGCAAACGTCCATAAACAGGGAGTGAAATCCTCCAACTTTGAAACCTATGCTGGAGCCCTGCTAGCTGCAGTGCATGCAAAGAGCTGGTGTTTGTCTACAAAGCAGTCAGTCTTACTGGATAAATTTTCTAAACGTCCAATCCCGAAGGCGTTAGTGAGCTCGTACCTGAAGTGTATCCAAGCATGTTCAGAAGCATATTCATCTCAACATGCATACAAATTCTCTGAAATTTCATTTGGAGTATGGATAGTTGGACAAGGCTAATATGTGCTACCCGCCTGCAAAGCTCTTCAGAGCCTCATCAGTGATACCTAGCAATGGAGATGCAGCCGCAATTTAATAGAATACAGTTCAAGAGGGCATTGATTTAGAAAGGGAGATTTGGAAGCAAGCTATTGCTGATGACACACATCTCTTTTTGTGGCCTTCTTCATTGTAGGACATAACAAACCAGCACACTTGCCTTGAGAGGATGAAAGAGGTAAAAGCCAGCTTAAAAAACAATACCTGTTAGCTTTGCTATGATCAGTGTTAAAGGATTTACACAATAGGCAAAATCTTTGTTAATAAAGGATGAAGGGCCAAATGTATGACCATTTGCGACTGGAAAACTGCCAGTTTGCGACTGCAAAATCGGTCTGCCACATGTACAAACCCTATTTTGCGAGTTTGTAAGCTATTACCCACACGCAAAATAGGGTTTTGCGTCTCACTATTAGGAAGGGGCGTGCCAAGAGGGTCCCTTCCTAATAGTGACTCGCACTTCAATGTACGATTGTTTTACGACCGCATTTGCGGTTGCAAATCACTCGCAGTTTACCACCTACTTCAAGTAGGTGGTAATCCAATCGCAAGCAGGAAGGTGTCCCCTGGGAACCCCTTCCCCTTTGTGAGTATGAGAAAAAATATTTTTTAAGAGCAGGAAGTGGTCCCAGGGACCACAGCCTACTCTTAAAAAATGACGCAGAAACGTTTATTTTTTATTTTTTAAATGCATTCTGTTTTCTTTTAAGGAAAACTGGCTGCATTCAAAAAAGAAATTGCTTTATTTAAAAAGCAGTCCCAGACATGGTGGTCTGCTGACCCCAGCAGGCCACCATTCCTGGGAGTGCTAGCCATTCCTAATGGGGTTGCAAATAGAAACTGCCTAATGAATATTAATGAGGCAGGCAATTTGCGAGCCCATTCAGAATCGCTAAGTGTCTGAGGCACTGTTGTAAATTGCATTTTGTGAGTCGCAAATTGCGACTCGCAAAGCAACGCAATTTGCTAGTCACAAAATGTAAGGGTCGTACATCTGGCTCGAAATGTTTTGAATGTGGATCTTCAATGAACGTTAGCATTGGCAATTAGGTAGCAATTGCTTTGTGAGCATTAATTACTGGAGAGAACTTAATAAGTGCTAACCTGTAAACGGATAAAAACACAAGGATTATCAGAAAATAAATATTCATTACTATGCTTTAGGATGTATATCAACTCATAATATGAAAATCGTAAATATATTTAAAGAAATGTAAAGCTCAAATGAGAACTTTTGTTAAGAGGTTTGCTTTTGCCTAGTTTTGTCCCCCCTCGGACCCATCCTTCAAGTATTGCTTAGGAAACACCAATAAAAACCCAGTTTCAATGTTCCTGACTTGGCAGCTGCATCAGGAGCACATGCCGCTTGAGGCACTTTGTAATCTGTCCTTTCAATTTCCTCGAAAAATTAAAAAGACATTAAAAGAACATCTCTGGGCAGGTAATTGGCATCCTCGTTGATGGTTATTCGAAGAGGGAAAGAGACGTAGGTAAAGGAAGATAATATGGTGGCCAAATGGCCGCCTCATAATGTCATTGTGTAACACACGCAGTAGCAGAGTTTCAGTTTCCCAGGATTACGACAAATGCACTCCACCCACCCTGATAGAGGTCTTGGCGGCAGTTAGGAAAGGGAATGTTGTAAAATGTATCCATGTTGCTGGCGTGAGCACAGTGGTGACCCACAGAACAAGCATTTGAAATGCATTAGATCTCGCATTTGCTAGAGTTTGAGCTATTGGCATTGTAAATGACAATGCCTTTTATTTATGTGTTTTAAAAACCTGCAATCGGTACGTCAACACGTACTTTATACTTATAGTTGTTGCTTGCAAGAAGCAAGGCTGGCAGTAACTGCACCTCTTTTACTGCCAGCTTTCATTCTCGCAAGCAAGGACTATAAGTTCAAAGTGCGTGTTTATTTAAATGTTGCTGTGTGCTAGAAAAAAAACTTTCCCACCCGCAGTACCCAGCAGGATTGTCAAATAAATCCTCTCACTTTAAAGTCTGAGAAAGAAAAGTAAACTTCAAGCTCTTTCGGAAGACAGAGCCTGTCAGTTGAATGCACAGCAAATGTGATAAAATAAGATTAAGATTTACAGGCCTGTTTAGAGAAAGGAGCGCTCGTGGAAGAAAAAAGAGGAGTTGGTGTGAAAAGGCTTTGCTCCTAGGGAGGGACAAACTCAACCTGGATGGCCTAAAACAAATAAAATCAGCAAATGGAAAACTAGAAAATGTGAGTTAAAAGCCACAAAGCCAATGGTAAGCAATGGGTGGAATGCATTCCTAGGGAAACTTTCTGGATGGCTCCAAGATATCTTTAGCAAACCAGATAGCTGTGCTGCCTGGTAGGCTTCAAACTAAACAGTGACCACCAGACAAAGATAAAATACTCAAAAGCTGCCATAGCTGCCAAGATGGGTAAATTAGGTACCATAAAGGGGATAGTTGTAATATCTGTTACAGTTATTTGCACCACCTGGATCTGACAAGTGCTGTATTCTGCAGTATTTAAAAAGACAGGTTATTATCCTGGGTTTTCAAAATATTCAATAAATCAAATTTAGTTCCCCGGCTACAAATATATTGCGAACATTAATTGCATAACTTTGAAGTGTCCTGTTGAATTATTCTCTTGAAAAATGTAAGGGTTGCCACCTGGGTGGTATTTCACTGGCCTGTCCTGTATTTGTATGTCCATGCCAGAAAAACAAAGAAAAATTGTGAAATCTGGAATTTTTTCAATCTGAAATATAAACTTAAACATTACATGAATGAAATCACTTAAAACGTTTTAAAAGCTGTCTAAATTTCTTAGAAATAATTATTTGAGGAAAGAGATGTGTAATTGCCATGTTATGAATGCATGATGAAAACGTTAGACAAATTATTTTTAACCAGACCTCGGCCCTTCCAGAATATCAAACGTAAAAAAACGGCTGAGGTTTTTATTCTGAGTAATATTGGGACCACTTATCAGGATTTATGGGAAATTGCGCACCAAGCCTTGGAAACTAAAATATTTGGGCCTATTGGCGTCAAAATATAAATTTTATGTCATTTATTTATTTAGTACTGTTTTATTATTTATTAGAAAAAATAAGTTTTAAAAGTCAGCTTTATACTAGCAACCTGGTCAGTAAAAGTTTTTTTTTTATACTGGCAGTTTTTGTATACACTCAAATTATTTAATGTCTTAAAAAAAGGCAAAGAAATATATTTTTATGTACCTAACCATAGGTTGAAGTTTGAGGACAGGTTCATCAGAGCAGCGTCGAGAGCATGACAAGTAAAAAGTAAGTTATTTATTCCATGTTAGATGGTGAGGTTATAGCAACATTGGGTAGTTGCTGTCAGGCCCCCATCCTCCCTTCACCTATGTCTGTTTTCTTGCTCTACCTGCAAATCACTCACCAGCTTACCAGCACATCATTCACTTAGCACTCCAGACACTAGGTGAGGGGTTCAGGGACACACAGGATACCACACAATACCTTTCAAATGTAGTTTCTTTAGAGAAGTGTCAATTCAGACACCTCAATCTACAGACCCCCTCAGCTGGTTTGGGAGGGTTCTGGAGCCATTGACGCATGCTGGCAACGCTATCGCACTTTCTGACAAACTACCCCACCCCTGAAAACCCTGCGCACACCGTACAGTGTGTCAACGACAAGCAGAGGATGCAAGCGCCGGCTCAGTTCCCGGCCACATTCCTGAGAGCGCGTGAGAGGAGCGCCATTTCAGAAAAGGATAGCATCGTGCTCACGTAACAGAGGATGTAATTAAAATGAATATTAATTTAAACCATTTACATAAATTTTTTAAAAATAAGCTGCCGCTGGATAGAGGTCGAAAAATAAAGTGAAGGAAGGATGATGCTAAAACAAGGAAAAGTGGGCTCAAAGACGTCAACAAAGGACTAGAAGCGTGTACCTCGCCCGAGTGCCTTTATTTGGAGGTCGCAAGTGGCAGCCCTGTCATGAGCGAGAGGAGGGGCTCCCTTTGTTTAGGCCCCTGCCCCTCCCTCACCTGCAGCGAGCCGGCTCCACTGCTGTACCTGGACTGTGGAAGGAGTAAGCAGCCCCCACTTGTCAGGCACAACCGCCTTAATTATAATGAGCCACCTTTGCCAGTCATGTAAAAGGAGTAAACTTGCACTTTCCCCTCTCACGAGCATTCAAATCATAACAAGCAGCGTGCTTGTCCCTGCTTGCTCCCGCAGCAATACTCCATGGGAGTGAACTTGCAAGAAAAGGAGGGGCATGCATCCACCATTAGCAGGCTACGATTTTTAAATGACACACACAAAAGCCAATCCAAAGCGTGGGAGGTGTCGAGCCACACAAAGTACAGTGAAAAGATCGGCTAACAGTGCAAGCGCTGTTTAGGTTCGACCTAATAAAGTATTGTTTCACTGGTAAAAAAAGGAAGGGGCAGAGTGTTAAAAGAGTAGAGAGTAGAAAAGGTCAGTCAAGAATTAGTAAGCCTGGTTTTGGAGTGAGCAGGATAGATAGCAAGGTGAAGCTGGTGCAGGGAAGAAGAAATGTTTAAAAAAACAGGGACACCTTACGTTGATCAAAAGTTGTCTAAAAGATATATTGACAATAATAAAAAGGGATAGAAATTGTAGAGGTGCTAAAATGCTTAAAACATGAGGGGAGGGGTTACTTATTATTTTTTTAAAACATGTTTTATTTATGGTTTGTTTTTCCTGTATGGAATAGCTGAAGTATGTTTATGCTGTGCGCCTAATTTGTTCTCAAATATAGCAGCCTTTTCTACATTATTAGGCACTCCATTCCTCTCCGAACAACCCCTGGGAACATCAAGAAAAGCACCATGGGCCGCACACAGTGCACCTATTGCATTCACTTTAGCGGTCACTTGAATGTTTTCAATTGCTAGCCAAACTAGCCAAAAATCCTGCACACAGAAGTAACACATTACATTAGAGGTCTTCAAATTTTTTTGCTCTGAGCCCCTGTAAGAATGTTTTTTTGAAGTCGGGCCCCCCTCCAAAACTTTACGGCAAGACTTGGGGGAACAACTGAGAGCAGGGGGTTGGGTTTATGAAATCATTTCAGGGGTACTTTTCTGTAGCTCAAATTCTGCACTAAATATGAGTAGTATAAAAGAGCAAAGACATCACACAAAAACAAAAATTGACCAAATAATTCTTCCTCACATAATTAGGGCATTGTGAGCCCCTGACACACCGGGACCCCAAATCAACTGAATGTGCTGCATTAGACTGCCTCTCTGCCTTTTTCCACCATGCCTGTCCATCACTCCAGTCCTGAAACAGACTCTCTGTCCCTTTCAGAAAAAAAATGCCCCCCCCACATGTTGCCCCCATTTTGCAGCAACGGTTTCCTCAGGTCTAATCGAAGCAAGGCCCCATGCTTCATTTGGACAGTAAGACAGTCATGATTCTGATACAGTGGGCCCCTCAACCCCCTGTGATCCAGTACCCCTTTACCGGCTTCACTAATGATAGCTACTGCCTTGCAAAACAGGCAGTCTCTTCTGCTCTTTGTTAAAAACATGGGAGACAAACTTTCACCATACCACTTCCACATCTCGCCCCTCCCCTTTCCTGGTGCTAGGGCCCTGTTCCCTAAGCAACAAAGGTGACCTGAGCCCTAATATTAGCAAATAAAATGGGCCTCCACTTCACTTTTTGCTAGTAAGGGAGTCATAATTGGGGTGCAGTGCCCCCTCAAACTCTTGATCCCAGCGCCACTGCACCTGCTACATTAAGGGTAGTGCTGCCCTTCATTTGAAAAAACAGCCCCCATATGTTGCGCATATGTCTGTCCATTTGTAGATGGGAAAATTAGCCGCCAGATAGCACCCCTCCTATGGGCCATGTCTTTGATGTTATCCAAAGATCTTGCTCTTTTCCTCTCCTTTCTGGGCCATTACTCTGAAGCTCCAGGATACAGGATAATCATGGACCTGCTTCTGAATGTGACCCTGTAGGCTGCCCTTCAACTTACCTGAAAGGACATCTGCATGTTGATGTAGGCAGGATTTGTGGGGACCGAGGTGCCTATGCTTTTTTTCATTTCACAAACCAATTCCAATACTTCTTGTTAAACAAAAAAGAAACAGCCATCCCTGAATGGTTAATGTGGACCTTGCGGTTTCTTTGAGTGAAAGTGAAAGACGAGGGGGTGAGGCTCTCATGTGTTGAGAGGGCTGGAAAAAAAGGCATAAAGAAGGAATATGCGTTCTCACCCAGGTGCCTTCTACCTAAAAGAAATGTAAATATGTGCAATTTATTAGTCATCAAATGTAAGGGTGGCTTGGGACCTAGTATAAGTCTTAATTGATGGAGTCACTGGATGTTTCATGATGACAAGTGACATAAGGGTGTTGAGTTCTGGAAAGTGTCATTTTAATGGATACTTATAAAAATGCTTACACTAGCTGCAGTCTGATTACCTATTACTAAACGTATGCTTTGAAAGCACTTGTTTTATCTTACACACTAAACCCAGAGCCATTGGAATATTGCGATTTTGTGGGTTTTTTGCATAAATTTGGATCTGCCACATTTGCCACATAATCCATCATCTTGTGCATAAACTGTAGATTTTAGTAAACAAATTGTTTCTAACTCAGACGGATTGGCAACCTGTTTCCATGCTGTGGAAGGCCCTTCACAAACATTAACTGGTCACCTTTAATTTGCTTATTCCTGTTTTGGTTGTTAAACTGGTACTAATGAGGGAAAACCTTTGCCCAAACAGAATTGCGATGTGTAAAAAGTTCAAGATAATGAATTAATAATATAAAAAAATAACATAATATTCCATATAATTAGCCTTTTCATTTTGCATCATTTTTTCAACCCTGCTGAATAATTTGGCTTTTCCTATCACATAATCCAGTGGCTCTGACTAAACCGTTATGCAGCAGCCTATCTTATACTGGGAGTAATACAGTTTTAAAATTATGATTTACAAACCCCCGGCCCATTGTCGTATCTTTCCTTTGTTGGCAATGACTGCCATCATTATGTTCTAGTGAGATTTCCTCTTGGTTATATAACACTCATGCTGGGCTATCCTGCAAATGTGTTTTCCCAGAATCAATTGGAACGCTGCCCGTGTGATTCTTGTTCAAAACAATCAATGGTACATATATTATTTTTTGGGCATTTCTACGAAAAGGAGAGAAAAAGATTTATTATCCCACTTTTGCAGAAATTCTGTTTGCATAACTATATCTCTGCATTGACTGTTATGTTAGAACTTTAGACACCATATGTATGCTTTGTGATGGCTTCATTGTTAAGCGCAGCCTTAAAAACCCGTAGTTTAGCAAACGTGACTACATTTTAATCTGTGTGTAATAAGTCTAGGGAAAGTAAATTTCACGATGCAATAATATAAATGAATTATCTAGATGATATATGCTGCTGTTAGGATTTTATGGAAAAGATTTGAAGATACATTTTTTATGCTAATTTATTGAAATGTTTGTTTCTGTGTTTGTACTTTTTATGTATTTGAACTTAAATGCAAAGTAAAGTGTTGATTGATTGAATGATTGATTGATTTATAAATTCACATTCACAGTGCTTTCTGTTACAGGCTGGGACTTCGTAGATCTATATATACACAGAAGCCCCTTTTACCCACTGAGCCCATCATGATTCAATTCTGTAACTCTTTGGCCACACACACAGACATCTGCAGTGATTGCATTGACCAACTGTGGATTCATAAGCATTAACTTGAAATTATTTTTCATTTAAGGTATGCATTATATTATCTGCAGTTACCAGCAGGTGAAAAAATAGACAGAAGTCCCCTTTACCCACTGAGCCCACCAGGATTCAATTCTGTAACTCTTTGGCCACACACACAGACATCTGCAGTGATTGCATTGACCAACTGTGGATTCATAAGCATTAACTTGAAATTATTTTTCATTTAAGGTATGCATTATTTTATCAGCAGTTACCAGCAGGTGAAAAAATAGAGCAAAATAGGTAAATAATAATTTATTCTTTTTAATCATATCTTTGATCCTGCCATGCACTTCAGCTGCTGATTGTATATGAAGACAATGTTGAGAAAACTGTACATTTGTGTTTCCATTACATTTTCATTTATATTTTCATTTACAAGTTCTTACTGAGGCATTTCCGTCCACCAAGGGTGCACGTCCCACAGTTTGAAGACCTCTGCATTAGAGGAACATTTGTGATCTTTGAAAGCGAGGGCGGTCTTCAAAGTGAACCTGAGCTCTTTGAAAGTGAAGACCGACCTTCAATGAGAAGCTGAGGTGTAGGCAGTGCTGACCTTTTTGCAATAGTCGAGGGCTACTGTATAGCATTGCTAATAAATAGATATTACTAAATAGCTTGCCTTTTTTTCTCACTTACAGCAGCCAAACAAACAGGGAAAGCAGGATAAAAAGAGGCAGGGACTGGAAGGACTGCAGGAAGAGGGCGTATGGCCAGGAGCAACATGGAAGGAGACACATGGGAGAAATAGAGATGGAGGTATAGGAGGGAGTAGCAAGATGCAGGCAGACAAGGACAAAGAGCAAACAAATTGCATAAAACTGAGAAGCAGAGTGAGGGAGATGCAAAGATGAAAAGCTAGATGTTCTGAAAGAAAAAGGAAAGCACACTGAAAAACATCAGAGAATGACAGGTAAAGAATAGGGAAGTGAAGTGGGAAACAATGCTGTAAAGTGAAACCAGATTGGTCGCACACTGCTACACCTACCAGGCGTGTTCCCCCAATGAAAATGGTCCCTGAAGGTCAGCGTCGGCGGATACACCTATGCTCGAGTGTGAATGCAAGTATGCGTGGCGTGTGCCATCCCTGGACACGTGTTTCGAGGTAATTGCCTCTCGTCAGCAGGGAGTAGGAAAATGTGTGGGGTTGCTGTGTAAGCTGCTAAAATCGTTATCAGGTCTAGTACCTCTCGTAGCGCGCAGGTGCGTAACCATGAGTCCGTCGACTCCACCGGCTCAAGGGAGCCTGAATATAAAGTTAAACCAGATTGGTCGCACACTGCTACACCTACCAGGCGTGTTCCCCCAATGAAAATGGTCCCTGAAGGTCAGCGTCGGCGGATACACCTATGCTCGAGTGTGAATGCAAGTATGCGTGGCGTGTGCCATCCCTGGACACGTGTTTCGAGGTAATTGCCTCTCGTCAGCAGGGAGTAGGAAAATGTGTGGGGTTGCTGTGTAAGCTGCTAAAATCGTTATCAGGTCTAGTACCTCTCGTAGCGCGCAGGTGCGTAACCATGAGTCCGTCGACTCCACCGGCTCAAGGGAGCCTGAATATAAAGTTAAACCAGATTGGTCGCACACTGCTACACCTACCAGGCGTGTTCCCCCAATGAAAATGGTCCCTGAAGGTCAGCGTCGGCGGATACACCTATGCTCGAGTGTGAATGCAAGTATGCGTGGCGTGTGCCATCCCTGGACACGTGTTTCGAGGTAATTGCCTCTCGTCAGCAGGGAGTAGGAAAATGTGTGGGGTTGCTGTGTAAGCTGCTAAAATCGTTATCAGGTCTAGTACCTCTCGTAGCGCGCAGGTGCGTAACCATGAGTCCGTCGACTCCACCGGCTCAAGGGAGCCTGAATATAAAGTTAAACCAGATTGGTCGCACACTGCTACACCTACCAGGCGTGTTCCCCCAATGAAAATGGTCCCTGAAGGTCAGCGTCGGCGGATACACCTATGCTCGAGTGTGAATGCAAGTATGCGTGGCGTGTGCCATCCCTGGACACGTGTTTCGAGGTAATTGCCTCTCGTCAGCAGGGAGTAGGAAAATGTGTGGGGTTGCTGTGTAAGCTGCTAAAATCGTTATCAGGTCTAGTACCTCTCGTAGCGCGCAGGTGCGTAACCATGAGTCCGTCGACTCCACCGGCTCAAGGGAGCCTGAATATAAAGTTAAACCAGATTGGTCGCACACTGCTACACCTACCAGGCGTGTTCCCCCAATGAAAATGGTCCCTGAAGGTCAGCGTCGGCGGATACACCTATGCTCGAGTGTGAATGCAAGTATGCGTGGCGTGTGCCATCCCTGGACACGTGTTTCGAGGTAATTGCCTCTCGTCAGCAGGGAGTAGGAAAATGTGTGGGGTTGCTGTGTAAGCTGCTAAAATCGTTATCAGGTCTAGTACCTCTCGTAGCGCGCAGGTGCGTAACCATGAGTCCGTCGACTCCACCGGCTCAAGGGAGCCTGAATATAAAGTTAAACCAGATTGGTCGCACACTGCTACACCTACCAGGCGTGTTCCCCCAATGAAAATGGTCCCTGAAGGTCAGCGTCGGCGGATACACCTATGCTCGAGTGTGAATGCAAGTATGCGTGGCGTGTGCCATCCCTGGACACGTGTTTCGAGGTAATTGCCTCTCGTCAGCAGGGAGTAGGAAAATGTGTGGGGTTGCTGTGTAAGCTGCTAAAATCGTTATCAGGTCTAGTACCTCTCGTAGCGCGCAGGTGCGTAACCATGAGTCCGTCGACTCCACCGGCTCAAGGGAGCCTGAATATAAAGTTAAACCAGATTGGTCGCACACTGCTACACCTACCAGGCGTGTTCCCCCAATAAAAATGGTCCCTGAAGGTCAGCGTCGGCGGATACACCTATGCTCGAGTGTGAATGCAAGTATGCGTGGCGTGTGCCATCCCTGGACACGTGTTTCGAGGTAATTGCCTCTCGTCAGCAGGGAGTAGGAAAATGTGTGGGGTTGCTGTGTAAGCTGCTAAAATCGTTATCAGGTCTAGTACCTCTCGTAGCGCGCAGGTGCGTAACCATGAGTCCGTCGACTCCACCGGCTCAAGGGAGCCTGAATATAAAGTTAAACCAGATTGGTCGCACACTGCTACACCTACCAGGCGTGTTCCCCCAATGAAAATGGTCCCTGAAGGTCAGCGTCGGCGGATACACCTATGCTCGAGTGTGAATGCAAGTATGCGTGGCGTGTGCCATCCCTGGACACGTGTTTCGAGGTAATTGCCTCTCGTCAGCAGGGAGTAGGAAAATGTGTGGGGTTGCTGTGTAAGCTGCTAAAATCGTTATCAGGTCTAGTACCTCTCGTAGCGCGCAGGTGCGTAACCATGAGTCCGTCGACTCCACCGGCTCAAGGGAGCCTGAATATAAAGTTAAACCAGATTGGTCGCACACTGCTACACCTACCAGGCGTGTTCCCCCAATGAAAATGGTCCCTGAAGGTCAGCGTCGGCGGATACACCTATGCTCGAGTGTGAATGCAAGTATGCGTGGCGTGTGCCATCCCTGGACACGTGTTTCGAGGTAATTGCCTCTCGTCAGCAGGGAGTAGGAAAATGTGTGGGGTTGCTGTGTAAGCTGCTAAAATCGTTATCAGGTCTAGTACCTCTCGTAGCGCGCAGGTGCGTAACCATGAGTCCGTCGACTCCACCGGCTCAAGGGAGCCTGAATATAAAGTTAAACCAGATTGGTCGCACACTGCTACACCTACCAGGCGTGTTCCCCCAATGAAAATGGTCCCTGAAGGTCAGCGTCGGCGGATACACCTATGCTCGAGTGTGAATGCAAGTATGCGTGGCGTGTGCCATCCCTGGACACGTGTTTCGAGGTAATTGCCTCTCGTCAGCAGGGAGTAGGAAAATGTGTGGGGTTGCTGTGTAAGCTGCTAAAATCGTTATCAGGTCTAGTACCTCTCGTAGCGCGCAGGTGCGTAACCATGAGTCCGTCGACTCCACCGGCTCAAGGGAGCCTGAATATAAAGTTAAACCAGATTGGTCGCACACTGCTACACCTACCAGGCGTGTTCCCCCAATGAAAATGGTCCCTGAAGGTCAGCGTCGGCGGATACACCTATGCTCGAGTGTGAATGCAAGTATGCGTGGCGTGTGCCATCCCTGGACACGTGTTTCGAGGTAATTGCCTCTCGTCAGCAGGGAGTAGGAAAATGTGTGGGGTTGCTGTGTAAGCTGCTAAAATCGTTATCAGGTCTAGTACCTCTCGTAGCGCGCAGGTGCGTAACCATGAGTCCGTCGACTCCACCGGCTCAAGGGAGCCTGAATATAAAGTTAAACCAGATTGGTCGCACACTGCTACACCTACCAGGCGTGTTCCCCCAATGAAAATGGTCCCTGAAGGTCAGCGTCGGCGGATACACCTATGCTCGAGTGTGAATGCAAGTATGCGTGGCGTGTGCCATCCCTGGACACGTGTTTCGAGGTAATTGCCTCTCGTCAGCAGGGAGTAGGAAAATGTGTGGGGTTGCTGTGTAAGCTGCTAAAATCGTTATCAGGTCTAGTACCTCTCGTAGCGCGCAGGTGCGTAACCATGAGTCCGTCGACTCCACCGGCTCAAGGGAGCCTGAATATAAAGTTAAACCAGATTGGTCGCACACTGCTACACCTACCAGGCGTGTTCCCCCAATGAAAATGGTCCCTGAAGGTCAGCGTCGGCGGATACACCTATGCTCGAGTGTGAATGCAAGTATGCGTGGCGTGTGCCATCCCTGGACACGTGTTTCGAGGTAATTGCCTCTCGTCAGCAGGGAGTAGGAAAATGTGTGGGGTTGCTGTGTAAGCTGCTAAAATCGTTATCAGGTCTAGTACCTCTCGTAGCGCGCAGGTGCGTAACCATGAGTCCGTCGACTCCACCGGCTCAAGGGAGCCTGAATATAAAGTTAAACCAGATTGGTCGCACACTGCTACACCTACCAGGCGTGTTCCCCCAATGAAAATGGTCCCTGAAGGTCAGCGTCGGCGGATACACCTATGCTCGAGTGTGAATGCAAGTATGCGTGGCGTGTGCCATCCCTGGACACGTGTTTCGAGGTAATTGCCTCTCGTCAGCAGGGAGTAGGAAAATGTGTGGGGTTGCTGTGTAAGCTGCTAAAATCGTTATCAGGTCTAGTACCTCTCGTAGCGCGCAGGTGCGTAACCATGAGTCCGTCGACTCCACCGGCTCAAGGGAGCCTGAATATAAAGTTAAACCAGATTGGTCGCACACTGCTACACCTACCAGGCGTGTTCCCCCAATGAAAATGGTCCCTGAAGGTCAGCGTCGGCGGATACACCTATGCTCGAGTGTGAATGCAAGTATGCGTGGCGTGTGCCATCCCTGGACACGTGTTTCGAGGTAATTGCCTCTCGTCAGCAGGGAGTAGGAAAATGTGTGGGGTTGCTGTGTAAGCTGCTAAAATCGTTATCAGGTCTAGTACCTCTCGTAGCGCGCAGGTGCGTAACCATGAGTCCGTCGACTCCACCGGCTCAAGGGAGCCTGAATATAAAGTTAAACCAGATTGGTCGCACACTGCTACACCTACCAGGCGTGTTCCCCCAATGAAAATGGTCCCTGAAGGTCAGCGTCGGCGGATACACCTATGCTCGAGTGTGAATGCAAGTATGCGTGGCGTGTGCCATCCCTGGACACGTGTTTCGAGGTAATTGCCTCTCGTCAGCAGGGAGTAGGAAAATGTGTGGGGTTGCTGTGTAAGCTGCTAAAATCGTTATCAGGTCTAGTACCTCTCGTAGCGCGCAGGTGCGTAACCATGAGTCCGTCGACTCCACCGGCTCAAGGGAGCCTGAATATAAAGTTAAACCAGATTGGTCGCACACTGCTACACCTACCAGGCGTGTTCCCCCAATGAAAATGGTCCCTGAAGGTCAGCGTCGGCGGATACACCTATGCTCGAGTGTGAATGCAAGTATGCGTGGCGTGTGCCATCCCTGGACACGTGTTTCGAGGTAATTGCCTCTCGTCAGCAGGGAGTAGGAAAATGTGTGGGGTTGCTGTGTAAGCTGCTAAAATCGTTATCAGGTCTAGTACCTCTCGTAGCGCGCAGGTGCGTAACCATGAGTCCGTCGACTCCACCGGCTCAAGGGAGCCTGAATATAAAGTTAAACCAGATTGGTCGCACACTGCTACACCTACCAGGCGTGTTCCCCCAATGAAAATGGTCCCTGAAGGTCAGCGTCGGCGGATACACCTATGCTCGAGTGTGAATGCAAGTATGCGTGGCGTGTGCCATCCCTGGACACGTGTTTCGAGGTAATTGCCTCTCGTCAGCAGGGAGTAGGAAAATGTGTGGGGTTGCTGTGTAAGCTGCTAAAATCGTTATCAGGTCTAGTACCTCTCGTAGCGCGCAGGTGCGTAACCATGAGTCCGTCGACTCCACCGGCTCAAGGGAGCCTGAATATAAAGTTAAACCAGATTGGTCGCACACTGCTACACCTACCAGGCGTGTTCCCCCAATGAAAATGGTCCCTGAAGGTCAGCGTCGGCGGATACACCTATGCTCGAGTGTGAATGCAAGTATGCGTGGCGTGTGCCATCCCTGGACACGTGTTTCGAGGTAATTGCCTCTCGTCAGCAGGGAGTAGGAAAATGTGTGGGGTTGCTGTGTAAGCTGCTAAAATCGTTATCAGGTCTAGTACCTCTCGTAGCGCGCAGGTGCGTAACCATGAGTCCGTCGACTCCACCGGCTCAAGGGAGCCTGAATATAAAGTTAAACCAGATTGGTCGCACACTGCTACACCTACCAGGCGTGTTCCCCCAATGAAAATGGTCCCTGAAGGTCAGCGTCGGCGGATACACCTATGCTCGAGTGTGAATGCAAGTATGCGTGGCGTGTGCCATCCCTGGACACGTGTTTCGAGGTAATTGCCTCTCGTCAGCAGGGAGTAGGAAAATGTGTGGGGTTGCTGTGTAAGCTGCTAAAATCGTTATCAGGTCTAGTACCTCTCGTAGCGCGCAGGTGCGTAACCATGAGTCCGTCGACTCCACCGGCTCAAGGGAGCCTGAATATAAAGTTAAACCAGATTGGTCGCACACTGCTACACCTACCAGGCGTGTTCCCCCAATGAAAATGGTCCCTGAAGGTCAGCGTCGGCGGATACACCTATGCTCGAGTGTGAATGCAAGTATGCGTGGCGTGTGCCATCCCTGGACACGTGTTTCGAGGTAATTGCCTCTCGTCAGCAGGGAGTAGGAAAATGTGTGGGGTTGCTGTGTAAGCTGCTAAAATCGTTATCAGGTCTAGTACCTCTCGTAGCGCGCAGGTGCGTAACCATGAGTCCGTCGACTCCACCGGCTCAAGGGAGCCTGAATATAAAGTTAAACCAGATTGGTCGCACACTGCTACACCTACCAGGCGTGTTCCCCCAATGAAAATGGTCCCTGAAGGTCAGCGTCGGCGGATACACCTATGCTCGAGTGTGAATGCAAGTATGCGTGGCGTGTGCCATCCCTGGACACGTGTTTCGAGGTAATTGCCTCTCGTCAGCAGGGAGTAGGAAAATGTGTGGGGTTGCTGTGTAAGCTGCTAAAATCGTTATCAGGTCTAGTACCTCTCGTAGCGCGCAGGTGCGTAACCAATGCTGTAAAGTGGAAGGAGGAAGACAGAACTGTGACAGCCATGCACTTCCTTGGAGTGCTAAAGCAACAAGTGATATAGAAAGCTACATAAGGAAATAATTGTTTCATCACATCAGCCTTGAAAGCATTTAACACAACCAATCAAAAATCATGGTGGGAGAGCTATGCTCCCAGGGATAGGACCAACACAGAACAATAGGAAAGCAATCAAATCAGAAGCAAAGTTTGAAATAGACAAAAAAGTCATCCAATGATGACCTCTGAGCCAAGCCTAAAGCCCACCAAAAGTAAATGTTGAACTGTTGGATACAATGCTACTTAGAGCTGACTGCTAAAGTTCTCTATTGTGAAACCACAAAAAGAACAACTTAGGTAGTTTATTTGATATACATAAACAACCTAGGGGTCAATTACGAGGCCGTCCGGAAAGGCTCCGAACAGGATTTGGATTTGGTGAGTCCGATTCAGAAGCTAGGTTTACGACCGAATCCGACACCTTTCGGGTCGACCGATTACGATGCAAGGAAACCATTCGAGCTATCCGAATCGGTTCCAAATGGCATTCGGACAGCCCGAGTCGTTTAGAGCCGATTCGTACAACTCTATGGACACAGTTTGAGAACAAGTGATTACGATGACCGATTCTGACAGCCGTTCCGATTCGGTCTGCCCAACACAAAAAAGCTGTTTGAATCTGACTTTGTGGGCCCAGAGAAAGACCCCCTTTACCCTGAGGTCTCCGGTTGTGGTCCGTGGGGATACCCAAGGGACCCCCTTGTTAAACCATGCAGAGTGTGGCAGGCACCATGGGATGCCCGTCACAGGGCTAATTTTTTCCTCAACCTCCCCTTTTTTCAATGGGAGCATGTGTTCTAGTTCGGAAGACAGGTTCCCATTGAACTCAATGCGAGTCTGACCGAACGATGTTCAGAGGCATCATAACTGGTCGGTCAGACTCGCAGAACCTAAGTCGGTCGGAAACGATTCTGAAAACGATTCAGTCGGAAGAGTTTCCGAACAACATCATAATTAGCCCCTAAGTGTTGAACAAGGACTTGGGTCCATATCTACTAATATATGGTTGCAGGGTTTAATTTGTGACTAGTATTTTTGCAACCACTAAATATTTTTAAGAACTGACCTAGAGCATAGTGCCTTTGATTACTTTTAAATAAACATAAACACATAAGGTATCCTATAACCCTCATTCAATAACCCCAATGGTGAGGAAATGATACCTATGAAGAACTGTTGAGTTCTTTTGAAGACTCTCACCCACTCTATTAATATCATCATGCTATCTTAACCTCCTCTCTATGAACCAGGATATTCTGGTTACTTTTATAGTGCATAACTCACCCTGCAGAGTATGCTGGTGCTGAAGCAGGAGATGTATGGGCCAAGGCAAGGTCAGCACTAAGTGAAGTTCCAGGTCTTCAGTTTCTTTTTGAATTCAAGAGCTGAGGAGGCAGATCTGAAGTACACAGGTAGGTTGTTTCAGGCTTTAGGAAAAGGTAGGAGAAGACCTGATCACTGGAACTTGTTCTGTGTATGCAGGGGTTGAGTGCAAATGGGAGTTCAGGTGAGCGGAGGGGCAGAGGCAGTTTATGTTGTTGTTGAGGTATGTGGGGCTAATGTTGTGTAAAACTTTGTATGTGTGCGTGAGGAGTTTGAGGAGTGCTTGTTTGTGGATTGCGAGCCATTGGAGCGCTTTAAGATGCGGAGTGATGTGAGTGCAGGCTCAACCATATACCAGGGAGCTCTTTTGGTATTTCCTAACAGAGTTGTGAAGGGGAAAGCATATCTACGGGTCACCCTAATTTCTCTTTACTATTGATTGCCCCTGGTATGATTAAAAACATAAATGGGTGTTGATGGATATTATTCTCTGAACCTCTGTCCTCCCAGCGTTAAGCTTGAGGCAATTCAAATCCATCCACCAGGCAGAGGCATAGAGAGGAGGCCATCTGTGACAGTGTGATGATCAGATGCGTGTCATATGCATAAGAGATGATGGTAAACCCATAGCATTTGATGACCTCTGCCAGCGGGCTCATATTGAACAAAGTTGGACTCAAGGAAGAGCACTGCGGCACTCCTTGCTTAAAAGAAAGCATTTTTGACTGGTAAGGTTTTTGTGACACCAGAAAGGTGTGTCCCTGCAAAAAAGAAGTGAACCAACTCAGCACTTTATGGACCTCACCACAGTTCCAGAGTTTCTCAATCAGGATAATATGGGTCACAGTGTTGAAAGCAGCACTGAGATCCAACAATTTTAATGACACAGAATCATCAATAGTATCCAAATTCTGATGGATTGACTGCTGCCAGCAACAAAACCGACTCAGTACTGAATGAGGGACGAAAGCCGAATTGAGTCCTGTGTAATAGGTTATGGCTCTATATAAAGCTAGAAAGCTGCATATAGTCTTGGAGAAGAGCAGTAGCTACAAAACTGGACTATAATTTTACAGCTTGGTAGTATCCAGCAAAAGATATTTAAGGAGTGTAACAACCACAGGATGCTTCTATCACCCAGGGATCTGGCCAGAGGCCAGGTAGCTGTTAATCAGCTCACCTAATACTGGGTTGACCACCCTCACCCCTGTCCTCCGAGCAATCGAACCAAGCACTCATACAAGGGGCATCTCTAGCTTCTGCAGGAAAGGAGGCATATACCTTAGCCACCTTTTCCAAGAAGAACTGGGCCAAGACATTGCATCCCTCCTCTGTTAGTGCAGTTGGAGCTGAGACTAGAGAAAATGATGAAAGTGACTTCACAATAGCGAATATTTAGCATTGAGCAAACTGAATTTTGTTAGTGTAGAAGTCATAACGAGATGTCTTAATATAACAGTGGTAGTTTTTAGTGCTGCCTTATAATCCATTTTACAGGCAGGATCATCCGCTCTGCACCAGAGGCGGTCAAGATGATTACACGTCTTTTTAATACTAGCTGATCCTTATGAAACCAATCAGCCGATGGTTCTTGTCTGCAAAACATCTGATTTTCTACAAAAGCTATTAGATCTAATGCTCCATTAATGCTCTTAGGAGGGGCAACCTTGGCCCACCACCATGCCTATGCTGCATGAACGGATGTGTGACTAATAGATGCATTCTCATACGAGACCAAAAAAAGAATGGCGAAATGGTGGGACCAAATGAGTGGAATAGGCTGCTCAATCACTATACCAGCCAAATAAAACAAAAATAGGATCAAGAATGTGCCCCAATCTATGTGTGGGGGCAGCCACATTTTGAAGGAGCTGCAACCCCTCCAACTCTGCAGCCACAATCATTGCTGCTAGACAAGTCGCATCATCAAAATGCAGATTAAGTTCTCCAACCACTGCAAAGTTAGAATAGCAAAGTACCAATGGGAACAAGATATCCACTGACAATGAGACAAAGTAATAAGCAGGACCAGGGGCAGGATAAATCAGAATTTCCTGATATCTTACAATTACTGGTCAAAGCAAGAAAAAAAGGCTGCTTCACTTTCCTCAAAATTAAGGTTGAAGAAGCTGCACTGTAACAATTACTTAAAAACTATTGGATTCCCCCCTCCTCTCTGCACTTGCCTGTCAAGTCTCATAGTAGCAAAACCTTTGGGGTCAGGGGAAGAGTGTTCTATAAGCCATGTCTCAGTTAGGAAGAATGAATCTGGCAGATGCTCTTCCAGAAAATCATGCACGTCGTATTTGTGTTTGACTAACGACCTCCAATTAATAGAAACAAGCATTGGCACAGCCAATAGGTCTCGCTTTTGGGACCTTCTAAGTATTTAGTTATGCAGCACAATATCCTTGGTGCAACCACATCAACTGTTGCGTGGCTAAACACTTATAAGGTCCCAAAGGCGAGACCTATTGGCTATGCCAATGCTTGGTGTGGTTGTGTGTGTGGTTGTGTGTGGTTGTGTTTGGTTGTGTGTGTGTGTGGTTGTGGTTGTGTGTGTGGTTGTGTGTGTGGTTGTGTGTGTGTGTGTGTGTTTGTGTGTGTGTGTGTGGTTGTGTGTGTGTGGTTGTGTGTGTGTGTGTTTATGTGTGTGTGTGGTTGTGTGTGGTTATGTATGTCTGTGTGTGGTTGTGTGGTTGTGGGTGTGGTTGTGGGTGTGTATGTGGTTGAGGATGTGGGTGTGGTTGTGGGTGTGGTTGTGGGTGTGGTTGTGGGTCTGGTTGTGGGTGTGGTTGTGGGTGTGTGGTTGTGTGTGGTTGTGTGTGTGGTTGTGTGGTTGTGTGTGGTTGTGTGTGTGTGTGTGGTTGTGTGTGTGTGTGTGTGGTTGTGTGTGTGGTTGTGCTGCGTGTAGTTGTGTGTGTGTGGTTGTAGTTGTGTGTGTGGTTGTGTGTGTGTGTCGTTGTGTGTGTGGTTGTGTGTGTGGTTGTGGTTGTGGTTGTGTGTGTGTGGTTGTGTGTGGGTGGTTGGGTGTGGTTGTGGTTGTGTGTGGTTGTGGTGAGGGGGAGGGACAGGGTGGGGGGTAGTAAACTATGGATTACGGAGGTTTTCAGGAAAAGTACACATATAAATAAAGAAAATGAATTTCGTTTTATTTATTTACCCTATTTGCTTTTTCAGCCGAATGCACATAATTTGAACCTTCTAGGCCTACATTTCTATCTCATTGGCTGCACGGTTCACATGCCTCAGAGTTCTACTGGGGTCTAATTAAAAAGCAACTTTATCATTGGCCTAGATTATGACCAGGCAGTCCAGTGTTCCTATCCTGTTAGAACTGTGTTCTATGTGCTCGACGTGCCTTTCTCCAGTTTCTATCCACACCCTGATACCAACCCTGAATTTTACAACAATATAGTTATTATTCCTTATTTGAATGCAGAGTGGTGCAGTTGTAGTTTTGTTTTGGCAGTGCTGGATGTTGATTGATGGGTGGGGGCCTCCTTCATCAAATACTGCTGCATTCACTTGTAGGTCGCTGGAGGCACTGATACTGATAGCCTCTTTTACACTGTCCTTTATCCCTGTCATTACTGAGATTCTGGCCCTGATCTTGAGGTCCCTGAATGTAATGTTGGGACAGATGGTTCTTCTGCAACCTGTACAGTTACCATTTAGAAGGTAAGCTTAATCTGCATAAATCCATCAAACAGATTCACTGTGTTTGTATCCTTTCACCTTGCCTTGCCCCTGTTGACGCTTTCACAATTCAATGTAAAGTGCTGATGCGCAGAATGGGACCATGTGAGTCCAGAGAACGAGGGCCCATGAACAACTAAAACCTTTGCAGGAAAAATCTAAAGTCAAAACCATGAGGATTATTCAAAATGTAAGAATAATTACAAAATACAACAAGCATTGGCTCACCGAGAACATCAAAGCGGCTGCGAAAGTGAAAGTGAGCACGATCGCGATCAAGCGCGGCACGCGACCGCGCACATGCACTGTAGCTCTAGGCTGGCCATGGTAGCATTTTTTTAAGCCCTCACAAAAAGTCTCGCCAGACCAGCGCGTGCGCTGGCTCAGGCGAGACCTAAAAACATAGCAAAGGACTGAGGTGTATGAAATACTTTGACATCTATGTTAGAGTCATGTGATTGACGTAAGAAGTTTGTGGGTCAGGAAAATGGAAGATTGGAGGATGTGGGATGCGCAGAGGTAACCCGGGCAAAATGGAGTAAAAATAATGTAATCTCATGGAATATAATGGGTCTGGTTACTAAGATGGAGGACTGCAATTGGATTAGGTACATTAAGCAGTACCAAATCATCTGCTTGCAGGAGACTTGGTCCACTGAATGTAATCATTTTCTCGAAGGGTATAAAGCTTATTATGCCCCTGCAACAGCAACTATTAGGGGCAGGCCCAAAGGGGGAATGGTTATTTTCATTTCCGTTGCTTTATCTTGTAAAGTACGCAGAGTTTCAACAAGTAACACTGGAATCATTGGTCTAGTTTTAACGGAGGAAATCTGTACGGCGGGTGTGGTTAATTTTTATAATGCTATTAATTCTTGTCTAGCTTCTAGCCAGATAGTAGCATTGAACGTTTTTATTAATAGTTCTATGAAGGATTGTGCCCATAACCTCATGATTATGGGGGATTTTAATGTACACCCCTGTGGGGATCCACTCTTTAAATGTATCACAGATCTGAATTGCCCACGATCTGCGGATCTTCATTTTGAACATACAATCGAGGGGGAACATTCAAATGATATGCTTAATGATCTGGACCTAACGACAACAATGGCGCTAACTGACCCTACTATGCGTTTTGAGACACCGACCTTTAAGGGTCACGGGAGGGGAACCTTTATTGATTATGTATTATTAACATCATCAATGCAGTCTTTTGTGGGTTTCTTTACTATTGAAGTCAGTGAGTTTAGCGATCACAACCCACTCACTGTACATATGAGGGGACCGTGGTTAGCCAAAGAAGGAATTAATCTTTCCTCAGGTAGGGTGAGTACGACAGATGGGAGACGCCGCTTGAGATGGTCTAAGATCACTCCAGATCTGTTGTACAAAGAGATTAAAGTCGTCTGTGCAGATGAGATCACGGCCTGTACGCAAGAAGGCGCACAGCCACATAATGTCCTTAATGCGTTCCAAAGTTTAGCGGACAAGGTTTCAAAACTGTTGTCAGCTCCAGCAAAGAAGTTGGAGATCAAGGGTCCCAAATGGTTTAATCAGGAATGCTCAAAGGCTGCTAGAAATTTAAGAATAGCATTGGCAGCCAAACCAAGGATAAAGGCAGAAGTTCAGTTATGTCGTAAGATATATAAAACTTCTATCGCACTACACAAGGATTTCCTTAGGGAAGAGGCATGGTGTGAGATCCTTGATCCTTCTACTCTGCAGTGTAGTACTAGATTCTGGGCTGTGATGAGGAAACCTTTTTTGGTCCAGGAACAGGGTGATGGCTTAGATTGCCATATTGCTAAGGAGGACTGGGAAGCACATTATAAGAAGTTGTACTGCTGTTCATTGGATGAGTCTCTCAGCTCTGCCCTCCCTGTCAGTGGTGAAACAATTAGTTTCAACAGAGGTGAAGTTATTGAGGGCATCGTGGGCTTAACAGCTGGTAAAGTACCAGGGCCTGATGGGATTCCCCCGGATTTGTACAAGTCAGAGCCTAACTTTTGGGCACCTATACTAGAGTCTGTTTTTAATACTGCTGTGAAAGATGGGTGCCCGCAATCATGGGGTGTTTCTACAATTGTCCCGGTTTTTAAGAAGGGGGACAAAGGGAGCCCACATTGTTACAGACCCATTTCACTAATAGACTCTATGGTTAAAATCGTAGGAAGAATTTTATTGTCGCGACTCTCTGACTGGGCAGAGGAAAAAAATATCATGTTTATTTCTCAGTATGGTTTTTGTAGAGGTCGCTCTACTATAACTCAGTGCCTTAATCTCTTTTAAATTTTAAGTAAGTATACTGTAGTTCAAAGGGGCACCATCCATCTCGCCTTCATGGATTTGTCTTCAGCTTTTGATTGTGTAAACAGGGAAAGGCTGTGGCAGTCCATGAGGGAGAAGGGGGTACACAGTGGCGTGGTTGATTTTCTGGCTGATCTACATAACAACACCAGAGCTAATGTGAGATACTCCCAAGATTTGAGTGTAACTGATAATTTTAGCATTGGAAAGGGTGTTCGACAGGGATGTATTATGGCCCCCTTCCTTTTTAATTTTTATATTAATGAGCTAGATAGTGTGCTACAGAATGTCCCGGCTGATTGTCCTAGAGTCGGTAGGCGGGGAATTCCTATACTTCTGTACGCAGATGATGCGGTCTTAATTTCGAGAACTGAGAAGGGACTTCAATTACTCCTAGATGCTTTTAATCTGTTCATGACAGACAGAGATCTCCTGGTTAATAATTCTAAATCATTTGTCATGCAAGTAGGCCAGCAACCAAGGAGGACCTTTACATTAAAAATCGATGAAGCTATAATCCCCTTAACAAAAACGTTCTCTTACCTTGGGGTTCTCTTTGACACAAAACTTAACTGGGTCCCTCACCTTGCAAAAAAGAAAGGTGAATTGGTGAGAGTTAATGCTTCTATCTTTAATTTTGCTGCCAAATTAGGGAAAAAAAACATTTGTGCCATGTTAAAATTATACAATGCAAAGTCAGTGGCAACTGCAATTTATGGCAGTGAAATTTGGGGGTATGTTGGTGGTGAGCAACTGCAGATTGCTGATAATTCTTTTTTAAAGCGACTTCTATGCGTCCCTGCAGGTACGTCTAACTTTGCCGTACATGAAGAGTTAGGGTCGCAATATTTAATTGATATGTTCCCTTTACGTCCCTTGACCTGCTGGCTTAAATTATGGTTGAATCAGGATATTCCATTAACACATTTGATTGTGAGGGATTTTTGGGGTCAGGATAAGGTAATGTGCTCCCCTTGGATAAAATATCTGAAATCCAACTTTGCTAGGCTCGGTCGTTTAGAATTGTTTGAATATCCGAGTAAAATTGTAAAAGGGGACCTGGAGCTCATTAAACGGGCCTTTCTTATGGATAGGAGGATCCGGAGGGATGATGTGGAGCTCCAGAAACAAAGCGTGAGGAAATTTGTCATGCTGAAAACTTGTGAAACTATCGAACCATACCTGACTGGCTCACTGACCTCACATGAAAAATGTTTGCTGACGAGGTTTAGGTTAAATCTTTTTCATCATCTGTTGATCAGACCAAAAACGGATATTTTTAATAACCTGGGAGCACCCTGCGGCTGCGACGGAAAGTCTCCGCAGGATATGCTGCATTTTATATTTTTATGTAAGTTTTATGAATTCCCACGCAAACGCTATCTGGTAACTCTTTTAAAAAAACTTGATATTATACAAATCAGACCGGCACTTATGTATTTACAACTGCTGCATAGTGACAGTATCCTCCAAATGAAGGAATTTTTAAAATTAACTGTTAAATTGAGAAATTGTCTGGACCAGTAATGATTCATTGTGTATCTTGCACTATTTTTGTCTTCATCTTTAGTAATGATTTTATTTTGTGAAAGAAAGTATAGTTATTCTGGCACTTTACTTGTTATGTGTTTATTATATGTGTGACATGTATTTCATAATGTATATGTACTTTTATGGTTTGTAAAAGAACCGAAATAAAGTTTATTATTGAATTGACATCTATGTTAGTCTTTAGTAAATTTTAAGAGTGAAAACCTGCAGTTCTTACAGCAGCTCTCTGCCATAGCAAGGTCTAGCACATGGTGGCAGGCACTAGGCAGGGTAGTGGCAAGCTCCAGCAGTTCCTATTTGGAGTATTGAGTAGGGGCTGACTTCAAACCACCAGGCCCGGATGGGCGCACACAGGCTTCCCTTTGGTGCGCCGGCGGCAAGTCTGCTGTGTGTCCGTGCTGACAGGCTCTTGATATAGGCATGTGGGGAGGGATCACTAGAGTGCTAACCTCCAAGATGTCTTCCTCAAAGAGGAAGTGGGGCAGTAACCACAGTTTGCCTAGCCCTTTCCACTCAATCAGATAAAGTGTGGCGGATCGAAAGGTAGGTTCCTATTCATGGAGCAACACTCAAGACAAACAAGCCCTACGCAACCACAAAATGCTAAAAAGCGACAACTTTGTGAGCGTGAGAGTAAAAAAATTAAAGGCGCCATGTGGAGCACCTATACCTGCTTCTTTATTTATATATACTTTATTAATGTTAACATTATTTAATTTTGTAAACAATTGTTGACCCCCAGAGTAGGCCTTGTGGATCGCCAAGGTTTCGCAGACCAAAGGTTAGGAACTACTGTGATAGATAGTTGGGAGGTAGGTGGTGGTGGTGCACCAGTGGTTAATTTATACAGCTTTATTTTATGTGTATTATAGTTTCAATAAAATTGACATAGAATTCAGCAACAATGTTGCCGTGCTTCTTATTAGGCTGCCTGCGAGTCAACTCTGTACTGGAAAGCTCAAAGGACATGCTTTGACTGAGTTACATATTTGAGGGCAGCATGCCAGAATTTAGAATCATTGGTAAAGCGAATTATTATTCCACTATAGAAATGAATTCCCTGGGTAAAGTACTTTTACAAATGAAACAGAATTAAAGTTTATCTCAAGGTCATACAACAACTTGGATATCACTGGTGTGAACGGCAGACAGTAACGAGTTGTGAGGAAAAAGTGACAAGCATAAGTGAGCATGCAAAATAGGAAGCAATAACGTAGATTAATATTAGGATTTATATGTATAGAACAAGAATTTCTCACATTCTACTAGAACAGACATTTGATAGCGCTATAATACATGGGATTCTGTAATCCCTGTATAAACTCCCTCTAAATTATTTTTAATTCGAGATTTGTGATGCACCCAGTGGCCGATTATAAAGAAAAGAAGACCGAACTCCACTGCAATAGGTTATTGTAGTCGATTTCTGACTTCACAATGCCTGTTGTCAGATTCAGCTGCTGAGGTGAAAGTAGGCCTGGGCGAAGCACTACGCTACGCTCGCGTAGTTTGCGAAGTTCGCGCTACTTCGCGCTACGCGAACTGCACGTAGCACAGTGCGAACACGCGTAGCGTAGTGTTGCGTAGTGCTGCGGTCATTTTTTGCTTGCTCGCGGTCCTCAACGTCAAGTTGGCGACCGCGAGCAAGCAAAATGACATCCTGGCGAGACTTTTTCCTTGTTCGCGATCGCGAGCATGGAAAATAAACCTCCCGGCGAGATTCCCAACGCGAGAAGGTCAGGTTTCTCATTGCGAGGGGTCGCGTATGCTCGCGACCGCTCGCGATGAGAAACTACCAGTTCGCGTTGAGAAAGCTGCAGCTCGAGTAAAAATCTACTCGAGCAGCAGAAAACTACAGCTCGCACTGTGCAAGATGCCATTTTCAATGATTGCACAGTGCCGGTTGCTTGTCCGCACTGTGCAATCATTGAAAACAACATCTTGCACAGTGCGAACATGTTACTTCGCAGTTCGCGAAGTGCTACGCGTAGCTCGCGTAGTGCGAACTTCACTTTGCGTAGCTTCGCGAAGTGCTACTTCGCGAACTACGCCCACCCTTAGGTGAAAGGCAGGTCAGGGAGCATCATAAAACAAGAGGTTGTTTTTCTTTCTTCTCCTATATTTTTTTTTTAGCTTATGGTGACAAGCAGTGCGAACATGTTTATTTTTTGCACTCTTTAGAAAAAAGATAGAATCTTTCTGCATGTTTCTACACATTCTGAGCTAGTGTCGTTTTTTAAAAACTGAATTGTGTTGAACTGTTTATAATATTTGTTAGCAAACAGAACTAGCAGGTTTTTTCTGTGTTACATTTTGCACAAGGGGTTTTATTTGTATTCTTCGTGTTTGCAAACATGCTCGTTCTTTCAATTGAAAGACCTACGCACCAAGGTTTTAAGTGGTTTGTGGGAAAGATGATGGTGTGACAATTTATTATGGGATAATGTACCCCTTGGCGTATATGATAAGGATTGCAAGTCACCTCAGGGTTCCATATCCTTATAAAGAAACTCAGCTTTCAGCCTCATTCCTCTATATGGATATGGAACTCCTTGGAAACTTAATACAACCTTATAATGTACAGCAGGGGGTACTTTATCACTTCTATATTACAATTAGTATGGCATCACCCTCTGTCACCAGATTAGAGACTGATTCATCAGAGACTAAATGCAGCAGGAAGGAGAAAACAAGAAAGCAAGTATTCTCAGCCAATTCCCCCAGGATCTGGAACAACATCTGCTGCGAAATCAGACCGGCACCAATAAATTCAAGTAGAAACTTAAAACTCACCTCTTCAAGGAACACTACCACCGGTAGGCTGACCTCTCACGTGGTATCTACTTCCTTCTACAGTGCTCGCGCTTTAGGAATAACTAAACATGCATACATACATACATGAATTCCTGTACCTTGATGTCTTGGTGTTGAGGATTTCATCACAGACAATAATGTTCCCTTAGATAATCAAGTTTTCGTGTTTGTCCATGGTCAATATGTCATCTGTGCGGATGTTAAATCATATTTGTTCCATAAAAAGGACTATCTTCTAAAAAGAGTACAGTGGAGACATGCATAGGCACCGGGGAGCAAATTCGCCTCAGTGTGTTTTCTCTGTTAGGGAAGGGGTGCTATAGCTTCCTTTATAACCTCAATATGCATCAGCACCACTTGAGAGGTAGTGGCGTAGCTCATATAATTGTGAAAGGGACTGCCTGGTCTGCTGGTAAAGCAAAGCGGGCCACTGCTGGGTCAGCACTGGTATACATCAGCATCAAATCCAGCCAGTAGATCACAGAGGGGCATATGTATCACCCCTATTTTGAGGTCGCAAAATAGACTTGTTCTATGTACAACATAGGTTCGCAGTGCAAAATAGGTATTCGCAAAATTTGTGAATACCTATTTTGCGAAGCCCAAAATTTGCGAATAATTTTTGTGAAATCGCAATTACCGACACGCTGTTTGCGATATGCGCAAATAGAATAATCGCAAATTGTGAATTCGCAAAGAAATGTATGAAACATTTGCAATTTGCGAATTCCTGATATTCGCAATTTTGCACATGCATTTTGCCACCAACTCAAGGCAGGTGGTAACCAGGTGCAACCTATTTAAACAAGCCCACAACGCAACAGGGACTTCCATAATGGCAGCAATGTATGTGATAGCCAGGAGGATGAGAATTCGAGCTGCAGCACAGAGAAGGAGGCGACAGGAATGGATCTTCAGAGTGCGCATTACTCTGTTCCAGCAGACTGACGAGGAGATCCATGAGAAGTATAGGCTGGACTCAGCTACCATTATGGACTTGATAGATGAGCTAAAACCCTTGCTTGAACAACCAACACTCAGGACCCAAACCTTTCCAACCCATGTGCAGGACCTGTGTTCACTGCACTTAATGGCATTAGGGAGTTTCCAGGGGGTGATAGCAGCAGCAGGAGGGGTCTCCCAGAGTTGCCTGTTGAGCTTCTTCAATGCATTCTTGGATGCAATTGTGCAGAGGCTACATCATCACATCCAATTCCCCAGCACACAACAGGCATTACAGCAAACAAAACAGGACTTCTACCAGATTGCCTAATTTCCCCATGTCATTGGCTGTATAGATGGAACCCATGTAGCCCTCTCCCCCCCATCAAAAAATGAGTATGTATTGAGGAACCGCAAATCTTATAATTCACTCAACATACAGGTCATCTGCAATGCTAAATATGTCATCACCGATATTGTTGCAAAATACCCTGGCAGTACACACGACTCCTTTATATTTAAACACAGTGGGATATACAGACGTTTCACTAGTAGTGATTTTGGCGAGGGCTACCTGCTAGGTAAATGCATGTCTAACACTCTAACATACAGTTAAGGTCTGAAGTGAGAGGACAGTGATTAACCATATGTCTTTCATCATGTAGGAGACAGTGCATATGCTGTGTGAGATTTCATCCTAACACCGTACCTCAATCCAGCCAATCCAAGGGAGCGAAGATATTACCGAGCACGCAAATCTATGTGCTGTGCAATTGAGCGGACATTTGGGATACTAAAGAGCCGGTTCCGCTGCCTGCATAAAAGCGGACGAGCACTACAATATAGCCCAGATACCTGCTGCAAGATTGTGGCTACTTGTGCCATGCTCCACAACATAGCAACTAAAAAAGGCATTCCAGTTGAACTTACTGATACAGATTCATCTGAGGATGAGGGCCCAGGTCCATGTTGCAGACCAGCAGGTGGTGTAGGGGCAGCTGCTGGCCGACAGAGACATAATGAGATAACACAAAACTATTTCTATGTGAGTAATGATGACACAATCCAAAAGATGATTTGTGCATGACTGTGTTTTATTATTCCTTTAGCTGCAGGTAAATAGCAGTCACACAGACGAAGCTCACACTTTATGTGTGTCACAATATGTTGCACATGTTATGCCCACAGTGCATGGATGAAGGCCACACAAAGTCCTCATGCAATGGGTTACTTCACCCATTGGCATTCTGCTGTGGTTTATTTTTTGCGTGCACGTCCTGATGTTGCACGCTCAGGGTGCTGACTGCTCTCCCTTGAGGCATTCGTTGTTGTTCCCTGCCTCACACTGCGCCGTCTGTGTTTGGCAATCGGTGGGGTGATGCTGCTTCTGCTTGAGAGCTCCTCACTATCCCCTGAGCCCAGGAGTCCTGTGCCACCTATGGTAGCTGTCTGCAGCTGTTCTACAGCATTTGTCACCTGCACCAACCCTCTGACCACATCCTGGCTGCAGTGTGCCATTTCAACCTGCATGCTTACTGAGCGGCGTGACAGCAGGGAAGTGGCATTACACAGGCGGTTGACCACCTTGCTGTAAGTGTTCAGATGACTGGAGAGATGTTGTCTCCCCCTGCGTCTGGCTCCCTGGTCTCTCTTCATGGTGGCACACAGTTCTATAATTGCACCCGTCATTTCTCTGATGCCCTCCTTCATGTCACTCAGGTTATGGTTAACAGACACCAGCTGCCTGTGTATTGACCTCATTGATTTTGTTCACAGGCGCTGTACCTTTACCATGGTGCCTTCCAGTCCAGCAAACACCGACTGATCCTCAACAGCAGCTGCGCTGGTGATTGCCCTTGGCCTGCGTCTCCTGCATGTTTCTTCCCTATGGTGCACAGGGGGCTGATCGTGGACCTGTTGTGCACGCTGTCCCTGGTCTGGCTGGACCTCATCCCCTATAGACTCTGGTTCTCCCTCTTACAGTGGAAATGGAGGCACAATATGACGCTGTCTCCGTGGGACAGGTGTTGGCAGTGTGCTTTGCTCTGTGTCCTCTTGCCCTGCCTGGTCCTCTGTATGTGCTGCCTCCTTCTGTGTTTCAGGTTGAACTGTAAATGAAAAGGCACATTTTAATTGTGTGTTCTGCTTCACATTGTTCACTGAATAAAGTTTTCTGATTTTGGGTTAGCTAAGTACTGTCTAGCGTTTTTTGCCTTTACTGATTTAGTTCGAGTGATTTTAATGGAGTTGCATTTTTAGTTTATAGTTGGTGCATTCCTGAGTGTGTGATTGAGATGGTAATCTGTCAGGGATGATTTAGCATGCATCTTACCTTGTCTGTTGTTGGGAGGGTCGGAGCTGTTGAGGTCAGCCACACCACTGACACTCTCTGGCTGTAGGGTAGACTCCACCAACTCCTCAAGGGGCGTAGATTCAGTTTCAGTGGATGTCCCCTGCCAGTCTTCTTTGCCTCTGGCAGCCTGGTTGCCACCTAGTCCTTGGACCTGGAACGCATATCGTACCAGCGCTTGCACAGGTCAGCAACAGAGCTCTGGGTCACACCGATGGCATTGACCTTTGCCTGGACGTCCAGCCATATTTTTCTTTTTTGTGACTCTGGCACATGGAGTGATTTCTTTTTGCCAAAAAGCAACTCATGGCTAAGGACCATTTCTTCTATGAGCACCTCCTGCTCCCTCTCACTGAACCTTTGCTTCCTTTTCCTCCAAGCCTCCTCCTTATCCTTCTCTTTCCCCTGGGGACCCATTTGAATTTGGTGGAGTTGCAGTACAAAGTGGTTTGCTTCTCCTTCCAGCTTCTCACACAGCCTCAGGCAATCAGGAACAGCATGGGCAGTCACAGTTCCTGGGTGTGATGTCGTCAAGCTGCACCTGAATTGCAGATTCTCTAATTATGCGATTCCTTATTTGCAAATTCGCAATTAAGGAATCGCTAATACCAAGTAACCAAACGGATTCTGCAAATTTTGGTAATCGCAAACATGTAGCGATTTTTTTATTTACTTGGCATTTTGCGATTCTCAAAATGCGATTTGCAAGAAAAGCATTTTGTGAATCGCAAAATTCCGATTTTCTTACATATGCCCCTAAGAACCTTCATAGTGGAACTGACCTTAAACTGCTCTGTATTTCTGCTGCAAGGGAAATAAATGACAATGCAGAATGCTTAACTTTGTCATGAACATATCGCTAAGGCTGTCATTAAAAGTGGCCTAAGAAAAAAATTGTGGTAATACTGTGCGTAGTATTACTGATACTGTAAGGTACTATTGTACCTTTTAAAGGTCATTGCAATTTGAGCATCTGGAATAGAAGAGTAATGTTGGGAATTCAGTGTTACCATGTCAAGTTCTCCACCTTAAGGCACATTTATCTGAAAGAGTTTTGTCTTTTTCTTTACTTAAAAACATCAAAAGAGGCAGTTAATGAAACACTGTTCTAATTTCCATTGGTACAGAAACAGGCTGACATTGGAAAATACCCCAAAATAGAATAGAACATGCTCCCTTCGCCATGGGAGTTCTCCTGGTGATGATAGGCAGTGGAAATCAACCTCTATGTCTGCCCATCTAAATTAGGTGGGTGGACAAAGAGGTCAACCACTGTAGTTACACCAAAGTACTGCCCACTTCTAAATTAAGCGGGCAGACCATTATATTGGTGGTACGGATACTCTGTTGCCATTGCAACGGAGCATCCTTACTGCCAGCATATAAATTGGGCCCTACATTTTGATCAACGTTAAATGTGCACAATAGACATCCCTGAGTCATACTTTGGCATGTTGTTGTGCTAAAATGTATGTTTTATGTATTGCAGTTGTGTGGCAAGGATGCCATGGATCCTGGTGCAAAACAAGTCAAATGTTCCCTTTACCTGCTGTGTTGGTAGCAAAACACAGCAATTATCACAGATAAATGGGCCCTTAGGGATCTTGGGTCCAGTGCCACCGCACCTGATGCATCAATGGTAGCTACGCCCCTTCTGCATGAAGGTGATGTTTGTAAATTGCTGCAAACAGGTTGATTTAACCCTCATCTCTGACATTAGGTACCTACTTCTTTGTTAATCTCAAACTGTCCGGTATGATGTGGAACTTCAATTCAGTTGCGATTAAAAGGAATGCTGATTGCGATAGCTAAAAATTTAGATCCTTTTTACATAGAAAACTGCTGTACAGCTAAATTATAGAATACTGAGGGTGATATTTACAACACAATGGCAGAGCGTGGTGTTACAGCACAATTGGTTACACTGCGCTTCAATATTCTGAAAACGCAGGGATGCACCGTATTTACAATAATATGGTGCACCCCTGCATTTTCCCTTGTGCTGGTGCTACATTTAGCTGCCTAGCGCCAATGCAGGCATCCTTGCACCATAGGGCATGGCTGCCTGTGTTACATGGAATGATTGTTTGCGTGCAGGGAGGGACACCTTCCTGCACATGAACAATCACTAATGGTGATTTGCTCTTTCTATGTGTGCTGCAGAATTCAGCACACATAGAAACAGCAAAAAAATTGGAGAAATACAGGTATTTCTCCTCATTGAGTCAGTTTAAGACCAGGTTTTCCCTGGTCTTGTTTTTGGTGCTGCCCCATATTTATACCAGCCTGGTAAATAGGGGCACTGTCAAAAAACAACTCGTGTTGCAGCAGAACGCCCACTGCAACACCCATTGCCCGCCCGTTTCACGCTAATTGCTGCACGAAAGCGGCATTATTTACGCCGGGAAGGTGTTATCGTCACCAGAACATCAAAAAAGTGACTGTCTGGTGGTGATGAGCCCTTGTAAATATGCCCCTGAGTCTGCTAAGGCATGTCTCGTCCTTTTTAGGGACCAATATGGATACACACAATACTAGAAGAAGAGGTATGAGGAAACCTGGGCTGGTGCCCAACTCCAGGTGCCAGATCCAACAATGACAAATATGTAAGTTCTACAGTCCAGTAAATATTAGCACTAGCATTGAAGGAAGGATGGTACCACAGAATGCCACACTAAGCAAAGGATTATGGTATCCAACACTTGAAGGACATTATTTGATTTTTCCTTCCTGAGATCTCACTGTTGTGATTCCAGCCACAGGCACACACAGACAGGAAAACAGCCTCACATGGTGCTTGAAGGCCCACTCTAACTAGGACAGAGGGGCACAAACATCTGTCAACATTAATCAGTTTCCAAATTCCTTTTTTGTAGTCAGTGGTCTCATCACTAATGTCACCGATTTTGAATTAATCTACATAATCTGTGTTTCCCTAAGAGTCAGGATTTTACCCTCTGTTTCTAAGAATATTGCCTCCAGCTGCACTTATCGTTGTTCCTGAATCCCACATGACACTTTTTACTGGTATGTGTCTATCTATGAAACAAGATAGTCTCTGTTTAATTAGCTCATTTTGTGTCAGTATTTAACACAAAAAGGCACAGATCAAGTTACATCTAGATGTAGAGCTGAAAGTTGCATCTGCATGTTTCAGAAGTTGCCAAACTGTGATCATTAGGTGTTAAAACATTTTAAAAATAGTACTTGTTAAGTTGGGGTGAGTAGCAGATGACCTATGTAGCACACTTTACCCCATCTCTAGGCACTAGTCAAGTCTACATTGGAGAACTCATTGAGAGAGGATGATCATGAAAGCAGCATCATCTTAAAATAAACTTTACATCTCCTGAGAGAGGGGTCAAGCCGTAACACAGCAGGGGCAGAATTCAAGCTTTTACTCTAAGGGAGAGTGATATCCCCCCAACCACTGAGACAAGAAGAAGAGTTCTAGACAAAGCAGTATTATAGGCCATCAATCAATCAATCAATCAATCAATCAATCAATCAATCAATCAATCAATCAGAGGTTTGTCAAGCCCGGCTACTCACCCAAGAGGGTATCAAGATGCTGGGGGAGGGCGAGGGAGGGTACGGGGGGTTGCTAATCTGTTTGGGTGTGGAGGTTCAGTCAAAGAGCCAGGTCATAAGGTCCTTACTGAACTGTGTCAATGATACGGATTGCCTGAGGAGGAGGGGCAGGGTGTGCCAGGTCTTAGAGGTGAGGTAGGAGAAGGATTTGCCTCCAGTTAAGGTCTTGTGGATCCATGGGACGGAGGCCAGGGTGAGTGGAGTTGTCTGGTGGGTGCGTGAAAGGCGAGGTGGTGGTTCAAATATTCTGGTCCTGCGTCATGGAGAGCTTTGTAGCTGATGGCAGCCTTCCACCTTAAGGTATTTAGGAATTTTTATTTGTCGTAGTCCCGCTGACATATTGGAGGGTAATTTGAACCGAGCCATAGGGCAGCATCGACATCCCCACCATGGTCGCACTCCCAGATTTACCACCTCTTTCATCCAATGGCCCGACAACCCACCCCAACACCGTCTTATTAAGCCTTGGCACTTCGCTGTTATAAACGCAGTTTATACCTTACCAAGAACCAGATTCCAAACACTCCAACATTGCCCATTTTAGGGACCCCGAGACATAAAATGGGCACCCCTAACAGTATACTTTCACACTGGCATGCCGCCGGGATTCATACGCTTGGCAATCTTTACACGGACGGCACTCTGACACCTTTTGGCACTCTATCTCACGAAAACGACCTGCCGGCTGATCAATTCTTTTTAAATAATTTGATCATCTGATCCCTTACGTTGGCATGGGGAGACATAAATACTGAACCAGAAATACATTTGCTTATTCAGTATCTACATGTGCTGGGCAACGGAAGGCACATAATACATTGGCTGATGGGAGCTCTACTTACACACACCCTACAGCCTTTGACGTCTATCGGCAACCGGTGGGAGGGGGACAGGGGGTCTCCGTGGACTGACAATGAATGGGACAAGATCCTGGCTACTCCTACGCAAATACCACGGAATGCCAAATTCCGATTTATTCAGACCTACATCTCATTCATAGAGCATAATTATCCCCTGACAAAATTAATAATTATTTTCAGTTACCTAGCTCAGCTTGTCCTAGATGTATGCATATGGGAGCCACTTTGTTACACATGCTGTGGTGCTGCCCCACACTACAGTGATATTGGGAAGATGTGACGGCAGCATTGGCTACATACACTGATAGGCCCCAAATACACAAATAGGGAAGGCATTACATAAAGAGGAGATTGCGGGCAGACGTTAATACCCTATCGCACTGCGCTGGGACGAGATACTGTCAGAAGTAAAATGAATGGACCAGGACTCGGACAGTAACCATTTGTTAAATGGCGACAGAGAAGGAGAAGACACATCTCCATAAAATTACCTACGACTTCAACTATCCTTTTAATTTGATGTTCGGTGGGGTGGGGTGGGGATCCGAGATCGGGGGGTAAACATTCAAACTGCTAAAATTATTTACAACAATAAGAAATGAAACTGATGTGTTAGTTTGTTTTATTTTGTTTATTTTCAAATTAAAACACATTGCATTATAATATGTATTATATATTACACGGACCTCATATAATCGCACAAGGCAGATTGGACCATATATATATTGTGACAAGACATTTGGTGGAATAGTGTTAATTACGAATTTACTTGGCGGGTTTATGTATATTTACGGTAACTATTGCAAATGATTACTTAAGAATCTACTATATGCATGACACACCAAATTTTCTCCTTCAACCTGCAACTTGTTTATACTTCACGTTAGGAATGTATCGAGCAACATGTTTGATCCCATTGTATTTCTTTAAACCATATACCATGTGAATGTTATATATACACTTTAATAACTGGAGATAACAAAAATGCAAATAAAGAAATAAAAATAAAAATGGAGAGCTTTGTAGGTATGTGTGAGGAGCTTGAAGGTGCTTCTCTTGCTGATTGGGAGCTAGTGGAGTTGTCGGAGGTGCTGTGTCATGTGGCTGCGGCGGGGGATGTCGAGGACAAGTCTGGCTGCAGCGGTTTGGATGTTCTGTAGTTTCCTGAGCTGTTTCTGGGTGACGCCGACATACAGCGCGTTGCCGTAGTCCAGTCCATGGATCTTCAGTTTCTACTTGGAGTTGATTAATGTTCCAGCCACTTCACTTCTAAAAGAAAACAATACTCTTGCTAACTTTCAAGTTCATATTAAGATTATCAACCTGTCTTCAAGTGTTTCTTTTTTCACTTCTATAGAGGGTTGCAGCATTTGCTCTAGCAAAGGTGAGATAACAAAGGCAGGATAAAATAATAAATGCTCTGGGATTCCTTAACAATTTAGGGTTACCAAGTACATCACTTTCAGGTTTGTTTTTAGATATTTGACTATTTAACTGCAAAAAGATTTTGTTACATCCAGTTGCTGATCTCAAAGTGGTGTGCCTGAAGTTCCCCGAAGAGAGGAAGCTGGCTACTCAGCCACCCAGTCATAATTCTCTAATGAAATGACCACTGCTGCCAATGGCTGTACACAGCAGACTAATGAACAGTCTCCCTGCGAGCAACCCTGCTGGCTTTTTCATGTGTCACTGATCGTTAAAATGAATTTCCTCTTACTTGTTGATAAACGTAATGTTATCTCTCAATCTAGTTGCCGTTATTTATTTAATTCTATTGTATGTTACCAAACAAAGTTGTGTCGTCTATAATTCATTTAGAAATTAATATTCTTGATGTAGCCTTTTGGATCATTAGTTGTACGACCCCAGTTGATTTCAGGCACTGGTAGCTATCAGGGTGTGACATGCATCATATCTCAAATCATTATTGTTTTTTTCAATACATCATAAACTGTTTTACACTGTAAATCTGTTCAAAATAAAGCATCACTCCACAGTGAATATTTAGTCATTTTTGTTACACAAATGCAAAGTAAGTGTGTAACAAATGGTAAATATGTTGATAGATGTATAGTTGCAATCCCTTCTTCTCATTTGTACTGTAACTCTCAGAATTAGAGACTAGGGGCCTCATTTATGAAAAGTGACGCATCGCTGCGTGAAAACAGTGATGCGCCACTTTTCACTGCGCCCTCCCTGCGACTCCAGTGATGCGTCATATTTACAGTATGACGCATCATGTCGCAAGGAGTCACAGATACGTCAGTATTTCTGACGTATCTGTAGGCGCAAAAGTGACGCATCGCTGGAGTGTGTCACAAAAGTGACGCAACTCCAGCAATGTGTCCTTTCACATGGGGCAAGCCCCATGTGAAAGGGCCTGCGTCAGTCTTACGCCTGCTGTGAGGCAGGCGCAAGAAATTGACGCATTTGCACACTAGAAGTGGCGCAGTGAAATCTCGTAGATTTCACTGCGTCACTTCTACGACCCTTTGTTGCGTCAAAACGCCCCCCTTGCATACATTATACCTGGCGCAGGTATAATGTGGCGCAGGGGTTTACAAAGTGACGCATCTACCTAGATGCGTCACTTTGTAAATATGGCGCAACATGGCGCATGTTTAATGCCACTGGTGCGTCACAAAAAGTGACGCACCGGCGGCGCAAAAGTGACGCAGGGGCTCATAAATGAGCCCCTATGTTTTTTCAAGCTTTCAGTCTCCCATATATTTTACACAACAGGTTTTTAATGATAGGGAATTACAATTTGGAAAGGAGAAACAAAGAGGAGTGCACAAGTATATAGCACAAAATAAGAGGCAGGTGACCGGTCGGGAGGGATTATTTAGCAGGGAGTGAATCCAAATACATACTAAGCTTTGACACATACTGGGCTTCTCAGCAACCATCAGGAAGAACAATGGTCAGGAAGTGGGAAAAGTCCCGGCACGCCAAGAGCGTCACCCATCTAGAAGAGTAATTGTCTCCACATACTATATTTGTCACTCATCTCAATAAATAACACCCACCTGGAAGATCAATGGGTTTAAACAATGGGGTGAAGGAGTGACTTTACCAGGTCAATGAGATGAGTCAATGGGGTGAAAGAGTGATTTTGCCAGGGGAGCCTCTACGGCGCAGTAGGTACAGGTGGCTCCACAGCCATGGGTTCTTTGATTTTCTGCTTCAATGGGGCATTCCCAGATTCTATGAACCTCCTCCAGTGCAGCGCAGTACTCTGTGTGTCACTCCAGTGGTGCAGAGCCCTACACCACTGGGCGAAGCTCGGCATCCGTTGGGCCCGACAATGCATGGTCAGTGGGCACTTTCCTAAAGGAAGGGCTAGATTCAGAGAGCGTACCCTCACCTTATGACTCTTTCTCCTGGAAAATATGCCCAATGTTGTAGCTTCCCAAGATGTGATTGTTGTGAGCTCTGTAATAGTAGTAGGGGTGGGCGGAATTTGCGAAATTCACTTTCGCAAATTATCGCAAAAATGTTAAAAATCTCTGCAAACATGCGGAAATATCGCGAAGATGCGGAAGTTTTTTTCCCGCCCGTTCGCGGTATTTTCTGCGTGGTCGCGGTGTCGTACTTTGCAATTTGGGACCGCGTAGGAGACAGGGCCCTACCCCTGTCAATCCCGGTATTAGCGAACCGCGAATGGTCAATGCGGTATGTACAAGTGCTTTAAATAACGTTTCATTGATAAATGCACTATGTATGTTATGTTATGTTATGTTAAATTAAATTTATTAAGCGCACGTACGCCCGTAGGCTTCATGGCGCTGTGGAAGACTAGCAAAACATAACATGTGACAGAAAGAAAGAAAATTTAACTAAGGATAAGCTTGCTTAAAGAGCCAAGTCTTAAAAGCCTGTCTAAAGGCTAACAGATCTTCGTGGAGTCTTAGTGGCAGTGGCAAGGAGTTCCACAGGGAGGAAGCTAGGAAGTGGAAAGATCCTCCTCCCTGGCGTTGTTTCCTGATCCGGGGCACGACTAACAAATTCTTTTGGCCAGAACGGAGAGCACGGGAGGGAGTGTAACTGACCAGCAGGCAGCTAATGAATCCAGGGCCCTTACCTTGTAGAGCCCTGAAGATAATGCATCCCGCTTTAAATGCTGCTCTCTGCGCTACAGGCAGCCAGTGGAGACTGGCCAGTCCAGGTCTAATAGACTGCCACTTAGGAATTTTACAGATCAACCTGGCCGCTTGGTTCTGAACCAGTTGGAGTCTCTTGAGCTGCCCCGCCGGTAGGCCCAGATATAAACTATTGGAATAATCCAAACGGGACAGCACAAGAGCAATGATGACCTGAATCAGAGCAGGGTGGGTTAAAAGGTGGGCGATCTTCTTAATCTTGCGAAGTTGGAAGAAACTTGCAGATACCACAGTCCCTACCTGGCTTTTGAGCGAAAGATCTTCATTAAAAGTGATACCTAAGCTCTTAACTGTTTGGGATTTAGCTGGAGGATCTCCCATTTCTGGAGGCCAGAAGTGTGGTCCCCAATGCAGTTCACTCTTCCCAGGCAAAATCAGTTCAGTTTTGCCTGGGTTGAGTTTCAGATGATTTAGGCCCATCCATCTCTGAATGTGAACCATGACCTCCCGAAATTCGGTGGCAGCGCCAGGGGAGTCCAGACAGAAGATCAATTGCAGATCGTCTGCATAGTTAAAAATTAAGGCGCTAAACTTTTTTAATGAAAATAACAAGGGTCGTAAGTACAAATTAAACAAAAGTGGGGACAGGGACGAGCCTTGGGGGACTCCACATTCATTTTTGATTTTGGGCGCTGTAAAAGTTCCCAATCTCACTGCCTGGGTACGCTCCGAGATAAATGACTTCAGCCATCTAAGTGCCGAGCCTCTCAGGCCAGCCTGTTCGACACGGTCGACCAAGATGGTGTGGTCGACCGTGTCGAATGCGGCCGATAGGTCGAGAAGTACCAATGCTTGGTGAATGTCCCTATCTGCATTGCTTCTTAGTACATTCTGGACCGCCAGTGTCACCATCTCGGTTGAATGCCCTGGTCGAAACCCAGCTTGGTTATGCTCCAGATATCCAGTGGTTTCAACGAAGCTAGAAAGACAGCTAGCAACGTGTGCCTCCAGGATTTTTGATAGGAATGGCAGCAGGGATATCGGGCGGTAATTAGATGGATCGTGAGGATCAAGACTGGGTTTTTTGATCAGGGGAATCAATAGAGCATGCTTAAGTCCTGCCGGTACCTTTCCCTGGTTAAGTGAGTCGTTAAGCAGAGAGAGGATCCCGTGAGGGATAGAATGCCCAATCTCTGTAAAAATGTGGGGTGGGCAGATGTCATCGGGTGATCCAGACTTAACCCGTGCCAGGAGAGTTGAAAAAGTTTTAGCATCTATAGCAGGAAGGGTGTCTAATGTAGTGGGGTTATTAAAAATATCATCTAAAGTAGACGATTTAGGAGAGCTAGCAATGTTGCGTTTTATATTTACAATTTTCTCTCTGAAAAAATCATTCAGAGAGTCACACAACTTCTGGGTAGGGGCTATTGATGGGGCTGTCCTATCATCGTCACAGAGCTCGTTGACTATGTTAAAAATATCTTTAGTTTTATTTGAGGAATTTAAAATTTTTTGAGAAAAATAGTCAGATTTATGTTGGAGCAAGATTTTTTGGAACTCCTTTCTTGCGGTACAGAACACTGTCCTGGCTTGAGAGGAGTAGCTTTGTCTCCATTTCCGTTCCTTCTGTCGAACTCCCAGTTTAAGATCTTTCAGTTCTTGGGAGAACCATTTGTGTGCTTCATTTCCTCTAACATTAGGGACCCGTACTAAGGGGGCTGAGAGGTCAGCTGCGTTAAGTAACCAGTTAGACAGCGCTCTCTCGCTAGTGTCCAGATCATCGTACGATGGTGGTACGGTTTTGTTTAAAATGTCAATAAATCCCGGAAGGTCCATAGATTTCCATTTGCGGAATTCTTTGCTCTTGCATGGCTTGGGTTTGACATTTCCGCCTACTTCTAGTGTGAAATAGATGATGAAATGATCCGACCAGATACATGGGCTGATGACTGGATTGGATAAAGATAGATTATGCGTCCATATCTGGTCCAAACTGTGACCTTTCTGGTGAGTGGGTACGTGGATGTGCTGATTTAGATTCAGGTCTGTTAGCAAATCTATCAATTCAATATACGATATTATACATCACTACGTGGGTTCCATCTTAGAGCGGTGGCCATCTTATGGTTGCCCTCACATAGGCTACATATTATGAAGCAAATACGGGCCTTTAGAGCACATGTGCTTTCCTTTGACTTCTCTGTGACCTGGGCAGCTTGGCTCCGCTGCCCCAGGTCAGTCCGGTCTCACGAGCTCCCCGTCCCCTGGCCACCTGTGATTAGCATCAGGGCTTGACACACCATAAGGCCTTTTCATCCCACACGAGCCTCCAGCTAATCTCTTTCACACCTGACTGTTCCTACTTTATGGGTTGTTTTCCAAACAGGAGATGCTCGTGTTTATTGGGGCCTGTTGATATCTGATGTGGGATCTGAGCCTCGCTGGGTAAATAATTGTGGGCTGGCTTAACTGGAATGTGGGATGGTCATCATGACTCTGCCTTTTCGTTTGTAATGTATGCATTTATATGGCCATATCATAAAACAAGGAATGTATGCCTGAAGCAGGATATTTTGTATTTAAGGAGAAGCCCGTTTCTGTAATTTTAAGCAGTCTCCTGAGAACATACACGCTGTTGTACTTCTAGGATACCTGTAATTGGTCTGCAGCCAATAAACTGATCTTTGACTTCACCCAGAAGACTCTGTGTTTCTGTAGGTCTGAAACAGGAAGAACCCGAAGTCATAGCGTGTGTTCCCCTGCACCGCTGGGTTTAAAATTCCCAGTACTTCAGCGGCTTGCCAACTTACCCATGCGGTTGCTCGCGGGCGCGGCCATCTTGTTTTCACTTGTCTCGCCGTGCATGATCGCGAGAAGAAAGACGTGATGGCGCGATGCATGACTTTACTGCGGGCGTGAACTGTCGCGAGACAGGGCAAATGGTTACCAACAATCCAACATCTTGTGGAGAACGCGACCGGATCGGTAAAACTTGACGGCGAACGCGGGGATTCAGGTAAGGCGATCGCGCACATGCGAGAATGTATTATTTTACAGCACGAGCAAGCAAAAAATTTCCGGTAAAATGCGGATTGCGGAAATTTTGAAATTTTCGCGCTCTCCGCGGAACGCGAAAATGTCAAATTATCGCAATTTCCGCAATCGGAACAGAATTTTAGCCCAGGCCTAAATAGTAGCCAGCACAGTGTGTATAGAATGCCAGTATCCAGACACTCTAGGGCAAGACCAAAGCATGTGCTGAAATTCTACAGCATGAACCTGACATCTGGGGCAAGAGAGGTTTGCGGTTGCGTACATGCGGTTCAACTATGATGGAGTAAGGTATAGCTTATGAAGTGTCATATATTGTATATTTTTTATTCTTTCATATCTGGAGATGATATGAGGAGATTAACGTGCCTGCACCCATTCCAAGTCATGCAAGGGCCGACTTAAATCTTCCTCCCATTCGCGCCAGAGACAAGCTAGTGGGACCCCGGCATGCTCCCTAATCACTTTATAAATCCAAGTAATAAGGTGCCGACCTTCTCCCATGGTGTGCATCATATGCATTACTGCTTGGGTACGGGCTGTGCCTCAATCCCATCCCACAGTAATCTGAGGGCTCCGACAAAATTAATATGTAAAAGATACTGAACTGGCTGAATGTTATAATCCTAATATATTTGGTCAAACTACAGTAAATTAGTGTCTTGTAGCAAGTTCCCAACCATGTCGATAGACTGCTCGTGCCAGCTAGCCAACTGGTCAGGGGTAAAATGTCCCAAAGGGCCAGATAAACCCTGGAGAGGTGTAGCCAGTAAATAGGGAAGAATGTGTTTTGTGAGCTGCAGCACCCTTATCATACATTTCTTAGCCAACCATACAAGGAGTGTCCACGAACGGTGTAGTGTCACTGTGGGGTGTAGAATTGGTGTATTATATACAAAGGGAGGGGTCCTTCCCCTGTGATAGTTTCATAAAGATGGTTTCCTGATAACCATCTGGCTACCCATTGGAGTTGTGCATCAAGATAATATGCCTCAAAAGACGGCCCCCTTAAACCTCCGTTTCTCACAGGCAATTGAAACGTATTTAAGGCTACTCTACGTCTCCCGTTATCCCAGAGTTGAACCCAAGCACCCGATCCAGATTCACGAAGAACCAACATTGCCGAAATATTGGAGGATTGACAAAGTACTATAACAGACGAGGGAGGACGATCATTCTAGAAAGAGTGACTCTCCCTCTAAAGCTAGCGGGAACCACTACCAAAACAGCATTTGTGATTTGAGGGCTGTACTACCTGTTGAAGATTGCCCTCAAATAGGTCCTGCTGAGAGTTATAAAGACAGACCCCAAAATATCTAACCGCCGTGCTCGACCAAGTCTTAGCATCGCCACCCAGTGGGTTACCTGTAGTGAAGCTTCGCGACTAAAAAGGAAAATACAAGATTTCCCCCAATTCATCAGTAACTCCAGGGCTCGAGTCGGGGTACCACGCGGGTGGACGGCGTCCCCCCACTTATTTTACCGGGAGCTCGATAACTGGAGCAAATGGAGCCACACATTCACTCTTTGGCCTCTGGGGCATGATCGGAGCTCATTCAGAACGCTGCTCACGCGCTGGCTTCTCTGATGCAATCGCATCTAAGGGGTGAGCGAGGGGAGGCAATGAGTCTGATGGTGCAAGCCACCTTTCGTGACGTCACTTCCTGTTGTGACGTCAGCGTACCCCCACTTCTTTTTTAGGACTTGTGCCCTGGTTAACTCCGCAACTTGCTCAAAATCTCAGAAAGCCACTGCAATAGGGCCCACATCGCATGATGCATCACATAGACATAATAATACATCATCCACGTAAGGGGACACTACATGTTTTAATGTTTATTTTTAATGTTTATCTCTAATTGTTCAATTTTTCTTTTCATAAAGAAGAAAAGGTATCCAGGTATTCAAGTAGTCTTGAAGTTCATATAACTATAAGAAACATTGTTTATTTATAAGGGTGTTTGACAACAAAGTGTGTATTCAAATCTTATTTTTCCAAACTTCTTCGCGTGATACACATGACAATGTGTATGTTTCTTTCGCAAATTGAATTTGATACTTTATTATACACCTAATCGCCATTGACATCACGTTAAGAGAGCACTTTCACTTTAAGCAGTAGGTAACTTCTTGAATATGAGGCACGTCAGTCAGCATGTTCACTTGACGGTTACTTTGAACCGGGGTTTTGAATCCCCGGCGGGTATTCACCATCGAACGCGGATCACTTTTCATCACTTGTGAAAATAACGGGTGAGCCTCTAAAGATTCGAGGCTACGTCGAGAATTAGTCTAATAACTCTTTGCACATGGTGGAGGGTGTGAGAGCAGAGTTTTTTTTTATCCTCTCCGATTGTAGTTTCACTTAAATTACGGAGCACATTTCTCTTACATGAACAAGGCGCACAAACGCTTAGAAAGCGATGGCATGACGGGTCCAGATTTTTTTCGGCATGTTGGCATTCACAGCTTTCCTTGGTTGGCATAACATTGTACACAAATGCTCTGCATGTGACGGAATGACGGTTTTAGTTTTTCTTGAGTTGTTTTAAGCATGCTTAAATTCACAGTATTGCGCTACGCATGATGGACGGAATGCTGAATAAATCATACATTCACCCCCAGTCAATAGATCTGTGTTAAATCCATTGTTCCACTCGGGGAGACAAATGCAAAAAGAACAATTAATGGACAGAATGCATAACAATGTCATAGATTCATCCCAGTACAGAGATCTGGGCCTAAATCCATCGTTTTTTTTGCTCGCCATGCCTTTCTAGTTTGGACCCAGCCATATGCAAATCAGCCTTGACCCTGCGCCGAATGGGAACAGTCCCGCCCGAACTGCCAGGCCAGGTTCTCCCTGGACTGGAAACAAGCATCCTAGGACTGGTTTCGGACATACCGTCTATCATTTGTTTGCGTCGCACTTTTCACCCTAAGTGGGATGGGTATGCCGAGACGTGGGTCCCTTGCTCACTGTGCCACTGGATTCAAGCTAGCTTGGCTGATAAAGGGTAATGCCCAGACACCGGTCCCAGTATGCTTGTTTCCAGTCCAGGGAGGACCTGGCTTGGCAGCTCGGTCTGGTCTGTTCCCATGAGGCACAGGGTCAAGACTGATTTGCATATGGCTGGGTCTAAACTGGAGTGGCATGGTGAGCAAAAAAACGATGGATTTAACCCAGATCTTTTGACTTGGGGTGAATGTATGATTTATTTAGCATTTCGTCCATCATTTGTTTGCGTAGCACTTTTCACCCTAAGTGGGAAGGGGGATGCCCAGATGGGGTCCCTTGCTCACACTGCCACTGGATTCAAACTAGCCTGGCTGAAGAAGGGTAATTCCCAGAAACCGGTTCCAGGATGCTTGTCTCTGGTCCAGGGAGGACCTGGCTTGGTAGTTTGGTCTGGACTGTTGAAAACAAAAACTTAGGCTGCCCCTAGAGTGTGTTCCTACAGTTACCTACAGAGTTAGAAAGAGATGCAGTGCCAGTGGGGGCATCTCATTAAAAGTACCGGTCTGGCCTTACACACCGCACGGTGTCATGCTTCATCATCGGCTGTCCTTGCCCTCTAAAAACTTGGTTTGATAGGGGGCGGGCATGCACCTGATGACAGGGATGCACTTCTAAAGCTAAGTGATGGCCGTGGGGAAGTGATACGTGACTTAAAAACCATTACATTTGTCCATACACTATATTTATTCAGGGAACAAATGTACGGTAATTAAAAGAAGTGACCGGTGATGTGGGACATTATTCTCCCTTCACCGTTTGAAGTGTGGTCGACATGTTTCTGCATTTGGGTCCCCGAAGGGTACGAGGCATTCTTCAGGACCAAAGGGAAGGTCTGGACTATTCCCATTGGGCGCTGGGTCAAGACTGATTTGCATATGCCTGGGTCCAAACTGGAATGGCATGGTGAGCAAAAAAAACAATGGATTCAGGCCCAGATCAATGTACTGGGGTGAATGGCTGACATTGTTCTGCATTCTGTCCATCAATTGTTCTTTTTGCATTTGTCGCCCCGAGTCGAACGGGTATGCCCAGACGTGCGTCCCGTGCTCTCCATGCCACTGGAGTCAAGCTATCCTGGCTGATGAGGGCTGAAAGCCAGAAACCGGTCCTTGGATGCTTGTTTCCAGTCCAGGGAAGACCTGGCCTGGCAGTTTGGGCTGGACTCTTCCCATTGGGCGCAGGTTCAAGACTGATTTGCATATGGCTGGTTCCAAACTGGAATGGCATGGTGAGCAAAAAAAAATGATGGATTTAGGCCCAGATTCCTGTACTGGGGTTAATGTATGACACTTTTCTGCATTCTGTCCATCAATTGTTCTTTTTGTATTTGTCGCCCCGAGTGGAACGGGTATGCCCAGACGTGGGTCCCACGCTTCCATGCCACTGGAGTTAAGCTATCCTGGCTGATGAGGGCTGAAAGCCTGAAACCGGTCCTAGGATGCTTATTTCCAGTCCAGGGAGGACCTGGCCTGGCAGTTCGGGCTGGACTGTTCCCATTGGGCGCAGGATCAAGACTGATTTGCATATGGCTGGGTCCAAACTGGAAATGCACGGTGAGGAAAAACAAAAATGGATTTAGGCCTAGATCTCTGTACTGGGGTGAAAGTATGAGATTGTTCTGCATTCTGTCCATCAATTGTTTCAGAAATTCACAGTAATATCACGCGATTATCGCTTTTCATTTGTATGGTTGGAGGTGTTGAGGTCAGCAAGTTCCTCTCAGAGAAATGTATTCTTTGAATAACAGAGGTGTATGATGTGGAATAGGACATTTAAATTCATTGTCAGGACTGAGCTGGCTCTTGTTTTATTTTGTTCCTAGAGACCCCTGATGAACGGTCATCCTCCTCCCGAAATGCATTGGGTTGAATAACTCAATTTAATGGAGAATGTAATGTAAAGAAAAACATTAAATTCATGATTTAATCAGATGGAATCGGATCAAAGTGTTTTCTGTGAGATCAGAAGGACACATATAAATTTGGTGGAGAAACTAGCTAGTTTCAACATTAATGTGCACCCATCAGCCAGGGATTGGTCTCCCAAACCTCACATTTTTGACACTACATTTCCTCCATAGACTTGCATTTAAGCAAAATGAGGGATCATAAATGTGGCAAAAATAAGGATATTCGTCCGAGTAAGGTGGCCCCGGATGCCCAAGTTGTTATAGGTCGTACACACGCAGGACTATCCAATGGGGTTCAACAAACTGCTCATCACCCTGGGATCCCTACATCTGATCTCAATAACCTAGCTACTAATAACGATAAGTCAGATCTGGGTGCCCAGTCTAGCCTTACATGGTCCCATCCACAGCCCAAACAGCTAGCAATTTCTGCCTGTAGAGCACGGAATAATCAGTCTCCACTTGGCCAGGGTAACAAATGTAGGCTCCACTTACCCCCTGTTACATTTGGGGGTCTCTAGTTGGCACAGGTAGGTACGTGTGAAAATAGGGACCCTTGCCTCTAGTCAGGGTAAGGGGGTACACTCCTAAAATAACCCCTGCTCACCCGCTTGGTAGCTTGGCATGAGCAGACAGGTTTATCTCAGAGGCAGTGTGTAAAGCAGTTGTGACCACATACAGTAATCCAGTGACAACACTACAAATGGACACCACACAGGTTTTATATAAAAAATACGTATACTTTATATAGATTTACCACAAGACCATAAACGACAAAAATACACAATACTATTACTTTAAGATGGTAGTTTTTAGCTTAGGTCAGTTCAGTTCTTAAGATGCGACACTTTGCGTCAATGTACCTTACGATGCGTTGCGCTTCCACGACAAGTAATGTCACAGCAATGGGAATGCGGCAAAGTTCTGGTGCAAAGAAATGAAGACGTGAAGATCTTCCAGATGCAACACGCTTCTCCGGGGATGCGAGAAGTTCTTGGTTCGATGCGTGGACTGCAGCGGCGACACCCTTGTTCAGAAGTGCGACGGCAACAGCTCCAACTGCGACACTCTTCTCCCACGATGTGTGAAGCTTCTGCATGATGCGACAACTACAGTGGCGACATCCTTGCTCAGAAATGCAATGGCAGCAGCTCCGACGGCGGCGCGCTTCTCGGGGATGCGAGGCGCTTTCTCCGATCCTGTGCAATGCGACAGTTCCAGTGGCGACACCCTTGTTCAGAAGTGCGATGGCAGCAACAGCGACGGTGACACGCTTCTTCCTCATTGCGAGACTCTTCTCTCGATGCGGTGCAGTGCGACAACTCCAGCGGCGACACCCTTGTTCAGAAGTGCGACGGCAGGCAGCAGCGACGGCGACACCCTTCCTCTTCGTTGCGAGACGCTTCTCTCGATGCGGTGCATTGCGACAACTCCAGCGGCGACACCCTTGTTCAAAAGTGCGACGGCAGCAGCAGCGACATGCTTCGGCTTTGTTGAGTCGCGCTTCCAGCTCCCTGCGACACACAGTCCCTCAGGAGGCCCAAAACAGCAGCAGGCACTTCCAAAGAACTCTGGGGAGCTGGGTGTTGAAGTCTGTTGTCCCTGAGACTTCAGCAGGAGGCAAGCTCTGTTCCAAGCCCTTGGAGATCCTTACAAGTTGAAATAAGCACACAAAGTCTCTTCTCCTTCCTTTGGCAGTCAGGCAAACCACTGCAGGCCAATCCCCCAAGTAGCACTTCAGCTTAGGGATAGTCTCTCCTCAATTTCTTCAGGTTCCGCTCCTCAGTAAAGGTTTCTTCTTGTTCCAAAAGTGATTTAATTTCTTGGGATCAGGGTCCCAATATTTATACCCCAAAATCCTTTGTCCTCTGAGGGCAGAGTGGTCTTTGCTCAGTCCAAACCAGTTCTGGAGCACTCTGTTTACATAACTCCTTCTTTCCTTTCACAGTGCAGGGCAGAAACATCAGACACCCCACAGGAGGTGGAGCCAGCATTGTGGAGGGAAAGCACAACCCTGGAGCATTTTGTTGTCATGATTCCTTCTCTTCTTTCACAGTGCAGGGCAGAGACATCCGACGCACCACAGGGGGTGGGGCCAGCACTGTAGGGGGCAGGCACAGTCCTCTTCAGGTCCCAGGTGCAACTCCTCCCTCCCATCTAGATGCAGATCTCTCTATTCACCACTGGGTGGACTCACCCTGTCTCCTGGAATCCCCCAGCCCTGTCACTCAAACTCCAGACAAGGAATACACAACTTAGCAGAGGCAGGTTTGAAAAGTTAGACAAGAAAATACCTACTTTCTAAAAGTAGTATTTTCAAACACAGAATGTTAAAACCACCTTCACTAAAAGATGTATTTTACCATTCTGAGTTTAGGCATACTAAACTCGAATTTCTACCATGTTCTCTGAGTCAGTTAAGATTATAAACATGTAATAATCTAACAGCCAATTCTGGCCTATGGAGAACAGGTAGCCTTGCAATAATGAAAAACGAAAATGGCTGTAATTCACTATTAGGACATGCCACACATATCAGGGCATGTCCTACCTTATAATTACAATACACCCTGCCCTTGGGCCTACCATAGGGGTGTCTGATATGAAGAAATGAGAAGGTTTAGGGACTGCCAAGTGGGTGCACTTGCCCAGTCAGCATGACAATACCAGACTGCACACAGGCTCTGCAATGGCAGACCTTAGACACATTTTACAAGGCTGCTTCTGTGTGTGGCACAACCAGTGCTGCAAGCCCACCAACAGCATTTGGATTTACAAGCCCTGGGCACACTCAGTGAACTGTACTAGGGTCTGACAAGTAAACCAAATCAGTCAATTATGGAATCACTAATTCGTACAATAATTTACAATAGGGAGAGCATATGCACTTTAGCACTGATCAGTAGTGGTAAAGTGCCCAGAGTCATAAAACAGCCAACAACGGGTCCGATAAAATATAGGAGGAAGGCGAAAAGTTCAGGGATGACCTTGCAAAAAGGGTCAAGTCCAACACCCCCCGAGGCTAACCCCCTGTAAGCTGAGTTAGTAGGGGGCCCTTTTCTGAATGACAATAGAAACCAGGCCCCGGATGAACTGATTTGCAAAGTTAAATTCTGGTGCTCAAGGTTGTCGGATGGCATGGTTAAAGCAGCATCACACATTATTATGGCTAAGCAAGTGGGGTGGGTCGGACAGGGTGTGAAGACAGTTGATGGAGATTGTGTTGTCGTCAACTTTAATCAGGCTAAGGTAGCTTGTTTATTGTTTAAAGAGCTTGGTAATCTTGGTTTGGGTCAGATTAGACCACTTCCCCTGGTTTTTTTTACCGCCCACCATTTAGAAACCTAGCTGAGTATTCTATATCTCTGCGTGGTTATCCCACAGAAAGGACACACATAGGGCTGGGCAGCACACGCTTGTTAAGACAGAATAACTTGCCCAATCAGAACCCAAATCCACAATCTACAAGTTTGTTAACATTTGGGACCGTCCCAGGATTTAGACCATCGGGGAACACATTAGAATTGGCTAATAGATTTTTCCATTTGAGCCAGTTGGATGCCAATGATTGACTATCAAGTCATACCCCTATATTGGCTTAGACCCACCCGAGTCAGACTATTCCTAGCCTGAGCACCCCTATAAGGGTTGTAGAAAGAAGGGCAGAAAGTTTGAAAATTTTAAGTTGTAATTTAGCTGGCCTCAAGAACAAGTGTGATGACCCCATGTGGCTTAGGCTGGTGAGGGAACATGATATACTGGGATTTCAAGAAACTTGGGAGTCTGAAAATGTATTTTGGTTGGACGGGTACACCACTAATATGGAGGCTGCGCGACCATCGGTTGCTGGCCGCTCGAGGCGCGGCCTATTAACATTGATTTTTTTTAAAGTGAGGGGTAGTCACTGTAAACTGCTAATTGTTTAGCGGTCAAGATTAACCCTCCATTTGCTCAGTAAATAATTGTTCTTAACGTCTATAATTCGTTTCAAAAGACATCCATAAATGAACACTTATGCAGCCTAAATCACTTTTTAGATTTATATAGGTAGAAGCAAGTTACCCAGTTTTCGATTATTTTACTTGGTGATTTTAATATTCATTTGCGTAATAAAAAGTTCCAGGTCTCTGATGAATTTGGACAAGGAGGTAACTTAGAGACTCACTTTGAACATTCCTCTCAAGGGGGATATTTAGAGGATGTTCTAGCTGACTTTGGGTTGGCTCTCTCAAATATGGCAAAAGTTGGCGTGGGCATCCCTTCCTTTAAGGGCAGGGGCATGTTTTCCACTATTGACTATATATTTGTTAACACAACTCTAATTCCCCTTGTGCTGGATTCATATCAGTTTAAGAGGGTGTTTAAAGACCACAGATGTGGTGGAGATTAGGGCCTCAGCCCCATAATAAAAACCAGGTATCAAGGTCACAGGTTGAAATGGGTTAAGGTGGTACCAGATCTTTTTTTAAATGATTTGTTAAACACCGTAGGGAACGAGATAGCCATCTGTCAAAACAGTACCATGGGGGAGTGGAGGTTGCCGCAGCTTTTGACGGGATTTGTAAGCAGGTAGCCAGTGCTCTCTCCCTAGCTAACAAAGGGGGCATTCACAAGGAAGAGAGGTGGTTTGATCACAACTGCACAGTTGACCAGCAGAAATTATTATGTGCCCTGAAACAAAAACCCCAGGACAGAAATGTAATAGCTACGGCAAGGCTAGAGTATAAGCGGGTACGGCATATACGCAAATTGGAAATGAAAGAAGAAGCCTGGGACGAACTGTTGTCTGTTGACGTGATTAAGAATAGCGCAAAAATTTGAGGCATCGTCAACAGACCTCTCTTCTCTGGTCTTGAAGGTAATATTGTTGAGTGCAATATCCCAGAAGAGCTCTGGTTTAATCATTTCAAACATATCTATGGTGACAGCCTGATCAGGTAAACACAGGGTCCACGTGTTTAACTGCTGTATATAGCCTGAACTTTTCAGAACAAGAAGTGGCTGCTGCCATAGCCCAAATTACTGGTAATAAAGCTCCGGGCCCAGATGGGGTCCCAGTCGACCTTTTTAAGGCAGATATTCCTCTATGGGCAAAGCCACTGACCAACGTTTTAAACACTGTATGCCAAGAGGGAATGCCTAAGTCCTAGCCTACATCAATTATTGTCCCGGTTTTTCAAAAAGGAGAGAGAGGGAATCTGAGGTGTTACAGGCCAATATCATTGATTAATTCCACGGTTAAGGTGTTGGGGAGAGTGATTCTCAGCAAATTAACTGGATGGATTAATGAATGTGGTGTCCTGTCAAACCTTCAATATGGCTTTCGGAAAGGCAGAGGCACCTTGGATCAGTGCCCTAACCTCTATCTTTTAATAGGAAAATATACAGTAGCCAAGAAAGGGACACTTCATCTTGCTTTTATGGATCTATCCTCGGCGTTTGACCGAGTAAATAGATCCAAGCTCTGGGACCTGTTGTTAGCAATGGGCATGGATAAAAATATTGTGTATTTCTTTTCTGATCTGCACAGGGATCTCTCGGCAGCAGTAAGGTTCGACCAAAATGGTAACCTAATGCAGAAGATAGATTTCATAAGAGGAGTCAGACAGGGCTGTATCCTGACTCCCTTGTTATTTACCCTTTACATTAATAATCTAGACTCTGCCTTGTGTGGAGCCAACAAGGATATCCCTCGCGTGAAGAATCGATCGATCCCTACATGGCTTTACACAGACAATGCAGCCCTACTGGCTCGCCCAGCTTTGAGGGTCCAGCACTTGTTGTACTCCTTTGCCGATTTTATGGGCTCTCTGGATCTAAATGTACATTTTTCCAAATCACACAACATGAGTATGGGAGCAAAGCCAAGTAAATTCAAAACGTTTGGTTGTGACGGTAATGAAATAACCAGGGTCACCTCATTCCCGTATTTAGGTGTCTTATTTGATGATAGAAGCTCATGGGTCCCTCAAAGGAGGGCGAAGAGAAACGCTATGGCAAGATCTACAAGTGTGGTACTCGATTTTGCCCAGAGGCTGGGTGCCAAACCCGTGCAGACAATGCTAAATATATAAATCTAAGAGTATTGCTATGGTTCCGAAATTTGGGGTCATAAAGACTGTACAGAGCTCCAAATTGTGAAAAACACATTTTTAAGAAGTTTGCTCTCAGCCCCCCAATCCATAACTTTGTATATAAATCAATGAAGAAGTGGGTATCGGCTATGTGGCTGACATAATTAAAATGTTCCCTTTTCTAAAATGGATTTCGATCTGGTGTAACCCAGAATTAGTGCTAAATCAAGAGGTCATTCGAGACTGCATTGCACTAGATAGGGCTAGTAGTATCCCATGGCTGAGACATGTGAAAGTACAGCAAGGGTGCTAGGCCGCCCAGAGGTATTTGATAATCCAGAAATAATATGCAAAAAAGACCTGGTGTGGGCTAGGACCTCATTTTTACGCTTAGCGTCTGCAGAAAGAGAGGCCACAGAACTATTGAAACCCACTGTCCGTGCTCACCAGATTTTAAAAACCTCTTATTTTATGGAGCCCTATTTGGAAATAGTCACTAAGCCTCAACACCGTTTTCTCTTGACGAGACTGAGGTTTAACTCTTTACATTGTTTATTGGCTGAACCTTTGGGCTGGAGTAAGATAGAGGATTTGGGACCTTGCTCATGTGACAGTTTTTCAAGGCAAGATACTTTGCACTTTGTCATGTTTTGAACCACTATTTGCAGATTCGCAAGTGTTTTATTTTTCCAATTTAAAGGACAAAGGCATCCTGCAGGTCAGGCCGGCCCTAACATATCTGCAGATATTGAATAGCCCTTGGGAAATTTTTAATATCGCTAGCTTTTTAGTAGCTGCAGTCAGAGCAAGGAAAAAAGGAAAGAATAAGAGTGTGGGCTCCTGGGATTCGATCTTTTAAATGTATATCTATCCCTTAATTGTGAAATGTTTTTTCTTTATCCCATATGTATTTTACAATGTAAGAATGTTTTTCTCAGTAGGTGTTGGTCTCTTCTTTTTCAATGTGTAACAGATTCTCCCCCCTATAACATGTATTTTATACCTCATCATTGAGGTTTAATACACGTATTTTATCTATGATGGATTCTGTGTAATATTTGGATTTTATGTGATGGGTATTTCAACATGCTTTTATGGTTTTGAATAATCGAATAAAGTGATTTTGACTGACTGACACTACATGTACCACATCTTCCAGAGGGATGCCACAACATCGTCCCCCTAATCATAGTCTCAAGAGTAAAAAGGATAGGAGAAAGAAGACACCCCTGCCGTGTTCCACGGTGTACAGAAAATTAGTTTGAAATTAACTTCCCTACACTCACTCGTGAAGAAGGGTTTGTATATTATATTATGCGTAGGCTAAGAGACGCCATCCCAAATCCATGGCCCTTAGAACACAAAGCAGGCACTCCCATGACAGGGAATCAAAGGCCTTTTCAAGATCTAATATAAGACATGCCACTTGGTGGTAACAAAGAGAGGCCTGGTCCATAACATGAAAGAGTAATCTGATATTATTTGATGTATAACACCCCGGTACAAATCCATTTGGGTCTGAATGGATAAATGTAGGCAGAAATTGCACATAACGATCTGCTAGTACTTTCCAGAGGATTTTACAATCTGAACCTAATATAGCTACTGGCCTGCATGAAGAGAGCTGAGTGGGATCTTTATCCAGTTTGGGCAGGGGCACCAAAAGGAACTCTTGTAAAGAATTAGGAAACAAGCCTGTGGTAAGCGCCTCATTGTAAATTTCAACTAATTTGGGGGCTAGGAGAGTGTCAAATCGATCACAGTATTCTAACGGTAATCTGTCCAAGCCAGGGGTCTTATTTCTGGCCAGATTATGAATTGCACTCTTCACTTTCTCCATAGTGATCAATTAATGAAGCTCCTAACGTACAATAGGAATGATGGATGGTAAAGATAAGCTGACTAAGAATTGTTGGATGGCCTCCCCAGGAGGCGCAGGTAAAATTCAATATAACACATAATAATAGCTGCTAACAATATGCCCACCTGAGCATGCATGCAGAGCTGGGCCTCCATCCTGTTCAATTTCTGTGATTGGTGGACTAAGTACATCTTGGCAAACCAAGCAAGCAAGGATGCGCCCAGGTTTATCTCCTGTTGCATGAATTAAAGTGGTGTATTCTGTATAATTATAGCAGCGGACCTGTTCTGTCAGTGCTGCGTAACGTACTTTAGTGTCAGTCAAAGCGTTATGGGTATGGCAATTGTCCATGCTCAGAACCTTCTCCTCTGTGGATTTCAACTCAACTCTCTGCAAACCGAGCTATATTCTGCATAAAGAAGCCACTGGTTACCACCTTAAAGGAGTCCCATTCTACAGCCCGGGTAGTTGCAGTAGCGTGATTATCTGTGAAGTAGTTGGTAATATCTATGCGCTCAGCCTCATCGAAGGCCGCATCATCTAATGTACATTTTGAGAGTCACTATGTAGGAACCGAGGGATGTGGCACACCCCATCTGATGTTTATAAAATGGGCCACATGGTCAGAGATCACTCACCCTAGATATTCGGAAAATGCCATCCGCGGGATAAGCTCTGGGGAGCAGAGAAACACGGTCTAGTCGGAAGTAGAGGTTATGTGCAGCCAAGTAATGAGAATGAAGACGACTTTTATGAGTTCTCTATGCATCTAAGAGGGGTCACTGCCATGAATGCTGATGCGCTGGGGCACCGAGAAGCGGAGGGTGTGTGCGATCAAGGGAGAGATGTACGAAGCTATCATAGTTCCCCCCCAATATTCACAGGATACCCACTCATTGCACTAGGACAATGTAGTACAAAAGCCCCCTTGTTCAGAGTTTAGGGCATGTTTACATTCTAAAACAACTGATTGATTGTCTAGTCGGCCTTCTGATAACATATATCTACCTTCCCTATCAATCTCCGCTCAGAGACATTGAAAGGGTGTTCCTTGGACGGATACATAGTAAGGCTCCCTGTGCATAAGAGGAGTATATTGTACCATAAATCTAGCACCACCAGCGCTTACTCAGCCGGTGTAGCTCAACATCAATGAGGTGGGTCTTTTGCAGGAAACAGATATACACCTGATGTCGTTTTATGTATGCATATGTGGAATGACAATACTGTGCGGAGTGCAGTCCCCGTACATTCATGGTCAGGAATCTAGTGCTACGGTGATGATCTAAGTTGCCTTTGCTAGTCAGGTAAACAGCCCCCTGCCCCACCATCCATCCCATCAGCTCCCCCTGCATTTGTTCATGTGTGTAATTCTGTATTGCTTGTGCTTATAGGAAATAAGAATGGGGTATAACCAATAACTATCCAACGAAAACCAGAGCCTGCAGACAAAAAACTGCACAAACAAACGTGTACTAATAGCTTACACTCAAAATGGGGGTTAGTGACAATTCACTGTGTAGTGATGAAACTCGAAGAGGGGGTGGTGACCAGCAGATCTGAAAACTATATTATGCTACATGTGCATAAGTTAATATAGTACATTATACTCAACAGGGTAAATTCTGTATGCCCATGAATCTTGGGAATTGGAGTATAATAGCAAGTCCTCCGCTGTTTGTGGCGTGACAATAGAGCCAATGAAAAGCACCCCATGACTCGAACCCTCAGAGGTTAGCTCGTCATCACTTGAGACTTAACTTGTGTCAGTGCGGTGTAAGGGTGTGGGATGACGCAAAGCATAAGCGGCCTCTATGGTAAGTCTTGGCGGTGAACTCTGCTCTGCTTGCTGAGTTTGCGGGGATTTCCGCACTCTGCTTTACGTGGAACTCGCAGAGTTTTTTCCCTCGCTCACATTAGCCAACGTCAAGTTGGCGAGCCCAAGCGAGTAAAATCCACCTCCCGGCGAGATTTTTCCTCATTCGCGATTGTTAACATCAAGTTGGCGAGCGAGCATGGAAAATCAACCTCCCGGCGAGATTTCTCAACACAGGTGGTCAGATTTCGAGTGGTCGTGAATGCTCGCCACTGCCCGCGTTGAGAAACTGCTCGTGTTGAGAAAGCTGCCTCTCGAGTAAAAATCTTCTCGAGCAGCAGAAAGGAAAAACAGCGCCTGCTTGCGCTGTGCATGATGCCCTTCGCGATGATTGTACAGTGCAGACAAGCACCTGGCACTGAAAATCACCGCGAACAGCATTTATCCAACGCAGTCCGGTGCTTGCTGAGCTCCGGGTAGCGCAGCTGAGGTTTTTTTGCAATTCGTGGAGTTCCACGTAGCAGAACTCTGCGAACTCCACCCAGGCTTGGATGGCAGATTTTTGGCTCTGTCACAACTCATTTGGGGATGGTAATCTGGTATTATCCCTAGCTTTTTTGCAAGTGCTGTTTCCTTGGCCTTTTCGCTGACCACGATGTGATGCTGCGGTGCTATGTCTGAGATGTTACATTCAGTTTCTGTGACCCTGCAGGCTAGCTTCCTTTGCCCTTCATGAAGGAGGCAAAAGTCTGCATGGATCTCTCCAAAACGCGACTCAGCCGAGGCATGCGAAGCCTCTATAGCTTATACTAAGACATCAAACTTATCAGTAGAATCGTGAGTTAGGTGGCCATGCACAGACCTTTGGTTGCAACGGTCTGGTGAATGCAGCATTGGCGACGGTGGCCGGGATTGGCCTCTTATGTGCTTTGATTCTAGCCATGGTGTTTGGATTCAGCTGTTGTGCCCTTCGTAATCTACTCTTCGTAATTATGTCAGTGATATCAGCTTTTAATATAAGTGATGCAGTGGATGACGTGTTTCCAACAGCTGACTTACTATTAAATATTTAAATGCTATAAGACTTTGTGGATTCCTATTGTGTACACTTTTTGGATCCAACGGTAGGCATACAGCGAGCGAATATAGCGGCAATACGCTTTATTCAACAATAGCATGTTTCTAATGCGTACTCCTCTTCTATGCCATTTGTGGCATACTTTGCTGGATCTGTGCTTGCAGTTAAAGTCACCATTTACATTTGGCCCCCTAAACATATGCAGCACTTGGATTCCCTATTCGTAATCGCTGCCTGCTTGTCACTCCTGAATTCTTCCTTATGCGCATTGCTAAATGTGCATTGTATGCGACATGTTACTTAGGCGGTCCAATTGATGTGCAGAATCAGGCATGCAAATTCAACGCTAAGTGTTAAAAGTGGTATGTAGCAATGACAATACTACAGTTGCACAGTTTCAGCACAGACGCCCTCCACCTATCTCCACATGCAATTGTCACCTAGATACACAGTTACAGCTCTATGCCACTCTCCACCTTACCCTGCGCTTTTCTTGACTTTTAGACACACAGATTCAGCCTTATGCTGCTCTCCAGCACATTCTGCGCTCGTCTCAAAAAGATCTTAGCCCTTCGAATGAAACTGTCATTATTAACATGGGTCTTGCCGCACATGCAATTGTTATTTTTTAACATGGGTCTTGCTCCTGGTCATATTTGCTTCAGCATCCGCGTCGGTGCTGGACTTATTCAGAAGACTCTACGTATTGTAACATGTAAGGTACTTGAGGTGACAGTTACCTCATCAGTTCACTCTGCCAGAATCACGGAGGGGCCCATCAGGCTCATTTAGGACAGAGGATCTCACCTTATTAGCCTGCAAGGTGACCATTTCACCATCAGCTCAATTCACCTGACCTCCATCTGTGCATCTCTGACAGAGTCTCAAAGGGGCCCATCAGGATCATTTGGCTCAGAATATGTGGCTTGCGGAAAGCACTTGACAGGGCCATTAAATGTGTGCACAGCTCTAAATTGTTTTAAATAGGTCTGTTTATTAAAGAGAGTCCACCACTTTAAGAAGGAGTGGCAAACTCTCAGGCTGATGGAAAACAGTACCAGGTAGGCGGAGTGGCAGTTGGGCCCTCACTCCGCCCCTCTTCACAAAATGGCTGCAGACACAGTCTTTTTCAGCCGCGGATGGACTCCAGGCCTCTCCAGTTGCCATCTTCCCCAGCCACAGATCAACTCTGGGCCTCTCTGGCATCCTCGGGGCTGCAGGCTGCACACGCAAAAGGGTTCCGCTTAAACGGCTGCCTCCCAACAGATATGACGTCGGTCTGAATCGTTCAATGGGGAGATTCCCCCGGCCTGAGTCTAGCTGTAGAGTGGCCTAATTAGCCTGCCATACTCGGCTACGGCTGTTTTTACCTCACAGGGATGTTACTGTAACCCCTGACCGACTACTCGGCGTTCACTGGCCGGACTTTGAGAGGATCAGTGAATGTTGCTAGATTTGCCGTTTGGAGCCGATCTAGCCAGTGACCGCCATGAATGGTGGCTTAACCTTGCTCCGTGACATATGAATCATGTATTCCTACTAATATTCACGTCAATTAAACTAAGAAAAACATTCTTCAGTGTTCAATGTTGAACATGTGAACACAGGCTCAACCAGTTCTGTTATTAGAGAATCTAGATACATGACTTGTATCTGGAGGTTCCGATATTTTCCATGTGTCAATCATGATGTTATGAATCCTTTCCTTCTGCGTCATAACTTGAGGCCACCATGGTTTCTCACTATTTACCACCATTAATTGGTGACTCGTAGATATCACTTTCTGTGTAGCATCTGTCCAATGTTTCTCCTATGTCTCAAGCACGTCTCAAGCAACGACTAGAAGCAGTCAGTAAAGGATTCATCACTTTGTGTTTTTGAAGCCCTAAGTGTGATTTGTTTGCCCAGAAGTGGGTCACTTGCTCGCTGTGCCACTGGAACCAAGTTATGGCTAGCTGAAGAGCCCTAATAAGGGCAAAACCATTACTGTGTTCCTTTTCAGGGAGTACCTGGCCTGTCAGTTCGGCCTGGACTATTCCTTATGGCTGATTTGCATTTGGGTGGCTTGGATTAGGATGGAGCCAAAGAGGCTGAGATTAATTCAAGCATTCCATCCATCAGTTTGTTTTTTGATGCCACTCACATAACAGCAAAATTAACCAATATGCTGATGATACACAACTCTACTTGAAAGACTCCTCTGCATCAGACAGTCAACATCTCAACCACTGCTCCTGCATCATCCAGACCTGGATATCCAGCATGTACTTGAATCTCAACTCAACCAAAACAGAATTCCTGTTATTTGCCAAGAAAAACAATGAAGATACAGAACAAACCTGGCTCAATTAATGGCCCTTGACAGCATCAAACTCCAACTTTCACCGATTGCCAGGTTACTGGGATTCACCCTGGACCCCAACCTCACATTCAAAGAATACAAAAAACTGTTATGTATCTTAGGGGCATACACTAAGTCTAATGGTTTAGATCCCCTAATCCTATAACACAAGGACCTAGTTCAATGTGCTATGAATGGGATAAGCAAGTCTGGTTTACTGCAGACCTGCGCTCTGCTCCATTTCACGGAGGAAAAGTACTTTCTGGTAAACAAAACAGTCCCTTTCTCAGGGGTGCAGTGGCATTTGGGAAACCCACTTTGTGTGCGTAGATAGTCACACTCAAACATCCATGCTAATAATGACACAATGTATATTGAAAAACATTTATTGCTGTAACCTTCTACTTAGTACTCGCATTGTGACAACAAGACATGTGCATCAAATAACCTTCTTAATTCGGATGTGATTATTATGCAGTTTGGGTGCATTCATATTTTAGCACCCTATGTCAACTTTTTTTAGTTAAAAAGTTGCCTGTAGTTTTTGGTAAGTCATCGCATTTTTTGAAATCCAAATAATTGTTACCCAAAGTACTCCAGTTCAAACTACTTCAACCTTAAATGCAAGTAATTGTTACCCAAAGTACTCCAGTGCAAACTACTCCAACCTACACCTAGTGTTTGAAACATTACTAAAGTTATCAAGGAGTTCTTAAAAAATGAATTATTATTGAAAAGGGTAGGAGGGTTATTTAGGGTTCTATGTAAATTCCTCGTGTGTACGCATTGTCAGTCTATAACTGAAAATTGTAAATGGGAACTGTCTTGGAAGAAACATAACATGCCCAGTCGAACCAATTTCCCTCCCATGAATTAAACTTTGTGTGATATAATGCAGATGTATTTTGAGCTGTAGCATGGATATTTTATTGGGACTTTAACAAATGGCTATTTTGATGATGTGTTCATCCTGAGGTTAAAATAAACTTACAAACTTAAAGGGTTAAAGTGTGTAACACATAACATTCCCACTGACAGGCTGTCAGTGTAATGCAGTTGCTCAGCAGAAGTACAATTTAGTTGCAGCTAGACTCGGTCTTAATTTTGCTTCAGCCCGAGTAGTTATTCAGATAAGACTCCTGAATGTGTTGCTTTGGGTGTTTACATTAGGGTCTGTTTGTGTGGATGCGGTCTGTGCTTTCACTCAGAGAACATTTTAAGGCCAACCTGAGCCATAGAGGGTGTATGATGCCATCATGGGATATTGAGACAAGAGCTCTTTGAAACCCATGTGTGAGTTGACCAGAATACTCTAAGGCACTTGGCAGAGTGCAGAGTTTTATTATTAATAGCCCAACCAGTACCTCCCACATGTTGGATCACGTGGTCCTAGGTTACATAATTTTGACCGGAATTGGAGTCAGACACCTTCTTGCATTAATGTGGTGCTGTGTGGCGAGAGACGCAGCCCGCTATGGGAGAAAAACGGGTGATCCAGCAGCCTCCCGAGTTGAGTAAGATTGATTATCGATTTACCCGCAAGCAATTACAGTAGTGATAAGCGGGAAGGACTCAATGTGTTGTATAGAGCTGTTCGGAGAGATGTACACCCTTTGAATGGGACTTATGCTTACTGCAGTAGTGAAAGGGTTTAGCTACCACAAAGTTGATATCTCAGTAATCGAAGCCTAATGCAAAGGTAAAAGGGAATGAAAAAAGGCAGGAGTATGCAATGTCCGTTTTGATCCTAAGGCATGATTATTCCCAGTATATTCTAGTAGGTTTGATGATATTTGTGAAATGACTTATGACCACGTAAAAGAAAGAAATGAATAAACCAGGAGCTGTATTATACAAAGGGCCCCAGGGGCGCAACGGGCATTTGTGCCCGCTTAACACGCCCCAGGGCACTTTGGCATCACAGAAGGGGACGCAGACCCTTGTGTGGCCCCTTCTGTATTACAGAAGACAGATGATAGCCAGCGCTATCATCAGAGGGTGTTCCCTCATTTGCATGGATGCATGGCCCCATGCAAATGAGGGAAACGCTCTGCCTCTGTGCCCGTGCCGTATTATAGACGTGGGTGCAAAGGTAAAGAAGCTGTCAGGAGGCGTGCTGATAGTGCACAGGTGGTGTACCATCAGAGTGCACCTGATGGAAGCCCACTAAGGGAGGTGAAGGGGGTCCTATTAACCCCCTACACATCCCCTTGCAGACGAGTGCAGTCACTCACTGCACCCGCCTACAAGGGAATCTCTCATCCCTGCCTGCACAGAGTAACACAGAAGGCTGCTTCAAAGCCACTCCCTATTTCACTTGAGAGCGCTGCCGCCAGCAAGGGTTTGCAGCTGCCCTGGAGGCAGCACATTCAATCTAATACAGCACACTCTCCTTGTTAGCGCCAAGTGCTCCTTCCGACAGGTGCGCCGAGTACTAACAAGGAAAATGCACCGCATTGTATAATGCAGCCCCAGGTACGATGAAAAGGAGTCACTGTCCTCAGCATTTTGTATGTCATATTTATTACTGCTTGAGAAGGCAGACCTATGGCCGTTTCTCTGTATTAGACAAGAATGCAGCATGCCCAGGTGAGGATGACAAGTTTTCAACATGATAGAAGTTCATGGGTTGCGACTAATCTAGCATGAAGGAAGGTGTCTCGTGAGATGTAAGAGCTAATGCATAAGTCCGTATGGGACCAGAAATCTAGAAGTATGCATTATCTCATATTTTATAGTAGAGACAGCATGCAACAAAGTATGTTTCCATCTTAAAAAATAAATATGGTTGAGAACACCTTTCTTTTTGTGTTTCTGAAACAGAAAACCTGCGATTTAATAACTGCAGTCAAGGGTAAGAAAGGCAACATACTGATCAATAATATTTACAGTTGGCTGTGAGTTCCCCAACGGCCCAGGATGTGCTTTTGGACTTGTCAGGTTCAGTTAACGTAAAAGGACTCATTATCAAATCACTCTGCAATCATTCATTTGTAAGATATCCAACGAGAGGATTCTACTGGTGAGAGTTATTCAATATAATTTCTGTGTCTCATTGACAATGTGCACATAGTTCAGTTAGGGAAAGAAAGGAGAATGTCCTTCTTTCTGTCAGTGAATTATAAACATGCCATAGGAACGTTGAGGTATCTGTCAGTCACTGCAGGCTGCCATCATATGATAACTGACAGAGTGGAGGCACTGGATACTTAGTGAGATGATTTCTTAGAAAGAATCTACAACTTGATATTAGAGGTGTACGAAATTCACGTAATTTGCTTTCACGGAATTACGTGGCATTGAGGAAAAATGACATGAAATAGCAGCATAATTACACTGTGAAATGCATGTTGTGCCAATTATTGACACAAGAACTCATTTTATGCGAAAAAAATGGAAAACGTGCAAAAAATGTCTAAAAGTTGTCAGAAACCACAGCTGGCCGTGCTCTTGTTGATGTTGTTCCTTTACTATAGTTTTCCCCTGAATGGAACTGTAATTATGTACTGTGGCGTAATGTCAACATTTCAGGAATTTTGCATAACAACTGCAATCCGAAATTCCCAAAATTATTTGATCTATGCTGGAGAAATTTACATTTCTCCCAGGCCTACTTGATATGTGCTGCAGAAAGTAGAACAAAGAAGGACTGACTCTGGGGGCTGCATATTGTCTGGAAGTTTAAAGCACCGGTACTGCCTGCATATCATAATACTGCAACCTGCACTGTGAATTATTACAAGCAGCAAGAGTACATTAATTAATTTACATCAGACATTTTGAAATTTTCGCTTCGGTGTTAATGCATACATTTATGGAGATTGCATTGAGAGCTATTTCAGACATACCAACATTTGATGTGTAAGTTATAGCACGTGACACAAAATAGGATACTGCCCTGTGTGTTTGTTGACATATACTTGCATAGTGGAAATCCGGGCCAAAAACATGAGCCTCAAAGAAGCATTTGTTAGTTTCATTAAAGCATTCAACATCACAGAACTCAAATGTGTTTGCGTAATAATAGGAGATAAGCAAGTGCATATTGGAAGCAGTGGAAAAAGTCCCCGTCGGAAAAAGGATTATGCATCTCAGGAAATACAGGAAAACATAGGTGAAAACTTCAATCAAATGTACTTGCTGGACTTTAAATTCATGTCGTCTGAATTGCAATCTTTGCAACAAATGATCGGGGGAGGGGGGCAGGGAGGAATGCGGAGACAGAATGAGCCTGGTGGGCAGTGGGGACATGTAGGTGGGAGATTGGGAAGGAGTCAGGGACAGGCGGGGTGACAATTTGCTTCATATAGTAATTGCTCATGTTTTACTTGTGATCAAGTAGGGCAGTGGACATGACACACCAAATCTACTTTAGGGTTCGCACAAACAACCAGAATACTTACATTTCCGTCCTCCGCCATCAAGTCAATAATATATCCCATATTGTAGCATAGCCCAAGTGGAGCCAACTGCTCTTTAAATACTCCAATTCCTGCCAATAAGAAAGTTCAGTGCATGAAATGGGTTTCTAATGGAAAGCCCCTCTCATGTCTGATTGATACTGGTGTCATTTGCTGAGCTCTAAAAACTACTGAAAGTTCTACTTTTCGTCTCTCGGGTGAAACAATTGATGTCGTTGGCACTTCAAATGCACATATTTCTCACTATATTACTCATTCTGCGTCTATTTGCTTGGGACCAATTACCAACCAACATGCTTTTGAGTTCTACCTTTCCCGCAAACGTTCTGGAGCGGTATGTTATCTGTAAATTGAATTGCACTGTGTTTTGTACTAGTGATAGTGTTTATTTGAATGGACCTCTAGAAAATAAAAATGCTGTCTTTGCTGTAGTGTGTGAAAACAAGCATTGCTCTGAAAACAATGATGCTGTGAATGCCCTACTCCAAAGCGTTTCTTTTATATTGTACCAAGTTCCATTTTCTATTGTTGTTTCAGCATGCTAGCAATGTGGGTTGTCTTTTGATGTCTGAACCAGTTATGATTACGTGGAATCCAATAAAATATCTCCCTCGCATACACATATACCAATTATGTCCTGAGGCGGAGGCAAGAATCTACCCAGTTATTTCCTACCTAGTTATTGCTCCTCTAGTTAAAAAAAAGGTTTTGATACCCACTGGAAGCATCTTCAACCCCCACCCTCCTTTCTGTGCATAAAAGACCTAATAAGGTCACCTATTTATTTCAGCAAGATTTGCATAAACAAATGTCTTGTTTTCCTGTTGTACAAAGTACAGCTATCATTTTATCAAGCATACCACCAAAATTGCATTGTTTAGCATTGTGGATTTATGCTCTACCTTTTTTCTCTGTTCCTATATATCTTAACAAGCAGCTATTTTTTTGTTCACATTTTCTAGGTCTCAACTAACATGGTTAAGGTTGCTGCAAGGATACACAAAGCCACCTTCTATCTTTTTACAAGCCCTGAAGAAATATTTATACGCTATAGTTTTTCAATGAAGGTCTGTTTAGTGCAATATGTTGAAGAGCTGTTAGTTGCCACTGACTTCCCTGACCATTGCAAGGTTTAATCTCTGTATTTGCTCACTGAATTAGCTAAGAAAGGGCACAATGCTTCTAAAGACAAGTTGTAGTTTTGTCTTCCCCTTCTTCAATATTTAGCTAAAGAAGGACACCTATCTGCTGATCACATCAAAGATGTCTATAAGCTACCCCCAGCTTGTCACCATCTCTTAGGTAGGCACTCTTTTAGAGGTACTGCAGACAGTGAATTCTGGGTTATGCTAGTGTTGACAAACTATTGCAAGATTTTATAAAGATGTCCATGAATTGTTCCCTTGGTCCAAGGAGGCAGAATATGCTTTTGTGCTCTTAAAGCAAGCATTGTCCTCGGTATCTGCCTTAGGTATGTCCATTTACATTAAACAAAGTATGCTCTAGTGTCATAAGAGCATGGGCTTTGCTTTAGGATCACTTTTTCAAGATCATTGTGATTAAAAGAAACCAATGCTTATTATTCCTCTGCTCTTGATGCTGTAGTGACAGGGCTACCACAGTAACTGTGCATGGTCACACCAACTGTCCTTCTTGTTGAAGTGTCTGACAACATTGCTCTTGGGTTGCCTTCCTGTTTGCTGTACCACATGCTGTGTTCTGTGTTGAATCCGGCTTTGCTGTTCACCACTACCCTGACTATGTAACTTCACTTCTGTCTACATTGACAGGGTCTCCCAGCTTTACAGATTGTGATTGCAAAAGAACATTATTAATGCCATGGGTGTGTTCCCTAGAACCACTGAAAGACAAGTCATCAACAGATGGAACTACACCAAATGAAACATCATTTCCAAATTGGGTTCCAAGAACCTCTCATTCAGATGTTGTCTCTGTATCAAAGCCTGCTTTAGTGCTCCCCCCCATTGTTTGAGTTAGGACCTAGGCAGTAATCATGCTTCAAGATGCCACCTTTGTTAACTTCCGAACATTTTCTACCTCACATACCACATTCTAGGTAGAATGCAGAGGTACTCATAGAAGTGCTGTATATGTGTGATATGAGCTTAAAGTGAGAATGCAGTGAAGTGAAAATGTAGTAATAAAAACAATTGTCTCAATAAAAAGGAAAAAGGGACTTAATTGTCTTGACGCTATGATGCAAATAGGTTCTCCAAAAAAGCTAGAAGGAAGAAAAAAAGTACTTCAACTTGCAACACGTAATAAGGCATCATATTGCCATAGTCATCTCTGGCACTGAAAGGAATTACTTTATGTGAGGACATGCTCTTTGTGAAAGAGCAGAATGTGGTTGATACGCACTAAAGTTAGCCATGTGCACCATGTGTCCACCTTCTTCCGCTGAATACAGCAAAGACAATGTGTCAGCATATTACAGCCATTGATCCTTTATTGTACCATTTACGTTTACTTTCATCCACTACAGCATACATCATGAGACAAAGGATTAGCCCAGTTCAACCACTGATCAGTTACTCCGCCATGCTCGTGTTACTTTTACCCACTACAACATAAGGCAATGGATGAGCCAACTTCAACCATTGATAAGGTTTTATGCTATTCACATTTTACTTCCATATTCCACAGGATATGTAATGAGGCAATGAGTGAACCCTCTTTAGCAATTGATAAGTTATTCACCAATTCACATTGTGCTTCCACCCACCGAATGCAAAGGATAATGTGTCATCCCACTTCAGCCATTGATCAGTTAGTGTCCCACTCACATTTATCTTCACTCACCAGAGCCTACTTCATGGAGCAATGGAAGAGCCCACTTCAGCCACTTATGGATATTTGTGTAGCCCTGAAAAAATCCTGAGTGGAAGAAATGCATTGGCTTTCACTACAATTGTTTTTTAATAAATCTAAGGGGAAGATTGAAAAATAAAGAATGGGTTATAATTTACATTCTGGATTATCTTGTATTTTTTTCTACTCAAGGATGAATATTGGATGCTATTCTTCATTGTGCTAATTGGCTGATTCAAACTGCTACTACAGATATTGGACATTTGTTGGTTGATTTGAATAATATTGTATTGGCTCTACAAATCCAGAATTGATTTCTGGTTAGGGATTTTATGGTGGTTGGTCTCCCATACTCGAGCACTCGCTTTTATTTTGTATGATTTCTTTTTCTTTTTATGATAGTCGGAATAGTGATAGGTGCATTTTTCTTTGTTGCCTCAGTGACCGTATAATTTTTTGTAGAGGATCCGTGGTATGATGGGAGTAAAGTACTCCATTCTACTCATGAATTTACCTCAGCCCTCCAAAGTCTTAATCATGCCCTTGGTGGTTATGACTGTAAATCAAGCAGATTTGGTGGAGAGTGAACTCTGTCGCTGTTGCAACAGAGTACCATTCCCACCAAATTCTAAAACAGCCCCATAGTTGCAGGATATATCTTAGCACCTTGTGAGGCACCCCAATCTGTAAGATATGAGTCAGATTACTGAATTATTTCCTTACCTTGCAGCCAGTCAATTTCAGTGATAGGAGTTTTCCAAGGGGTCATGAAAGTGGTCAGTTATCACTGGTTCATGACAGGGTGGTTGGATTGGGTGATGCGGGTGATCTATTTTGGTTCTCATTCCTGGACCCGTCATATCTGGGGTCTCAAGAAGGTTGTTTTTCCCAGTTCTCCAGACAGTTTCAAGCACGTAGTTAAGTACTTTGCCTTTCTTATTTACCGTCTACCTGTAAGAAATCAGCCTGACATCTGTACAATGAAGACTGAGGTTATTGTTCATCGCATTCATATTGTGTTCAAGTGCAGTTCTGGAATTCTGTACCACTGGTAGTACTTCCTTAAGGGTGAGCTCTGGGTCTTTGTCCATGTAAGATGGTATTTCTGTTGATCATGTAGATACAGTATTCTCTTATTTATTCAAAGATCTGGTGTAGGTATACCTGTCTGTGAGTGTGGCCTGTCTTGAGCCCTACCTCTCCCCATTGTTCCAGGTGTGGATAGTCCTGCCGGTGGTCCAGCAAGCTGTTCTGTTGCTTCCTATATTGTTGTACAAGGAGTTTCAATTTTGTCAGGTCTATTGTGGCTTACTAAGGTCCTTGGGGCAAATGGAAGTCTGTCTTTGCCCATGCAGACTCTCCCTGACCACTTACTACCATCATGGTTTTGGTAGGTTTGATGTCTTCATTCCGTGACAGGGAGATGCTCTAATATTAATGTTTCTGTTTGGATCTCTTGTTTTCTCCCGGTTCCCTTCCCGACCTTTTACCTGTGATGGTCTGTGTGGTTAGGCCCAGACTGAACTTTCCTAACTATCTGGGAGAGGCCCTCAACCCTTGTTCTTGAGCACCAGCTTGTCTTGAGTCTGCCATCCAGCTACTAGATGTCACTCACAAAGGCCCTTTATGAATCTGCCTTTAGATCAGAATAGAGCAAAAAAACATCTGCACTTACCATAATTACTTTCGCTTCACCTTTTAGTACAGGTTTCAGCTCCATGTCCCTTATGCATTATGGTCCTTGTTGTTCCCTCTGTCTTCAGAACCTTCCTAGATAATGTTCTGGTGGTGTGGTGCCTTCCTGCTCACTAGCTTGGTTCTTGGATCCTACTGGTATTCTGACCCCTTTATATTTGCATCCTGGACCATTCTTTATGTTTACTCCGATCTATACTCTGTTGCAGGCTAGCGTATTCCCTGTCTTGTTTCTTCTGGTTCTCCTGATCTTCCCTTCTATAGGTTCCAGTTCAGCCTTCTCTTCATTGATGGTTCCCTGATTCCCTGCACCTACTTAATTCCTTGCACCTGGCCCTCTAAGCTTCTAGCTATTTCAGCTCTGTGAGTGTAGAGTGCAATTGCTTGCGACTGGCTACTGTTGAGTCTCCTTGTGCTCTGGTGTGTTCCTGCTGCTGTTATTACAGTTTGTTCCTTGACTCTGTTTATATTTTCCCTCTACCCATTTTCCTGTTTTTGGCCATTTGTAGTATCTGTTTCTGTCCTTTGTTTTCCTGCATCTCTGTTCCTGTGTTAGCCATTGATCATAGTCTCCTGTCTGCCTTGCTCTTCATCTGCCCTGTTATATGCAGACTCCTTGCCTTGTGTTCCGTATTCCTGTTTGCCTGCATATTTCCGTCTTGCCTTGTTTGAGTGTAGATCTCCATTTGTCATAGTCTCCTATCTGCACTCTTCACAATCTTTTCTGTGATATAAGGACTCCTTGCCTTGTGTTCTGTGTTGTGTTCCTGTTTAACTGCATATTTATTTCTTGCCTTGTTTGAGTGCAGAACTTTCCTAGCCTTGTTTTCAGAATTTCATCTCTGTTCCTAACTCTGATTCCACTCCTGCTTTTGCCTAAGCCAGGTTTCTGTTTTGATGTTCTTTGTTCTGTTGCCTGTTGTCCTGTCTTGTATTATTATCCTGATTTTCATTACTTCCATGGGGGCCAGTTAGGTTCCAAGGCTTGTGCCTTTGGCACTGTTAGATATGTCAGACTTAGGGTGGTTTTCCCCAGACCTTTGCCTACTTACCTTTTGTTTTTGCTGATTCTTTATGTTGGACTTAGGAGTCTGAGCACTTTACCTCTGCTGATGGCACATCCGGGGCAGGATGGAAGGGAGGAGCTGACACTTACACCTGAATGCAATGTCCTGTCCCCACAAAGGGCTGATTGCCCCCTACAGATGGTCTTGAGCAAGGGCTAGAAAGGACAGACTTTTGTGCACTTCACAGACCCTTCTATGGAGTCACTCCCACTTCAAAGGCACTCCTGGGTATAAGTACTGGGTCTCTGACCCAACCAAATCAGACACTTCTGGACCAGTAAAGAATCTCTGTCAGAAGGAGTGCTGTGCTGCTACAAGGACAGTCACTCTCCTGGACTGCTGATCTGGAAGATCTTGTTTTCTGCTGAGCTGCACCGCTGCCTGCTGCTCTCTGACCCTGCTGAGGGAAAGCTGGACTTTGCCTTGCAGCTAAAGTGATCTCCAATGGCTTGTTGCCTTGCCCCCTGTTGCTTGAGACTCAGGGCTATCATAGTCTCTACCCCTGCTCCTGTGCCTGGTCCATTGGAAGTGGTCCCAGATACTTGCACCAGAGAAATCAATGCATCTCTTGTCTGTCTGCTTGTAGCAGAACGGGCATATCGACCCTGTTGAGGGAGCAGAATCGGTGCATCATATCAGAATCAGCACTTCGCCTCCAGAAACTGGCGCATCGAACTTCGTATCACCACCGCAGCAGTGTGGAGAGATCAACGCATCCTCTTGACTGTGCACGGAAAGCTGGCTCATCGCACTTGGAACCAACACCTCTCAATTTCGGTGCTCTGTCTTTGGGTCTGACGCATCGCCACCACTGCATGGAGAAAATGAACACATCAACTCGTCTGTTGGTGCCAATATCGACTCATCGCTTGCCTGCACACCGCAGCTTGGTGTTGTGACCAAGATCAAGGTACTTTGTACCCCTGGTCTGCTTTGCTCCTGTGCCCCACCTGTGCTACATCACAGTCGGCCTGAAATTTGGACTTTGATCCGATCCAGATCGACCAGATAACCCCATAAGCGCTTATTGCTTCCAGGCGCTAAGAATATCTATATTCTTTAAAAATTCATATCTCAATTTCTACTTCTTGGATCTTTGTCATTTTTGTCTCAGCTTATTTCTAAAATTATTTTCTATTCTTCTAAACCTGTTTAGAGTCTTTTTGTGGTATTCTCATTGTGTTACTGTTTGTGTGTGTTGCACAGATACTTTACACATTGCCTCTTTAGAGACGCCTAAATGCTCTCTGCTAAGCTTCCAGAGGGTGAGAACAGGTTATCTTTTAGTGTGTATCTAACTTACCCTGACTAGGATTGTAGTTCCTGCTTGGACAGGGTGCATACCTCTGCCAACCAGAAACCCAATTTCTAACATTGGCGATCAGCGGTGAAGATAGGACTTGTGTTTGGGCAATACCATACAGTAACTTAGTATACACTGCTACTCTATACTTAAGACCAATTCTTTTTCAATTCTCCCTAATTGACTTTTTGATATTTTGCTAAAAGCATGTCTCTATTTGGAGAAGCAGCATCTTCACCTGCATTGTTGAATTTTGAGGTGGCCAAGTTGGAGATCTACACTGTGGTCCAACTCAAAGATTTTGCAATGGGGTTGATTTGCCCACTAAAGACTTCACCAGGAAGGTTGAGCTGCAAAAGGCACTGAGAGCCTGGGCAGAGACCATAATGCAGGGGCTAGGACCCCAGAAGAGGAGGAGCAAGAGATTGAGGAGGGTGAGGAGCTGATCCTGGATGCTGAGGTGGATCTGGGACTGCCTGCGGAGGGGGTCAACAATTCGATGGAAGCAGTGGTGGTTCCCAGGGCAGGAAACCGACCCCCAGGAGCCGGTGGACAGGACAGAGGAGAGAAAACTAAAGCTGAATCTTGCCAAGTTGGAGCAGGACCAAATGCTTACCAAAATAAATTTTGAGAAAGAACAAGCTCTAGAAGAAAGGAGGCTAGCTCTTGAGGAGAGGCAGATGGCCCATGAGCTGAGTCTCAGAGAGCTGGACATCAAGGCCCTACAGATGAAGTCAGCAGTAATGGTGGCAGCATACTTACAGTGTCCTCTAGAGAAGTAAGAGTTTGCCTACCCAAAGACTTGATGCACAGTTATGCATTCGGGGTGATATACATAAATGGTTTGAAGCCTATGAAGTGGCTCTAAGAGTACACAAGGTCCCAGAGGGGTCCTGGGGGGTAGTATGTGGAGGTACATGCCCACAGTGGGGAGGGATACACCCCTAACACTAGAGGTGGGGGACCAGAAACACTACACTGCAAGGGAGGAAGTGTGGTGCAGCGGCCAGGGCGCCTGTCTCCGGAACACAGGGGCTCACGGTTCCGTCCCCGGCACCGGCGGCAGGTTAGCCCAGCACCTTGTGACTCTGAGCAATAGCTCACTTAATCTTCCCGATGGCCCCTAGTGCCGGGACACCTCTCCAGAGGTAGCTGTGTGCTATACAAATGCTGGTATTTCTATTTCTAGTCAACACGTTTGGACCGACCCCTGGAAATACAGTAAGCGATTCAGGACCAGCCACATGATCTCATCACAGACCTGGGTGTTTTTTTTAGATTATGCTAGCAAGGCACTGAGGAGCTGGCTGAGGAGCAGCACGGTTGACGATTATTCAGGGCTGTATGGCTTGATTTTGAAGGACCACATGCTTGAATTTTGTATTCCAGAGCTGCCCCAACACCTAGTTGATAGCAAGCTTGCTGACCCCAGGAAGCTTTCTGAAGAGGCAGCCATCTGGGCCAGCACCAGAGTGTCCAAGAGGGTATTTGGTGGGGACTCCCAAAAGGGTGGGCAGGGCTCCCAACAGAAGAAAGAGGGGGGATAAAAAGAATGAGTTCTCTCAAAGCCCCCAATCAATCAATCAAACATTGGTAGAGCGCACTACATACCTGTGAGGGTCTCAAGGTGCTGGGGGGGGGTGCTACTGATCGAACAGCCAGGTCTTGAGTAGTCTCCTGAAGGTCAGCAGGTCTTGGGTCTGTCGTAGGCTCAGTGGGAGGGTGTTCCAGGTCTTGGCGGCGAGGTGGGAGAAGGATCTCCCGCCGGTGGTTGTTCTTCGGATGCGCGGGACGATGGCGAGTGCGAGGTCGGCGGAGCAGAGCTGGCGGTTGGAGATGTAGAAGGAAAGTCATCTGTTGAGGTAGGCTGGGCTGGTCTTGTGGAGCGCCTTGTGCGCGTTGATGAGGAGCTTGAAGGATATCCTCTTGTTGACGGGCAGCCAGTGCAGGTTTCTCAGGTGGGGGGTGATGTGGCCATGGCATGGTATGTCGAGGATCAGTCGTGCCGAGGCGTTTTGGATGGGTTGCAGTCGTTTGATGAGCTTGGTCGGGGTTCCTGCGTAGATGGCGATTCCGTAGTCGAGTCTGCTGCTGACGAGGGCCTGGGTGACTGTTCTTCTTGTATCTGTCAGGATCCACCTGTAGATCTTGTGGAGCATGCAGAGAGTGTTGAAGCAGGAGGAGGAGATGGCGTTGACATGCTTGGTCATGGAGAGTGCTGAGTCGAGGATGATTCCCAGGTTGTGTGCGTGGTCGGTGGGTGTCGGGGCTGCCCCCAGTGCCTTCGGCCACCAGGAGTCGTCCCAGGCTGAAGGGTTGGAGCCGAGGATGAGGACCTCCGTTTTGTCTGTGTTCAGCTTCAGGCGACTGATCTTCATCCAGTGGGCGATAGCCTTCATTCCTTCGTGGAGGTTGGCTTTGGCGGTTTTGGGGTCCTTGGTGAGGGAGAAGATCAGTTGAGTGTCGTTGGCGTAGGAGATTATGTTGAGGTCGTGCTGTCGGGTGACGTGTGCGAACGGGGCCATGTAAATGTTGAACAGTGTTGGGCTGAGGGAGGATCCCTGGGGTATGCCACAGATGATCTTGGAGGCTTCGGATCGGAATGGGGGGAGGCGGACGCTCTGGGTTCTGCCGGAGAGGGAGGAGGTGGTCCATTCCAGGGCTTTGTCTCATGTCCTTACGGCGTAGGCGTGCGCGTAGTGTGCGGTGGCAGACGGTGTCGAAGGCAGCGGAGAGGTCCAGGAGGATGAGGGCTGCGGTCTCACCGTAGTCCAGCAAGGTCCTGATGTCGTAGGTGGCTGCGATGAGGGCGGTCTCGGTGCTGTGGTTGCTGCGGAACCCTGACTGGGAAGGATCCAGGATTCTGCTTTCTTTTAGGTATCGGGTTAGCTGTCTGTTGACGATCTTCTCGATGACCTTGGTCGGGAACGGGAGCAGAGAGATGGGCCGGAAGTTCTTGAGGTCTCCAGGGTCTGCCTTGGGTTTTTTGAGAAGGGCGTTAATCTCGGCGTGTTTCCAGCTCTCTGGGAAGGTGGCGGTCTCGAGGGAGAGATTGATGACGTTGCGCAGGTAGGGTGCGATGGAGCTGCTGGCTTTGTTGAAGATGTGGTGCAGGAATGGGTCTGACGGGGAGCCGGAGTGGATTGTGCTCATGGTCTTGATGGTGTCATCGATGCTCACGCTTGTCCAGGCTAGCAGGGGGTCGTGGTCGATGGTGTGCGGAGAGTCTGTTGTGTTGCTGTTTGTTGGGGCTGTCTGGGTGCTGAAGGTGTCGTGGATGTCTGCTATCTTGCGGTGGAAGAAAGTGGCGAGGGAGTCGCACAGGGCTTGCGATGGCGGGATGTCGTTGGTGTTGGAGCTGCGGTTGGAGAGTTCCTTCACAATGTTGAAGAGCTCCTTGCTATTGTGTGCATTGTTGTCGAGGTGGTCTTTGAAGGAGGTCCTCTTGGCAGTCTTGATGAGGTGATGGTGGTTGCGGGTGGCGTCCTTGTGGGCTGCGTGGCTGTCCGGAGTCTGTTCGCTGTGCCATTTCTTCTCTAGTTTCCAGCAGGCTCGCTTGGAGGCTAGGAGTTCTGGGGTGAACCAGCTGTCCTCTTGCTGGTGTCTCTATGGGGGGGTTTCTTCAGCGGGGTGAGGGTGTTGGCGCAGTCATCGATCCAGCGTCTGAGGCTGTGGGCAGCGTCGTCGGTGTTGGAGGGTTCGGTGGGTGGGCTGAGAGCGAGGTTTGCGCGTAGTTGTTCTTCGGTGATTTTTCTCCAGCAGCAGCGAGGGATCTGTTGGGTGCAGTGCTGTGTGGTGGGTTTCTGGAAAGAGAAGTGGATGCAGCGGTGGTCAGTCCAGAGGAGTTCAGTGGTGTGGCTGAAGGAGATGTGGGGGCTTGAGGAGAAGATGGGGTCAAGCGTGTGGCCAGTGGAGTGGGTAGGCATTGTGACGAGTTGCTTCAGTCCGAGGTTGGCGAGGTTATCGATCAGGGTTGTCGAGTTGCTGTCGTTGTTGTTCTCAAGGTGAAAGTTCAAGTCTCCGAGGAGGATGTAGTCGATGGAGGTCAGTGCGTGCGTGCTGATGAAGTCGGCGATGGAGTCGCTGAACTGGGGGTCGGGGTCCGGGGGGTCTGTAGACGAGGGTGCCTCTGAGGGTGGAGGTGGGGTCTGTGTGGATCTGGAAATGCATGTGTCTGGCGGTGCTGAGAGTGTCGTTGGTGCTGGTCGAGATCCGGATGCTGTTCTTGTGGACGATGGTGATTCCCCCTCCGACTCCATTGGTGCGGTCTCTGGGGGTGATCTTGTAGCCGTCTGGGATGGCTATGGCGATGTCGGGTGCGGCGGAGTCGTTCATCCAGGTCTCTGTCAGGAAGGCGATGTCCGGGGATGATGTGTCGAGCAGGTCCAGGAACTCGACGGCGTGTTTGCGTGCAGAGCAGGTGTTCAGTAGGATGCATTGAAGGTGGTTGAGGTCTTTCTTGGCGGGTTGTTCGGCTGCTCTGAGGCTGGTGTAGCTGCAGTTCCGGCAGGTGAAGGGACCGTGTGTGCGTTTCGGGGTGGACTTGAAGCAGGTGTGGGTCCGTCCGGGAGTGAGAGCGTGGAGTGTGCTGGCATCGTGAGAGTGGTGGTCGTCGTGGCAGGTGCGGGGACCAGGGGTTCTGGCACTAGGCGCGGTCCAGGTGTGGACGGGCGCAGACGGGCTTGCCTCAGGCGCGCCTTCAGCACGCCATTGTCGTGCCTGCTGCGTGCGGCCACGCAGCGGCCGCCATATGTGGGAAGGAGGGGCAGCTGGGAAGCGGGAGGCGTGGGCGGCGAGCGGCAGGGGCAGTGAATGGGCATTGAGGGGGCGGGGCCGCAGGGAACGCAGCGACGGGAACAGGTGCAGAAAGGGGGAACAGAAGGCAAAAGAGGGCATAAATTACGGGCAGCGAGAGGGAACAGAAAGCAAAAGAGGGCACAAATCAGGGGCAACAAGGGGAGCAGAAGGCAAGCAAAACGGGCACAAATCAGGGGCAGCGAGGGGGAACAGAGGGCAAAAGGGACACAAATCAGGGGCAACGAGGGGAAAAGAAGGCAAGAGGGCACAGAGTGAAGGGGCAACGAGGGAAACAGAAGGCAAGCAAAAATGGGCACAGATAAGAATGCAGGCACGGGGGGGAGACAGGCAACAACGGTCACAGACACCAGAAGACAGTATGGGCAGTACAGGGAAAGAGAGACAGACAGCGACAGTGATACAAACCTAAGGCCTACCACTGGCCACCAGGGATGAGGCGCAGGTGGTAGCCTGCGAGTGGAGGAGGGCCTCAACTTCTACAGCAGCAGCAGCTGGGGCAGGGTCAGGACACACAGGCGGAGCTGTGTGGGAGGGGAGCGACCTACCAACAAACCCAGAATAACTCACAAGGAAAAGGGTCCAATTCCCAATCTGGCCACTATAAGAACAGCTTCCCTGACAAACGTCAGCCGCCAAAGACTCCCAAGTGCTTTGAGTGCTTTGAGTATGGGCACTAAAAGAGGGATTCCAAGTACCCAAAGAGAGCACAACCTCCCACTCATGGAAAAGTCCTAGCGCTGGTGAGTGTAGTGCTGGGTGAGGAGTTTGTCCCAGTAAGTGAGAGGGAGTTTAGTGAGGTTACCTTAGTTTCACTGGGTGACAGTGAGATGGTTCCTAAAATCCATGTGCCCTCTAATACTGCAAAGTATAGGCAATGGGTTACCATCAATGGGCAAGGTGTTGAGGCTCTGAGGTACACAGGTACCAGCATGACTATGGTAAGGAGTCAGCTGGTGTCCACAGAGTAGGTGATACCCATGTGCATTCCACCAGGTTATGGTGCTGACAATTGAGATTGTCACTATCCAGTGGCCCTTGTTCCTTCTGAAAGTTGCAGTAAGCCCTGCCATGCCTGTAGACTGTCTGTTAGGTAATGACCTTGAGAAAACTACCTGCAAGGAAGTGGAGCTCAAGGCACACTTGGAAATGTTAGGGTTACCTGAGTGGATCTGTGCAACCACAGGTCCATGGCTGCCCAGGATGGGAATCAAAAAGTGCTGAAGCCTGGAAAAATGGTCCAGGTGGCTTCTAAAAAGGGGAAAGGCAGAGGGTGTGGGAAACCAGCCCCTGAATGTCTCCCAGTGTAAGTGGGTGGGCCACCTCTGGTGGCCGCCCCAGAGCCCATGGAGGAGAATACTGATTCCCTTGGTGACCTGCCAAACCTTGCTAGATGGCAAGTGGAAGGAGAACCCACCAAGGAGGAGTTTTATAGGGTACAGAGGGTGTGCCCAACCCTTGAGGGCATGAGGCAACAGGTTGAAGCCCAAGCAGCTAGTGATGCCTCTGGAAGCCTACCTATTTATGGGAGGACAACCTCCTTTACAGTGATCCTAAGGTTCCTGTCCCTGGGACAACAAGGGCCTTGGTAGACCCCAATGCTATAGGGCATTCCTACTGGGTCTGGTCATGAAATACCCCTGGCAGGACAACTAGGCCAAGGCAAGACCTTTGCAAGGCTTGTCCCCTACTTTTATTGGCCTAATATAAAGAATTCCTCAGATGCAGTCTGTAAGACTTGTGCAACCTGCCAAGCCCATGAGAAGACATAACAGAGGCTGAAAGCCCCCCTTAATCCCCTGCCTGTCATTGGCACACTGTTAGATCTGGGGGTCTCTAATTGGCAGGGTAGGTACCACTGTCCAAGTAGGGACCCTTGCTTCTAGTCAGGGAAAGGGGGATACACTGTTAAGATAACCCCTGCTCACCCTCTAGGTAGCTTGGCCTGAGCAGTCTAGGCTATCAAAGGCAATGTGTAAAGTATTTGTACCAACACTCACAGTAACACAGTGAAAACACCACAGATTTACTCCACACCAGTTTTAGAAAAATAAGGTATCTTTACTAAAAACTTCACAAGACCAAATACTACAGAAAAACCAACATACAATTAAAAAGGTTACTTTAAAGATAGTTCAAGAGTTTGCAGAAAGTACTCCAGGATGTAAAAGTCAGTGTCCTGCACAATGCGACTCTCAATGCACAAAATGCGACACTCTCGTGCCCAACAGTACCTGTAGTTGCGATAAGGTTCCCAAAAGCAATAACAAAGAAGATGGCAAAGGCGATGCGATGCTCCTGAGATCTTGGGGAGGCTTTGCAGCAGCCCTGCTTCACGCAGCAGAGGTGGATGCGCCGGCTCCGATCTGTAGGGGGAGGATGCGATGACTTTGGCCTTCGTTGCGTAGGTTTCTTGGGGGGAAGCTTCACGCACAGGTTCGATGCGACACTCTTCGATGTGGTGCGATGCGCGGCGCAGCGTTGCCTTCCGGCGCCGCAACTCTCGATGCGCCACAGAACGGGACTCTGCGTCGACGCACGCAGCGACTGGATACTTTCACGCACCGGCAGTGGTGCGGCCCGCAAACTGGTTCTGCGACGACCCTCGCAGCGTCAGGAATCTTCTCGCACCGGGACGATGCTCGACGCACTCGGCGATGCGGGGACCCTGCGTGTTGCGATGGTGCCGCGATGAAATTTTCCTCGCACTCTCGTTCTTGCGACACGCAATCGGATGATGCGTTGGGTACCAGTTACTCTTTTTCACGCTTCTGCTTCCCAGCTCCCAAAACACAGCAAAACGACCTCCTGAGGCCCCAAGACTGGGCAAGCACTCCAAGACAGGTCAGAACTCTCTCAGCGGAGTTCCAGGGGAGCTGGTGTTGAAGTCCTTTTGTTCCTGGGACTTCTTAACAGGGAGCCAGCTCTTCTCAGGCCCTTGGAGATCAGAATCAAAAGAAGGGGACACAGCAAAGTCCTTCTCCTCTCCTTGGCAGCAAAGCAAAACAGCAAGCAAGCAGTCTTCGCCTCTTCAGTTCTTTTCAGCTTTCTCCTTGGCAGAGGTTTCTTCTTAGTTCCAAAGTGATCTAAAGTTTTAGGTGTCTGGGGTCCTCTTCTTATACCCCTCCAAGTCTTTGTCTCTCTGTGTTTCAGTGGGGGGATTCCCCTGCTCAAACCGGTTCCTGGGTGTGCTCTGCCCTGGAGCACCTGGTTCCTTTCAGAGTGAGGGGCAGGGTCGTTAGACGCTCAGCAGGAGGTGGAGCCTTCTTTGTGCCAGCAGAGGCAGAGTCCTCAGCCTGGCCAGCAGGGGGTGGAGCCATCATTGTGTTTGGCAGGGGCAGCCCTATTCAAACCCAGGGACTACTCCTCCCACCCATCTAAAGCAGATCTCCCTATTCACCCTGCTGCTGACTCATCCAGGCTCCTGGAGCCACCTAGCCCATCACATGACACCAGTCAGCCAACCAGCACACAGGCACACAGGAAGGTTAAACAGGAGAATAGCTACTTTCTAAAAAGTGTTATTCTCACACAGTGAATTTAAAAAACATCTTGCTAAAAAGATGTATAATTAAATTCTGAACACAAAGATACCAAACTTGGATTTTCTATCTTGCCCTTATGGGAAGATAGGCATGTAAACAGCCTTCCCCATTCTATCCTATGGGCAAGATAGCCTCTCAGCAGTGAAAAATGAAAATGGCTGTAATTCACTACCAGGGCATGCTACACACCTCAGTACATGCCCTACCTTTCAGATACACTGCACCCAGCCCAGGGGGGTACCTAGGGCCACCATAGGGATGCCTTACATGTACAGAAAGGGAAGGATAAGGCCTGGTCAGTGGTTGCACTGGCCAGGTCGACATGGCAGTCCTGGACTGCACATAGGCACTGCGAGCAGGCCTAAGACATTATTTTAACGCTACTCCTCTGGGTGGCACAATCAGTGCTGCAGCCCACTAGTAGCATTTGAATCACCAGCCCTGGCACGCTCAGTGCACTTTACTAGGGGCTAACAGGTGAAACAAATATGCCAATCATGGATAACCAATCAATATAACAATTTATACAGAGAGCATATGCACTTTAGCACTGATCAGCAGTGGTAAAGTGCCCAGAGTCCTATTGCCAACAACCACGGGTCAGAAAAAAATAAAGGAGGAAGAAGCAAAAAGTTTGGGGATAACCCTGCAAAAAGGGCCGTTTCCAACACAACCCCCTTCCAGCCTAAAGCCAGGGTAGACCAAGCGATACCTCGATGGGATTCCCTGCTTAGGGCAATAGAACACGGAAACTGGCCCAAACAGCAGGGCACTATTCCTGTTCTACGCCTTCCTGAACCCGGTTGGATCTCTCCATCCATACTCTCAGGGTCCACCAAGCCAACCCATGTGGAACCCTTCTCTTCACCTGTGGACACCACCTGTGCAGCACCTATCCTTAACCTGCTCACAGGTGTGTCCCAACAGACAGACAGCAAGCCGCAGTGACCAGTGGCAGTGGTCAGGGATGAGACCCAGGCCTTATGCCTCTCAGGGCCCTCAAACCCCTGTGGTGTCAGAAGGTGGGGGGCAGTAGCCCCAGGTGCTTGGCACCCTTTGTCCACTTCCTTTCCTGTCAGGTTGGGTCTGACAACCTGGCACTGACACACCAGCCCCGGACCTGTATCCGGTGGCTGGACAGGAGGCTGGGGTGGACTGTTCCATACCCGGTCCTCCTCTTCCTTGGGGCTCTGTACCCTCCCACCTGGGGCGGTACCCCCTTCTAGAATAGTCAGGGCACCTGTGGCAGGTGTCCTGCACCATTCGCCCACCAGTTCAGGGATTCTATCCTGCAACTGGGATTCCAGGTCAGGGGGGACACCCCAGACCTGGCCCTCCAACCTAGGGTCTAAACCCTCCAGGTGAACCGGGGTCAGAGGCGAGGACTCTCTCCCTCTGCACCCCCTTCCAGAGTGCTGCACCCTCCCCACTGGAGTGGTACCCCTGGAAGCCAAACCGGTCAGGACACTGGTTACAGATGTCCTTCCCTCCAGGTCAGGCAGATCCTGAACCTGGCCTCCCAACCCAGGGAATAAACCCTGCGGTTGCACACCTGCCTGGCATGCCAGGACTTCTGGGGACTCACACAGTATCTCCCCGAGGGTGACACATGACTCATGTGTCTCGTGACAGTCTGCCTGGCGCAGATCTCCCGGCACCTGTCCACCTGACAGTGCGCGAAGATCCCTCAGGACAGAAGCGGTGTCACCATGGTCACTCCTAGGGGACTCAGCCCTTCTGGCTGGTCCCTGACCCACTGGTTCTCCCACTGGGGAACACATCCCCCTCTCACCCCTCAGTCTGGACTTCTGCACCCTCCCAACTGGAGCGGTACCGCCAGACACTAGAACCACTGGAGCTCTGTTTACAGAGGCTTCAGGTTCTCCTGACACTAGGAGATCCTCCTCAAATGGCCTACTAGCACTGTCTAGGCCCCCAACCTGGTGTTCCATTAAGGAACCCACCAGGTCCTGAGACTGGGTTTCAGGCACCTTGAGACCCACAGTCCCACACTCACCCCTTCTCCACTGAGACAGGACGTGAGCCCCTACACCCCTCCCACTACACTGGGACCTAACTGGGCTACACTGAACCTCTTCCACCTCACAGGTCTGGAAGATATCCGGGCCACTCCTTTTGGGATCACTCCCCAATGCCTCTCCAGACCTTTTGACATCCAACCTAAGGTCTGGCTCCAACGCAAGCTCTCTGGAACCAGAGAACTCACACTCCACCGGGTGTTGGCATAGCTCTGGAAAACAGGGACTTAAAATATGCTCTCCAACAAATGATTCACAAAGCCCCCCACAGTTGTTAACCAAGCTACCGTTTGCCTCACCCTCCAGTGCCTCACACAAGTACCCCACACCACTCTCCTGAGATTGGCAAGACAGTATCTGACTGTCTCTGTCACACAACTCACACTCTTCTGGGCGGTCTCCACACTCACACACCAAGGTTTCTACCATGGGGGAACCCCTCTCCCTGTACCTCTCATCTAGGGTCAGTAAAGTGTCCCTCCCCCCACTAGGAATATGGTCCCCTGTGCCAGTTCCCCAATCTACTTCAGGGACACTGCACTCCACTGGAACAACATCATAAACCTGAACCCCCTGGTGTATATCAACCCCCTCCTCCAAGTCAGGCGCCACATCTCTGGGTGTTTGTACCTCTCCCTCAGCACTGGATATTACAATCTTGCTGCCACCATCTGAGCTGGACTCCACCTCCAACTCAGCAAAGCTCACTTCTTGAGCTAACCATTCTTCTTCAGCTGAGACACTCATGGCCTCAAGCCTCTCAAGCTTCATATCAAGCTCCCTCATCCTTAATTTATGTGCCAAGGTCAATTTCAATTCTTCCAAGGCATACATCTTCTTGCTCTCTTCTACTTTGTTCTGGGCTTCTATTTCCATCAGCTTCAACTCAAGCCTCATGACTTCTAACTCATGACCTCTAGCCCTTTGATTCTCCTCCAACTCCTCTGGAGTGAGACTCCTACTGGAATGGGAGCTGCCAGCCCTTGAGACTGGTCCGACCACGGGCAGAGCTTGGGGAACAAAACCATTTTCTTCATCCGCATCATCTTCCACTTGGGCCTCCCACCAGGCCTTCAAGACTCTTTGTAGCACATCCCTTCTAGATCCGCTTTTCACAGGGCAACCAAGGTCTTTGCAGAATTGCTTGAGCTCCTCAACCTTGTACGAATACAGATCCTCCATGGAAAACTCCAATTCTGCCCTCTCACTTGTTGCCACCTGAGACATGATGCTCTTGAAGAGTTACTCAAAAATAGAATAAAAAAAATACAGTATGTGGTTGTATTGGTCTGCACTTAAACTAGTGATGTACACCAATTACTGTGGGTCAAGTACAAATACAAGTTTAATCCCACCGCTGCCACCAATGTTAGATCTGGGGGTCTCTAGTTGGCAGGGTAGGTACCACTGTCCAAGTAGGGACCCTTGCTTCTAGTCAGGGAAAGGGGGATACACTGTTAAGATAACCCCTGCTCACCCTCTAGGTAGCTTGGCCTGAGCAGTCTAGGCTATCAAAGGCAATGTGTAAAGTATTTGTAGCAACACTCACAGTAACACAGTGAAAACACCACAGATTTACTCCACACCAGTTTTAGAAAAATAAGGTATCTTTACTAAAAACTTCACAAGACCAAATACTACAGAAAAACCAACATACAATTAAAAAGGTTACTTTAAAGATAGTTCAAGAGTTTGCAGAAAGTACTCCAGGATGTAAAAGTCAGTGTCCTGCACAATGCGACTCTCAATGCACAAAATGCGACACTCTCGTGCCCAACAGTACCTGTAGTTGCGATAAGGTTCCCAAAAGCTATAACAAGAAAGATGGCAAAGGCGATGCTCCTGAGATCTTGGGGAGGCTTTGCAGCAGCCCTGCTTCACGCAGCAGAGGTGGATGTGCCGGCTCCGATCTGTAGGGGGAGGATGCGATGACTTTGGCCTTCGTTGCGTAGGTTTCTTGGGGGGAAGCTTCACGCACAGGTTCGATGCGACACTCTTCGATGTGGTGCGATGCGTGGCGCAGCGTTGCCTTCCGGCGCCGCAACTCTCGATGCGCCACGGAACGGGACTCTGCGTCGACGCACGCATCGACTGGATACTTTCACGCACCGGCAGTGGTGCGGCCCGCAAACTGGTTCTGCGACGACCCTCGCAGCGTCAGGAATCTTCTCGCACCGGGACGATGCTCGACGCACTCGGCGATGCGGGGACCCTGCGTGTTGCGATGGTGCCGCGATGAAATTTTCCTCGCACTCTCGTTCTTGCGACACGCAATCGGATGATGCGTTGGGTACCAGTTACTCTTTTTCACGCTTCTGCTTCCCAGCTCCCAAAACACAGCAAAACGACCTCCTGAGGCCCCAAGACTGGGCAAGCACTACAAGACAGGTCAGAACTCTCTCAGCGGAGTTCCAGGGGAGCTGGTGGTGAAGTCCTTTTGTTCCTGGGACTTCTTAACAGGGAGCCAGCTCTTCTCAGGCCCTTGGAGATCAGAATCAAAAGAAGGGGACACAGCAAAGTCCTTCCCCTCTCCTTGGCAGCAAAGCAAAACAGCAAGCAAGCAGTCTTCGCCTCTTCAGTTCTTTTCAGCTTTCTCCTTGGCAGAGGTTTCTTCTTAGTTCCAAAGTGATCTAAAGTTTTAGGTGTCTGGGGTCCTCTTCTTATACCCCTCCAAGTCTTTGTCTCTCTGTGTTTCAGTGGGGGGAGTCCCCTGCTCAAACCGGTTCCTGGGTGTGCTCTGCCCTGGAGCACCTGGTTCCTTTCAGAGTGAGGGGCAGGGTCGTTAGACGCTCAGCATGAGGTGGAGCCTTCTTTGTGCCAGCAGAGGCAGAGTCCTCAGCCTGGCCAGCAGGGGGTGGAGCCAGCATTGTGTTTGGCAGGGGCAGCCCTATTCAAACCCAGGGACTACTCCTCCCAACCATCTAAAGCAGATCTCCCTATTCACCCTGCTGCTGACTCATCCAGGCTCCTGGACCCCCTAGACCATCACATGACACCAGTCAGCCAACCAGCACACAGGCACACAGGAAGGTTTAACAGGAGAATAGCTACTTTCTAAAAAGTGTTATTCTCACACAGTAAATTTAAAAACCATCTGGCTAAAAAGATGTATAATTAAATTCTGAACACAAAGATACCAAACTTGGATTTTCTATCTTGCCCTTATGGGAAGATAGGCATGTAAACAGCCTTCCCCATTCTATCCTATGGGCAAGATAGCCTCTCAGCAGTGAAAAACGAAAATGGCTGTAATTCACTACCAGGGCATGTTACACACCTCAGTACATGCCCTACCTTTCAGATACACTGCACCCAGCCCAGGGGGGTACCTAGGGCCACCATAGGGATGCCTTACATGTACAGAAAGGGAAGGATAAGGCCTGGTCAGTGGTTGCACTGGCCAGGTCGACATGGCAGTCCTGGACTGCACATAGGCACTGCGAGCAGGCCTAAGACATTATTTTAGCGCTACTCCTGTGGGTGGCACAATCAGTGCTGCAGCCCACTAGTAGCATTTGAATCATCAGCCCTGGCACGCTCAGTGCACTTTACTAGGGGCTAACAGGTGAAACAAATATGCCAATCATGGATAACCAATCAATATAACAATTTATACAGAGAGCATATGCACTTTAGCACTGATCAGCAGTGGTAAAGTGCCCAGAGTCCTATTGCCAACAACCACGGGTAAGAAAAAAATAAAGGAGGAAGAAGCAAAAAGTTTGGGGATAACCCTGCAAAAAGGGCCGTTTCCAACACACACCATCTGAGAAGGTATGCGCCGACATTGTTTGGTCTATGTATCCCCAGACTGCTTCAGACAACAGGTTTATCCTGGTTCTGGTGGATCATGCCACCAGGTATCCAGAGGCCATCCCTCAGAGGACCATGACTGCACATGCTGTGGCTTAGGCTGTGATGGGGATTTTTATCCAACTGGATTTCTTCAAGGAAGTGGTGTCTGACAGGGACAGCAACTTCATGTGTGCTTATGTGCAGTCAATGTGAAAGGAGTATGGGGTAGCCTAACAAGTTCTCGACTCCCTACCATCCCCAAACCAATGGGCTTGTTGAAAGGTTCAAACAAAGGAAACACAAGGAGATGATGGACCGAGCGCTGAAACCTTTCAGACATTCACCTCCAATCACAGATCTGGGTTGAATCCATCATCGTTCTTTAGCTCACTTCGCCACCCCAGTTCAGACACAGCTGTATGCAAATCAGTCTTGACCCTGTGCCTCATGGGAACAGCCCAGCCCGAACTGCAAAGTCATGTCTTCCCTGGACCGGAAACAAGCATCCTGGGACTGGTTTCGGACTAACAGCCCTCATCAGCCTGGCTAGCTTGAATCCAGTGGCAAAGTGAGCAAGGGACCCACGTCTGGGCATACCCTGCCAAATTAGGGCTAACAAAGCAAACACAGGGAGATGATGGACGGAGCGTTGAAAGGTTCAACAAGACCCTGAGGGCATAATCAAAGGCCTGCCTGAGCCTTGAGGCATAAGTAGGACATCCTCTTGTCATGCCTTCTCTTTCCTTATTGAGAGGTGCCATAGAAGGGAGTGGGCTTCAGCCCCTCTGATCTTCTGTATGGGCAACCAGTAAGAGGACTTCTGAGTTTGGTGAGAGAACAGTGGAAGCAAGCTCCCAGGAAGATTCACCAGAATGTAGTGAGCTACCTGCTGGCCTTCAGAAGCCAAATGGATAAGTTGTGGAAGCAAGCTTGAGACAACTTAAAGGCCAGTCAGGAAGTGATGAAGCAGTAGTATGACCAAATTTCTACCACTATGGAATTACAAACTGGGTGGAAAGTGTGGATGAAGGTACCTGTGGAGCTGGGCTGGACCCTATGAGGTGGTTGAAAGGAAGGGTGAGGCCACCTACCTAGTGGACTTCAAGACCCTTAGGCATCCCCACAGGGTGCTTCATCTCAACCACCTCAAACTCCACTTTGAGAGGTCTCAGCTCACCATGCTGTTGGTGACAGGTGGAGAGGTGTAAGAGGAGAGTGAACCTCTCACTGACCGCCTAGCCTCCAAAGAGAAAGATGGATCATTTGAGGGAGTAATTCTTCCCTCAATCTAACTCCTGAACAGCAAAGGGATTACCACCAAGTGCTGGGACAGTATTCCTCTCTGTTTTCCTTCATCCCTGTACCTACCTACCTGTGCATCCATGAAGTGCTACAGGGGACAGCCTTCCTGTCAAGAATAAATCTTACAGGCTGTCTGACAAGGTGAGGGCCAGCATTGAGGTAGAGGATTCCAAAATGCTGGTGTTGAGGGTGATAGAACTCTCCAGGAGCCCCTGGTCCAGTCCTGTGTTACTAGTTACCAAAGGATGCCCCACTGAGCACCAAACCTGAACTCAGGTTCTGTGTGGATTACAGGAGATTCAATTCAGTCACCAAGACTGATGCTCATCCCATCCCCCGGACTGATGAGCTGATTGACAGATTAGGGGCTGCCCAGTACTTAAGTACCTTTGATCTAACATCAGGGTACTGGTAGATTGCCCTAACGAAAGGAACAAAGGAGAGGTTAGCATTCTCCATTCCAGAGGGACACTATCAGTTTAGAGTGATGCCCTTTGGACTCAAGAAGGCCCCCTGCCACCTTTCAGAGGTTGGTTAGCCAGGTTCTGGCCAGAATGGATACTTTTAGTGCTGCCTACCTGGATGACATAGATGTTTTCAGTAGATGCTGGAAGAACCACCTGTTTTACCTCCAGGATGTGCTTCAGGCTCTGCCACAGGCAGGCCAGACTATCAAGGCAAGTAAGTGCCGGTGTCTGTGGTGTACTTGGGACACCTAATGGGCAGGGGCAATGTGCTGCCCTTCTGGGCCAAGAAAGAGACTATAATGGCCTGGGAGCCCCCCAAACCCAGACTGAGGTCAGAGTATTCTTAGGCCTCCCAGGGTACTAACTACAGGAGGGTTGGCAAGGGATATGGCACCATTCTTGCCCCTTGACAGAGCTGACTTCTAAGACGTAGCCCACAAATGTGATTTGGACAGACATGACAGAAAGCATTTGACTCCCTAAAGCAGGTCATGTGCACAATCCCCTGTGCTCAAGGGCTTTGACTTTTCCTGAGAATTTATTGTCATAGAGTGGTATAGGAACAGTACTTTCACAACTCAATGAAGAGTGCTATACCAACCTGTAGCCTTCATATCCAGGAGGTTACTCCCCAGGGAACAAAGGTGGAGTGCTACTGAAAGAGAAGCTTTTGCTGTGGTCTGTGCACTGAAGAAGTTGAGACCACACTTGTCTCCAACTCTCATCCTGATTCAGACTGACCACAGGCCCCTCAGGTGGCTCATGCAAACGAGGGGTGAGAATCCAAAGCTGTTGAGGTGGTCCATTTCCCTACAGGGTATGGAATGAATTAATTAATTTTTTATTTGCATAATTACTTAAAATCATTGCAAAATTGCGGTACATTAACAAAAAAGTTGGACTAAAATACGGGTCTTGTGCCATTATAATACATGAAACATGTATAAAAGATTAGAGATGTCCTTTGGTCAGTAGTAACAGACCGTTTCTAAAATGTAGTCTTATTCTAAAATTAATTGGTTTTAAAATTACATATTTAAAGAGGTCCCTGTTCGCTGTATTTTCATGGGAGATTGACATTTAATTAATTGAGGAACTTATGAGTGGCATTCAGTTCTTTCTTGGACGGGGCTCTTCACCGTTCGGCTCTTTCAATTGCTACCGGAGACTCGACAGTTACAACCGCACACTTTTCCTCTGTACTGTTTTCGATTGGGACCCTTCGTGTCATATTCATAAATTTGCCGAATCTGGCCAGGTCCAAGAGCTCCGTGCTGGACTGAAGCATTGCCACCGCTTCGGCACATTTTCTGGTCCCGTGTCCTAGGAACATTGGTTTCAACAGTATACGTCGATGTTGTAGTAAAGCGGGCAGCAGCATAGTAGCTGTACCCTGTAATTACACTGCCTGCAACTGACTATATTGTTCAACGATTTCCAGCCCGGGATCAATTATTTTATTGGCAGAGGGACTAGGCGTGCCCATTGAATTTCTTTCAGACATTTCCTTCCCAGAGGATTGTTCATATAGGGCTGGATTTTATGCGACTCGTATGCTATAGTTAAGCTGGCCAGTCCTCTGATTACTTTCAGTCTTGCTATGTCTTCACTCCTTGATATCTGGGTGGTGTGGTTATTTAGCGCCCTCTTTATTGCCGGGTAATGTAGTGCTTCTTGGGACCAGGCTGCTGTGGATAAGTCCACTCTGCCATTGTCTCCCCATGGATTTGGTGCCCCCTCAAATATAGTTTTCAATTCCTCCTTAAGGGAACCTTTCTGAGCTTTTGTCGTCTTAAACCAAAATTTGATCAGTGTGCTTCTGCATTCATATTATTGTTGTACCATGCCAAACTCCAGCCAAATCAGGGCGTTTCGTGTGTACTTGGGGAGCCTAAAGAGCCTTTTGTAACACTGGCACTGGGCTTTTTCCATCATCTTTTCAATTTTTCCTGGGAATGCCTGCGATGCGTACCCATCAACCACGAAAGTTTAGATTTTGTCATGATGGGTTTCGTAGTAGGGCTGTGTAGTTTACTTTGAAGTTTACACAGGGCATAGATGGTATGGACTTCGGGGTAGAACACACACCAGGTGTAGGCCACGCAATGCTGGTGGTCTATCTAGGTTTTTCCTCCTTAATGATGAGAATTGCCTAGAGATTGGGTAGCTCTCTCCACTTTTAGCGGGGGGTACATTTGTTAGACTTGTCGTCGTTAGGGTGGGCTTTTCCCAGACTTTTTTCTTTCTTACCTCCTCTTTTTGCTGATTCTTTTGTTGGACTTAGTACTCTGAGCACTTTAATACTGCTGACCAGTGCTAACATGCATGTGATCTCCCCTAAACATGGTAACATTGGTTTATCCACAATTGTTATATTTAATTTACTGGTAGGTCCCTTGTAAATTGGTATATCATATACCCAGGGCCTGTAAATTAAATGCTACCAGTGGGCCTGCAGCACTGATTTTGCCACCCACACATGTAGCCCTCAAACCTGTCTCTGCCTGCCACTGAGGGCCTGTGTGTGCAGTTTACTGACATTTTGAGCGGGTCCCTCTACCTGGTTCAGTCATTGTCACTAGATCCCGTCAGGCCCTTCACATGCTGAGTGACAGGGAATGGAGGCTCATCCTATAACGTTTTTGCTGAGACTGTGTTTACTTCTGCTCCCAACAGGGAACTTCATCCAGGAGGTCATTGTTGCCGCCATCTGTGAGCTTATAAGTGCAGTATCATGAAGGATTCTCAGACTAGTAGGCTAAAGCTAAAGTTTCATGCGGCCATGTTGCTGTCCGGTTGACAATGACCCCACCCAGTATTTTTTTTAAATATAATTTTTAGTCCAATAGCAATTCCTCTGGAATGCTAATACTTTCCCTTTATGTTTTCTGCTACCTCTTTTGGCTTTCATTGAATGTTTTTTTACATGCATTACCTGTATTTATTTACTTCAAACGTTTAAATCCTCTATGATGGCACCCTTCGATATCATTGGAAAGTTTTTCAAACCATTTAGATTCTACCTCACTGTAAATGTCTTCTGGAAAGCATGGCATTTTCTTCCTAAATATGATTCTACTGAAGTTCAGGGCCTTTGCTATTGTTGCTGCTGAGAAGTATGCCCTGCTCCCTTACTTAAGTTTGGAACTTGTCATTCGGGAGTATTTATTTAACTTAACTGGCTACTCTATAGTGTATCACCGCTTCCAGCTGCAGAAGCAAGCGTAATATTCCCATAATGACATAACATGTTTCATTCTAATTTTCAGAGTAGTGGCCATTTAAATGTATGCTCGTGTTCCAGCCGAACCCTAATTCCGAAGAGCGTGAGACTCTCGATTTGGCGTGGTGCAGTTAGGATTTTAAGATGTACAGGCATCACCATACACTGCTGGTTTTTCCTAGCATGATGTTGCAAGGTAGAACAGGGGGAATTTGAGTGGATAAAAAACACCACATTCTGAGACCTCACAAGTCAGGATATGATACCGGTGGTTTGGAAGTATCGTCCCACACTGAAAGGTACAAATCTCAGAATGATAGGGCACTACTGCATCTGGTAAGTAATGTACCCCGAGGCATTGAAATGTACGAGATGCAATTTTACCTCCTGGAAGCAGTCATGAGGCCTTAAGCTCTGAATACCCTACTTTCCTGGTGAAGCAAGTGTAAACATCACACCAAAGAGAATTACTTTCCTGTTGCCCCCGAATAAGGTTATGAAAATGATCTAGGCTTCCGTATGCTTGAATAGTGTTTCCTCAAAACAATCCTTCACGCCAATGACCTCTGCTTTATGCTATCACATTAATTTGATTACTGCTTGCACAGTAGAGTTACAGATGCTAATCACACGCAGTAGCCAATTAAATGTAATGTCCTGAGAGAAGCACAGCCACTGAATAACATTTCTGACTCAAGCTTTGCAAGTCATGTGGCTTTTCTGAACTCTAGTGCTCTTGCTGTGATGGTGGTAATATTTGCAAAACAGCCACACTTTTTATCCACTACCCCTGAGAAGACCCTGACCATGCTGTCAAATTACACATTTTCACTTAAAGAACAATGCAAGGGCATTTTAATCACAGCAATTTCTTCATGCTTTGATGCACTAAATTAACGTCCCCACAAATGATGTAGAGCTAATGCAATTGCACCTTTTATATCGTCGTGAAATGAGAAAATGCACTTTAATTCTTGTCACAGAGGCTTTAACGGTCATACGCCGTTCTTGCTTTTACAATCTGTGTTTTGATCATTTTTACACATTTCTGCTTGTTATAATGTTAGGTTCCCAATTTGAAAACTTTTTACACTGGCCTTGAGGGACATATTGGGCCGGATTTAGGGGCATATCTACAAGGACGGCGATAAATAGACGCAAAGCACGCTTAGCGCTTTTCTATTTATCGCCGTCTATCGCTTGATTATATCGCCCTGTTAGCGCGTTAGTTTCCGGAGAAAACAGCGGCTTTCGCCTAAAACTAACGTCTGCTAAAATGCGTTGGCAGCCTTGTAAATATCGCGATGTGCACTTCAGCGATATTTACAAGGTTGTCCAGCCCAGGGACGCCCACTTTGCATCTCATTAGAGATGCAAAGGGAGGCGTTGGGTAAAAGGGTGCTAACATGCGCTAATGCATGTTAGCACCCTCTTGTTAATAGGGCAATACTTTTATCTCCAATTTTTGGGCTTTAAAAGCCAAAAAAGTGGAGATAAAGCCCTTGTAAATATGCCCCTTGGAGTTTGGCGGGTGGGATACGCTGCCACAAATGTGAAGGATATCATATGTACTGTATTACACCTGCATTGTATCCCAATGGCACTTGTAAAACGGCAGATGGGAAATCCGTCACTTTTGTGACGCAGGGGTCCATCCGCCAAACTCCAAATCAGGACCAGCGTGTCTTGTCGCCTTAAGTGACACAATAACGCACCCAGCAAATCCTGATACCGAAAGGTATTTACTGGGCGCACTGTTCGCTCTCTCTGTCCATCATTATCAAATGCATTGAGCGGTAACCCAGGGGGAGGGGTTGAGTGACAGTCCTTTGAAAGCCTGTATCAAAAGCCGCTTGAATGTATTGCTTAAAATCCACTGGACAGTACATAGCAGGTAGCAATACAATAAACCTGGCCTTGAAAGAAGAGAAATTCTATTGTAAATAATGTTTTCTCGTTATGCACTGACTGGCCGCACATATGGCCGTTTGATTTAGGTAGCACTCTACAGAGTCTACATCAAAAACATGTTTTCATTAAAATTCACCTTGAGGGTGGAACTTAGCTTGGAAGTCACTGAGGAGTTCTATTATGTGTGTGGAGAAATTCATGCATATTTATTGCTGTTTCCAGTGAAAGGCCAATGCCACTTCAATAACGCTAAAAACTCCTGTCTTTTAATTAATAATTGGTGGTGCTTGGACTCACAGGACCCCACAAAGAAGCACCTGTTTGTGAATCAGATGGGGGATGGTTTTGAAGCATGTGAGGCTGCATGCTAATAGTAGCAGGGATATATGAGACCAGTTCGATCTGGTGGGTTATGTTGAACAAGAAGGAAGTGAATCACAAAAACCAGAGGTCAAAGAGAGCCAGATGAGGAGTGTTCTGTGTTCACCCTTTCAAAAGCTGCCATGAGATCAAGGTGGGTCCGAGTTCAATGGTATCACTGCGCCATACACAGAAGCGTCTCACTCACCAGGCAGGGATCTCTGTGTTCTGAGAGGTCTCCCACCAGGGGAGCAGAGGATAGTCTTTTGCTTATCTAGAGGGCTGGCGCGCCACCTAACAAATTGTAAATATGCTCCTAAACCTTTGTTTTTTAAAGGCAATTCATGCAGGTCTCAAGGGGTAGGAGTCTGGTGAAAAGTTGAAGAATCTTATTGGTTCACTTGCTTGAGAAGCCTGTTTAATATTGTGTATCATTTAAATTGAGGCAGAAGCTAACTGATGTCACTGAGCTACTACATTTAGATATTGAAAACTTCCACAGCAAGACTAGGGCTTTTGGATGTTCCTCCAAAGAATGCATCTGGAGGGTGGTACTGGGAGCCTACACAAAAATATTGTGGGAGACTTCCATATATCAGGTGTGCAACAAAATACTGAATCAGTATGAAGAGTGTGTGAAAGCTGAGGCACAGATTGGAGCGGTATGAAATTGGGTTATTACGTGTGCAGGATGTGAGGCTGTGCAAGTAACAGGCCCACAGTTTCCCCTTACTGGAAATCAAGCATTCCATTGTAGTACTTGACTCTCAGGTTAGCGAATCAGAGCAGTCCAAGGCCTACTCAGGGACGTGGTGTAGCCTTGTAATCACTATTCGCTGGCATAATACCTCTCAATAAATTATTGTCCAGTCAGTGCTTTTTCTGCGGGAAAGGAAACATACAGTTATTACACACACTGTACTCAATACTAGGCATTCATTTACAAGTATATACATAAGTCAGATTGAAAATACCTTAGATGGCATTATGAAATCACAGTTAACCCCAAAAGGGTCATGACCTTCAGCATCACAGTTCCCTTCAACTATACCAAAGCACGCATCACAATATATTGAGGTATCACTTTAAATTAAGCATGCCTATTGTCTTTATTGAGGTTCATCACAACATAGAAAGCAAGCCCATTGGCTTTATTAAAGGTGCACCATGGAAAAAAAGCAAACATACCACGTTAACCATCATTACTCTTTCACTATAGTAGTTAATTATGTGTAAATAAAACCCTTAGTGTCCATAAAATATTGTCTATAAAGCATCAGCACATTGATCAAACCCACTGTAAGCACAAATGTTTAATAAAGCTTTAAAAAATACACATCTGATGTATCTGTGTCTTTTTGATATACCATCTGGCCACCTAAGATGCAGCCATAACACAAGCCCTTAGAGGGCTCTCCACTCGCTGCTGAGGAGCAAAAGCTCCAGCCTAAGGAGTACTTAAAAACTTCTGAGAATTGTTGAGGGTGGGAGGGCGTCATATTTTTGTGACCCCCAGATATATAGGTTTTCACCTTTCTAAACTTTGTTGGGGGGACTGCTGCACTCCTGCAGCCTCCACACTACACCTGCCATCCTGGGGCCAACACTAGGCAAGAACAAAATATTCTAATCAGAGAGTTCCACAGGGCATTATGAGGCACTCCCTATAGAGAGGTCAGTATTTATTGAGCAGCTCTGCCACTGCGCTGCACACCTCATTTTGTTCTTTTTATTATGGGGGGGGTGCAGGGCCCCACCCAGGCGACCCGCATGCCAAATTGTTGAAGGAAGTTTGGGAGCCCAGCCCCTGGTGCACCTGCTAGCTTTTCCTCTGCCAGTGCGGGAGCGGGAGGCTGCTTTTCTCCTACCCGCTCCATGTTGGCAGGGTGTGCTGAGTGTGGTGGCCACCCCAAAGACATGGGCACCTGAAACGGGGGCAAGCCAGTCACCATTGTGGGAGCGATGATCACCCTCAGTCTCCTGATTCCTTGGGCCTGGAGCTAGCGTCCCAGGTAACGTCCCTTGCTGCAGGGTAGTGCAATGGAACTCCTTCCCTAGTTCTTCATTGCCTAGTGAGCCTGAGAAGAGGTCCTGGGTCCCTTTGTCTCTTTCTTGGGGACTCAATGGCACTCCCCTTCACTTTGTGTCAGCACCTGGAAAGATGGGAGCACCCAGGGTAAAGGATGAAACTGGGAGTGGGCCAGACGCATGCCTCCTCCGAGTAAGTAAGGAAATCCTCTAATACTGACTCCAAGGCCCTAACCTACCCTGGGAGTGATGTTAAGGAAAATCGGCAGAGCACCACGTCCTTGATTTTCTGTGCAGGCTCAAAAGTCAATTAGTCTAACAGTCCATAACATGGGCCCAATGGGCTATTTTCAAAGCTCTAAGGATCCTTTTACTCCTGGTGGCAAACTCTAGCCACCAGGAGTAGTTTTAGCAGACCTCCTCTCCACCATTGTGGTGTACTTTGCAGGCAGATGCTTCCACTGGCTTCCTGTACCAGCTCTCCCCCTGGTCTTTGACCTCTGGTGCTCCTCTCCTCCTTCTGGGGCACAGAAGTCCAGAACTACCCCCAACTGTCCTTCAGGAGGAGTAAGGGGCCAGCCTCACTGGTCCTTGGATAGACCCACTTGTCCTGCGGTTGTCTGGGGCAGAGTCTTTTGACCCATAGAGCATCTGGGGGGTGTCCTTCCAGTTGTCCATGACTGCTGCCGCTGACACTGTCCCAGTGTCTAGAGCCCATCAGCAAAAATGACAAAAAGCCCTCTCTCTCCCTTGTGCAATAGTTTTTAAATGAGTGTGGAATGTTCTGGGAGCCAGGCAACAGTGGACAATCCTAGAGGGGCACATCACTTCTCCACCCTTTTCCCAACCCTCCTGTACAGCATTCTGGGACAGTCCAAGATGGCACCCTCCAGAAGTCACGGTCACATCTGCTCTGGGAGCCTTTGCTGTGCCCCTCGCCAACACCATTGCCTGGCCATTTCCCACCAAAACATCAAAGAGGATCCCCCTTCCCACCCCCGTTTCATAACTCATGAGACTTTGTAGTCCTAGGGGAAGCAAAAGACAGATCTCCCCCTATGTGTATAAGAAAGTGTCACAACAAACAAAATAGTAAACCATACTGACTTTCTCTATGAGTACCCACTAATATTATAAGGCCTACCCCAGGTCATTATCTAACCCTGCGGAGTCCCCACTGCACCAGACTACCTGTGCACATTTACTGGTCTGTGCACAAGATTAGTCTCACACAAGCAGCCCACACATGTGTGCACAAGTCATGTTAATGTGTACCCAGCAAAGTGCCTCTTACCCTAGCTGCATTGCAGTGGCCTAATCTAAAAAGGTGGACTCTGGGGGTATCCAGGCACAGTCCTTTTACTGTGTGATTACGATGGGTGAGCCACATGTAGTGCGACTCACTCAGAGTAAAAAGTCCAAAACCGGGTGATCAAAAAACAAAAAAGTCCAGGATTACTAAATAGGCGGAATCCATTTTGCAACAGTGGCCAATGACGCAAACTCATGGTATATAGCATCAAGTGCTCCTTTTTATCAAGGAGCATTAGTAGGGAACATGCATTCGATGCTATTAAGTCTAGGAGGTAGTTGATCACTACAACCATAGCACGTTAAGTGCAATGAAACAGGCAGAAGCTAATTCTATGTGGGAGAAGGATGGGGTTTTGTTCAGAAAAAGTCCAGAGTTGGAAGGTTACTTTCATCTATACAACAGTACCTATGCAGACCAAGACAATGCAGATTCAAGCTTGTAGTACTTTAAAAGATGGCTTCTTTAGTCTAGGTTTAATCCAGGTCATCCATTAAAGTTCCCGGAAAGCAGCCAAGTTAAGAAGTGTTAGGAAAAATAGTTAGTGAGGGATGACAACACTTTGACATTGAAGATAATAAAATAAAATCTTGGTATATACATATCGAAAGAAGGATGATAGTGGCTGGATGGAGCAACTGGATCAGAGTGTGGAGCTTGAAAGGATCCGATGTATTTGATTCTAACACATTTTACTCACTGGAAGTACTAGAAATCTGTTCACTATTCTTTAATTTTTGCGAGGTTCATGCGAAAGGAGTATACTTTTGTGTATGCTTCGAATTGTGAACATTGGGATATTTTCCACATTTCTTTCTCTTACTCCACCATAGGTTTCGTTTAACAAGGACTGAACAATGGAATTCATGTGTGTTAGTTGATTGCAGGCTGCAAGACAATCGTACTATATACTTTATAAGTGAGGGGGAAATCGATGCGTACCCAATCAGAATTCAAAAGGATGATAAAGTCAGAACTGAGAAGGGTCAGGGCATTTCAGCTGAAGAGGTAAAGAATGTGACCATCCACCTAGGCAGTGCTGTTTTCCATTTGTGCTATGTTTAGATTGTCCACGTCATCAGGCAGTACTTGCTAGCCAGATGGATCAGTAGCCCATATGTTCAGGCCCCACAGAAAGATGCATTTCCTAGAAATGTTTCACATGTGCTCTAAACGATCCGGGGGATTGTAGAGCTTTGTGTCTGTGCTATTCTTTAGAAATTGTGTTGTTGTAGTTGTGATAAAAGTAATATGTCAAACTGTATTGGTCTTTATGAATGTGATGCACCTGATTCAGTTTTCATTGGAACATCAAGAAATATGAGGGCCTCTATAGATTTAACAGATCAACCTGCCTTTATAGCAATATCTGTAGAGCTAACCTCAAGGGCAGATGTCTGTATTTTGCCAAGCAAAAAAGGGCTGCCTATACATCGACCATTAAGCAATGTTAACGTTATGGGAAGTGAAAAATTAGAAATCATTTGGTGTAGTTCGCAATCAAGTGTAAGCAATTTCCACATTGTCTACACAACACGGCCATTTCCTGCAGTTCTTTAATGGTGGACAGGTAGAGGAAGTTTTCTAAATGTTCATAGCTAACTTTTGTTTTCAACAACTTGATTATTTGGTTTTACATCTATAACATTTTCAGCAGGGGAGATGGTAGGCGAATAACTGTTATAAGGTCCCTTGGTACTTTATAATATGTTGTATAATTAATATTTTAAATAAACGTAATGATGTGAACACATATAGATAGTAATCAACTATATATCTTTCCACAGTACCCATCTGAGCACATATTCCAAAATAAGTATATTGTGGCCAAATCCAATTGTTTCCTTATTTGTAGAGTGTTCTTGTATTCCATTATTGCAATACTATCAATTGATGATATTGCAATTCTACAGTGCACTTTCTTTGAGTCTCATTCTCCATTTTAGATGGCCGGTTGTTTCCTTACATGAGGGCTGTCCAATTTTGGGACACAATGCCAGCAACAAAGCAACATTTTCGGGATAAACACTGGCTATGTCAATGATTTCCATTTGGATGTATTACTTATAGATGTACATCCTGTAGAAATCCTATAACTCTAGCAGAGAGCTAGCAGTCCATGACCTATGCAGGACAACCTTGCCTTACATGAGAGGCTCAAAAAGCAAAGTGTGAGGTTACTCTCTGTTCCTCAGAACCTGAGACAATATCAGTGTAGAGTTAACGATATGTCTGTCAGATCAAGATTTATAAAAATATGTAAACCTTTAAGGGAAGTCCTCCTACACAGATCTACCCATCTACCCACTTGAGTTTTCAAAAAGGATGAACATATTCAACCAGACACCAAAACAAACAGTTATATTTTAACAAATGTATTCGCTCCAAATAGTTATTTGCGCTCAGGAAACAGCAAACTTTGGTATGGTGTTCAAAATGCAGTGCATAGGAAGTGCTTGTGCAGAGAAAGGTGCATGTGGTATAGACAGAATAATCATAAATCCAATAGTGACAATTTAGTATTCTGTATTTTTCAATCTGTCTGCATAACGTTATACAGTAGCATGAGCTAATCCATTTTGCTTATTGTAGCCCACAGCAGCAGTACAGACAGATGTTACATCCACGTTTGAACCCCAAGACTGAGTGACAATGGCTCATCAAAAAGGGTCTTCTGAAGGACAACAAAGGATGGTACCCTAGGAGTACAAGTGGAGTGGTGTCATTGCTATAACCAGAAGGCAACCTCCCTACATGGAGCACCTACATTTCAAACTATGAATCCCAGCAACCTACACCCTGAATGGAACCCCCATCTACCGACCACCAAGACCATGATCTACTTCTACTGATAATATCACAGACTCCATCGCCCCCTCACCATTGACACCAAAGATTACATCCTACCATGAGACTTCAACTTCCACCTGGAAGACAGGAACAACACCAACTCCACCATACTCCTCCAAAGCCTTGAAATAATCGGACTTACACACTGCACCTAAAATACTCTCACCCCAGTTTTCTCTACCTTCGACAACATCAAATTCACTGCAACTACACCTCTCACCTGGACTGAACATGCTATCATCCAATTCCAAATCCACACCTTTTGCCAGCCAAAACTCACCGACAAGCCTGGCCAGATGCTGCTGAAGCAGCATCATAGAATCCACCTGGCCTAATGCCCTGTTCCAGAACAAGCCCAAACCCACCGACGACCTAAACAGTGACATTAAACAGCGGCACGAGTGGATCACAAAAAGTGCTGACTCCCTGGCTCCCCTAAACACAATACACAAAGAAGGACTGGGAAGCAGGCCTGCTGGTACACTAAGGAACTCCCTGCAACCAAATAACACTGCCAAGAAGATGGAGAACTAACCCACCATGATAACAACAAGTAGACTTACAAAGCAGCCCTGAGACACTACCACCAGCAGATCAGAGAAACCATCAAAAAACGATCAGAGAAATGCGACACATGGAGTGGTCACCCCCGCTTTACAGGTGAGAGTAGGAATAGTGGTAACTAGTAGTGGGAAGCTCGCAGCCACAACAAATAAGCAAGCCTCAGAGCACAACCTAAAGTAAAGGCTGCTGCGCATTAGCTGTAGCATAACTGTCTGGCTGATTAAGAGAGGAACTTTCGTAAATTGCTGTCTCAGAAATAACAGATGTGACACCATCAGCTAATGATCTTATATTTTATACGGTGCTTGTGACTTTGCTATTTAGTGTCACACAGCTACACATAAACTATGGTGAAAGATAAAGGAACTAAGACAGCCCAGGCCAACAAAATTTCCAATTACGCCCAACCACTATCATTGGAACAAGGGGCCCCAATGTCAATGCTACTAGCGGACATGAGGCACCAGCACAGAACACTGATTGGCTTCCATACATAACAAAAGTGCTAACAGCTATCCACACTACACAGGATGAATACAAAAACAGGATTGAATCTGTGGCTGTCGAGTTGAATCCACTTCATCGTGACCAGCGAAAAGTCGCAGAACGAGTGACAACCACCGGACAAACTGTGGATACACTGCAAAAAGATGCACACACTAAGGGACATCGTGATCAGTTTACAACAAAGAGTGGTGCGGCTAGATGCACAAGCAGAAGATGCTGAGGGAAGGTCTAGGCAAAACAATCTCCGATTATTCGGATTTCCCAAAAAGGCAGAAGGTCCATCGACAGAGCTGTTCCTGGAGGAATGGCTGATTGGCATATATTGACCCCAACGAAACATTCACACTTCTTTACAGTGGAGAGGGCACACCGGGCGCTGATCCCCCCCAAAGCCGTGGGTTCTTCCCAGAGCCATCCTAGCTCGCTTTCTTAATTTTCTGGATTGGGAGTTAATACTACAACTGTCACGCAACAAAGGCCAGCTAACCTAAGAAGAACACAAGATCTCAATCTACCCTATCTACAGGCAGCGATTACAGGAGCAGAGGCAATCCTTTTTAGCTGTGAAGCACCGTATGAGGGACTTGAACCTGTGATACAGTCTTTTCTTCCCGGCGAAACTATGGGTAGAACACGACAACAAAACATTATTTTTCTTCTCGGCAGGTGAAGCAGTGGACTGGCTAGGTGCAATAGGTTCACCGGGGGCCTGTCTGGTTCCCTCCATGACAACACCAAAGAAGCCTGGAACTCAAAGTTAGCCAAGGTATTACCGGCACCAAGGACAGTCACAGGGCGTCACTAAGAGCCACAGCGCAACCAGAATCTGGGTCTGCCCTGATGGCACACTGCAGGCATCGGACGTAGTACCAGACTCAAGACCATCATCACGGGGCACCCATTAAGCAGTAATGTTTGTGAGGACCCTGATGCTTAAGAGGGAAATATGCTGGAAACATTTGAACTGATCGGACTCTCTCGACATGTGTGAGCTGCAGATTTGGTAAGACTGAACTATTAAGGGGAATGGGAGGAGACATTAGTATATCACAGAGTTTTTCACAAATCTGAAATGGATAGTGCGGGCCCAGGCCCCATCCCAGAGGTTGGGGCCTGTCAATGGAGTTGGAGGCATTCCATCACACCTCGACAGCCAACCGACCACTTACTTAGAATTGGGTGGGAGGGAAGGGAAGGATACTAGAGTTTAGTTGTTTTACACCTCTTTAAGGTTGCAAGTTGGGGGAGTTGAAGCAGGGGAATGGGGCTACATCTACATGTCTACACCAGGCTATGCATGGCAAGGGTGGGGAAGGTGATATTGCCCAAGGGGAGGGGGGAGGTAGGGGTAGCTGTGTTTGAAAATAAACAGACCGTCCTTCGTAGGGATCAAATAGGACAAAATATCATACTGTATGATTTGTTGGTAATGATCACCTTTGCATGTGCAGAGTTAAATGATGTTAGATGGAGTAGCAAATGAAGTGTGTTGAGGCAACCACCATGAGTAAGTTAATTACATGGAACATGTGAGGCATATCTAAACTTGAGAAACATAGGCAAATATTTGCCTATTTGAAAAGACATAAGGTGGCGGTGGCATGCCTCCAGGAGACTCATGTTGTAGGAGACTCTATTAAATATTTGAGGAAACGATGAAGGGGTCAAATCTACGCCACTTTATACTCTGGCTTTGCAAGGGGTGCCCTTATATGGTTATTACCAGGGGTCCCATTTCAGCACCTGCACCATGTTACTGATCCAGATAGGAGATACGTCATTTTACATGGGAGGCTAGATGGGTCAGAAATATCTATAATTAATTTATATGCTCCAAACGATGACAACACTTCCTTTTTTAGCGATCTCCTTGAGTTGTTTTCTCCCTATCTGGGAGCTCCAATACTACTGAAAAGAAAGAGTATGCAGTTCCTCAGTGAGAAGGGGAGTGTGAGTGCAGAGAAGAGACCGTAAGAAAGAGGAATACCTCTATTCGGAACTAGGGTCCTCACACACCCAGCAAGCTAGGTGTCATGCTTCATCATATGGACCTGCTCCTCGTCGGGCCGGCGCTGCAATGCCCGACGGGCACCCTAAAAAGGGGCTCTTTGGCGGAGATCTTTAGTTCCTGGCCGTATGATGCAGTGTGTGTGAGAGGAACCTAGTGGTGTAGATGTGAGTGCAGGTATGTGGGTTAAAACAAGTTGGAGAGTCCAGAAATATAATTTTATTAAGGGTGGCTCTCCACCTGACTAAAAATGAAAACAGAGTGGCAGCTAGCTGATATTATGATTCAGCTTGGCTAAGCTCCTCTGTGCTGGTCGACATGTTTCTTGCCCGGTGGTCCTATTGATCCGTGGCAATTCCTCAGGACCTATTTAGCTGTCTATGATCTACACAATGTGGTAAGTACAGTTGTTACCTGCCACCTGTTATATGGAGAACGATCTCGCCATATGCCTAGGGGAACCTAAAAAGAAAGGAAAGTTTTTAAGAAAGGCATCCCAGGCAAAGGCAGTGTATAAAGTGAGTACTGTACAGGTCGATCTCACATAGTGGTGATACCCCCTCGATCAAATGGCACAAGTTAACAAACTTTGTCACCAAGTGTCAACATACCCTATACAGTGGGTAGGAATTCTCCTACAAAAAGTGAAGTTAAGATAAATTAAAAGCAGAAGACTGGAAGTGTCGTGCTTCCTATAAGGAAGTATTATGAAGTGACTAAAAATATCTTAAAAGTGGGGTCGTGGGACACTCACCTATTGTGGTGTGATACCCTGCTCCTATCCGTGGCGCCACCGGGACACAAAGATTCTGGTGTCCTAGTAAGAAACAAAATAGTACATGGAATGACAACAATAACTCGCCCGACAAGTATCGTCAGCATGTTTAAACTAAATCACCCATGTGCGATCCCGTCACATGAGCTGCTGTGATGCGAATCTTAAACCAAAAGGGATAATAGGATGATAAACTAGCACCACGGAGCAAACTAAAAAAGAAAGAAGAAGCCACAGAAGTCGTAAATGCCAACCCGTTCAAGGTATCAGCCAGTAAGAAATGCGTGATCACCAACTAAAGGTCCCACCTCAAAGTCGCTCGCTCCACGTATTGAGTCTAGGGCACGCCCGGTTTGCCGTAAAAAGGTGATCGGCGAAAACCATGGGTAGCCGTCAGCTCCCACCGAGCATCGAGCAAAGTACGCTAGCGGGCCGATAGATGGGAATCTCTTACGGCATACTGACAACGTGTGGTCACAGAACCTGTAAACAAGAAAGCACTGACAACACCGCGTCTTAATCACATTTTGCTAGTTCAGCGGCGGGAATATGAACCATCAATAAGCATCCCCTCAGTTGCGGAAACGCATACAAACCTCTCACCTGACCCATCACTCGCAGCAGGGCGCGTAGTAGTAACGCTGGTACACTTACTTGAAGGTTGTTGCCGGAATGGGCTATCAACCTACCCTCGTGCCACGCGACCCGGGAATACTAATGGTCGGCAAGGTGCCATGACAGATATACCTGTTGGTTAGTCCTGCAGGGGGCGGGCCGAATACCCGGAAGTCTGTTTTGTGAGTGCGTGTAGTCAGAGCCGTGGAGCAGAGTGTTAAATGCAGCGGCCATCTTAGGACGTTAACTATGCTTACTGAAAATATCATATCCCTATGAATAGTGGTGTGGTACTAGCATGGTAACAGCGCGGAAAGAGTTTTACCGCAATAAAGGGTGAGAAATAATGGTAGCCCTGTAGTGGGTAGGCTAAACAGGGGAATTTCTTGTCAGAGGTTGACGTATGATGCCGCTACTGGGGAGTTGATGGAAGTTATGGCAGCCATCTTGGAGTAGGTGACCCTCATAAGTAAATAACATTAGAGTCTGTATTATCTGTCCATGAGTGTTGCCCATGGAATCTGATCATTTAGGCCTTCTAGGTCTGTCCTCAGACGGTGCACCCATCGCTGTTCAATCTTAAAAAGGGCTCTTTGTGTAATTCTAGGGTGTGCCTCGAGGATTAACCATCTAAGGGAGTCAGGTGTGTGGTTGTTCTCCTTGCAGTGGGTGTAGAGTTTCGTGGTAATTCTCTGGCATCTCACATTACTCTTGTGCTCTGTTATGCGCGTCTTTACTGGTCGCATAGTCATGCCTACATACTTCTGTTCACATGGGCAGGTTATTAAGTAAATGCACTGTGTCGTGTTACAATTGGTATGACGCTGTAACCTCCAGGTAAAGGAGTCTGAAAAAAACACCTCTTTGATTACCGCAGTTTGATGGCACACAGCACAGGAACCACAAGGATAGTGTCCTCTCACTGGGGGGAGACCCCAAAGGGTGCTTTGATCATGGTGGATGGTTTGTCTAGGTCTCGTATTAATAAGGATATCCTTCAGATTTTGGGTGCGTTTGAAGGCAAAGCGGGGGGGCGGGATAGTGAGGTCACCCGCAGTAAGAATACCCCAGTGCTTCTTAATTATACCCTTGATGGCAGTAGAATTAGGGGTAAAGGATGTAACACAGGTCAAAGTCTCTGGCCTTTCCTTACTATTTGGTTGTAGTAGGATTTCTCATGGATTATTACGGGCCCTCTTCAGTGAGTTTTTTACCTGGCGCTCAGGGTAGCCTCTTTGTCTAAGGTTAGAGCTCAACTGGTCAGCTTCAGTTAGGTAGTCGTTGGTGGTAGTACAGTTCCTCCTGAGACGGAGGAATTGCCCAAAGGGTAAATTGTCCTTAAGGGCCTTTGGATGATGGCTACTGTATAGGAGCAGACTATTCCTGTCAGTGGGCTTTTTGTAAAGTGTGGTGCTCAGGCCTGTGCCCCCTAGTGTGACCATGAGGTCCAGGAAAGGTACATTGGAGTCAGAGATAGTGTGCGTGAATTTCAGGAATGGATTCTGGGCATTAATCCAGTCGCCGAATGAAAGGCATGTCTGTTGGTCCCCCTTCCAGAAGATTAAAATGTCATCGATGAAGCGCCTCCACAGGGTTAGATTGTTGATGTAAGGATTGTTGGGGTGCCTGATGACTTCCTCCTCAAAGGTGGCCATGTAGATACAGGCCACACTAGGGGCGAAGGTACTACCCATCGATGTGCCCTGCGATTGGTGGAACAACTGTTTATTATACTCGAAATAATTTTCAGTTAGGGCCAATGTGGCGCACTCCATCACAAAGGAGATGGGGGTAGGTGATGTCCATTCCTCTTTCATAAGGGCACCTTCGATTGCCACCAAGGTGGCACGTTGGGGGATATTGGTGTATAATGCCTCCACATCCAACGTAACCAGTAGGTCAATATTGCTTGTGTCGTGTGTCTCCTCTATGACTTGCAAGATATCCGTGGTATCACGGATATAGGAGGGAGTTTTTTTGACCAAGGGTTGTAAAAAATTATCAACAAACCTCGAGAGAGGTTCCAGGAGTGAACCTATACCCGATACAATGGGGCGCCCTGGGACTGGAGTAGTGCCCTTATGTATCTTGGGCAGAGTGTAAAAGTATGGGGTCTTAGGTTCCTTAGTATTAAGGAATTCAGCTTCCTTTTTGCTGATCCAACCATTACTTTCAGCTTCAAAAGTGATGGTCGCGATCTTAGTGGTGAGTCTCGGTGTAGGGTCAACGGTGATGGGGGTGTAGTATTTAGTGTTGTCAAGTTGTCGTCTACACTCTCGGTCATAATCAATGGTATTTTGTATCACCGTCGCCCCTCCCTTGTCAGCCTGTTTGATAGTAATGTTATTATCACTTGCTAAGGTTTTAGCTGCAGACAACTCCGCATTAGACATGTTATGGAAAGTACCTCTGACAGGGATAGTACCCAAGTCACGAAGGACAGCTTTTTCAAATGTGAGTACTTCCGGGGGGACCATGTTGTTAGTAGGGGTGAATCTAGATGGATTGCGTAGACCCGTATCCGTAGACTCAATAGCTGGGTGGTCTTGGAAGAATGCCTTAAGACGTATCTTTCTAAGGAATTCATGGATCTCACAATTATCTCTGAAGTTGTCAGTTCTCGGTGTAGGGACATAGCCGAGCCCCTTCTCAAGGACCTCCTCTTCCAAGGGACTCAAGGGTCTGTCTGACAGATTTACAACTAATTCTTTTTTCCTCTGTTTCTGCCCCTGGGAGCTGACGGGAATTGTTCCTGATCCTGCCATTGTACTCCTTTGGGTGGCCCTCTTTCTCGCCCTCTTCCTCTGCCCCAACCTCTGTCTAAAAAAGGAGGGTTGCCTGGGGGATAGAACTGAGGCTGTCCATGCGGAAACATAGGGTACTGCCAAAAGGGGGGTTGTGGTGTGCCTGTATAGACCGGGGCGTTGTTGTAAATAGGGTAAGGAGATTGGAAATTCCTTTTCTGTTGGTTGCCTCCACAGCTATTAGAGCTCGAGTCACTACTTGTTGACCCCCTTCTCGAATTGTCTGGACTTTCATCAGATGAGTAACTATTCTTAGTTGCCTGGAAGTCTGCTCTCAGGTAGGGATAGATTTTCTCTTTATCAAACTTCTGAATGTCCTTCTGAAGTTTGTTGATCTTGAGTTTGAGCAGATACTCTTTGTTTTCAGAGATCTCACTATTTATTTCCGCCAGTTTCACTTTGAACGCGGTATTCTGGGTTGTAGATTTGAGTGCACTCTCTGCTGCCTGAATTCTCGCTAATGGGGCGTCTGCTAATCTTTGGGCCGTATTAATAATGAGAACCAAGAGATCTCTCGTGCACTTCCAAGAGATTAAGCTCCATTCTTTCTTAAAGGTCAGGTCTTCCAGGAAAAGTCTGGGAAAGATGTTGATGATGAGTCCACTGGGTGCTATATTGGCTCTTAGATATTCCGTCATTAGAGCACCATGCAGCGTGATCTTGACCCACTCCCTTTTTAGTGCTGTGAGAGAGGTCCAGTCTTCTGATTGTGACCCTGAGGCCACAGAACCCCCAGCCCCAAGAAGGGAGGGAGTCTTTCTTAAAATATCAGCTACCGCTTCGTCATTGAAGCTAAGCCCCAGGTTGTCCTCCATGACAGGTAGGTCAACACAAAGCAACCGTTAGATTAGCGGTGCTTAAAGATGAATATGGTCCACTCAGCGCAATTAATTTAAGAAGGTCCAGCATACATGCCCAATTGGGCATGTATGCTGGACCTTCTTAAATAAAAGCCCATCAGTCCCTCCTTTGTTAACATAGTCTAATGCACGGGCCACCCCCGTGGGACATTATTTAGGATACCACACGGTGCTAATTGCGCTGAGTGGACCATATTCATCTTTAAGCACCGCTAATCTAACGGTTGCTTTGTGTTGACCTACCTGTCATGGAGGACAACCTGGGGCTTAGCTTCAATGACGAAGCGGTGCTCTAATGACGGAATATCTAAGAGCCAATATAGCACCCAGTGGACTCATCATCAACATCTTTCCCAGACTTTTCCTGGAAGACCCGACCTTTAAGAAAGAATGGAGCTTAGTCTCTTGGAAGTGCACCAGAGATCTCTTGGTTCTCATTATTAATACGGCCCAAAGATTAGCAGACGCCCTATTAGCGAGAATTCAGGCAGCAGAGAGTGCACTCAAATCTACAACCCAGAATACCGCGTTCAAAGTGAAACTGGCGGAAATAAATAGTGAGATCTCTGAAAACAAAGAGTATCTGCTCAAACTCAAGATCAACAAACTTCAGAAGGACATTCAGAAGTTTGATAAAGAGAAAATCTATCCCTACCTGAGAGCAGACTTCCAGGCAACTAAGAATAGTTACTCATCTGATGAAAGTCCAGACAATTCGAGAAGGGGGTCAACAAGTAGTGACTCGAGCTCTAATAGCTGGGGAGGCAACCAACAGAAAAGGAATTTCCAATCTCCTTACCCTATTTACAACAACGCCCCGGTCTATACAGGCCCACCACAACCCCCCTTTTGGCAGTACCCTATGTTTCCGCATGGACAGCCTCAGTTCTATCCCCCAGGCAACCCTCCTTTTTTAGACTGAGGTTGGGGCAGAGGAAGAGGGCGAAAAAGAGGGCCACCCAAAGGAGTACAATGGCAGGATCAGGAACAATTCCCGTCAGCTCCCAGGGGCAGAAACAGAGGAAAAAAGAATTAGTTGTAAATCTGTCAGACAGACCCTTGAGTCCCTTGGAAGAGGAGGTCCTTGAGAAGGGGCTCGGCTATGTCCCTACACCGAGAACTGACAACTTCAGAGATAATTGTGAGATCCATGAATTCCTTAGAAAGATACGTCTTAAGGCATTCTTCCAAGACCAACCAGCTATTGAGTCTACGGATACGGGTCTACGCAATCCATCTAGATTCACCCCTACTAACAACATGGTCCCCCCGGAAGTACTCACATTTGAAAAAGCTGTCCTTTGTGACTTGGGTACTATCCCTGTCAGAGGTACTTTCCATAACATGTCTAATGCGGAGTTGTCTGCAGCTAAAACCTTAGCAAGTGATAATAACATTACTATCAAACAGGCTGACAAGGGAGGGGCGACGGTGATACAAAATACCATTGATTATGACCGAGAGTGTAGACGACAACTTGACAACACTAAATACTACACCCCCATCACCGTTGACCCTACACCGAGACTCACCACTAAGATCGCGACCATCACTTTTGAAGCTGAAAGTAATGGTTGGATCAGCAAAAAGGAAGCTGAATTCCTTAATACTAAGGAACCTAAGACCCCATACTTTTACACTCTGCCCAAGATACATAAGGGCACTACTCCAGTCCCAGGGCGCCCCATTGTATCGGGTATAGGTTCACTCCTGGAACCTCTCTCGAGGTTTGTTGATCATTTTTTACAACCCTTGGTCAAAAAAACTCCCTCCTATATCCGTGATACCACGGATATCTTGCAAGTCATAGAGGAGACACACGACACAAGCAATATTGACATACTGGTTACGTTGGATGTGGAGGCATTATACACCAATATCCCCCAACGTGCCACCTTGGTGGCAATCGAAAGTGCCCTTATGAAAGAGGAATGGACATCACCTACCCCCATCTCCTTTGTGATGGAGTGCGCCACATTGGCCCTAACTGAAAATTATTTTGAGTATAATAAACAGTTGTTCCACCAATCGCAGGGCACATCGATGGGTAGTACCTTCGCCCCTAGTGTGGCCTGTATCTACATGGCCACCTTTGAGGAGGAAGTCATCAGGCACCCCAACAATCCTTACATCAACAATCTAACCCTGTGGAGGCGCTTCATCGATGACATTTTAATCTTCTGGAAGGGGGACCAACAGACATGCCTAGCATTCTGCGACTGGATTAATGCCCAGAATCCATTCCTGAAATTCACGCACACTATCTCTGACTCCAATGTACCTTTCCTGGACCTCATGGTCACACTAGGGGGCACAGGCCTGAGCACCACACTTTACAAAAAGCCCACTGACAGGAATACTCTGCTCCTATACAGTAGCCATCATCCAAAGGCCCTTAAGGACAATTTACCCTTTGGGCAATTCCTCCGTCTCAGGAGGAACTGTACTACCACCAACGACTACCTAACTGAAGCTGACCAGTTGAGCTCTAACCTTAGACAAAGAGGCTACCCTGAGCGCCAGGTAAAAAACTCACTGAAGAGGGCCCGTAATAATCCACGAGAAATCCTACTACAACCAAATAGTAAGGAAAGGCCAGAGACTTTGACCTGTGTTACATCCTTTACCCCTAATTCTACTGCCATCAAGGGTATAATTAAGAAGCACTGGGGTATTCTTACTGCGGGTGACCTCACTATCCCGCCCCCCCGCTTTGCCTTCAAACGCACCCAAAATCTGAAGGATATCCTTATTAATACGAGACCTAGACAAACCATCCACCATGATCAAAGCACCCTCTGGGGTCTCCCCCCAGTGAGAGGACACTATCCTTGTGGTTCCTGTGCTGTGTGCCATCAAACTGCGGTAATCAAAGAGGTGGTTTTTTCAGACTCCTTTACCTGGAGGTTACAGCGTCATACCAATTGTAACACCACACAGTGCATTTACTTAATAACCTGCCCATGTGAACAGAAGTATGTAGGCATGACTATGCGACCAGTAAAGACGCGCATAACAGAGCACAAGAGTAATGTGAGATGCCAGAGAATTCCCACGAAACTCTACACCCACTGCAAGGAGAACAACCACACACCTGACTCCCTTAGATGGTTAATCCTCGAGGCACACCCTAGAATTACACAAAGAGCCCTTTTTAAGATTGAACAGCGATGGGTGCACCGTCTGAGGACAGACCTAGAAGGCCTAAATGATCAGATTCCATGGGCAACACTCATGGACAGATAATACAGACTCTAATGTTATTTACTTATGAGGGTCACCTACTCCAAGATGGCTGCCATAACTTCCATCAACTCCCCAGTAGCGGCATCATACGTCAACCTCTGACAAGAAATTCCCCTGTTTAGCCTACCCACTACAGGGCTACCATTATTTCTCACCCTTTATTGCGGTAAAACTCTTTCCGCGCTGTTACCATGCTAATACCACACCACTATTCATAGGGATATGATATTTTCAGTAAGCATAGTTAACGTCCTAAGATGGCCGCTGCATTTAACACTCTGCTCCACGGCTCTGACTACACGCACTCACAAAACAGACTTCCGGGTATTCGGCCCGCCCCCTGCAGGACTAACCAACAGGTATATCTGCCATGGCACCTTGCCGACCATTAGTATTCCCGGGTCGCGTGGCACGAGGGTAGGTTGATAGCCCATTCCGGCAACAACCTTCAAGTAAGTGTACCAGCGTTACTACTACGCGCCCTGCTGCGAGTGATGGGTCAGGTGAGAGGTTTGTATGTGTTTCCGCAACTGAGGGGATGCTTATTGATGGTTCATATTCCCGCCGCTGAACTAGCAAAATGTGATTAAGACGCGGTGTTGTCAGTGCTTTCTTGTTTACAGGTTCTGTGACCACACGTTGTCAGTATGCCGTAAGAGATTCCCATCTATCGGCCCGCTAGCGTACTTTGCTCGATGCTCGGTGGGAGCTGACGGCTACCCATGGTTTTCGCCGATCACCTTTTTACGGCAAACCGGGCGTGCCCTAGACTCAATACGTGGAGCGAGCGACTTTGAGGTGGGACCTTTAGTTGGTGATCACGCATTTCTTACTGGCTGATACCTTGAACGGGTTGGCATTTACGACTTCTGTGGCTTCTTCTTTCTTTTTTAGTTTGCTCCGTGGTGCTAGTTTATCATCCTATTATCCCTTTTGGTTTAAGATTCGCATCACAGCAGCTCATGTGACGGGATCGCACATGGATGATTTAGTTTAAACATGCTGACGATACTTGTCGGGCGAGTTATTGTTGTCATTCCATGTACTATTTTGTTTCTTACTAGGACACCAGAATCTTGGTGTCCCGGTGGCGCCACGGCCACGGATAGGAGCAGGGTATCACACCACAATAGGTGAGTGTCCCACGACCCCACTTTTAAGATATTTTTAGTCACTTCATAATACTTCCTTATAGGAAGCACGACACTTCCAGTCTTCTGCTTTTAATTTATCTTAACTTCACTTTTTGTAGGAGAATTCCTACCCACTGTATAGGGTATGTTGACACTTGGTGACAAAGTTTGTTAACTTGTGCCATTTGATCGAGGGGGTATCACCACTATGTGAGATCAACCTGTACAGTACTCACTTTATACACTGCCTTTGCCTGGGATGCCTTTCTTAAAAACTTTCCTTTCTTTTTAGGTTCCCCTAGGCATATGGCGAGATCGTTCTCCATATAACAGGTGGCAGGTAACAACTGTACTTACCACATTGTGTAGATCATAGACAGCTAAATAGGTCCTGAGGAATTGCCACGGATCAATAGGACCACCGGGCAAGAAACATGTCGACCAGCACAGAGGAGCTTAGCCAAGCTGAATCATAATATCAGCTAGCTGCCACTCTGTTTTCATTTTTAGTCAGGTGGAGAGCCACCCTTAATAAAATTATATTTCTGGACTCTCCAACTTGTTTTAACCCACATACCTGCACTCACATCTACACCACAAGGTTCCTCTCACACACACTGCATCATACGGCCAGGAACTAAAGATCTCCGCCAAAGAGCCCCTTTTTAGGGTGCCCGTCGGGCATTGCAGCGCCGGCCCGACGAGGAGCAGGTCCATATGATGAAGCATGACACCTAGCTTGCTGGGTGTGTGAGGACCCTAGTTCCGAATAGAGGTATTCCTCTTTCTTACGGTCTCTTCTCTGCACTCACACTCCCCTTCTCACTGAGGAACTGCATACTCTTTCTTTTCAATATGACTAATTGGGCATGTATGCTGGACCTTCTTAAATAAAAGCCCATCAGTCCCTCCTTTGTTAACAAAGCTCCAATACTACTAGCAGGAGATATGAACTGTGTGTTAGATGGCAGTCTGGATAGGCTGTCTCCAAAGTTACACACAAAGCCAAAAATGACAACAGCATTACAAGGGGTGCTCCAGGTTTTACACTTACGAGATATATGGCGGGAGCGCCACCCCACAGTGAAACACTTTTCATGTTATACACCAGCCACACAGACTTCCAGTAGGTTGGACCATTGGTTTTTGTCTTCAAATTTGGGTTGGAGTGTGGGAGGAATAACATACCAGCCGAGATACCTCTTGGACCATGCACCGGTCCTACTGGAGTTGAGACCAGACGGGTGAGATCCGAAATACCTCTCAGGCGGCTTAACAATGATGCGCTGACAGATCCACCATTTTTTGCCACAATCTCCACGCAGCTGGGTAACTACTTCTAGGACAACTGGGGATCGGCCTTGAGCTGTGCAATAGAGTGGGAGGCCATGAAAGTAGTGATTTGAGGCATTTGTATAAAATACACATTCAGAGTATGAACACAGCTGGAACGGGATGTAGCTAAACATGAGTCTAATCTGGGAAAACTGGAGGCCGAGGTTAGCATGGCCTCACAAGAATTGAAAGAGTGGACCGAGGCTAAGGAGGCACTTATGGCAGACCTACGCAGGTTAGTAAATTATGTAAATACAACATATAGGCAATTACTTTATAGGGAAGGTGATAGAATTGGGATGCTCTTGGCACATTTGGTAAAACAAGAAACATCTGTTACTCAAATATCACAGATGAAGGATGAGACTGGGGCGCTAGTATACACACAACGAGCTATCACGGAAGCTCTGGCCACTCACTTGGGAAAAGTATACACTAACCACTCTGAACCCAAGCTGGGGATAATGATAAATTACCTGGATGCACTGGAGCTCCCCTATCTTACCAGAGAAGAGCAGGAATCTCTAGGTTCCCCGATTACCAAAGATGAAACAAACAGTGCCATAAGGCGTCTCAAGACAGCCAAAAGTCCATGCTCCGATGGACTCCCCGCGGTGTTCTACAATTGCTTTGGAACGCTCTTGGTGGATAGACTGCTGGAGGTCTCCAATGAGGTGTTGGACAGGGGTACGCTCCCACCTACCATGAACGAAGCACTTATCCCCATGCTCCTCAAAAAAGATAAAGACCCCATCTTATCAGGTTCTTATAGACCGTTATCATTGCTAAACATTGACGTAAAAATATTGAGTGGTATTATGGCTGAGCGTCTTCTGCCGCTGATGAAAAGATTGATCAATCCCGATCATTCAGGGTTTATCTCTGGATGGAACACAACATACAATTTAAGATGTTTAGCGCATGTATGGCAGGCTCCCGACCTGCTGGAAACTGACACTGTGATCGCATCATTGGATATCGAACAGGCGTTCGATTCAGTGGAATAGTCGGATATATATGGTAAGTTCTGAGACGGATAGGAGTAGGTGTACAATACCTGCAATGGACCCAATTACTCGATGCTGCCCCCACGGCTAGAGTACGAGTGGGTAGAACAGTGTTGAGATCCATAGCCTTAAGGCAAAGCACCCTACAGGGATGCCCACTATCACCATTACTGTTTGTCATCTCTATGGAACCCATGGCCATATGATTGAGAACAGTTATGGATGCCTGGGTTATACAGTTGGGGAACACTAACCATGTGGTATCGTTATATGCTGATGATGCATTAGTCTATTTGAGACAACCAGAACATTCAGTCCCGATACTTGTAGAGGAAATACATCAGTTTGGTAATATTTCGGGATTGCACATCAACCCTACAAAATCTAGAATGATACCAAAGGGCAGAATAGCAGCGGTCCCCCGGAGTCGAGACCAGTCATGGCTATCCCGTGGATGGAAGAGGGGACAAGATACTTGGGAATTTATCTGGCGGGCTTATCTTCGCTTTTGGGCTGACTTGCTGCTATCACTAATGGGGCGAATAGCAATCATCAAAATGATTACCTTGCCACTTTGCCTATACACATTACAGCATTCCTTTTACATGATACCACAATCCTATTTCAATACAATAGAAATCTTGATAGGGGACCCTCTATGGGTTAAGAGACGGAGACAAGTGAGTTTGCTAACATTGCAAAGGACATGTGGGATGGGGGACTCGAGGTTCTGAGACTAGAGCTTTAATATATGGCCTCCCAGCTTCAGTTTGCGGTTCACTGGCTTGATGACGAGGAAAATTCGGAAACGTCCCTTCTGGCTGGGACATACGGAATGAACACGCTTGCGGGGCTGTTGATGATGGGAGGAGCGGTCCCCGAGAAACATTTGTATATAATACGCCATGTAGCAAAAGTATGGGAGAGTGCGGTTCGACGGGTGGGCCAACATGCTCCATATGCACCGGACTTGCCCCCATGGGACGCTAGAAGATGCCAACTTCTGGGGGATCTTTTTAGGGAAAGACAATTCATAACGCGAGAAGACGCACAAAGTGAGTTTGAACTGGGTCCAGGGCAATTCCTGCAGTGTGCTAAAATATCAAGCGCTGCCCGTGAGCTGTGGCCAAACTTCCCCACTGAACCCCCCATCATTAATATACTAGCGACAATGTTAACCATGGCACAGGGGAGGCGACTGGTCTCTCACCTCTACCGAGCACTACGTGATGATATACCGCAGGAGCCGTTAGAACTGCAGCACAAATGGGACACAATAATGAATAACTGAGGCTGAATGGATAAAGGTATACGAAGGGGTCCCCAAAGTTAGTGCTAATGCAAGATTTAAATTATTTCACTACAATATCATACACCAGGTATACCTAACTCCACGCACCCTACATGTAATTTACCCACACCGTACGGACAACTGCCCCAGATGCACTACTCAGGGAGCGGATTTTTTTCATATGATCCGGCAATGCCCCAGGATCCAGCCCTACTGGGAGAGTGTTCTGGCATGTCTGGGGGAGGCCGTGGGCTGGACTATACCACAGGAGGTCAGGCAGGTGTTACTGGGCCTGCTACCCAAGCCAAAAAACAAGGCACTATGTAGAACATGTGTTAATTTGGGACTGGTATTAGCTAAAAGATGGATAGTTATAATGTGGATGCAACACCAACCACCAAAGCACACAGATTGGCTAAGAGACATAAAAGAGTGGGCATGGCTGAGTTAGTTAGAATGAAATTTGTGAGAAAAGCTGAAAAGGCTGAAGAAGATAGAATGTCATGGACCTCTATGATAACAGATCTCCAGGGGGATCAAGAATAGACTTCTCAACAGACTGAGTACAGGAGCACTACCAAGAGAGACGGGATACGCACTAGCCCAGAACAGAAAGGACTGATGTTCTACTGGAAGAAACAAAACACATTACAGGTGATCACAAAGTTAGGAAAACCTATTGATTCTAGGGACAACACAGGAAGGGGGGGAATATTGTTAATGTTTTGAGGATAGACAAATTATTGGCAGAAAAAGTGAGATGCACAGCACCGTTTAGAGGTATTAACCCATTGTTTATATAATATACAGAAGGGTGCAAACAAATGGATGAATACATCTTGGATTGACTATGATGTAACTGAAACCAGAACGAGTAATATGCATTGACTTAATGTGAAATAATGTATTCTGTATATAAGACTAAATACCAATAAAAAAAAACATATTTTTGGTCTTCGAGATGTTAATGACTAGCCCTCTGGTGTTGAAGAAAAAGACGAAGCTGTCTAGGATGCACTGGATACCCATTGGAGGTTTTGAAAGAAGAAGGGTATCATCGGCAAACATCAATGCCGGCACATTGTTTGAAGCAATCTTAGGGGATTCATTCTACTTTACTCTATTCAATTGATCTACCAGGCCACTGATGAATAAGAAAAATACAGTCAGGGCCAGCACACATCCCTGTCTGACACCTCTGTTAACAGTAAATAATGCAGTAAGCTCTCCATATTTCCCATATCTAACCTGAGCAAGCTTTCACTCATGAAGTTTCCTGATCATGTGACAAAGATATGGGGAGATCCCAATATCGCTTGAATCATTCTACCATTGTTGCTGCTGTAGTACCATTGCTGCTCGTTTACTGAAATTTTATATATGTGTTGCATTTTAGTCAGAACATTCTGGTTTTAAAAAATATCTTCGTGATTTTATTGCACTGTCGCATTGCTGTTTGCACTCTTCCCCCTTCCATCTTTTGGTCGCATTGCCTGCACCTTAAAATTAAGTTTGACAAAACTCACCGTTTGGGTGATTTCTCGCTGCTCTTTGCCCCGACCGCCATCTTGGGTGTGTACTCGCTTCTAGGACGACATTGGGGGCAGCGCTCTAGCGGTTACACAGAGTTCCTGCCACACGTTATTTAGGGGCTAGTATGCGAGCGCGCAGCGCACGCGCGCAGCGTCGCGCCGGAGGCGCTGAGGACGGGCTGCAGGTCGGGCTGAGCCAGGGGAAACCAGTGCCCTATACTAAGGTAATCTATTCATATGCTATGAAGGACTTGAGAGCTATGAAACCTATCCCGCTTTCCTGTCATCATAGGTATACCCCAGAAAATTTCCGGGAAGGGTATCTCTGTGATGTATGTAGGCCTAATTTACCTATCATCCCCGACTCTAATCGTAAGGTCCAGATCCCTAGCCATTTGCCTAATGGGGACTCTGCTGAGAAGGGCTTTTTGATCAATGCCCGCTCTATTATTAAAAACAACATCTACTTTCACGATTTCGTGACTGTCAGGAATCCAGCATGGGTGTTCATTACGGAGACTTGGGCTACAGATACATCAGGACACGATCTCCTTCTGGCTATTCCAGAAAATTATGCCTTACAGAGACTAGACAGAGGTACACGTAGAGGTGGTGGCCTAGCTATTCTATATCGGTCGCATCTCACGTGTAGAATCAATGCTCTGTCAAAATCCTCAGATCCTTTTGAGGCTCTCTACTTTTGTATCTCATCATCACCATCCTCATCGTTCTCAGGGATTTTGTTGTATAGGCCCCCCGGACAGAGATCACAGTTCAGCAACGACCTGTTTAGATTATTAGAACCTTATGCTGGCAAACCCCATTTTACCATTTTAGGGGACTTCAATTTTCATCTAGACGATATTAGATGTAAAGATACTATATCTCTGATAGACCCTCTAAAGGTCTGTGGCTTCATACAGTTGGTCATGGAACCAACACATAAAGCAGGTCATATACTTGATGCAATCTTCACTAATGATTCTCGGGTCATGACTGGTCCTCCGGAGCAACTAGCTTGGACGGATCATCTAGCAGTACCGATTGTACTTACCATCCCTAGTAAACAGTTCTCTAGGAGGATGGACTCCTCAAGAGAATGTAAACGGAACTATAAAAATATCTCAAATGAGTCCCTGGCCCCATTTTTTGGAACCCTTGCCCTGTCTCTGGACCCAGAAAAGGCTGCCACAGAACTTACTAACCACATACAGAGGGCCGTGGAGGTCTTAGCGCCAGCCACCCCTAGATATGTCGCGAGGCGAAAACCCTCTGCTCCGTGGTTTGGGGAACAACTTAGGCTTATGAGACAAGGATGTAGAAGACAAGAAAGACAGTGGAGGAGGACATGGGACACTAAGGACAGAAAGTTGTATAAAAGCTCCCTAAAAATCTATAAAACCGCAGTTGTCAAAGCCAAACAAGACCACTTCTCCAACATTACCACGTCCTTGACTTCATCGAGGGAACTTTTTAAAATTGTAGATTCCCTCTGCTCATTACAGTCACCTGATCCCATAACAGGCTCTCAGGAACTATGTGACAATATCTCCAGCTTCTTCCACACGAAAATTGTAGATATTTCCATGCAACTGGATACACAGATGAAACGACTGGGACCTCAAATAACCACTGAACTGTCAATTTTTGAAACATGGTCAAAGGATCCGGTTAAAACCTTGACTAATTTCCCTCCTGTCACTCTGGAAAATCTTAACCTCCTTCTGAATAGGACGAAGTCCTCGTCTCCTTTAGACCTGTGTCCGCTTAAAACTTTGAAGGAATGTAGTGAAACCCTTCTTCCCTACATCTTGGAGGTTATGAACCGCGCTCTTCAGCACGGTGTTTTTCCCTCGGCTTGGAAGAGGGCCATTGTCAGGCCTCTTTTGAAGAAACCTTCTTTAGATCCTGAAGTGTTAAAAAATTTTAGACCAATTTCCCTTCTTCCTGCCCCAGCCAAAATGCTTGAGATGCACTTGAACCATCATTTGTCGGCATTTTTGGACGATTCGGGATTCCTTGATCAGACTCAACATGGTTTTAGAAAACTCCACAGCACGGAGTCTGCACTCACTGTTGTGACCAACAACATCAGAATGAATGTAGATAAAGGTCATACCATGATGCTAGTATTACTGGATCTGACAGCTGCGTTTGACACCCTTTCTCCCTCAGTCTTAACATCGCGACTGAGGGAGTTGGGGGTGGAGGGGGCCGCCCTCGATCTTCTATCTTCCTTTCTTGAGGCTAGGGATCAAAGGGTCAAAATGGGCAAATATCTCTCCCCTGCAAAGTCTTTGCAATTTGGGGTGCCACAAGGGTCGGCCCTCAGCCCGACCCTATTCAACATTTACGTGGCACCTCTGGCTAGACTAGTAAGATCGCAGGGGATGGAAGTAGTGTCGTACGCAGATGACACTCAGATCATGGTGTCCCTGTCACAGTCTGTCAGCACCACAGCGCTCGGCTTCAGGAATTGCATGCAGTCGGTTGCCGACTGGATGACTCTCAATTCCTTGAAGCTGAACGGCGATAAGACCGAGGTGCTGATCTTTGGAAAGGACAGGGACGCCTGGTCTAGTGAATGGTGGCCGGCATCTCTAGGAACCTGTCCGACCCCGTCACAATCGGCAAGAAACTTGGGTGTCATCTTTGACGCTGAGCTAGCTATGAACCTACAGATTAATAGAACTGTGGCCACCTGCTGGGGAGTTCTAAAAATCCTTCGTAGAATAGCTCATTACTTATCACCACAGGCGAGAAAGCAAACAGTCGTAGCACTGGTTGGATCTCGCCTTGATTACTGCAATGCGCTGTATACGGAGATTAACAAGGGACTGTTACTCCGTCTGCAGGTAACCCACAATGCAGCAGCAAGATTTGTCTTGGATCTGCCTCTCTCTGCCTCTGCCACATTAGCCAGGAAGACTCTCCATTGGTTGCCCATCGAACAACGCATCTCCTTCAAAATTATCTGTTTAATTCATAAGGCTCTGACAGCAGACTTGGCCGATGGACTGGGATCTTTGCTGCTTAATTATGTACCCAGCAGATGCCTTAGATCCTCGCAACAAAACCTCCTTGTTATCCCCCGCATTAAGAAGACAAGATGGGGAGGTAGAGCTTTCGCATCGGTGGCTCCTAGATTATGGAATGCTCTTCCCTCCGAGCTTAAAACTATAGCATCTCTGCCCTCGTTTAAGAAAGCCCTTAAGACTTGGCTCTTCGGGAAAGCATACTACTAAACTGCGCATGGTGATTCAATTTATTATGTTAGGCGCCTTGATGCCCCTCGGGCCAAGTTTGCGCGTTATAAATTTATTTCATTTCATTTTCATTTCATACTGACCTCCACTTGCTCCTGAGTACTAGATCAAATTCTGTCTTGAGGTCAACAAATATTAGGTAGCCCTTCAGAATAACGGTTTACCAATATAGGAGTTGCAGCCTGAAAATTTGAATATTAATATTACATTAAGCCCCGGCAGGTGGCAGACCTCGGTGCTGCGGGGGAGGGGCTTGACCCCCCACATTTATGTCATATGTAGCCCCGGGGAGGTGGTGCTCCCCCGGACTGCGGGGGGCCTCATGTGCCTCCCCACTTTGATACATTTGTCCTGGCGCAGAAATTGTTAAGAATGCCCAGGGGAGATAGCAGCCCCCAGTGCTGCAGGGAGTATATACTGGTCTGCCCTGCACTAATTTTGCAAATAGCCCCAGGGAGGTGGTGTCCCTGGGGTTGTGGAGGCGCTGTGTGCTCCCCCGCATCTTTTTATTGTTTGCACCAGGGAGGTGGCAGTCCCCGGGGCATGGTGGTGTCGAGTGGGCTCCCCCCACATAATTAATAAACACTGCCCCTGTACTTTGGCCCACCCGGTGGCCTCATAAAAAAGATGCACTGGAACCTGCATGTCTTTAAAAAAAAAACACAGATCCACCCACAAATTTGCAGCAAAGGTAAATAAAATGTCTTTTAAACTCCGGGTGGGGTCCTTGTGCTACCCCTCAATATATGGGACTACAGGGTGTACCTACCCTGCCCCCTTTTGTTTGTGGGACTTGGCTTCAAGCCGAGTCCCAAGATGGCTGCCAACACTTCCTGGTTGAAATGTTTGCAACCAATCAAATTATAGTAGGATCCGCAAGCCCACTGCACGGACTGGCATCCCCAGATATCTTTTTTTTTTAAAACTTAAATATCTCTGAAATTCCTGGATGGATTTACATCAAATCAGAAAAAGCAGGTTTCAGGTGGCTACTGTATTCCCCTGGTCCCCTGGACATAGAAATAACATCTTGCTCACCTTTTAACTGTCACTGCTTGCTGGTGGCCAGTCCGGCAACTAACCCCTTTACTCAATGCTGCGACACAAGGGAACTCTGCAGCACCTTTGACAGACTACAGCAGTGGCCCTGTTGTCAACTTTTTGTACCCATTTCCTTGCCAGCACTGTCGAAGCAGTAAATCCAGCTCCTCCACGGCTCCCGCTTCAGCACCAAGGAAAGCCAGGACATCTCTGCACCAGGCTTCTCAAGCCAGGCAAAATTGAACTGACTGTCGCTACTTGGTCCTGGGACCAGCATTACCTTAACCCTCCTTGGGATCTACACAACCCGACCTGCAAGTGACTGATTGTCACTATTGCTTTTTACCATTGACTGCAATGCCAACGTTTTTCACAATTGATTTGCACTGAATTATTATTGCTTTTAAAATCTATAACTTCGGTTGTACTTGCCCCATTCACTTTGTTTTGGCATCACAATTTATGTAAAAATATACTTTATTGTTTTAAATTGATGTTGGATTTCTTTCGAGTCATGTTAATTACTTATCATCTATGTTGGAACTCTAAAATGCTTAACACATGTGCATCTAGGCTGACTTCTCTTTGCCACTCTACCAGGACTGAGCTAAGGATTTATTATAGTGAATCCAAGGGTCATTATTGGGGTATTGTGCCAGTATTGCATAGTGAAGCCTAACCAGCACTGGTCCAGTTTCCTTCATTGGTGTTACAGCGGCGGGATCCTGATCTTGTGAAAGTCAGTGATCTAAGGGTGTTGTGCAAAGCTAGGGGCGTTAGCTAAGAGTGACAGCTAGAATGGAGGACCTTGAGAAGGTCCCCAGCTCCTACAATAAAGAGAGACTAGAGAACAAGGGCCTTTACTCAGAAGAAGATCCATCCTGAAGTGGTTGAGGATGATGCCCTAACCCAGATTGAAGAAGATGGGGAAGAAGGTGAAGACCAAAACACACTTTCATAGTCCCCCTTCACCAGTGGGAAGTGACAGAAGTCCCTCTAGGTGTCCCCTTAATCACCTGTCGATAGAGGAGAAACAGACTAAATTTGAGGAAAGGATACTAGTCCTTGAAGAAAGAAGGGGCAAGATGGGCTTGATATCCAAAGATAATGGTGGCAGCTACTTAAATAGACAAAAAGAGGAAACCTTTGACCCTAAGATCCCTAAAGGGATTGTTCCCAAGTTAAGCTGACAGTGATTATATTGATAAATGGTTTGTAGCCTTTCAGAGGACCTTCAAAATGAGGATAGGTCATCAGCACTGGGGCTCTCCACTATGGGACCTATTCTCAGTGAAGGGCAGAGGTAGACTTCTGACCCTGAATGAGGATGTGCCTGAGTCCTATCAACATATGAAGGATACCTTGATAAAAGAAGTTGGACTTACTACAGACAAATACAGATGGAAGTTTAGGGACACCTATAAAGATCACAACCAGACATGGGTGGACTTTGTGGACTCTTCAATCAAAGCTCTAGAAGGCTGATAAAAGACTATGAGGTGGACATCTATGTTGGGCTATATAATATAACTATTAAGGAGCATATTTTATCTACCTGTACCTCAGACATGTAACAGCAGCATCTAGTAGATTCAGAGCTTTCTAGCCCTGGAGAGTTGGGCAAGAAGGCTGATCAGTGGGTTAGGACAAGAGTACCCAAGAAAACACAGGGTGCTGACCGCAAGAAGGGGAGTTAGGCCCACAAACGGAAAGGAAGGAGGTGGTAAACCCACCAAAAAGACTCCCTCAAGACCCCTGCTAGAAATTGAGGTTTCTGGTTGGCAGACTATGTGCCCTGTCCAAGCAGGAGCCGCACCCTAGTCAGGCTTAAGTCAGATACACACCCTAAATAAACCCGTGCTCACCCTCTGGTAACTTGGCATAGATCAGTTAGGTTTAATATAAGAGGCAATGTGTAAAGTATTTGTGCAACATGTAATTTACAGTAACACAATGAAAACACCAAAAAAGACTTCACACCAGTTTGGAAAAATCGAGAATATTTATGTAAGTAAAACAAGACTAAAAAGACAAAAATCCAATAAGTACAAGTCAGGATATTTTTTAAGATTAAATCCCAAAACAGTGCCTAGAAGTCACTAGCAGTTAAAAAATAACTTGAGGTCACGAGGGAACTGTGCACATCCAAAGTTCAGGCCGACCGCAATGGAGGGCAGTCCAGCTAAAGAATCCAAGCAGGGTCCACTGAAAAAGTACCTTGTATGGATCACAGTGTCGACACTGAGGGCACAATGTGTCAATCTTTTCTGATCAATTGGGTTGATACATCACCATAGAGCTCTGTTGACATGCAGGCAATGTGTCATCATCGAGTCGCACAGAGCATCATCGCTAGCTGTTGAATCACTGTCATCGAACAGCCTCTGCGTTGGCATCGAAGGGCAATGCATTGGTGTCCGTCTGGCGCAAAGGCTACGATGTATCATTTTTTTACAGAAAACAGCAGCAGAACCCACTTCTGAGGCCCAGGACTGTAAGTGGGACGTGAGACAGGGATGCCTCCATGCGCCCATGCATTTTAGCCTGTATATTAATGGAGCGGTTAAACGGCTAGCCCTATGTTGGCATGTTGCCCCTAAATCTGCAGGTGTCTCTCTATCACTGTGAATGTTTGCAGATTACACCTCAATCATATCAAGAACCCCCATGGGCTTACAATCATAATCAAATGCTTTTGTAGTTTTATGTGCAAACATGGGATTAGAACTTAATCCAACTAAATCAAAGTTTATGTCAATAAATCTCTAGCAGTCCTTTAGAGGGAAGGTGACAATAGATGGGGCTCCCCTGGAACAGGTTACACACTTTGACTATCTAGGTGTTAGACTAACAGATAATCTGACATGGGGAGGCTCAACTAGAAAAAAGTAATGCCATTCTGCATCAGAAAGCCTATGCAATTGAGAGGAAAAATAAGGCCAATTCTGGGGGTTCAGTGTCATCTGCTATTACTGTATACAGAGCTTCAGCACTGACAGCGACAACTTATGGAGCCGAGATATGTGGAGACAGCAATCCTTACCAAGACTGAGAATACATTTATTAGAGCCCTTTTTAATTTACCTGTGAGCACACCTCTCATACCCTTGAGATTAGATGTGGCATTAAATCACATTTACTTGCTCGCCTTGCTTAAACCCTTGTTATATAGGATCTGGTTATGGACAACTGTAGATCTGGTCCCATATCTGGAATCATTAGAAGAGTTGATAGCTCTTGATAAAGAAGCACGTATCGGCTGGATGAAGAACATTACGAAACTTTCAGACAGTATAGAGCTGGAAGAATTATGGAGCACTCCAGTAGATATGGTTCAAACTGATGCACAGAAAGCAAAACAAAGGTACTGGGAGAATGCAATGCATCAGATTTGGAAAGGTCACTCGGAAGGGAGTTTAATGGGACAGTTTATGAATTGCAAAAGTCTACATAGGTTTGAACCATATATGGATAGAATATTCCCTTTCCAAGCCAAAGGGTTATAGGTCCAATTCAGATGCGGACTTCTTTCATTAAGAACTCATATTTCAAAGTGTGACAAAACTTGTTTTCTCTTGAATTATTGCCCACACTGCCCTCAGATTAAAGAGACTGAAGTACATTTCCTGTTCTTTTGCCCCCTTTGTGTATCAGCCTGCAAGAAATTGATTATTGCTCTTTGTAAGCACATGGGGAGGCACTGAAGATTCTAAAAAGTCATCCAAAGGTACACATAGTTTTTGCTGTATCTCGGTTTTTATATTGTGCATGGAATTTAAGACTTAAGGCCCTATGAACTAAGGTTATAAATACTGAATACATTTGGCTGGATTCCTATATATCATAAATTTTGTTAGCCTCCGGCATATTTTGTCAGCGGGTATTTACACCGTTGGTTGTGAGATGAAGTCTCCTTGGATGCTGAGGGTCCTTGGGGGCCCAAAAGCCCTCCTGTTACCCCCTGTAAGGCCCACATGGCATGATTACTGAGAGGACTTCAGAGGCCATGCCTCCTTTCTCTACCAACCTGCAAACACACCTCCTGGCAGACTGATGTTTAGGAGATGAAGTTCCCTTGGCACCAGAGGGTCCTTGGGGAGCAACTACCCCTCCTGCTACCTCCAGTACATCCAACATAGCGCGATTGCTGAGAGGACTTTAGAGGCCGTGCCCCCTTTCTCCACCACTCTGCAAACACACCTCCTGGTGCACTGCTGATTGGGGGATGAAGTCCTCTTGGATGCTGAGAGACCTTGTAGGCCAACTACCCCTCCTGTTACCTCCAGTCTGTTCCACAGAGTGCAATTGCTGTGAGGACTTTGGAGGCCATGCCCCCTTTATCCATCACTCTGCAAAAACACCTCCTGGTGCGATACTGGTTAGGGGAGAAAGTAATCATGGATTCTGAGGGACCTAGGGGGGCCAAGAAAACCTACCGTTACCTCCAGTAAGTCCCTGAAAGCTGCTTGGAGGCCTTGCCCCTTTTCTCCACCAGTCTACAAACATGACAACCAGTTAAAAAAAAACATAGAAATTCACTTAAAAAAACAAAGGTTACACAGACGTTATAGTTAGGAAATAGATTTTGAAAAAACCCATAGAAATTTACTATAAAAAAAGCAAAGGTTACAGGGACGTTATACTTAGGAAATAGAATAGTGCACTGCAGGGGCGTAAGTTATAGTTAGCTCAAGTAACTATAACTGCAGCATTCCCCTGGTTTTGTAAGAGGGAAATCTGAGTCTAACTATAACATCCCGTAACCTTTGTTTTTTTTGGTGAAAAAAATAAAAACATTAATTATATATATATATATATATATATATATATATATATATATATATATATATATATATATATATATATATATATATATATATATTCACTGAAAAAACCATAGGTTTCAGGGGCATTATAGTTAGCTGGACTTTTCACTCGTACAAAACCATTGAAATTCCCCCGTTATAGTTAGTTCAGCTAACTCTAACTCGTGCGTCCACAATGCACTGCTGATGACGTCACATATTACATCACTCATGACATGGTCAGTGACATCACTGATGACATCACTGATGACATCTCAAATGACATCACTCATGACATCACTCATGACACCATCCAGTGAATGTGTGTTTTTCTGAAAATTACATATGTTTTATCTATGTATATCTCAAGGTCGATGGAAGAATAAATGGGTATATAAGTATCTAAATGGATGATTTGTTTTTGAAAAATTGATTGTATAACTGACTGATTAAGTGCATCTTAGTGAATACATGGCTTAGTGAGTAATGTTTAAATATGTAAATTACTGTATCAGTCTCTCACTTTGTGTATAAGTGGCTGCATGGGTTGGTGAGTAGCTACATGAGTGTCTATATAGTTTATTAGTTGGTTTTTTGAGTATCAGTATGAGTGTCTGAGTGTCAGTATGGTTCGGTGGGGGGTATTACGTAGTGCATAGGTGCAGGATGAGTGACTCACTGTTTGTATGTGTTGAAGACAGCATGTGTGCAGGACTGTATGGGTGGATGAGTGTGTGCATGGGTGTGTTAGTGAGTGAATGACTGTCTCAGTAGTGTCTTTATGAGTAACTACATATGTTTTAAACTAGTATATGTGACTATTGGTGTATATAAGTGAGTATATGTGAGAGTGAGAGATTGGAAGAGTTCCTGTATGAATAAGTATGTGTTTCTATAAGTGATTGTTTAAAAGACAAAGTATGTGTAAGTTTCTGTAGAAGTAAGTGTGGTGGTGTGTGTATAACTGTATATGCAAGTAAATGGATGTTTGATTCTTTATTAGCACGAGTGACTATGTGTGTGAGTAACTCTATGGATGAGTGGCGTTGTGTAACAGGATGTATGGGTGTATGAGTACACATGATGAGTGAGTACATGTATGAGTGACTGTATAGGACTGTTGATGAATGAGTGGATGTGTATGTGGATCTTAGAACTACTGAATAGGTTGTTGTATCTGGTATTGGTATGTCCATTGTTTTGAAAATTGTAGTTTCTATTTTTGAATGTGTGTATCAAAGGTTATATTAGGGGGAGAGGAGGTCTGCCACTCTATCGCAAGGATGATGTCATCAGTGATGTCATTTGAGATGTCTTCAGCGATGTCATGAGTGATGTCACTGACCATGTCATGAGTGATGTAATATGTGACGTCATCAGCAGTGCATTGAGGGCGTGCGAGTTATAGTTAGCTGAACTAACTATAACGGGGGAATTTCAATGGTTTTGTACGAGTGAAAAGTCCAGCTAACTATAACGCCCCTGAAACCTATGGTTTTTTCAGTGAATTTTTAAGGTTTTTTAAATGCTGATTCCTAACTATAACGTGCCTGAAACCTATGGTTTTTTCAGTGAATTTCAAAGGTTTTTTAAATGCTAATTTCTAACTATGCCTACAGAGATAGGACATGTGAAGAAAGAAGACAAAACGCACAGAAAGAAAAAAAAGAAATGCAGAAAGACGCAACAGAAGACCTCAAAGACGAAGAAAAGTGCAGGAAGAAGGATAACGTGCAGAAAGAACAAACAGAAGAGCAGAAAGAAGACTTGTTGCAAAATCATCCTGTACCCTCAACTTTTTCAGATGGATATTGGTGGTAACTGAGTCTGACTAACCAGTCCTAGAGCCAGTGTGATGTTAAAAGACACCTACATACACTAGGGAACACTATGCGTTGGGGTCCCCTGTGATTAGCATGACCTCCTCTGTAAGCCCCTAGTATATAATAGGGCAGGGGATTAAAACGACCTCTTAAAATAAGCCACAGGGCTTGTTTGCACAAGTCACCTCAGGCCCCGTCCCCTCCCTTCCCCACTGTGTAAACACGCCCTCTGGCCATTTTAAGTTGGGAGATTAAGTCCCCTTGAATCCTGAGGGTCCCTAGGGTCCAACTAGACCACTAGGTACCTCCAGTAAGTGCCACAGAGCTGCGTTGCAGAGAGGTGTAAAAAGTGGCATGGCCTGGACCACCTCTCGGCAACGCAGCTCAGTGGCGCCTACTGGAAGCACCTGGTGGGCTAGTTAGCCTCCAGGGGCCCTCAGGATTGAATGGGAATTATTTCTCCAACTTAAAACGCGCCATAGGGCGTGTTTGCACACGTCACCTCAGGCCCTGTCCCCTCCCTTCCCCACTGTGTAAGCACTCCTTGTGGCCATTTTAAGTTGGGAGATTAAGTCCCCTTGAATCCTGAGGGTCCCTAGGGGCAAAATAGCCCACTAGGTACGTCCTGTAAGCGCCATTGCAGAGAGGTGTAAAAAGGGGCACGGCCTGCACCACCTCTCTTACTGGAAGAACCTGGTGGGCTAGTTGACCCCAGGGTCCCTCACGATTGAAAGGGAATTATTTCCCCAACTTAAAATGCGCCACAGGGCGTGTTTGCACACGTCACCTCAGGCCCCGTCCCCTCCCTTCACCACTGTGTAAACGTGCCCTGTGGCCGTTCTAAGTTGAGAGATTAAGTCCCCTTGAATCCTAAGGGTCGCTAGGGTCAAACTAGCCCACTAGGTAGGAGCTGTGTTGCATAGGGGTGTAAAAAGGGGCGTGACCTCAGAACACCTGTCTGCAACGCAGCTCCCTGGCGCGTACTGGAGATACCTGTTGGGCTAGTTGGTCCTCAGGGACCCTCAGTATTAAAGGGGAATTAATTCCCCAACTTACAACTGGCCAGGGAACATGTTTGCAGAGTGCTGCAAGGAGGGGACATGGCCTTTTAAGAAGGAGGGCTGTGTGTCCCCCCTTCTTTTTCTAATTTATTGGCCCTGGGAACCCAATCCCCCAGGGCCTGCACCCTAATTTTTTTTGTGTAAAAAAATACATTTGGAAGGGGGCCTCCCAAGGCCTTAATCGGCCCCGGGGACCCCAACCCCAAGTCATGGCCTTTTTTTTTTTTTAGGAGGGGGCTGCGTTGCCCCTCTCCTAAGGCCACTTATGGCCCCGGGGACCCCATCACCTGGGGCCGGTCTTTGTTTTTTATTATTTAAAAAAAATATATATTTATAGAAACACCTAGGACATGCTGGACAAACCGTATGTACCTATCACCATGACGATTTGCGTGATATTCATTAAAAGGCGATTATGCATACAATGAATCCACGTGGAATGTATTTACACCGCTAGTGAAGCTCTGACGTGTCTGACGCCCTACCATGCCTAATCCCGGCGCACCCACCGGTGGGTACTCTCCAAGTAGACACCCCTGTCGTATATTTATACAAACATGGGTAGCTATTGACGGGCACATTTAATACACACGCACACCAAGCCATTCAAAGGGGATTCGACAAAAATTTGACCAAACTATGCAAGAAACCCCCCTCACGGTTAATAAAACACACATCCACCGCCGGATGTGTAATACTTTTTATTTTACTCTCTGGAAAGGAGACGAACCTCACTTGAGAGTCACAGCGTGCTCCTTGCTGAGCCCAATGCTGTGTTACACCCACCAGAGCCCGCCGAGTGCCACACACCTCTGTGTTGTATTATACCAGCTAGTGCGTATGCTAGGACACTCTCTAGCCCATGTGCACTGTAACACCACCCCGTGAATATGTCATGCCACACTTGCCTTCGCATGGGTTATATTGCCCCATCTAACGTGCCTTCCTCGATGCCTATGTTATAACACACAGCGCTATGCCATACATATTACAAGCTGGGATCTATATCTTTGTCACAGTGCATATGCAACGTTACACTCCCCAGCACATATTTTATATTACAACTTTAGAGACTAGTTAGGTTACACAACACTGCCCTGTGCATATTACACTCCAAGGCGCATATCGCATAGCACGCGCTAGTGCCTGTGCTATCTCATGCTCTCCAATGAATCTGTCATTGCGTACAATGTATTGCATATTATATTTCACGCCTCGGTTTATCTTATATCACACTTTTTGGTGCATAGTTTATACCATATACTATATCTAGTTTTCATTTTCAATCGTGCTCTCAGGACTATGTTCTATATAACACTGCGTCCACCTACCCTTTTCACGGGCATTATATTTTGCGATGGGGGGTGGAGGGTCAGGGGTGTTTCTGCCAAGTGAGTCCGGAGTCACAGTCACAAACATCCTCTTCTTCCTGAATAAAAGTGAGATTATGCTACATACTTGTTCATATTTTAAGTAATTCGCACAGACACACATTTTAAAAACAATAAAGTTCCTAATACCCACCTTCTCTGAACAGTTAGCTTGCTGCCCCATCCACCTCCTCCCTATCCTCTGTTGTCTGAATCTATGGACTAGCCTCCTCCCTCCTGCCACGCATGGTCTGATGTGCTGCCACTGCCCTCCATTTAGCATGATGTACCAGTCCACTCCTCCTGCCCTCCATTGCCCAATTCTATGGCCCATCATTGACCTCCTGCTTAGCCTCTGTGCTTAGCTTGCTGCACCTATTCTCCTTCCCCCTGCCCTCCGATGTCTTTGTACATGCCCCTGCTCCATCCTTTTTGCCCACCATGTTCCAAGGACCTGCCACTCCTATCTACTCTGAGAGTTCTGTTGAGCTGCCACTCCCCTCCCACCTGCCTAGCATTGTCAGATGACTGTAACCAGTCCCTGCCACCTCCACCCTGCCTGTCCACATGCCATACCCCTATCCCCTTCCTCCTGTCCTCCATGGTCCATTGTACTGCCACACCCTTCTGCCCTCCCTGGTCTGTTGTGCTGCAACTGCTCCTCCTGCCTGCCCCACGCGGTCTGTTGTGAGGCCCCTTCCCCCGAACACTCTTGTCTGTGCCCAGGTCCTGACCCTCCCTTTTATCCTCCATGTTCCTTTTTGCATGCCCCTGCACCCTCCGTCTTGCCCATCATAGACATTGTGCTGCCACTAACCCTCCCGCTTGCCATGCACGGTCTTCTGTGCTGCCATGGCCCCTCCCACCTTCCCTGTGTGGTCAGCTAGCTGCCCCTGACCCCCTCCCACCTTCCCTCCATGGTCTGTGTGTATGCTATCATAGTCTCACTGTTGCTCTCCATGGTGTGTCTTGTTTCTAGTGCCCATCCTGCCTGACCTCCATGGTCATCTTGCTGCTCCTGCCCTGCCCCCTTGCCCCCACCCCTCTGTTTCCATGTGCAGACCCCTATTCCCTCCCTCCTGGCTTGTCTGTCCATTGTAATGCCCCTGATCCGTCCCTCCTGCCCTTTATGGTCTGTTATGCTGCAGCTTTCTTTCCTGTCTGTCCATTATGGTCAGCTAGCTACCATTGCCTATTTCCCCTCTGTTCTCTGTTGTCCATGTGCATGGTCCTGTCCCCTCCCTATTGCTTTCTATGGATTGTTGTGCTGTACTCCCATCCCGCATGCCCTGTGTGGTGTATTGTGCTGCTGCAAACCCTGATGCCTGCCCTTTAGGGTCAGTTTGGTGCACCTCTCCATGTCCCTCCTGTCCTCTGTTATCCGAGTCCATGTCCCTACCCCAATTCCTTCTGCCTACCATTATCCAATGTACCATACTTGCGAACATTTTGAACTTGGTAAGAGGGAGATTTTGAAAAAAAACTGGGATATTGATTTTCCCCTTTGAGTTACATTGAAAAAGAGGGGATTGTAGACCGGAGACAGATCAAATAAAGCCCATTTGATCTTAAAAACATTTGACGTTTCCTGGCTGAAATGGGTCTGTTGGCATGTATGGTTGTACTACCACTGCCTCTTCCTTCTGCCCACAATGTTCTATTATATTGCCACAGCCTCTCTTGCCAGTCCTGTATTGTTGGTTTGTTGCCCCTGCCCCCTTTCCACTGCCCTCCACAGTCTGTTGTGCTGTCACTGCCCTTCCTGCCTGCCCAGTGTGGTCAAATTGTTGCCTCTGCACTCTCCTACCTGCCTTCAATTTTCAGAGTCCGTGCCCCTGGCCTCTGCCTCTCAACAGTATCCCAATGAACAACTAGATTTCTAACATTCTATATTTATTACAAAAGTGTGGAACGCCTGGCGTCATCTTGAGATAATCAAAACTGTAATACCTAGAGCATTTCCTTTAGAAATTACATATATGAGAGGGTCTTATTTGCATCAAAATTATGGTTAGTGCTCTAAAAAACTAAAATGATGACATATTTTCTGAGTTTTCAAATAGCGACAAAAACTTTTAAATTATTTGCAATCTTTATTTTTTTTATTGAGTTGACCACTTGATTAAATGTTGCACTTATGGGAGAGGATGTGGTGTTACTTCCAGAGCTACAGACTTAGCAACTGGGGAACCAGGTTGGAGTTTCTGCTTCAGCTCAACATTCTGGGATTCTGGTCAAATCACTTAATCTCCCCATGTCTACAACCAAAATGAATTTGATCTTGTGTGATGTAACCAATTCTCATGTAAAGCACTCCAATACCTGACAAGTCTGCACTATATAAAACTGCAAATACACAAAAAATAAGTGTTTTGCACACTTCTGTCATTGGGCTACATGTGGGCTACATCTGGGTGATATTTGTGCTGCATTTGGGCTCTTTTGTCTCTGGTGGCCATCTTGGGAGATTTATTTGTTATGAAGTTTCCTAATTTCCTCATTTACTGGAGTCTCCTCAGTAGGAAATGCTTTCAGTTTTTTACTTTGATTCCATCAAGAAGGTATTCAGATATGTAAAACATTTCCCATAAATTCTGAATGTTAGTACTCTAGTTGCTCATTAGATCACTGTAGTAAAGCTACTGCTCACCAGGGAAGTCTGCTGCTGGTATTCAAAGTGCATGTTTGAGTCTGCATGTCAGAATTTTTTTATGAAATAGAAGAGGATTTGAGAAATCAAAATGTGCCCTAATTTTTCTTTCTGCAGCACTAATCATAATTTCTATGGCAAAATGAACCCCCTCATTTTGTTCCTTTGTAAATTAAATGTTTTAAGTGTTTCCACTTTATTCCAATCAAGATGGCTTCAGGTGTGCCATACTTTTGTCATAAGTATGACTGTTAGCGCTCTAGTTGTTCGTTAGAACACTCTGGGACATTCTGTCATTGGGCTATACTTGGGCTACATCTGGTTGATATTTGGGCTACATTTGGGCTCTTTTGTCTCTGGTGGCCATTTTGGGAGACTTATTTGTTATGAAGTTTCCTAATTTACTACAGTTTCCTCAGTAGGAAATACTTTCAGTTTTTTACTCTGATTCCATCAAGAAGGCATTCAGATCTGTCACACATTTGTCATAAATTCAGAATGTTAGCACTCTAGTTGCTGATTAGATCACTGTAGTTAAGCTACTGCTCACCAGGGAAGTTTGCTGCTGGTATTCAAAGTGCATGTTTCAGTCTTGCATGTCAGCATTTTTTTATGAAATAGAAGAGGATTTGAGAAGTCAAAATGTGCCCTAATTTTTCTTTCTTGAGCACTACTCATAATTTCTATGGCAAAATGAACCCCCTCATGTTGTTCCTTTTTAAATTAAATGTTTTAAGAGTTTCCACTTTATTCCAATCAAGATGGCTTCAGGTGTGCCATACTTTTGTCATAAGCAAGACTGTTAGTGCTCTAGTTGTTCGTTAGAACACTCTGGGACATTCTGTCATTGGGCTATACTTGAGCTACATCCCAAGAGAAAATAGTTCTCTCAAACATGATTCATGATATCACAGCAGAAGGCTTTTTCACATGGTAAAATCACCTTAGAACACACCACAATTCCTAAAATGAGTATGGTACCATCAACAAATGATTTATAATGTAACTAAAGTCTTAAAACCTTCTATTAACTGCAATGCTTTTTAATGAGGTGCTATCATGTATATTGGTCCCAAGATGGCTGCCAACACTTCTTGGATGAAGTACTGACAGCCAATCAGATCTCACGATGAGATGTGTGGTTAGCCTCCGCCCAGATATATCTATCTTTTCAACTCTAATTTTCGCAGGAACTACTGAACGGATTTACACCATTTAAGCAAAAGGCACAAGTCTGAACTGAGGACTACTTCTTTGCCAAATTTGGTGTAATTCCGTTCAGCAGTTCGGGCTGTAGCTGCGTCAACAGGTCCTATGGGATAATGCATGGGGAAAATGCGTTGTGGGACCCCCCTTTTTTCTCGGCCCCCGCTTGATGAACCACCGTGACATTTTCAGGATAGGAGCGGACCGGAGCTGGCCAAAAGTTTGGAAAATTTTGCATACATTCGTCAATCGGCGCCAACGTTATTCCAAATAGAATGTTGCGGATTTCCTATGGAAAATAGGTCCTAACTATAACTACCTATATATATATATATATATATATATATATATATTCCAACCAAAACCGACTTCCATAAAATCGGACACCGACACAGGAGATGCTTTTAGCCATCTGGCTTGGGTTTTATTCTTCTTTTCGCTACGCGTTTCGGCACCACTGCCTTGTTCACATATATATATATCCCAGCGTTTTGGCTCGCTTCGTCGGAAGGGTTTCAATGCACAAAGCAGTTGTGGCATCAAAAAGATTTTGTGGAATATATTTTTTCTAAAATGTGACATTATTGTGGTATTATGGTTTGCAATCTCGTACAGAGTTCTGTTTATACAGATTGCACATGTAATTTATTTTATTTAAATTGATTGATTTCAATGTGATTAAGGAAAGAAAGGAAAAAATTATTTTATTTTGTGAACCACAACTCCCACAATGCTCTTGTGATCACATGACAGGAAGTGTCTTAGACTCTGAGAATACCTTTATATGTGTGAGCAAGGTAGGGCCACAGTATCATGATCAAGGTCTTGAGGCAAGACCGAAACGTGTTGATTTTCTTTGGATTTGTTGCAATTACCAATGGGCTAAATTGAAATAAAAGGACATTATTCAATGTTTGCGTAGTGCGACCCTAATTTCTCCCTTCTGAGAGAGTTGGATATATATATATATATATCCAACTCTCTCAGAAGGGATATATATAAAGAAGAAGAAGTGTATGACAGCCGTTATTACAATATGTGTGTTGAACTGTTGATTTAGATACTAATTGAAAATACTCAGAGAGTTACCAGAAGTCCCAATTTAATTACTACTGATCATTTATGTTTAGCCACAAAGTGTATTAGGTAGGAAGTACCAATGTTCCAATCTTAAGGTGATGATTATGTTGATGTTTACTGATGTAATAGACAGCTCACAATTACATTGTTTTTCTTAGTAGTGCACCAAGACGGTAGAACTCAAGAGGCACAGAATCAAACTCACACCAGACGGTTGAAAACTTAGATCCTATTAGACATCTCCAGAAGAATTACTGTCCTAAGCGAAGACACCTGGAAGCTTTGTTTCTCGTCTATCTCTTTCTCTTGTCACCCCAATCCCCCTACCCACCGGGGACTCTCAGATTGACAGTGTATGTTTATTTCTTACTGTCACGCTGTTAGTTTACAGAGGAATCGGGGAATAATTGACGCTGAGGTTGAACAATCTGGAGAGCAGGTGAGTGCCATCTAGCACTCCCTAGCCAACATCGTCAGGAGCCATGGACTCAACATAATTTCCTATGCCGACGACACCCAACTCATCCTCTCCCTGACAAGTGACCGAAAAAACCATCAAAGACAAGTTCCGTGGATGCATGAAGGATGTGGCTGTCTGGATGAACACCAACTGTCTCAAACTCAACACAGACAAGACAGAAGTACTCATTTTCAGGAAAGGCAAGGACACCCTATGGAAAAATGAATGGTGGCCCTCTGAGCTGGGCCCTACCCCCAAACCCACTGAACTCTCCAGCAATCTCTGCATGATTTTCGGAAGCCAGCTAGCCATGAAGAAACAGGTCAGGGCTGTTACTCCACTTGCTTCCCCACCATCCAAATGCTCACAAAGGTTTTCAGTTTGCTCCCACCCAACACCAGGCAAACTGTTACACACGCTCTTGTCACCAGCAGATTTGACTACGGCAACTCCCTCTACATAGGAATCGCTACCCAACTCATGAGGAAACTCCAGACTATTCGAAACACAGCAGCCAGACTCATCCTCAACCTCACCAACAGACACACATCACCCTTCACCTCAGGAAACTCCATTGGCTACCAGTCACTAAGAGATTACAGTTCAAACTGACCACCCACACGAACAAGGCACTACACAAAGACGTACCTCAACAAGAAGTACATTTCCACCAATCTACCAGGGAACTCTGTTCTGGATCCCTCTCCCTGGCAGCCACCCAAAACATCCCTGGGCAAACAACGGAGGCCTCTCCTTCTCCCACCTGGCGGCTGAGATCTGTACCACCCTCTCAGCCTCACCATCGCTCTAACAGTTCAGGAAGGACCTCAAGACCTGGATATTCGACCAACAAGTACAGGCAGCATGATCCAGCAGCAGCACCCCACAACACCTCAAGACCCTCATGGTTGAAGCAGCTACACTCTACGAATCCTGATTGATTGATCATTTATTAGATTCCCCCCAAAAATCTGCATACGATTGATGAATCTGGGGAAGAAAACATGTAGAGGTGTAGAAGCTGGAAAAAGGACTCCTGAAAAAGAAACCAGGATTATGGTACATGTATTGGCAGATTTGAAATGCACTTTGCGAACCAATGTGTTGTGATGCATGAAGTGGTGCGGACTGGACTTTTAAGGAGGAGGGGGTAAGTGGGGTAAGCAAATTAGTTATTGCAATGTCTTGCTTGTTTCTTTATAAGTGTCAATAAAATTATGCTTATAAAAAAACAAATGTCATGGAACCTTTAGGACTAATGCAAAATGCAAAATTACCCGCCTTCGATGGAATTATGTCAACGGCCTCTTCGGCTTTTGTTATCTAGAGTTTGCCCAGGGGGTAAAATGCCTCTTGGTTTCATTGTAATTGAATTTAAAACAAGCAAGGATCGCTTCTCATTTAAAATAGCCTGATTTCTTGTTACAACTAGATTGCTCTCCGAACTCCCTCTTTGTCAAGTGCAGTTACTAAACAAACATGCAATACTGATTAGCTCATACGTATGAATGTTAGAAGGATACTAGCCAAAGATTTGGTACAGCATCAAAATAAATTGCATGTTGCAGCCCTGCCACCGCACGTCGGTGACATTGATTTAGCGATACTATCAAAGCATTGACCCATCACAGCTCTCTGTTCTCTCATTTTCCATTAGTCTATTTTAAGCCGCAGACGGTGAGACATCGCCTCTTGCTGTTTATCGGTCACGTTCAGCCATCAATCTGACTTTCCTAGATTAACCTTCAGTTTTAAAATCCAATACTGTGCGTCTTGTTACTTCTATAATGGGGCCTGCGAACTTTTAAGAGACTTTCAGCTGTAGGTGTTTCGAATAAGTCACCTTTACGGCATTTTAGTAAAGACACGATTCTTTCTTCTTTGCCAACCTTGCTGTTTTTTTGTTCACAGAAATGGCTCATTTGGAGCACTGTGACTACCGGCAGAAATAAGCGGACGTTCCGTGTTGAACCAATGTTTGAGTGATAGGACAATTACATCCCTGTATTTATTTATTTGTTTATTTATTTACTTATTTTTTAAAACACTTTATTAAGTTTTCATGAGAAGGAGCATTGGGTTACAAATTGCATTTATCACATTAACCATATAGGCGGTAGGGGAGAAAATGCAGGCGATAGAAGTCAAACCTGTGACTAAATGTTGGAAGTATAGGATTGCAGCCATATATCACCTCTGATAGGATAATTACATCCCTGTATGTAGTGAAAAGAGAGTTGGGAGTGTGGCGGGTGATGTGTGGGGCATGGACTTTTATCCTCCAGGGGTAGTGGTGGTAATATCGCTTCTGCTTTCAACCCTACGGATGTTACAGGGTTTGTCCCTTATCTTACCCCTAGATTCTCTTAAGTTTCCTACTTTAAGGTCTCACTACTGACAGCTTTAGCTCTATTTCAACAGACTCATAATTTAGAAGGAGTCATTGTCATCGGCTGTGAGGAGGGATCCAGCATGTGTTACAAGACTGTCAATGCAATAAATCCATGAATTCATCCAGTCCGTAAACTGGTGTTGTGGGTGAGATAATGGATTAAATTGGGTTATTAGTTGAGGGGAGTGAGAGGCTTACTCAAGCAACAACCACAAACCTTGTACCTTGTTAACATAAACCACAAAAGTCATTAAATAAACCAGTGCTTAACCCCCTGGTAGCCTGGCACAAAGCAGTCAGATTTAACTTAGAGACCATGTGTAAAGTGTTTATGCAGAACTCAAATATTTATAATATACAATACAAGAACAATCCCAAACCAATGTAAACAAACAGGGAATATTTTAATAAATAAAATTACACTGAAATGGCAAAAATCCAATCAGCCAAAAACATGCAAAGTGGCAACTGAGGGTATCTGGTCGTGACTGACCGGGACAATGTCAAACGTTTAGACTGGTTGAAATAGAGAACCAATCGGGTATGGGACCAGGTGCAGCACACTGAAATTTTACCTTTTGTCCTTTGTGAGGGGGCCGAGTGGTGCTGTGATGCAAAGCTCTGTGTTGCACTGCATCAGGTCCATCGGCACACCAATCTTGGGCTGCGCGGTGCTGTGATATGAGCCTGTGCATCATTCTGCGTTTGATTCAGTGACACCATCAATCTGGAGCTGCGCAGTGCTGCGATGTGAGGCCCTTGCATCATCCTTTGGTAAAGCCACTGATCAAGAGCTGTGAAATACTGCGGAATGAGGCCCTGTGTCATTTTGCGTAGTGTTGCATCAGATCCAGTGGTACAGTTAGTTAAGCAGGGAGGAGTATGCTTTGACTTGAGACAAATGATCCAGAACCTGGCAACAAGACTTGTGGGAGGGGGTCCGGACTCACTCCCACACAGGCCATCAGAGTTTACCTGGTCAGGTCCAGAAGAAATTAAACAGCTCTTCCTGGTTGAAAACCAGTTTAGGCCCAACTCCCACAATGACACGAACAAGGTGAAAAGTTCACTTAAAAATGTAATGGAATAGGAAACTTGAAAGGGTTTTCAGCTAAAGACCAACTCAGTCTAACAGACTTGAAAGTAGGCCTAGGTATACAATTCTGCTCTGCGTTTTGCTCTGGAGTTTGCAGAGTTTTTCCTACTACGCACTCTGTGAAGCAGGCAAAGCTAAAAAATCACTGCTCTATGGAGTGGAGTTATTTCCTTACTTGCGCTTGCCAAAGTTAAGTTAGTGAGTGAGGGGGGGCGTGGCTTGGCGCCTGAGGGTGATGGCGGCGTTCGAGTAGAGCTCCGGGGCTGCGCTGAGAGACGAGCCGGTTCCTGCTCGCGTCTCCTGAAGGCGTTCGACTGAAAAGGTGTCGGAACATGTCCTGACTTCACCAAGCGTCAGTGGGACTCTTTTTATGCCTCCGTGACACAGCAACTGAACTTGTAAGTTCTGACGAGATTCTCTCGTCGGCGGCCGCCATCTTGGATCCGCTAAATGATGCGCGTTTTGTGGCGGTTTTTCCACTGTCAACCCAGCGCTAATTACACATTTTTAATGGGCTTTTAAATCACTTATTTGCTCTGCTCCCCTGCACCAAGTCTCTGCATTATGGTACCACTCACCTTCTGTGCAACGCAACCATAACGTCCCTTCATGTGGTGCCCTTGCTCCACATGATTGCCACTAAGTCGTTCCTCAAGGCATAATTTCTTATATCCACGCTGCTCTCTGAATCTGCCTACGAGTGGTGAGGTGTCTCTATGGCATGCCTGGTTGCTTTCTATTATTGATATCATTATTCAATGCGGATTCCTGAGAGGTGTGTCACGAGGCGCTTCATGTCACCCTTTGTCATGAGGATTAACTCCGCTTCACATGTTGCGGTGAGCTGCTGCCAAATCTCTGCAATATATGCCGTATACATGCTACCGTGATCTCCTCATGAATGGCCTCATTTGCCTGTCCATGTATGCTTTAACGACTGTTTTTTAACTTAAGCACTATGAAATTGGCCATATCCCTCTCATAAAATATTCAATTTACCCCGTTTTTGTTCCTGTGACATCTACTGTATCAGTCATTCCGCGACTTTACTACATGGGTAAACTTAAATCAATGTCGCACCTGCCTCGCTCGACCAAACCCCAGCTAGTGAAGAACTCTAAGGTTTTATCTGCTTTCTCGCAACTGGAAGACTCTCTTAACTCGTCTGGTTCAGACACACCAATGGATCCTTCCAAGAATACGCCGGATAATTCTAAATCTACCACAAAAAGACTTAAGTCAAATTCTCTCTCACCTCCAAAACACTCAGGTCCAGTATCAATGGAATTGTTGTTAGAAGAGATAAGGTCCTTGCGTCCTTTCATGGAAGAGACCAATATTAAACTCCAGGTCCTTACAGATAATTGGTCGCAGATGGAAACGAGGGTAACTTCGATGGAAAAATCTGTTCAGTCATTTCAAGAGACGTCCTCTGTGGTCTCCAACCTAAAGTCTCAAGTCTCAGACCTTCAACAACAAGTGGAGCAGTTGGAGAATAGGAATAGACGCAATAACCTCCGTATTTATGGCCTGGCTGAGGGACTTGAGGGATCTGATCCAATCGCCTTCTTCAAGTCGTTCCTTCCCAAGCTTTTGCATCTGTCACCGGACAAGACACTTAACATCCAACGTGCTCACAGACTGGGTCGACCACCTTCTTCTGCTTCCTCCCCACAGAGACCTAGAGGGGTCATCATCTATTTCTTGGAATACACTGACCTTTTGATGGTTCTAACGGCGGCTAAATCTTCTCCGAATTTAGCCTGGTCTGGCACGCCCTTGTTTTTTGCACAAGATTATGCTAAAGCCACAGCCACCCGCCGTAAGGTCTTTCTGAGCCTAAGAGCAGATCTGCGGGCGATGGGTGCGCGATATGGCCTGTATCACCCGTGTCTATTTAAAGTTACCTATAACAACAAGACTACAACCTATGAGGACCCATTGCGCTTACAAAGTTTCATCAAAGCACACAAGTCATCTGCCATGGATGCCTCCGGGCCGTCAACCTCTGCTCATGGTTGACTAATGCTTTCATAATTCTTATATGGCTGTTGCATTTTATCCTGTACTTGCTCAGAGATTCTCTCTCAGTTGCAGTTCACTCGACTCTGTCTGATTTTCCAGAAGCTTACTTTGCTGATTTGTTATTGTTTATGCATGATGGTTGTCCCATGTTTTCTTATTAGTCATGGTTCTCGCATGATGTCCTGATTTGTTTCAACTCTTGTTCTCTTTTTTCGTCTTACAGGAATTTTTCCCCGTGTTTGATGATGTCTCTTGGTCCTTGCCTCGCTGCTCCTGGATGTGCTGCCCCACCCATGTGGCTCCTTCCCTCCTCCACCCTTCCTCGTACCCCTCCTTTGTAGGTATGTTCTTTCTCTATTCCCTTATCTGTTTTCCCTGTGCATTTGATGGTTTCTTCCCTTATCCTTCCCTTCTCCCTCTTCTCTTGTATGTATTCTTATTCACATGTTTATATTTTAGCATATTATCTTTGACTGAAATCTTCTGCTTATGTAAGAGTTACATTCCTTGTTCCTCCTGGTGCACTTATTCTTCAGTTTCTCATTTATCCTCTTCTTCTCCTCTTCTCCAGCATGTCTACACTGGTTCTCACTTTCTTCTTCTTTCTTCATGTTTTTTCCACGGTACATGGGCTTTTCATTCTTTGATCATGTTTTTTCACATTTTTTGTAGATAGGTTATCGTTATGTCCTTGAATATTTTGTCATGGAATGTGAAGGGTATTAACTCTCCGATTAAGCGTCAAAGAATTTTGTCACACCTAGCCAAACTGAATGTTGATATTGCATTCCTTCAAGAAACGCACTTAAATGATGTAGAGTCAGTTAAGCTCAAGCGTGGATGGGTGGGCGAACTCTTTTACTCACAGGGTGATGGCAAACGGAATGGTGTGGCAATCCTTTGTCGCAAGTCTATGTCATTTCAGGTTCTTACTCAAGAATCGGATGTTTCGGGTCGTTGGGTTTTTACCAAGCTATCACTCAGAGGTGTTCCAATTTCCCTTCTTAATGTTTATGGCCCAACTACGGGTGAGCCCTCCTTTTGGGCTGATTTTTCTCCATTCTAACTAAATTTATGGATCACAACTTTATTTTGGCGGGGGATTGTAATCAACCTCTGGATCCCTTTATTGATAGGAAATCTATGGCCCCCTATATTCCTAACAAACCCCATAAGCTATTTAGTCATGCTATCTCACAGCATAAGTTGGTGGATTCCTGGCGCCTCTGCAATCCCAAATTACGGGAGTACACTTTTTACTCTCCCTGTCATCGCTCCCAGTCAAGACTTGACTATGTTTTTGTCTCCCACAACCTTGCTCAATCACTATTACATTCTGAGATTGGCCCGATATTACTTTCGGATCACGCTCCCGTCCTTACAAGCGTTGATGTGTTCCCTAAGGTTAATGGTCCCAGAAGATGGAGATTTAATAACTCGCTCCTAACTGATCCCAAGTTTACGTCTACTTTCACTTCCTTTTTTGATGAATTTTTTCTGATTAATGATCACACTGATATTCCGGACCATACTATCTGGGACGCTTTTAAAGCGGCTGCACGTGACTTTATCATCAGCTACGTTGCGAGTAAGCGCAGGGCTGCCAGAAGGTCCACCAAACAGCTCCTTTTAGATATTAAGAAGTTGGAACACACATATTTTACCTCCCACTCTGAGGATAGCTTGACAGCCCTTGTTGCTGCAAAATTGAAATTTAATGAGAAATCTACGGAGGACGCCTCCCTATACTTGTTAAAATCTACTGCTAAATTTTATGGGGGTAGGAATAAAGCAGGGAAGCTCCTAGCTAACTATTTAAAGATTAAGCATGATAAGTTCAATATTGAATCTGTTTACGACTCTAATGACACTCTGAAGCATAAGGATGTTGATATTTTGGCTGCGTTCTCCCATTTTTATGAAACATTGTACACGTCTGAAACTCAGCCCTCCCCCAACTCTCTTGCTCATTTTTTCTCCACCATTCACGCACCGCCCACTTTTCCTCTTGACCTTTCCTCCCTAGAATCTGACATCACACAAAAGGAACTACTCACTGCTTTGCAACACCTTAAACTTAATAAAGCTCCTGGCCCCGACGGTTTTACCGTTGAATTCTATCTTCATTTTTCTAAGCTGTTGATCCCACGCCTGCACTCCCTTCTCCATACTTTTATTGCTCAAGGTACTTCCTCAGGGACGTTCTCAGATGCTCACATATGCTTAATACCTAAACCTGGGAAGGATGTACAACATTGCAAAAATTATAGGCCCGTATCTTTAGTCAATATTGACTATAAACTGTTTGCTAAAGTACTGGCGGTCCGATTGGACCACCTACTTCCGGATCTTCTCGGTGAAGAGCAATCCGGGTTTGTTAAGGGCCGACATATTACGGATAATACTAGACTTTTATTTAATATTCTATCAAAGTCTTCCCGCTGTCAACATTCACTTGCAGCGATTGCCCTTGACGCCGAAAAGGCGTTTGATCGAGTTGAGTGGCGATATCTTTTTCACACTCTTACTTGGTTTGGCTTTGGCCCTAAATTTATTTCTTTAGTTTCCCTGTTATACTCGCACCCCAGAGCCGCAGTAATTGCCAATGGCCAAATTTCTTCTTATTTCAATCTGGGTAGGGGCGTTCGTCAGGGTTGCCCCCTCTCCCCCTTTCTTTTCAACCTCGCTCTAGAACCCTTTTTATCTAGAATACGTCAAAATCCTGCCATCCATGGCTTTCAGGTTGCGGACCTTCATCTTAAACTTGCTGCTTATGCAGATGACATCTTACTTTTTCTCTCCAATCCCGCGGAATCTGTCCCTGCTTTTCTGGATGAAGTTCGAAATTATTCCTCCCTCTCTGGGTATAGACTTAACCACGATAAATGTGAGATCCTACCCCTGACCAAATTCACTTTCAAACAAGAATTTTGTGACTCTCAATTTACTTGGTGCCCCACCCACATTAAATATCTGGGGTTATATATCACCCCCTCTATTCCTGACACTATCTCTCTTTGTTTGTCTAAATGTACACAAAAAATTACGGACCTTACTGCAAAGTGGCATCCCCTATACCTCTCCTGGTGGGGCCGCCTCGATACTATTAAAATGATGATTTCCCCCATTATTCTCTACACCTTATCCAATATCCCAGTATCTATTCCAATGAAATTCTTTAAAAAGATCAACTTAACGTTATCTTCATTTTTGTGGAGTTCTAAAAAACCTAGAATGTCTCTTGCTAGACTTATACGCCCCGCCTCTGAGGGTGGTGTCAACTTCCCTGACTTTCCTGCATATCAGAAGGCCTTTTTTCTACGTCAAGCTTCCCTCTGGCTACAAGATATCACTGTTCCTTGCCCTTTGTGGATCAAGGTTGAGCGCACTCTCCTTTCTCCATTCTCTTTTACAGAATATCTTGCTTTCTCTCGTAAACCTTCTTTGATTCCCACTCCTATTCACAAATATACCCTTAAGCTCTTGTTATCTGGGGCCCCTGGCCCTCCCACGACTGTTACCGATTTCCTCTCTTCCACCATTTGGCATAATAAATATCTTCTAATTGGTAATAAACCCTTCTATTGGAAGATATGGAGGTCCCGAGGTTTGATATGGATTTCACAACTCTTTTCTGATTCCATCTTTCTCTCTTTCTCTGATCTTAGTTCTTCCTTTGGTCTACCTTTATCTTTTGTCCTCAAATACTTATTACTTAAAAGGACCGTTCTAGAGGTTTATGAGAGGCTCTCGGGTTCTTCTTCTCCCTCCCCTGTTCAACAATCCCCCACTCTCCAACTCCATTCTCTTCTACGTACGAGCCCCAAAGCATCCCTTATCTATAAACACCTTCACTCACATCAATCACTTAGACCTAAATCTAAGGTTGAGATCCAATGGGAGACTGACCTTGGAACAGAATGGCCGATATCTCTCTGGGATAAGATATGGGCAAAACTCCGTAAAACTTCCAGAGCAGCCTCCCTGAAGCAATCCTTATTCTTTATATACAACAGATTACTTCACACTCCTTCTACACTACACAAACGCTTTTCCAATACCCCAGACACTTGCTGGTCGTGTGGCTCCCCCAATGCTACCTTATTTCACATGATATTTCTCTGTAAATATGTGCATGACTTTTGGTTACAGGTATGGGCTCAAGTCAACGTTATTTTTCATGCCTGTATTCCTTTTTCTCTCACTCATCTTTTCTTGGGTAGCCTGTCCCCGGGTTGGGATAATGTGGATATGTGTGTTCGCATTGTAGATCTGTTATTAGCTGTAGCCTTTCAGCAGATTACTGTTAATTGGAAAACTGCATCTAATATTTCTCTCAAAGGGTGGTGGTATAATGTCTGTCATAACCATAGACTCGATAATGCTTTTGTTTTTCCTGTTCAGTTAGCTACCAAACAAGCAGAAATGTGGCTCCCCATTACACTGTACCTAGATAAATGTACTGCCCATTCGTCTCGTCCAACGCCTGCTCAACAAGAGGTTTCCAAACCCCCATGATACCCTTTCCACATCCAAGTTTTTTCTTAATATACTGTTTTTTTTTCTTTTTCTCTTCTTTTTCAATGCCCATGATCAACTGTTCAGATGCTCATTGCCCATGATTATTGTTTTATTGTATACTTTCCCTTACGTGCTACATTCTGTTATTCCCCCTTCCCCCTTCTTCCCCACTTTCCCCCTCCCTTCCCTTTCCAAATTGATGTTATGTATTGGTTTATTCTTTCCTACTGACTAATAAAATTTTATTGAACTTAAAAAAAAAGTTAGCGAGTGAGGAAAATCTTACTCAACACCACCTTACAGTGAGATTTCTCATTGGTGGCGGTCATGGATGGCCACTACTGCTCGTAGTGAGAAACTTCAGTTCACGTTGAGGAAGCAGAAAGAAGCAGCTCCCTCTTTTGCATGGTGCTGTTCGTACTGATTTTCCAGTGTGAGACAAACACCCAGCGCTAAAAATCAGCATGAACGGCGTGACCTAAGCACTCTCCTGCTTGCGGAACTCCGCATAGCACAGCAGAGTTTTTGTTCACTTCGTGGAGTTCCACTAGGCGAACTCAGCAAACCCAACCCAGGCCTACTTGAAACCATTTATGACATCAGCACACAAAGTCCCCCAGCAGACACCTTGCCTTCAAACAGATTGTGACATAATTAGACAAAAGGTTCATAATCAAATTAGCCCAGAGCACACAGCTGGTTGATTAAACAATAGGTGCAGAGAAGAATCTGATGTGCCTGAGCACATGATGGTCCTAGGCACACAGTGCTGCAAGCCAACACTTCAAGTGAATTGCATCTAACATGAAACACACACACATTCATAGGCCAAAGAATGCTCTGTCATTAAGCATTGTCAGAAGTATAATGAAGAATGTGTAATGTTTTAGATCAGGAATTCAGGGTTATGAGGTCACATGTCTTTGAGTGCTCTTCCCATTTTCAATCTGTAACTTGCAAGTCAACTATTATTTACTATGTGGAATAAGGTATTATATTGATTTGTATAAAAAGGCCTGTCTGCAAACAGGAATTTGAGAAAAAACCCACAGATAGCCTGAGCAGAGCAAATATGCAGTCTGCATTGTTTTTCTCCCTGTATCAGTAGTTAGTAAATGCTGTCTTTGCACTGCCAAGAAGAATCTGTGTGTTTATTCCAGAATTGAGATTTTTGTCACCCCGCAGCAGTTATCAAATTTGAATATCTTGCAGTATCTTGTGTGATTTTCTTCTTGTATTGCGACTTTTCTTTGCACGCGGTGATCAAGCAAAGCTCATTTGCACTTTCTGTCACAGGTTCAGTATCTGTGCCAAGCAGAATCTCTTCTTTAGTTTTTTTTTACTTTCACTCTTGCTATGGTTTTGTCTCAGACCATTTTGGGTACCCTCAATCTCAGAACATAGAATTCACAATCTCTTGTTCTGGTTAAAAATCGTCACTGCTACTGCAATTCCATTTAGCTCTCAAAAGTTCCCCTCAGAAGATATTCCCTTCAGAGAACATAGATGACTGCTTAGGGCATGCAATATGCTGTTGGCTGCCATCGGTTTCCAATAAAGCTTAGTGATGAGTTTCTGATCTCGTGCTTCAATCAACACATCCAGAAAGAAAATTTTAGTTTTACTCATCTCATAAGTGAAGTTCAGATTCAAATCATTCTTGCACAGTTTTCCCTCAAAACTCTTAACCATCTCCTGCATACGTTCCTAGATGAAGAAGAGGCCATGTATGAACCTTACCAACAATACAAAACTGTTTATATCCATCATTGGGTGCCATGGACACCTGTTCCTCCCTCCAGCTCCTTACCAAATTTGTGTAACTGGGGCACAGCAGATGCCCATTGCTGTGCCAGGTGTTTGTTTGTAACAGTTTCCATTAAACATAAAGATGTTATTATTGATGCAGAATATATTCATCAAAAAATCTAACGTAGGGGCGTGGCCAACCATCATGGCCGATCGGACGGATTTCTGATCGGCTCCGTCCTTGGCCCTGTGCAATTTCGTTTTCGGAGGCAAACTTACCGGTTTTAGGGCAGCGGAGGGTGATCTTCCATGTAGCGGGATGCCGCGGATTGGCCGACTTTCCCTGTGAGATGCTCCTGTGAGGCACAATCTGCTTCGGCCGGTAGCGGCGGCTTGGGGAGCTGCAGGGGAAAGATGGCACCTCCCGCTGTGGTGGGCCCCTGACGGCATCTGGCTGCGATCTCAACGGGACCCGGTGAGCGACCGGCTTCATTGGAGCGAGTCCGGCCGGGAGGAAGACGAGACTGCCCCGCAATCATTCCTGCTCATGCTGTTAATGGCGGGCGCGGCAGGGAGGCGGCCTGCAGCGGGAGCTCTGCCTCGTTAACATGGCGGACCCACGCTAACCGAGGAGCCCTGTCCATCGCGCTGTCTCCTCCTTGGAAGCAGCTCTGGAGCGGTGTCTCTCTCCTCTCCACAGACTTTGGCTGCAACATAGAGAGCTGAGGACATCGCTTTTGGGCCTGTGAGATCCCAACTGACACGTGGCCGCCGACTTCAGAGCTCCTAACAAAGCAAGTGGGGCACACAAGGGGGGCGATGGAGCTGCGGCGAACCCCTCATCTAGCCTACACCTAAGCTACGCCGGCTGTTCTACCTGAGGTAGCAAGGTTGGTTTCTTCTTGGCCTGCAGGAAGTATTAATCAATTGCTCTCTACTGCCTGACCCTAAAATGGCCGCCATTCAGGACACTCCATTTTCAATATACTGGTAAACCCCAGGTTTCAGCGTATGGCCTCAACCTCCCGAGAACCGCAAAGTGGGACCAGAGGATAGCACAATGACCGCATTATCAAGCAACTGGTTTGTAGTACCGGAAGCAGAGGAGTACGGTGGCGCACCTACCCAGGAGTCAAAAGACCGGGTCGCACAACTCCTGACCACCGGTGCCTTGCGGAACATCCAGCAACCTCGGTACCCCCCTCCAGCAGCAGCGCCTTTACCCAGCTGGGAACGCAAGGGGCCAGTGGCTGACCCGGCGGTGCCCGCCTTATGCTGCCCAAAAAGAACACAAACAATATGGTCTCACAATACTCCGAGACGGCGGCTACCAAGACCCTTGAAAAGGGAGCGACGTCACAATGGCGTTAACACGGGAGGATCTTATGGCCTCTCTTCGTGAATTTCGGCAAGACCTCCGAGCAGATATTAAAGCAGACATGGAAGCTTCATTTGAAGCTTTTCGTGCAGAAGTGCGGGAGAAGCTGGTGTCTCTACAGGCAGATGTGGATTCAACGGGGACGCGGACGCTGGACCTCGAAGCCAAATACCAAGATGCGGAGAACCGCCTCAAGCCTTTGGAAGGAGGAGTGGTGGAACTATGTAGGCAGATCAAAGCGGCCACAATCAAATGCGAAGATTTGGAGAATCGCGCCCGGAGCGACAATATCCGTGTCCGTGGCCTGGCGGAAGGGAGCGAAGGCCCAGATCTGGAGGCGTTCATGGTAGGGCTCTTGTCGAATGTGTTGGGGAAAGACGGCCCGGAGGTCACGCTGGAGAGAGTCCACAGAGTGGGGCCGAGGCGTCCGGGAGAGTCTAACAAACCAAGAGACGTTTTAGCAAAATTTAGCTCTTTTAAAGTAAAGGAGAGGGTTTTACACAAGGCACGATCACTGGACACCATCTCCTTTCAAAACACCACCTGCACGCTCTACCAAGACGTGGCCCCAGCTACGCTCCCGAGGCGCCAGCAATTTCGTCCGATCACTACATTTCTACGGGGCAAGAACATTAAATATCGCTGGACCTACCCCTTTGGGATCACATTTCAATGGAACAACGAAAATTGCCACTGCGAGGAGTTGACGGAGGCGGCAGCCATGCTGGGTCTGGAGGTACCTGATAATTCAATGGACGACCCGGGGGCCCAGAAAAGACCCGACCGTCTGGAGGGAGCTAAGTGGAAACAGATGGGCAGGAAACCTGCAAAACAGTCCAGATAAACTGCAGGCCGGCGAGACCTGTGGGGAGATCTTTCTCCAACGGGAGGGATTACGGTTGATTGACTGGAGGGATGGATGGAGCGAAGGACTTATACGGAACTCCTGATAAGAAAGCTGTCCTCTAATTGATTCCCCCCTATGCTTTCCCGCTTATAAGTGTATACATTGGGGACACCTGTGGTTTGGTTTTACCTCAACGGCCAGTGTGTGGGGGAAGGGCGCAACACACGCCGGGCGTCCAGGGGTTTCCGGAGGTGTGGTAAGGAGGGGAGGCGGGGGGTGATTACATGACCTGGGGTGGGCTGCTTAGACTGAGATACATTCTGGCATATACCTTCTACTACTCAGGACACAAGGGGGGAGGCAAAACGAACTGCCGCCCACGGGATTTATCATGTTCTTTACTTATTTGCCTTACTACGTTTACTGTTCAAGGGGCATGGGATACGGGAATGGTCACGCTCTTCGAGTGTGTGCATGCACGGAGTCTTCCCTCTATGATGGGAACTCTCTGCACTCGTTTTTATAGTTTAAGTAGTTTTGTTAAATTAGTTGGGTGTTGTGGTGCTGTTTTTTTCCTTTTTTTTCTCTCTCTCATTTTTCTCTTCTTTTTTCTACCTGCATGGGAGAGGGGCAGTCCAGAGGGGGGCGAGGCAAGGTTGGCGGGAGGCCAAGGAACAACGCATACACATCCAGGAGGTTACACATGGCTATTAAGTTAATAACTTGGAATGTTCGGGGACTTAACTCACCGCATAAGCGTCAGCGTACGTGGAAATACTTGATAGACCACAATGTTCAAGTGGCCGCTTTGCAGGAGACGCACCTCAAAAAATCCGAAATACACCGATTAAAACATAGGGCCTACCCGCAAATATTTAGTTCATCTCATATTAAACAGAACGGGGTGGCATTGCTGTTTCATACGGGGGTCCCATTTCAGATGCAAGAGTCCAAAGCTGATAAATTGGGGCGATATATCCTAGTCAAAGGGGAGCTGGAGAGCAGGGCCTGTACATTCGCTGCGCTATACGCACCTAACCAAGGCCAACAGGACTTTCTACTCTCCTTTCTTGGGACCCTCGAAAATGTTGCTGAGGGGGATATCCTTGTCTTTGGGGACCTTAATCTAATATGGGACCCTGCTCTAGACACCTCCAATTCCAACCGAACGGCAGCGGAAATTGTGGGTAGGGCGCTTAAGACACAGCTGCAGCGCTTGGGACTGGTAGATACTTGGAGGGACAGTAATCCTACTGTGCGCGATTATACCTTTTTCTCTCACTCCCATAGAACATATTCCCGTATTGACTATATCTTCCTTAGCCAATTCCTGCTGTCCTCGCTAGTGCACACACACATACACCCGATTTGCTTATCTGACCACGCCCCACTTGAATTGACGCTTTCCTGGCCGAACCCCCGCCGTAAACACGTGCAATGGTATTTCCCCAACCTCCTATGTTGTGATCGATTAGTCCGGGATGAGATAAGACGATCTATAAAACAATTTTTTGAGCAAAATGCCCCCGCCCTCACTTCCTACGCCACCACATGGGACGCCTTCAAGGCAGTCATTTGGGGGAAATGTATTGAGTTGGCCTCTACTCTGAAGTCCCAACAAAAATCGGAACGTCTCCTATTGGAAACTGAATTACAGGCCGCAGAAACGGCGCACAAACCTCCCCTTCAGCTCCTGCACTGCGAAAAGTCACTGCGTTAAAGGGGAAATTGCAGGCAATATATTTTATTAGGGTGGAAAAGACCCTCCTTCGTCTTCAAACGGGAAACTACACAGGGGGAAATAAAGTGGGGTCCCTTCTTGCACGCCAATTGCGGATCAAGCAAGAACGTGAGTATATTAAGCTGATTGTGGATGTGATCGGGGTAACCCACAAGACGGAAGAAGAGAAGGCACTAGCCTTTGAAACCTTCTATCGTAAGCTATATACCTCTGACGACCCACGGCCCCACGATCAACAGTCTTATTTGGACTCTGTGGATCTCCCCCAGGTCCCCCAGTCCATTACAGAAGATCTGGCCCTTCCTATCACCTCAGAGGAGGTGCAGAAAGCGATTGATGCGCTTAAACTTCCGAAATCGCCAGGGCCCGATGGCTACACGGCTCATTTTTATCGTTCCTTTGCTCCCGAAATAGCTCCATTTTTAACTACACTATTTAATGACATCGCCACAACACAACAGACCACTCTGTCTATGAGAGAGGCGATAGTAGCAGTGATCCCCTCGGCCTGCTCTTCATATCGCCCAATTGCCCTCCTAAATTTGGACGCCAAGATTTATACAAAGATTTTAGCCATTATTAAGAGCCGACAGACCCACGATAACCTGAGACGCATTATTCATGTTATAGAAAAGGCTCAGAGGAAACATATTCCAACGGCTCTTCTCGCGCTGGACGCAGAGAGGCCTTTGACCGGGTTGAATGGTCTTTTTTGTTTAGAGTTTTACAGAGATTTTGCTACCCAGAGGCCTTCATAGGGATGATCCGGGCCAATTATCATGCTCCTACCTCGCGGGTAGTAGTCAATGGGGTGGCATCTTCCCCATTCCCTCTGGCTCACGGGACAAGGCAGGGGTGCCCCCTCTCCCCCCTTCTCTTTGCTTTATGCATTGAGCCACTGGCACACAAGATCCGGCAGAACCCTGCTATCACAGGGGTTGCGCTTCCGTCTGGACGATCACAAGGTTTCGTTATTCGCTGACGATGTGCTCCTTCCGATTACTAATCGGCAAATTTCTCTCCCGGCCATCCAAGAAGAACTTGCACAGTTTGAGTGTGTGTCCGGATTCAAAACTAATCTGACCAAATCCTTTCTGCTTAACTTAACCCTTCCTGCCAAAGTCTGGCGTCAAATAGAGAGCACCACTCCATTCTCTTGTGTAACCAAGGAAATCACATACTTAGGGGTCCGACTCACTCCACGAATCTCTGACCTTTGTAAAGCTAATTTCCCTCCGCTGCTTCGCCAATTGAAGAATGATATGGGCCATTGGAGTACCGCCTATATCACATGGCTGGGTAGAATCAACACCATTAAATGAACGCACTCCCTCGTTTGCTTTACCTTTTTCAGGGTCTGCCTATCCCTGTGGACGGGGGCCTCTTCACAGAACTCAAATGAATGGTGACTAAGTTCATCTGGCAGGGGAAGAGGGCTCGCCTATCCTATCGCTTGTTGACGTGCCCCCGTTGGGAGGGAGGGTTGGCCCTCCCAGACTTCCAGGAGTATTATAGAGCAGCTCAGCTTCGGGTGATCACAGAGTGGTCGCTCCGAGAGTCAGAGAAGCATTGGCTTCACATAGATCGTCAACTCACCGGCCGTTCTATCTGGGACTTGCTATGGAAGCCCAAAGTTGACAGGTCGGCCAATGCGTATATTAGCACACCCATCTCAACCACACTCCGGGTCTGGGACACGCTCACTACATGGCTAAGGCTGACCACTTTCCCCTCCCCCTTCACGCCCGTCCATTACAATGAGGCCTTCCCCCCAGCACTGCATGAGGGTCCTTTTGATGCTTGGAAGGAGGGTGGGTGCCGCACGATTTCACATCTGTTTCCCAAAGGAGAGCTCCTCACGTTTAGTGAATGTCAGCAAAAGTTTACCTTAACAAGGAGGGAGCACTTCCACTACTTACAGCTCAAACATTGGGTGATGCAGCCCTCGGTGCGGTATGCCGCCACCAGGGATCTGCTTCCCATTGAAAAATTTGCCCAATCAGGAAGTGGCTCTAAGGGGTGCATCTCCTTCCTTTACACTCTTATTCAGTCCTTAGGCCCCCGCATCACGCCAAGACACAGAGGCATCTGGGATACCCTCATAGATACTTCACTCGAGGGAAAACAATGGGAGCGCCTACACAACAACATTGCAAAATTGAACCGCTCAATGTACTTGCGGGAAGCGCACTACAAGGTTGTGCACGACTGGTATCTATACCCTCAGAAACTACATAGGATTTTTCCCGAAACCTCAGATAGATGTTGGAGGGGGTGTGGCCTTCTGGGGGACTTTAAACATATCTGGTGGGACTGCCCACATATCCAGCCTTTCTGGAAGGAGATCCCCTCTCAAATTAAGCTTATTTTAGGTTACCCAATCCCGCAGACTCTAGAACACACTCTGTTAGGGATACGAGACCCCCTTTTAAAGCATCAGACGCAAAGTGATCGTTCGGTTATGTGGCTGTGCCTGGGGGCTGCAAAAATGGCCCTAGCAGCTGCATGGAAGCGACCAGAGGCACCCTCACTGACTCAGTGGCACGCAAGACTATGGAGGGCACTGGACCTTGAGCGAATGGCGGACATTATGGATGACACCCGGAAGGAATTTGAATATACCTGGTCCCTGCTCGTGGGCTATCTTTCTGAAGGGCTTCCACTTACGGCCTGCTCGCCAAGGCTTAGGGCCCTCAACTTGTTCCTTATCTAGTGGCACAGCTACCTCACCGCTTGTATGCGCCGCCCAACATCGACAAGGAGAACACGGACACCTAACCACACCGATACACATATTTAGTTTATGGCATCACGGCACCCTTGTTTTTTTGTTCTACTGTTTTGTTATATCTGTCAAAATTAACTGTAAAGCCCCCCATGGGGGAGGGGGCGATTGTTATGCTGTTCAACGACTTGCACATAAAAATACTTGGTGTAAATGCTTGGAATGGGGACTTTTTTTTGAGCCACAGATCTTGAGACGAAGATGACACTCCTACTAGCTCTTTGTAATTCCTGGCTCTCCCCCTCTATTTGCTCTGTTTGTATGTATTGTCTATGCTGCTTGTCTGTGGTCATATTAAAACCAAATAAACAGATTTTGACAAAAAAAAAAAATCTAAAATATTGGAGTGAGTAAAATAACAACTAGGTCTGACTCTGAGAAACTAACACACAAATGCATAAGAAGATAGCCATCTTTCCAGGGGATGCCCTCTATTTCTTCTACAAAAATCTTTTGTATCTTTGATATATGAAGGTAATGACATAACAAGGGTTATGAAATAGTGGTCTACATACCTTGATATGTTTTTTAGGAGTTTCCTTCATGAAGACATAATCATTCTCTTTGGAGTGGTTTCTCTGTTATTGTGCATTTTAGACACAAAGTAATGAACTGGGAGCTGCGGGAAATCACACTTTAAATAATTGTACTCATCATGTTCTATCAATCCCTAGTCTTTATATATGATCAATATTTAACAAAAAATCTTTAAAATGGCCATATATGTTTCTTTGTTAATCTCTGTATAGCATTTACTATCACTCAATTGTCCATAGCTCCATCGACATACATACTTCCAGGCATCACCACCATCTTCCCACATTTGTCAGCTTGTTTAATAATATTTGCTTTACCTTTGGACAAGGAGTTAATGCTGGCACCATGTGATCTTCTCATTGCCGCTATTTTTCTTATGCCTTGCTTTTCATTTTATTCCTGATAAAACTTTCTTGAAAAGTACTGATGCCATCGTATGACATACCAGGCAAGTAGTAAGAATTGGCCTTAAAGACATTTGGCATACACTTATGATACATTGTACCCAACTCATCCAAAACTCTGAAAGTGTATCATTTTGTATACCTACACCATATCTCAACTCATGAAAGTATATTAACACATCAACATCACTAATATGTAAATCAAATGGATCGCCCAAGTAACTGGACCTCCTTTCAGACATCCTGTCATTTCGGCCAAATTTAGAAGCTTTTTTCAATTTCAGTCTCTGACAATCTTGAATGAGTCTACAGGACTCTGTACATTGTGATAGTTCGCTGAAGGACACAATTAAAGCATACTCAAGAATTTCTAGTTCATAAATCATTAGAGACATTCATAACTGTTCTGTTTACTCCATTCCTTATTTTCCTACTGTTTGACCTTTTTGTCTTCTTTCCTACTGGGGTCATTTTCATTCCTCTTCTTACGTTTACTGCTTTGGGGCCTCTTTTTCTTCCTCTTAATCCTGAGCCTCAATTTACTATCACTCTTCCTAGTTGTTTGTTCATCTTTCACCCCTCTTGTGTAAAAATGTTGCACCTCATAGTTCTCCTTCGGAAGTGCTTCCTTCACCAGTGTCTGACATGTCACTGTCCTCCACTTTTCTTGAGCCCTGATCTGACGCAACATATCCGACTTGAGTCTGAATTCATTTGTTCTCTTTGTAAATACTATCAAATTTCTAATTAAACTTCAGAATACCTCCTGACTCATCGTCTTCAACATCACATGCATATTTCCTATTTGCTCATTTTTATTTCTTCCCATTTGTTCAGTAATACACTGATCCTATTTTTTAAATTTACCAATCTGAACGTGTTCTATGCGTGTCAATAGTTCTGAATCTCCATTTCTGAAGATGGCTGTACACCAAGGACGGCAATTTGCATTTTACACTCAAATGGTACTTTTGCCCCTCCTACTTTCATTTACTAGCCATTGTAGTCCTTTTATAATTTTTACATGGTATCATATATTTTCGGACATACAAAGAAGGTGAAGGGACTCTCAGGCACAGTGATGGAGATCATTGAACGAGAGGTGGTCTTTTTATGCTGGTTAGAACTCACAACCTTTTCTCCAAGGAATTGAATATCCAATATATGACAGCAATAGAAAATGGCATTGAGCACATATACAACATTTGTGACTATTTCTTCGAGTAGACTTATTTTTCTTAGATTGATAAAGTAGTCTTTTTATTGTTACAACACACTGGCATTTAAAAAGTGAAAAGGCCATTGATTGCATTATATGCATTTGAGTTACGACTCACAACTGGGACTGTGTGTAAGATACTGTTCTCTCACATATGCCCACAAGAGCACATTTTGTTTGCAGGATGGAGTACATACACAGATCATTTCAGTGAGTTATTTGACCTGTGGGGTACTGAGCAGGACCATTAGTAGACACAAATGTCAAAAAGATTATAGTTCATCTTACCTGCCACACAGGTTGACCAAGTAAATTTTTTATTTTCCTCTTATTTTTTTATAGATTGATTGCATTGATAGTCTGATAACACATGCTGGATTTTTCATCACAGACGACAATGACAACGTCTATATTATGAGTTGCCTGCATATTGTAATATGCAGGACAAGTCTTGCTCACAGATACAGTTAATTTATCAGACACCAGGTTTCATTTCTGTATTATTTTATTACACACTAATTACACACTACAGACTGTTTGCCCATTTGGGATGGATGTGGGCAATGATTGGCATTAGTGAAATAAGAATGTCTGGACTGTCATTTGTTTTCACCCTAGAATATTAAGAAAATTCACTGTGCAGGTTTCTTTTTTTTTATATAAATGTATTTTTTTTTTTTTTTTTTTATTATTAAATACCTGGTTTGATAACAATATATACATTTGTATAGTAGACAATCTGACAAAGCTTAATTTTTACATTGATGGTCATAAATAATACATAATACATAATCAGGTGTTTAGTGATTCCATTAACTATAAAATACAAGAATATAATTATTAGGAAGGCAGTTAGTTCATAAATGTTAAACATAAAAAAAAAAAAAAAAAAAAAAAAATCTACACAGAGTCTGTATGCAGCTCTACCCTACCATTGGGAATTCCTCCACCTCTTCAGAGGAGCCCATATTTCCAGCCCCAACTCCCTCATCTTCCTTCCCCTACGACTGTATAGAGCAGCTTCAATATTATGTATCCCAAGTAGTCTAGATAGCCACAATTGAAACGTAGGGGGCATGGCGTCTTTCCAACTTCCTGCTAACATTAAACGCAAGACAGCCAGACATAAAAACACAAAGGCTTCCTCCTCCGTCTTCAGCCCCAGGTTACTGTCTATACCTGTTATCATTAGGGTTGGGGATAGGTTGATCTTTCTACCTAGCAGCCCCTCCAAAAACTTTTCAATCTCTTCACAAATTATACTCAATTTATTACATTGGTAAAACATGTGGATCAAATTGGCGGGTCCCTCCAGACACCTAGGGCATTTATCATCTTCCCTTTTATTCCACTCATATAGTTTGGAGGGTGTATAATATAGGTTAAATATGGTTTTGTAATGTTGTGACTTTAAGTTTGTGGAGCGAAAGATTTTCCCTGCCATTTGCAATGCTTTGTCCACATCAATATCCGGATCATCTAGTTTCTGCATCCAGGAAGCCTCAACCTTTTCAATGTCATCTCGTAAACTCGATAACAGGGTGTTATATACCACTTTAGTTGTAGTCCCCCCACCTAAAATATAGTCAAGCTCCTTGATTCTGCCGCCTGGACATATCCTTGGTCTGATACCCATTAAAGTATTACGTATTTGTAAATATTTAAAGCCTTGATTATCTTGTATACCAAATTTCAGTTGAATAATGCCGAAGTCTAACATTTGCCCACCTTCCCAGATATCCCCTATACTTGTCACTCCTTGTTGTTCCCAGACTTTCCCCAATCTATCATAGCTGAGTTGGGGAAAAGGACTTGAATTCCAGAGGGGGGTATAATAGTTTATTTTAGGTATTCCTATTAAACTACAGAACTGATTCCAGACCTTCCAGGCACTATCCATCAATTTATATCGTGATTTTTTATAATATCTTTTATCCGTTCTCCGTAACAGAAATCCTATGGCTTCCCTGCCCAACAATAATTCATAAATAGATGGTAATTCTGAGCTGCCATATAAGTTGTCTGTATGATGTTTGGCCGATTCAAATAATGTTGCCATTTGGCTTATTAGACACGAATAATGATAGAATCTAATGTTAGGCATAGCAAGTCCCCCCTTTTCTTGCGGCTGCGAGAGATATTTCATAGATCGTCTTATTTTGCCGTACTGCCAGATAAAGTTCATAAATGTTGCCTCTATTAATTTCATTAAGCCTTCCTCAATCATTTATGGAATAGATCGAAAGAGGTAGAGTAATTTTGGGAGCATAGTCATCTTCAATACATTGACTCTACCTATTATTGTCAAATGTAATGCGTCTATTCTTTTTAAATCCACCGTCATACTTGCTAATAATGGATCAAAATTATCTTTAATAATAGCTTCCGGTACCGGGCTCACTCTAACCCCCAAATATACTGCAGAATCGATTCGTCTTTCGTCATTCATTATAATATTACTTGTACACACTATCTGTGTCTTACTATCATTTAACAAATATCCGGAGCCTCGTCCAAATTCATTAGCGATCTCTTTTATACTATTCATAGCCCGACCTGGTTCAGGGGTTAATATTGCAAGATCATCAGCATAGGCCAATAGTTTGGTCTCAAATCCATTACTAACCACTGGTCTAATATTATCACATCCTATTAATCTTTGAATTAGTGGGTCTATATATAGGGCGAAAAGAATAGGTGAACAGGGGCATCCCTGACGTGTCCCCCTGGATATAAATATTCTTTCCGAACTTATACCCATTGATTGAATTCTCGCCGTCGGTTCAGAGTACATGGCCTTAATAGAGCTTATTATTTTAGGCCCAAAACCTCTATGTTCCAATATCCCCCAAAGATATTTCCATGTGACACGATCAAAGGCCTTTTCTGCATCGAGAAGGATCAAGGCCATCCGTCCACCCGTGGCAGCCTGCATATCAAAAAGTGAAATAACCCGCCTGATATGGTCTGTGGTCCCACGACCCGGGATAAACCCATGCTGCCACGGGGAGACAAGTCCGCCTATGATCCTTCCGAGCCTTTTGGCCACAACCTTTGCGTAGATCTTAGTGTCACTATTAATGAGGGATATAGGGCGATATGAAGCCGGGTTCTCTGGGGGCTTCCCTTTTTTATGAAAGACTATTATGTTGGTTTCTTTCCATGAGTCCGGGATTACCCCGGAGTTCATTATACCATTAAATAAATCCAGTAATATACTAACGATCTCATTCTGTATATATTTGTATACCTCTAGCGGAATGCTATCGGGCCCAGCAGCCTTCCCAGTACATAAATCTTGTATTGCTTCTGCAACCTCCCCTTTTTCAAAATCTTTCTCCAGTGCCGCTAGATCATGACTGCCTAGACGTGGGCCTAAGTCTAAAAATTCATGACTGTCATTATCTGGCAGATTCACTTCCTTATATAGATGCTGATAGAAACGTTTAAGCACATTTATTATATCTTCTGGTTCAGTATAAGACCTTTCCCCCTCTGCTATAGTAGTTATTTTATTCTTTATATTTTCCCGTCTGATCCGTAGGGCTAACAGTTTTCCTGCCTGTTCTCCCGTCTCATAAAGTTTGCCCCTCTGGGTCTGGTATTCATCAGCAGATTTTTGTGCTATCCCTTTAAGTATTTCTGCTCTAATACATATAATCTTCTGTTTAATCCCTAGGATCTCACCACCCTGGCTAATATATTTAATATGTTGCTCCTCAGCTTCAGCTAGCTGACCCATTAATCTGTTATTGTTCTCACGCTCTTCTTTCTTCCCTTTAGCTGAAAAGCTTATTGTTTCCCCTCTAAGAGCTGCCTTAAATGCATCCCAAACAGTGTTTCGGGATGCACTATAGCGATTCATATTAAAATACTCCTGGGTCCACTCCCTAATATGCTCAACAAAACTGGGATTGGCGAGAAGCTTCCTCTCAAATGTCCATTTTGTTTGTTTCCTATTCGGGCTATCTACCAGAATCTCCATAATTAATGGGTTATGGTCCGACAAAATTTTTGGAAGCTTCTCAATTATAACATTCTTAATTTCAGAGCAAGAAATCAAAAAATAGTCTAATTTAGTATATTTATTAAATGGATGGGAAAAATATGTAAACCCAGGTTCATTTGGTTTCTTATTCCCCCAAACATCTATCAGCTCGTGTGAATCCCTTAGTGCTTTTAGTGCGCGATATACCTTAGGTTTACGGCCTGTATATATATTATCTCTGCCAAGATCAACCGAAATATTGAAATCCCCGGATACTATCAGGGGTCTTGTCCAGTTGACTAGTTCTATCTCCAGCTGTTCAAATAATTCGGGATCGTCCTGATTCGAGCCATATATTGTGCAAACTGTATATCCCAAATCAAGTTCTACTAATACCCATCGACCAAGGGCATCTGCTAATTGCCGTTTTGCCCCTCCTACAAATGATTTAGCCAAAATTGCAACCCCTCTGATGTTGGATGTCTGGGTGGAGCACGCCAGCAAATCAAATCCTCTAATATTTAAAAGAGATCTTTTTGCCCAAGGAATATGGGTTTCCTGAAGACAGACTACGTCTAAATGATTTGACCTTACAAACTGTCCTAGCCGTTGCCTTTTCCTCCAATCATTCAGACCACCAATATTCATCGTGCCTACTCTAAGCCTCCCCATTTTCTTCTTCTAAGTAATCACACCTAATTAATACAACCATCCTCAGTTTTATAAATCGAGTCTGTTTCAAAGTTACCATACAATACCAGATATTTCTTTTTCTCCCCTTCAACGAAACCCCCCCACCCCACACCCCCCAGGCCCCCCCACCCAATCATCTCCCTCCCCAACACCCTCCATTCCCTCCACCCTGTAGAAGCGCTCAGACCTTTGTCTGTGCATGTGATGTGTGTGTGAAGCACTAGCGGCTTGGGTCAATCCAAATTAAACAAATTGTTTTTTTTTGTTTTTTTTTAAATCACCCCCCATAAATCAAATACAACCTATAGCCCAAATACCGGAATATCTCTTCCTTTGGCTTACAAAGCCATCCCAACACCAGTATTACTACGACTTTTATAGGTCTTTTATAAGTCCAAAGCATCCAGGTATTCTCTGGCTTTTATTTCTGATGCAAAAAATCTTGTGTGTCCGTCATGAATAATCTTGAGTTGCGCCGGATTTATTAGATAGACTTGAATATTTTTCTCTTGAAATGGCTTTATTAGTTGTCTCAGATGCCAGCGTCTCTCTACAGTTGAGTGACAAAAGTCCGGCCGTACAAAGAAGGAGACCTCTCCCACTGATCTCCTTGCCTCTGGCCTAGCCTTTTCCGATATTACCTGGCGCAAGAGAAAATTACCAAGATAAACAAGGATTGCCCTTGGTTTGTCCTCCGTAGATCGAACACGAGGTTTGAATGGAGTTCGGTGTGCTCTCTGGATCTCTAAAGCCCAGCTCCACTCCGACAGCTCCGGGAAGGCTGATTTAAAAAGGTCAATTATATATGCCCTCGTATCCTGTCTCTCTTCCCCCTCGGGAATCCCCAGCACCCTGAGATTATTCCTCCTTTGCCTGTTCTCAAAATCTTCCAGCTTCCACTGAATATCCTTTATTTGAGCGCCTTGGGCCACCGTCTGAGCTAGTGCACTGGTTGCTTCCGCTTCTGTTGATACTATTCTTTCTTCAAGATTCGTCACTCTATCACCCATATTAGTACATGCTTTGGAAAGTTTTCTGACAACCCCCTGCATCTTTCTCATTGCAGCCTGTGCCTTTCGGCTGTCTTGACGTGTCTCTTCTCTATGGGAGAGAATGGCCTGGTGTATTACCTCCAGAGTGGGGGAGATTGTATCTGTGTCTGTAGGTAGTGTACCAGCACCCGATAATGGGGTAGCCGATGAATAGTCCCAGCTTAGATCTTTTTTCTCCTGCCTTTGATTTCCGGGAGGCTGCTTTAACTTTTTTTCCGTTACCGGGGGTTCTGGGTCACTATCCTCAAGATCTGACTCTGGCGATGAGCTTAACCCATCGTCTGACCACTCTGCCCCCTCTGAAACAGAAAAAAAAGCATCGCTTGGCTCCTTGTCAGTGTCAGTTCCATTCTTACTCCCTGCCCCAATATCTTTTGCTAGGGACAAATTATACAGCTCAGGTGTCGAAGGGGAATACCGGGTCCCCTTTCCCCCAACCTCTTCTCCTTTGGGTACGGGAGCTTCCTCCTGCATGATTTTGCTGCTCTCTTTAATCTCCTGATTCCTGACAATAGCCATACCTTCTGTCAAGTCTTGGGGGAGGGAGGCTAGGGGGGGAGTCGAAATTACAGTCTCCAAGCTGACCTCAGCATCACTATTAATACAGGGGCCCTCACCTTCCGGATCACCACCTTGAATCTCTCCATCACCCTCCATAATCTTTGTACTTGGGATCATTGAGGTACTCCTAAAGGTTCCCGAGACCCTTACTGAGCTCACCTCCTTACTCCGCTTCTGTCTTGTAACAACTTTCTCCATTGTCGCTTGTGTTGCAGTTGCTGTTGCTGTTACAATGGCTGTCTCCGCCTCTGCCCATGATTCCTTTCCCCGCATCAGCAGGTCTGCAACGGAGGGGCCGGCAGGACGATTCTTCCCTGAAGCTCCGCCCTTCCCTCTCCTCGGCTGGTCCAGTGCAGTAAGCTGGCGTTTACCGTCAATCGACCGCTCGGAGACACCAGAGATATCCAGGCAAGTCGATGGATCTCCCCGCGTCCCTCGGGCCGTTGCTGCCGCTGTCACTGCCTTTGATCCGGATGCATTCTTCTGAGCGATCTTTGGAGCCATTAGACCGACTTTGCAAAGCCGCTGAAGCCGCTGAAGCAGGTATTTTAGGATGCGGCGTTCAGTTGATCGAGAGTTGTAACTGAACAGCAGCGTCAAAGCTCTCTTAGTGAGCGTTCGTATCGTGAACATAGGAACATAGGAAGGGGCAGAGTTTTGCCGTAACAATCTACCAGATGGGGGCTTTGATTAGCGATTAGACCCAACGCAGCCCGCTAGTGCTTCACCCGGTCACCTAAGCGACCGCCATCTTGCTTCCGAACAAAGCCACCCTGGTACCCGCTAGTGCTTCACCCGGTCACCTAAGCGACCGCCATCTTGCTTCCGAACCTCACTGTGCAGGTTTCAAGGGATTTTCTCGATCCAATATAGAAGCAGGCATATATTATGAGTTCTGCACTGCTTCAAGATTGCAGCCAACTAAAAATTATATGTCTGTTTTCTATTGCATTGGATATGCATTTACGGCGACCACACTGTAACGCCTCCTTTTCGTGAGCAAGGCTGTTGTACAGCTGAAACACACTGCTGAATGTGCAGAATAAACAACTCCACTATAGCTTGAGTGAGCACATTGTTTTTTAACATGAGAAACAAAGTGACTTTGGATTCTTTTAGGGTCAGGTTCTGTGCCTGACACAGCTCTCCAGCCCAGTTAGGGTCTGTCAACCCTGAGTGCAGCAGTTGATTTTCAATATCCCTCATCCCCCATGGCCACTACTTAAAACAAAGGGGAGGAGGGCTCCACAGTTCCCCTATCTGAGACTCCATCCCTCAGACCTTTTTTTTACATTAAAGGGGAGATGGACCATGTGGCCCCTTCATCGAGCCTTGGTAGGCCTTGGGGACACCATCCCCAGAGCCATTTATTTTAATCAAAGGGCCCACTTCATTGAGATGTTATCGTTCCTAGGGACCCTATCCCCCAAGGTCCTCCTTAATTAAAGGTGGGTGCCCTGGTGCTCTCAACATTTAACCATGCCCTTACCCAACTGACCGCATGCAGCAAGATCCGGCATTGCTCTAACCTGCAGGGAGCAGCTACTAATGCTGCTCCCTCGGAGCAGGAGCAATATTTTGATATGTTTACCTTCTCGTATCAGTGCAGGCAGGGAAACAGATCAAAAGTCTGCTCCCAGCTGGTGGGAGCGTTTTCAAAGCTCCCACCCGCTGGAAGCAGACTTTGTGTTTTTTCCTGTGGTGCAGGTGTTTTGGGATGGGGTCTCGAGGCCATTAATGACTCAAGGCGGTGGGGCTGCACTGTCCCCTCTCTTTTCAAATGTTTAGTGGCCCCCAAGGATGGGGTCCCTGGCACCTTTATAGACATGGGAGAGGCGCTGTTCCGCCCCCCTCCCGTTAAAATACACTTTACGAAGGTGGGGCTGCATGCTCCCTCCCCCTCAAAAATACATCATGTCCTAGGGAATTAGGTCCCTGGGGCCAAAAATTACTCAGGAAGGGAGACATGTGCCCTCCTCCCCTTCAAAAATAAATTGGGCTCCTGAAGATGGGGTCCCCAGGCCTATATCAGCCTAGGGATGGGGGCCATATGTCCCCCCAGGGGATGGGGTCCACAGGCCGAAATCGTCCTGGGGGGGCTATGTACACTCTCCTCTCACAAAATATAAACGCCTTGCCCCCCAGGGTTCTGGCCCACCCCAAGTTAAAAAAAAAACAAATGCAGGAACCTAAGCTTGTTTTAAAAAAAATATTTGTGAATCTTCAGTGAAATTGTGTCAAAATAAAAATAAAAAGATGTTTTGGCCCCAGGCGTGGTTTCTTTGGGACCCGACCGCCAGGCCTGGGTGGGGGTTAGGGTATCCCTAACCTGTCCCCTTATGACTTTTCTTTTATTTCTTTTATGACTTGGGCCTACAGTCCCAAGTCCTAAGATGGCTGCCACCACTTCCTGGCTAAGGTGGAGTCAGTCAATCAGATCTCAGCAGGAGTTCTGTCAGATCTGTGGAGGCTCCTCGTCTTGAGCTATACAAAGATTTTGAGGCATTGATTGCTCGAAAACAACTTAATGGATTTATACCAAAACAATAAAAGCACTCTTTCTGGACCAAGATCTAGCTTTCTGCCAAATTTGGTGTAATGCATTTAGCAGTTTAAGCTACAGTTCAGTTCAGATCGGCGCAAAGGCAGCACTGTGTGGATCCTTGCAGAAACAGACAGAATATCCCACCTCCAAGGGTCCAGGACTAGATTGGCACCACTTGGCAGGGCAGAACTCACAGTTGGCAGGGCCCAGAGGTTGTAGCAGGACTGAATGTAGTCTTTGATGTCCCTTAGACTTCAAAACAGGAGGCAAACCAGCAAGCCCTTGGAGTCACTTGGTTCTGGGGATGTAGAGTTTCAGGTCCAGTCCTTCTCGCTACCAGGCAAGAAGGGCTGAAGGCAGCAGAACTCGCACAACAAAGCAGGAGTCAGCATAATCCACCAAAGTCCTGTAGAGTGACAGTCATTTCAGTAGCACTGCAGTCCTTCTTTAGTGGTGTCACAGGACCAGTACTTATAGCCAGTTCTGTTGGCGGCGACTTCAAAGAGAGGGCTTTGAAGTGCACAAGGTCCCTGCCCTTCCTGCACTGGCTCCAGATCCACTACAGGGGGGTATGCAGCTCTTTGTGTGGGGACAGGCACAGCCCTATTCAGGTGCAAGTGTCAGCTCCTCCCTCCCATCACCCAGGAATACGGATCAGCTTGGTGTTGGGACATCAGGAAGTGAATGGCCCATCACGCACTCCTTAGCTATGTGTGTATGACTGTCTAGAGGTAATGCACAAATTCCAGTTGTCACCCATCCGAAACGTGCATTCAGAGACAGGCAGAGGCACAGAATAGGTACAGTAAGAAAATGTCAGCTTTCTAAAAGTAGCATTTTCAGACTTCTTACAACGTCGACTTTACTATAAGTTGTGATTTTAAATTGTGAGTCCAGACACCAAACTCGAACTATCTATCTTTTTCCAATTGGAAATTAAACGTATAAAATGTAATAAGGTAATCGCAATGTTCAAATATATGATTGATAGGCCTTGCGCTGGTGAAAAACGTATTTAATATATTTTCCCCCATTAGGCCATGTAAAACTTGAAAGTACATGTCCAACATTTTAAATACCTTGCACCCTGCCTTGGGGATGTCCAGGGCCTACCTTATGGGCCACGTATATGTATTATAAGGAAGGTTTGGGCCTGGCAAGAGAATTAACTTGCCAGGTCGACATGGCAGTTTAAAATTGCATCCACGGGCTCTGCAATGGCAGGCCTGAGACATGTTTAAAGGGTTACTGAAGTGGGTAGCACAAAAAGTGCTCCAGGCCCACTAGTAGCATTTAACTTTCAGGCCCTGGGCCCATCTAGTGCACTTTACTAGAGGCTTATAAGTAAATTAAATAAGCCAATTGTGGATATGTGAATGTTACCATGTTTTAGGGAAAGAGCACATGCATTTTAGCACTGGTTAGCGGTGCTAAAGTGTCCAGAATACAGCAAAAATAAAGTCAGCAAAACACAGTAGGTCAGAAGCGAAAAATGTCAGGGGACACCACACCATGGATGCCCGGTCTAACACACCCTTGGTGCAGTAGTAACTTTAAAAGTATGGTTTGTGAATAACAATGGTCCTACTCTTTTTCAAGTGGGTGTTTTAGTAGCCTGTGCCTCTTTACACTCCTCCTTACCCTTCATAAAAGCCCTCCATGCACCTTTCCCAAACCCCTACCATTTAGTAGTAGACATCACCCATTTTTCAAGCACTCCTACAGTCCCTCCCACCTTTACTACCTTAAATGTGCAGAGATCTCTGAATAGAAAATATAGTAGAGGTGGAGATTTTCACTTATAGTTTTGTGAATTGGATTTTGTAGTAAGTAGTACTACAGTGGTACTACTTCAAGTATTACAAATTGCAGTTTGTGACTCAAACTCGTAATTTCAGTCTTAGATGGAACCTGTGTACAAAGGTGAATTTACATGTGTAGATTTACTGCCGTGTAAATCTATTCCTGCACCTAGGTGTAAATCTAGACTTTATTGCAATTCACCATTTCTGAGGGTATATTTACACCTAAGCGTTGTCTTACATGTCTCCACCCCAAGAAAAAAGGTGGTGTACACATCTAAGATGAAACTTATGAGTGTAAAGTAACTGCTAGTTATGTTTCACATGGAGGTGGAGTTCTTAACAATTATGGGAACAATTTCCATATGGGAAATGACAAAATATATTTGAATATAAATGCAAAATATTTTAAAATGTGTTTTATTAACATAGAACTAATAAATGTAAATATTATACAACATCAACTCAATAAATTAAATGTGCATTAAATATTGAATGCAATATATATTTCTGTAATTAATAAGTTATATTTCTGAGAGAATCATTTTGAAAAATCTACCCAAAGCAATACTTCTTATTTTATTTATTATGTATTACTGTGAATTTTTTTTTTTTAAGTTTAAAAGTTTATTATTACATTTTAAAATAATAAAATTAATGTGTAATACCTTTTATAATTTTTTAATATTAAACATAAATTACATATATTTTAAAAGTCTAATTCATTTTATTATTTAACATTAAGGGGCCGATTCCAATCCTGGAAAAAGGCTGTACAAATCGTTGTATGGAGCGTTTTTCCCGTACAACTCGTACCCGGTAAACTTTTCTTACAACCTAGGAAGTACGATTCCTACAGAAAGCCTCTTTCCATACAAATCGTACAAAAGACCATACAGCTAAAATATACCAACGATTCTGATCCGGAACAGCTTGCACGCGACGTCTGTATGTATTTAAGCAACGGTTTCCAGCCCAGCAAGTACGATTCGTCCCTACGGCACTCCGTACGGCTCTTTTCTTACGGGAGCCAAAAACAGCTGTAAAAGCAGAGTCCCCAGGGGTATAAGTCGTACAGGCATACACCCCCGTGCATTGAGTATGTACAGTGCATACCCCCATCATCGCGTATGTACTGTACTTACCCCCAACATCACGTACCCCAACATCGCGTACCCCAACATCGTGTACCCCAACATCGCATACCCCAACATCGCGTATGTGCACACCGTACATACGTGATGTTGGGGTACATGATGTTGGGGTACGCGATGTTGGGGTACGCGATGTTGGGGTATGTGATGATGGGGTACGTGATGTTGGGGTATGCGATGTTGGGGTACGCGATGTTAGGGTACGTGATGTTGTTGGTACGCACAGTACATACGCGATGTTGGGGTACGCGCCGTACATACACAACACACGGGGTGTATGCCTGTACGACTCATACCCCTGTACGACTCGCAACCCGGGAACAACTTTTCCCGGGATACGAGTCGTACAAAGTTCGCTTCGTAGCGGGTAATGGCATTCCCCATGTACGGAACGTTTTCCGTACAAATCGTAAATCGGAAAGCCGGTCCAGATCGTACTAGTAGGGTTGGACTGCATTTTTACAATTTGTACGGAAAAGTGTCTGGGTCCGTCTGGTACAACTTTTCCCGATCCGATTTGTAAGGATCGGGCCGATCCATACAAATTGGATCGGGAAAAGTTGTATTTTTCCCGTACGAATCGTACTTAACGGGTCGGACGGGACTTATACGATTTGTATGGAAAAATTTACAGATACGAGTCAGACGGGAAAAAAAATACAGGATCGGAATCGGCCCCATCTTATAGAATGTTATTTTAAGCCCCTGCCACCATTATTATGTATGGGAATGTGTGATAGTATCTGGAGGGTGAGTGGCCAGGAATGGTGCTTTAATTACGCCACGGTTGGGCTGGAGTACATTTAATAATCTTTTGTCACCTTTAGGGCTGTAGTAACTTTAAAAGTGTATTTTGGGAAATCCAATGTGCTCACCCCACAGAAAATATAGAAGAGGAGGACTTGGAGATTTCCACTCATCGGTTTGTGAATTGCATTGTGTTTTAAATGAAGAAGCACTAATATAGTACTACTTTACTCACTACAAAATGCAACTTCTAAATCGCGCCCACTATTTTTTGCCCATTATTTTTCACTGAAAGCCAAAACTATATCAATTAAAATGAGCAAATATGTACTTCACATCTGGACCCCGCCATAGCTCTCAAACACTGATCAGTTTTACCGATAAATACTGCTGTCCCCAGATTTCTTAATAAAAGCATGCCCATTCATTAGACTTTATCTTGAACTCTTAAATGTACTCCAAAGCAAGAGTCGTTTTGAGGCATAGGTAAAGTGGTCAATTGCCCAGTATTGGCACTTTCTAGGGGCCCCCTGGTAAATGGATCAGGATAGTTTTTGCAACTAGTCAAAACTGCAACCACACACGGATAGACTCACATTCTGCAAAGCAAAAGTAACTGGCTGTTCTAAATGACATTAAATTATGTTAGCATACGTTTCATGCCTCACTCAAATAACTTTAGGAATCTAACCCATCACTTTTATGAAAATATTTCTATACATGTAGCACATGTAGGACTTGGGGGATTTTTTAAAATAATAAATTGCAGTTAACAGTGTGTTTCAGTTGCTAATAGCCCCAATTTCAAAGGTAAAACTCAGTCACTGCCAGCACAGGTAAGAGAGGTGTGGCAGGGCGGAGGCGGGGCAGGGTGGGTGTTGGGGGAGTCAATATATGATGGGATGAGTTAAAAAATAAAATTTAAAAAAATAAAAACCGCTTTAAACTGGTTTTATTTTATTTTATTTTTTATTTTATTTAACATATCTCATTTTTTGTCCATTTCCCCGCCCTGCCCTAACATTCTTACCTGTGCCTGCTGCCACTGGTCAAACTGGTGTCTCAAACATTAGGTAATGAGTAATCCTTCAATAGTTAATCAATGCATTTTCAAAAATGAAAGACTGAAATATGCATAAGTGGTAAGCAAGTATGTTAATGGTAGCAAAACATTTCACAGTTAAAGAGGGACCATCTATTAACATCATACGTAAGAATTTTAAGTATTGAAAAGAGTCAATGAAGCAATCTCATCTAAAACCTGTCTTGGGTTGCTTGGGTTCTGGTTCAGAAAGTACATGGCTTGGCAGTCCTGAATGGATTGTTCCTGGCAGGGTCAAGACTAATTGTCATGTGCTGGGGTCTAATCTGTAGTGGCACGATGGGCAAAAGAATGATTGTTGGAATTCTACCATGAGCGATTGTCAGTGGTTAAACTTATTACAAGTATTCCTTCCACCTCCTTTTGTGTGGTTGACACAATTCCTTCAGTGGCCAAGGGTATGCCCAGACATGGGTGCCAGGATCACAGTGCCACTGTGCCTCTGGCACCAAGCTACACCAGACTGGAGAAGCCTAATCAGGCCAAAACTGATCTTGGGCTGCTTGTGGTCCGGTTCAGAGAGGGCATGCTTGGGAGTTTAGGCCAGGCTGTTCCTATTGGGGTAGGACCAAGATTGATTTGCCTATGGCTTGGTCTAGTCTGAGGTGGCATGGTGGGCAAAAGAACAATGGGTTGGAATGCTACCTGAGTGATTGATAGTGGTTAGATATTGGAAGCATTTCTCTCATTATCTTTTGAGTTTGAAGTACCAGCCTGAGGGATGACCTTGATTTGGATTCCTAAACTGGTAGCCTAATTCTGTAGAATGTATGTCATTTGAGGGGTATTTGCCATCTGTAGGCTGATCAGGTGAAATCTATGCAATTTGATAGTTGTTTCTGTTTTTTGACATCTTAGCCTGTAAAATCAATGACCCTAAGGATAAGATTTTCTGCAAGTTGCATGAATTACGTGCAATATGTATGATAGCTCTGTTGTTTGAACTTTAGTCTAAATAAACTGTGTAACCCAGGGAACAGCTCTGAAGTCCAGAGCTATAAGGCCTCTGTAATATGAAGAATTGTTCCTAGAACTGGTAAGATTTGTCCAATGAGACAGACAGGTTTTCTATGTGACCCATAAACAATTGTAGGGGCTTATTTACAAGGGATTTATCTCAGCTTTTTTGGCTTAAAAAGCCAAAAAAGCGGAGATAAAACTATCGCCCTATTTACAAGAGGGTGCTACCATGTATAATCGCATGTTAGCACCTTTTTTACCAATGCCTCCCTTTGCATCTCTAATGAGATGCAAAGTGGGCGTCACTGGGCGTACCCTGGATGGGCTACCTTGCAAATATCGCTGATGTTCACATTGCGATATTTACAAGGTTGCCCCAGCATTTTAGCACACGTTAGTTTTTGGAGAAAACCACTATTTTCTCCAAAAACTAACTTCTGCTAAAATGCAGACTTACCTATCCCTAACATTGGGGTGGATTATGCTGATACGACCCTGTGGGTCGTATCAGCAAGGTTATCGCCGTTTTGCAGGGAACATCGCTGGAAAACCAGCAATGTTCCCTGCAAAACTGCGATAACCTCGCTATCTCTGGAATGTGAATCGCCCTGGAGAAATGCGTTGTTAATAACGTGCTACCAGGGCGATAAATTCCAGAGATAGCCTGCGATAACAAAATTATCGCTAAGCACGGCCAGCGATAATTATCGCTGACCGTTGATAATATGCCCCGTAGGATCTTCTATACATGAGAGATTACTCGCTGTTCTAAAGCTTGCATGCCTTTTTGTGTGACCTCTGTTTTATAACGCTAGAGCCTTGACAGTGACAGTAACCCCAACTTGTTAATATTAAAATGCCCATTTCAGAGGTGGGAACTAGATACCTCTCCCATGCAAGCAACTACCACAGTTCCTAGGTTTAAAAGGCACCCAACTACATGCGTGCATGTTTGTCCTACAATCCATATGCATACAGAAATACAGAGCCTGCATACTCACGTGTATCATAAGTACTTTTGCATCTATTAACATACCAACGATGAGTTAAAACATAGGCATGGATATCCTTAACATATACTCACAATGTGTCTACTGTCGAAACACAAAAACCACTCAAATTTGGTGATGCACATTTTAATTTTTAAGCAATCATAAAAATACTACCTAAAAACTGTTAACAATTCTGTATGTGTAAATCGTTCAAACCAGTCACATTAGGCAAGAGACCATGTCTCAAATAGGGTGATAGATACATGATTGGGGCATAGAATCCCATCCTGATCTCAAACAAACCCAACTTTGACTGTAGCCTACCAGGAAAATGATTGAGTGGCAGAATAGACAGCCCTGAAGACTTGGTAGGATGAACTCTGACATCAATTTTATCATGTCCAGTTGGGATGGTGGAAATGCCCCAACAATTTGTGGGTAATTGAAAGGTACCACCTTGTTGCATGTTCATAGTGTCACCAATATTCTAGGAGTTTTCACTTATCACCTAAGGGACATGTGTGATGTTCATTGCAAGTCTTTCATGCGTGCAAGGTGATCTTGCATGCATGAGGGACTGCTGTAATTGCTTTTAACCTACAAACCTAAATTGGGGTGGTGGTGCATCGCAAGCACTGCTGTTTCTAATAGTGGCATTCACAGTGTTTCTACAATCATGAAGCAGAAATTACTTTTACTGATTTTGTGGAAATCTCGGTCCCATCCTACAATAAATCAGGCCCAACTGTGCTGGATAGGGGACCTCCAAAGATGTCCCTGCCCACAGCCCAATAGATCCTTAAGATGACACTGTTTACTAAATAGTTTTTCCCCAAAAGGGACATACCTGACAACTGTACTTAAAATGAAGAACAGGAAATGACTGGCACTCACAAAAAAATTCCCGGGGTCAATGGTCTTCAGCAAAGAAAAGGTGTGGGAAGAAATAGTTGATCTGATAAAGGGAAGAGCTTCATGCCCTGTAATGTTCTTGGCCATGCAGCCGTGTTTTTCATACACACTCCAGTGCCACAACTTGTTTGATTGTGCCCGTGGTCATGTGACTGCGAATGATAAACTAGCAGAGTCAATCTCACGCCAGGCCCTACCAGTGTATGTGCTTCTCACTGAGTGCCCTTGCGCTATGCCATGCATTACCGCAGCACCTAGGCCAAATGTTCCAGAGGCCCACAGACACAACAACTGGTGACAAGGGTTCGATGTACTGCCTGCAGGGTGGTGATCAGCAAAACCCACAGCAAGACGACTTCAGCAACAGAAAGCAGCATCTTCGTGTAGCTCGCAATACTCATCCCATCAGCCTTGATAAATTTCAGTAAGTGCTATGTGCTGATAGCATGCCCTGCATCACATACATGATCCACAATGCATTTCAGCATCGCTCAACAGCACGTGCTCGGCGAGCTCAATTTTGTAAAAATTCCAGGGCCCCAAAAAAAAGTCTCCCAACTGCGCACCTCTACCCTGCACAACCCAGGAACAGGTGGCTTCCACCGACAGGCATCTACAAAGAAAGGAGGAAGGCAAGGCAACACAAGGTCCCTGTTCACACCCTAACCTCCAAAAAAGATAATCACTATGTGCCCATCAGCCACACCGCCACATTTTTCTATGCCCAACACAGGGGAGGAGCAATCACAGACATCACCATCCACTCTGGGCAGTTAGGATTAGATTGCCATCAGTACCCATGACGGCCTCACCCACAGTCAGACCTTTCACCATGGTCTGTGCACCGTCATCCCAAGCCACAAAATGGGCCATATGGGTGGACCACCTAGATACGTACCTTGCAACAGTCAGACTGGAGGAAGACAGAAAACAACCAATGCTTCTCCACCTCAGCGGAGCTGCTGTTCACAAACTGTTCAAGAAGGTACATGAGCCTGGATACCCAGACATAAACCAAGCTCAAGACAGCAATGACTGCTCATTTTGCACTGCTAGCAAATCTGGACTATGAACGTTTTCTGCTCAGATAAGCCTGCAAGGCGCCGAAGGAGTCAGCAGATGCATTCTATGCTAGGCTCTGCGACTTCACGCCCACGTACAGCCTCTCCAATGAGCAAGATGAAATACGAGCCCAATACATCTGCGCATTGGCCTAGCTGCAAGAACACATTTTGCAAGTGCATCAAATAGCAATGGACAAGATCCTTACCTTGGGCATGTTGAAGGAGTTGCCAAAACTTTGACGACATTGTGGGAGAACTCACAGTCTCCCAATGGTTCTCGAAGATGGACTTCCGCTCCGGATTCCACCAGATTCTCCTCTCTCCGGAGTCCCGACATGTGATCACTTTTTCCATGCACCTGGGGCTACGCCGGTACAAACTCCTTAGCTCGGGCATCTCCAGCGCTGCATAAATGTTTCAGGATATCATCCCGGGAGTGCTGGATGGGCTCACTAGCATTCTGAATGTCAGCGACAACATCATGGTTCATGCTCACACCCTGGAAGAACAACTATAATGGCTAGGGTCTGTGTTACACTGGCTGCAGAGCTGTGGCCTCACTCTGCACAAAGACGTGTGAATTCTTCAAAGAGGAAATCTGTTTTTTGGCTGCTGTTTTTCTGCCAAGGGGGTGAACCCTGACCCTGCCAAGGTCTGTGACATTCAGAGTGCGCCCCCAGCCTCCACTGTCACCAGAGTAAGAAACTTTTAGGCATGGTCACATACTGTGGCCATTTCATACAGATTCCCACCCAGCTCACCGGACCATTGCAGGAGTTTACAAAAGCATCGAACCCATAGCCGTGGGGTCCCGAGCCGAAAGAGTTTTTCCAAAACACAAAGCAAGCCTTCTCTGCCGACACCCCACTTGCATACTACTACCCCAGCAAAGACACCAAGCTATCCGTCGAAGCAAGCACCACAGGTCATGGGGCTGTTCTGTCCCAGAATAAGCTATGTGGATAATGAAACCCTATCACCTATGCTAGCTGTGTCATGACCCAGACCAAACAAAGGTATTCTCACATTGAGAAAGAGGTGATCCCAATGGGGCTGTTATCATTTTCACATCTATCTGTACGGACACCTGTTTGTTGTCAGCACTGACCAAAAGCCCCCACTACCACTCTTTAAATGTCCAGCCTCTAAGCCTTCACCGAGGAAAGAAAAGTGCATACTCCAGCTTGAGGAATACCATTTGTCGGTGGAATACCGGCTGGGCTCCCACAACCCAGCTGACTACCTGTCAAGGCACACACAGCCCATGACTCCTTAAGAGACACAGAAAGCTGAAGGGCATGTCCAGATTGTGGTAGAAAGAATATGCCCACTTCCTGCTGCGCTCGCTGACATCATCGAAGCGACCCGAACAGACGACTGTGTCCAGCAAGCGGTGCCTGCCGCCCAGTAGGGAAAATGGGAGAATGTTATGGCCGATCTCTCATGCAAGAATGTGGAAGTCCAGAACATACTCAAGGTGCTGCGACACGTAAAAGGGGAACTCTCTTTCTCGGCTTATGGGTGCCTGCTCCGAGGACCCTGACTAGTAGTGCCTGCCATTCTGACTCAGCGAAAGGTATACTTGCCTCATGGATCACACTATGGAGTCGGAAAAACAAAATACAGGTAAAGAAACAAGGTATGTATGATTCTCCGGTTTGGACAACAAGGTCAAGAAGACTGTCCAACAGTGCAGCCTATGTCAGGCCACAGGTGAATGCGACCCTCCCCCACCTATCATCACGGAACACTCACCAAGTTCCCCCTGGCAACATGCAAGTGCTGATTTTAGCAGTCTGTGAGACGGACGGCAAACACTTCCTTGTCGTTATGGATGACTACTCCCATTACTCAGAGGATGAAATTGTGGGTTCACTGACACAACATTGATGTAATAAATATTGATGTAAAAAATATTGAGTAGAAAATATAGAAAACAAAAATATCGACACCTATACTTAAACAGGTAAGTACAAAAATATTGACAAGAAATATGTAAGAATATAGATGTATAAAATAGCGACTTTTATATAAATATAAAATAAAATAATATATATTAAATAGATTAAATAAATTTAATTTTACCAATGTAAATGTAACATACATTTCAATAAAATTCAACAAATATACTTAATAAAGAAAGATTAAAACACAAACATAAATATTTAAAGATCAATATACATTCAATATCAAAAATGAAAAAAGGCACACCAAACATAATTATTTATACATATATTTTTACTTTAAAACAGTTAACAAACTATTGTTATTAATTTATGTTAAAAGGTTAAAATTATATAAAAATATATATATATATCAATGATTTAAAATATAAAAACAAAAATCTAAAACAAATAAAACATTAAACTATTAAAAAATGTAAACTTATATTTCACAATACAGTCAGTGCAACAGTAGGGATAGTGTTGGATAGCGGAGGGGTAAAAATAACTATTCCCACTCCAGTGAATGCAACAGTAGGGTAAGTGTTGGATAGCGGAGCAATTAAATTTACTATTCCAACTCCAGTGAGTGCAACAATAGGGAAAGTGTTGGATAGCGGAGGGGTAAAAATTACTATTCTCACTCCAGTGGGAGCAACAGTAGGGAAAGTGTTGGATAGCGGAAGGGGTAAAAATTACTATTCTCACTCCAGTGAGTGTCAGCATGTAGTTATACCTACTCGGAGAAACTTTTGTTTCGAACATTGTAAGTTGTGTATGGTGTTTCGGGGGTGTTATACAGTGAGTGCGAAGGTAAATTTGCGCGTATCAAATCAATTCGGTATTTGTAAAGTGAAAGCTACTCACTCGTACGGGTCTGATGGCGCTGGGGGCGTAAGCTGAGCTGCTGCCGGACTCGGGGATAAAGGCCCTAAACTACTGACCCCTACCGGTCTGAAAGTGCGGGGTACGGAAATTAAGTGAGGTATTGCCTAGAGTGTCATGCTGCTAAATTGAGCTGCTGCTGCTGGACTCGGGGATGAAACAGTGAGCCCAAACTCTGTCTCCTAAGCTGTGAAGTCATGTGCTCTGGGCACTGTGCCACACCTGTCCAAGTAGCGTCAGCAATATTTTATACCTAGTAGGCGGAAGTTTTGTTTGGAACACAGTAACTTGTATATGGTGCTGGTAAGTGATCCGCAGCACTTGCAAAGGCAGTGCACCCAGGACATGCAGCAGACGTGCAAGGTATAGGTGGACGTGAATGGAGTCGACCATGTGTTCGGGATGCCCTGCTATGCGTCAGTGGCTCTGTTTGTAGCTGCACTGGCTTGCGGTGTGCCAGTCTTGTGGATGAAATGGCACAGCTTGGTGCAATGAGCCGGGTCTGTGTGCAATGGGTGCAGGGCAAGGTTGTGGTGGGAGCATGTGTGAAGGCCATTTCACACATGCTAACTACGACGAAGGACTTTTAAGTGTGGGATGTCCACTCGTTGTTCCCAAATCAGGCAGTGGGTAGTGTGGGAGACGAACGCAAATATTATGGTATCGGTCAGGGGGGCTGGCCACTTGCAAATTCCTTCTGGGAGCAGCAGATGTGTTAGCGCAAGATAGCTCAGACAAAGAACCTTCCATCCTTACAGTAACTTCTCCAGGTGCATTCATACATGATGTGTACAAAGGCCGGTCATGGGTGTTGTGGGATGTCCTCGACCCTGGTCATCATGGATGAGATGCCCAGCATGTGGCACATGGGCGGGTTCACTGTGTGTTACGTTGCCAAACAGCTGCTCCTCCCTCCCACCAACCCCCACACTTTTGTGCGCTGTGCTGTTGTATCCCATGCACTGCTACGGCACACCTTTGTAATGCCAATTGGCGCATGTCCTGCGGCATTCCAATCACACCGTGACACTGCCGTTTGGAGGTGGTGCATGCCGCATTACAACATCGACTGCTGCGAAAACAAATAAAGTCGCGGAAGGTGAAGGAGGCGCTCCGGCGCTCCTTCACGAATACCTGTGGGGTCTGCTCTTCATACGCGTCTGGCCTGGAGACAGAAGCAGGTCCAACCGTCCGGTGGCGGTTTTTGTCAGGGAATCACGGGAGCCTCCAGAAGCGCTAATCTCCGAGTTGCAAGAAGCGTAGGACCCGGCAATACTGGAAACGCTGAAAAGTCTTCTAGCTGGTATCCGGTGGGGAATCACCATCCACCATCTTGATTCGGTCAAACAGTGATTGTCAAGCACCTCCCTCAGCAGGGGACGTGTGCTTAAATAGGGTGTGCTCTATTACTTGTTTCGCGCTCTGGGCCTCCCGCTACCCCCTGGGAAACGTAGTACTGTGGGCTCCTGCTCAACTTTCGCCCAGGCACTCGCTTACAATTAGAGCGCCTGCGTGCCTGTCTAGCAGACCCCCTGCTGGTGATCGCTACAGTACCCCCTCTCAAGGATCGCCGGCTCGGCGGTCGTCCAGGTTTCCCAGGATGTATCGCATGGAATCGCTCCAACAGCTCTGGAATTGACGTTTGGTCTCTGGTTCCCACGTTCTTTCTTCTACCCCGACCCCTTTCCAATCCATCAGGTATTGGATCCGCCCCCTTACAAGTTGGGAATCCAGTATTTCCTGTACCTCGTATTCCTCCTGTCCATCTATCTCTAAAGGGAGAGGCCAAACTGGTAACCTCATACTGGTAGGACATGACTGGAGAAGAGATACATGGAAGACAGGGTGAATATGTCAAGAACGAGGTAGTGATAACCGCATGGCTACAGGGTTGATGACTTCTTCAATACTGTAGGGACCTACATACCTGGGCTACAACTTGTTTATACCCCTTAGTTGCAGGTTTTTCGTAGACAACCAGACCTTATCCCCCACCTTATAATCGGGCTCCTTTGTTCTTTTCTTGTCTGCAAAGTGTTTTTGTGCTGCTTGGGCCGTCACGAGGTGTTGTTTGGCATCTATCAGTACTGCCCTGAGATGGGCGTGGTGTTCGTGGATGCTCGGCATTTTGGAAGTGACAGGCCATTCAAACTGGAGCATGTTAGGATGGTGACCATACAGGCAATAGAAGGGAGAACACCGCAGCGTTGCATGTGTAGCGTTGTTATAGGCAAATTCAGCCATCCATAAGAGAGTGGACCAGTTCAGGGTGTTTTGCAAGGTAAAGCAGTGTAGATACTGTTCTACTGTTTGGTTTAGAAGTTCAGTTTTTTCATCCGTTTGCGGATGTTAGCTGGAAGAGAGCCTGGCATCGATGTTCATGGTCTTGCATAGGGCCTTCCAAAAACGAGAAGCGAATTGTCACCCTCGATCCGTAATTTAAACGCTGGGGATCCCGTGGGCTCTGATGACGTGTTGTAGGAACACCAAGGCCAGTTCTGAGGACGTGGGTAAACGTACCAAGGGAATGAAGTGACCCATTTTCATGAGGTGGTCAACAACCACCAGAATAACGGTCTTTCCATCACAGGGTGGCATCTCCACTATGAAGTCCGTAGACAGGGTATGCCAGGGTCGAGGAGGAGTAGGCAGAGTCCGGAGTAGACCCGTGGGTTTAGCGTGACTGGCTTTTCCCTGTATGCACTCCGCACAGTTCCTGAGATAGTCCTTGGTGGCTTTTCTCAAGGAAGGCTACCAAAAGGAGCGTTCCACACAGGCAATGGTTTTGTATACCCCATGTGCCCTCCCAGCACTGAGTCATGAGCCCATTTTAATACGGTCCTGTTTAGTATATAAAGCGCGTAGTAATGATAGGCCAGGTCTTCGATTTCTGTGCGGTGATTCGGCTCTTCCCGAATCCAGGTCTGGATGTCGATATCCGTCAAGGACACTCGCACGTCCTCCAGGAAGTCTTGTGAGGTGAGTAACACAATAGTTTGATTCTGGAAGGCAGTTTCAGACAATATTAAGGGTGGTTCTGCAATTTTTATTGGGGGCTTGTTTTCCATATCGTCCATACGGGAAAGGGCATCGGCCTTCCCGTTTTGTGGCCCTGGTCGGTACTTAATAACAAAGTCGTAGTCGGAAAAGAAAAGAGTCCAACGCAACTGTCGAGGCATCAGGGCCTTAGCAGTTTTCAGGAACAATAGGTCTCTGGGGTCTGTATAGATCTCTACAGTATGTAGCGCTCCTAGAAGATAATGTTGCCATTCTTCGCGAGCCCTCTTTATCGCCAGCAACTCCTTATCGGATGTGGTGTAGTTGATTTCACTGGGGGTGAGCTTTTTTGAGTAATAGGCCACAGGATGTAATTGTCCTGTTTCGGGGTGGCATTGAGAAAGTACGCCTCCCAAGGCATGTTGGGAGGCATCCGTTTCCAGGACAAAAGAGATCTGTGGATCAGGATGGCGCAGGATGGGAGCCTGAGTGAATCTGTCCTTTAGCATTTGGAAGCACCAGGCAGCCTCTTCACCCCAGACAAAAGGGACGATCTTCCATAGGAGACTGGAGATAGGGTGTATAAGTCTCGAGAAGTCTTTGATGAACCGCCGATAATAGTTGGCAAACCCAAGAAAACCCTGAACTGATTTGACATTCTGGGGGGTTTTCCATTGGGTGATCGCCTCGACCTTGCCTCTGTCCATTTGGAAACCTTGAGCGTTGATAACATAACCCCAAAAGGCTACTTCGTGAACATGAAAAAGGCACTTCTCAAGCTTGGCATACAATGAGTGTTGTTGGAGTCTGTCCAAAACCGCCTTTACGTGGGTCTCATGTTCCGGGAGGGTAGATGAATAAATCAAAATATCGTCGATATAGACAACACAGAAGGTCTCCAAGTATCCACGTAATACCTCGTACATGAAATATTGAAAGGCTGCTGGGGCGTTGCACAGCCCAAAAGGCATTACCCTATACTCAAAAAGTCCGAACTTCATCCAGAAAGCAGTCTTCCATTCATCGCCGTCTTTCACTCGAACCAAATGGTAAGCGCCTCGAAGTTCGAGTTTAGTGAAATACCGAGCCCCTTTTAGTTGGTCCAGGAGCACTGGATTCAATGGTAATGGGCAGCGATTTTTGATCGTCACCCGGTTTATGGCTCTATAATCGATGCACGTTCGTAATTCGTCTCAGACTTTCTTCGGTATACAGAAAAGAGGGGGTGACGCTGGTGAGGAAGAGTGTCTGAAGAATCCGGAGGCAAGATTTTCTTCGAGGTAGGTCTTTAGGTATTGCATCTCTGGTTCAGTCAAGGCATACACCCTGCTGCACGGTATGTCGGCCCCTGGTATCAGCTCTATGCGACAGTCATACACTCGATGGGGTGGCAACTGGGTCGCTTGTTGTTTATCAAAAAGGGGTTTGTATTCCTTGTATGTATCGGGTAAAGAGGTAGAACAGCAATACAGGTCTTGTACACAGGCTGTTGCCAGTTGAGTAGATGGCGTACTCTCGTTGCTTCCTGGATGGATCGCCAACTTGGTGCAGTGTTTTCGACAGTAGACAGAATCCGTGGCAAAGGTACGGGCTGCCCAACGGACAACAGGGTCATGCAAGGTCAACCAAGGCATGTCGAGAAGGAGACGGAACTGAGGGCCATCGATAAGATCGAAGTGGATGTATTTGTAGTGGTCAGAGCTGAGCCTCATCAGGAGGGGAAGAGTGCGGTACTTAACAGGTCCAGAAATCAAGGCAGAACCATTCACGGCCTTCACGTATTCGGGGGTTTCTTTCTTTTCCCAGGATACCCCTATCCTTAGAGCAAATTCCTGGGCGATGTATTTTCCGGTTCCCCGGAATCCAGTAAGACATCTACCTCCAACATGTCCTTCGAAGTGACCCACAGAGAGACACTGACGTTCAAGTGCACTACGGCGGGTAGTAATGTGTTGGCAATCACAGACGAGATCAAGGTACGTCATTCGCCCAAACCAGGGATCTCAGCCTGACCCGGGTTCCTCTGTTATCCGCCTGTTCTCCTTGTCCTAGTCTGGCTTGTACCCATGAAACGGAGGTTCTTTCAGGGAGCTGATCCCGCGGACGATATTCCCTAATGAAATGGCTGCCTTTCCCGCAATACAGCCAGAACTTCATTTTTCTTCTTTTTTCCTTCTCTTCAGCGGTAAGGGGACCTCGTATTCCCCCGATTTGCATGGGCTCAGGTCCTTCTGAGGGCTTGGGACGATCCTCAAGCGAGGCTTTAGGTCTAACGTACTGAAACCGGTTGTCCCCTTTCCTTTCTAGGAGTCTGTGGTCTAATTGGACCGTGAGATCTATCAACTCCTCACATGTCTGTGGTAACTGAACCACCTGGGAAAGGACGTCTTTTAGTTTACCACGTAACCCCTGGTAAAACAGAGTGGTTCGCTTCCCAGGGGGCCAGTCTGTTTCCACCACCAGTCGATTGAACGACGTAATGTAGGTTAACAAGTCTTGAGACCCTTGCCGCAGGGTGAGAAGTTCCCGGTCCAAGGTCATCATGTGTGATTTCCTATCGAAGAGTTTCCTCATCTCCAAACAAAAGTCCGGTAATCTGTGCAAGACAGGATCATTTCTTTCCATAAGGGGAATGGTCCAGCTGGCCGCGTTACCCCCCTCATGTAGGACATCATGAAGGCCGTCTTGGCTGTTACATCCTGGAATACCGCCGGTTTACACAGGAAATGTAGTCTGCACTGATTTAGGAAGGTCTCGAACTTCTTCGGATCACCGTAAAATCTTTCTGGGGATGCCGAGGGTATGTCGGTGTTTTGTATCACATTGATGGTGGCAACGGTGTCCGTCGAAGGTGGGGGAGCAGGAGTGGCAGAGAAAAACCCACCCCCTTGAGCGAGACAGGAGGGGGAGTGTGCTGGAGGGGGAAGGGTAGCTTCTCTTATGTAGGAACCCACCCAGTGACCCATACGGGTTAGGCCTGCTACCTCTCTATGTAACGTGCCCATTTCCTTCCTTAGGTCTTGATTTTCTAAGCGAGAGGTTTGTACCTCCTGTTGTAGAGCCATCAGGCTCTCCAACAGTGAGGACAAAACCACATTAGTATCCATCGACTAGATTGGCGTATAAACTTGGGCTTGACAATCTGTCAGGTTGTCAGTAGCACAAGAAACGAATAACACCACTAACCTTTCTCAGCAGCCAGCGGAGACGATGACAGTAGAAACGTTCCCCTATTCCCTCGAGTGCAACCCCCAACAGAGGAAGACAACACTGCTGTGGAAGGTCGGGCCACGGGGAACAAAGGGAAAAAAGGATAAAATAACAAACTACGCGGTAGTATCACTCGTACCTCCCTGGTCTGGTCTAGGAGTTCAGATGACACCCTTCTCAGCCTTGATACTGCAGTGTGAAAAGAAAACAACATGTATGAGGAGCACTACTCTCTATATGTCTGCATGTGTTAGAGCATCGCTTTATACATACGCTCACCAGGAGACCTACAGCAACGCCTGAACCCTGAGCCAGCACCTCATCACAGGGTCGATCGATAATAAAACAATGGAAGGAGGTACTTGGGTTCTAGTCAGCCGTGTAGCGAAGTCATCCCTAGTGTTATATCATCACAGTAGTTCTCTCCCAGTCGCCTTGTTCAGGAAAGAAGAGCTCAGAAGGCCTTATCCCTGCATACAATGTTTCAAAGCAGCAATGAACAAACTGCAGACCTGCACGTAGTTACCAGATTACTGTCTACAGTCCATGCGGGACATATGTAAAGTGCGTGGGTAAACAGATACACTGCAAGGAACCTCTCCTGCCTTACATTTGCGGTGCTCGGACCGCGTACTACCTCTGTGGAACAGGAGCAGCTGATAAGAGACTCAACCTGCTGCAAAACAAAAGAGGCGGAAACAAAGGAAGTGCTCCGGCACTTCTACAATGGTGTACAATAAAGTATAGAAAAAGAAAAGCGCTCCGCCGCTTTTCTAAAATGCATTCGAAATGCGGTAAAACAAATAAAGTCGCAGAAGGTGAAGGAGGCGCTCCGGCGCTCCTTCACGAATACCTGTGGGGTCTGCTCTTCATACGCGTCTGGCCTGGAGACAGAAGCAGGTCCAACGTCCGGCGGCGGTTTTTGTCAGGGAATCACGGGAGCCTCCAGAAGCGCTAATCTCGGAGTTGAGAGAAGCGTAGGACCCGGAAATACTGGAAACGCTGCTAAGTCTTCTCGCTGGTATCCGGCGGGGAATCACCATCCGCCATCTTGATTCGGTCAAACAGTGATTGTCAAGCACCTCCCTCAGGAGGGGGATGTGCTTAAATAGGGTGTGTTCTATTCCTTGTTTTGCGCTCTGGGCCACCCACTACCCCCTGGGAAACGTAGTACTGTGGGCTCCTGCTCCACTTTCGCCCAGGCACTAGCTTACAATTAGAACGCCTGTGTGCCTGTCTAGCGGACCCCCTACTGGTGATCGCTACAACACGGACATGTGTGAGACACCCCGTTCTCTTTGCCGCTTGTGCATGCAGGAGGATGCGTACCGTAGCTACATCTCCAGGCTCACTGTCAACGCTGAGGTGACATTGTAACGTCCGCTGAAGATAGCACACTGTGATGTTGCAGGGCCCGTGCCCATTGAAGGACTGGGTTATTCTAAGACCCAGCGGTGCCAGGGGACAACACCTGAAACCTTCGTGGGTTACCTGTTCTGGCGTACAAAACACAGAGACACGGGACACTTCCAGCGACGTCAGAGATCAGCGTTTATTTACTGCAGGGATACAGAAATCACAAGAAGTACACAACGTGTAGGTTCTCGGAGACTGCTTCAAACTGCAAAAGTGGATCGCTCCTTTTATACACGTTTTTGCCATTGCACAGTATGGCGAACAAAGGTTACAACTCAGTTCCCACAGTAAACTTCAAAAGAGTCGTGTTCATGTTTCAGGAGGCCGGAACATAATTACAGCAGCATTGCCGGTTCCCAACTGTAAAAACATATCTACCCCGCAATAAAACACATTCCATTCTGACCGTAAACACATTAGGAGAGGGGACAAAAACAGATGCAAAGAAAGGACAAAGATGCACAACAGGTTAGAAAAGAGTGTTGGGAGTAATAAGGGAAACTTGATGACAGGATCAAAGACCTCGTGTCCAATGCATGCATGACTGAAACAATAGGCTAGCACGGCAAGATGAGCCTCGAGCGGGGCCATCTGCTTTCGCCGTGTCATTTCCCTTATCGTAAAAGTCACCCTCAAAGAAACACGTGTCCCTCGTGTAAGCTTGGGAGTCCCAGGGTCACGAAGCGGACAACGTCCGTTCGCTGGCTACTTGAGGGCAAGAAACAAAATGGATGCCGTATCTAAAATGGAACCCGAGGGTTCGGATGAACAAACCCAAAAATGAGACGAACCATACGTGGTTGCGTAGCGAAACTGCGTACACCCACTATACTCGTCATTTGCGGTTCGTAGACACCAAACTCATCCATATTCGTCACCACTCAAAAAGTGTCGTTCCGTCTCACACGGAACCTCAGACGCTCCTTTTGCCCTCATGTAGGCAAGCACTAGTCAAGATCGGAGTCGATTTCAATATTCATCAGATCGTTCACCTGCTGCTGGAACATCATTCTATTCATCAACATCTCCTTGGTAACAGATGGCCGTCTTATACACGTTGTAGCACAAAGGCCACATAAGGCAGGACCACACTGTACACAAAGACAACACGTGAATAGAAACGTTACAACAACCCCTACGATCATCAGAATCTTCCAACCCCAAGTTGACATCAGACCCCCAAAACCATCCTAGAAGTGTCCAATTACCTTCGTCCACGTGTATGGACTCGGAAATCTTGTGCAACTTTGAGATGGCTTGGTAGACAGTTGGAGCATTGTCAGGAATGAAAATGCAACAACTCGAATGGATAACTTTACACACACCACCTCTATCTGCAAGAACAACATCTAGAACCATCCGGTTCTGCAACGTCATGAGTCTATCCGCCTGAAGTTCAGCTGTTAAATTACCAAGGGCACTCGCGGTAATATTAGCAGTTGACTCAACTACACGGGTCAACTGTCTTAGGTTCCTACTATTAACCATAGGTCCCCAAAACGGCAAGAAACCCTTAAAGAAATCTCCTGCTTCTTGACCGGCAGTATCCTCTTTGCTAATAACGCCTCTCACAACTCTAGTCTTGTGATAGTCTGAGGCAACTGTGAAAGTCGGTGGTAAAAGATTCGCAATATAACAGGTACCCGAAAAATCACGGGGTAACCATGTATATGCGCGTTCATAACATACGAAATAAGTGCCCTTAGCAGTCAGGAAAACAGGGGAAGAGAGCATCGGTAGGACATACGTGTCAGTACAAGCACTGTTCCCAAGTTGTGCTCTCGGATTTCGACCCAAACCTTTCAAGCAGAAATTACCGAGGTGTGGTACAATCCATATTGGGGACGAGCTCTTAAGCTGTCTATCACCCACTGAAACACTGTACTCAGCCTCACTCAGATCCTTATAGGCTTGCACCTCTTCATCTGGGATAAGCGATGCATCAAAAACATCTCTATCTAAATCCGCTATCGCTATCGCCAAAGGCTTGTGGTACGGACCGGGACCAAAATTGACAGAGCGTGGCTCTCGACTGGGGTAGGAATCTAGTGCACTACGAAACATAGTTTGAAATGCTCGAGCTGAACCCTGGGAGCTGTAAGGAAGGACCAAATACGGAATACCCCTATCCATGGTATGTGGCATTAACCCACGCACCCAACAGTTGGTAGTATTCATCACCAACTGATGCTGATGTAGGAGTTGAACGAAGGAGTTATTCATAAATTCCGCACGTCTAACCTGTTCGTGTTGAGGCAAGGGATGAAAAGAATGTGGGGAAACAGTGGTGATGGAGCTTAGTTTAGGAGAAAGAGTAGGTGAAACAGAAGGTAATAACAACTGTATTCTAAAATACACTCCGCCCACCAATAGCATAGACACAGACAGAAACAGTAGGAATACCTGAAACAGAAAACATTTTGTTCGTACGACCCTATGCAACTCTGATTTCTGCGCCGACATCCTTTCTACTTCCAACAGCTTAGAGAATGCCATCCTCTACAAACCGTCCGTGACGTACTTGACGCACTTCGTTCTGAGTAGCGATTATCAATTCCCAGGGCTTCCCAGGAATCGACAAAAGTAACCGACCTAGCGTCAGAAACCTGCTAAACAGAAAGGAGTACCCGCACGGCCCTACGGTAACCCGGATGGTAGGGTTTCCTCAAAACATTCAGTTTTAATACAAATCTCTTAGCAGTGAAAAGCACATAAAAACTCGAAAAAGAAGGGATGTAATTGTCCAAAATGTTCATAGCACCAGAAAAAGAGAAAACAAATATACGACTAATTTTTATTAGTCCTTGAACGAAGAAAGTATCGACTTCTTCCAGGTCGAGTTTGCTCTACAAACAATTGTTCAGCTGGCGCAACAGTGTTCAATGAAGTGAACGACGAGTCGGACCTTGGGTTCCCTGCTACGGATGACTCCACAAGTGGGTTTGGCAGCGACAAATCATCTCCTACAGGTTGAGCGTCACTAAACGGCACAAAGTTTAAAGGAGTCTCAGTTTCCGTTGCCGCAATCCCAGTTCTAACCCAACCGTCTGTTGGTGAGGGGATTGGTACCTTTTTCGTGTGGCCGGCGTGAACCCAGTTTTTCCTGCCCTCCAATCGAACCGCAGTCCTCGTTGTCAACAAGACTTGAAAGGGTCCTACGAATCTTGGCTTCAAGTTACGTTTTCGACCAAAATTTCGGGTAACGACCCAATCGCCTGGCCGGAGCTGATGTCCAGGACCCTCTGTATGCGCCGGTAGAGCTTCAAAGACCTGTTGATGGATTAACCGTAGTTTAGTGGTCAAATCATGAAGGTAATCAATTAGCATTGGATACTCAAGACTATCAAAGGCCTTAGGTCTCGGGACTCCCCAAATGTTCGCAGGGCGGCCGAACACAATCTCATATGGGCTAAGCCCTACTCGAGAGTGTACAGTCGCCCTGGTTGATAGGAGAGCCAGAGGCAAGGCATCAGGCCATGATAGATCAGTGGTAGCTTGTATTTTTGCAAGTTTCAGTTTCAGGGTACCATTGTACCCTTCAACCAAACCTGCTGCCTGAGGATGATTAGCGCTATGGAATTTTTGACGGATTCCAAGGCCCTTACACACACTCTGCATCACACTTCCCACAAACTCACTTCCATTATCCGACCACACGATCCGTGGCATTCCATACCTAGGAAAGTATTCCTTCAGCAGGATTTTCGCTGTGGACAGGGCAGTATTATCCTTAAGAGGATAGGCCTCAATCCATCTAGAGAACGCACAAACCACAACCAAAACATACTTCAAGTTATTGCATCTCTCCATATGGATAAAGTCCAGTTGGATAACCTCAAAGGGACAAACAGGGGGAGCAAAATGACCAGGTGGAGTGGGGGTGCCCTTGCCAGGATTGTGCATCAAACACACCATGCAATTCTTAACCACTCTCTCAGCACACTTAGTAATACCCTCATTCTTCCATACAGGGGACAAGAACTTACATATCCCTTTTGCACTAATATGTGACAACCCATGAGCCATCGTCACGACAGCTAAAACGTACGCATCTGGTAACATCCACCTCTGACGTTCCGTCAAGTCAACCCAACATCCATGCATATCCAACCTTCCCGTACTTTCTTTCCACTTGATCTTTTCAGTTTCAGTTGCCTCGTTCTGAATTGCTTTCACACTCTCAACAGTGTCTTCACACATACCAGTTTCCGTCGGCCATCTCACTGAACTTGTCACGTACATTCGGGTTGTAAGATTCTTAGCCGTTTCCTTAGCAATCTCATCCGCAAATGCATTACCACGACCAACATCATCCGTCACTTTCCGATGTGCACTACATTTAACAATCGCCACTTGTTTAGGCAATGTAAGTGCATCCAAAAGATCATTCACAAGCTGCCCGTGTTGGATCTTCGTCCCATGCGATGTCATAAATCCTCTTTCTCTCCAAAGTCTTCCAAAACTGTGCGCAACGCCGAATGCATACTGACTGTCGGTAAACACATTCACTCGCTTTCCCTTAGACAAGACACATGCCCTTGTCAATGCAATCAACTCTGCCGCTTGTGCTGAATTCTGATTCAATCTCGCAGTTTCCACGACTGTACTCAACGTCACTACAGCATACGCAATCGTCACATCGCCATTCGGCAATTTAAAGCAAGAACCATCAACATACAAAGTACCATCGGGATCTGTCAATGGAGTGTTTTTCAGGTCCACACGACCCTTTGTTTCTTCCTCAGTTCGTAAATAACAATCATGTGGTGGTACATCATCTGATTCCATATTAATCGGCAACAATGTCGCCGGATTCAGTACATTACAACGCTTGATCTGTATATGACTTGCCAAAAGGGTCAGTTCGTACCCAGACAACCTTGCACTCGTCAGATGTTGAGTTTTTGTACGATTCAGGAGAGTATCAACTGCATGCGGAACCATCACTATGAGCATATTATCCATGACAAGACCTGCGGATTGTCGAATAGACGCCGCAGCTGCCGCCGTCGCCCTCAAGCAGCTCGGCAACGCTCTAGCTACCGGGTCTAAGGTCGAGGAAAAATATGCACATGGGCGCTGCTTGCCACCAAATTGTTGCGTTAAAACACTCAACGCACAGCCTTCCCTCTCGTGGACGTATAGTGTAAATGGCTTGCTGTAATCAGGAGTACCTAACACAGGAGCCGAACACAATGCATCACAAAGTTCAGAAAAACTTTTCTGACATTCCTCCGTCCATGGCAAAGGAGTCGAAACATCCTTGCACGTGAGAGCTATCAATGGCTTCGCTAACAGTGAAAAATTTGGAATCCACTGTCTGCAGTATGACGTGATACCTAAAAAGGCACGCACGTCTCTCTGAGTCGTCGGCACAGTCATTCGAGCAATTGCTGCGATTCTTTCAGGGGTCAACCTTCTTCCCGCCTTTGACAATAAGTGACCTAGGTAGGTAACTTCTTGACAACAATATTGCAATTTAGAAGGTGACACCTTGTGATGGAAGTCGTATAGATGCTGCAACAGTGACACAGTAGCAGTCTTGCAAATTTGTTCAGTGTCTGCAGCTACCAACAGATCGTCAACGTACTGAATCAAGGCCGCACCAGCTGGCAGCACGAATGCATCAAGTTGGCTCTTGAGAGCTTGGCTGTAGATCGATGGGCTCTCACAGTAGCCTTGAGGTGCACGTTTGAACCGGAAGCTACGACCACCTAATGAAAAACCGAACAAATCTCGACTTTCCTCAGCAATCGGAATGCTAAAGAACGCATTCTTCAGATCAATTACCGAGAACCATGATGCAGAGGCTGGAATCAGAGTCAGTAAAGCTGTAATGTCGGGCACCACAGGAAACTGCGGGACAACAATTTTATTTACCTCCCGTAAGTCAATAACTAGACGGTACACGGGAGGCTTGGAGGGATCAGTTCGCTTCAGAATAGGCAACACAGGACTATTACACACGTTACCTCGTGTCTCCTCAATAACATCTTTATCGATCAAATCATAGATGATCGCTAATAGTGCCCGTTCACCATCAAGGGAGATACGATACTGGGGTATGCGCGGTAATCGCGCATCAACTTTCAATTGAACAACATAAGGTGGTATATCCAGCAGGCCCACATCATTGGGACCTGTCGCCCACAAAGAAGCCGGAAGAGAACTCAATTCCGGTGGGAGCTTATCGATCGATAGATACATAGGGGAAATCACTCTCTGACCCAATGTAAGCTCCACTCCCGTAGGAGAGCAGTACAAAGTCGCATGTAACCTTTTCAACAAATCCAAGCCCAAAAGATTCTCACCACAACCAGTAGTCAAAATCAAAGGAGCTTCTAACTCATGAGACCCAATCGTAAGGGGCATGGGGCTAGAAACTGGATTGCTAACAGGGGCGCCAGAGAATCCAACGGAAACATTCGTTAAGCCAGACAAAGGCGCGCCAGGGAGTTTCGAATGCATGATGGAACTTTTTGCTGCACCAGTGTCCAACAAAAAAGGCTCAACTACGCAACTGCGACGTAAGGCCCTCTCTGATCAACCGGAACTGATACTTCTCCCTTCCTTTGTCTATGGCTGTCCTAGTAGATACCATCCGTATCAACATCACGCTCAACATAATAGTCGTCCACATGATACTGTGCAGATCTACCAGACGAGAGATCGCGTCGATCGAAACAATTCTGCGAGTCTGAGGAAGTGGCAAGACGCTCAGCCTGATTCTGAGTAACACCGCGACCTCTACCACGTGAAGCTTGTTGAGGACCACTACGACCTCCTCGAGCCGACACACCATTGTTCCTATCACGTAGAACAGGGCAATTAAACTTCAAATGGCCCTCCCCTCGACAATATGCACATTGATTATACCCCAACACAAAGCGGGGTGCGGGAGAGTCATTACGCACCTGCGATCTGGAAAACTGCGATTGTGAGCGATTTGGCTGTTGTGAGTTATTGAAATTTGAGCGCGGAGGATACGCTTGCTGCAATAAGACCTTAGTTTTAAGATCGTTCGTTTTCTTATCTGCACGTTCGCTTTCTTCCTTTTCTCTGTTTTCGTAATATTGGGCCGTAGCCAATATTTGAGCAGTGGTAGAAACAGCCCACGAACTCTCAGAATTTTTCAACTTGTTGCTGAGTTCGGGCAACAAGTTCGATACAAATTTATCAACGAACAACCGCTGACCACCCTCCGAACTCATGTCCTGACCACTATGATCAACAAATGCTTCCTCAAATCTCGTAAAGAAATCGGAGACACTCTCGTCCCTCTTTTGCTTACACGCGGACAATTTGTCCCAATTGACGCGCATTGCTGGCATAAGCGTTTTCATAAGAGTAATTATCCTCTGGGGCAAATCCACAATAAGCTGTTCAGGTTTAGCCCCACCAACTTGCTGGGCGTCTGCCGCGGTAAGGGCAGCCCAGTCACCGCCTAACTCAGCCGCGTGATTCTCGTGACGAATTTTCGCCCAAATCGGCTGAGGCACTACATTGCCAAACAACATGTCGATATCAGCAAGATTCATAACAGTAGCATCTACTAGTTGGGACAACTCCTTATAATAACCTGCAGGATTTTTACGGGGATCGGGCAAAGTTTGCTTCACCTGCAAAACTTCCGATCGCTTCCAAGGGAGGTGTATCCACACTCTCTGAAAACGTCCTGGGACAGCAGGATTAGCATTAGGATCACCTGGCATCCACACTGGGGGAACTTCCCGCATAGGATACTGACCAGGTTTTGCCATCCACTCTGCAGTCTCGTCTTTAAACAATGCTCGAGGTTGCACTGTACATCGAAAGGATAACAGGCGTTCTAGAGCATCTCGAATCTTATCACCTACAATCACACCAGTTGTAAATTGATGCTGGAGCTCAGAAACCTCAGACGGTACATTGTCGACCACATCATGATCCCACTCTTCCTTCAACGATTTACACATTTCCTCAAACAAGAATCGTTGCGTGGGCGCATTAAACTGGGAAAATGTTTCAAACACTATACGCGAAGTGTACTTAACAGGATTACGAATCCATTTACGTGCCATTTTTACCAACGATTCACGTTCCCTACCATCAGGAAGCTGGCTGCGCCTCTGAGCAACATCAGAAAGAGTCGATCCAAGTATTGGCCCAAAAAGCGGAGAATAAAGAGTAGCAACAGCATTCAGGAGACGGCTACGAACAGAAGGAGAAGAAGAAGAAGGCACAGGAGCAACAACAGTAGGAGTGGACGCGGCACCAGGAGTAGCGGGAACGACAGGCTGAGGAGGGGCTGGGAAAGGCGCAGTAGGAAGAAAAGCCGGTAAAGGAGGATGAACAATTTGCGGCACAAGAGGATTCGGGAGAGCGGGAGGAACGACGGGCTGACCAGCAGCCGCCAAAACAGCAGGTTGAGGAATAGGAAGAATCATAGGACCCACAGTATCTGGAGCATAGGGAGGTGGTGATTTCAACAAATAAGATAGTAGCGAATCTTCTATCACTTCTTCTCCCGTCTTATCGGCATTAGACGGTAACACCGGATAACACTTATCCACCGCCATATGATGAAGTCGAGCACTAACTTCCTGCTCTTTCTCATCTTTGTCTCGCTGATACTGTTCAGCATTTCGCATCACCGTAATGACACCTTCTCTTTTATTTTTCTTACTCTGTTTGATTTCTTTCTGCTTGGCCTCTTTACGCCATAACCGGAAGGAATCAAACATGGCTGGCCTAGCCTTCTTTTTAAACAGTTTAGCTTCCAAATTATCTAAAACGGCAGTTTCGAAACTACCAGGTGATGGCCAACTAAGAACACCATCATTTTTAGTGTAACGAACCCAATATTCGTTATATACGATAGGACCCACGCCATGGCGACTATAGAGCTCGTAAATTGGAGTTCCAACCGGAGGTATCGGACATGAATCCTCCAGCCGGGAATCCGTTCTGCAACATTTAAGAAACCCAAACAAAGTACTACGGCCAGGCATCGTGCACACCAACCGAGTTTACAAACTTCAAGGGCTATCGAATTATGATGTCCTCGCACAAAAATGCAAGACCCTCGGTTTTGGCAATTGCAATCGTCAAATAAGACCCAACAACTAAGAACCACAAATGCTATGGAACCATGCAAATAATGAAGGAACACTGGGAGCGACCCACAAATACTTAACTGAAAGAGCAATGGCGTCACCAGGAAGGCCCGTCTATCGTCTCGCCGTACAAAGGACTACGCCAGGCGCCAAAACAGGTCGACAGTCAGGGCATCAGCCCGTCGCAGCTGTCAGGAGGCGGGGATCTTCGCGGGAAAAGACGTCGGGCCACTTATTTCGACAACTGGATCGATGAAGCGGGGTGCACCTTCCCTCGGAGATTTCACACGAAGTTCCTCACGATCGTCGGGCTTTGGACCGGTACCGCTGATGTCGCCCCACGTTGGGTGCCAACTGAAGGACTGGGTTATTCTAAGACCCAGCGGTGCCAGGGGACAACACCTGAAACCTTCGTGGGTTACCTGTTCTGGCGTACAAAACACAGAGACACGGGACACTTCCAGCGACGTCAGAGATCAGCGTTTATTTACTGCAGGGATACAGAAATCACAAGAAGTACACAACGTGTAGGTTCTCGGAGACGGCTTCAAATTGCAAAAGTGGATCGCTCCTTTTATACACGTTTTTGCCATTGCACAGTATGGCGAACAAAGGTTACAACTCAGTTCCCACAGTAAACTTCAAAAGAGTCGTGTTCATGTTTCAGGAGGCCGGAACATAATTACAGCAGCATTGCTGGTTCCCAACTGTAAAAACATATCTACCCCGCAATAAAACACATTCCATTCTGACCGTAAACACATTAGGAGAGGGGACAAAAACAGATGCAAAGAAAGGACAAAGATGCACAACAGGTTAGAAAAGAGTGTTGGGAGTAATAAGGGAAACTTGATGACAGGATCAAAGACCTCGTGTCCAATGCATGCATGACTGAAACAATAGGCTAGCACGGCAAGATGAGCCTCGAGCGGGGCCATCTGCCTTCGCCGTGTCATTTCCCTTATCGTAAAAGTCACCCTCAAAGAAACACGTGTCCCTCGTGTAAGCTTGGGAGTCCCAGGGTCACGAAGCGGACAACGTCCGTTCGCTGGCTACTTGAGGGCAAGAAACAAAATGGATGCCGTATCTAAAATGGAACCCGAGGGTTCGGATGAACAAACCCAAAAATGAGACGAACCATACGTGGTTGCGTAGCGAAACTGCGTACACCCACTATACTCGTCATTTGCGGTTCGTAGACACCAAACTCATCCATATTCGTCACCACTCAAAAAGTGTCGTTCCGTCTCACACGGAACCTCACCATCATGCTAACACAATGACCACATGGACATACTTGCTCAGATGCGGGTTCGGGGGGCGTTGGCGGTCCTGCGGTTGTTGCGATGAGTGTTATGGCCCTCATGGGTATACGTGTATCATGCTCATTGACTCCATGGCACCTGTGGGTGTTCAGGCGTGGCTCTCGGCTGTGTTCCTTTTCATGCTGCAGGTAGTCGTCCTGCTTAACACCAACAGAATGCAGGTGTAAATTTCTGGTGCTAACGCAGCTTATCGCCGGAATTTGTTTCGCATCTCAGTTTTTGCCTTTCGTTGTGAAAGTTGTGATGTGGAATTTTCATGTACAGAAAAATGAATGAACTGGGCAGTGTATCCCGTCAAGATCCAGCACCTGACCCACTATTCCCAATCAATATAAATACAATTAGATGTATTCATTGATTTTGTGTGTACACTGTAAATGCACCCACTACCACATTGCAATTCAATACAGGATTTTAGTATTTAGAATAAATTGCAAAGGTGCACCTTGTGTGTTTTTGTATGGTTACGCCTACTCTGCATCTCATTATCAGCACTTTAATGCAACTAGAGTTGAGATAAATCTAACACACTATTCAGAAGCTGGTGCAAACTGCAGACATCAGCAGTATTCCCGCGATAACTGCCTCAAACTTTAACACCATGGTGGACACCACCAAATAACAGTAATAAGAACGAGAAAGAGTCACACAGCACTTAAGTAAAAACCAAACATTTTATTAATTTTTTTTGTTTTCAAACTTTATTTTTTTGTAAACGTATATATAAAGGATAAAGTAAATTTAACAAAATGAACACAAAACAACAAGGCGGAAGACTCCTGTTGGGACCATGAATGTCGACGACACAGCCTGAAAAATAAAGCACAAAATAAGGACGTGTGTAAGGTGCATATCAAAGGAGTGAGACACAGAGAAGGAAAAAAAAGAGGGAAGGAAAGAAAGGGAAAGGAAGGAAGAGAGTGAGAAAGAGAGAGTGAAGAGAGGGAAGTGAGAGAGAGAGAGAGATATTGCCGCCCCTGCGCATCCATGACCAAGTAATTACCTGCTGCCACCGGAGTGTCTACCAGTGGGCCCTCCACATGCCCGTCAAAGCTCCATGGCCCGGCAGATCTCACAGATGTTGCTGAGTCCTGAGTCATGAATGGCAGAGACAACATCAGCTTCTCCGTGGCCCGAGAGATCACACACATGTCTCTGAGTCCTGAGTCAACAATGGCGGAGACCACATCAGTTTTTAGTGCCGCTAACCCTGTGTGGTGGTAGGCCACTGACGGCCATACAACTTAGGGTGTGACTAACCCTTTGCAACTCAAGTCGGCGCCACATGGTGGTAGGCCCCTGACAGCCACATTAGCTTCGGGTGGCACTAACCCTGTGCAACTCTAGTCCACGCCACGTGGTAGTAGGCCCCTGACGGCCATACAGCTCAGGGTGCGACTAACCCTCTGCACAACTCCTCATGGACTCTTTATAATTCAGACTCACCACCGGCAATAAAGGATGTGACATTGTCGATGCATTATATTTGCGTGGTCACATTACCTGTGACGCATGTGCCGGATGGGTGTGGTGTGTGTGTAAACCTGCCCTCAGGGAGGGGCCATGACATGTTGACAACTAGAGCACTGACCTGCACACCAACAGCGAGTACGCCTGCGTCAGGTAGCTATGTGAGGGTGTGAAAATGTGTTTTCTCAATGGATTTTCCATAGGAAACTTTAGACAAGGCTACAGGTCAAACTGCTGAACGGAATTACGCCAAATTTGGTAGGGAGAAAGGTCATGGTCCAGAAAGCACGCTTTCTTGCATTGAGTGAAAATATAAAAGAATGGTCCCGGGGCTATTTAATATACCGGAGCTCTGTCTGTGCGAGATAACCCGTTCACGCTCCCTCTTCCCAACATCACCACTTCGCAGCTATAGCGTTGGAAACCAGGCCGTCGGCTCACAGCTCTCTACCTTTGCGAGCTAGTACGCTGCTGTGCCTGTACCTCTGCAAGCTACTACACTGCTGTTCCTTTGGGAGCAGACGGCTCATAGTACTACATATGTGAGTCGACCAGACGGGCCGCAGTTGTCCCTCTGCGAGCCTGGGTGCGAACTGTTCATAAGTCACACTACATAAGCATTGAATAGCCATTTTGTGATTCAGTCCGTCAGCTGGCATCTGTCCGAGGCATTTTTGAAAACATACCGGAGTTCTTTTTGTGAGAGATACCCCTTTCACGCTGCCTCTCCCCACATCCCACATTACCAACATACCACCAACAACCTTCTTGGGCCCAGAATTGTCCCTGTGCGGTTGGACAAAGAAGAATCTTAGTCATGTATAGATTTACATATAAAACATTTTATTTAAACAAAACAACAACAAATAAAACTGAAGGGAGTCTGGTGCTGTGGTCGCTGCCATGAAGCTGGGGTTACTGTCATTCAGGACTCAGGACACAGTTCCACATATGAGATCGGCTTGTATTGGAAAGGTCAGTGGTACCACGTGTCGCGCCTTGTGTTGTACAGGCTTAGTGGCACCACGTGTCGCCGGCCTTGCATATGGAAATATGCCTGACTAATCAAAGGGAGTCTAATGCTGTGGTCGCTGCTACGAAGTTGGGGTCGCTGCTATTCAGGACTCATGACACAGTTGCACATGTGGGATCGGCTTGTGTTGACCAGGGTTAGTGGCACTACGTGTCGCGGCTTGGGTTGAACAGGGTTACTGGCACCACGTGTCAAAAATTCAAATTTCAAGCTCTGCTGCCCGCAGTGTAGACTGTTATTGAGTGTTTGTTTGCACTTGAAGATGAATTTGTTGATTGTACTAAGGCTATAACCAATATAAAAAAAGTTCTTGAAGCAAGGATACTAAAAGGATATTATGTAGATTTTAGGCCTGTGATAGTTACTTGCCTCGTGGACTCTGTAATTAATGAATCAAGATTTAATTTTAATTGTGAGCCCTACTGACTGCAGTGTAGGCGCATCATGAAAAGGTGCACACCATGAGACCGATGCCGTGAGCGGCGATGCCTGCGACCATGTTCGCCTGCTGCACCCCAGGCCCCCAGACCCGTCTTGGCCACGCCTGCGCAACCAGGCCACACCACTCACCCTCTGACACCCGCATGTGTCACGGATGGCCAAGCTCCAAGCCCGAGGCCTGCAACCTTGGCAGCCTCCTCAGACCATCGCTGTCCTCCCCGAGACAGGCCCTCTGCACTCCTCTCTCATTGACGTACTCCACCGGCCTACACAGCGGTCAAGTAGGTCACACATTTTGAACTAAGTCTTGACTATACAATGGCCGAGTACAGACTTTATGGCTATACTCATTTCGATGTGGTGACATCAACTCGGTGCATAGCATTCCAATCACACGTGTTTGTGGGTCAATGCTGACTAAGCCTTCGACCTACACTGCGTTATAGCACCGCGGGGGTCACCTGTGTGCTGCCTATACTGCGGTCCAGCAGGCCTCACAGCAATCCAACCCAGTCCGTACCAGGCAGGACACGGCATCGTTTCAGGCTGCACACCCGCTCAGCTCTGGTGCTTCTACCTCCATCAACCACAAGTCATCTCCACATGCCATTTCAACATTGTGTGTTAGAGTTCCAGGAGGAGCTTGCTGAACAGCGGTTGGCCCGCACTGACTGCTGCCTCCGGCCTGCATCCCCTTTCAGACCTGGTGCCACTGATGCTGTGCCCTGAAAATCATGGACACTCTCTGCTTGAACTTTGGTGGCGTCTTAGTCCATGGCCTGGGAGTTGTCTCCATCATCATGTAGCTGATACTGACTTGGTGGTAAAAAGGAGTCTGTAGCATTCCACTCCACCATTTGCCTGTTTCGGCTTGCTTCTGCCCTCTGCATCATGCCCTTGAAGGACACCTTCCACTGTCCCCCGAAACACTCCGTGACATTCACCTTCGACATCAACGAGGACCCGCTCAGCTCGCATGTCCCTTCCTCAGTGCACCGCAAGTCACCGTCCCGTGGCGGTGTGCCTGTGCCAGCCGCAGTGCATCCCGGGTCACTAACTCTGTGCAGCTCAAGTCATGGACCCTTTCTAAATGAAAATTGAATGGCTTCTGTGTCGATGGCCTGAGACTCATCAACATATATATATAGAAAAGGGAGTATCACGGAAAAAATATACATACAATTATTCATAGAAAGAGCACATTTAATTACCCTTTCAAAAATATCAAATAATCGAGATAGAATACATCTGGCATCATTTACAGTATATCACAAGGAAACAGGCGTTTATACAAAGAAAGATACAGACACATATATCACATACCATCAATTCAATATATAACAACAAACAATTAACCCAAACAAAAACATTTTTTAAGAGTGTCCCTTTACGAGGTATCAGGCGGACCACTCGGAGGTAGTCAAACTAAACAGTGGGGAACACAAGCAATGAGGGCAAATATAACCCGAACTTTGTTACATGTGTCCCAGCGACAGTCTGTAAATCACTGAAACTCAAGTGACTCCTTCATCCAATATCTGTCAATGCCATGTGTCTGTGGCCCTGCGTTGTCCGTTGCCTCTGGCCTCAACTGCGGCCCACCAGGGCTCATACATCAAATCGAGTCCTGACCTGCCCGGACAACGCATCACCGCAGGATGCACATGCCACCACCGCCAGGACCACCTACAACCAACAACTGCTGGAGTCGAAAGAGTGTTACAGCCAGATTATCCGAGTTGCTCACATATGTCTTGGATGCCATCATCAGCTTGGTTCCCTGCTCAGCTCTTCAGGTGCCACCAACTCAGTGCACCACAACTCATGGACCCTTTCCAATAGATCTTTTTTGATGTGACCAGTTCCCGCAACAAAGTCACCTCAGGCAGTGGGGAACACCTGGGACGATGATGGGGAAGATGTGGCCGGTGTGCGGAAGTGTAAAGACACGGTCAATGGGATGGCAGGAGGCAACAACGAGAAGGCAGCAATGCAGATTGGAGGTGGTAGTCCAGCTACACACCAGGAGCTATGAATGAGGTATGTGCTGTGGACTGCGGATGCAACTAAGTCACCTCAGGCAGTAGGGAAGAGCTGGGACGATGATGGGACACAATCTCGGACAATTTCTTCACATGAGAACTGGTGCCCCTACCTCAGTGCACTGCGACTCGCCAACCCTTCTAATTGAATATTGGGTGACCTCTGTACTTGCTCTGGCTACAAACATGATGCTTCGCAGTTGTTTGTGTTATGTTGGTGTTTTCTGTTTCCGCTTTAATGTTGAACACTGTTCAAGTTGTTGCCAGCACCAACCACTCCCTGAGGGCTGGCTCACACTCACCCCACACCCATCCAGCAAAGGGCTTCACTGGTCAGGTGACCCTGGTAATAAAGAGTGGCTGGGCGCAGGTGCCTGTAGCCAGTTCACCTGACTATCAAAAGTGTGTCTTTTTGCTCATTACGTATGCATGACGGCCCCGGGCCCTACCACATTACATTGTGCATTGTATAGCGGACGCACACATGTCACCCCAGGCAGTGGGTAAGGGCTTGTACATGTAGCTCTGTCGTCCACCCCTTTATATGTAAGAGGAGTGGACTGGGCCGGCGAAGGCAAGTCCAGTGTAGGGGTGTGAATTATTGTTCCGGGGCTCTGGGCGTGGTTCTGTACTGGAAATGTGCAAATGCATGTGGCTTTGTCACAGTGTGTGTGTCCGTTGGTGAGTGTAAGTGGTCCCTGATGGGAATTGGACACCCACATATGTAATCGAGTTCGCCTGCCAAGAGTTCAAACACCACCTGCACCTGTTGAGCCACCTCCTTCTGGCAGTCTAACACCTGGCCGTGGAATGCGATGTGTGCTTCTGTGAGGTGCTGAGAGCCATCCGTGGTGGTGTGTGCTTCCTGCTGTGTGATCTGTGCAGGGGGTGGGGTCTCCTGGTTGCAGGTGGGCTGCCCTGCTCCTGGAGGTGGGTTGCCTAAGATGTCAATGAGCTGTTGTAGCGTATCAGTGTTGAAGGTGTGGAGGTCCTCTTCATCATCACTGATGAGTTGTCTGGCCTGCTCTGCAGGAGGTGTTGATTGTCCCTCTGCTATGTGAAGGGGAGATGCATTTTAACATTGCGTTGACATGTATGTTGACGCATTGTTCATGTTTACCTCGGAACTGCATGACAATGTACATTGTGACTGTTTGGGAGGAGCTGAGTATTTGATGAGGGACAGTGGGCATTTGAACTACATCACGGATGTGAGATTGTAGATTTACATTTTCATCTCACAGTTTCCTGGTATGCCTGATGTGATTGGCCAGTTTCCACGCACAGGCGGAACCAGTTGTGTGCTCTGTTCTGTCGTGGGAGTGTTGCACTTTGTACCACATTGCCGTCAATGTTGATGTGCTGTTAGTGCTATGTGTGTGTCCTGCATTGTGGGTGAGTCGCCCCTGCTGCTCAGATTTGGCTGACCCTTATCCCTTTCAGGCAGTGTGCCTTTAACTTCTAGGCATCGGCAGTGCTGGGATGTTTCGGACTTGGGTATATTGGGCTCTTGGCCGAGTTGTGACTCCTGGGCATGGTTTGTCTGCAGATGTTTTTTTGCGTCAGGGGTGGTTTGTGCACGTGGATGTGTCAGAGTGTGGCTTGCTCCTTTCCGGATGTGGTCCACAGTCAGCCACCTCAGTGTCGTGGTGTGCACAAACAGATCCTGGTAGCACAAGAATTTGACAGCACCTCAAGTACGCGGGATTTCGAACCATCATTCTTCACAGATAGCAGACGTTTTCCACGCTGCCTATAAGAGTCCATGACCATGTCCGAGTCCTGAGGAGAACCCTTAAACCATGAGGATTTGAAACGCATTGACTGTCAAGTACAGGGGATTTTCAATGGGGTGTGTCATGAGGAATTGGACAAATGTGGTTTCCTCTTAGGCAACACCTATTCAAAGTGTAAACCCTTGTCTCAATCCACAGACAGGACAGCAAGCATAGCCCTGTGACGAGACAGTGTCTGCCTAGTGTTCAATGTTAAATCTAGAACTGGTTGAATTGGCATATTTGTGTATACATTCTTTCATGTAACGGTTTTGCAGTATGTTTTGTTCACAAATTTGTCATGTTTTATGTCAATATGAGTTTTGTACGAAACTGTGTATAATGCGTTTTGTTTAAAATTGTGGTTTCCAATGATGTGATTTCCTTCTCAAGACATGTACGTGTTTTGCGTATTTACATAATAAAAATTAAGCTTAATAAAGCAAGAGAATGTTCGAATGTTTGGTCTAAGGTTTACGTCAAGTGAATATGGACTAGTCCCCCTGGACACTCTCTTTGTTTTCAATTGATACAGTGGTCCAGTCCAGGCGGTTAAGGACCCAAGCCTTGCTTGTTTAGACTGTGGCGTGCAAAATGTCATGATGATTGGACTGCAGCCAGGCTAATCATCGTGTAGTGTCACTTGCATTGTCGGTGTGGCTCACAAATACGATTCTTTGCTGGGTTTCGCACATGTGCATGTGTTGGTTGTAATATTGGTGATGTGTGGGGTGGGACCCCTTAGGGCACGTTGTGGACGGGGGACTATGTGTTGTTTGTATGTGTGCTGCAGTGTGTCACAGGTGTCAGGGACATGATCCAGAGTCATTGTGGGTGTGCAGTGTGCTCTGCTTAATTGTGCATGTGTGCCATTGTGCCCATCTCCCCCGTCCCCCCAGTCCCTGGTCGGTACTCACCCTGTTGATGTTGTGTCAGGTCTTGTTGAGCAGTGTCCGGTGCCACAACTCCTGGCACCGTATCCTGACTGCTGACTGTGGCCACCATTTTCTCCATGTCATCCAGCTCCTGGTGTGCCACTGGACCCCCACCTCCAATCTGCGTCGCTGCTTTCATGTTGGCATCGAGTTTCTTCTTGGTTTTGGCCTTCACATCATTCCAGCGCCTCTTGACCTCTTCCATTGTCCTCCTCAATGCTGCAACTGCATTCACATGGTCCAAGATAGTCTGCCATATTTGTGTCTTTGTTGCGAATGACACTTTTGCGGTGCCGAACAGTTGTTGGTAGTGTTCTGTCACCTCCGTAAAGATGATCCTGTTGATCGAACTGCGTCTTTCTCTTCCTCTTCTCCTTGGCCTTCCCTGACCCTGAGGTTTCTTGCTGGTCGTATGTCGGGCTTGTGGGGTTCGTGTTGTCCTCTGCACTCTGTCCGGATGCATTCATGGTGCTACGCGGTTTATTTTATTGGGCCTTTTTTAAGTTTCTCTTTTATAGTGAATGTTCCCGCATGACGCGTGGGAATTGCAGGCCTGTCGTTTGTTGTCGCTGGTTTTTGTAAACCGATTGGCCACATCACAACTTTTTTCGCGTTCGTGTTTCGGGTTTTTTCAGCCTTGCGTTCGTTTTAACGCGGTCATTTGGCTCATTATCGTGAGACTATCGCATGGTGCCGCCGGGTTGAGAATACAACGTTAACATGGCGTTATTTTCCCGCGATAGACTGCGATGTGCAAAGTTGCGTTAAGCAAATTTTGCGATAGTTATCACATGTTCTTGAGAACATCCCCCTCAGAGTTGTATTACCCCCAAGCCCCAAGTAAGTTCCAGTTGGTCTCATAGTCTTAAAAAAAGAAAATAAACTTCACGGTGTGCCTAGCAAAATAACAAAAATGAGGATCCCTGGAAAATGTATCCCTCACAAAATACACCGATATGTTTGACCCCTCTCCTATATAGTGCACAGCAATACCGAATTCTGCTCTCTAATCATAGAGAAAGGAGGCTATTTGCTTAGCGAGACGAGGATACTTACTGTTAAATGAAACCTTGAGCAGGAGAAACCCAGCAGTCTTGTGAAAATGTCTGTGTGGTGCCACTGAGGACACATTGAACTGCAATCTATTTAACACCATAACAATGAATATAACTAGTGGATTGCTGCATAGGGAACAGCTAGATGACTAAGGTGAACACATTTTCTCTTTAGTGACCTGTCGGGGTATACAAAAAAACAAACTGGACTGTATCTGAGGAAAAGTTGGGACCTTCGATTGAAACTTAATGAGAAGGAGAAAATTGCAAGACTTTCCCATGCCCTATAATAGCCTTGCAGTCATTGACACCCGTCCTTGGTTTTAACTACTCTACATGACAAATCATTTAAAGTGTTTGTACATTACAAGTTTCTTATGTCTTCTGCCATTTAATTGTCTTTTTATCTTAAATTTTTAAAGATTTTTTATTATTTGTATAGAATTGTTTTTGTGTGTAAGGCAGCTATGCTTTGCATTGTGGGCCGAGAACCTTTCAATACATTCTAACTTGGCCAAATAGCGAGTCGTTTGTTTGTTTTGTGAAAGAAACCCATGCTGACAGGTGCAAGTCCCGATGTCCTTCTGCACCCATCCAGAATTCCAGGTATGAAAATAAGGATTTGGAGTCTAGCATCAAATCACATACTAATGCAGCTGACCTCAACACTGTGTCACACCAAATAGTTCACGTTTATTCGTGATTCAGAACTCCGAGGAGGTCCACACAAAACAATTTAATTCAAGTTAAAACAGAGAACATCTTTCCTTAAAATCATTTGAAAAATTCATAACATTAATTTATAACATACAGATAATATTGTCACTAAATCAGTATTCACATTAACACCAGTGTAAATTTAACAAGCATTGAAAATGCAATAGGCCTCGCCTTTTATTAAGTTAAAGCCATTTGCTTTGCTATATAATACCATTAGCAAAGCAAATGGATTTAACTTAATTAAAGTCTCGCATTTATGCGAGTTTGAGCTATTGAATTTGCAAATAACAATGCCTTTTATTTTGGTTTCGTTATTCAAACATAAATAAAAGGCATTGTCATTTACAATGCCAATAGCTTAAACTCGCATTAATGCGAGACCTATTGCATTGCAAATGTTTTTATAGGTAGAGCTTATGCAGTGCATGTTGTATTCACTCTGTGGGCTTACACCGCACTCGTGAAGTAACAGTAGATGTTGTGGCACCCAAGATAATGTGCTACGTACCTAAACACTTATAAGGTCCCAAAGGCTATGCCAATGCTTGTTTAAAGTTTGGGAGGGTGAGCAACTCAATTTGTTTCTGAAAAAAGGGAAAAGTACATACGAACACGCAATTTAAGATTCACACACAAAACCATAAAGGGTGGACGCAGCTTTGGAAGATTAGCCTGTACCATCTGGAATTCTATAATGGCCAAAATCCACAACTTAAATCAACCAAAAGTCCTTCCCAAAAAATCTAAAAACGGCTACTTAGCCAAGCCTGTTATTTCACTTAATACTCTCTTTGACGCTCATAGGCTTGAATTGTTTATGTCTCAGTAAATAGTGTCAAGAATCCATTGGTGAGAGAGTGCTATACGCAAATAATTGACATAACATACACCATAGTGTTTCTTAGTTTTAACACATTGCACTCAGACTGCTGAACTATCAGCAAGGTCTGGAAGACATAGGACATTCAGAAGCAGAAAAAGAAGGATGATCAAATATATAGTGAGAGTGTTGTGTGGCAGATAAAATGGTGTCTGCAGCACTATATTAGTCCTCCAATGGTTCAATAACCATTCAATAACTGTAAGGCTTCTGAGGATAATTGCACCAGCAATTTAAAAAAGATAGGTTTCAACCATTTCTGGCGGTGCAATATAACAACAGAGCAGACAAATAAAACATGTTTCAGGTTTTGAACGCCATTTTGACAGAAATTGCAATCTTCAGAGTTTCCACACCATTTAAAGGCTAAGCAATTTAAAGGCAACCTATGCAATCACAATAGTGTCCAGAAACGTCTGGCCCCATGAAGCATAGTTACATACAGTTGGACTTTTTTCATCATAATGATAGCTTTTATTCTTTGATAGCCCTGTTTCTTATCACAAGCCTCTTTGTCCAAACAAAAAGTTAAAACCCACGAGGCTTGTTTTAAGCAGGCCTTTAATTGGGAGGCAGGGAGAGAATGTTCCAAAGTTTGGTCAAGCCCACGTTGGTCTATTGCAAATTTTCAATTTCTGTAGCCAGAAGTATTTTCTTTCTTCTCTAGGAATATTTCCTTTCTCATATAGTAACTCAAGCTATGCCCTTCGCATTTTTCAAGGCAGGGAGCCCACCGAACAATTCCAGCCAAACCTTGGACATAGGCACTTTTGATCCCCAATTTCACACTGATACTGAATTGTTACAAGAAATTATTTTGGCCCGATAAGCGAATAGGAGATGTGAGAAATGTCTTCTACCTGTGGCCTTATGAAATGCTGCTCGACCCCTGGCCTGAGACTGAGCCTTACACGTTATTTGAAATATGATCGCTATCACTCATGTTACTGCACATTATTTTTCCCAGAAAGATAAATGTCTCAACCATTTCCAATTTTTGAGAACCCAAATACCAAGGGAAGTTTGCATATTTGCCCTTTTTCTTATCATGGAAGTAGAGAATTTTGCTTTTAAAGGAGTTAATTTTTATGTAGTGTGCGTCAGCATGATATAACAATGCTCTAATCAACTTTAAAGACCTTTGGGGGTAAATCCAAAATCACAATGTCATCTGCATACATAAGACATGACATTGGCTGTGCCCCAATGCTAGGTGATAAGCTCATACTTTGTGAGAGGGATACAGGCAAGTCTGAAATGTAAAGAGAGAGAAGACGCGCAACAAGGAAACACTCCTGCTATAAACCATTCTTCGTTGGGATTACCATAGAGAGACCTTGATCCCCACCTAACAAAACTCAGCGCCATGTGGCAGAGTTGATGGCAATAATAAGCAGCAATAAGGTTCTGGGAAAGCCGAGATCCGTCAACTCCTCCACAACACAGGGTGATCCACTTTATCGAAGTCCGTGGAGAAGTCCATAAACGTGGCAGTAATAGTTCCAGTCACTGAAACAGGAACTGCTCTGTTTGCGTTACAAGATTTAAAGACTGAAAATAATAATAATATGGCCCAGAGAGAGGCTTTCTGTTTTATTACCAAAATTGGAACTGAATCCAGGTCCATATAAGCGGGAGAACACATTAATAAATTTGCAACAGCCTTAATCTCCTTTATAGAAGGAGAGTTGTGGGTCAGTGTACAAAACTCCAGAAAGGGGTGCCTGTCTATCACATCAATCGCCACATATAGTGCAGAGATGAAGCCATCCCAACTGTTTTCTTTGATTGAGGAGGAGAATGACCTAACTCTTCTCACTCAGCAATCCGCAACTATTTCCCAAAAGCCCCTCATTTGGTTCTTAAAGGCTGTCTCTCTTAAATCTATCCACTTGCGGTTTAAATCTTGTTTTTTTAGGCTAGCCTTTATATGACTTCAATGCCTTTTCAGAAGAGACAAATGGCTATTTCTCTCATTTGTGAAGAAAATAGATTGTTTCTGAACCACTCTATTTATTTCTTTGTTCAGTAGGAGAACACAAAGCAGAAGTGAGTTCAGTGGGGCCTTGGTCGGCCTTCGGATTAGGTTTTCTACAATCTGATTCATGAACTGATTAAATGATTGAGGAACATCGACCTCCCAAGAGTCGAATCGTTAACAACTTTCTTTAACATGTCCTTTAAAATAATTATCTTTCTATGGTCCCACTGGGTTCTACTTGATTTTTTTTTAATTTTGAGATAGCCCCATCGAAGACTCAACTAGGGCTGTATTTCCCTCTTGAGAGAATAGCAACATCTAGGATCACTGACAACAGAATCAATTATTTTCAAATCACCTAAAAGGCAAAAAAAAGTATATGCAGCAATAAAATAATCTAAAATGTACTCTCCCGTAATGTATTTCTTGGCATGCTGTGCAGGGGAGTAAGAAGGAAGTCTCCCATTATCTATTTACCAGTCATTACTCCTCCAGAAGAATCTTCCCTCTCTTATCAGTTCTAGTTTTGGATGTAAAAAACAGAGGAGAAATAAGCAAAGCTTCCTCTTTTCCTACTTCTCGAAATAGATTAATAGCATGTTTGGAAATCTTACAGTTTAGGTCTCCAAGCATGATTACCTGGAAGCCTTTCTCCTTATCCAAAGCATTTTTAATGAAGGAAAATATGTTATTCACAAGATTATCATATAAGTCATCAGGAGGTTATAGAGGTTCAGCAATAACATGGGGACTAATACATTTTCCCCTCCATTAGGAAATAGTGTTAATACTAGTAAGAGATTTGAAGGGTCCAAAAAGCTCTCATATTTCCAAATATTCTTATTGATTAGGAGAATAGCCATCCTTCCTTTTGCATATCCTTTCCTAGATGGGGTGAACTGCATTCCATTGAGAAGAAGTCGTCACAGTGGTGCTCACTAAAACACCCGATTTCCTGGAGACAGATTATATCAGCATTTAAATCATTACAAAATTGCAATGTCTCCTTGCTTTTCTTTATACCTGCAATATTCCAAGAAACCACTTTTAATTCATTGGTAGATGCTACGTTGTGCTATGGGTGCAGATGATCAAACACTATTTAGAGAACCTGCCAGCCAAATCAATAAAAAAAATACATATATTTTTATTAAACAATCATCAACATAAAAATATACTTTACAGAGAATTTATCATAATCACACGCTGTGGACACAATCAGTAGCCATTCATTACAACATAGTACATGTAAGGAAGATCGCGGGGTATCTTTGTGTTCAACCCTGTGCGGTGGACAGCATATCTCCCCTCGGTAAGAATTCCAAGGACTCCATACACGGGACCACTTTTTGGGGCAACCCCGGGACACATAGACTGTCTTTTCTCTGTGCATGCACCAATCTAGGTCTTTTTCCCAGGCTGCTATTGTGGGTGGTTATGTCGCTCCCCATAACTGCACCATGTTCCTCTTTGCCACCATCAGACCAAGTGTGGCCCACTGCGTGTGATATGTATTTAAGTCGGTGGGTTCCCATATGTTTAGGAGGCACCTACGTGGAGAGGACTTCGTTTATAATGTTGCGTATAGTTCGCCAGTAGGTTTGTATGCGCTCGCATTCCCATATAATGTGCATGGATGTAGTTAGTGTGAGCTTGTGTAGAGCAATGTGCGGCTTCCTGTCCCACAATAAATCCCTCTGGAGTCCTTTGATTTCCCTAAAGTATGACAAAGGGACCGGATCTAACGAGTTTTGCAAGGTATACAGAAAACAGGGTAAGGACATCATTTTAAAAAGGGACGCTTTGCCCAATAGTGAAAGGGGAAGTGTCTTCCAACTTGCTATGTCTAGTTTAAGCCTCTGTAGCGGAGGGAGAAGATTGTGTTGATATCGGAGTGAGTGATCAAACGTGACAAATATACCCAGATATTTAAAGCCCACTGTGGTGACTTGTATTGGGCAGTTTCGCGGTGGGGAGGGAGGGTCTCCCTTGAGGACGTACAAGAGGGACTTGGTCCAGTTAACGGAAAACCCAGAGTACCTTCCGAATATTGCCAGGATGTCTAGGACTGCCACCAGAGACCTCCTGGGGGAGGCTAGGTACAATAGGATGTCGTCCACATAGAGTGAGATGCGGTCCTCCCACTCTGGGGACCAACGCAATCCTCGTATCACTGGGCATCGTCTGATCCATGCTGCCAGTGGTTCTAGGGCCAGGGCAAACAGGAGGAGGAGCGTGATCGGTCTGTACGACGTACAGTCAGTTTTGGATTAACCCTCTTTGTGGATGGTGATGAGAGTCGCTACTCTTTGATCTAGTGGTAATTTCCCCCGTTGCTTGCTCTTGTAGAACATGGCTTTTAAATACGGGGCTAATGTATCAGGTTTACATTTGTAAAGCTCGATGGGAATGCCATTGGGACCAAACGGATTGCTTACGCTATTTCGTCCTTTGTTAGGGCACTATCTAAAAATGTGCAATCCTCTATTGAAAGTGTGGGGAGTGCAATATCGCGCAACAGCTCGTGAGAGTCCTCTTCAGTGTATGTGGCCCTGGCTGTGTAGATAGTGTTAAAATGGCTGGTGAATCGGTTCGCAACATCTTGTGTGTCTGTAATGATAGCATTATCTATGTCTCTAAGTTACGGCACCAGTCTGCTCGCCCACTCCTTTTTATCAAGCCAGGCAATAAGTTTCCTGGCCTTGTCTTCCAGGTCATATATTTTGCCCAGCTTTTCCCTCCCCAGAATCTTTGCTCTGTTTGTAACTAATGCTTTATATTCGTCTTGCTTAAGGCAGAGCTAGTGAAGTGTCTCAGGTGTAATCTCATTTTCAAGCTCTCCAAACGGTGGATTTCTGCCTCAGCTTCTGCGATATCTTTCTGACTGTCCTTTTTCAGCCCAGAAATTAGGGATAAGGCTTGACCTTGGACTACCAATTTAAAGCCTTCCCATAGAGTCTGAGATGAGTCTACTGTCGCTTCGTTTTCGGCAAGTAGTTATCTATGGCCTTGATACGGTCTTTACATATTATGGGGTCACGGAGATATCATGGGCTGATAGGGGCGAGTCTTCCCACCCTTGTTAGGTTGAGAACTATGTGCACCCACACTGGGGAGTGGTCAGAAATGCCCCTGGCTAAGTGTCGAATTTCTTGTATGTGTGTCACTTCTGGGGCAGGTACTAGAATGTAAACGACGCGGGAGAGGCTGCGGTGGGCTCCTGAATGAAAGGTGTGTTGTATTTTATCTGTGTTGTAAGTTCTCCACCCATCAGCTAGCCCCAGGGCCTCAATAAAGTCTGGCAGCCAACGAGAAGAAGGCCCTTTCTCACATGGAGGATGGCGGTCTAAGGTGCCTGAGACTACTGAGTTGAGGTCTCCCCCTAGCACTAACAAGCCATCTGGCAGCGTAAGTAAAATAGCACCCGAGTCTTTAAATGTGGTAGCTTGCAGGCCAGGCGGTATATAAACTGACACAAGCGTCATGGTGCGCCCCTCCCACGTACCTGTAATTCCCATATATCTGCCCCGGTCGCCCATCCATGTGGAATTGATGGTTAGGGGAAATGAGTTCTTCAACATAATACCCACACCCCACAAGTTAGTTGTAAATCCCGCATGGGAAACTGTTTTGCAACCCCACCTGTGCATTGCCTTACATGACTTTCCCACCAAATGCGTTTCTTGGAGCAGAACCACATTGGGGCCTGCCTTTTAATATACTGAAGGACCACACTTCGTTTGACTTTATCCACAAGCTCGTTACCATTACAGCTCAATATTTTGACACTTTTGTGCCACTGTCTATTCATTGAGTCCAGAATAAGTCCTTATGTCCTCTGCAATAAAGTCAAGATACATTGTCAATGTAAAAACTACAACATTAAACATAACCAAACCCCCAACCTAACAACCTCCCACCCTGCTTCCCTGCACTCTGGGTGTAGAATTGCCCATTTTAACTAGCAGAGTGCCTGTGGCCCTGTGTCTTAACTAAAAGTAGATGTAGGTGGGGTGCATTACTCCGTCTCCCCGTCCCCTTTACCCCAATTGCTGTAATGTACTCCCCAAAAAAAGTCACGATAAACAGGTCTAATTTCAAATGGCCTGGAGAGGACTCCCAATAAGTAGAGGCAGCTCTTTGTCCCCGAAAAAACCAAAAAAACACAAGACTTCCTTCACATGTAAACTACAATTAGTGGCAATATGTTCAACAATTAAAATATACCCACAAACCAAGAGTAAAAAATTATTTAATCCATTTATTATATGTCAATATATCAAAATATATCTTTTTGTCATTATTTATACATCAATTTAGAAATTATATTCAGTGCGAAAGATATATCAGTAATAAAAAAGGAGAAACACATTTTGACCCAGCACAAAAAATTATGACAATCAAAAAATGAGAAAGCATGGAAAGACCAAAATCTAGAAATGAAAGGACAACAGAAACAATACAACAATGAATAACAAGACACAGTGCAACATGTAAATACAATAAATAATGGACAAGGAAAAAAGCGCCGACGCGCGTTTCGGAGATCCCATGAAACTCAAAGAGGCTCCTTCATCAGGGCGCATAATAAGAATCTTTTTTTACAAAACAGGTTCATGAAATTATTTCAAGTAGGATTTACTTCACAGTGCCGGGCTTTACTCAATATTAATCACTGTTGGTCTGTGGGAAACTGGCATAGAATAAATATACATGAGATATACTACTAAGGCATAACAGGGACAGGAGCCAAACCAATTGGGGCAAGAAAAGATGAAATAGTGGAATAGAAAAAATATACTCCAAACAGAATAATGTGTTGCAAGCGCTAAGGTGCCATACATGTGGGAGGGGGATTCCCTCTCCGAGCATAAGCTTGCAATTTGCAGCGAATGCCGCTGGAGATTCCGGCAGAGGTTCTGCTTGACTCCGTTGGTCAGGAACCTCTTGAAACCTGTTGCTCTGTGGCGGATCTCCGGAATCTCCAGGGGCATTCGCTGCAAATTGCAAGCTTATGCTCGGAGAGGGAATCCCCCTCCCACATGTATGACACCTTAGCGCGCGCAACACATTATTGATCAAACACTCACTTTTGGTGTAGATCTCACACTCACATACTTAAGGTCCTGAGGTAAGCCAGTTATTAATGAAAGGACTGGCTGAAACATGTAGACCACCCACTGGATGCTGGAGTCCCTAATTGTTACTCCACTAACATCCACCGCCTTGTTTTTATCGCTACCAGAGGCTCAGATATTAAAGGAAACCTCGTTGGGTACTGGGACCACTGGATAGCTTTTAAATTTCAACTTCACTCCACTTTTCACTGCACACTCAGCAAAATACCGGCTCCGCTGTAATATAGGCGTTGAAGCACACCAAGGCCACATTCGGTGTCACTGGGTGGGCCCGATGATGAAGCATGCCACCAACTACGTTTGTGGGTGAGGGCTTCTTAAGGAAACCTAACAGTTTCCCTTTTTTTCTTCTCCATACAGTCCTGAGTCCTGTATCACGCACTAAATAGGCTAGTCCTTTCTTGATTATATATAAATACCCTGGGGATACGGACTAGCTACCTAGTCCTCTCTCTCTCTTTGATATTTGAATACTGAGATATCACACACTGGCTGTGTTACTTACAGGTAAGTATGACAGTTCTTGATTTAGAGCACTGTTACTTTCTTTTCATACAAAAGTTCAACTAGGCAAAAATTTTAGGAACAAAACATCACAACATTGGTTCCTATGGGGAAAAGAAAGTTATCGGCTTGCAGGTAAGTGAACGACCTGTAAGATTAGTTTTTGGGGGTTAGAACCAAGGTTCCCCAAGGTTCAGGTAGGCACTCAATTCGCACCACCAGCGGCACTGGGGCGGCCAGGGTGCAGAGTGCAAGGAGCCAATGTGGATAATCTCACCCCCACTCCAAGCCACTTGACTGAGGGGGCAAAGCTCCTGGGGGTGAGATCAGCACTGCAGTAGCCTACAATCAGCACAGGAGCTGCACTACTAGCGGCTCAGGGCAGGCCAAGTGCAAAGTGCCAAGGTGACGTCGGGGACCCTGTGGATGTCAATGAAGATCTTCAATTTAGTAAAGATGCTGCAGGCTCAGGCAGGGAGGCTTCCTGGAGGAAACCACCAGCAGGAGAGGTAAGTTTGGATCTTGGGAGATGCCTGGACACTGTTAGTTGGGCCACCCAAGGCCATGGGGTGTCGGGTTCAGAGGTATCTTTTGGTGTCGGGTTCTTCTTACCAGTTCTGATCGCAGTTGGGGGGACCCTTCAGGTTGAGGCTGCAGGCGTCAGCTTGAAGCTTGAGGGAGGTCAGCGATCACCAGATCCAAGGTCAGAATCAGTGGTGAGACCTCCTCATGGTGTCGGCCTACTTGAACTTGGGCCGTGGGCATCGGGTGCAGAGTGGTGCAGAATCGCGGAGCTATCTGGATCCGGATTCTGAGGTTGAGTCTTTGCTTGAGCAAATCCGGTGCTCATGGGACACAGAAGCTGTAAGGTGAGGGCAGGACAGGTCCTCCGGGCGACTTTGGGCTGCTGGACTCGCTGGGGTTTTGCTGTGGTCAGGTCAGAGTCGGGACAGGCTGGTAGGGCTGAGGCCAAAGCAATTTGTGCAGTTTCTTCCTGGGTCAGCACAGCTCTTTGGTCTTTCTTCCTTCTTCCTCAAATTTAAGGAGGCAAGGTTCAGGGTCAACCCTAAAAACTAAATTTAGGGGTGTTACTGGTGTGTATAGGTTGGAACCAATGGGTCCCTTCCTTGGTGTGAGTACACCCCCTATTATGCCACCCTCCAGTTGGAGGGGGACATGAGCCTCTTCCTAATTGGTTGGGTCTCCTCATCTTGAAGATGGAGGGGTCTGAGATGTGTGCTTCACCTTGCCTCCCCCACCTGAGGGGTGGGGATGGAAAATGTGGACCCACCTCTCCTCCTAGCTCGGTTTTACCGCTGATTCTCCCACCCAAAGTGGGGGGCTGAACCGTTGGGAGCCAGTTGCTGGGGGCAGCAAAAGGCGGGCCAGCTTACAAAGGCGGCAGGCCTTTGAAGATTCCCCTCTCGTGGACCCAGCTCATCCTGAGGGAGAAGGCATGACACCTCTGCCCAGGATGGGTTTTGTTTCTGGACCGAGAGAGCGGAGGCTCTCTACCCAGGGGTCCAGAAATCTGTCTGGTGGTGGCAAATAGTGTGCAGCTATTCAGGAACTACACCAAGGCTGGTCGGTTTTCAGGGCACATCTCTAAGATGCCCTCTGTGTGCATTTTAAATTGAATTCACACTGGCATCAGTGTGGGTTTATTGTGCTGATAGGTTTGCTATCAAAATTTCCAATTTTCAGTATAGCCATTTTAGAGCTGTGGAGTTTGTAATGACTAACTTCCAAACCATCTACACTTTATGGCTTTACTGCACTTACAATGTCTAAGAATGGACTTAGACACTGTAGGGGTACAGTGCTCATGCAACTGTACCCTCACCGGTGGTCTAGTGCACCCTGCTAGAGGGGTGGCTTACCTAGACCACAGGCAGTGGATTGTAGGCATGGTACACAGGAATGTGTGCCATGTCGACCTTTCACTTTTCTCTGCACTAAAAGATGCAGCCTGCAATGACAGTGTGTCAGTGTTAAGGTACAGGGCCCCTAAGGGTGGCGCAACAGGTACTTCAGCCCTTAGAGGCCTTCCCTGGTCACAGTGCCCTTCGTACCCATGGTTCCTTTTACTAGGGTCTTCCCTGTGGCCAAAGATGTGCAAATTGGGGGTACAAAGGTACAGCTTTGGGAATGAGCACAGGCCCTAGGAACCTGATTGGCAGGGACCCAGGGCACACCAAGTCAAAGTGCAGCATGTGTCAGGCCAAAAGTGGGGTGTAACCATGCAAAAAGTGGCACTTTCCTACAAGTACCACATGGCAGTGGTGTAGTCTGTGAACACCTGTACTAACTTCCCCTTGATGGAGGGAAGAAATGCTTTCAATGTAAGTCGGACTGCCTGGAGAACCAACAGGTTGATGTGGAGTCCTGTTTCCGCAGGAGACTAGAGTCCTCTGTTCTCCATTTCTCCCAAATCGCCGCCCCATCCAAGGAGTGACACATCTGTCACCACTGTGAGATCTGGCTGGGGAAGGGAGAGGGGTCTACCTCTGATCCAATTGAGGTCCGTTAGCCACCACTGCAGATCCTTTGCCATTCCCTCATACATCTGAACCACATTGGAGAGATTCCCCATATGCTGCGCCCACTGGAACTTTAGGTTTCACTGCAAAGCCTGCATGCGCCATCTGACATGATTCACCAACAGGAAGCAGGAGGCAATGAGGCTCAGCAGCCTCAGAGTTATTCTCACCGATATCCATGTTAGAGGCTAAAACATCGGTATCATAACCTGAATATGCTGGACTTGCTGGACTTGCTGCTCGGTACAATAAGACCAAAAATGGACTGTTTTCAGAACAGCTCTGATGAAAGTGAACATCTGGTAAGACCCAAGGGTAATACAGTGAACTGAAAATGCTTGTGGCCTACCTTGAACTGCAGGTAACGCCTGTGGGCAGGAAGGATGGAGATGTGAAAATACACATCCGGCAATGCCAGCGCTACCAGCCAGTCTCTTTGGTCCAGGGCAGACAAGACCTGAGCAAACGTGAGCATCTTGATTTCCTCCTTTTTGAGGAAGAGATTGATGGTCCGGAGGTCTATAAGAGGACAAAGACTTTTGTTCTTTTTGGGTATCAGAATGTAGCAAGAATATCAACCACTGCCTTCTTCTAAAATCAGAACCCTTTCTATAGCCCCCTTGGCCATGAGAGCTGTAACTTTCTCTTGGAGCAAGATAAGATGATCCTACGCACAAGACAGCCAGCCAAGCAGTCATGCCCACTTGGAGTGTGCAAACCACTCCTCCCCCGGGCCTCCAGCCCCACCCCGACCCAGCCCCGTAGTGAAAAAAGAAATGATAATAACGTTTATTTTGATTATTTATTTTGAGGGTTTTATATAGCGCGAACAAGACCCTTGTGGGTATCAGAGCACTTTACAGTCAAATGGAGAAAGCAAGGTGTAGCAAACAAATACATTGGTGAATACAAGACAAAAATGACAGCTATTGAGCACAAAGACATAGATAGTTATAATGTACAGTAAGGCTAGCAATAGGCCAGAGTTCACGTGAATTTGGCCATGAGGATCGCTTTCACTTCTTTCCTGAAGTAGGCCGATGACGGGTTCGTTCTTGTTTCAGTGGGCAAAGCGTTCCAAATCCTAGGGGCCATACCAGAGAATGAACGGATATATGTTTTTTCTTGACAAATTGTTGTGGTTTTAGAAGAAGTGTCTTGGCACTCCTGGAAGCTCTGCTGCCTGAAGAGAGCTCCAGTTTCTAAGCTAGGTAGAGTGGGGAATTGTGGTGTAGGGCTTTGTGCGTCATACGGGCGATTTTTAGATGAATTCTAGCTTCAAATGGTAGCCAGTTGATGGCTCTCAGGTCAGTGGATATGTGAGAGTTTCTCTTTGAACCAGGGATGAGTCTCGCAGCTGAGTTGATAGTGGCTCTTAGAGGGGCTGTCGATGACCTTGGGAGGCCACATAAGGTTACCGCCCCGTATTCCACTCTAGGTATAACTACGGCTTGCACTGCTTGTTTGAAATCGACAGCTGGCAAAAAGGGTTTCAGTTTTCGCAGGGTCTTCAGGTGGAAGTTGGTTCCTTTTGTGGAAGCGCTGGTATGCTTCTGCATCTTTAAGTTGCTGTCTAGCGTTATCCCTAGTGATTTCGCTGAGTCAACGATGAGAGGTTGTCCTTTGAGAGCTGTTAAGTGCTTCAGCCAGTCCAGGATAGTGGGAGTTTTGTTAGGGGGAGCGATTAAGAGGAATTCCGTTTTTAGGGCGTTAAGTTTCAAATGGTTTTCGGCCAGCCATGTTTGGGTTTTTAGAAGGGTGGAGTTGAGAGATTTGATGTCATCAAGTGAGTGGATCTTGGTGTAGATTTGAGTGTCGTCTGCTTACATATGGAAGGGAATCTTGGCGAGGCTGAGAAGATTGATAGGAGCCTTGTGGAACTCCTAAAGAGACTGGTATGGGGTTGGACAGCGATTGGTTGACCTTAAATCTTTGGGATCTGTTATGAAGGCAAGAAGCGAACCAGTTAAATACAGAACCAGAACGTTATTATCATTTTATTTTTCCTTTCTCCTGCTCTGAGAGCAGTGGGGCGACGCTCCTCCACCTTAGCTGCAATGAATAGTATCTAGCTATCAAACAACAATAAATCTGCATTTCTAATTACTGGAAACCCCAACTTAAAAAAAATATTTGCATGTCGATCCCATACAGTGCTTGACGTTGCAATGCCAGCAAAGGTATCGCGATAGGTTTGAATTAAAGTACATAAATACAAAGGCAGCACAGAGGCCGCGGATAGAGATTTGGAAAAGCATCTCCTGCATCAGTCTGATTTTAAAAACATAAACTCATTAACAGCGTGAGTGTGTAATTTGTAACTCACGTGCGACAATGTTATACCAAAAAACAATAGGGGAGGATGTCAGCTCTGGAGAAAAAAAGCTAAGAATCGGCAAGAAGGCGACAATTAAAGTTATTTATAGGTGTGTTCTTCCAACACAAACACAGCAGGGGGTCTCGAGTGTACACAGCTGATACCTTCTCAGGGGCTCCGTGGGGGCTCCGAGTGGGCGAAGATGCTCTTTGATTAATATATTTTACCTAAAGGGTTGTTTCTTGCTCTCAGCGCTGTTAACACATTTTTCTGAAAGGGTGAATTTAAGAGAGAAAATAGATAAAAGTACGTTGTTAACACGTAGTATGGCATACTCACGGTATTGTTTGTGATTGTTGTTACTGAGACCCATAAAATCATAAAAAAGCTTTATTAATGTATTGCACCGAAGAATTGTGGTAACGCTGAAACTAAATCTGGCATAATGGCTGAAAAGTACACACTGGGGGACTGGGAAAGACTTGGGGGCAGATTTATGAGCCCCTTGCGCCACTTTTGCGTCACTTTTAACATGGGAAAAGTGACGCAAAAGTGGCGCAAGGGGCTCATAAATCTGCCCCTTGGGACTTAGAAATATCACACGGTGGTCCAAAACTTTATCTCACTACTGGGAGCTCGTGGAAGTTCTGGAACACATGCATGCCAGTCCTTATCTACTTAATAGGCTAATGTTTTTTTCAACATTACAGCCTGCACATTTACTTAAATAATCCTACTGTTTCAGGGAAAGCTGTGACTGCAAGTCATTAATGTGTAAATAAGCAGGAATAGTTACCGTGAACCTTCCAAATGCCACAGCAGTTTCTGAAGTTGCTGGCACTATGCTAGTAAATGGAGGTGCGCACAATGATCAAAGCTTACTTATGAATTGTATTGTATTGTGTTGTGATATTTCTTGTCTAGGCCTCACAGTGCTCCCTACCTGGTAGTGATGAATGCAGAAACGGTGATGGCTGCAGTGCCATCTATTAGTGTTACCTCTTGGTGTATTCCATGTGTTCTAGACTAGGGTAACAGTGTGCAGCAACATCTTATGTATGAGGTGCAATGCAAAGGGTATTTAGGCTTGGCTTTTCTGACAGTATTTACAAACCAATATGAATTGAAGTCAGCAATTAGGAGTCAGGGAGCGAGGAGGATCTCTTGTAGAAGATATCCCCCCCACAAAGGGTCACAATGACCCGAAATGCATTGGAGATTTGAACATCTTAGGACTTGGGAAAGCCTTGACCCTCAATAGATGTGATTTAACTTTGCATCGATTTCAGAAATCAGATTTATGATGATAATGATGGACTTGGAAGACCACTAATCAAGTATTACAAATCAGATTATTTAATTTTGTATGAATTGGAGTCTAACTTTTGAAAAAGAATAATTTACCCTTTTTGGCAATTATGGCATAGTGTGTCTTGGGACTGGTCAGCAGATTTCTACTACCAGCTATTTCTAAGTTTCAGCATATGTTCTGAGGACAGTGAACGCTCCCAGAAGACACACCAGACATTTATATAAGTTTTTTTTATTAATTTCACAATGAAGACCAGAGTGCATTTCTTCCAGATTCAGAAGTTTTTAGGTCAGCCGTGTGCGATTTTCGAAGCAGCCATATTCTGGACTCACTGTTAATCCACCAGTAATGAGTAAGGGCCCAATTCACAAAAGTAAACCTAGACTGCAAGTCTACATTTAGACCTGAAGTTTAAGGGCCTGATTCAGAAACGTAAACTTAGACTTCAGATCTAAGTTTATTTTAGTTAATTGGGCCCTTAGTCTTCACGTCTAAACTTCGACTTCAGGTCTAAGTTTACCTTTGTGAATTGGGCCCTATGAACCCCACCTAGGAGCATTACAAGCCAATATAGCAGGGGGCACTATTTAGTCACCAGTTTTCACTATTTGAAGTGCACTCAGGTGCAATAGAATCTGCGATCCCCCGGAGGGAGTGTTAAGCCACCAGTATACACCATGTCAAGTCCTCCCATGTCCAATAGAACCTTTAAAGAATGCACTATGATATATCACTGCTAGACAAAATTCCTATTATGCGCCTTGCTCTCTGAAAACTGCCCTAAATGCTGTGGCCTGTCTAATATTGGACGACAGAAGAGTAGACCATATTGTTTCCAATCTTATGCTTTTGTGGAAGCTATTTTGTGATTAGAATTTTATGTGCATATTGACAATAATCTTTTCCCATAGATGTTTAGAAATGCATGGTCGATCACACGTACTATGGAATTTCTCATCCTAGAATCACCAGCCTTCAAAAAAGAAAGAACTTGTAAGAAAACTTTTTCTGAAAGCGGATCCAGAGTCCGGAACTCCAGCTTCTAATGTTATAACAATCTGTTATTTTAACACCTTCAAGGGAGAACTTGCTCTTTCAAGACACTTTGGAAAATGTAATTGAGAGTTTTCCCAATTAAATGTGTAAAAAATGTGTACATTTTTCCTGTTAAAGGCCCTATGTATTCTTTGCACTCTATCTTTCTTGGGCATGTTGTCCGTTCTAGCTGACCCCTAAGAAATCATACAGCTTGGATGCTGGTCAGTTGGATAGTGGGACTTTGAATGAGTGTGGGACTTCAAAAATCTCTCTAGTCGATTTGCATTGTATGATTATCATTGCCTTGATTATTCTGTACTGTGTAATTTTCTATTACTTGTAAAGTGAGGTATGTGAATTGATGGAAAAATGGAAACTGTGAAACCACACTTGGGGAAAACAAAACATGGAAAGCTAATTTCATGGAGGTTAAGGAAATGCAAGTACAAGGATCATCTTAAAGTACAGACATTTTTTAGAAAAAGCCCAAAATGAAATTAAACTTGGGTGGAGTGTATGACTGGTGAGGGTTTTTTGGGTTTTGAGATGGGTAATGTTTAGGCTATTTAGGGGTCTGGAATGGGTGGAATTCAGGCATAGAAAGGGGGCTTTAGGGTTCAGAGGTGGGTGAAGTTTAGGGGTGGTGACTTCTTTTTAGGTATCATAAATGAGTGGACTTTAGGGGAGGTGATGAGTTTTTAGGGTTCACGGATGAGTGGAGTTTCCGTGTGTGAGGTGTTTTCAGGGTTAAGGGATGGGCGGTGTGTAGAGGATTTGAGGGGTTTTAGGGCTCAGTGGTGGATAGAGGATAGGGATGGTGAAGAGTTTTTAGGGTTCAGTATTGGGTGGAGTTTAGGTGTAGAAAGGGTTTTTAGTCTTTAGGGACGGGTAGAGATTAGGGGTGGTGAGGAGCTTTTAGGGGTCATGAATGGGTGGTGTGGAGGTTGAGAAATGATTGAAATTTGGGTGTGGTGAGTGTTTTGGTGGAGTTTGGGTGTGGTCAGGTTTTTTAATTTGTCAGGAATGTACAGGGTTTAGGCATAGAAAGGGTTTTTCAGGATTTAGAAATGGGTGGAGTTTGGGGTAGTGAGGGGTTTTACGGTTCAGGGATGGATGGAGTGTAGGCAGGGGCGTAGCTTGGTCTGTAAGATTTGGGGGGTGTGAGCTTCATATTTCCCAACAATCATGCTGGTACACAGGAATCTAGTCACCAAAGTCTCATTCAGTGTAGCAGCCAAAAATGCTGCCTTGCATTAGAAGGAGCAAGCAGGAGAGCACCATGTTTACAAAGATATGGCACTCTCCTTCCGGCTCTCTAGTAGCAACCCACAATCAGGTAGCCGTGCGGCACACACACACACCTTTGCACCATAGTGCAAGAGAGTGTGCATGAGTCTAGCATAGATTTTGTACTGAAAGGGTAACCTTCCAGTACAAAACACAAAGCTTTGACTAATGTTAAAACATTTTGCACCTTGTTCGTGTCCTGTACAGTGTAGCACACATGCAAAGTCGGAAAAGGCAGGAGAAATAAAAGCATTTCTCTTTAATAGTGCTTATTTGAAAGGAGTGTTATTTTTATACACAAAACTGTCTACTCTATTTTAGTAAATAGGGTTTTGCATCAAAAACCATGGGTTGTTGCATGGGAACGCTCATGTACCATCCATGGAACACCTACTTGGCGCTAAGTAATGCAAAAAAGCTCTATGCACTGCTTTTCCTTACTTTCAAGTGCATTGCCAGCGTAAACCAAATTTTGCGTTGGAAAGTAAATTGGGTAACAAATATTTTGCATTGATTTGCTTCACTGTTGTGATGCAAATACTGCCCCAAATCTTAGTAAATACACCCCATAACATTAAATACATTACACGACTAGCAGGGTACATGAGAGGGGCTTTAGGAGCAGTGGAAAGAAAGAGTAATGCAGATTGGCAGGGGAACTAAGTGAGAAAAGCATTATTTGTTTTAATAACCCTTTTTTTTTTAATTCTCCTTCCAAACAAGGAGAGAGGGAGAGTGTGTGTGTGCATTTTGTAGTCTGTGTCCTGGGGAAATCTACATACACCTCAAAATACTCAATTGCAAGCACTTGTACCACACTATTTATCAGAAAATATTTTTTATTAGGGGGGTAACACCCCAAACATCCCCTCTGAAGCTACTCCCTTGAGTGTAGGGTTAGAAAGGGCTTTTAGGGTTCAGGCATGGGTATAGGTTCGTGGTCAGGGATGGGTGCAGTTTAGGGATAGTGAGGGTTTTTTAGGTTCCTGGGATAGGTTTAGTGAAGGGCTAGAAAAGACTTTAAGGGTTCAGGGAAGGGTGTAGGTTAGGTGTGGTTAGAGGATTTTAGGGGTCAGGAATTGATGGTGTTAAGGCTTTGTGTGGGGTCAGGGATGGGCAGTGTTTCAGGGTGGTGATGGGTCAGCGAATGAAAAGCAGTCGAAGTAATTAATTGACAATGCAAACAATGCAAATCTGAAATAATGTCCCCTGAAATAAAGCACTGAAATGAATGGCTTGTATAAAACAATAAGACCTTCAACCATTGTATTTACACACTAAAAAAATAAGCATCCAAAAACCAATTTTGAACAAAAAGACATTCTATGAATTTCCATTTCCAGTTTAGGCGAAATGGTTTTTCAGTAATGTTATTTCATGAAATTATTTTCCTATGCACCCACAACCCTTTTAAAGCACTATGTGGCCTGTTGGGCCGGTTTCACCCTGTACTTAACCAAGAGTAAATAAGATTAAATGAACAAATAATGCCCTGGGCACAGTTAACCCCTTTGCTGCTAGACCTTTTCCCCCCCTGTGCCAAGCCTTTTTTTGGCTATTTGGGGTAGTGCGCGCTTAGGCCCCTGTAACTTTTTGACCACATAAGGTATCCACGCCAAATTTGCGTCCTTTTCTTCCAACATCATGAGGATTCTAAAGGTTCCCAGGGTTTGTGGATTCCCCTGGAGGGGTCCCAGAAATTAACCAAAATACAGCAACATATTTTTTTGGGGGGGAAAATGGGAAAAACGGGCTGCAAATGAAAGCATATGGGGTTTTCCCTGCAGATGTTATCAAAAAGGGTTTGTGGGGCTGAAATCACAATTTTCTTAGCTTTTAGGGAATGATATACTTTTGTCAGAAAACCAAAATTTTTTACACAGTTTTGGCATTTTTCTGGGATACAGCCTATTTTTGCTATTTTTTGTGCTTTCAACCTCCTTGAAGTTAATGGTAGAAATGGGTGTGAACGTAATAATGGATCCTGGAAAGCTATACATTTGAGAAAAGTATACAAAATTCTAAACTCAGCAGGGGTCATTTGTGTAGATCCATCAAGGTTTCTTTATAGAAACTAACAGTTAAATATAGGAAATATTGAACATTATTTTAAAAAATCAGCCTTTTGTGTCAACGTTTTCACCTGTAACTTATTCTAATTATGACAGCTCTTTGAAAGCAATATACCATTACATCTGGTGGACCTTCTTGGTTGTGGGGATATATAGGACTTGTAGGTTCACCAAGAACCCGACGAACCCAGAGTCAAAAGCTGAGCAGCAATTTGCAATGGTTTTTTATTATGTTCCAGGTATATAGCAATTATTGTGGGAAAATGTATACATGGAAAAATCGGTATGAAAGACACTTTTGTATTTCTGAAATGGGAACAAATTATAGAGTTTAGAAACAGTACATATTTGCACATTTTCGAAATTGAGAATACTCATATTAGCATGAGAAATATCGGTCATTTTTCAAAATGACTTCTTTTTTAAACAATGTCTTTCATTTGGAAGGCAGAAATGCATCACAAATCAATAGGTAATAACAGTTGCTTTACAAATCTGAATTACCCTACATCTCCCAATAAAAATGGTACCTCACTTGTGTGGGTAGGCATAGTGCCCACAACAGGAAATGGCTCAAAACCCCACGTGAACACACCACATTTTCACAATGAAAATTTTCCCTTTTTTTTGCGAAGTGTCTAGCTGTAGTTTTTGAGCACTAGCTCTGCCGGCACCTAGGGAAACTTAGCAAACCTATACATTTTTGAAGACTAGATACCCAGGGAAATCCAGCATTGTTTAAAAAAAACACATTTCCCCCACATTTCTGTCGTGCAAAGTTCTGGATTCTGCATGGATCCACAAATTTCCACTCACCCCACGGTCCCCAAAGTCTTATGAGAAATATGGTACCTCACTTGTGTGGGTTGGCCTAGTGCCCATGACAGGAAACGGCGCAAAACGCAATGTGGTCACACCTCAATTTCGCAGTGAAAAATGTCCCTTTTTTGGCAAAGTGCCTAGCTGTAGTTTTTTAACCCTAGCTCTGCCGGCACCTAGGGAAACCTAGCAAACCTATACATTTTTGAAGACTAGATACCCAGGGAAATCCAGCATTGTTTAAAAAAAACACATTTCCCCCACATTTCTGTCGTGCAAAGTTCTGGATTCTGCATGGATCCACAAATTTCCACTCACCCCACGGTCCCCAAAGTCTTATGAGAAATATGGTACCTCACTTGTGTGGGTTGGCCTAGTGCCCATGACAGGAAATGGCACAAAACACAACGTAGTTACACCTCAATTTCGCAGTGAAAAATGGCCCTTTTTTGGCAAAGTGCCTAGCTGTAGTTTTTGAACCCTAGCTCTGCCGGCACCTAGGGAAACCTAGAAAACCTATACATTTTTGAAAACTAGACACCCAGGGGAATCCAGGATGGGGTGACTTGACTACCTCCCACCAGGGTCTATTACCCAGAATCCCTTGCAAACCTGAACAATTGTCCAAAAAATAAACACATTTTCCCACATTTCTGTGGTGTAAAGTTCTGGAATCTGCGTGGATCCACAAATTTCCACCCACTCCGCATTCCCCAAAGACTAACGAGAAAAATGGTACCTCACATGTGTGGGTCGGCCTTGTGCCCACGACAGGAAACGGCACAAAACGCAACGTGGTCACACCTCAATTTCGCAGTGAAAAATTACCCTTTTTTGGCAAAGTGCCTAGCTGTCGTTTTTGAACCCTAGCTCTGCCGGCACCCAGGGAAACCTAGCAAACCTATACATTTTTGAAAACTAGACACCCAGGGGAATCCAGGATGGGGTGACTTGACTGCCTCCCAACAGGGTCTGTTACCTAGAATCCCTTGCAAACCTAAAAAATTGTCCAAAAACCACATTTTCCCCACATTTCTGGGGTGGAAAGTTCTGGAATCTGCGTGGATCCACATATTTCCACCCACCCCGCGTTCCCCAAAGTCTTACAAGCAAAATGATACCTCACTTGTGTGGGTCGGCCTAGTGCCCGTGACAGGAAATGGCGCAAAACGCAACGTGGTCACACCTCAATTTCGCAGTGAAAAATGACCCTTTTTTGGCAAAGTGCCTATCTGACGTTTTTTAACCCTAGCTCTGCCGGCACCTAGGGAAACCTAGCAAACCTATACATTTTTGAAAACTAGACACCCAGGGAAATCCAGGATGGAGTGACTTGACTGCCTCCCACCAGGGTCTGTTACCCAGAATCACTTGCAAACCTAAAAAATTGTCCAAAGAAACACATTTTCCCCACATTTCTGTGGTGGAAAGTTCCGGAATCTGCGTGGATCCACAAATTTCCACCCACCCCGCGTTCCCCAAAGTATTTTGAGAAAAATGGTACCTCACTTGTGTGGGTCAGCCTAGTGCCCACCACAGGAAACGGCGCAAAATGGAATATGGTCACACCTCAATTTCGCAGTGAAAAATGACCCTTTTTTGGCAAAGTGCCTATCTGTTGTTTTTTAACCCTAGCTCTGCCGGCACCTAGGGAAACCTAGCACACCTATACATTTTTGAAAACTAGACACCCAGGGAAATCCAGGATGGAGTGACTTGACTGCCTCCCACCAGGGTCTGTTACCCAGAATCACTTGCAAACCTAAAAAATTGTCCAAAGAAACACTTTTTCCCCACATTTCTGTGGTGGAAAGTTCTGGAATCTGCGTTGATCCACAAATTTCCACCCACCCCGCATTCCCCAAAGTCTTCTGAGAAAAATGGTACCTCACTTGTGTGGGTCAGCCTAGTGCCCACGACAGGAAATGGCGCAAAATGCAATATGGTTACACCTCAATTTCGCAGTGAAAAATTACCCTTTTTTGGCAAAGTGCCTAGCTGTCATTTTTTAACCCTAGCTAGCGACTGGGAAGGGCCCAAAACATTTTTTGATAGGCAATGTTGATGTTGCCTCAAAACGTTTTGTGTCCTTGCCTATCGTGGGTACTTGGGCCTCCCACACAAGTGAGGCACCATTTTTATCGTGAGACCTGGGGGAACGCTGGGTGGTGGATAATTTGTGTGAGCCCGGTGATGCCACAACTTTTCCACACAAACATGTGTGAAAAAAGTGATTTTTTCAGCTAAAATTGAGGTTTGCAGGGGATTCTGGGTAAGGAAACGTTGGGGGATCCACGCAAGCCATACCTGCCTGGAAGTCTCCGGGTGTCTAGTTTCCAGAAATGTGTGGGTTGGGTAGGTTTCCTTAGATGGCCGCCGAGCACGGGGCCAAAAACCCAGGTGACCCCCCTTGTGAAACCAGGTGGTTTTGAGATAGGCAATTTTGATGTCACCTCACTACGTTTTGAGCTCTTACCTGTCGCGGGTACTTGGGCCTCCCACACAAGTGAGGCACCATTTTTATCGGGAGACCTGGTGAAACACTGTGTGGTGGGAAATTTGTTTGAGCTCTGTGATGTCACAACTTTCCCACATAAAAATGTGTGAAAAAGTGATTTTTTTCAGCTAAAATTGAGGTTTGCAGGGGATTCTGGGTAAGGAAACGTTGGGGGATCCACACAAGCTATACCTCCCTGGAAGCCCCCGGGTGTCTAGTTTTCAGAAATGTGTGGGTTTGGTAGGTTTCCCTAGATGGCCACCGAGCACGGGGCCAAAAACCCAGGTGACCTCTCTTGCAAAACCAGGTGGTTTTGAGATAGGCAATTTTGATGTCGCCTCACTACGTTTTGGGCACTTGCCTGTCGCGGGTACTTGGGCCTCCCACACAAGTGAGGCACCATTTTTAGCGGGAGACCTGGGGGAACGCTGGGTGGTGGTAAATTTTTGTGAGCCCAGTGATGCCACAACTTTCCCACACAAAAGTTTGAAAAAAGGGATTTTTTCAGCTAAAATTGAGGTTTGCAGGGGATTCTGGGTAAGGAAACGTTGGGGGATCCATGCAAGCCATACCTCCCTGGAAGCCCCCTGGTGTCTAGTTTTCAGAAATGTGTGGGTTTGGTAGGTTTCCCTAGATGGCCGCCGAGCACGGGGCCAAACCCCCCTTGCAAAACCAGGTGGTTTGGAGATAGGCAATTTTGATGTCGCCTCACTACGTTTTGGGCCCTTCCCTGTCGCTGGTACTTGGGCCTCCCACACAAGTGAGGCACCATATTTATCGGGATACTTGGAGAAATTCTGGGGGCTTGGAAATTTGTTGTTACTTTCCGCCGTGTGAAAATTTGTACACAATAATGCAAGGAATATGTCACAGTCACATTTTGAGGTTTGCAGGACATTGTGGGTAAGATAACTTGTTGGGATCCACAAGAGAGACATCACGATGCACTCCCCTGGGTGTTTAGTTTAAGACAAAAACTACAGTTGTTAGGTTATTCTTAAATGAAATGTGCAGCTTGGCAGAGAGACAAAGATTACTGCACAGCCATCTATTGCTCGAGCACACACACATACTGGTTGGATTTGGCACGAGGGCGAGTGATGGTTCAGTATATAAAATTGTATTAACAAGAGATTACACAAAAATAAAATACACTGTCAATATTTGAATGGACAAAAAACTGAACCAGGGACTCGCAGCTCGTGAGCTGTAAAGCCACTTCAAGACACCAACCGCTTTATAGGCCATTCACACACCTTTCATACATGATACACACAAGACCATTTACACCACCAGGCACAAAACCAACACATTACAACATTCACAAAAACGGGCAAGGTACACCCTGCGTGACAAAAACAGAAAAGACACATTTTTATGCACAACCACCAATTCCTCAAGCACACATACATACTGGTTGGATTTGGCACAAGGGTGAGTGATGGTTCAGTATATACAGTTGTATTAACCAGAGATTTCACAAAAATGAAATGCACTGTTAATTGAAAGGATGAGAAACTGAACCATTGACTCACAGCTCGTGAGCTGTAAAGCCACGACAAGGCACCAACCTCCTTACAGGCCATTCATACACCTTTCATACGTGTGACACATACAAAACCATTCACAATGCCAGCCGTGGGCCTAGCGCATTACAACACTCACACCAGCAGACAACGCCATTCAAGGGCCCATCACTTTCACACGCCCACATTCCTGACGCATCAACCACACCAGCTCATGGATCACGTTGAGTGGTGTTTGGCTAGCAGTGTGTGTAGTGACCAGCAGCTAGTCACTACTTACCCACCGCCAGCCAAGTGCCAGTCCACGCAAACCACACTGCCAGCCAAGCACCAGTCCATGCACACCGCTAGCCAAGCGCCAGTCCACGCACACCACACCATCAGCCATGCTCCAGTCCACGCACACCACCAGTCAAGCGCCAGTCCACGCACACCACACCGCCAGCCAAGCGCAAGTCCACACACACAGCCAGCCAAGCGCCAGTCCACGCACACCACCAGCCAAGCACCAGTACAAACACACCGCAAGCCAAGTGCTAGTACAAACACACCACCAGCCAAGCACCAGTCCACGCACACCACCAGCCAAGCGCCAGTCCATGCACACCACACTGTCAGCCATGTGCCAGTCCATGCACACCACCAGCTAAGCGCCAGTCCACGCACACCACACTGCCAGCCAAGCGCCAGTCCACACACACCACCAGCCTAGCGCCAGTCCACGCACACCACCAGCCAGGCACCAGTACAAACACACCGCCAGCCAAGCACCAGTCCACGCACACCACCAGCCAAGCACCAGTCAGTGCACACCGCCAGCCAAGCTCCAGTCCATGCACACCACCAGCTAAGTGCCACTCCACGCACACCGCCATCACATTTAGGATTTTTTTTTATATAAATAAGAAAACACAAACAAATTACAAATAGATACAAATCTACTAACCCAAAAACTGAAACTAAATACACTACACAAATGCCAACCTTGAAACTGAACAAAAAATATTAAACAATAGAGACCAGGCAGTTCACTTTACCACTCATGGATGCTCCCAAAAATTATTTTGCGTGTGGTACATTCTAAAACAAGCAGGCACACACAGCCCAGGGTAAGAAGGACACTCTGGACAGTACATACGAGTCTCCTTCCGCATACCTCTTCGCCAACAGACTCTACATCTCCTACTGGGAATGTCTTTTGAGGGTGTGGGAGGAATGTGATCAGGAAAGTGGCGATCTTTCAATCTAGCAACATCCTCCACCACTCCAACTCTAGGAACACTTGCCGGTTCCACTAAAACAAGGCTGCCTATTACAGACTCCTGAAACTTTCTTTGACTCAGGACAAGATTCCTGGAACACAACAAAAGCATTAAAGGTTGCCAAGTGGAAAAGATGGATAGCCAACTTCCTGTACCAAATGTAAGCCTTACGAAGAGCAGCGTAAGGTTCAAACCTCTGATCTACTCTGTCAACACCACCCATGTGCCTATTATAGTCTAAAATGCATACAGGTTTGCGCGATTCAGCAACCTGACCCCAAACAGTCACAGGTGCAGTGCTTTCATCATGGATAGTAGTCAGCATTTAGACATCTCTCCTGTCTGAAAACTTCACAGCCAGAAGCTCCTCGCAACGCACTGAACTGTCCCCGCACAAGGTTTTGACAAACAAGTTCTTTTGGGAAACCTTTACAGTTAGAGCAGATTGTGCCACAAGCAACAGTGTCCACTTTGGCCAATTCCCTGAACAACTACACACCAGTGTAGAGGTTATCTACATATAAATGGTGGCCTTTGTTAAAACATCCTCTACCAAGTTCCCACACAATTTTCTCAGTCACTCCAAAAGTGGATGGACAACCAGGGGGGTTAATACTGGATTCCTTACCGGTGTACACCCTGAAATTAGAGACATATCCAGTCCTACTGTCACACAGCATATACAGCTTAATTCCATAGCGTACCATCTTACTAGGAATGTATTGCCTAAAAACCAAGTGGCACTTGAACAACACCAAAGACTCATCAACTGCAATTTCTTTCCCTGGAGCATAGATCTCAGAAAATCGATCAACAAAGTGATCAATGACAGGCCGAATCTTAAAAAGACGGTCACAATCAGGGAGATCTCGTGGCAAAGCTAAATCATTATCGACAAAATGCAACATCAGAAGCAAATACCTATCACAACTCATGACTGCCTAAAATATAGCAGTTGTCATCAAGGGACTAGTAGACCAATATGAAGACATTGATGGCTTCCTTAGCAAGCCCATCAAAAAAGTTAAACCCAAGAACTTCTTCATCTCTTTTAGATTTGTAAGAGTCCACCGGGTAGCTCTAGAGCGGGGCTTAAGGCTGGCACTGTTGTCCCTCAAAAACTGTCCGGCATAGAAATTAGTCTGCTCAACAATCTCTGCCAAAAACACATCGTCCATAAACAACTGAAAAAAATGTATTGGCAAAAAGTTTCAGTATTCACTCTACACCCTGGAACACCAGTAAAGTCTGGCAATGCCGGCTGCACCATGCCTGGGGCAACCCAGAGGTCAGCACTTTCAACGGGAAGCCTTGCAGCCCCAGGCTGCAGCCCAGATGCCTCTTGCCGCACTATACCAACGGGAAGCCTTGCAGCCCCAGGCTGCAGCCCAGATGCCTCTTGCTGCACTATCGGCACATCAATGTCCTCTTCTAACACAGGCACTTCATCCGCACTAAGAGTAGCTTCATCCGCACTGAGAGTAGCTTCATCATCGGATGTTGCCATGTGGAGAGAAAACTCACTGCCTGAATCTTCCACTCCCACCTCTGCCTCAGAATCTGGGTCAGTCTCTGAACCATGGTCAGAGGAAGAATCAAAAAGCATACCAACAACCTGCTGAGCAGTAAGCCTGTGGCTAGCCGTTATCCTTACTAAGAAAGGAGACTGCACAAACAAGTCAACAACCAACACTGTGCAAAATAAGTAAGTCAAAAAATGTGTGCCTTTATCACAAAGATCTATATACTCAAAAACGATACGATTCACTTACAAGAGACAGCTACACTCACCAGCACCTACTCTGCAAAGACACAGCAAAAATCAACGATATCCCACTAGAAAAAAAAAGAAAAAAAAGACTCAAAAGACAACAAAATACACATCAAGCACAAAGGAAAAATGTTTTAGACACTTAAAAAACAGAAGCCAAACATACTGGTATTATTACACAATTTGCAAAAAACACATTCATGCAGAAAAATGAAACTCATTTACATTGTACAAAAAGTCTCTTACCAAACACATGCAACTACACAAACAGCAGAACCACCAGTGACGAAACCACAAAGAGCAAAAGCCTTGAACTAGAACAAAAAGGGAGAAATAAAGCATTACAATTACAATTCACAAGAAATAAAAACAATTCACATCACGCTATGTCACTACCCAAATGGGGGCAAAAAGGCCAAATAAACGGGCTGATCTTCCCCCGGGGGGGCAGAATACACATAAACAAATATATGTCCCCTGGAAGCAACCAATTAATTTATTTTTAAATCCCTAGCTCTAGTGGGCTTTTCTGTCCCCCCGGGGCAGAAACGCCAAAAAATATAGGTGATCTGTCCCGGGGGGGGGGGGGGCACAGAAAAGTCTTTAAAATTATTTAGTCCCATAAGGAAGTGACCCTTGCCCAAGGGGTCGTTTCCATTTAAAATATAAAACACTCCCTGGTGTCTAGTGGGGCTTTCTGCCCCCCCCCCCGGGGCAGAAAGTCCAATTAAACAAACCGATCTGTCCCCAGGGGGGGCAGAATGTAATTTAAAAAAATATAGGGCCCCTGGAAGCGACCCTTGCCCAAGGGGTCGCTTCCAATTTAAAAAAAAAGAATTCCCCGGCTCTAGTGGGCTTTTCTGCCCCCCCCCCCCCGGGGCCAGAAACACCCAAAAAAAATCAGGCAATCTGTCCCGGGGGGGGGGGGGGGGGGGCAGGATTTAATTTTTAAATAAATTTGACCCCTGGAAGCGACCATTAGCAAAAATAAATTAATTCCCTGGTGTCAGGTTCCGTCATAAGCACAGCCCAACCGATGCTCATGATGGAACCGCTCCGTCATGAGCATCGAAGGGGTTAATCCACCAATAAACACTACATACAGGCCACCCAGGAACAATAGAAACCATTACATTCTTGAGGCACTCTAAAGCCCCCAGTTGGCACTATATGGAGTTCACTCAGGATTACCAGAAGCCCAAAGTCTGAAGATACTGTTAAGCTCTTACAGAAAATACATTAAGGGGAGACTTTACAGCAAAAATTATTCATAGAAAGCATATTAATCCACTCTAAGAAAGTTCTTGTTTAGGACATGGATTCCTCACTAGCCAATGGTGGCATGCTTCATCAATAAGTCATCTCCTCTTTGGGAGCAGGCATCATACCTGTGTGAATGGGCTCAGTCGAAGGGAAAAGCATATATAAGGTACTCAAGAAAACAGCCATCCTTGATGTTTGGCTACACAGGGATGTCACTGCTGCCTTACCCTCTAGAGGCCTAAACCCCTTAAATTTTGTGGGAATTGCAGTGAGTAGTTTAAACCGTAAGTACTTCAATGTATGTATTATGTTTGTACCTGTCAGTTCCTGGGTTATAACCTGATTACAAGCAAAACTACATACAAACAACAGGGATCATAAGGGTTTAAGGAGGGCTTAGATCCGTTCTGACTTCAGAGTAAATGGCCGAAACATGTTGATCAAACAGTAAATATAGGGAATGATAAGTTTCCCAAACATCTTATTTGCATTGCTTTGTGTAAAAGGCCTGATTGGTTGAGCCTCAAGTAATTTTACTTCATTCTCATAATTAACTGGATCCCAACTACATTTTCCTGATATCCTAATTGCAGAGAGAAGATCTTTTTAAGAGCTATGATCATGTGTAGTGCATTCAAACAAGTATAATGCCTGGGTCAGAATGAAGAGGAACCCAGAGATAAAGTGTGCCACAGTCTGTGGTAGAGTGTTCCACTTCCTAGATAGGCACTGTCTTTGAGTAAATCAATAGCAAAACAGTGACACCAAAGTACTCCTGCTGCTTGTTCAAAGATGTGATTGAAAATGTCTCAAGTCTATAGCTGAAGATTCTAGAGAAAACTAAACCAATGGCAAAAGGAGGATGTCCCAAAGCCCTTTTAAGGAATTATAGAATAGGATATGTTTGTGGTACATGTGCCATTACACATCAAATGTAAACAACCATTGGCAAAGCTAATAGGTCTTGCCTATGATACTAAGCACAAACTTTTTTGGTTTTGCCGTTAATTATGGCAAGGAACATTATAAAATAGCTGTCCAAAATATTTTTTCAACAAATATATAACAAAAACTTTCCAACATGTGCTATCTGTGCAGTGGACAGATTCAGAACGGGTGCTGGGGTAACCACATTTTTTAATAAAAAAGGCTGTTTGAGCATCAACACTGATGAGCAGGGGCGTGAAAGGAGAGAAGGGGGTAGAAAATAGTCCCCCATGGACTCCAACCTGGCATCAACAGTGGAAGGATACAAATCTTCCATTGAAAACACTGTGACACCGAAATACTCCTTAGGTGCAACAAACTAAAATAGTGAGGAAAACCATTGAATCCGACAAGAGATACTGAGAAAGACAAGAAACTCATTGAATCATAAGCAGGAATGGAATCCAAAACAAATTACAAATATTTATTGAATGCAATAAGTCTGTTGCCAACGCACAAACAAAGCAGTTGGTGTACCAAGATTCTTATTTATTTTGAGTCTTGCAGAGCGCACGGCTACCTCCAACGGAGGTGTCCCGGCGCTAATTGCGGATACAAGGAGGTAAAGGCAGGATGCTGCATGTTACAAGTGCTAAGAAAGGCCAAAAAGCCAAGTTTTTAAAAATTTCCATCATACAGATTCTGAGTTGGCCTTCCTGATATGTTCGGGCATGGAATTCCACAGATAGGCAGTTCTCACGGTAAATGACCGACCACCTAACCTAGCCTTTGCAAAGCGGGGAGTGACAAGGGGTTCATGATAATTGGACCTCAGGACTCCCATCTGATGATATTCACGGAATCTCTTCCTCAAGTAATGAGGGCCAGTATCTCTAACTGCTCTATATGCGAGAGTCAGATCCTTAAATTCAATTCTCCTTTTTATTGGTAGCCAGTGCAGGGTACACAGGTGGGGGGAAATGTGGTGTCGTGGCGGGACATTTCTGATGAGCCTGGCGGCTGCATTCTGTATAGTTTGTAGCTTCCTGATCAGGTAGGCTGGCAGACCCAAGTACAAACTATTTGCATAGCCCAGCTTAGACATAATCAGTGCATGGACCACCGCTTTTCTACAGTCCATGGGTAGGAGATGAAGAAATCTACGTAAGGACTTCATTTTCCAAAAACACGACGAAGAGACATGGCTTATCTGGGCCTTACATGAAAGGGCTGGGTCAAACTTGAACCCCAGGTTCCTTGCAGAGGAGACAGGTTGAGGGGGAGGGTTACGCTCTGATGGCCACCATAGGTCAGATAGTGGAGGGGATGGCTGATTGAAGAACAGAACCTCCGTTTTATCAGTGTTCAATCTCAGACAGTTGTCAGTCATCCAAGCTGAAATATCAATCAGACACTGTTTGAAGTTGGTAAATGCTGCCTCGGAGTAATCCCTAAAGGAGAACACAACTGGGCATCATCAGCGTATGAGACAACACTTACTCCGTGCTGTTCTAGTGGGGCAAGATGGGCAAAGTAGACATTAAAAAGAGTCGGGCTTAAGGCTGAGCCCTGGGGGACTCCACAAACTATCGGGTGAGGGGATGAGATGTGGCGATGCAACAGTATTTTCTGTGACTGGTCTTCTAGAAAAGAGCTGAACCAGGATAAGGTGGTCTCCATCTCATCAGATCTAAAAGGCAGACCTAGACATTTAATTTAGGGGGTACCACCTGAGAAAGCTTCCTGGTAATGAAAAATTGAAGTTTTTTTACAACATTTTTTCTTGACTTAGAAGGAAGAATATGAACTTTACTCCTCATGGCCCCCAAATGCTTATGTCCTCTTGTCCTGGTCTCTGCATTTGAGAGGAATCAGAGAATAGCTTATGCTTTACTTTGTTCTTTCACAGGTCCTCAAGATAAAATGACTTCTGACAATATTTAGAAATTCCCATGTAGCTGTTTGGGTAAAATCACGTCACACATTCAATTCACTTTAAAAAGTTAAAAAGTACTTTATTGGATGATTTTGAATTAGAATTGTAATTGTGAATAATGTATTTCAGCAGTGATATATGTTATCTTAATAAATTACATAAAAAACATGCCACAAAAAAAACAGAACATGCAAGAAGAATTTCTATTGTGCTCCCTTCCACGATCAAGCTTATCAGTGTACAATGGTGTATTTTATAAGTTTGATCTTGACAATAGTAATTAAATGCAAATTCTTAGAAATTTCATGTGAAATAATTTTGTGTATGACATCATATTTATGTGTAGCATAACATATTAATAAATTCGAAGCATATGTTAAAAGACACACCTTGCTGATCGGTTCTGATGTGTGGTGCCTTAATAACCTACACATCATTTGTTTTCTTTTTTTTTATATTTATATAGTGTGAAATTGACTTAAAGGTATCAGAGCACCTTACATGAGCACCAGTTGCATTACGGATGGACACATTCATTTTGTTAGGCACGGGGAGATTATGTGATTTGCCCAGAATCATAGGATGTTGAGCGTCCCTGCCTTGACTCGTTCCCCCAGCTTTGAGGTCAACCACTCTAGCCATTAGGCCACATCCTCTAAATAAATGTGATTAATAGTGGTCAGTTAATTTTGAATTTGAATTTTAGAAGGCAATGGCTCAAAAGTCTGAGAGCGAAGATTTTTAAAGAAAAATATCGACCATTAATATAAGTGCATGGTTGCTAACATTTTTGATCACGCAGAGTTCTGATATTGTTGGTTTGGAACAGAGCCATTTATTCCATCGGTATTTCCCCAGTGGGCTGGAGCAAAAATAGACCAGTTCTGAAAGTCCAATGCTGTTGCCTCTGTCCCTTTTGCCAGCTCCCCGAGGTTAATTGCAGCAGTCACAGCAGGCGCTTCAGGAGAAAGATAGGGTGGAATAAACTCGCAGAGGGAGATGAGAGAGAAGCAGAAAGACAGACAATGGATGGATGGAAATGGAGAGAGACAGTGCAAAAGGGAGAAAGGGAGCTGAGCTGTTTTGAGCATTTTTGTCAGGGCTCCTATTAGCTCCTGGTTCGGCCCTGTTTTGAAAAGAATGTACTGTGCGAACACCACCATTTCCCTTTTGTTGCTTGAAGAGATTTACAATACCTGTTGTTAGACCTGCCACCCTTGATGATAGTGCTCCAAAGTTTTGCCTTCACCCCTCCTGTTTGCTGAATTAGTTTTTATTGGCCTTAAGACTCTGTGCACTTTATCACTGCTTACTAGTGTGAAATAGCTTGTGCTCACTCCCTGAAACATGGTAAAATTGGTTTACATCTGATTGGCATATTTAATTTACTATTAAGTCCCCAGTAAAGTGGTATCCATTTACCCAGGGCTGGTAAGTTAAATGCTGCTAGTGTGCCTGCTGCACTGTTGTGTCACCCACTTAAGTAGCCCCTTAAATCCATGTCCCAGGCCTGCCATTGCAGCCTATGTGAAGCTTTTAAGTGCCAATTCCACCTGGTAAATTAAACCATTTTCCAGACCTAAAATATCCTTTTTAATACATAGAGGTCACCCCTAAGGTAGGACATGCACAGCCCATAAGGCAGAGTACAGTGTATTTAAAAAGCCAGGCATGTGCTAGTAGTGAAAAACTCTCAAATGTGTTTTTCACTACTGTGAATCCCATCTCTCACACTGGGTAACCTTTTACACTCAGTAAGTGATACCTTTTGTTTGGAACCAGGTAGGAATGCCACATTTTGTGTCTGAGGAATTGCAAAGTAACATCCTCCTTAATGGTGAAGTTAGATTGTAAGTCACAATTTAAAATGCCACTTTTAGAAGGTTGGCATTTTCTTTATCCATGTTGTGTCTACAGCCTGTTCCGGTGCCACATGACAAGCTGTAGTTGGCAGTTGGCCTTTGTGTATTTCCCCCAGACAGTATTGAAAAAGGGGGACTGAGTGTTGGCAGGATCAGCCATCCTGACTTTATGGGAAGGGCAGAGCTGTCATCTACCATACTTGCACTTCAAAGGAGCTGCATAGGCACACACACAAGGAACTTCAGATTAGCCTTTGTGACAGCAGATATCCTGGGGCCCAGGCAGGGAGGCAGAAATTCCAGTCACTTTTGTAGGGTGAAGCCTCCAGAAGTTTCTCCCACTTGTATCAAGTATAAATTCTGGACCCTCAGGCCAACTCTTCAGTACACACCTAGACCTAAGTACACTACAGAAGGACTGCCTTGCTGCCAGAAGACTGCCTGGCTGCTTGATTCCTGTCCTTTTGCCTGAGAAGGAAGACTAGACCTGCAGCCCTCACCCCAGGCCACCTGAGTGACACCAAAGTCTAGTTAGATGGTCACCCGTTAGTTCTGACTTACCGGATTACAACAAGCTCCAAATGCCTCCCTGAAATTGCCCAGCTGCCATTCTGCACTGGACCTGCAATTGAACCTGCCTGAGCCCTGTGGGCTCTGCTTGAGAGAGTTCCTGATCTCCAAGAGTTACCTCCCAGGTCCTGGACCCTTGCTGTGGCAACAGTTAAGATCCTCCAGAAAGAAAGGGAGAAATACTGACGTTTTGGACTCTTCGCAACTGCAAACAGGCCAGTTTGTGCCAAGATCTCACAGTTGTACCGATGATCAACGCAAAGCTCCAGTGAAACCGACTCTTCATGCTACAGTGACTGCGGGCAATGACTGCCAACACAAGATCTGCACTTTGTGTTACAGGGATGACTGTCTGTTACACCCAGCCTGTTCTATGTGCTACAGCAAGGACAATCCAGAACACTCTTCTTGCACCTTGAACTAGACACTTTGCTCCAGACTTTAAGAAGGTAACTTTTTCAATGGAAATAACCCAGTCCCTGTATCAAATCCACGCTCCATGGTCGTTGCCCTAAAATTGTGACTTTCACCCTGTCTCGCATGACCAGATAATTGTGAGTGGAACTTTGTGCTTTTAGGTGCTATATTTACCTTAAATGTTTGAAATTTCATAACTCTGGTCCTACTGATTAGATTTTTGTTGTTTTGGTGTAAAATAATTTTTTCGATTTCACTCTATTTTTCTAAACCAGTGTGAATTTGTTCTTGTGCTGTGTTTTAGCACAGGTTAATTTAGTGACTTTTTGTGTTTCATCCTGACAAGTATTGTGGCTGCTGCTTCAGCAGGGTTTCAAACCTCCATTTATGAGCATAAAGCCATGCTAAATAGTCATAAAGCTTGAATTTACAATTGTTATTTTAATTACAACAATATTTCGTGAAATTCATGTACAATCAAATGTTCTCCCAGGTCCAGGTAGTGAATATTCCAGAGCAGAAGCCCTGCATAAGTGTGTGAACATCAACAAACTTAAGAGTTTGTGGGTATTCACAAGTCTTTGGCAGTCAAAGATTTTTCTTATCAATGGCAGAATTTATTTTCCAGGATCAACTGAGAGAGAACACATCCAACAATAGTGGGGATTTAAGCCAGAGGATTTTTCTAGGAATATTTATTTTGTCTCTGTGGATCAGCTTAAAAAGTCAGCAAGTTGAAATGCACATGGACAACACATTTACAGATGAAAAGAAATAATTTTTTAATATTTCCATTTGTGAAAATGCATTTGCCTCGCAGTAATTAGGAATTCACAAAAGGTTCTGTACTTCTAGAAAACTGTGACAGATGGCATTATTATGGAATTCCTAAAAATTAACAACTTCACTCCAAACATAAATGGAAGCCTATTTATTTATTAATTATGTGCAGCGCATAGCAGAACATATTTATTTTCTCAGGGCACAAAGGTGAGAAGGGAGGAGGAGGTGAGCTAGGACAAGAGCAAGCATACACCAATTACTGAAAAACATGATAAGGCGGATTTCAAACTGACGCAAAATCTATTCTGGTATTTACAAAGTAACACAAATGTTAATTTGAGTTGCTTTGAAAAAAAGAAGTAAAGCAATGTAGTGCTAAGTGCTGCCCTTCATTCCTTTGTGCCAGGGAGGTGTTCCATGGGTGGTGCATGAAAGTTCCATTGCATCCACCCATGAATTTTGACACACCCATATTCACAAACAGTTGTAGATGTGGGCGTGTATAGCTTGTGGAGGGCATAACCAGGAGAAATGTCATTATTTCTCCTTGTTATTTCCACTTTGCATGTGTACTGCATTCTCCAGCACACATTCAAAGAGGAAAACGCCTCCAAGGATATTTTTGTACAGAGTGCAGGAAGGTACACCATCCTGTACAAAAACTATCCCGACCACCACGCAGGCACCCCTGCACTATGTCACAAGGGTGCCCGCAGCAGCCCAAAGCGCGTCAGCTCAGGGAGAGAGCAGAACTGTGCCATTACTATAACAATATGGCACAGTTCAGCTATATTCTTTTCACACTAAAATTCATGGGATGTTTGTAAATCCTGGTCCATGTACATAAAAAACCATTAGACATCTGGAAAGAGATTATTTAAAAAGATTTTTACACAGAAGTTTTGGCGCTCTTTAACGCAGTCATTTTTTCAGTAAGTTGGCAGATAGATCCACAGAAGTAAATTTTGGAATTATTAAAAGCTTCCTCCCTATTTTTTATACTGCATATCTGGCATCTCATTAGAGTTCAGCTGTTGATTCATAAAGTGTGTTCAGTAAGTGGTGTAGCCCGTATGTAATGGGCCTTAGTGCACGGAAGGAAATTGGCCCCCTGGCCACTGTTTCAACTGCAAAATATGGCAATAACCTGGGTTCAGTGGGCCCCTCAGGCCTCTGGGTCCAGTGCTACTGCACCTGCGGCATCCATGAAAGTTATGTCCCAGTGTTCAATGCAGCAATCAGAGGCGATGGCTGTTCCTAACATTACATACTATGGGCCTGATTATGAGTGGATCAATTCCGACCCGTGCTGAGGTCAACAGATCTAATCATTATCATTAAATACCTCAAGCTTCATTGAATTTCAGCAGGTCAAACCTGCTGAAATATAACAGGTGAAATGTGTCCATATGTTGGCGCGTTAACCACCAAAATCCACATGTTATTCCCCACAAGCTTGTAATAGGAGCTATTTACCTTGTACAATAAATAATGTACCCCGTGGTATCCTTATTTATCAGGCGCGCTCAATAGCACCTACACTCGTAATCAGAGCCTAAGAAGGGTCAGTCAGATGATACCCTGCTCTTGCATTCGATCCAAAGCCACGATTGCTCCTTGCAGAACCCATCCCTCTCTTCTGTATTTCGTACTAGGAGCTGAAGAGTATGCCTGCAAAGTTAATAGCCCCCTAGCATCCAAGACACAGCTCACTGAGAGGCCTGACAACAAGTCAGTGTTCTTGCACTGTCATTGCCTCAAGGGCTTCCTTCCAGAAATGTGCTGACTTCAAATAAAATCGATCAATGTCCTCCAACAAAGGATGAGATCAAGTATAGATGCCACTTCAATTTACTCAAGAACATTCAGTTGAAGGTTATACATTGCTTTATTAGATTAATGGACTATTCCTGGAGGGGGAGACATGTTTTCCAACAAGTCATGACTTTTGGAATGCAACATTACACTTTTGAAAATCAAATTCTCTGCGGTTTGCCAGAGCACACTGGGGAATCATGTGATGGTATTTTTCTTGCAGAGCTATTTATAGTGATTTCAGTTGCAATTTATTTTTCAGAGGTGGGTGGATTGTGTTTGGAAACTGACATGCTGACATTGTATGGTTAGAACTAGAGCTTTAAAGTTGTAGAGAATGAGCCGCTGCACCAGCCAATAAAGTTGGCTTGCAAAGGACTGACATAAGTTAACATATACTGCTGCATAAAAACATGCATGTATTGTTTTATGGGAATACACCCTGCCTTTCTTCAACAGTGAACAAATCATCAGTCTCTCCTCCTAGTAACTCTCGTCTGTGTTTCTGCTACAAGAACTCTTTGCACTCCATCACCAAGTGCTGCTGCACCTCTCATAATGTGTACAAGACACCTGCAGAGCAAAAATGGATCAACTCGCTGATTGCATGCTTAAAGTCAATCTGACAATCAAGGGTCTGATTGCAAGGGCTCAGGAAGGCAAAACACCCTTTTAGGTTTGAGCTAGCAATCAATGGACACATTGAAAAAATAGGAAGTGTAAAACAATGCAATAAAAAGTGATAATTGCACATATTTATGTTAAAAATCATTTGCTAATACCAGCCACATTTAACATAGGGCCAGATGTACTAAGCATTTTTACAATTACAAGCGCTCTGAATTGTCTAAGGATAAAAATGCTTGTTCACTCTACTAATCCCATTATAGGAGTAAAACGTTTTTGTGAACTCTAAAATGGTAATGCCAATGAATACCAATTTGTTTCTGGAAGAGGTATATTTTAGACCTCCCTTCCAAATCCTGAATCGTGATGCTCTGTGTATGTTTTCCAGCCAAAATCCAGTCACATAACATCGAACAATTACTGTGACCCCAAGGGAGGTGGTAGCCCATTCGCAAAAGGGAAAGTGTCCCCTTAGTACCCCTTCCCCTTTGTGAATTAAACAAAAGTTTGTTAAAGAGTAGGCATTGGTGAAGGGGACCACTGCCAACTAATAAACTTAATTTAATGAAAAAACATTTCTTTAAAAATGCAGTACCATTTCCATTACGCAAAATGGGATCCATAAAGATATGTTTGCTTTATTTAAAAGCAATCACAGACATGGTGGTCTGCTGACTCCAGCAGGCCACCATTCCTGGCATGGCCTCTAACTGTAGTAGGTCACAATTTGAAAAATGCCTCATAAATATTCATGAGGGTAGATGGTATTGCGGCCCACTTTGAGTAAGATTTTTTAAAATGGGCCTGTTAGTACATAGATGGGTTCTTAAAAATCTTTACTGGTCACAAAAGTACTGGTCACAATTGTAGACATGCCAAGAGTTCTCTCAGATTAGCTGTCTTAGGCAGTGATAGGACCTAATAGTCAAAGCTAGATATACTTATAAAGCCTCTATCAATTCCGCAAAAAAGAATTGGGATGATAAAGTCTGGAATGACATGTTTTCTGCTGTCAAAACAAATGGCACAAGTCTCTTTTGGCACACAGTGGCCCAATCCAGAACAGCTAAAGCAAAATGTTATCATCATTATATTTCTGCTGATAAATGGGTGTTTTTCTGATCTCAATGAGCCGAAAGCACAATGATCAGACGACCACCTTAGAGAAATCCCATCCGAATGCTATAGAAGCTGTCAATCCAGATGTTGTTTTTAGCCTTGAGGACACAGCCAGAGGTATTGCCTCGTTAAAATCTGACAAGGCGCCGGGACTGGATAAAATTCCCTAAAGTCTTATATAAATCAGAGCCCCAGATTTACTTAAATTTACTTTCTAATGCAATAGCACAACGGGGTGAGATACCAGACTCCTGGAGAGGAGCAGAGATTATTACAATATACAAAAAAGGCGATGCATGTGCCCCCCTCAAACTATCGACCAATCAGTCTAATCAACAATGCACAAAAGATCTTTGCTAAACAAGCTCTTGAGAAATTGTTAAACTGGGTGGATTCTAATAATGTCTTGTCTGCCCTTCAAGCTGGATTTCAATCAAAGATAAGCACCTCTGACCACATTTTTAGATTTGCCACACTTTATTAGAAATATGCTTTACTGTGGCATCAAAAGCGTTGTGTGGCGTTTATAGACCTCAGAGCCACTTTCGATCTTATTCCACATACCAATCTGTGACAGGTTTTAAACACTATGGTGGCTCCTGGGAATTTAATCCACCTTATGTCTCAACTATATAGTAACAACTTTCGCCAGGTTCGCTGTGGACATATGGGAGAATTAACTAAATGCATTCCTATTCAGTGTTGCGTGCTTCAAGGGTGCGTTCTTGCACCCAAGCCCTTCTCCCTTTATATGAATGATGTACTAGACATCCTAATGAACTACAGAAATGACTCCCTGCTCAGAGTAACAATAAGGTTCCGATTCTTTTATTTGCAGATGAATACCTCCTTATCTCGGAGACACCTATGGGGCTCCAGCTCCTGGTTGACAAATGTTCATGTTTTTGTGCCTCAAGGGGCTTGGATCTAAATATCAACAAGACTAAATACACGGTATTCGGGAAGTGAGTAGTTAAAAACTCAAATATTCAAGTAGATGGAGAAGCTCTACTGAGGGTGCAGAGATTCGACTACTTGGGGGTAAAAGTAATGGAGAATTTTAACTGGAAAGGTCAACTAAGCAAAAGCTCACTATTAATTGAGCAGAGATCAAATACTATCATTAGATTGTACAGGCAAACGAGCTCACGTGCAGTCTCACTGGCCCTTGAAGTCTATTGTGCTAAGGCATAAGGTGCCTCTCTTTATGGTGCTGAGATCTGGGGTTGTTCTGATGTTTCCACACTTTCCATCAGAGAAAATAAATTTGCGAGACAGTTGGTCTCTGTTCCAATTAGTTCACTGTTAACTCCTTTATACTTTGCCCGGGGACTTAATAGAATTGCAGATCTGGCTGCACTCAGACCGCTCGTCTATTGGGTCTGCTTATGGATTACACCTGACTTAAGTGTGTTTAGAGATTCCCTTGCAGATTTACTGAATGTAGGAGGTGCCAAGTCAGTTCCTTGGGTTGAGTTTGTTTCAGACTGGTTGAGCAGTTTGGGATTGCAAATGCTATGGGCTGATCCAATAAACATACGTAAAGGTGACTTTAAAGTCTTGAAATGCTGCTATTGGTCTTATATCCAGGAGGGTTATATTAACAATCAGTCAAATGGTTCACTCACAACTCCATTTTTAGATATTAAACCATTCTCTCATTTTGAGCAATTTTTAGACTTTGTTTCTTCTCCCCTAGCAAAAAGTCTTAATATTTGTTTTTGATTCGCAATTTTCGCAAGAGTGCTTTGTCGCTATTTGAAAACTCAGCAAAAATATGTCCTCATTTTAGTTTTTTAGAGCACTAACCATAATTTTGATGCAAATAAGACCCTCTCATATATGCAATTTCTAAAGGAAATGCTCTAGGTATTACAGTTTTGATTACATCAAGATGACGTCAGGCGTTCCACACTTTTGTAATAAATATAGAATGTTAGCAATCTAGTTGTTCATTAGGATACTGTTGAGAGGGGAACAACCTTTACAACGCAACTGTTACAACGCACTACACTTACAACGCATTTTTTACAACGCATAATCCATTACAACGCACTACACTTACAATGCATGACACTACAACGCATTTTTAAAAAATACCTTTACAACGCATACCATTACAACGCCTACCATTACAACGCATAATATTACACTACACTATCCAACACTTACCCTACTGTTGCACCCCCTGGAGTTAGAATAGTAATTTTTACCCCTATACTATCCAACACTTACCCTACTGTTGCACCCCCTGGAGTTAGAATAGTAATTTTTACCCCTATACTATCCAACACTTACCCTACTGTTGCACCCCCTGGAGTTAGAATAGTAATTTTTACACCTATACTATCCAACACTTACCCTACTGTTGCACCCCCTGGAGTTAGAATAGTAATTTTTACCCCTATACTATCCAACACTTATCCTACTGTTGCACCCCCTGGAGTTAGAATAGTAATTTTTATCCCTATACTATCCAACACTTACCCTACTGTTGCACCCCCTGGAGTTAGAATAGTAATTTTTACCCCTATACTATCCAACACTTACCCTACTGTTGCACCCCCTGGAGTTAGAATAGTAATTTTTACCCCTATACTATCCAACACTTACCCTACTGTTGCACCCCCTGGAGTTAGAATGGTAATTTTTACCCCTATACTATCCAACACTTACCCTACTGTTGCACCCCCTGGAGTTAGAATAGTAATTTTTACCCCTATACTATCCAACACTTACCCTACTGTTGCACCCCCTGGAGTTAGAAAAGTAATTTTTACCCCTATACTATCTAATACTTACCTTAAATGCAATTAAATATTATGCGTTGTAATGGTATGCGTTGTAATGGTAGTTTTTAAAAATGCGTTGTAGTGTCATGCGTTGTAAGTGTAGTGCGTTGTAATGGATTATGCGTTGTAAAAAATGCGTTGTAAGTGCATGCGTTGTAAAAGTGTGCGTTGTAACGTCATACATCCCTGTTGAGAGGCAGAGGCCAGGGGCACGGACTCAGAAAATTGAAGGCAGGTAGGAAGGTGCAGAGGCAACAATTTGACCACACTGGGCAGGCAGGAAGGGCAGTGGCAGCACAACAGACTATGGAGGGCAGTGGAAAGGGGGGCAGGGGCAACAAACTAACAATACAGGACTGGCAAGAGAGGCTGTTGCAATATAATAGACCATTGTGGGCAGAAGGAAGAGGCAGTGGTAGTACAACCATACATGCCAACAGACCCATTTCAGCCAGGAAACGTCAAATGTTTTTAAGCTCAAATGGGCTTTATTTGATCTGTCTCCTGTCTCTTTTTCAATGTAACTCAAAGGGGAAAATCAATACCCCAGGTTTTTTTCAAAATCTCCCTCTTACCAAGTTCAAAATGTTTGCAAGTATGGTATATTGGATCATGGAAGGTAGGAGGAATTGGGGTAGGGACATGGACCAGGATAACAGAGGACAGGAAGGACATGGAGAGGTGCACCAAACTGACCCTACAGAGCAGCCATCAGGGTTTGCAGCAGCACAATACACCACACAGGGCATGCGGGACGGGAGTGCAGCACAACAATCCATAGAAAGCAATAGGGAGGGGACAGGACCATGCACATGGACAGCAGAGAACAGAGGGGAAAGAGGCAATAGTAGCTAGCTGACCATAATGGACAGACAGGAGAGAAAGCTGCAGTTTGAGATGTCATCAGTGATGTCATGAGTGATGTCACTGACCATGTCATGAGTGATGTAATATGTGACGTCATCAGCAGTGCATTGCGGGGGCGCGAGTTATAGTTAGCTGAACTAACTATAACAGGGGAATTTCTAGGGTTTTGTATGAGGGAAATGTCCAGCCCCTGAAACCTATGGTTTTTTTAGTGAATTTCTAAGGTTTTTTAAATGCCAATTCCTAACTATAACGCCCCTGAAACCTTTGGTTTTTTCAGTGAATTTCAAAGGTTTTTTAAATGCCAATTCCTAACTATAACGTGCATAAAACCTATGGTTTTTTCAGTGAATTTCAAAGGTTTTTTAAATGCTAATTCCTATCTATAACTTATCTCTAAAGATATCATGTTTAATGATTTTCATTGGATTTCTATATTTTTCAAATTCAGTGTGTCAATTTCATTAATTATGTTTTTTTGAAATTCTTTTTTATCACCATTTTTTAAATTAATTTTTTTAATTAATTCTTTTAAAAATTAAAAAATATTGGGGCATATCAACAAGCAGGCGATAAAAAATTATCGACGCTTTTGCAGCCGTTTTCGGACGAAAAACGGCGATAATTTTATCGCCTACTCAGCAAGGTCACGCTAACGCATGAAACCTTGCTTTAGCATCAGGATTCTTAACGCCCAGCTTTGCATCTCTAATGAGATGCAAAGTGGGTGTTCCTGACCTGGCTTGACAGGAGAAATGTCGCTAAGCGACATTTCTCCTATCAGCAAGCCTAACGCTATGAAGCATAGCGTCAGGAAAAGTAGCGATAACCCCTGTTATTGCTACTTTCCTTACGCCTGCTTCAGGACTGACTTAGCCATGATATCCTATGGAAGGTGGATATCATGGCTAAGTTTGTGAGTCCCTATCAATTAGCTAACGTGAGATTAGCGCTGGGTTTCCAGCGATAATCTCACGTTAGCCAATTAGCGCTAGGATTTTTATCGCTGTTGAGATAAGCGTTGCTAATAGCACGCTATCTCAGCGATAAAAATCGGCGCTAGCCGGCGATAATTATCCGAGCGCTAAGTGCGCTCAGGGATAATTATCGCCGGTTGTTGTTGATATGCCCCATTATTTGTTTTTATTGGGTTTTTCAAACATATTTTTTTTAAAATATTTTTTTAACTATATGTTCAAAACTTTATTTTATATATATTTTTTGCAATGTTTTTGGATCCGCGCACCCTATACGCACTGTTCTCGATCCCTATGCGTTAGCATCCGCGCATGGTATGCGTTGTGTACGTGTTTAGTGCGTGATTGCAATGCGACGGGTACACGACTCCCAGTCTATACGCGACACGCTCGATGTACGTAACGCGACGTTTACGCGCTTCCGCAATGCGTCATCTGCATCTATGACGCGGTAGGTGCGCGGACCCCGCGAAATATTTAACATTTTAAAAAACATATATATATCTATTTCATGTGAATATTAATTGAAGACAAACTCTAAACTAGTCTTAAAACTCATATATTTTTACATCTAATCCTATAATTTTTTTTAATTAAACTTCACGGATGCACGCTGGGTGTGTGCTACCTATGCGAAGGGTGTGCAGATCCCATGTGACCTGCAAAAAAAGAGATTTGATTGGTTCATTACACTTCCTCTTCTAACTATTGAAAGACCCCACCCAATTCAATCATTCTTCTTTGACCTTCTTTGGAGGAGCATCTCTTTGCAGAGAAGATTTTTTTAGACTAAGTTTACACTTACCTCTAACTTTTTTCAACTAAAAATGGCTTCAGAGCAGCAGGCATCACCTGCATCTTCTCATACATCTGAGGAGGAATTTTTGTAGGAGGCACCACGCAAAGAATGTTTTTCTTCAGTGATGTGGAATTTTTTTACTTTTCCCGAGGAGCAGAATAAGACCAATGCCACCTTGGTCACATGCAAGATTTGCAAAAGAGTGCTGTCGCGAGGGGATCCTAACAAGAAATACTCGTGCGGCACGGCTAGTATGATGATGCACCTAAGGACCCTTCATGCAAACAATCTTGCACAAGAAGAATGGCGATGGATGAGAGACACTCCTGCTCCTGCGCCTTCCACCTCATCGCAGTCGAGCACTTCAAGAGTGCATCCATCAGCCCAAAATTTGGACATCCGTCCTCAATTTCAATATTTTAAAGTGCTCTGCACTAAGTGCAATGCGACTTTGTGCTATGGTGAGCAGTTGATCGATCTGATCTGCCGCTGGCAAGAAAGTCACATTTGCTAGTTTTTATTTTTTTATTTTTATTGTTCCCTGAAGTTCATTGTTTGGTTCCTCCCGTTTTGTTTTTGGGGTTTTTTTTGCAGAAAAACCCCCAAAAATGTAAAATTGTTCAGAACATCCCCCAAAAACTATAAAGGAAGAAAGAAGAAAAAAAAAAGTTATTGTAAGAACTTACTTTCCTGGTTTAAAAAAAGAGCTAAATTTCTTTGTTAGTGTGTGAAAGTTTAGATGAATGTATGTGTAGTACGTAATTGACTGAATTAATGCATTAGTAGCGTATGGTGAATGTATAAGTGCAGAACTATGAGGAAGTGCTGCAGCATCACACAGTAACCTCTTTAACTGCAGTGTGCTGTACTACTTCCGAAGCACAGGGATGCAACATATGTACATAAATATGTTGCAAATCTATGCTTCTCTCTGCACGGCTGCTTAAACTGCAGGCATGTGGTGACACAGACACCCTTGCACCATAGTGCAAGGATATCTGTGTCATGTGCTGTTTGTTTTTGTGCAGGAAGACACACCTTCCTGCACAAAAACAATCAGTAAAGGCATTTTTCTCCTTCAATGTATGCTGAGAATTGTAGCATGCATTGAAGATATAAAAATGTGGAGAAATTAAAACAATTCTCCTTGTTGTGCTTTCCTACAACAATTTTAGAATGGTGCAGCCTTCACACACATATCGAGATTTATGATTTCTGACAAATCTAGACATGTGTCTTGTTCTATGAGTATTCAGTGCAATCATGCACAACAACACTTATAGAACACTCTTTCAACGCAAACTGGTGTGCATAATGAGGTTGTATTTACATGGAGTATAAAAAGTGCACAGAGTGCCTTTTCCTCTCTTTGTAAATGTGAAAGAGTGTCTTGCGCAATAACTATGTTACAAAAAGTGACATATTTCCAGTTTTAAAATTCCTTGAGAATGATAGAAGGTAAGCACAGAGTTTTGTCTGCAAAGATGTTCAAAGAAGAATGATTGAAATGATTGTGGTCCTTCAATAGCTACAATGGGAAATATTATGAACCCATCAAATCTCTTTTTTTTGCAGGTCACATGATATCTGATTATGGTCAGATTTCAAAACTACATAGGTATAAACAGAGTGTTTTTAGAAACGTGTTTCAACTTTGTAGCTTCTTGCAGACCTCCTCATTCTGCATATTGAGACTTAGTTAAACTTACCTTCACAGTAATAGCAATAAAAAATGGTATACATTTTTTTTAGATTTTCATTGCAATCTAAATTCATATAAATTGCTTATTTTTAAATTTGGATCTGTGAATGAAAAGGGAAAAAAAATGATACCATGTAATAATACATTTTTCACAACACAGCATAATTTCCACAAAATAATTTGTTTCCCTTTTTTGCTGTTCTCAGAATATATTGAATTTCACTAAAAATTGTGATTTCAATCGTACTCATCACTTAACAGTGGGCAAAAAAAAACAATCAGAAAGAGTGTTAAAAAAAACCCAACATGCTATTCTCAGCAAAATACCACAAGATACAAATCACAGATATTTAAAATGCTTACGGCTAACAAAATTTTTTAAGTTTCACTTACAAAAACTGTAAATGTTGTTGCTTTAAAATATTCACCGAATCTAAGGATGAATTTTTGGAGGAGACAGCACGCCCACAACGTTTTTCTTCAGTGCTGTGGAAATGTTTTACTTTTCCTGAGGGGCAAACAAAGATCAATGCCACCTTGGTCACGTGCAAGATTTGCAAAAGAGTTCTGTTGCGAGGGGATCCTAACAAGAAATACTCGTACGGCACGGCAAGTATGATGAAACACCTAAGGACCCTTCATCCAAACAATCTTGCACGAGAAGAGTGCAAACGTATGAGAAACACTCCTGTTCTGTATCTGTAAAAAAGAATCACAAATAGATGTATATTAATAACTTTCAAATGTATACTATTCCATTACTGTACAAACACATTTTATATAAAAACTGACTAAGAAACTATAGCCCTGAACCACAAGTGTGACAATGGTTAAAACACTACATGCATAGTGCATACTAGTTTGAAGCATTCATGCCCTAAAGCCTACCTCACTAAAGCACTACATGCTAACTGACTGAATGATTACAATACTATAAGGGGACACACTGGGTGAGTAACAGGGTGTTTGCTAGAAGTGTATGAATACTGACTGGGGAATTGAAGGTGTGAAAGACAACTGTGTAGGTGGTTAGAGACCTGCATGCATAGTGAATAGGCATTTGAAGCAGTCTATGTGCTAAGTCCTGGCTCACTGCATGAGTACTTGGGAACTGACGGAATGATTAGAGTACATCAAAGAGAGTGCCTGGGTGAATTTATAAGTGGTTGGCTTTTGACACAGTGAATGGATTAGTACTTGGTACTGAATGGGTCACTAGAGGAGTGCAAAGGGAGTGACAGGATGTTTGCTGGACTGTATAGATACTGACTAGGTAATTGAAGATGTGAAAGACAAGTGTATAGTATGTTAGAAGACTGCATGCATACTGCATAGACATTTGAAGCAGTCTATGTGGTAATGTATGGTTCACAACATGAGTACTTGGAAACTGACTAAACCATCAGACTACTGCTAGGACAGTGCCTGGGTAAAACTTTTAAATTTTCAGTTCTGGTACAGTGAAGAGAATAGTACATGGTACTGCACTTTAGTGTCAAACCCTGACTCATGTTATCGATGCATAAGCAAAGAATAGCTTCTAAAGCTACTAAAACTTGACAACATGACCGGTTTTAAAACAGTTATCTGTCAGCAAATACACGATGTTACCAAATGCTTCTATCACAATCCTTACCCAAATGTACACAGACTCACAGTGTGATTTTAGACAAGCAACACTATCCTAGGAGTTTACCAAAACTCATTCACTAATCTAGAAGAGATAAGGGTACTGCACACAATCTACATATTTAAGTACAGCACATTAGTATCAAAGCATGACTCATTTTATTAATGCATAAGCAAAGACTGGCTTCTAAAGCTACTAAAACTTGACAACAAGACAGGTTTGAAAACAATTATCTGTCAGCAAATACACGATGTTACCAAATGCTTCTCTCACAGTGGTTCCCAAATGCACACAGACTCACAGTGTGATTCTAGACAACAACCACTATACCTAGGAGTTTACCAAAACTCATTCACTACAGTAGAAGTGGTGAGGGAACTGCACACAATCTACATATTTCAGGACTGCACTTTTGTGTCAAAGCCTGACTCATTTAATCAAAGCATAAGCAAAAACTGCCTTCCAATGCTACTAAAACTTGACAACGACAGGTTTTAAAACAGTTATATGTCAGCAAATACACCATGTTACCAAATACTTCTCTCACAGTGGTTCCCAAATGCACACAGACTCACAGTGTGATTCTAGACAAGCAACGCTATCCCTAGCATCTTACAAAAACTCATTCACTACTGTGCAAGGGGTAAGGAGACTACACACAATCTACATATTAAAGTATGGCACATTAGTGTCAAAGCATGACTCATTTTATCAATGCATAAGAAAAGACTGGCTTCTAATGCTACTAAAACTTGACAACATGACAGGTTTTAAAACAGCTACCGGTCACCAAATACACAATGTTACCAAATGCTTATCTCACAGTGGTTCCCAAATGCACACATACTCACTGTGTGATTCTAGACAGACAACACTATCCCTTGCACTATACCAAAACACATTTCTTCATCTAGAAGGAGTACTACATATTAGTATAGAAACATAACTCATTTCACAAATTCATAAACAATGACTGGCTTCTAATTCTACCAACATATAAAAACAGCACAGTTATCTGTCTGCAAACACATGAAAAACACACATGCTTATCACAGAATGGTTTCTACATGCACACACACTGTCAATAAGATTGTAGAGAAAAAAAGTACTCCCTACACTTTAGCAGGAGAAATACATTAGTCTGATTAAAATCAAAATAGTCTACATACATCCCCTCACAATTAAATAACTCACCTTTCAAGTTGTTTTGTAGATTAAGAAGTATATCAGTCACACACCAGATTTTCTTTTACAGAATCTCTGCACTGTGCACCTCTCAGCAAAAACAAAGAATGGAAAAGTTTCCCTTTCATTTTCCACACATATACATGTAAACATCAAATCACAATCCTTCACACATAAATTCAAAAGCAAAAACACATTTCTATTGGTTAAACATTTCAACCCTTTACAAATGAAATACATTTCAACCCTTCCCCAAATCTGCCTTCTGCCTGTTACCATAGAAACAGGTCATGGAACACTGCACTGAGCACAAAGGTCAAAAGTTCAGCACACAATGTTGCTAAACAAGACAGCAAGTGTGCTTGACTTTTCAACATATCAGCTTATCATATATAATGTTCCTTACAATCATTTTTTGTCAGGTGGACCAACCCAAAAAAAAGGTTAAAAGGAGACCCACTGGTGCTCTCACCAGAGGGTCCTTTACAGTCATCCCCAGCATCAGCCAGTGGCTGACAGACGCACTGTGGAGGGAGTGTGGGCATCGAGGCCCGCACATATATGGTTAATTCATACAATGCACAGCTACCGCATCATGTGAAGTATGTATGGGAAACAGAGCTTGAACTTTAACAGAACTTGGCCATTTGAGGCATCTCACTTAACATCTGGAGCAGCCTTGTTGGGTTGTGTCTCCTGTGCACTTTACTTATCGATCTTATGACGATGACTATTCATTCTTATATTCCTTGTACGGCACATTCGCGGGGTTTTGGAGTTGCCTGGCTCCATAATAGCAGTGCCATTCTTACCGTATCAGTCAGGTACTTTTGGATAATTTACTGATTTTTTAGTTTATTTTCCCATGTTTATTTTAGTTGGATTTACTTTGCCAATATACCTACGGTGAAGGGGAGTCTCCACTAGCAGGCAGGAGTTGCAGGACTACAGTGTTTTATTATTCTTTGTTCCCCCTATTTTGCGAGTGCATTCTTGCTGCTGATGCCACGGCTCCTTAGAGGCAGGGCTTTAAATTTAGCATGCCGGCGTGACCGGGCTGTCATTTGGGGCTTTTCACTTAATGTCTGGAGCAGCCCTGTTGTGTTGGGTCTCCTGTTCAATTTACTCATTGAACTTGCAAAAGTGGCTCTATTCCTTCTTTTGTTCCTCAAATGGAGCATGCGCCAAATTTTGGAGTTGCCTTATTCCATGATAGCAACACCACACTTTTTTTTTTTATCAAATCTGTTTTTATTATTTTTAAAGAGTATACACTTTAGTAACTTACATCGCATACAGAAGTTCGTAAGCATGTATAAATTGCTAATCAATACCTGGGCCTTTGGCCACCTTAGTTCAACATGCATTCAAACTGTGCAGCAAATTACATGATGAATGCTCACTCAGGAGCTAGCTGTACTACCGTTGTCAATTCTGGTGCAGTCTCTAAGAATTGGCAGGAGAGACCCTGTGTCAACCTCTTAGCCGTGCATGCAGTCTTATGCCAACCAGTCAGCTCAAATCATGTAAACAGATGAATTACTTACGAATCAAAAAAGAAGGAAAAACCCATAACAATGGCAGCGTAAACTAGTTATACATGCTGAACTCCCCCCCCCTTCCACCTCTGTCTCCACCCCTCGCCCCCCTGGGACACTTGTTGCTCCACAGCCATAACCGCCCATATGTAGTTGCACTCGGACCAGTGTTGGGCCGGAAGAAGCAGGGCCACGCTATCCCGTCGGTGTAGCAGCCTGTGGCATACCGCCGCTCGCGCAGACATTGCCAGCTTCCCTCGTATGTCCCGTGTGGCCCTCCCCTTCCAGACGCCGGAACTCACAAAGCATCTGCTCCCAGCGGTCCGCCATAGGTTCCTTCCGCAACCCCAGGGTTTCCTCCCTTCGAATGGCCGTCCCTTCCGCCCTAGCCCATGCCTGAAATGAGGAGCTCCATGCCCGTGCGTGTAGCGGGTCGTGTGCCTTCCACCGCCTCGTAATGAGGCGCTTTGCTACTACGAGCCCCAGGTCCAGGAATCGGGACGTTACCCTGTCTTTAGGGGATCTTTTATAGTGGTGCAAAATGTGTTCAGGCCAGTCTAATCGTATGGTACGACCCACACTACCCTGAAACAACCCGCTGATTACGCTCCAATAGGTGCCCAACCCAGGACAGCTCCACAGCATGTGCAGGAACCCCGCCCCCAGCTCTTTACACCTCGGGCACAGTGTATCGTTGCGATGGAAATACCTATTAATAAACCCTGGCGTAAGGTAACCCTGTGGACAATGAATAACTGGATTTGGCGGAACCGCATGTTCCTGGGGATACGCACTGGACCTTTAAGTATCCTCTCCCACTCCTTATCTGTTAGCGGTCATCCCAGGTCCAGTTCCCATTTGCCTCGAAGCGGGTCGAAGCTGATCGCCGTGTGTTCCCTTAGTGATGCCGCAAACCAGCGAACCAGGTGCCTACCTCTCCCCATGACGTACAAGTATTGCATGGTTAGATGCTGGCTGGGCTCCGTGGTCATGTCTCCCCATTTGGCAGTCAATCTCGCCATCAGGAAGCGGTGCGCCAAGAACCCCCTGGACGGGAGCCCGTCCTCTGTCACTAGGGTCTCGTATGATATGAGCGCACCATCCCGATATAAATCCCCCAGCGTACGTACATCGGCTTCCCACCATTCCGCGAGCGCAAGAGCCGTAAGCACCCCTCCACCACTGGCGGAGCCCTCCAGAGGTATAGCTGGCGCATATGGGGCAGCAGCGCGGGTGAGATATAAGGCCCTCCGGAAGCACTTATATGCCACATCCAAAAGGAGCGGCATCGGCCGCATGACTGTGGCAAGAGGGTGAAAAAACCTGGTTATTCATTCTAGGGAGTAAGGCATCATTGTTGTGGCTGTATCCTCCCTGCCCCTATCAGCCAACCAGCGGGCAACCCATTGCAGCTGAGCGGCCAAATAGTAGTGTTCGAAGCAAGGAGCAGCCAGACCCCCCCGGTCTGTCGGCAGGAATAACTTCACGAGCGCCAACCTTTGTCTAGCCGTGCCCCAGACAAAGTCCCGCAACATCCTGTGGAGCCTGCCAAAAAAGGGGGGGCCGGGATATATGTCGGCAAATTAACAAAGTAGTACAGGAGGCGGGGGAGCATGACCATTTTGGCGAGCGCCACCCTGCCCGTGCTTGTCAGCAGAAGTGTACTCCAAAAGCTCACCTGCGACTGAAGCGCCGTGACCGCCCTTCCCAGGTTCCCGTCAAATAAGTCAGCCGGGAAGCGGTATATTTGTATCCCCAGGTATCGTAAGGTGCCTTCCTTCCACTGGACCGGCGTACCATCAAGGCAATATCCCGGGTCCTGAGTCCCTGCGCTGAAAGCGTAAAGGCAGGATTTACCTACATTCACCCGAAGTCCCGAGATAGTGTCAAAGGTCTGCAGCAGCTGGGTCAATCGCTCCGGCATGCGCCCCACATCCTTCACATAGACCAACAGGTCGTCAGCATAGAGCGACACTTGATGAACTGCGTCCCCCAGTGGTATACCATCTCCCAGGGTCGTCCGTATAGCCGCCACCAGGGGCTCCATCGCCAGGGCGAACAGCAACGGGGACAAAGGGCACCCCTGCCGGGTGCCCCGGCCCACCGACACCGCCTCCGAGACATATGATCCCAGCCGGAAACGGACTGTGGGACTCCTGTAGAGCAGGTCAACCATCTGGAGGAACCCCCCTTCCAACCCATACCGCAACAACACCACCGACAGATAACCCCATTCCAGGCAATCAAACGCCTTCTCCAGATCTAGAATAAGGCATCCCGCTCTGGGCCAATCGTGTACGGCCTCGGCTGCCACCCTGAAATACCTCCTAAGGTTTAATGACGTGGACCTCGCAGGGACAAACCCGTTCTGGTCTGCATGTACCAGGTGGGGACCACTGGCGCCAACCGTTCCGCCAGTACTTTTGCGAGGATTTTATAATCCACGTTAAGCATCGCCAGGGGTCTGTATGATCCCAAAGCCGTGTGGTCTCTGTCTGGTTTGGGCAGGGAGACCAGGAACGCCTCCCGCATGGAAGAGGGGAGCGACCCTTCCTCTAACGTTTTGTTGTAGAGCATATGAAGCAACGGCGCCAGTGACTCGCGGTATGCTTTATAGTACTCCGCAGGCAATCCGTATGGCCCCGGCGTTTTCCCGGATGCCAGTGATTGGATCGCCTCACCAATTTCCTCCATGGAGAGAGGCTCACTGAGTGCTGCATTATGCTCCTCTGAGGCCACGGGCAGTTGGATAGAGGCTAGAAACTCCCCCAGAAGATGCCGGGGACCAATCCCCTTGGCCGTGTACAATGTTTTATAGTGGTCAGTGAAGGCCCGGTGAATTTCGCGTTGCGTGTATGCCATCGCGCCATCCTCCCTTCGGATTGCACCTATCGGGGCTCGGCGGTCTTCCTGCCTTATCAACCAAGCCAGCAGACGGCCCACTCTATCCTCTCTGGCGTGCGTTCTGGCCATGTGCGCCGCATAATTATGACATCGGAGTCGCTCCAGAAGCTCCGCATGTTTACCTCGGAGGTCCTCTAATCTGTGTGAATGCCAGCCCCCTCCTTCCCGCTCCCTCTCATACTGCAAGAGCTCATCCTCTAAACGCGCCAGGGAGTCCAAAAGCGTCCTACGTATGTTCCACGTGGCCCCCAAGCAGTGCCCCCGGACGGCCACCTTGTGGGCGTCCCACTCCATTAATGCGCTGCTCGCCGTCCCCTCATTCATGTCAAAGTATACTAATATAGCCGTACCGAGGGAAGAGCGAAACTCCGAGTCCTCCAGTGCACTTGGTTGGAGTCGCCAAGTGGGCACCGGCGGCCGGTCCGCCTCCCAGCTGATCCGAAACCACAGGGGGTTATGGTCGGAGTGCGTCCGCCCCAAATATTCGGACTGCGCAATAAGCGGGAGCAACGATTGGGAACCCACTATCCTGTCCAACCGGACATGCAAATCATGCACTGCTGAATAATAGGAGTAGATCCTGTCCTTCGGGTGAAGTATGCGCCACAGGTCCTGCAGCACCCAGTGCGTGAGCCAGTCCCCGAGCGCCCGAGCATTGGACTCCGCTATTGTGGCACGGAGGGGGGGAAAAGATCTGTCTAACTGAACATCCAGCACCATATTGAAGACTCCTCCCAGCAGCCAGGGGAGCCCGGCATAGGGGTGCAGGAGCTGCGTCAGCCGTACTAAGAAGGACAACTGGTCCACATTAGGTGCGTATAACGATCCTAGCAACAACTCTTGGCCATTCAGCTTCCCCCGCACCAGCGTATACCTCCCTTCCCGGTCCACAACCACCTCCTCGCAATTGAAGGGGACGCCCGCCCGCACCCAGATCAGTGTGCCCCGCGCATGTGCCGAAAAGGTGGTGCCGTATATTTTCCCTCTCCAACGCCTACAGAGTCTGTCAAGCTCCGTCTGGGTCATATGTGTTTCCTGTGGGAGGGCAATCCCAACAGAATGCCGCTGCAGGTAGGAAAAGATGGAGTAACGTTTCGACGGCGTGTGCGTGCCCCGTATATTCCAGGTCACGATATTAGTGTGTGCCATCATAAAGCTGATTAGTCAGTCAAGACTTGGGTCGAAGTGTCCGCGCCGGGGGGGTGCGGGCTATGGTCCAAGGGGAGCATGTTAATGCGCTGCCATGCAAACAATATAACTACTGTGAACGGTATAACAAATAGGGCGTATCCCCAACAGGGCATCCGTCCAAACCTTAGAGACTCTAATCAGTGGTGAGTTATTTCAGTATAGTGCCTGATGGGGTTCGTGTGTTAACAACAACTTGTTGGTACTATTCCCCCTCCCATATATCCTCTGAATGTAGGAGGTGCAGTATTGTGTTGCAAATGAAACTGACGCACAGGCCCAGTGCGAGTCGCGGCGACAGGAGCCTACAAGTGTAGACGAGCGTGGCATCTAATGCCGTGTGCATCCCGCCCCCACGCAGCAGGTCGCCCCCGGCTCAACTAATACGCCCCCGCTAGGCCCCAAGAGCCCCCCAGCATGCAGTGCGAATCAATGACATGTGTGCTTACATATGTAAAAGGGCATACTGACATAATCTCACACAATCAGGTCAGCAGTCTGTGGGGTCACCGCTGGCAAATTCAAGTCTTCCGAGATCTCGGTGGATGGAGACGACGCCCCACTGGTGCCCGGAGCACTTAACGTGCTGACCTCCATGCGATCACTGTGTTGTGGTGTCCCAAGTGTCGCCACCGCCTAAAGCACCTCCCGCCGCTCCATTCTAATTCTCTCCGGGCTAGGCGCTACTGGCCCCGGCCGTGCAGACTGGCGTAATCCCCGGCGCTTGCGCCGTCTGGACCTTCTCTCTGGGCGGCTACCAGCATCTGAACCTCAGGGTCTCGTTCCTGTCCACTGCCCCGACTCTTCCAGCCAGTCCCACACGTCCGCCGGGGAGTCGAAAAAGCGGGTCCCCTCCTTTGCAACCACTCTTAGCCGGGCCGGGAACAGCAGGGAGTAAGGCAGCGCCAGCTCCCGAAGTTGACGCTTCACCGCTATATAGTTGCTCCTGCGCCGCTGCACGGCTGCGGTATAGTCCGGAAAAAACATAACTCGGCTGCTGCCCACAGTCAGGTCGCCTGATTTCCGAGTTTCGCTCAGGACCACATCGCCGCCAGGATTGGAAAAGAATATATATATATAGCCTTACGGAAGGAGGAGAATTTTGCCAGTTTTAAGAAAAACGTTAAAACTTGGCTTTTTAATAAATAATTGTGGTCCTTGACAGTTACTGCCTCTATGTTTTGACCTCTTAGCCCTGGCGCCGGGAAACCCTTTGTGGGTATCTGTGCGCATTACAAATGCAAAAAATAAATAAATAAATAAATAAATATATATATATATATATACATATACATATATATATTTATATATATATATTTTTTATATCTATATATATATTCACAGAAAAAAACATAGGTTTCAGGGGTGTTATAGTTAGCTGCCCATTTCACTCATACAAAACCATAGAAATTCCTCTGTTATAGTTAGTTCTGCTAACTATAACTCACGCGCCCGCAATGCACTGCTGATGATGTCACATAGTGCATCATTCATGACATGGTCAGTGACATCACTGATGACACCACTGATGACATCACTGATGACATCATCCACTGAATGTGGTTTAGTTTGAAATTTAAATATGTATTATATATATACCAATCTGTATTGAAGATTGAGTGGATATATAACTGTCTGGATGGAGGATTTAGTAGCTGTCTGACTGTCTTTTTAAGTGAGTAATTAAAAGTGTCTCACTTAATACATGGATTAGTAACTAAACTATGTGAATGTGTGCAGCACTGTCTCTGTTGTTGTATAACATGCTGCATCAGTTGGTCACTAACTACATGAGTGTGTATATTAGTTATTGATTAGTTGGGTGAGTATTTGTATGGGACACTGAGTTTGTGTGTGGTTGGATGGGGTGTGTGTAACTCTATGCATAGATGTGTGAATGGTTGATTGACTAGGTGTATGGATTTAAGAGTGCATGTGGAAACAGTTGTTTGGGTGACTGAGTGTATTTATTTGTGTGTTGGTGAGCGAATATATGTTTTAGTTGTACATCTTCAACAAAGTAAAAAAATAAAAGGCATTGTATGTGAGAGTTGGTGTATATAAATAAGTATGTGTAAGAGTCAGTGATTGTGAGAGTAACTATATGAATGAGTGTATAATTGTAATGGTGCTTTTTTAACATATTAACGATGAGTTACTATGTGTTTGAATAAATGAGGTGTTGTTGGATAATTGTGTAAGTGTGTAAATGTAAGTGCGATACATTTTTTTCATGAGTGAGTAGGATGACTGCATAACCGACTAAGATGACTGCTGATGTGTCAATGTCTATATATGTGTATATGTGCATTTGATAGTGTTCTATTAATTAATGACTGCATGTATAGATGATTCTGTTGTTGAATGGGTAGTTGTGTGTGTAGACTTAGGAATCAGTGAGTGGGTATGTAGTAACTGGTATTGGTGTGTCAATGGTTTCAAATATGGTACTCTGTATTTTATAGTGAGAGATGAAAGGTTATACTAGTGTATGATGAGGTGTATCAGATTGTCAAGTGGATTATGTCATCAGTGATGTCATTTGAGATGTCATCAGTGATGTCATCAGTGATGTCACTGACCATGTCATGAATGATGCAATCTGTGACATCATCAGCAGTGCATTGCGGGCGCGTGAGTTATAGTTAGCAGAGCTAACTATAACGGAGGAATTTCTATGGTTTTGTATGTGTGAAATGGGCAGCTAACTATAACACCCCTGAAACCTATGGTTTTTTCTGTGAATGTCTAAGGTTTTTTAAATGCTAATTTCTAACTATAACGTCTCTGAAACCTATGTTTTTTTCAGTGAATTTCAAAGGTTTTTTAAATGCTAACTTTTAAGTGTGATAGTAGTTATATCTATTTTTTTGTCCTGATTTTCTACAGTTTTTTAACTGTTCATTTATAAATATTTTATTCATTAAATACCATTATATATTTTTCTGAAAATTGCACAAATTGTTTTTTTTTAATTAAAACTGAAATATTGATTAATTTTCTTGTTTTCATTTTTTATTTTAATATATTTATATTATATTCTTTAAAAAAAATCAAATTTTTTTCGGAGTCGCGCACTCAAAGTGTGCACATCACGGTGGGTGCGTGCATTCTAGCTGCCATTTTAGAAAAGTCATGAAGGATCCGCGTATGGTGTGCGACGCCGGCGTGTTTTTCAGTTACATCATATACATTTAATATCACGTGATATGCGCGATTGGTATGCGACCAGTCTGTGACTCCTGCTCCCGCGCATTCGCGACACATGCGCATTACGGTACGAGATGTTTGCACGGTTGCGGGTCCCACGTGACATCATATACGTGCTGGGGCGTGCTGGGTGCGCGACTCCCGCAAAAAAAATGTATGTTCCAAAATGATATGTATGTGTCTTTAATATACATATTAAGGCAAGAGATTATGTAAGATATTCATCAAAATAATATATTTGTACTTATAATAAACTTATATTATTTTTAAATATATTTTCGCGCAGTCGGGTGCGTGCATCGTGAGTGCAGAAAACCAGGTCAGCAGTGCTGCTGTAGAGCCAGAGAACCAGGTCAGCAGAGCTGCTCTAGAGCCTAAGAACTAGGTCAGCAGAGCTGCTCTAGAGCCAGAGAACCAGGTCAGCAGAGCTGCTTTAGAGGGAGAGAACCAGGTCAGCAGAGCTGCTTTAGAGCCAGAGAACCAGGCCAGCAGAGCTGCTTTAGAGCCAGAGAACCAGGTTAGCAGAGCTACTTTAGAGCCAGAGAACCAAATCAGCAGAGCTGCTTTAGAGCCAGAGAACCAGGTCAGTAGAGCTGCTCTAGAGCCTAAGAACCAGGTCAACAGAGCTGCTCTAGAGCCAGAGAACCAGGTCTGCAGAGCTGCTGCAGAGCCAGTGAAACCAGGTCAGTAGAGCTGCTTTAGAGGGAGAGAACCAGGTCAGCAGAGCTGCTCTAGAGCCAGAGAACCAGGTCAGTAGAGCTGCTCTAGAGCCTAAGAACTAGGTCAGCAGAGCTGCTCTAGAGCCAGAGAACCAGGTCAGCAGAGCTGCTTTAGAGGGAGAGAACCAGGTCAGCAGAGCTGCTTTAGAGCCAGAGAAACCAGGTCAGTAGAGCTGCTTTAGAGGGAGAGAACCAGGTTAGCAGAGCTGCTTTAGAGCCAGAGAACCAGGTCAGCAGAGCTACTCTAGAGCCAGAGAACCAAATCAGCAGAGCTGCTTTAGAGCCAGAGAACCAGGTCAGTAGAGCTGCTCTAGAGCCTAAGAACCAGGTCAACAGAGCTGCTCTAGAGCCAGAGAACCAGGTCTGCAGAGCTGCTGCAGAGCCAGAGAAACCAGGTCAGTAGAGCTGCTTTAGAGCCAGAGAACCAGGTCAGCAGAGCTGTTGTAGAGCCAGAGAACTAGATCAGCAGAGCTGCTCTGTAGCATAAGAACTAGGTCAGCAGAGCTGCACTAGAGCCAGAGAACCAGGTCAGCAGACCTGCTGTAGAGCCAGAGAAACCAGGTCAGCAGAGCTGCTTTAGAGAGAGAGAACCAGGTCAGCAGAGCTGCTTTAGAGCCAGAGAACCAGGCCAGCAGAGCTGCTCTAGCTGAAACTGACTGACTGACACTGACTGACTGACACTGACTGATTGACACTGACTGACACAGATTGACCGACACTGACACTGACTGACACTGATTGACTGACACTGACTGACTGACACTGACTGACTGACTGACACTGACTGACACTGATTGACACTGACTGACACTGATTGACTGACACTGACTGACTGACACTGATTGACTGGCACTGACTGACTGACTGACACTGACTGACTGACACTGACTGACTACTCTCTACTGCTCTACTACTGACTCTCTACTACTCCCTACTACTCTCTCTCTACTACTCACTCTCTACTACTTACTCTCTACTACTCACTCTCTACTACTCTACTACTCTCTACTACTCACTCTCTACTACTCACTCTCTACTACTCACTCGCTACTTCTTTCTACTACTCACTCTCTACTACTCATGCTCTACTACTCTCTACTAGTCAACTACTCACTGTCTACTACTACTCTCTCTACTACTCACTCTCTACTACTCTCTACTATTCACTCTCTACTACTCACTCTCTACTACTCATTCTACTACTTTCTACTACTCTCTACCACTCACTCTCTACTACTCTACTACTCACTCTCTACTACTCTATACTACTCACTCGCTACTACTCTCTACTACTCACTCTCTACTACTCTCTCTCTCTACTACTCTCTACTACTACTCTCTACTATTCACTCTCTACTACTCACTCTCTACTACTCTCTACTACTCACTCTACTACTCTCTGCTGCTCTCTACCACTCACTCTCTACTACTCTACTACTCTCTACTACTCACTCTCTACTACACTCTCTCTCTACTACTCTCTACAACTCACTCTCTACTACTCGCTCTCTACTACTACTACTCACTCTCCACTACTCACTCTCTACTACTCGCTCTCTACTACTCTCTACTACTCACTCTCTACTACTCACTCTCTACTACTCTCTACTACTCTCTCTGCTACTCACTCTCTACTACTCACTCTCTACTACTCTACTACTCTCTACTACTCGCTTTACTACTCCCTCTCTACTATTCTCTACTACTCACTCTACTACTCTCTCCTACTCTCTACCACTCACTCTCTACTACTCTACTACTCACTCTCTACTACTCTCTCTCTACTACTCACTCTCTACTACTCACTCTAATACTCTCTACTACTCACTCTCTACTACTCTCTACTACTCACTCTGTACTACTCACTCTCTACTACTCACTTTCTACTACTCTCTACTGTTCACTCTCCACTACTCATTCTCTACTACTCGCTCTCAACTACTCTCTACTACTCACTCTACTACTCACTCTCTACTACTCTACTACATCACTCTACTTTTCACTCTCTACTACTCTCTCTCTACTACTCACTCTCTACTACTCTCTACTACTCACTCTCTACTACACACTCTCTACTACTTGCTCTCTGCTACTCGCTCTCTACTACTCTCTAGTACTCTCTACTATTCACTCTCTACTACTCTACTACTCACTCTCTACTACTCCACTACTCTCTACTACTCACTCTCTACTACTCACTCTCTACTACTCTACTACTCTCTACTACTCTCTCTCTACTACTCACTCTCTGCTACTCACTCTCTACTACTCCCTACTGCTCACTCTCTACTACTCTCTACTACTCACTCTCTACTACTCTCTACTGCTCACTCTCTACTACTCTCTCTCTCTACTCTCTACTACTCACTCTGCTACTCACTCTCTACTACTCTCTAATACTCTCTCTCTGCTACTCACTCTCTACTACTCTCTACTACTCACTCTCTACTACTCTCTACTACTCACTCTACTACTCACTCTCTACTACTCTCTCTCTACTACTCACTCTCTACTACTCACTCTCCACTACTCACTCTCTACTACTCGCTCTCTACTACTCTCTACTACTCACTCTCTACTACTCACTCTCTACTACTCTCTACTACTCTCTCTGCTACTCACTCTCTACTACTCACTCTCTACTACTCTACTACTCTCTACTACTCGCTCTACTACTCACTCTCTACTATTCTCTACTACTCACTCTACTACTCTCTCCTACTCTCTACCACTCACTCTCTACTACTCTACTACTCACTCTCTACTACTCTCTCTCTACTACTCACTCTCTACTACTCACTCTAATACTCTCTGCTACTCACTCTCTACTACTCTCTACTACACACTCTGTACTACTCACTCTCTACTACTCACTCTCTACTACTCTCTACTGCTCACTCTCCACTACTCATTCTCTTCTACTCGCTCTCAACTACTCTCTACTACTCACTCTACTACTCACTCTCTACTACTCTACTACATCACTCTACTTCTCACTCTGTACTACTCTCTCTCTACTACTCACTCTCTACTACTCTCTACTACTCACTCTCTACTACACACTCTCTACTACTTGCTCTCTGCTACTCGCTCTCTACTACTCTCTAGTACTCACTCTACTATTCACTCTCTACTACTCTACTACTCACTCTCTACTACTCCACTACTCTCTACTACTCATTCTCTACTACTCACTCTCTACTACTCTACTACTCTCTACTACTCTCTCTCTACTGCTCACTCTCTACTACTCTCTACTACTCACTCTCTACTACTCTCTACTACTCACCCTCTACTACTCTCTCTCTCTCTACTCTCTACTACTCACTCTGCTACTCACTCTCTACTACTCTCTAATACTCTCTCTCTTCTACTCACTCTCTACTACTCTCTACTACTCACTCTCTACTACTCTCTACTACTCACTCTACTACTCACTCTCTACTACTCTCTACTACTCACTCTCTAATACTCACTCTCTACTACTCACTCTCTACTACTCACTCTACTACTCTCTACTACTCACTCTCTGATACTATCTCTACTACTCTCTACAACTCACTCTCTACGTTCTATTACTCGCTCTCTACTCTCTACCTCTCTACCTCTCTCTACCTCTCTCTCTACTACTCTCTACTTCTCTACCTCTACCTCTCTACCTCCACACCTCTACCTATACACCTCTACCTCTCTACCTCTCTGTACATGCACACATATGCACATATATATATGCATATATATGCATATGCATTTATATATATGTATGTGTATATATATATATACATATATAAACATATAAATATAATCTGCATATCTATATAAATATAAATGCATGCAAACATATACAAATACATATATGCATACATATGCATGGTATGTACATGAAAGTTTGAAAAACTATAATACAAGCAAAACTAAAAAGCCACCTAATTACAAACAGAATTGCTTTAACTTAAACGAGGGCGAGACCTATTGCATTTTCAATGCTTGTTTACTTTGATTCCATCAAGAAGGCATTCAGATGTGTCACACATTTTCCATAAATTCTGAATGGTAGCACTCTAGTTGCTCATTAGATCACTGTAGTAAAGCTACTGCTCACCAGGGAAGTCTGCTGCTGGTATTCAAAGTGCATGTTTCAGTCTGCATGTCAGAATTTTTTAATGAAATGGAAGAGGATTTGAGAAGTCAAAATGTGCCCTAATCTTTCTTTCTGCAGCACTAATCCTAATTTCTGTGGCAAAATGAACCTCCTCATTTTGTTCCTTTGCAAATTAAATGTTTTAAGTGTTACCACTTTATTCCAATCAAGAGGGCATCAGGTGTGCCATATTTTTGTCATAAGTAAAATTGTTAGCGCTCTAGTTGTTCTTTAAAACACTCTGGGACATTCGGTCATTGGGCTATACTTGGGCTACATCTCGGTGATATTTGTGCTACATTTGGGCTCTTTTGTCTCTGGTGGCCATCTTGGGAGACTTATTTGTTTTGAAGTTTCCTAATTTCCTCATTTACAACCGTCTCCTCAGTAGGAAATACTTTCAGGTTTTTTACTTTCATTCCATCAAGAAGGCATTCAGATGTGTCACACATTTGCCATAAATTCAGAAGGTTAGCACTCTAGTAAAGCTACTGCTCACCAGGGAAGTCTGCTGCTGGTATTGAAAGTGCATGTTTCAGTCTGCATGTCAGAATTTTTTAATGAAATAGAAGAAGATTTGAGAAGTCACTCAAAATTTGCCCTAATTTTCTTTTTTCCGCACTAATCATAATTTCTATGGCAAAATGAACCTCCTCATTGTGTTCCTTTTAAATTAAACTACTCACTCTCTACTACTCACTCGCTACTACTTTCTACTACTCACTCTCTACTACTCTCTCTCTACTACTCTCTACTACTCACTCTACTGCTCTCTACTACTCTCTACCACTCACTCTCTACTACTCTACTACTCACTCTCTACTACTCTCTCTCTACTACTCCCTCTCTACTACTCACTCTACTACTCTCTACTACTCACTCCCTACTACTCACTCTATACTACTCTACTACTCTCTACTACTCTCTACTACTCTCTACTACTCACTCTCAACTACTCACTCTCTACTACTCTCTACTACTCTCACTCTACTACTCCCTCTCTACTATTCACTCTACTACTCTCTACTACTCACTCCCTACTACTCACTCTCTACTACTCTACTACTCTCTACTACTTTCTACTACTCACTCTCTACTACTCTCTACTACTCACTCTACTACTCTCTACTAATCTCTACCACTCACTCTCTACTACTCTACTACTCACTCTCTACTACTCTCTACTACTCTCTCTCTGCTACTCACTCTCTACTACTCACTCTACTACTCTCTACTACTCTCTCTCTACTAGCCACTCTCTACTACTCACTCTCTACTACTCTACTACTCACTCTCTACTACTCGCTCTCTACTACACTCTACTACTCACTCTACTACTCACTCTCTACTACTCTTCTACTCTCTACTACTCTCTCTGATACTCACTCTCTACTACTCTCTACTACTCACTCTCTACTACTCACTCTCTACTACTCTACTACTCTCTAATACTCTCTCTACTACTCACTCTCTACTACTCACTCTCTACTACTCTCTACTACTCTCTCTCTACTACACACTCTCTACTACTTGCTCTCTACTACTCACTCTACTACTCACTCTCTACTACTCCCTACTACTCACTTTACTACTCACTCTCTACTACTCTCTACTACTCACTCTCTACTACTCCACTACTCTCTACTAATCACTCTCTACTACTCACTCTGTACTACTCTCTACTACTCACTCACTACTACTCTCTACTACTCACTCTCTACTACTCACTCTCTAATACTCTCTACTACTCACTCTCTACTACTCTCTCTACTATTCTCAACTACTCTCTACTACTCACTCTCTACTACTCTCTACTACTCACTCTCTACTACTCTCTCTCTACTACTCTCTACTACTCACTCTACTACTCATTCTCTACTACTCATTCTCTACTACTCTCTCTCTGCTACTCAGTCTCCACTACTCACTCTCTACTACTCTCTACTACTCACTCTCTACTACTCTCTACTACTCACTCTGTACTACTCACTCTCTACTACTCACTTTCTACTACTCTCTACTGCTCACTCTCCACTACTCATTCTCTTCTACTCGCTCTCAACTACTCTCTACTACTCTCTCTACTACTCCCTCTCTACTATTCACTCTACTACTCTCTACTACTCACTCCCTACTACTCACTCTCTACTACTCTACTACTCTCTACTACTCTCTACTACTCTCTACTACTCACTCTCTACGACTCTCTACTACTCACTCTACTACTCTCTACTACTCTCTACCACTCACTCTCTACTACTCTACTACTCACTCTCTACTACTCTCTACTACTCTCTCTCTACTACTCACTCTCTACTACTCACTCTACTACTCTCTACTACACTCTCTCTACTAGTCACTCTCTACTACTCACTCTCTACTACTCTACTACTCACTCTGTACTACTCGCTCTCTACTACTCTCTACTACTCACTCTACTACTCACTATCTACTACTCTTCTACTCTCTACTACTCTCTCTGATACTCACTCTCTACTACTCTCTACTACCCACTCTCTACTACTCACTCTCTACTATTCTACTACTCTCTATACTCTCTCTACTACTCACTCTCTACTACTCACTCTCTACTACTCTCTACTACTCTCTCTCTACTATACACTCTCTACTACTTGCTCTCTACTACTCACTCTACTACTCACTCTCTACTACTCCCTACTGCTCACTCTACTACTCACTCTCTACTACTCTCTACTACTCACTCTCTACTACTCCACTACTCTCTACTAATCACTCTCTACTACTCACTCTGTACTACTCTCTACTACTCACTCTCTACTACTCTCTACTACTCACTCTCTACTACGCACTCTCTAATACTCTCTACTACTCACTCTCTACTACTCTCTCTACTATTCTCAACTACTCTCTACTAATGACTCTCTACTACTCTATACTACTCACTCTCTACTACTCTCTCTCTACTACTCTCTACTACTCACTCTACTACTCATTCTCTACTACTCATTCTCTACTACTCTCTCTCTGCTACTCAGTCTCCACTACTCACTCTCTACTACTCTCTACTACTCACTCTCTACTACTCTCTACTACTCACTCTCTACTACTCTCTACTACTCACTCTACTACTCACTCTTTACTACTCTCTACTACTCTCTACTTCTCACTCTCTACTACTCTCTACTACTCACTCTCTCCTACTCACTCTACTACTCTCTCCTACTCACTCTCTGCTACTCTCTCTACTACTCTCTACTACTCTCTACACTCTACTCTCTATTACTCATCCTCTACTCTCTACCTCTCTACCTCTCTCTACCTCTCTCTCTACTAAACTCTCTACCTCTCTACCTCTACCTCTCTACCTCTACGTCTCTACCTCTACTCCTCTACCTCTCTCTACCTCTCTCTACACGCACACATATGCACATATATTGATATGCATTTATATATATGTATGTGTATATATATATATACATACATATATAAACATATATATAATCTGCATATCTATATAAATACAAATATAAATGCATGCATACATATACATATATGCATGTTATGTACATGAAATTTTGAAAAACACTAATAAAAGCAAAGCTAAAAAGCCACCTAATTACAAACAGAATTGCTTTAACTTAAACGAGGGCGAGACCTATTGCATTTTCAATGCTTGTTTACTTTGGTTCCATCAAGAAGGCATTCAGATGTGACACATTTGCCATAAATGCTGAATGGTAGCACTCTAGTTCCTCATTAGATCACTGTAGTAAAGCTACTGCTCACCAGGGAAGTCTGCTGCTGGTATTCAAAGTGCATGTGTCAGTCTGCATGTCAGAACTTTTTAATGAAATAGAAGAGGATTTGAGAAGTCAAAATGTGCCCTAATTTTTCTTTCTGCAGCACTAATCCTAATTTCTATAGCAAAATGAACCCCCTCATTTTGTTCCTTTGCAAATTAAATGTTTTAAGTGTTACCACATTATTCCAATCAAGATGGCTTCAGTTGTGCCATACTTTTGTCATAAGTAAGACTGATAGCGCTCTAGTTGTTCTTTAAAGCACTCTGGGATTTCTGTCATTGGGCTATACTTGGGCTACATCTCGGTGATATTTGTGCTACATTTGGGCCCTTTTGTCTCTGCTGGCCATCTTGGGAGACTTGTTATGAAGTTTCCTAATTTCCTCATTTACTAGTGTCTCCTCAGTAGGCATACTGTCGGTTTTTTACTTTGATTCAATGAAGAAGGCATTCAGATGTGTCACACATTTGCCATAAATTCAGAATGTTAGCACTCTAGTTGCTCATTAGATCACTGTAGTAAAGCTACTGCTCACCAGGGAAGTCTGCTGCTGGTATTGAAAGTGCATGTTTCAGTCTGCATGTCAGAATTTTTTTATGAAATAGAAGAGGATTTGAGAAGTTAAAATGGGCCCTAATTTCTCTTTCTGCAACACTAATCATAATTTCTATGGCAAAATGAACCCCCTCATTTTGTTCCTTTGTAAATTTAATGTTTTAAGTGTCACCACTTTATTCCAATCAAGATGGCTTCAGGTGTGCCATACTTTTGTCATAAGTAAGACTGTTAGCGCTCTAGTTGTTCTTTAAAACACTCTGGGATTTCTGTCATTGGGCTATACTTGGGCTACATCTCGGTGATATTTGTGCTACATTTGGGCCCTTTTGTCTCTGGTGACCATCTTGGGAGACTTGTTATGAAGTTTCCTAATTTCCTCATTTACTACAGTCTCCTCAGTAGGCATACTGTTAGTTTTATACTTTGATTCAATGAAGAAGGCATTCAGATGTGTCACACATTTGCCATAAATTCAGAATGTTAGCACTCTAGTTGCTCATTAGATCACTGTAGTAAAGCTACTGCTCACCAGGTAAGTCTGCTGCTGGTATTGAAAGTGCATGTTTCAGTCTGCATGGCAGAATTTTTTAATGAAATAGAAGAGGATTTGAGAAGTCACTCAAAATGTGCCCTAATTTTTCTTTCTGCAGCACTAACCATACATTCTATGGCAAAATGAACCCCCTCATTGTGTTCCTTTTTAAATTAAATGTTTTAAGAGTTACCACTTTATTCCAATCAAGATGGCTTCAAGTGTGCCATATGTTTATCATAAGTAGGAGTGTTAGCGTTCTAGTTGTTCTTTGGAACACTCTGGGAAGCTGCAGTAGAACACAAAGGAATCAACTGACAGTCTCTGCCCTTGTTGGATGTACATGTTTTACTGAGAATGTCAGACTTCATTCTCACATGACTAAGAAAGATAATGTGAATTTACAGAAAATATGCTCTCAGTTTAGCTTATAGATCACCTTCCAAACCTCTGTGGGAAAAGCATGTGAAAATAGTTTTCTCTCAAACATGATTCATGATATCCCAGCAGAAGGTTTTTTCACATGGTAAAGTAAGCTTAGAACATACCACAATTCCTAAAATGAGAATGGTACCATCAACAAATGATTTATAATGTAACTAAATTCTTAAAACCTTCTATTAACTACAATGCTTTTTAATGAGGTCCTATCATGTATATTGGTCCCAAGATGGCTGCCCACACTTCTTGGATGAAGTGCTGACAGCCAATCAGATCTCACGATGAGATGTGTGGATAGGCTTCGCCCAGATATATATGTGATTTTACTTTTGATTTTCTCAGGAACTACTGAACGGATTTACACCATTTAAGCAAAAGGCACGACTCTGAACCAAGGTCTACCTGTCTGCCAAATTTGGTGTAATTCTGTTCAGCAGTTCGGGCTGTAGCTGCGTCAACAGGTCCTATGGGAAATTGCATGGGGAAAACGCGTTTTGGAACCCCCCTTTTTTCTCAGCCCCTGCTTGACGAATCACCACAAAACTTTCAGGATAGGAGCGGACCAGAGCTGGCCAAAATTTTGGAAATTTCGCGAAGATTCGTCAACCGGCGCAAGACTTATTTGGGAATAGAATGTTGCAGATTTCCTATGGAAAATAGGTCCTAACTATAACTACCTACTGGCGACAGCCAGTAGGTAATATATACATATATATATATATATATTTATATATCTATATTTTTATATACATATATTACCTACTGGCAGTCGCCAATAGGTAGTTATAGTTAGGACCTATTTTCCATAGGAAATCCGCAACATTCTATTTGGTATAACGTTGGTGCCGATTGACGAATCTTCGTGAAATATTCCAAACTTTTGGCCGGCTATGGTCCGCTCCTATCCTGAAAATTTCACGGTGATTCGTCAAGCGGGGGCTGAGAAAAAAGGGGGGTCCCAAAACGCATTTTCCCAATGCATAGGACATGTTGACGCAGCTACAGCCCGAACTGCTGAACGGAATTACACCAAATTTGGCAAAGAGGTAGTCCTCAGTTCAGACTCGTGACCTTTGCTTAAATGTTGTAAATCCGTTCAGTGGTTCCTGAGAAAATTAGAGTTACAAAGATAGATATATCTGGGCGGAGCCTAACCACATATCTCATCGTGAGATCTGATTGGCTGTCAGTACTTCATCCAAGAAGTGTTGGCAGCCATCTTGGGACCAATATACATGATAGCACCTCATTAAAAAGCATTGCAGTTAATAGAAGGTTTTAAGACTCTAATTACATTATAAATCATTTGTTGATGGTACCATACTCATTTTAGGAATTGTGATGTGTTCTAAGGTGATTTTACCATGTGAAAAAGCCTTCTGCTGTGATATCATGAATCATGTTTGAGAGAAAACTATTTTCTCATGCTTTTCCCACAGAGGTTAGGAAGATGATCTATAAGCAAACTGAGAGCATATTTTCTGTAAATTCACATTATCTTTCTCAGTCATGTGAGAATGAAGTCTGACATTCTCAGTAAAACATGTACATCCAACAAGGGCAGAGACTGTCAGTTGATTCCTTTGTGTTCTACTGCAGCTTCCCAGAGTGTTCTAAAGAACAACTAGAGCGCTAACAGTCCTACTTATGACAAACGTATTGCAAACCTGAAGCCATCTTGATTGGAATAAAGTGGTAACTCTTAAAACGTTTAATTTAAAAAGAAACAAAATGATGGGGTTCATTTTGCCATAGAAAGTATGATTAGTGCTGCAGAAAGAAAAATTAGGGCACATTTTGAGTGACTTCTCAAATCCTCTTCTACTTCATTAAAAAATTCTGACATGCAGACTGAAACATGCACTTTCAATACCAGCAGCAGACTTCCCTGGTGAGCAGTAGCTTTACTACAGTGATCTAATAAGCAACTAGAGTGCTAACATTCTGAATTTATGGCAAATGTGTGCCATATCTGAATGCCTTCTTGATGGAATCAAAGTAAAAAACTGAAAGTATTTCCTACTGAGGAGACTGTAGTAAATGAGGAAATTAGGAAACTTCATAACAAATAAGTTTTGCAAAATGGCCACCAGAGACAAAAGAGCCCAAATGTAGCCCAAATATCACCCAGATGTAGCCCAAGTATAGTCCAATGACAGAATGTCCCAGAGTGTTCTAACGAACAACTAGAGCGCTAACAGTCTTACTTATAACAAAAGTATGGCACACCTGAAGCCATCTTGATTGGAATAAAGTGGTACCACTTAAAACATTTAATTTAACACAGGAGCAAAATGAGGGGGTTCATTTTGCCATAGAAATTATGATCAGTGCTGCAGAAAGAAAAATTAGGGCACATTTTGACTTCTCAAATCCTCTTCTATTTCATGAAAAAATTCTGATATGCAGACTGAAACATGCACTTTTAATACCAGCAGCAGACTTCCGTGGTGAGCAGTAGCTTTACTACAGTGATCTAATGAGCAACTAGAGTGCTAACATTCAAAGTTTATGGCAAATGTGTGACATATCTGAATACCTTCTTGATGGAACCAAAGTAAAAAACTGAAAGTATTTCCTACTGAGGAGACTGCAGTAAATGAGGAAATTAGGAAACTTCATAACAAATAAATCTCGCAAGATGGCCACCAGAGACAAAAGAGCCCAAATGTAGCCCAAATATCACCCAGATGTAGCCCAAGTATAGCCCAATGACAGAATGTCCCAGAGTGTTCTAACGAACAACTAGAGCGCTAACAGTCTTATTTATGACAAAAGTATGGCACACCTGAAGCCATCTTGATTGGAATCAAGTAGTAACACTTAAAACATTTAATTTACAAAGGAACAAAATGAGGGGGTTCATTTTGCCATAGAAATTATGATTTGAGTTGCAGAAAGAGAAATTAGGACCCATTTTGACTTCTCAAATCCTCTTCTATTTCATAAAACAATTCTGACATGAAGACTGAAACATGCACTTTGAATACCAGCAGCAGACTTCCCTGGTGAGCAGTAGCTTTACTACAGTGATCCAATGAGCAACTAGAGTGCTAACATTCAGAATTTATGGCAAATGTGTGACACATCTGAATGCCTTCTTGATGGAACCAAAATAAAAAACTGAAAGTATTTCCTACTGAGGAGACTGCAGTAAATGAGGAAATTAGGAAACTTCATAACAAATAAATCTCCCAAGATGGCCACCAGAGACAAAAGAGCCCAAATGTAGCCCAAATATCACCCAGATGTAGCCCAAGTAAAGCCCAATGACAGAATGTCCCAGAGTGTTCTTAAGAACAACTAGAGTGCTTACTGTCTTACTTATGACAAAAGTATGGCACACCTGAAGCCATCTTGATTGGAATAAACTGGTAACACTTAAAACATTTAATTTAAAAAGGAACACAATGAGGGGGTTCATTTTGCAATAGAAATTATGATTAGTGCTGAAGAAAGAAAAATGAGGGCACATTTTGAGTGACTTCTCAAATCCTCTTCTATTTCATTAAAAAATTCTGATATGCAGACTGAAACATGCACTTTTAATACCAGCAGCAGACTTCCGTGGTGAGCAGTAGCTTTACTACAGTGATCTAATGAGCAACTAGAGTGCTAACATTCAAAATTTATGGCAAATGTGTGACATATCTGAATACCTTCTTGATGGAATCAAAGTAAAAAACTGAAAGCATTTCCTACTGAGGAGACTGCAGTAAATGAGGAAATTAGGAAACTTCATAACAAATAAATCTCCGAAGATGGCCACCAGAGACAAAAGAGCCCAAATGCAGCACAAATATCACCCAGATGCAGCCCACACGTAGCCCAATGACAGAAGTGTGCAAAACACTTATTTTTTGTGTATTTGCATTTTTATATAGTGCAGACTTGTCAGGTATTGGAGTGCTTTACATGAGCATTGGTTACATCACACAAGATCAAATTCATTTTGGTTGTTGACATGGGGAGATTAAGTGACTTGACCAGAATCACAGAATGTTGAGCTGAAGCAGAAACTCCAACCTGGTTCCCCAGTTGCAAAGTCTGCAGCTCTGGAAGTAACACCACATCCTCTCCCCTAGGTGCAACATTTAATCAAGTGGTCAACTGGATAAAAAAACATAAAGATTACAAATAATTCAAAAGTTCTTTGTCGCTATTTGAAAACTCAGAAAATATGTCCTCATTTTAGTTTTTTAGAGCACTAACCATGATTTTGATGCAAATAAGACCCTCTCATATATGTAATTTCTAAAGGAAATGCTCTACGTTTTACAGTTTTGATTACATCAAGATGATGTCAGGTGTTCCACACTTTTGTAATAAATCTAGAATGTTAGCAATCTAGTTGTTCATTGGGATACTGTTGAGAGGCAGAGGCCAGGGGCACGTACTCTGAAAATTGAAGGCAGGTAGGAGGGTGCAGAGGCAACAATTTGACCACACTGGGCAGGCAGGAAGGGCAGTGGCAGCACAACAGACTATGGAGGGCAGTGGAAAGGGGGGCAGGGGCAACAAACCAACAATACAGGACTGGCAAGAGAGGCTGTGGCAATATAATAGACCATTGTGGGCAGAAGGAAGAGGCAGTGGTGGTACAACCATACATGCCAACAGACCCGTTTCAGCCAGGAAACGTCCAATGTTTTTAAGCTCAAATGGGCTTTATTTGATCTGTCTCCTGTCTACAATCTCCTGTTTTTCAATGTAACTCAAAGGGGAAAATCAATACCCCAGTTTTTTTCAAAATCTCCCTCTTACCAAGTTCAAAATGTTCGCAAGTATGGTACATTGGATCATGGTAGGCAGGAGGAATTGGGGTGGGGACATGGACTCGGATAACAGAGGACAGGAGGGACATGGAGAGGTGCACCAAACTAACCCTACAGGGCAGACATCAGGGTTTGCAGCAGCACAATACACCACACAGGGCATGTGGGACGAGAGTGCAGCACAACAATCCACAGAAAGCACCAGGGAGGGGACAGGACCATGCACATGGACAACAAAGAACAGAGGGGAAAGAGGCAATGGTAGCTAGCTGACCATAATGGGCAAGAAGGAGGGTGCAGGGGCATGCACAAAGGACCATGGAGGATAGAAGGGAGGGTCAGGACCTGGGCACAGACAAGAGAGTTCAGGGGAAGGGGCCTCAAAACAGACCACGTGGGGCAGGCAGGAGGAGCAGTTGCAGCACAACAGACCAGGGAGGGCAGAAGGGTGTGGCAGTAAAATGGACCATGAAGGACAGGAGGAAGGGGATAGGGGCATGGCATGTGGACAGGCAGGGTGGAGGTGTCAGGGACAGGTTACAGTCATCTAACAATGCTAGGCAGGTGGGAGGGGAGTGGCAGCTCAACAGAACTCTCAGAGTAGATAGGAGTGGCAGGTCCTTGGAACATGGTGGGCAAAAAGGATGGAGCAGGGGCATGTACAAAGACATCGGAGGGCAGGGGGAAGGAGAATAGGTGCAGCAAGCTAAGCACAGAGGCTAAGCAGGAGGTCAATGATGGGCCATAGAATTGGGCAATGGAGGGCAGGAGGAGTGGACTGGTACATCATGCTAAATGGAGGGCAGTGGCAGCACATCAGACCATGCATGGCAGGAGGGAGGAGGCTAGTCCATGTATTCAGACAACAGAGGATAGGGAGGAGGTGGATGGGGCAGCAAGCTAACTGTTCAGAGAAGGTGGGCATTAGGAACTTTATTGTCTTTAAAATGTGTGTCTGTGCGAACTACTTAAAATATGAACAAGTATGCAGCATAATCTCACTTTTATTCAGGAAGAAGAGGACGTTTGTGACTGTGACTCCGGGCTCACTTGGCAGAAACACCCCCTGACCCTCCACCCCCCATCGCAAAATGTAATGCCCGTGAAAAGGGTAGGCATAGCGCTGTGCGTTATAACATAGGCATCGAGGAAGGCACGTTAGATGGGGCAATATAACCTGTGCGAAGGCAAGTGTGGCATGACAAATTCACGAGGTGGTGTTACAGTGCACATGGGCTAGAGAGCTGAATATAACACAGAGGTGTGTGGCACTCGGCGGGCACTGGTGGGTGTAACACAGCATTGGGCTCAGCCAGGAGCACGCTGTGACTCTCAAGTGAGGTTCCTCTCCTTTCCAGAGAGTAAAATAAAAAGTATTACACATCCGGCGGTTGATGTGTGTTTTATTAACTGTGAGGGGGTTTCTTGCATAGTTTGGTTGAATTTTCGTCGAATCCCCTTTGAATGGCTTGGTGTGCATGTGTATTAAATGTGCCCGTCAATAGCTACCCATGTTTGCATAAATAAACGACAAGGGTGTCTACTTGGAGAGTACCCACCGGCGGGGGCACCAGGATAAGGCACGGTAGGGTGTCAGACACGTCAGAGCTTCACTAGCGGTGTAAATACATTCCACGTGGATTCATTGTATGCATAGTCGCCTTTTAATGAATATCACGCAAATCGTCATGGTGATAGGTACATACGGTTTGTCCAGCATGTCCTAGGTGTTTCTATAAATATGTATATTTTTTTAAATAATAAAAAACAAAGGCCGGCCCCGGGGGATGGGGTCCCCGGGGCCATAAGTGGCCTGAGGAGGGGGGCAACGCAGCCCCCCTCCTAAATAATTTTTTTTTAAGAAAGGCCATGACCCGGGGTTTGGGGTCCCCGGGGCCGATTAAGGCCTTGGGAGGGCCAAATTTATTTTTTTCAACAAAACAAATTAGGGTGCAGGCCCTGGGGGATGGGGTCCCCAGGGCCAATAAATTAGTAAAAGAAGGGGGGGCCACACAGCCCTCCTTCTTAAAAAAATAAAATAAATAAAAGACCGGCATCGCGCCAGAGGCCACGCCCCCTCCTTGCAGCACTCTGCAAACGCGCCCCCTGTCCAGATTTAAGTTGGGGAATTAATTCCCCTTCAATACTGAGGGTCCCTGAGGGCCAACTAGCCCAACAGGTATCTCCAGTATGCGCCAGGGAGCTGCGTTGCAGACAGGTGTTCTGAGGCCGTGCCCCTTTTTACACCTCTCTGCAATGGCGCTACTGGACGTACCTAGTGGGCTCTTTTGCCCCTAGGGACCCTCAGGATTCAAGGGAACTTAATCTCCCAACTTAAAACGGCCACATGGCGTGTTTACACAGTGGGGAAGGGAGGGGACGGGGCCTGAGGTGACGTGTGCAAACACGCCCTGTGGCGCGTTTTAAGAGGTAGTTTTAATCCCCTGCCCTATTATATACTAGGGGCTTACAGAGGAGGTCATGCTAATCACAGGGGGACCCCAACGCATAGTGTTCCCTAGTGTATGTAGGTGTTTTCACTGTATTCTGAGTGTCTTTTAACATAGCACTGGCTCTAGGACTGGTTAGTCAGACTCAGTTACCACCAGTATCCGTCTGAAAAAGTTGAGGGTACAGGATGATTTTGCAACAAGGCTTCTTTCTGCTCCTCTGTTTGTTCTTTCTGCACGTTATCCTTCTTCCTGCACTTTTCTTCGTCTTTGAGGACTTCTGTTGCTTCTTTCTGCATTTCTTTTTTTTCTTTCTGTGCTTTTTTTCTTCTTTCTTCACATGTCCTATCTCTGTAGGCATAGTTAGAAATTAGCATTTAATAAACCTTTGAAATTCACTGAAAAAACCATAGGTTTCAGGCACGTTATAGTTAGGAATTAGCATTTAAAAAACCTTAGAAATTAAATGAAAAAACCATAGGTTTCAGGGGCGTTATAGGTAGCTGGACTTTTCACTCGTACAAAACCATTGAAATTCCCCCGTTATAGTTAGTTCACCTAACTATAACTCGCGCGCCCGCAATGCACTGCTGATGACGTCACATATTACATCACTCATGACATGGTCAGTGACATCACTCATGACATCACTGATGACATCTCAAATGACATCACTGATGACATCACTCATGACATCATCCTTGTGATAGAGTGGCAGACCTCCTCTCCCCCTAATATAACCTTTGATACACACATTCAAAAATAGAAACTAAACTTTTCCAAACAATGGACATACCAATACCAGTTACAACAACCTATTCAGTAATTCTAAGATCCACATACACATCCACTCATTCACCAACAGTCCTATACAGTCACTCATACATGTACTCATTCATCATATGTACTCATATACCTATACATCCTGTTACACAACGCCACTCATCCATAGAGTTACTCACACACAGTCACTCATGCTAATAAAGAATCAAACATCCATTTACTTGCATATATAGTTATACACACACCACCACACTTACTTCTACAGAAACTTACACATACTTAGTCTTTTAAACAATCATTTATAGAAACACATACTTATTCAATCAGGAACTCTTTCAATCTCTCACTCTCACATATACTCACTTATATACACCAATAGTCACATATACTAGTTTAAAACATATGTAGTTACTCATGAAGACACTATTGAGACAGTTATTCACTTACTAACACACCCATGCACACACTCATCCACCCATACAGTCCTCCACACATGCTGTCTTCAACACATACAAACAGTGAGTCACTCATTCATGCACCTATGCACTACGTAATACTCCCCACCGAACCATACAGACACTCATACTGATACTCAAAAAACCAACTAATAACCTATATAGACACTCATGTAGCTACTCACCAACCCATGCAGCCACTTATACACAAAGCGAGAGACTGATACAGATATTTACATATTTAAACATTACTCACTAAGCCATGCATTCACTAAGATACACTTAATCAGTCAGTTATACAATCAATTTTTCAAAAACAAATCATCCATTTAGACACTTATATACCCTTTTATTCTTCCATCGACCTTGAGATATACATATATAAAACATATGTAATTTTCAGAAAAACACACATTCACTGGAGGATGTCATCACTGATGTCATCAGTGATGTCATTTGAGATGTCATCAGTGATGTCATCAGTGATGTCACTGACCATGTCATGAGTGATGTAATATGTGACATCATCAGCAGTGCATTGCGGGCGCACGAGTTAGAGTTAGCTGAACTAACTATAACGGGGGAATTTCAATGGTTTTGTATGAGTGAAAAGTCCAGCTAACTATAACGCCCCTGAAACCTATGGTTTTTTCATTGAATTTCTAAGGATTTTTAAATGCTAATTCCTAACTATAACGTGCCTGAAACCTATGTTTTTTTCAGTGAATATCATCCTGATTCCCACGGTAAACATTCATGCTGGTACATAGTTAATTTAATGTATCAAACTTTGTTACACGGAGGAAAGTTATCATGAGAACCTTCTTACCTAAGCTTTTAGCTACTTTCAATGTCCCATTGTGAAAACTAAGGGATAGTCAAATACAATGAAACAAATCTATTGTCAATGTCCTGGTCAAGCATACATAGACTATATCTAAATTATTCTTTATTCTAACAGTCGATTCATCATGAATCCACAGCAAAGTTCTTCCTTAAAGCAGGGTGAGCTAATATGGTGTGATGAAGCAGAAGAACTTGATCCTGAAGTAAGCACATTCTTTAGTAGGATGCTGTTGCTAGGAAAAATATTCTAAATAAGCATCTATTTAGCTGTATGACAGAGTCAAACGACAAATGGTTTGGGCATAGTTAAGGAAGCTACACGTTTTAGCAAGCACATTTTCCCTACGTGTGATTTTATTATGAAATTATTTTTCTGAGTTTTAAATGCATTCTAAAATGGTTCTTACACATTTAAAGCAAGCACATTTTCTCTATGTGTTATTTATTCATGCAGAATTAGTTTTGCAGAATTTTAATTACATTCTAAAGTCAATCTCTAATATGGTATGCAAGTCCAAATTTGATTTTTACATTTATTTCTAACATCTGCATTCTACTCCTCAAATTCTTCCTGGGCCTTTGGAGGCCCGAGAGGGACATTAGACCTCCATTTCAACATTCATGTTTACAGAATGCCATCATTCTCTGTAAAGCAGGACCTTGACGATGTGCTGTTTTTCCAAAAACATAAAGCTGGCTTTTTGTGAATGGCGTTGAGGGTGTGTGCAGCAGCACACCGGGGTCTTTTCCCCCCAGAACCAACATACTCTATCACAATGTGGAAGCTATAGCTCGGGACAGTCTTGACTTTCGGAATGACTACCACATGATTTTACAGGTTGGTATTCAATCAATGGTTTGAGGCCTCAATTGTTGTTGCAAAGCATTTATAAATTGATTCATTTAATTAGAACTCATAAAGAGGATAAACATCCCTCCTACGCGCAGTTCGTTTCTAATGGCATATTGTAAGTCATTTTGAAAGACATATTCGACTCACAATGTTCATTTTGCATATTGTAATTTCTCTTCACAGGCAGCCACACAGCCTGTAATTTTGTAAATTGCAGGCTTTGGGAGGGCAAACAAGGATTTTATATCAGACCCACAATTTGTATGAGTTTCCCAGCTCTATAATAAGGAGGTTTACAGTTCAGATAGGACCATAACTGTGACATTCAAGAAAGTTAAAATATATATAACTGTTTTTGGAGGCGTTAGTTGTGTACAGGATTTCACAAAAACAGTCAATTGACTAGTTCACTCTAGAAGGCACTGATACTTGGCAAAATTCCATGGATAAGCAGATGTGATTTCCTCTCTGTCATAACTATATAGGAAAATCGTGAGGCCATTTGGCAAAGATAAATGAGAAAAAAATGATTTAATATTGATACAGTTCAAATCGATTTACCCTTAACAATGGTGGTTATGGAGTGCAGACAACCTGACAGACGAAAAATAGCAACTGATTCTGCTGAAATAGAAAAGAGACACAGCCTAGTTGATCGGTACTGAGAATCTTGCACAGCTAGAGCAACCACTCTGCAATGATATTTTGCAACCAACCTAACACTGCAATTTATTCCCGAAAGAGAATTTTGTGTGGATAAATAAATGCAGGGCCTTATTTATGGGATTTTGCCGTAGGGCAGCGCCGCAGGCCTCCCTGCTGCGCTGCCTTGCGGCAAAAGAAAAGTGCAGGAATGCGCTGTATCCATAATATACGGTGCATTCCTATCCTTTTCCCCAGCACCAGCGCCAGCGCCCAATGGGCTGCTGGACGCCAACGCAGGTACCTCTGCACCATGGTGCAAGGGTGCCTGCGTTGCGGGGATGATTGATTTGGTGCAGGAAGGGACCCTTCCTGCACAAAATCAATCCATTCAGGCGCTTTCCTTTTTCTATGTGTGCTGCAGAATGCAGCACACATAGAAAAATGAAGGCTTGAGGAGAAATGTTTTCATTTCTCTTTGTTGCGTCTCCCTAACGCCACCCTTGAGGTGGCGTTAGGTTCTGATGCATTCCCAAGTTTATGATGCCACGTAAATCTGGGAATGTGTCAGGTTCCATGGGTGTTGCGTGGGAACACCCACAGCAACACCCATGAAACGCCCCTTCTACGCAGTTTTCTGCGTGAAAGGGTCACATATTTATATGGCCATGAAAAGCCATGTAAAGTTGCTTTACGTGGCCTTATAAATATGCAGTGGCACATTGCGCCCCTGGAACATGAAAAAATGACGTTCTGGGGGCGCAAAAGTGTCGATTGGGCCTCATATACTTCCATTTTAAAGGATTAAGTTAGTACCTCACTATTCTGTCTACCCTGCCATATGCACCACAAGACCTATTTCTGCCAGTGTAAAATATTTCATTTTTTGTCAGATTTACTTAACTAAAGTAGCATAACAAGGCAAATAATATATGTATTCCTAAACAGGGTAAGCAATAGCCACTAGATGCAGGTGACCACCACTGTATACAATGCAAGCAGTAAATATTTTTGTATCTGGTTAGTAAATGCCACCATGAAATGCAATTGGTGGTAATAAGCAACCTGCCCAAAGCACTTTCACATTCTCCCTCAACAACTCCATAAAGACTCACAAATATGGGCCTAATGTGCAAAGCCATCGTGCGATCACAAAGGCTGTGACTTTCAAAATAACAGGGGTTCTGACACAAAAATGGCTTTTTTTTAATGTAGTGTACCTATTTTGAGATTTGGTATCTGGTTACTGAATTGCAAATGGGTTTGGAATGGCATAATATATTGTGATTGGCAGGGGCATGTTTAGGGTATCCCTGTCAAACAGCAGTTTCACACTTATCAATGTTTTGTAAACAAAAATAAAACATTGAATAATTACAGACTATCAAATTGCGATGGCAACATATTCATAGAAGTGACCCCCATGTTTAATGTCAAATAAAAAGGTTTTGGGGGTATAGGCATTGGTCCAGGGACCACTGCGAACACTCAAACAAACGTAAAAAACGTTTATTTTTAAGAGTAGCCCTGCTTCTTTTAAGGAAGACAGGCAGCATTTAAAAAACAAAATACTTAACTTAAATGTGATCACAGGCATTGTGGTCTGCTGACTCCAATAGGCCACCATTAATGTGATGCCATCCAATCATAGTGAGTTGCAATTTTCAACCTACCTCATGAATTTTGGATTGAGACCCACTGTGATTAGAAATGTTGTGAACCAACCTGTTAGTACAGAGGTCAGTTCAACATTGATCCATTCACAAAATGTTGTGTACAATTTGCAACCACGTTTTGGGAATGGAAATTTTGCACATTAGGCCCAATATCTCTGACTGCTACATAATAATAAACTGGAGTAGAGGACATCCTATTTAAAAACAAAAATTCTATTTCATGTGGTTAATTGTTGGAACTGGTAATTTCTGGTTGGCTGAGGCGGTGCCCTAGTCAGGAAGAACCTACCACTCCTATCAGGGGTGGATGATTACACTCACTAAATACCCTGTGCCCACCCTTGGGTAGCTTGGCACTGAGCAGTCAGGTTATCACAGAGGCAATGTGTATAGCATTGGCACAGCACTCTCACACAATTAACACACTGAGCGTCACAAAAGAGACTTCAAACATGGTGTAGGGAAATAAAGTTTGTATTTAACACACACATTAAGTAACACAACATGAGCATCATGTGTTTCTGGGCATAAATCACGTTTGGAAATATCACTAGCAGTACTAGGCCCAACCATGTTAAAATGACATCAGTATATGCACAGTTGGGAAAGATTCTACTTTACCCCCAGCACCCTTATGCAGTGCGAAAAGTTGTCAGAACTAGGCCCACCCAGGGAATTATTACAATTCAATATCACACAGTTATAGGGTGCACCCCATATCACAAAGGAAACAAAAATGTGTACACACGGATGATTATGATCCTTGTAAACAGGACCGTGGGCCAAGGCTGCATAGGTAAAAGCTAATGCCAAATATAGTATTCTTTCTGAAAGTTATCAACATGCAAAGCAACACCTCAGTGCAGTGCAATTAATTACAGGCAGTCCTCATGCAGTCACTCTGACACACTCACTCAGCATCACTAAGAGGTCCGACGGATATCAGGGAGGGCCATATGAACTGCACACACACGCACACTGCACTCTAATGCAGTGTAACTGATATCCGGCAGGTCGGTTGATAATACAAATGTGGACCTCGTGGACCAAGCCCTCCTCCACCTTTCAGCTAACCCTGACTACCCTGTGCTCATGGGTTGCGGGTAAAAAACCCTCCCCCTCATTCAAGGCCAATTGCGCCTAGAGCCACACTTAGTAGCAGGGCTAATTAGGTGGCAGTTGACAAATGCAGGTTTGGGCACCACTCGGGAAGTTTACCCACGACATGCGAAGCAGAAGCGTCCTGAGGATGATAGTCTTTCAATCAAAGGATTCCACAATTTGCCTTCTGGCACCAGCCCAGTTCTGCGAAGCACGGGGGATCACGCAGTATCTTGGCCCACTTCTGATCGCTCTCTGAAGCGTTCCTTAGCCCAGTCAACTACTCTCACCACCCGAACCCAATTTGGGCTACCTGGCAACCTAGTTGTCGGGCCAGATGAGGAGAGGGCAGTTGATCCGCCGAGCTGAAGACACAAAAGGAGCAATTGATAAATGGGGGTGGAGGGGGGGTGTAGCAGGGGAGCTTCTTGGAAGAAGGAGGGACCCCGTCAGGAACACGTCTATCAAAGTAGCACTCAGGCAATTCGGGCAGAACGGAACACAAATCTGCTCCTCCGCAGCTCCCTGGAAATCAGGCAGTAGTAGTGCTACTCACCAGTGATCAGCAATGCAGAATTTGCAGGCACACCAAACTAAGTTGCAAACTTTATGGTCTCTCTGCTTTGTGCTTAAGCACTTTTAACATATGCTGCCTGCCTTGGGGCCACTGCAATAATGCAGCAATGGAGAACAAAATTATGTCGCAGTGTTGACTAATTATGCAGCAAAAATATGCTGCAGCGCAATACAGTATTTTTTCGGATACTATTATTTTGACATTTTTACACATAATAAGTCTCTGAAAAGAATTTGACTCATTAATACCAGTGTAACATACAAAGGCAGCAGTGAGAAAGATGACCAGTCGACCATTTCTAAGGGCCCTCCACTTGGCAGCAACACAAGTCACATTTGTTTGTAACATTTGATCTGTTTGAGCTACAAAAATGTTTTTGTTAAAATTGTCAGATTATGCAACAGATTATGTATTATGTGGCAAATATGGCACAGCCATAATTATGTGGAAAAACTTTACAAACTAGGATATTTTGCCATTCATGTTTGAACTGTTCTTGTGGAAAAAGGGAGGAGCAGTGCTGTTGACAGAAATTGCACGGCTCAGAGACAAAGGGCTTGTGATTCCACTTTCAAGCGTATTTGGGACCTTCTGTGATTGCAAATGTATTTTAATGTCAATAACTAATATTAAACCTTAAATAAACATGTGTATTCATTGGTTGAATTAAATAATGTAATAAGCTGTAACTGGTCAGTGACATGCCAAACAAATACTAAAAATTGTGATGTTTTGTTCTTTCTGTTCATACCTCTGACTCCGTCCATTGACCCAATACTCGGGTTATTCCCAATCTCTGATTCCCTGCCCAGGCCTTAGGTGCTTGCCCCATTCCATGGCTTAATGCAAGCGGGTTACTTTGTCATTGTTTGGATGAGGGTCGAGTACGCTGATGGTGCAGTGCACCGCTGGTCGAATGTCTCTTACAATATTGGTTTTTGACGCTTTATGTTTTGGAAAGCATCAGATTGTGTTACATATGCACAGGCCCTCTTGATCACCTATATATTCCTCATGGTTTTGAATCATCAGGAATTATGTCCATATTGTGTGAGTGGCAGTGTCTCCAATGACTCCATTGTCGTAGGCATTTTGTAATTGTAGGTGGTGCCCCTGATGCCTCCTCTGCACACACTCGGACACAGACTTCCTGCTGTATGCTAAGGCCAAACCCAGCCTCGCTGTAGGACAGCTCCAGCGTCACCCCAGGGCTGGTCAGTATCATCTGAGGGCAAATTCAGAACTAGCTCCCAGACGCAACATCACTTGTAATTACCCTTCTGTGACCCATCGACAACCACTCCAGTGCAGCCCTCTTACCCCCCAGAACAACCCCATTATTAGGCCCTTGAGGTGCATTAACTACAAGTGATCTGGCTGCGGTCAAAAAATGGTAAATCGGCACGCTGATGACGGTGGGCCATGAGAGAAAAGGGTGTAGTGGATTGCGCTTACCTGAGGTCGCAACTGATGAATGACACACATAGTTGCGACAGGGAGGGGCTGCAGTGAAAAGTCGAATACCGAGGATTAGCACCAGGAGGTAAATTGGTTTCATCCAAGTTGTCCTCCAGTTCTGAGCATGGCCTGGTGACACAGATCCAGCTTCCCTAAACATATCCCCATGCTGCTACCCAGCATGAAAGCAGCGCTGAGATCGGTTGGAGCAGGCTGACTCACCGCTCATCTCGGCACTAGGGCCTGTGCTGGCTGCAGAAGTTTAAACTGTGCATGCCAGGCTGGCCTTCACAAGAAAGCCACCCAAAGTCACATGGGCAGTTTAGAATTGTGTAGTGTAGCCAGGTACCCCTCCTTTCTGTTCCCAGGCTGCACGGCTCCAATGCTCCACCACTCAGCTCTGGCGGCTGGCAGAGTGTGAAATAAAATGACAATAAAGTCACTTTATTACCAGTTTATTTTTAGGCCGAGCTACAGCGCACATGCGCTGTATGCAAGACCTGCAGTAATCAATAATCCAACTTTTTTCCTGCCTGTACTTACCATTGTTTACCTCAATTGTCCTTCTTTTATGCTGCCTCCTAACTCGGCATTGCTGATAGGTCACTTCCCTTCATGCTGAGGCGCACCAGTAACGTACGGTTTCCTTACACTTTGATTCATCTTCTGTTGTGTGTGAGAACTCTTTTTTTTTAATTGGGCAGTGCTTGTTTTCAACGTGGACGTGTGCAGCACTGTCTTGGTCTCCCGCTTCTCTGTCAATCTCTGGATTGCCTGCTGTGGTTTATGCTCTGGTGAATTTCATTTTGGGAAACTTTTCCAACTTCGCCCCGTCACTGGTATTGTGTGTGGGGCAGGTTGTTGGGCGGTGGAGCAGAAACTTCTAAAGTCCTTTATGTAAAATTGATTTCCCTTTACGTTTTATTGCGTGAGCCTGAGCAGATGAGAGTGAATCATTCATGTGAGACGTACAAACGGACGGCTGCGCTAGACCGTTGTTTCCACCTCTGCTTCGTAGAATACAACTGAAATCAGGAAGAGCGAACTCATTAGGGTGGCAAGAACATAATGTTTCATATCTGTGAAAGGAGCGCTCCTCCTTGTTTTCACCCTTTAAGGTATTCCCATTGGAGCATAGTGAAACTCATTTGTTGCTGATAAGTTTGTTCACCATCCAGTGAACAGACCTCCCATTTTTCCAAGATGGACACAAGCTGTACCACGTAGAAGTGCAGTCTCTGTAGAGCACAGCATGTGGTTCACATAAGTGTAGCCCGTGGCAACAATCTACAATGTTGACTCTAGGTGCATATTGCTCTCGAGTTATTTGAGTTGAATACGTTTTTTGCGTCGTTTTCACTGAGAACCTACCCCTTTCAACATAATAGCTCGAATAGCAGCTTTTACCGGGCATTGCGGTCGAGACAGGGTGCTTTTCAAATTACGTCATTCACTTGCAACAATGCCGGCCATACTCGATAATGTGTTTTTGTTGCGCCCAAGTAGTGCATGTGTTCATCTCTGTCTGGCGCACGCTTCCTTCTTACAAGCTTCCTTAAATTACCCCCTTTCCAAATCCGTTCATCCTTTACTGCCGATAACGTTTTTAAGGTACGTTTGGTATTTCAGTGGACTGCAGGCATTCCTATAATGTGCTTTACAAAAAAAACCCGTAGCTGCAGACTTGGTGTGAGTTTATGACTTCCTTCATTACTATTACACTTTTCCAAATAGTCTTTTATGAGAACCGTGATTTAAGGGAAAGCATCGCCTTAATAACTTGTGATGAAATATGTGGAGGTAATTGAAGTACTCTTAGAAATGGAATCCAAAATATTATTCGGAAATTCCGGAAAAATAGCTTTTTCAAGTTAACAAACTCGCTTTTTGTTCTGTATTTAATCCAGAGGTAGACACAATTTTTTTTACCGTAATATGCAAATTATTAATCACTTCAGGGCACAAGTCCTAAAACAAAAAGTTGTGGGGACTAACCAAGTTAGGCAATATGCAAGTGGCATCATGGTGCATGACATTGCCTGTGACTTTCACAGGAATCGGCATCACACCCCATAACCACAAGGGAAGTGACATTACAAGAGGTGACATCAGATCTTATGGCATGCCATAATCGGTTACAAAAGCTGCATTTAAAAATATTTAATGGGTTTAAGGCACTTGCTGTGGATATCTTTGTGTGCCCATTAAATCTCAGGGAATAATAATAATAATAAGATAGCTAGTGGTTAATGCACTTGCTGGAGAGATCTGTGTTTTGTCTAGTCACGACTAATAAAGCAGCATAGAGAGTTAATGTATATTCTGCAAAGCACATGCTGTAACATGCAGATGAAATTTTTATTTTATGTAGATCAGTAAGAGCTTTTGACACTAAGACCTGTACGCAAACTACAAGGCATGAGTTTTGCCACAGTCACTGGATTTATGTGATACCACATCTGCAGCATTTTATATATAATTATGGGTTTGCTGCACATTCATCATCTGCTGCATTACCTGTTTCTAGCTTAAATGGGCAATGTAATAGGTCTCATATTTGCAAGTGTTTCAACTATTGCCATTGTAAATGACAATACATTTTATTTATGTGTTTTGAAAACATGCAAGCGGTGCATAAACATGCACATTATAGTCCTTGCTTCAGAGAAGCATTGCTGGCAGTCAGTGCGCCTCTTACTGCCAGCCTTGCTTCTCATAAGCAACAACTATAAGTACAAAGTGCATGTTAATTCACCGCTTGCAGGTTTTCAAAACACATAAATAAAAGGTATTGTCGGGAAGGAGCCTAGCGCGCAACCAAGATGGCCGCGTAGGTGCGAGGCTCCCGAGGACCTCCGCGACCTCCTATCACTATCCTGAACATATCCTGTCCCAGATGAGGGGACTGTGTTGGTGAACCCGAGCTGAGGTGGCGCCCGTTTTCCGCTTCCAAATCGGACCTCGGACACCGACTTTACCACCGATTGAGGTTTGCGGCCTTCTCCTAGCCGAACCCCGGATTTGCGTTGTGGGGCGATCCAGTGACGAAGTGAATAACAGCGGCGGGCAGGGCTTGGTGGCTCGCGGAACCCGCACTTTCACTTTCGCTTTCGTACCCTCCTTGCTGTCTATGCGAGGTTGGGTCACGGGGCTTTGTGTGTTGGTGTGGCCTCTCTGGGGGACCCCGCCTGCCCGCCGGCTGTGATCCGCCCGCTGATCTGGGGTGGCACCCCCCCGGAGCCCGTAGACCGGCTTGCCTGCCCTTCACGACGTGGCTGGTGCGATCGGGAGACTGGGACCATGGCCACGAAACAAGATGGCGATCGGGCAAAGGTAAAATCGACCCGGCGTGGCGCAGCCCAACAGTCCAACAGCATGGATCGCTATACCCTCCAGAAGGGATCTCCTGAGGTGCCCCGCAAGTCTCCTGAAGGCCCTACTGATGCCCCCGATCTGCCCACGGATCTGACTCTGCGGGATGTCATGGGCGCCATCGCCGAGATGAAGGCCTCTGTGGGCCAGCGTTTTGACACACTGGCGCAGAAGATCGACTCGGTCCTCGTAGATGTTGGCCTACTAAGGGCCGATCTCTCCAAGACCAACGACCGAGTTGATTCTTTGGCCCACACCGCATCGGGCCTTACGACAGATGTGGTGGCCCTGCAAACGGAGGTGCGCCGGCTTGCTCGGGCGAGTGCGCTGATGGATCGTCGCCTGGAGGACTCCGAGAGTCGGGCCCGGCGTAACAACATCCGTATCATCGGGGTGCCTGAGGGACGTGAGGAAGCGGCGGCGGACCTTTTCGTGGAGGACCTGATCGTCAACCATCTCCAGCCACGGGGGCTGAGTAAATTCTTTGCTGTGGAGAGAGCCCACAGGGTTCCCGGGGGAAGGCCTAAGGTCGGAGCCGCTCCGAGACCTCTCATCGCCCGGATTTTTAATTTTCGGGACAGAGACGCTATCCTGCAATCCTCCAGACTACAGGGACCGATTAGACTTGATAATATGGATATTAATTTTTATCCTGACTTCACCCCTGCGGTCCAGAAGCAGAGACTGAGCTTCCTTGGTGTCAAGCGCCGTCTTCGGGACCTAAACATCAAGTACGCCATGCTCTTCCCAGCTAAGCTGCGAGTGGAGGTGGAAGGTCGCACGCACTTTTTTGATCGTCCCGAAGCGGCCGGGGACTGGCTGGATACTCTGTCTGGAGATCGGGATCGGGGTGGCGGGGGGGGAGCGGCCGGGGGAGAGGGCTCGCCGGATCAAGACTGAGGGACTAATATTAGGCCTCGCTCGGGACAAAAATGATGCCACCTTTGACTATACGTCGGATTGCTTAATTTCCCCTCCTATGGAGGTTGTGTGGGGTCTCTTGGGGGTTCTCCCTCCTCCTCTGGGGGTCTAGTTAGTTTAACTATCTATGGGGCGACAGGCACACTGCACATTGGGGGGGCTGTTTGGGCTCATGCAGGGGTGCAGGGAGGGGGGAGTTTTGTTGGGGTGGGTGGGCAGGGATGGGGCGTTGTTTGTTATTATCACAAGGCAACCCTTTTTTTGTGTAGGCTCTACTGTGCTCTCGGGGGGACGAAGGATGGTCTTTGTGTATGATGGGGGGTAGGGAATTGACTTTGTTGTCTTGGAACGTTAATGGACTGGGGGACAGGATTAAACGAGGTGTGGTCCTGCAGTATCTGAGGCGACTCTCGCCTGATGTGGTCTTCCTGCAGGAGACACACCTTATCGGCAATTCCTTCTGCGCCATGAATCGGCGTGGCTACCGCCTTGTGGCCCACTCGGGCTTCACGTCAGGCTCGAGGGGTGTGGGTATCATGGTAAAGAACTCGCTCCCGTTAGAAATTGATGAGGTGCTTCATGATGACAGGGGACGTTACGCTGTCTTGGTGGGGAGAATGGAGGGCAAAGTGGTTGTCTTTGTGTCAGTGTACGTCCCACCGGGGTTGCAGTCGACCACCTTTGCAGATCTGGGGCGCCTCCTCCTTGGCCTTCCGGGGGGGCTTCTGGTGGTGGGGGGGGATTTCAACGCGGTGGTTTCGGGAACTGTGGATCGTCACCCCCCTAGGGACCTCCCCCGGGCACAGGCGTGGCTATCCGGCCTCTTGGATACACTGGGATTGGTGGACTGCTGGCGCTTAAAACATCCCACACAGTTGCAATACACTTTCCACTCGGGGGCCCATGGTAGTCTCTCACGGCTTGATTATGTCCTTGTCCCGGCGGCCCATGTCGGGAGGGTGGGGGAGGTGCGCCATTTGGCACGGGGTATCTCGGACCACTCCCCGCTACTGTTGCATGTTGATGTCTTTCCGAGGGCTGCGAGCAGGGTGGTCCCAATCAATTCCTGGTACCTGCGCGACCCCACCATTCGCGCTGACTTGATTAAATCCCTCCAGCGCTATTTTGAGGAGAACGTGGGGTCAGTGCCTTCAGCTATCTCCCTGTGGGAGGCCTTCAAAACAGTACTTAGAGGGGAGGCCCTATCCCTTATTTCCCACGCCCGGAGGCGTGAGCGGGAGGATGTGACCCGGGTGGAGGCTGAAATAGCGGAGCTGGAGGGTAATCTAGAAGATGGGGTGACGGACGCTGCACTACATGTCCTCCAGCTCAAGCAGGCGGCTTATAGAGCCCTAGTTATGGAGGCGGCCAGGGGCCTTAGTAGAGAGCAACAGGGGCGGCTGTATGATGTGGGTGATAAGGCTGGTAAACTGATAGCGTGGTTGGATAAAAAGGAAAGAGCGAATCGTGTGGTCCCGCTGATTGAGAAAACGAATGGTGTGTGTGTAACTGAACCAGAAGAAATTGTCTCCTGCTTCGCGGAGTATTTCCGCGAGGTGTATTCCCCGGTCTCTTCTTGCTCGGAAAAGGACTCCCGTGCCCTGCTCAGAGATATCGCACTGCCTTCCCTGTCCGGGGAGGACAGGGTGTCGCTGGACGCCGCTCCCACCTCCGACGAAATCGCCCTCGCCATACGCTCGGTCGCTTCTGGCAAGGCCATGGGCCCGAATGGTATCCCTATCGAGCTGTATAAGCTGCGACCGGATACATTGGCGCCTCACCTCCGCGCAATGTTCCTTGCGGCCCACTCAGTGGGCTCCCTCCCGCTTGACCAGCGTCTGGCTACAATCGTGGTGATCCACAAGGAAGGGAGACTTCGGGATCGGGTTACTTCTTATCGGCCTATCTCACTACTGAATGCGGAGCCCAAAATTCTCGCTAAGGTACTCGCCAATCGGCTGGTCGGTGTGGTGGGAGATCTGGTTCACCAGGACCAGTCTGGCTTCATTCCCCATCGCAATACAGCCCTTAATCTGCGGCGTTTGCATGGGGTGCTTGCGCGCGTCCCATTCATACGGGAGCCGGCCATTTTGGCGTCCTTAGACGCCACCATGGCGTTTGATACGCTTGAGTGGCCATACATCTGGGCGATGCTTGCTAAGTTCGGGTTTGGCCCAGGATTCATCAGTTGGGTCAAATTGCTGTATGCGGGCCCATTGGCACAGGTGGTCGTGAACGGAAGAGTATCGGCCCCGTTCGAGCTGGGCCGGGGCACGCGGCAGGGCTGTCCCCTGTCGCCGCTTCTTTTTGCGCTTGCCTTGGAGCCCCTGGCGGAGTGGCTGCGGTGGGAGCCTTCCATCCGTGGTCTCCGTTGGACCCCCGAGTATGAGGATCGCGTATCCCTATACGCTGATGACATCCTTCTGTACCTAGCCTCCCCACGCAAATCACTTATAGTCCTAGTTGATGTTTTACACTCGTTTGGTCGTAACTCCGGTCTCGTCATCAATTGGGCTAAATCGTGTGTGTATGTTCTCTCTGGGGAGGCTCCTATTCTCCCGCGGGGCTGTCCGATCCAGATCTCCCCGCAGGGATTTCGGTATCTGGGTGTCTTCATTACTCTGGACCCGGAGGCCCGGTATGAACGGAATCTGCTTCCCCCCCTCCAGCGTCTGCGGGTAGATGTCGCACGATGGCGGCGCCTGCCGCTTTCGCCGCTCGGCCGGGCGGCATTGTTCAAGATGATGTCTCTGCCGCGTTTTCTGTACGCTTTGCAGAACACTATGGACTTGGTCCCGGCGCGCTACTTCCGTGAGGTGGAGAGTCTGCAACGCCGCCTGTTCTGGGACGGGAGGCCGCGCATTGCTCTGGCTAAGCTGACGCTCCCATGGTTTGACGGGGGGATTGCCCTCCCGGATATTAAACGGTACTATTGGGCCTCCCAGCTCGCTGCCATTAACCATGGCCTCTACGGGCCCGCCTTAAACCCGGCTTTTGAAATGGACAAGATGCTCCTGCCAGGTGGCGACTACAATCGAGCGCTCTACTCTAGCGCGCCCGACGCTCGTCTGACGGGCCCCACGCGTGTCATGGTGCAAGTCTGGCACGCGGCCAATGCAGCTATGGGGTGGAAGGACCGTTTGACCCGGGCATCACCACTATACGCGTCGGAGCGGTTAGGTTCCCTGTGGACCTCTAAGGGCTTTGAGAAGTGGGACATGATAGGTATCAGTAAAGTGGGGGATCTTTGGACGAGGGGAGGATTTAAAACGTTCGATATGCTGCAGACGGAATTTCAGTTGCAGGGCAGTGAATACTTCCGGTATTTGCAGGTCCGTCATGCGCTGGGTTCCGTCTTCACGGATGTTGCCTCCATCCCGGAATATTCCCCCCTGGAAGATAGAGTGCTGGATGGGCATGTCCCGGACAGCACGATCTCACTTATATATAAAAAGCTGATAAACGACCGCTCGGGCCTGTTGACTGCCCTTCGTGCGGCTTGGGTTGCCGACGGGCTGGAGTTGGACGACGAGGACTGGACCTCCACGGTGGCCTCCCCGAAGGCCCCATACCGGCTCGCCTTCGCTTCGTCCAGCTCAAGATACTCCACCGGGTCTACATGACGGGGCCAAAGCTTCTGCGTATGGGCTATGCCGGAGATGGGTTATGTAAGCGTGGGTGTGGTGCTTTGGGGACCTTTATGCATATTTTGTGGGAGTGCCCGGAGGTAGAGGGGTTCTGGCGTGGTGTAACGAGGTGCTGCGTCTGGTTACGCATGTGGCGCTGTTGCCTGAAGCGAGAAGATGCCTGTTGAATGTGTGGGAACCGACTGATTACTCAGCGCCGCAGACGTGGTGGGTGACTCTGGGATATATGGTAGCCAAGCGTGATATTGCTCAACTGTGGGGATCCCAGAGGCCCCCGACGGTCTCGGCCTGGAAAGAACACATGGACTGGTGCATGTTTCGCGAAAAAGTGGTGTATGTGGCGAGGGGTAAGCCTGGGACATGGGTGAAAGTATGGGGCCCCTGGAACGCCTACCGAGGGGGCATCTGTGCGCCACCGCTGCTGCCTGATCCCTCGCCAGCCCCATCCCCTTAGCCGACTCATTCCCCCGCTGCCGGGCATTGGGTTCCCCCAGTCCTCGCTTTGCTCTCTTCCCCCTCTTCACACTTCTGTGTATAGTTGGGATCCCCCCCTCTTGGGGAGCACGTGCTGCTATTTTTGATTGTGGGTTGCCTTGTGGGTGTGGTTTTAATTTTTGTTGTTCTTAATTTAAAATGAAACCGCATAATGGGGCCTGGATGATGTGGTTTTCGACATTGTTATCTATTGAGAAATACTCCCCCTGTAATACCACGTGTTCCATGTATATATGTCGTGTGTTCCTACTATTGCTAGCGGCCGGCCGGAAGGTTGTGGGCCCATACTTGTATACTTTTAAGACCTGTAATAAACGGTTTCAAAAAATAAAAATAAATAAATAAAAAAAAATAAAAGGTATTGTCATTTGCACTGCCAATAGCTCAAACTCGTGCAAATGCGAGACCTATTGCATTGCAAATGCTTGTTCACTTTTGCTGTGCCCACTCCTCTGCCCAAATGGAGCAGCTGCCCTGCAAGTCCATAGTTCTGATGCTGACATTGTTTAGGAGAGAAGGGCCAGAGGTCAACTGTGCATGTATTTTGCACTTGGTAATTCTTTTGGCCAGACGTTTTCTAGGAAACCCATCTGAAGAAGTGTTGCATTCAGGGCTTCCATGTATGTCATAGATCCCTTTTTGTGAACTACGGCCCTTACAGAGTGTGCTGCACACCAGTGCCTGGACCAGTTCACGATAGAGGTGATACAGCTTGGCTGTAAAGCACTTGTGTACCTGGATGATGTGCCTTGGAAGAAGCAGGCAGCCAAGTTGTGCAGGCTTGTTGTGAGTTTGACGAATAAAGTTATTTCTGAGGTATTATATTGAGTGTCTGTGTCCATACCCCAGTGTATGTCCAAGATTAATCTAGGTTACAACTTCCTCGGGCCCATGACAAACATCTTTTTACCCTTAGGGGTCCTGATATGCCACTGTCTCACCTCCTCGGGCCCATGCCAAACATCTTTTTACCCTTAGGGGTCCTGATATGCCACTCACCTCTTCGGGCCCATGCCAAACTTCTTTTTACCCTGAGGGGTCCTGATATGCCACTCACCTCTTCGGGCCCATGCCAAACATCTTTTTACCCTTAGGGGTCCTGATATGCCACTCACCTCCTCGGGCCCATGCCAAACATCTTTTTACCCTTAGGGGTCCTGATATGCCACTCACCTCCTCGGGCCCATGCCAAACATCTTTTTACCCTTAGGGGTCCTAATATGCCACTCACCTCCTCGGGCCCATGCCAAACATCTTTTTACCCTTAGGGGTCCTGATATGCCACTCAGCTCCTCAGCCCATGCCAAACATCTTTTTACCCTTAGGGGTCCTGATATGCCACTCAGCTCCTCGGGCCCATGCCAAACATCTTTTTACCCTTAGGGGTCCTGATATGCCACTCAGCTCCTCGGGCCCATGCCAAACATATTTTTACCCTTAGGGGTCCTGATATGCCACTCACCTCCTCGGGCCCATGCCAAACATCTTTTTACCCTTAGGGGTCCTGATATGCCACTCAGCTCCTCGGGCCCATGCCAAACAACTTTTTACCCTTAGGGGTCCTGATATGCCACTCACCTCCTTGGGCCCATGCCAAACATATTTTTACCCTTAGGGGTCCTGATATGCCCCTCACCTCCTCGGGCCCATGCCAAACATCTTTTTACCCTTAGGGGTCCTGATATGCCCCTCACCTCCTCGGGCCCATGCCAAACATCTTTTTACCCTTAGGGGTCCTGATATGCCACTCAGCTCCTCGGCCCATGCCAAACATCTTTTTACCCTTAGGGGTCCTGATATGCCACTCAGCTCCTCGGGCCCATGCCAAACATCTTGTTACCCTTAGGGGTCCTGATATGCCACTCAGCTCCTCGTGCCCATGCCAAACATCTTTTTACCCTTAGGGGTCCTGATATGCCACTCAGCTCCTCGGGCCCATGCCAAACATATTTTTACCCTTAGGGGTCCTGATATGCCACTCACCTCCTCGGGCCCATGCCAAACATATTTTTACCCTTAGAGGTCCTGATATGCCACTCAGCTCCTCGGGCCCATGCCAAACATCTTTTTACCCCTAGGGGTCCTGATATGCCCCTCACCTCCTCGGGCCCATGCCAAACATCTTTTTACCCTTAGGGGTCCTGATATGCCACTCAGCTCCTCGGTCCATGCCAAACATCTTTTTACCCTTAGGGGTCCTGATATGCCACTCAGCTCCTCGGGCCCATGCCAAACATATTTTTACCCTTAGGGGTCCTGATATGCCACTCACCTCCTCGGGCCCATGCCAAACATCTTTTTACCCTTAGGGGTCCTGATATGCCACTCACCTCCTCGGGCCCATGCCAAACATCTTTTTACCCTTAGGGGTCCTGATATGCCACTCACCTCCTCGGGCCCATGCCAAACATCTTTTTACCCTTAGGGGTCCTGATATGCCACTCACCTCCTCGGGCCCATGCCAAACATCTTTTTACCCTTAGGGGTCCTGATATGCCACTCACCTCCTCGGGCCCATGCCAAACATCTTTTTACCCTTAGGGGTCCTGATATGCCACTCACCTCCTCGGGCCCATGCCAAACATCTTTTTACCCTTAGGGGTCCTGATATGCCACTCACCTCCTCGGGCCCATGCCAAACATCTTTTTACCCCTAGGGGTCCTGATATACCCCTCACCTCCTCGGGCCCATGCCAAACATCTTTTTACCCTTAGGGGTCCTGATATGCCACTCAGCTCCTCGGCCCATGCCAAACATCTTTTTACCCTTAGGGGTCCTGATATGCCACTCACCTCCTCGGGCCCATGCCAAACATCTTTTTACCCTTAGGGGTCCTAATATGCCACTCACCTCCTCGGGCCCATGCCAAACATCTTTTTACCCTTAGGGGTCCTGATATGACACTTGCCTCCTCGGGCCCATGCCAAACATCTTTTTACCCTTAGGGGTCCTGGTATGTCTCACCTCCTCACCCCCGCCCCCCTTGAAGGTTACATTGGCTCTACAGATCGATTTCAGATCTCCTTCCATCAGCTGCCTTCGATGTCTCGATTTTTATTATAATTATTGACAGGTTCAGCTGACACTTGCATGCAATGTCAAAGTTCAATGGTGTTTCATTTACACGAAGGAGTAGTGCTTACCACTGTCATAATGCACTGGTAACCAGGGAGAGTGGTTATTACCACAGCAATGTCTATAGCTGCATGTCAGTGTTAATGGTCTTTCTGTATTGGACGCTAAATGACACACACTGGACCTTACCATGATCTCTGGCACCACTCCTCGTGTAGTGGAGTTTCAACAGTGCGGCAAGTGAGGTCAACAAGACTTCCTACATGTGTTGTAATGGCTGAAGTGCTCATGAAGATTGTGAATCATTCTCTGTATTTGAATATGAGAAATGTTTTGATAATGATTGAAGTGCTCTCAAGGACAACTGTGATGTGCCATTATGATTAAGCAATGATCTGCGGAATAGCTACCCCTGGAGTTAAATGGAAGCTTCAAACATTCTCCTTTCTGGCATCTTGCAAGAATAAAGATAAATGTCTGTGCACAAGTAATGCTGCGAGGCAGAATGCTGCTTTTGAACTGTGATTCTCTTTCCCAATGTATGCTTGCTTACTAAACCAATTTCAGAACTTAAGGTGCTGATTTCAAATTATTTCTGCTACGAGGAAGAAAATCGTAGCTAGTGCAGCTAAGCAAGTGTTATACATGTAAGCAGTTTTGTTTCCTCTTAAAAAATCTGCAATAGCCTTGATTTTCAGTAGGATTACTAGAAACCTATACCAGTCCATACCACTGCCATATTTACTGTGATGAGCATTTGATGTTACATTTTGGTAGACATTTGAAAATGGAGTACCGTTTTGATCTGGGCATTTGTGAGACCGCTGAGTTGTAGAATTTTGTTAATCCCCACAGATTTGTTTCTAGAACATTCCCCTCACAGAAGTGTGAGAAAAATGTGTGGTTTTAGCCAATGTTTGAGGTTTACATGGCATTCTGGATCCACACAAGTCGCATCATTCTGTACTCTCTGTGTATTTAGCTTTCAGAACGGTCTGGCTTTAGTGGCTTGTCCTGGGTTGCGGTCAAGCCAAGACCCATGTACAGCGTTTGCACCCAACATTGAATCACCATCGAGTGCACTTAAAAAATTAGGGTGAAAATAGGAAGAAAAGTGTTCATCCACATATGTGGCAAGCTGCATCCTCAGACTCTCCCAGCAAGAAATTGGGATCTTCCTCTTGTGTTGTCTGGCATTTTTTAAAACGCACAAACGCCACAAGTGTGTAGAGTTTACTGACAGTCCTTTATACGCTGTGAGAGAGATGTGTGTTTGTAGTATGAATGTGTTAGTGGGAATAATGACAGTGATTTGTGAGTTGCAACTACCTTCACCAGCTACCTTCTTCATACATGATGCCCCTGTGAAAATAAGTCTAGACTCTGCTTTGAATATTTCTCATGCCTCTTTCTCACTCGGTGTCCTGAATAATACAGTGTGTTTATGGCAGGATAACCTTTACTAGCAACAATAATAGAACAAGCATTGAAAATGCAATAGGTCTCGCATTTGATTGAGTTAGAGCTATTAACCTTGTATATGACAATGTGTTTTACCTATGCATTATGGAGGGTAGGTATGTGGTGTTTAAAAGAATTATGTGGGCTGGATTGAAATTGTTAGTTGTGGACGTGTGTGGTGTGGAATAGTGTATTAAAATTATGTGGTATGGTATGCAGTTGCATTATGTGGCTAGTAACTGTGGTATATGGTGTATTGGAATTGCGTGGAGTGGGATTGTGTGCTATGGACTGTAATTATGTGGAATAGTATTTTGTGTTATGGAGTGGTATGCAGTGGAGTTTAGTTATGTGATGTGCTGTTGAATTTTGGGGCATGATGTGGAATTCTGTGGTGTGTTTAATGTATGTGGTGTGTTGTTGAATTGATTTATGTGGTTTGGTGTTACATTATGTGGTGTGGATTGGAAATGTGTTAAGTTGAATTGTGTGGGGTGGAACTGTGTGAATGATGAACGCTAACTTGTCAAAATCAGCACAGCACAGAAGCAACCACATTAAACCATCACGAAATATGACCTATGAAAAAGAGCACACACATAAAACCAATACAACTGCACTACCAAAACCTTTGCAAACTAATCCTCACTTACTTGGTGTGTACATACCAGAACTATGCAGCAACCCTCAGTGCAGGCAGAAGAGGGTGGCACAGCGGCAGAAGAGGGTGGCACAGCGGCAGAAGAGGGAGGCTCAGCGGCTGAAGAGGGAGGCACAGCGGCAGAAGAGGGTGGCACAGCGGCAGAAAAGGGTGACACAGCGGCAGAAGAGAGAGGCATATCGGCAGAAGAGGGTGGCAATTCCGGCAGAAGAGAGAGGCACAGCGGCAGAAGAGAGGCTCTGTTGGAAGAAGAGAGAGGCACAGCGGCAGAAGAGAGAGGCACAGCGGCAGAAGAGAGAGGCACAGCGGCAGAAGAGAGGCACATCGGCAGAAGAGAGGCACAGCAGCAGAAGAGAGAGGCACAGCGGCAGAAGAGAGAGGCACAGCGGCAGAAGAGAGAGGCACAGCGGCAGAAGAGAGGCACATCGGCAGAAGAGAGGCACAGCAGCAGAAGAGAGAGGCACAGCAGCAGAAGAGAGGCACAGCTCCAGAAGAGAAGCACAGTGGCAGAAGAGGGTGGCAAAGCAGCAGAAGAGGGTGGCACAGCGACAGAAGAGAGAGGCACAGCGGCAGAAGAGCAGCACAGTGGCAAAAGAGAGGCACAGTGGCAGAAGAGGATGGCACTGCGTCAGAAGAGGGAGGCATGGTGGTGCAAAAGGGAGGCATAGTGGTGCAAGAGAGAGGCACAGTGGTGCAAAAGAGAGGCACAGTTGTGCAAAGAGAGGCACAGCGGCAGAAGAGGGGGGCACTGCGGCAGAAGAAGGAAGCACATCGGTGAAAGCGGGGGGCACAGTGGCAGAAGAGGGAGCACAGTAACTCTAAGGAAGATGGTTAATTTCATCCATACCTGCCTATATGTTGATACTTGTGTACATGTTTATATGATGGTGTCCGTGGGCTAGTGTTCTTCTATTTATTAGTGTACGTCCAATCTCCCCACCCTTTGCAAAAATACACCATGCAGCTGTGTCAAATACGATGTGCAAAGTTTTAGTCCCTGCCCTCAAACTTTTAGGTGAAATGATGTCCCAATGTAAAATGTCCCGGATGCTAGAGCAGTAATACGATTTTCAATTGCATAAAACAGTTAATATATTTCCCAAAAAAAAGATTCTCCACCTAAATTTGTTCCAGCAAAGCTCGCCATGACATGAGAAGTTTGGTGCACGTCTTTTGTTTGGTTTGGTGTACATTTTCACATTTGTCTATTGACTCATTTTTTTAAATCTCGTAATGTAATTGCCTGAAGTTTCCTAAAAGTATTTGATAGCTGCCCTTGCTTTTCACGAAAGGCAAATGAAATTGAAAAAATTAAATGAAAAGGCTGGTTTAATTATTATTTGAGTCTGTCACGTTTCAGCTATGAAAAAAAAGCTGCATTTTTTCCTGCTTCCCCTTGTCCTGCAACCTATATGGGTTTATTGTGTTTGAGGGCATTCAAATCCAATTTATATACAGATAGGAGAAGGACTTTGTTTACCAAAATGGCCTTCGGCAGTGCTCTTAAATACATAGATAAATGTAAGTGACCAAGTGTATTGTAATCCGGTACTTATGCAAATTGCTCCAGTGGCGTGGAGCTGAGTTTGCACGGTATAAAATAAAGGTGAATGAGATATAAGGGTTGTGTGGATAGGTGTTTTGGGCAGATGGCTTACAGGAAAATAAAGTTTGGCAAATGAAATTAGAGAAACATTACAATTAGGTGGCTTCAATAATTAGCTGTGGCTGTTGCATTACAGCTGAGTTACAACAAAGCTGCATTGTTAAAGTTATAAATCAGTGAAACGGATGTGGTGTAATGTAAGTTGGTACTAATGCCCTTGGGGAGATTCAACAACGCTATATCAAGTAAATTGTGAGCTGAGTGAGATAGTGGATGGATTAAAAGAAATCTGAATTAGCACCAGCACTGACGCCACCCACCTACCGGAGCTATTGAACGGCGGATTCTTGGCGGGGCACCCACGCTGTTTGTCTCCCCCGCTGCCCTGACGACATCGAGGGCCGCGGTGGGGGGAGACTACAGCTCCCGTGAGCCTTTACTGTCACGCCCCCTTCCAGGTGATTGCGCGCCCGGAGGCGCTTTAAAATCGGCGGCTCCCTCGGTGGAGCGGGGGAAATCTGAATTAGCACCAGCACTGACGCCACCCACCTACCGGAGCTATTGAACGGCGGATTCTTGGCGGGGCACCCACGCTGTTTGTCTCCCCCGCTGCCCTGACGACATCGAGGGCCGCGGTGGGGGGAGACTACAGCTCCCGTGAGCCTTTACTGTCACGCCCCCTTCCAGGTGATTGCGCCCCCGGAGGCGCTTTAAAATCGGCGGCTCCCTCGGTGGAGCGGGGGAAATCTGAATTAGCACCAGCACTGACGCCACCCACCTACCGGAGCTATTGAACGGCGGATTCTTGGCGGGGCACCCACGCTGTTTGTCTCCCCCGCTGCCCTGACGACATCGAGGGCCGCGGTGGAGGGAGACTACAGCTCCCGTGAGCCTTTACTGTCACGCCCCCTTCCAGGTGATTGCGCGCCCGGAGGCGCTTTAAAATCGGCGGCTCCCTCGGTGGAGCGGGGGAAATCTGAATTAGCACCAGCACTGACGCCACCCACCTACCGGAGCTATTGAACGGCGGATTCTTGGCGGGGCACCCACGCTGTTTGTCTCCCCCGCTGCCCTGACGACATCGAGGGCCGCGGTGGGGGGAGACTACAGCTCCCGTGAGCCTTTACTGTCACGCCCCCTTCCAGGTGATTGCGCGCCCGGAGGCGCTTTAAAATCGGCGGCTCCCTCCGCGACGCGGGACGCGCGCGGGCGGCGCCGGGCTGAGCCCGGGCAGAGGGCGGGCCGTCTAAGAGGGCGGGCCGTCTGTGGCCGTCCGGGGTCGCTGGAGGCCGGGCCGGGCAACCCCTCTTGGCCCCTCTAAAGTTGGTGCCCAATCGTAAGTCATCGCCAAGTTCGTGAGTATAGTACATGTTGTGACTGGGATTCAACCATTTATTTTTGCTTAATATACTCAAAACACATATTGGAAAATGGGGAAAAAAGCTCCACCTGTGCTTAAACCTACTCGTAAGCAGTTAACATCTCCCTCAACTGCTACTGTTCCCACCCCGTTGCCTAGTTTGACTGCTATCGATAAAATGCTGCAGAGGACGATCGGCGTTGTGGCTTCTGCCATTCAAAACACTGAAAGACGCCTCTCGCTCCCACCAAGCACGCAATTACCTTTGCTGCAGGACAATACATTGGATTCCCTGGTGGCCACATCGGATATAACATCTTACGCGGGGCTACCAGGCACTGACTCAAATGTGAATTGTATAATCCTGGACAGTGTATCCCCTAATCATCGTACAATGGATAATAGACTATCACAAACACCGTCTATGTCACGATCAAGCGTTAATAAGACCACTGATACTACCCCATCCCTAATTAATGAGCAGGAAGGGATAGAACTATGCTTAGACACAGATGTATCGATTACAGATAGGGAAAAATGTGATAGTACACCAGCACGAACAAGGGGACAAAAAGCAAGAAAACAAAAAGCAAAGCGGAAACAGAAACACTTAGAGTCACTAGTAGATAAACGCAGAGAGAATGGTGGACGCCCTCAATTGAGTAGGCCTCTCACTCCTGTAATACTAAACCATACTCAAAGTGAGGTGCACTTTTGCAAAAATAATGAACAAAGCTCATTAACTAATGCACTGCCGGGTAATGAAGATTTTTGGGGGAGACTGGAGACCTTGATAACTACTCTTTTAGGACCCATCAGTCAACAAGTCCTTAATATTGATAAGAGGTTGAAGGCATTAGATGACCATGTGTTGAAATTAGGCACAGGGTGTAATTCTATAACTACAACACACCATGTTGCATCCAACATTAACACACATAAATTACAACACACTATGGCCAATAAGAAAAGTATAGTGGAGACTAATGCTTCTCCCTCCACATCCAAACTGAGTAGAAGTAAAGGTCAATTAAACCTAGAACCCTCATCCAGACAGGCATTAGATACCAAAACCACCACAACAGTTAGTTCGGGAGGAAGGGAGAAACCTACTGACATAAACAACAGGCCAGTAACGAGACAAGTGCAGGATGCTAACCAACACCACCCAACAGATAAGCCCGATATAATTGAAGTGATCAGCAAGAGACAGATTCCGGCCCGCATCAGTTTGCCCCCAGATTGCGGTCCATATGTCTTGGTTTTAGCTAATGTCCCAAAATTGGGGGAAACCCAAGAGGAAAACTATACAAGCTTAAGAAATAGAACTCTCCATTGGCTTTCTGCAAATTGCAACTTCCCAATGGAAGGAGCAGGGGAAATTATTCATACACAGAGAGTAGGGTGGGTGGGTCCAACGAGAAAAAAGTTTGAAGGAGATTGCATCATTATAAATTTTAAATCTCCACAATGGGTGCAATCTACACTCTCAAAAGCCCCACTGCCCTCACCCTGGGAATTTAACACTACTCTGCTTCCTCTCGGGTATTTTTATAGACATTTAATTGACCTTCATTCTAATCCTGGGATTAACTTTTTAGCAGATCAACCGGGCATGAACCGTAACATTATTAATGGCTATGAACATCCTTACCAAGAGTTTAATACTAATTTTAGGAATGGTTGTTCATTAGGCCAACGGATTATACCCCCACCATATCAATTGCCATATCTACCTTTCCCCACTCCCTCTTATCCCAACCCAAGGGAGAGACCTTACGTAAGGCCTAAACTAAACTTTAACATGCCTCAGAACGAGCCAAGGTATATATATAATATACCAACGCATAACCGTTTTGAACACGCTCTCTCCAATTTGGAATGTCAAGATTGACTGGGGAAAAGAAATAGGGGGTGTGAGGACGTACCAATTACTATTAAGGAAAATCCCTCTGATGTACAATGTAACGAGATTGAGACAATGGCACCACGCATTGTTTCGACTATGTCCCCAGTTACACATGAGAACATAACTACTCCATCAATTCAACCTAAGCAGCCTAGTGGCTATAATGCCTCTTGTGCCCTAAAACGTCCCAAATTGTCCATCCTTAGTTGGAACGTCGCTGGGTTGGAATCAAGATTGCTTGACCCTCAATGGATCAAGCTATTGGATAACAAAGATATTGTTATGTTCCAGGAGACATGGGCTGTCAGCAATTTATTTATTGAGGGTTACCATTGTTTTAGTGTAACCTCAAAGAAGCCCATTTTTGGCCGTGCAGTGGGAGGATTATTTATAGGTGTTAGCACATTGGTGGGAGGCACTATCAAAGACCTATCAGAAGGAAATCCGAACATTCAGGTCCTTGAGTTGAAACTAAAACCCAGGATTTTTATAATTAATTTTTATAATAATGATTTTTATTCTACACCCAACACAAACTATATAGCCCTCTCTAAGACTCTAAGAAAATTGGAAATAAACTTGGAATCAGAGGGGGGGATAGGGATTCTAATCGGCGGAGATTTTAATGCCAAATTACCAAAGAAGTCTTGGATCAAGGACACTAACAACATCACGGACCAAGCTGATAAAAGGGGGTTTGAAATAGCAAAATTATTGAATGAACACACCCTTGGAAATGCCATGGAAGTATCTCTAATACCTGACATGGACTATGTCCCCACGTTTAGGGGGCGTGATTGTTGTTCACCTATTGATTTTATTTTTATGTCCCCTGATTTGCTGGACCGTGTATTGGAATCCAAGGTGATAAAAACATCTTTTGGCGACCATAACCCCCTCACAGTTACTTTGCACTTAGGCTCCCGCCCTGTATATGCGAAATCTAATGGTGCAAGAGACATTACACCATCAGGTGACGGTCTGCGGCTAAAATGGAGGGGGATTGATAGCGGAGCTATTTTAGAAAATGTGCAGAATGATCATTCCGATTTAATTAATTCTTGTCTATTTTTAAATGGAGATAATAATAGAATAATCTCTGACTTTGGCAAACTGTGTTTAGTGATTAAAAAATTGTTGTCAGTCCCACTGCCAAAAATAGCGAAAGAACCAAGATGGTTTGACTCAATTTGTTCTAAGGCAAATAGGGAACTACGTGAAGCATTGTCTTCTAACCCAAGGTGTATACTAGAGGTACAGTTGGCCAGGAAAAACTATAAGTTAAAAACAACTGAAAGGAAGGCTGCCCTGCTGACAGAACAGTGGGAATCATTGGTTGCGAGTGCAAATTTGAAGAGTAGCGGCCCCTTCTGGTCAGCCGTTAGGAAGACGCGAGATATGGGGAAACAATTGTCCCCAATTAGCTGCAATATTACTAGTAGTAGTTGGGAGGCTCATTTTGCTAAAATATATGCTACCCCCTCTAAGGAAGTAACTATTCCTTCCTTGATGGTGTCATGCAACCTCAAGATTGACCTCCCTGAGATAGTCACAGCCATTAAAGAAAGCCTTGGTAACAAGGCCCCTGGTCCCGATGGGCTCCCTATAGACATTATTAAGTATAACACGGATTTATGGGCACCAATTCTTCTTAATGTTTTTAATAGTTTACCTATGGCGCCAATGCCTGACACTTGGGCGACCAGCACCATAGTTCCCATTTTTAAGAAGGGAGATAGGTCAGATCCAGCCAACTATCGTCCAATCTCGCTATTGGACAATACTTTAAAAATCCTTGGACGAGTTATTTATAACAGGATGATAGAGTGGACTGAAGATACTGATCTACTGGATCCGTGCCAGTTGGGATTCAGGAGTGGTGTGGGCACGGTGGAGCAGTGCCTAAACCTGAAATTGATTATCGATAAGTACAATGTTGCTCGCTCTAGTCCAATCTATCTCGCATTTATGGATCTTTCATCTGCATTTGACCTAGTTAATAGATCCAAATTATGGCTTATGCTTTCTAACTACGGTCTGGATGCAAGTCTTGTTAATTTTCTGGCCTATCTTCACACGGACCTTAAAGCACAAGTTAGGATCGGGTCTGGTGGCGATGTGTCCAGACCCATAAAAATAGGCAGGGGGGTGAGGCAGGGGTGCGTTTTGGCACCTCTGCTATTTATTATTTATATCAACGGTCTTGCCAAAGCCTTGAAACAAGTGACGAGAGATGTTCCAATTATCCAGGGGAATCCACTACCAGTTTTATTATACGCAGATGATGCGGTCATTATGGGCCGCACCCCTAATGCTCTTCGTTTGCTCATTAGTGCATTCGTCCAGCATATGGAGGCACTTGATCTGCGTGTAAATTTTAAAAAATCTTTTATTATGTCTAGTGGACCCGGGAAAAGGAAGCTCAATACTATAAATGTAGGTTCGGATAAATTAGAATCCGTAACCTCCTTTCCGTACCTAGGATTGGTTTTCGCTACGAACGGCTCATGGAGTGGGCATTCTGCCCACGCCATGGGCAAGTTCTCGAAAGCCACTAATTCTATATTGAGCCTCCAACGCCCGAAGAAAATAGGTGCCACTAGGGCCATTTTAAAATTTTTTAAATTACAGTGCCTTCCTGTGGCAACGTATGGGGCTGAGGTCTGGGGCTCAGGGAGAAACTCAGGGATTCAACGGGAGGAAAATCGTTTTTGTAGAAAAATATTGGGTGCTCCTTTTTCAGCCTCTGAATTCATCTGTCACAAAGAACTAAATCTCCCCTATGTATGTGATTTTATCAGAGCCAGACCAGCCCTATTTTGGATTAGGATTTGGACAAATAACTTTGCGACCCTAACTAAAAACATTATAATGGATTGCCTAAAGTGTGATCACCATATGTCAATACCCTGGTTAGCCGAGGTTTACAAAATATTATGTGCAGTGGATAAAGGCAATCTTTTCTTAGAACCCACTGGAATTGAGAAGAATGATAAGGTCGTAGTCAAACAAGCACTTTATGCACTTTTTAATTCAGAAAGAATGGGGAGGGAGCTATCTAAATCATCTGTTGCTACATACATGGGGTACGATTTGTGTAGGCACCCACTACCATCTTATCTAACTCTCCCCATGTCCAATTGGGAACGATCGCTGCTCTTTCGTTTAAGGGCAGGTTCTGTAAAAACCCTGTTGGCTTTCCCTTTGGGGTATCATCACACAATAGAATACAATCCCTGCCCATGTGATGGAATTAGCAAACAGAATGACATTCACTTCCTCTTCTTCTGTAAATTTTAGTTAAAATATATTAACTGGTTTTTAACTCCCTATTTTAGAAAATTAAGACCCCTTTCATTGGGGGAATCATGTTCATTATTATTTTCCCTGGATACAGATGAATTAATTTTTCGCACCAGCACTTTTCTGAGATTAATAGTACACGCACGCAAAACGATGGAAAATCCCTGAAAATTATTTATGTTAGTTGTATATTTGAAAATGAATTGCTGTGATTGTGGTGTTTTTATGGATTGTATTATTGTATAAATGTGTTGTTTTTCTTTTGTTGTACTTTTATGGATTTTATGAAATCCGAATAAAGGTCTTTTGAATTGAAATTGAAAACGCTCTGCAAAACTTCACATTCTTATGGAGTGCTCCATTGGAAAATAAGGAACAAGTGATTGCAAATAGCAGCTGCGGCCCACGTGTGGGGTTAGGGGCTGTGTGAGATTAAAAGAAATGTACAACCAAGTTGAGTCACACATTCAAGATAAGAATCAAGTAGCTGGGGCATTACCAGTTCGGTCGCAGCCGTGATGCACTGCATGGATAGTGGGAGACATGATGCAGAGGATAACCAGACGGACAGCAAGGAACAACAGAGAAAGGGGTTGCCAATCCTCTGTTCACACTGCAATGAAATCACACCACTTTAACAAGAGCTAAACCCCGCGTCTTGTGGAAGCCTGAAAACTCAATTCGAAGTCAGCTGTACTTATTTACAAAGTCCTCATGTGAGTGCTTGGAAAGTGGCAACGGAAAGCAGACATCATAAACAAAGGACACCGATTCCTATCACTTTATTCAGATTTGGAACATGCCTTGTCAGCCTCACAATGAAACTGAGAATCGCAATCTTTGGGTGAGAAGACGCAGGCGGTTTGGGTTTCCGCTAGAAAGCTGTATGTGTAGAAAGGGGATGGGTGTGTTTTGTTAGCTCATACGGGTATATGTTTGTGTACTGCACTCTCTCCATATCGGGTTAGGCAAAACAATGAATGATTCTCGTACTTGCCTGAAGGGGAGAGACGCAGCCGAGTTCGTACACCACTGGACAGGGACTGTTGACCTCGCCCTCGGGGATCACCACGGGGAGATTAAGTACCCCTGCAGGCATACGGGGGGGAGAGGGTGTTGCAGACACGCCAGCACTTACCGAAGAATCAGCCCGCATCACCGCGGCCCTGATTTAAATTCGCAGGTAAAGACATTCCATGATTGAAAACATGGGAAACAGGGTCAGGGAGAGGAAGAGATCGACATGGGGGAAGAAGGGGATATGAAGAAAGAGAGCGCTGTGCTAAATCATGTGGTGCGGCGCCCGGGCATAACCTGCAGGAGCGGGTGTAGTGAGAATTCACGGACTCTGGAGACTGCAGGGAAAGGCAATGGAGGCCATAAACATGAAACAGTGCTCCGTGGTAGGCGCTATTGTGGGCTGCACGAACACAAATGGAAAAATAAGCACGGGCGACGTACAGTATATGTGGAGCCGCGGCAGGAAAACACACGAAGAAGAGAAGTAGTCCCCAAACATACACATATACACGTAAAGCGTAATCATGTAGTACTTAGTCGGTGCTGATGGAGAAAACCGGAAATAAGAAGGTGGGACAAAGAGGCTGGGTTGCCCATTAGAAAGAAAGTATTTTTAAAAGACACCAACCAAGACAAATAAAAGGCCATCGGAAGGAATGGGTGGAGTTCAACTCCGTAAGTATACACAATAGGTCGCTAAGCGACAGCGCAAGCGCTATACGCTTGACCTAAAAATGTATCCTGCAACCGTCTACCACCTTTGCTTTTGACTCTAAAGTGTGGGAGAGTGACCCATGAGAGGACTACCAAGCTTTGGGCCTGATACATATTTAGGCGGGCAGCGAGCCATTCCACCATGGGGACGGAGTAAATTACTCCATCCCCATGGTGAGAGGCCACCCACCTAATTTGCCGGTGGTCATTTGTAAAGGCATTGGCAGGAACTGCTGCCACGGCAGTTCCTGTCAATGCACTTTACTGTTTGCTGCAGGGCTGCATCAGAAGGACGATGCTCTGCAGCTCATAGTATTCTTTTTTTCTTTAAAAAACCGAAATCCTGAAATGGAATTTTCTTATTGAAAAGAAAAAAAAGTAATGCTCCACTGGCCATGGGAGGCTTCTCCCATGGTGATGGGAGCATTAGAATGGCTTTACTGTTCCTTACCAGTAGGTTTTACCAGGTCCCTTGTTTTTTGGAGCTTCTCCCACTCCATTAGTGGCATGCTTCAGGGACATCTTAAGGATTTTTTAGGCCCTGGGCCAATCTTTTTTTGGGGGCCCCTGTTCCGAACAGGTTTTAATTTATGATTCAATTTCAGCTCTTTCATGCTACCATTAGCCAGGTCACTGACAGTGCACAACCAAAATGGTCCAGATTCGAAATGTGTGTACATCTAATATTCAGGGTTTGTGATGTGTTTTTTAAATATTGTAACACATCAGCAGATCCCTAATATTCCTCAAATAATCTCTGTGATGTCCTCCCATTCCTCATATGTGAGGTCCTAAAGTGAGCTAAAAGAAACCTTTCTGTATTGATGTTGCATGAAATAAAAACACACACTTTTCCTATGCCTGAAAACACCTCTGGCATGCTTCATCATAGAGTCTCATCCTGGTTACTATAAACCAGGATGGGCTAAATCATTTTTGAGAGAACACTTTAGATATTATGGGACAGAGATCCTTATATAAAAATGCCTCAGTGATAATTCAGTTTATCTTTAATAATGGGTGCCCTGAGCATGGTTAAAACAATTCAGTGGTTATTATTGGGAACTATTACCCTTACACACAGTGTTCTGTTGACATGTTTCAGCCTCTTACAGTGGCCTCCTTTGGTCCCAAGCTTTCATCAGGACTTTCATATCACACAATTAAGGGTTAGTATTGTGTCCTGTCCATTTCAGTCAGGAAATTTTAAATGAATAAAACAGAATTTAAACATCCAGGCTAACCTTGCTGTGAGCATTATGCACACACTAGTGCCTGGAAAACATAAGCACATTGGTAGTCATGGGTCTAATAAAAAAAACACCTCATGGTCAGCACCATTGAGACACATCATCATCACATATATTGTTGTAATTAAGAGACAGCATAGACACAAAAACACTGCACAGAGCATGCTTAGAATGCATAGCACTGCAAACTGGTGAAAGGGAAATAAAAGGAATTAGAAGAAACTTTGTCTCTCGCCCTGGTCTTGTCAGGGTGCTGCCTCTTTGGAAACACAGGGAACATCTCACTTTAGTCCATTCAAATTTCACCAACTGACAGGACTGGGTGCCACCATGACTTACAGCTGGATGATATGGCAGTTCAGATGAAACCTTGGGACCAAGTGAAGCTACTATAGGAGGCTGAAACATGTCAACTCAACACAGGATGTAAGGGTCATAGTTCCCAATAATGCCCACTGAATTACTTTAGCCAAAACTAGGGCACTCAATATTAAAGGGAAAGTGGGGTGTCACTTACGTAGTTTTACATGAAGACCAGGTACCACTATATCTGAAGTGCTCCCTGGAATATGGTCGAGCCCATCTTGGTTGATAGGGACCAACATGAGACCCAACGAGGGGACGAGGGTCTTAAAAAACGTTTGGTAGTTCTCTTATCGGCTCTTCCAGCTCACTTCATAGTAAGAAGCAAAGGTGATAGACTGATGAAGGATAGGGAGACAGCATCCCGTCACCCAAAATAATCTCTTTCTCCCACCTAGAATGTGTTTTGTCAAGCTGAGCAAAAAACTGGGCAGATTTATTGAGCAGCGTGCAGCTGAGAGGGAGGCTATGATTGATTCAAATAGAACCAACATTCTATTAATCTTGTGTTTTGAAGGGTTTCAAAACAGACTCTAGCAGCCATTGCAGGATAATTGGGCCTCTGCTTGTCAGAAGAGATAATATCCTCAATTCTATCAGCACCAACAGTAGCACTAGCACAGGTTTTTTAGCATGCTGTATACTGTGTGCATGGCTTGAGTCTATGTTGTCTCTTAAATGGGACAACATGTGTGATAAAGATATTTCACAACTGTACTGACCCTATGCTGTTTTCTAATATACCCAAGACTACCAATGTGCTTATTTCTTACTAGTACGTGTTTAATATTCACAGCAAAGTAAGTCTGCATGTTTTTATGTTGTGTTTTGTCTTTTCAAAATTGATTGACAGGTCCAAGACACAACAATAACTTTAGCAGGGTAATACAAGAGTCCTTATGAACCCTGGGATCAAAAGAGGCCCCTATAAGAGACTGATACATGTCAACGCTACATCGGGAGTAAGAGTAATAGCTCCCATCTGGGAAAAGAGGTGTATACCGTTACTAACTATTAGACAGATTTTCCAAATTAGAGGGAACAATTTGAAAGGATGCATAACTAGCCAAGTAATGTGCCATGGAAGCTATATATCCATATGCAGCCATTTAAAGGCACTTACTAGCAATTAATCTGTCTCCTCCACTTCAATAAGTTTCCCTGAACTTCACTTTAGGGAGCACAAAGTGACGCAAGGTGGAAAACACAGGCGGAGTTGATATTGGCACAGGGTACAGTAATAACTACTCTCCTGCCTCTTTGCACTTTGTAAAGGATCAATGACTAATTGATCGCTATATTCTCCTCAGGACCGTAACTCTCTGGAAACATGGTGGCCAAAAGGTCCACAACAGACCAAATGTTTAATGCCTGTCATGGTCTGGATGGTCCCAGGGCAATGCTGCAGAGTTATGATTGAAATGTTGCATATGCTACAGATTTAAAAAGAATTTCTGGTCACGACTAGGGAGTGTTTGCTAAATTTGCATAATTTACTTTTGCATAATTGCATGAAGTTTTGGCAAAAGTATGTAAAACTGCACTGAATTACGTGAAAAGCGAATCCATAATTTTGCAATAATTTTAGTACAAATGTCATCCTTGCATCAATTTTTATTTTGTTGTGAGGCCGCAATTCACACCATAAAAAAGTACAAAAAAACATAGTCACCACGAGCAGACACTTGTTTTCTGTTGTTTCTGTGAGTTTACAATAAATTGTTACTGCAAATGGCACATGAGCAATTTCTTTTTACCACTAATGGTACGTAATTACACAAAGTGGAATAATGGAGTCATTTTGTGTAATGAGCATAACACAAAATTCCCCAAAATACACACATTAAACTGGCATGTATTACATTTTGGCAAGGCCTAGTCATTGCCACTGTAAAGATTAGTTTTGCCCATACTTTACCTGTAGACCAGTAAGATAGTACTACAAATCCAGTTGGCCGCACACTGCTCGTCACACCAGCATGTTACCCCAAGGAACTCTGGTCATTGTAGTGGCGACGGCGAGTACGCCTATGCCACAGTGTTGAAAAAAAGTATGTGTCGCATTAGCCATCCCTGGACACGTGTTTCGAGGTAGTTGCCTCTCGTCAGCAGGGAGCAGGTAAGTGTAAAGGGGTGCCGCATGGACTGCCAGTAACGTAAAAACAGGTAGAGTGCCTCTCATGGCGCGCAGGTGCTGGTCCAGAGCTCGTCAGCCCGAATGGCTCAAGGGAGCCTTTATATAACAAATCCAGTTGGCCGCACACTGCTCGTCACACCAGCATGTTACCCCAAGGAACTCTGGTCATTGTAGTGGCGACGGCGAGTACGCCTATGCCACAGTGTTGAAAAAAAGTATGTGTCGCATTAGCAATCCCTGGACACGTGTTTCGAGGTAGTTGCCTCTCGTCAGCAGGGAGCAGGTAAGTGTAAAGGGGTGCCGCATGGACTGCCAGTAACGTAAAAACAGGTAGAGTGCCTCTCATGGCGCGCAGGTGCTGGTCCAGAGCTCGTCAGCCCGAATGGCTCAAGGGAGCCTTTATATAACAAATCCAGTTGGCCGCACACTGCTCGTCACACCAGCATGTTACCCCAAGGAACTCTTTTCATTGTAGTGGCGACGGCGAGTACGCCTATGCCACAGTGTTGAAAAAAAGTATGTGTCACATTAGCCATCCCTGGACACGTGTTTCGAGGTAGTTGCCTCTCGTCAGCAGGGAGCAGGTAAGTGTAAAGGGGTGCCGCATGGACTGCCAGTAACGTAAAAACAGGTAGAGTGCCTCTCATGGCGCGCAGGTGCTGGTCCAGAGCTCGTCAGCCCGAATGGCTCAAGGGAGCCTTTATATAACAAATCCAGTTGGCCGCACACTGCTCGTCACACCAGCATGTTACCCCAAGGAACTCTGGTCATTGTAGTGGCGACGGCGAGTACGCCTATGCCACAGTGTTGAAAAAAAGTATGTGTCGCATTAGCCATCCCTGGACACGTGTTTTGAGGTAGTTGCCTCTCGTCAGCAGGGAGCAGGTAAGTGTAAAGGGGTGCCGCATGGACTGCCAGTAACGTAAAAACAGGTAGAGTGCCTCTCATGGCGCGCAGGTGCTGGTCCAGAGCTCGTCAGCCCGAATGGCTCAAGGGAGCCTTTATATAACAAATCCAGTTGGCCGCACACTGCTCGTCACACCAGCATGTTACCCCAAGGAACTCTGGTCATTGTAGTGGCGACGGCGAGTACGCCTATGCCACAGTGTTGAAAAAAAGTATGTGTCGCATTAGCCATCCCTGGACACGTGTTTCGAGTTAGTTGCCTCTCGTCAGCAGGGAGCAGGTAAGTGTAAAGGGGTGCCCCATGGACTGCCAGTAACGTAAAAACAGGTAGAGTGCCTCTCATGGCCTTCAGGGACCATTTTCATTGGGGGAACACGACTGGTAGGTGTAGCAGTGTGCGACCAATCTGATGTAACTTTATATTCAGGCTCCCTTGAGCCGGTGGAGTCGACGGACTCATGGTTACGCACCTGCGCGCTAAGAGAGGTACTAGACCTGATTATGTTTTTAGCAGCTTACACAGCAACCCCACTCTCATTTTCCTACTCCCTGCTGACGAGAGGCAACTACCTCGAAACACGTGTCCAGGGATGGCACACGCCACGCATACTTGCACGCACTCTTGAGCATAGGTGTATCCGCCGACGCTGACCTTCAGGGACCATTTTCATTGGGGGAACACGACTGGTAGGTGTAGCAGTGGGCGACCAATCTGATGTAACTTTATATTCAGGCTCCCTTGAGCCGGTGGATTCGACGGACTCATGGTTACGCACCTGCGCGCTAAGAGAGGTACTAGACCTGATTATGTTTTTAGCAGCTTACACAGCAACCCCACTCTCATTTTCCTACTCCCTGCTGACGAGAGGCAACTACCTCGAAACACGTGTCCAGGGATGGCACACGCCACGCATACTTGCACGCACTCTTGAGCATAGGTGTATCCGCCGACGCTGACCTTCAGGGACCATTTTCATTGGGGGAACACGACTGGTAGGTGTAGCAGTGTGCGACCAATCTGATGTAACTTTATATTCAGGCTCCCTTGAGCCGGTGGAGTCGAAGGACTCATGGTTACGCACCTGCGCGCTAAGAGAGGTACTAGACCTGATTATGTTTTTAGAAGCTTACACAGCAACCCCACTCTCATTTTCCTACTCCCTGCTGACGAGAGGCAACTACCTCGAAACACTTGTCCAGGGATGGCACACGCCATGCATACTTGCACGCACTCTTGAGCATAGGTGTATCCGCCGACGCTGACCTTCAGGGACCATTTTCATTGGGGGAACACGACTGGTAGGTGTAGCAGTGTGCGACCAATCTGATGTAACTTTATATTCAGGCTCCCTTGAGCCGGTGGAGTCGACGGACTCATGGTTACGCACCTGCGCGCTAAGAGAGGTACTAGACCTGATTATGTTTTTAGCAGCTTACACAGCAACCCCACTCTCATTTTCCTACTCCCTGCTGACGAGAGGCAACTACCTCGAAACACGTGTCCAGGGATGGCACACGCCACGCATACTTGCACGCACTCTTGAGCATAGGTGTATCCGCCGACGCTGACCTTCAGGGACCATTTTCATTGGGGGAACACGACTGGTAGGTGTAGCAGTGTGCGACCAATCTGATGTAACCAGTAAGATAGTACTGTTGGGTTGTGCGCTATTCCCATAAAGAGAATAAGGGTCAGATTTTTTCCATCTCTTCAATAAGGGGGAGCCCAAAGGTGCCCCTGGAATTAGGCACTAGATGGAGCCCATGCCCAGGATGGAAATAGTCCATAGATAAACAATGTGCAGTTTTGACTTCACATCCAGCACCTGCAGTAAATGTGGGAATTTGTGGCTGAAATCTATCAAGGGAGTGCCAAGAGAGCACTCTAGATTGGGCTACACATTCAGTGTGAGTCAGATGCACAAATTTTGCTTGCACATGGACATCATGACTGCCATGGCCATGTTCTTCAGAATCACTGGAAGATGAGTCATCATCTGACGGAACTCCAAAAACTGGAAAATCACTTTCAGATTATGTTCTATGATCCACTCCCTCATATTCAGTCCCACTAACAGAACCTGCCTCAGAGCTCTCCTTCATTGTCTGAGTTAGGGCCTGGGCATCAGTCATCAAACGAGACACCATCTCTGGTAACTTTTTAACATGTTCTTTCTTAAACACTGTGGGCTATGCTGAATGTAGAGGTACTGAGGTACGTAATGCAGTAAGAATGCAGCATGTGTGATATGAGCTGATTGCAAGAATGGAATGCAATGCTGTGCAAGTAAGAGTGTGCTACAAAAGTATTAGAGGCAAAAAAAAAAATTGGCTCATTACAAAGAAAAAAAGCTTTTACAACTCAGCAATGTGAAGAACTTCTCTAAAGAAAGAGAAAAATATTGTTTCAATTTGCAACAAACAAAATGAGGCAAACTAAAAAACACATATGGCCATAGTAGTCCCTGGCAGTGAAAGGAACAGCTTTGGGTGATGACGGTCCCCTTCTGAAATAGCAGAATGCCCTCAATCACAATGAATTTAGCCAATGGGCGAAGTAGGCTAACCCCTTGCCTCATGTTGTTGGTTGGAGTGGGCCAAAGGCAAACATACGTGGCACACCAATACAACAATGTATGAAGAGAGCTGTCTGAAAGCCCATTGACCTCAATCACAGTGCAGATAGCCAATGGCTAAAGCATGCTGCTGACCCTTTGCTCCATGCTGTATACTGAAGTGGTCTAAAGGTAAAGAAGAATGGCACTACAAGAGGGCTATGTAAGAAGAGGGCCAGCTGAAAACCCCTTGACCTCAGTCATAGTGAAGTTAGCCAATGGCTGAAGTGGGCTCACCCATTACCCCATACCCAAATTACATTTATGCATAGCTGAGGGGGTTAGCACATATGCCAGAGGGGTCAACCTTCTCCAAAAAAAACCTTCCTTGGTGGCTTAATGGGATTCATTCTCAGGGACAGCGGTCCCTGCTAGTCTCCACGTAGGAACCATGGCAGCAAGGCTTCATTTGAAAGGGGTGCCTCTCCCCTTCCCAATGGTGCCTCTGATGTCACAGCTACTGCTACGGTAGATAGCAGAAACTCCTGTCAGTCACGACCAAAAACTAAATAGTCACCTTATTTTCCACTGGATGGGCTGGTCGATCATACCCTTCTTGAGTGCTGGATTGACCACCTCACTAGCTATGGGCAAATACTATATTACTATAACACTAAACAACCCGGGTCTGGTGCTAAGTCAACAGAGATAGACAAAAAGCATATCTACTGGTTCCGACATCTCCAGTTGGAAAAGAACCCTTCTGGGAACACTATATTTTTGTAAAGACTTCATTGCCATAAACGTTTGCCTCCACCTATTTTACTTTTTACATCTTGACATGGACAAACTCTATACTTTTCAGCCATCTAGATGGGGAGTATAAAGATTTGGGCATTTTTTCAAGAGCCTTCTTTCTTTTTTCTTCTCCTCTCTATCAGAGCGGGGCCCCCTTCCCTGAGTAGAAGCCAGGTTGAGGTGAGGGTATTACCCAGAACTCTGGGGTAAGTACAATCTAATAAATTTATGGATGTATATGACACATTATTTGTGCTTTCCAGGACGGTACTCATATACTGTTGTTTGCTGGCTTAGTCGACATTGATGACTTCTCGCATTTTCTTATCCTTGTCTCTTTACTTTCCTAGGTATCCGGTTTTGACATCCGTAGAGTTCAACCGGTGGTAGGAATGTCTGTTATATTTTTATACTTTCACACCTTTTACATAGTAGCAGCAAATTAGGTCCTGATGAATGCCCTTGATACTTTCTAGATCGCAGCGGGCAGAAACATGTCGACCAGATACTATGGACAATGAGCATAATGACAACGTATTTATGCTAGGTTGCCATTTTGCTTTTTAATTTTGGCAGAGGTACTCTACCAATTAAAGCACTTTTGAGTTCCCCTAGCCATTTTTATTCACTCTTTATGATTTAGTGCTGCACTTTTAGAACCCCTCTCACGTGAGCGAGAGTTCATTTTTTGGTTTTTGTCATCTCTAGTGGAGATCTGACTGCAACCCTTGTATGCCATCTCTCTTTACTCGCAAACGGGTCGTTCCACCTAGACTTGTTGCGGTGTATCAAGAGAGACAGACCCAGATGATGACAACACACTGACTCCTCGGTGATTGATGGGTTCTGTTCCCAGAAGGGTTCTTTTCCAACTGGAGATATCGGAACCAGTAGATATGCTTTTTGTCTATCTCTGTTGACTTAGCACCAGACCCGGGTTGTTTAGTGTTATAGTGATTTGGTTAAGGGGATTTACAACCTGCTGGTCTTTAAAATTCTTCCCTTGGGCCTTCTCCCACTTTGTCCTGTTGTTATTATTTCAAATACTATATTAGACATTATGCCTCCTGGAGGGAGGTAGATATGCAATGGGGGGCTCGCCCCCGCCAAAACACAAACATCCCTGCCATCTAATGGTGATTTCTGCTCATGGATCAAAGCTATCCATGAGCAGGTTTTATTTTGAGAACAGCATCACTGAAAAAAGGAGACTATTCCATTTCCAGTGATACTTCATCCATCGTTAGAGCCACATGAGGAGGGGTGAAAACCCAATGGACATGCAGAGCTCCTTTATTTGTTCCTCAGTACACATCGTCTGGTGGACTAAGGCTATCAGTGCACCTGTGTATGCACTAACATCTTTAATTGTGGTGTGGGATGACTTTGAAACTATATTCCATTGGACCCTATAAAGATTTAAATTGGGCGAAGCTTGAACCTTAGGTTTCCTCACAACCCCACAGGTTGATGAACCATTCATGTCCACTGGATTACAGAGGTAGTGCGGTGGACGTGAACAGTTCCTCCACCGTACTATAGGGGTTAAGCACTGTCAACTGCACTCATTGTGTTTACAGAAATCGTCTCTCCTTTATAGTGAAAGAACAATTTGTTAAGGAGCTCAAAGTGAAATGTTTCTGGATACCATCTCATGGGATAAATATGAGAAGAGTAGTGATTCTTCTTTTCAGTGCATTGTACTCAATATCTAAGACTGTATGTCCCACTCTAAAGTGCTGGGTCAATCTGATGTCACATTACTGGGTTTAATTTAGCCATTTTCCCAATCTATGCACCTAACGTACGGGTGCTTAATCTGGGATGGGAATTTCAACATTACTTAAGACATGGCAATCAACAGGGAAGGACCACCCAATTTGCTTGCTTCCAGATTTATTAGAGCACACACCCACAGCTTGATTAGGTATAGAATGCAAGCATTCAGTTTAGTCAATGTATGGAACTTTCATAAGCCAATTCACCATGATATACTTAGGATAGACAACCAGCCCTCTATGACATATGGTGTTCACCCATGCCAAAAGGAGGGAAGAAATTGTGCCCAGGGTTGCTCCTTTCTTCGTAGTGAAAAAGAACTTCAGAGACCCCGATGGGTTTTCTGTGGTTGTCTATGGGACAAAGTGTAGGACAGATAAAACAATATTCATTGTCTGTGGTCTGGTACATCTAAAGAAATGTGCACCAAGGATTCATCTTTCTCCTCTTAGAGGCACCTCCTGCCTTACATATACTAGTTGGTGCATTTAATGATGTTATGTGACCACCTATAGATCGGTGAACTGGCATAGTAGCTAACACAGTCAGCCCACTTCTCTGGCTCAATGAGCAGGGGCTTTGGGATTGAATTATCTATGCAGATTAATGTATGCCTGACACACCTCTACTTTCGACTTTTCTGTGATTCACATAGATAATTTTCAATATAAGACTACTTGTTTATCTCAAAGGTTGAAATGCTACAAATTGATGCCCAGGTTTGATAACAGCTGCGTAGGTATTCATATGGTGCTTTGCAATTTTGTAACGTTTTAATAATGGTTAGTAAATCCACATAAATCTTGACGTCACTATGCACTAAAAGAGCTCCGACAAATAATCTTAATCATCAAAGCCCCCCCACCCCCGAGTGTGGTATATTTGGATAAGCAAAAATGTTATCACTTGCCCCGGATGTTGAAAATAGGTACACAAGTTAAACTAGGTAACACAATATCATGTATAGCAACTCAAAGATAGAGAAGCTATCATCGCTCTAACAGAAGTCATTTAAAATTACTAATATAATGTACAGCATAATAATAGATCAGTACAACCATGCTTTACACTTTAGGAACCACATACACAATGCTGAGGGACAGAGCCATGGATAGAATTATGTTGGAAACGGGTAGCGTGGTGCAGAGCGGGAGGGCCAAACTCCGGAGGAAATGTGCAAAGCATCCACGCAGTACACACAGGCGACACACAAGGCACACTACAAAAAGAGACACCACACCAGTTTAGGTAAAAATAACTTTTGTATTGTCAAAACACAGTTTCGGTAATCTCTACACGGCGCCAACTGGCGCTGGGTCAAAAGATACAGGGGGGAATTATGTACAGGGCAGGGCCAATCGGGCCCCTGCCGGAATCATGGCGACTTAGAAAACAATGAAAATAAGTCCATCAACCTCAAATCTGCAAGGAAATCATCATGGCATAACATTAAGCAATAATCCGGAACACCTGTAATAAAAATAGCATGGCATTCCTCTATGCATCACCAATATGAGTGACTCCTGAGCCTGAGGCAGAAATTAGGGTAGGCAGTGCATCAACACATCAAACCCTGGCATCTAAAACTAGCGCTGCACAGAGCAAAACAATAGCACTTCCCATAGCCTTTTAACATAGCGCTGCCCATAGCAAGGCGATAGCGCTTTTAAACAGGCATATACACATAGCGCCGCACATAGCCACTCAATAGCGCGTTAAACATAGCCTTCAACATAGCGCCGCACTGAGCAATAGTTCCCCAGCGCTAAATATGGCATGGAACCCAGGCGCTACACATCTAATGGATCACAGCGCTCCAACGGGGCCTTAAGCTTGGTCTTCCCCTTCTACATGTCCCCCTAACGTGGTAACCATGCAGCAGTGGGCCCACCTGCCGTGAGCTAGGTAAGAGTCCCTTTCCTGGACTCCACAACAGTCTTGCCCCCTCGGTGCAGTTCAGTTTCCAAGAACGGGGCCGTTGAAGTGTCCACATGTTGTAGCCCCCCGTCTGGGACTCCAAAGTCCACCATGGCCCCAGCCGTTTCAGCTGCCCACTGGCCTGCGGGGCAGCTGTGCCGAGGGCACCAAGTTCTCACACTGTTGGGGTCCCCTCCGGGACTTGGAACGGCAGGAAATGCCTCCTCAGCCGGTAAAGGCCCCACGGGGCCCTCCAGGCAGCCAACGGGGGCGGGCACTGACTGTGTGCCCTGAATTCACCCCCCCACCGAGGCGATGCTGAGCCCCACTCACCGGCTCACGGGCGGCTTCCTTGGGCGTCTCTGGTGGCAGGCACCTCTCCTCGGCGCCAGACTTCACCCACTTCACCCGGGCCCCCTGCTGGGACCCGGGATTTCTTCCGCGGGGCTCTCCTCACAGGCGAGAGCCTCGCCCGGATTCCGGTGACACTCGGGGCTCTCCTCTCCTCACGGGGAGCCCCCACCGTCACTAGGGCACTTCCTCTGGTCACCGTCCAGTGCGGGGTAGGCTCCCGCGTGGATTCTTCTTCCCGGTCGGCTCCCAAGGCCCACGCCCGCAGCCGCCAATCACAGCGCGGTCTGCGGGGGCGCGGCCCGACGGACGAATGGCACAGCGGCGGGGGCGGCGTTTGGCAGTCCGCCCCCGTCAGGTGACACAGGCCTTGGCTTCCAGGCCTAGCGCGGCCCTTGCTGGATGGCTTCAGGCCTAACGAGGCCTTCGCTGAGTTCCGGCGGCCCTCTCCACCCTGGGGGCCACGTTACCTCGGCTGCGATGGCAGCGACGGGGCCCCGGGCTTCTCTGCGGGCCCCGATGATGGCAGGGGTACTCTTTCTGGCCCTGGGCTGCAGCGGTGAGTTTTCTTTTTGGGTTTCCCGCTGGGGGTGGCAGAAATTAAGGGCTGGCCTCTAGCCTGGGGGGTGGCGGTTTATTCGGCGCTCAACGCCCCCTTTCTCCCACAATGATGCCCTAGTTCAGGGCAGGCAGGCTGGGAGGCGGCAGGCCACACGCCAGGGCCAGAACCCAGTCCCGAAAGATGTGGCGCTCACCAGCTATCGCGCTCTCCTTCCATGGGCAGCTTGGATATAGTGCTCTCCTTCCAGGGGCAGCTTGAAATAGCGCTCTCCTTCCAGGGGCAGCTTGTAAATAGCGCTCTCCTTCCAGGGGCAGCTTGTAAATAGCGCTCTCCTTCCAGGGGCAGTTTGTAAATAGCGCTCTCCTTCCAGGGGCAGCTTGTAAATAGCGCTCTCTGGTTCCTGCCCCTTGATTGAGGGTTTCTGGAGGTGGGGGAAGTTGCGTGGGTGGCTGAAGGCGGACTAATTCATCTCTGCCTGTCGTCCCTGGATTCTCCTCTCGCCGGGCCAGATCAGTGGGTAGTTCAGGATCCCTCACTCACTTGAAAGGCAGCACCTAAGCCCTGTCACTTTCAGAGGCATAGGTCCCTGACTAATCCTACCGCCTAAAACTCCTGCGAGGGCTTCTCCAGGTCTGCGTTGCCCCAACTATAGCTTTCCCTCGCCCTGGGGACAGTAGAGGGGGGGTAGGTAGGCTCAGGGCCCAGCACACAGGCCTATGTGGCGGTAACCCCTCGCAGCAGGTCCCCTCTCTCCCTGGTCCACCCTCTGACTGAGCACATGGCAGCCCAGCTCCGCCCTTTATACGCCCCTCACCCCACCTTCCAGACAGTGCCAGAAGCTTCTAGAAGCGTCTGGCTCTAACTGGCCTAGGGGGAGGGGTAGAGCACCCTGGGTGCCAGGCTTCCCTCCAAAAGCTGGGGCTGCTGGGAAATAACCACTAGACTGTCAACCTAGCTCAGTCAAACGGCGCAACCACACAGCTTTGGCATCCATTTTAAAAGTTATGTTTAAAATGGGGAAAACTCAGTCTGCGTGCACTATCACACAGCATTCACTCTTTGCATTTCCACATTATGCGATTTCCCAGAAAAGCGAAAAATTTCAGGGGAAAGGGGCCAAGTCCAACAAATTAGATTTTAAAAAGAATGAGATTTTAGAAAATGTACTCTCTAGAAGAAGACATAACAAAGGCCACGAGGCTCTTGAATATTGCCCCAGAGGGTTGAAACTGGCCCAAATAACCTTTAGGGGCAAGAACAAAAATAAAGTGAGAACACATGGACACAAAGCTGGTAACCTACTCATGTAGGGGAGGAAGGGACAAAAATGATATAGAACAGGTCTTTGCTATTTATAATAGAGACTTCAATACAGCAAGGAAACAAATGGAAAAGAAGAAAGATGCCCCTAGATAGAGAATAAACATTTGAGGAAATAACAGAGGCCACCTCACAACTAAAATATGGGAAGGTGCCAAGATCCAATGCCCTGGCAGCTGAACTCTTTAAAAGAATAGCATCAAGGTTGGCACCATGTCTGCTGGGCATGTTCCAAGAGGCACGAACGAGGGGGATACCTGTTGACCTCAAAAGTACAATTGTTACAGTCATACATGAAAAGGGCACTGTGCTCCTTGTACCACTAAAGTTTCTTTCTCAAGGATACAAGAGGCAACTAGACTCCAGCACACCATAACAATTTTGATTCACCCATACAAAACAGGCTATAGTTCTAGGGGATCTACAAAAATGTATCTCTGCAAACGTCAGTATCGATGGTACAAAATAGAGGGCAGTGAGGATTCACTAGTGATTCTTTCATTGGATGCAGAAAAGGCCATTGAATTCACTGGCTGGCAATATTAGTCTTTAACTTTGGAGCACTTTATATTTAGCTTGATGTCTGGGTGGATCTCCTATACAACAGCTAATGTAAAAGTGAACAGAAAAATATTCAATACTTTCAAATCAAGGAGAGATATGTGAAATGGGTGCACGCGCTCCCCACTAATATGGTAATGGTAATATTGACAATTGAGCCTCTGTCCTGCTGAACAGATGTTTCAGAGGATTTGGAAAGGAAACCAATATGGAGGCTAGAACCTCACTTTATATTGATGACATTCTTCTAGGCGAGTCTGGTACTATTCTCTCTTTTCCAGAAATTTGGCAAACAATTTTTGCAGGCAATCTTCCCGCAATCAACTACAGACAGAGTCAGATATCTAGTGATGAAGGTGACCAGAAATAGAGACTCATTCCTAGCCCAGAGATTGAAGGTTGTTCTATCCAATTTTAAACTCTAGGTGAACAGATGGCAAAAATACCTGATATCTCTCTTGAGACTGGCTTCTATGTCCAAAATGATAACATTGCCCACATTGCTATTAGTAATGAAAGACACCCCTTATTTAATGGCAGACACCCACTTCAGAAAGCTGGAGGCTGGAGTGCACTCCATATTGTGGGCCAATAGTAATTTGTGTAAACACAGAACTGTCTACTCAAGGAACATTGCACACCCTCATATACAAATGAACATTTAGCTTGCCAACACTATGGGCCAGATGTACAAAGCAATTTTCTGGTCGCAAAGGAGCCAATCCGCAGTATTGGGCCGTTTGCGACCGGAAAAATGCTTTATTAAATGTACATAATTCGAAATGCGATTTGGTAACTTGTTACTGAATCGCACATTGCATTTGCAATTTGGCATTTGGAAGGGGCATGTTTAGAGCGTCCCTTCCAAATACCGAATCGTCATGGTATGTATTACTGTTTTGGGATCGAGTTATGGTAAAAAAAAAGTAATACTTTACCACCAGCTTAAAACTGGTGGTAATCAATTTGCAAAGGGGAAGGTGTCCTCACAGGGCCCCTTCCCCTTTGAGAATGTAAATTAAAATAACGGACCACGGTCTACTCTTAAAAAATGAAACTTCAAGGTTTCATTTTTTCTTTTTAAACACATCCTGTTTTTCTTTAAGAAAATGGGCTGCATTAAAAAAAATCTTTATTAAAAAGCACTCACAGGCATTGTGGCATACAGATCTAAGAATGAATGTTGCACCTTCAGAATTTCTCATCAGAACACTCATGCACCTATGGGGGATTCAGAAGATGGAATGCCCTTCTGTCTGAAGAAGAAAGACTGAACCTGCTTGCCTTGATCCCAGGATCCCCAGAAGTGACTCCAATGGGCAGTTGTCTGACCTCTTGTTTCAGCTGCAGGGGCACAACAAGCTTCCAGAGGCCTTCCCTGCAACTGACAGCTGCCCAGTCACAACAAGACCCAACAGTATCTGCTTGAGTCCTGTTGGTGGCCTCTGCTGAAGTGAGTCCTGATCCTCAAGAGGTGCCCCTCCCCAGGTCATGGACCCTTAGCTGGCATCAGAGTGCACTCCTCCTGCCTCTACACCAAGTTAAAGGTGAGAACCCAGAAGTTTGGGTCCCTTCACAACCGTGAGTGCGCTCCTTGTGTCAGCAACGGTCACAGCATCTCCGGTCAACGCAAAATTCCAGCGACAAATTATGAATGCTCTTCATGCCCAAAACAATCTCTTTGCAGCCCCCTCCAGCGTGAGAAGCTCCTACTGAGGCTCCTCACTTGGACTTTGAAAAGGTAAAACTTCCATTAGGAGAAACCTAGTCTCTATCTGAACCATAGTCTATCGTGGTCAACTTGAAGTTGTAACTTTGACCCGGTCTACCACAACCAGTTACTCATTAGTGGCACTTTGTGCTTTTTGGTGCTATTTTCACCTAAAAGCTAAAGACAATCTTAACTCTGGTTCTACTTATTAGATTTTAGTTGTGAAGGTATCATTTTATATATAAAACCTTGCCCTATTTTTCTTAATTATTGTGGGTTTGTTCTTCAGTTGTGTTTTCACTTTACTACTATTTGATTATTGCATAAATATTTTACACATTGCCTTTAAGTTAAGCCTGAATACTGTTGAGCCAAGGTACCAGATGGTTAAGCACAGGTTTATTTAGTGACTTTTGTGGTTCACCTTGACAAGGATTTTATTATCCTTGTCATCTACTAACTCAATTTCCTACAAAGTACGTCTGTAGATGGGATGATACAGACATCTGCAAAAGAAGGGGCACACTGCCGCCCTTTTAGATGTGCTTGTTGGCAAGTAACATCATGTGTGCATATTTAAGCAGATTGGCTGCAATTGAGGACCAGCAGCACTGCATCACTACATTACAGGAGTAACAGCAAGTATAGCACAGCAACACAGTTAAACCACAGCACAAAAATGCAACAATAAACATAATGGCAAATATACACCACAACACAACAGGCAAACAAAAAGCACCAAGCAAGGAAATAATGACATCACTTAAGCACAATGTCACAGGTCGAAGAAGAATGATAACTTTCTTCCTGGACAGGCCGGTTGTAGGGACAGGAATCAGGGGTCATCCATTGAAAGACAGGGATATGAAATCTGGGCGTTCCCCAGAGCCGCAGCATATTGATTACTAACTCTTTGATGCAAGGACTCTGTTCAATACACCACATTGAATTAGAAAGCCAGTTGGACTGCAACCCTAACATTAATCCACTGAGCAATCTTGACCAACGAGTGTTTTCTGATTACTATTACTCCAGTTAGATGACTTCAGGGTAGCAGTGGCAATCTAAGACATTTTTCATTTATGAATAACACACTCAAGAAAGCACTAAGAAACAGATACATGTAATTTAAACTATTTATTTAAAAATCCTCAATATAGTGTATAAACCTTGAGTGGTACCCACACACATCGCAAAAATAAAACCAGCTAGGCATGTGAAGGTCGAAGAAAACAAAATTAATGTTTATAGCATTCTTGGCGAGCTTCTGACATCCTAACAACCTAAAGCTATTTCTAAATCTTAGCTAAAGCATTAAATTGCAAACGAAGCTTTTAAGGTTTAGAGTTGTGTAAGGATGGATCCCACACCATACTTTGAATAGCTGGCGTCAGCTAGTCTTCATCAGTATTCCACAGAGGAATCAAAGGACACTTTTGCATGGCTTCTGAAATCAATCCTCCGACTGAGAGTGGCTAGCTAGGCAATTTGGCCTGAAATCCGGTGATAATTCTAGCAAGAAGACCCCTCCTAATCAATGGTCAAATACTGGGGTTTATATACTGTTGGGCCACTGATTTTATCTCATGTTTTCAAAATAAATCAGGCTTTGGAGACACTAAGACCCCTGCAAGGCAAAACGTACATGGCACAAAATGTGTCAGCTCTATCCACATGTTGACATTAAGCTTCCATCTTTGTAAACAATATGCATATATGCATATGCACCATAGTGTGCTTCCATTAACAGGAATAAAAAACATGTCAGCCTACAGAGTGGTTGTCTATGATGATGACAGCATTTTTGCGTGCACTCTAGGATCTTCCCACTTCCTACTAGAGATAAAGAAACGCTAACAGCGGGCAAGGCATGAAAAAAACAAACCAAATGAGGACTGCCATGGTGTTTATGACAGCAGGGAGACATACTGCAATTGATATCCAACAATACTGCAACACAATGTTACAGTAACTTAGCACTATAACAGCAGAACAGCACAGCAACACAGTACAAAAGTACAACAATAACATAATGACAAATATTCAACACAACAAAACAGGTAAGCAAAATGCAACAGACTTTTTCTGGCCAGGTCAGCTGTAGAGACAAGAGCCTGGGGTCATCCACTGAAAAAGCGGGACCTAGAACGAAACACAGAAGAGATTACCATAGAAGATGGGATTAAAGAATAGAACAGAAGGGAAAGAAGGTTGAGAGAAGGGGAACAGAAGGAAATCGGAACGTAATAGCTCCAGAGCAGAGACTAGGAGGAAACAAAGAACGAGAGGGCATAGCAACAACGCGGCAATTGAAAATTAACGCCACTTTTGCGGCCGTTTTCGGCCGAAAAGCAGCGATAATTTTATCGCCTAATTAGCATGTTCACGCTAACGCGTGAAACCGTGAGTTAGCGCAGGAATTCCTAACGCCCATCTTTAAATCTCTAATGAGATGCAAAGTGGGCGTTCCTGACCTGACATGAAAGGAGAAATGTCGCTAAGCCACATTTCTCCTATCATCAAGCCCCACGCCATGAAGCATAGCGGCAAGAAAAGTAGCGATAACCCCTGTTATCGCTACTTTCCTTACGCCTGCTTCAGGATTGACTTACCCATGATATCCTATGGAAGGCGGATATCATGGCTAAGTTTGTGAGGCCCTATCAACAAGCTAACGCCACGTTTCGTGAGATTATCGCTGGGTTTCCAGCGATAATCTCACGTTAGGCAGTTAGCGCTAGGATTTTTATTTCTTTTGAGATAAGCGTTGCTAATAGCACGCTATCTCAGCGATAAAAATCCATGCTAGCCGGCGATAATTATCCTAGCGCTAAGTGCGCTTAGCAATAATTATCGGCGGTTGTTGCTGATATGCCCCGAGGAGAGAAAAGTAAAGACAGGCCATTATCCAGACACTAGTGAACAGCATACTGGCAATGTGGGCTCCAAACGGCCCACTGGTATATAATTAATACACATTCTGTTTTACTCCAATGCTCTACTTTTGTGACCCCATTGCCAAGAGGCCACCTCAACACAAGGTCAAGAAATAACAAGTGAAAAGGAATTCTGTACAGGATTATTTGTTCCAAAATCAACAGATGTTTAAACTGTTCTCCAGCAATAGATCAAGTAGTCATGATGTGATGAATGAAAGTTATTCAGGGGTCTTGTGAGTTGCTTTGAATCCAATTTTAAATTGTCATTTTTTGAATAAAAATGGAAAGTTGCTTGAATCCAATTTTATTCAAACAAATGCAGCGCGCGTTACGAAATTCGTTTTATTTATTTCATTGTTTACTTACCTCCAATTATCCATATTCCGGTTTTTAGTACCCCCCACGCCGCCCCTCCCTCGCCCCGCCTTTCCGCCCCACGGAACTCCCTCCACGGGCCGCAGCTGCTGCTGAGAGTAGCTCAAACCACAGACCTGTCAGACACAATCGTGGAGTGGAAATAGAGACACGCTATGGAGTAAGGAGAACAGGACTGAGCCCATGAAGGTATGTAGAGGGAAGGACACAATGGAGAGAACAAAATCGGATGAGACCCAGAGGAGTGTGAGTAAGGGGAATAGTGGGGCCTGCAGCCGCACCAAGAAGCACTGTTTGAGCCTCTCCCAGTACCTGAAAAGAGGTGTGGGCCAGGCAAGAACTTGGAGACTGAAGGGGAGGGGAGTTGAAGGTGGCAAATCATACTGCAGGTGTATGTTGTTAATATTCTACAAAAGAGAACACTTTGGCTTTTCTCCAGTTGAGCATATAGGTTTTTTGCTTCCTTTAGACACTTTTTATTATTTTGTTGTTGGAAGGAGACTTTAGCAACCCATGTAACTTGCATTAAAGAATGGGAAATAGATAAGGACTCGATTTCAGAGCCAAGGAAGAAAACAACAGAGAGAGAGGAAAAACATGAGGAAAAAATACATTAGGGACTAAAGAGAGGAGATGGAGTAGAAAATGGCTAAAAATTAATGAATTAATGAATAGTAAAGTAAAGAAGTCAATAATTATTTTTTTATTCTTCTCTTTACTCATTTTTGCTTAACTGTGTTTTTCATGGCAACAATTCTGGTGGAGGGAAGAAATGAAAATTAAATGAAAATGTAATATATACCGTGCACTACTACCCAAAGGTGTCTAGGCGCCAAGCTCTGATTTGGAGGAAAAAGTAAAGGAAGAGACCCTTAAATCACAAGGTGGATGAAAAGAGCAAATATGATATTGGACATTACAGGACATTGACTAAGAGCAAACAAGTATGAAAACTGATTAAAAAAACTGCTTAAAAGTTACAGAAAGCCATTTGGAGGTTTATTTTTAACCCACATGACGTATGATTACAAAGTGCCGACACACGGGTGATACTTCACTTCCAAAATGTAAGCATTATTTCCCCAATTAGCTGATGAATGAAGCCACTTACAATTAGTCGTGGAACAATTTGCACATGCTTCACAGCAAGAAGTTTCTAACTTGCAACAAACTGTGAAATCCTAAATAATTGGCGAACCGAAAATGCTGCTCCCCAGGACTATGCAAACATAAGACTACTGGATGCTGGGGCTCATTCAAGAGTACAACCAAATCTACTTTCTGAAGTCCTACAAATATGTAACCATGGAGAATTGCTTTGATAGAGTAGCAAAAAATGGGTCAGGGCCATCTGAGAGAATCTATGAGAATAAATGGTATACCTATTCAAGGATTGATAGATACTTCTTGTAGACAAGTTGTGATTCATAGAAATTTAGTGGAACCTGATCAAATAGTCAGTCATACGTGACAATCAAGTATATATACATATGGACCAAAGAGGATAATCAACATTGAAGGTGTTGATTTGGACTAGTACAGAAATACCAGCAGCTAATGTTGAGGTAATCCCATATATAGTTGAGGGTTTTATTTTCTGGGTAGATGACATCATATCCAGCAGTATATGCAGAATACACTTACAGAGGGAGAGGGTTGGTTGAAAGATTCCCCTTTTGCTAAGAAATTCTTACCTGTTCATTCTGTCAGACCTAGAAAATCTAAGAGAGAAAGAGGAGGAGGAAAAAGAAGATAACTCCGGGCCATTCAAGTATGAATAATCAAGTAGTAACAAGCTTAGAAGATGAATGGGAAGGGACAAGACTTTTAGAGCAGCTCAATGAGATGATCTGGCCTTGCAGGAAGCCTGGAGAGAGGAAAAAGAGCAAAATATCTTGCACAGGTAGGCCCATACTTCTTTAGGAACAGCTTGTTGTACAGAAAGTGGAGAAGCAGACCAATCTCAATTACCAATATCACCAAACCATTTCGAGGACATGTTCTATATTTAGCACATACTCACTTATGTGAGGGAATTCTGTTAGAGAATAGACAGAGAAAGCTTTATTTGAACAACCTTACTGACTGAAAATATCTGCACATATAAGGGAATACTGTCAATAGTGTGAAGTGTGCCAGGAGGTAATCCCAGTCATAATCCTAAAGCCCTCTTTCAACCTGTATTTATTACAGATATACTGTTTCAAGGAATATGGATGGTCTGCTGTCTGAGGAGCACAGGCGTATTACTGTGCAGGCTCTCGTCGGTTCGAGGCTTGATTATGCTAATGCCCTCTTCCTTGGCCTCCCTGATTACCTAGTTCAGCGCCTACAGGTGGTACAGAACTCTGCCGCCCGGGCTATCTTTGGCCTGCGTAGACGAGCCCGAGCTTCCGGGCTGCTTCAGGCGCTACATTGGCTGCCTGTCCGGAAGCGGATCCAGTTTAAATCCCTGACTCTGATGCACAAAGCCCTGTTTGGATCAGGGGCTGGATACCTGCGGCGGAGACTAGCCTTCTATCGACCAGTCCGCTCCTTGCGCTCGGAATCCCTTTACAAAGCGGTGGTCCCTCGGGTGAGGAAGGCCCGCACGGGAGGGCGCTCTTTCAGCTGCAAAGCCCCACAGCTGTGGAACTCGCTTCCTCTTTCGCTGCGCAGCACTGTCAATTTGTTCCAGTTCAGGAAGAGCCTGAAGACCTGGCTTTTTAATCTTTAGGCTGTTCTTATTGCTTCAGTTTCAGTTCTTTTTCTCATTCTTTTGCTGTGTTGTGTTATTTTTATTCTGAGATGCAGGTGGAAAGCGCCGGGACACTCTTTTCGAGTAGCCGTGCGCTATAAAAGAACGCTGTAACATAACATAACATAACATAACATAAATCTTTTCCTTTGGGAATATAGATATTTAAACTCATCAAAGTGGGTCATGCCACAAGATACACTGAGGCTATTATTAGTAGTAATACTTTATTCAGCTATAGTTAACCATCAAAGTGTTCACCACCAGAAATACAATAACATTAAAACATATACTCTAAATATACATATCAATACTTTTATATTTCATCCCTCATTAAAAAATATGTAAAGTAACAATAATCATCTCGTGTTCTATAAAAGCAAAAAAGGGTACATCATCTGTCGCTTAAAATAAGAACATCCAAGCCACATCATACTATTTCATAAAACAACATTCACATAGAAGCAATATATATAATAGTGCAATGAGTCCAAAAAGTGGCCGTGCATAGTGCAACCAATAGTCATGTGCATGGGGCAAAATGGTTGTTTTGTTAGCACAACATTATGCATTAGGCTTAAGAATTTTAGTTCTCTTAAACCATACTGATTGTAAAAATTTACCAACTGCGAACACTATTTTTGGAGTTGTATCGTTTTTTAAAATCCTAAAAACTGCCAAGTGTCTGTAAGTTCCCATGTCACAACAAATGGGCACAATCCATTTGCGGCATAAATTACAGTATTCAGGACAAAAAAACATTATATGTATCTCATCTTCGGCATTCAGGCCACATGCTGGACAAGTAATAAAGTCTTGCTTCATGTACCATTTACTACAAAAAGATTGGAGAGGGAGAGACCTGTGGTGAAAACGTATATATAGACTTCTTACTAGGGGCGGGGAAATTAGATCGAAAAACTTCTCAAAGATGGAAAAATACGTAAAATCGATAAACCAAGTAGTCAAGGGGTCATTTGAGCTATTTGTTGTATAATCATCATTTATATAAGCCCAGTAACGAGCTTTCACCATCTTGAAATCGTCTTTGTGAATCCCAGTTCGGTCATCCCAATAGCTCTGTTACATGAATTTCCCCAGCCCAACCAAAACAATGTTGACGCATGGGAGATTCCTAGCTCTTGGGATTTTTAATAGGTCTATAAGTGAATCTTTATAAACTCCTAGCTCAGGTGTGGTCCAAAGTCGGACACAATAGACTAACATTTTTCAAAAACAGCCAACTTTAGCAATTCTTTCCAAACCCACATCAAAATACAAGGGGGTAAGGGGTGAGCTGGATAGAAGACAAAGCAATTTCCTAATGTAATAGTTTTCCGCTATTGTCGGCAAATGAGGATCAGCATGGCCCGAGATCTCAGCGCCATTAAGCGCTGCACCTTGTGCAGTAGCACAATAGATCTCCAGGGCAGGTGAGTTTACACGTGATGTTGTTTGATTATAAAATCTAATAATGGAATTAGATCTGTGCTCTAATATTAAGGTGCTCTTGTTCAATTGGCTTGTCTACCTATAGTTATCCATAAGTCTAACACCCAAATAATCAAAATTGTGCACTCTTTCGAGAACCTCACTAGCTACACGGACCATAGGGTTCTTCCTCTTAGCCTTCTCAAACACCATATACTTCATTTTGCTCACATTTAGCTCTAGACCCCTAGAGTTGCATAAACTTAAAAACGTATCAATTAAAATTTGGAGTCCCATGGGTGTCTTACAGATAAGAAGGGAGTTGTATGCAAAAAGGAGAATCGGCATCTTTCTATTGTTCAAGACCGGCGAGTCATTTCTACGTTTCTCTAAAGCTTTTATAACATCTTTAATATATAAAGAAAACAAAGCCGGTGCAAGAACCCAGCCCTGACATACACCTCTCTCAATGGGAATGCGGTCCGTTAATTCTCCATTTGGACTCCAACGAACTTGAGCATAATTGTTCTCATGTAATTTATTAATTAGATGCACAAGATTATCTGGGACCCCCATTTTGAGCAAGACTCGCCATAAATTTGGACATGGAATAAGAACAAACGCGACTCATATCAATAAAAGCCACATAACATTTTGGATTTTGGATTAAAACATTTTTAATATAAAATTGCAAATCTAAAAATCTGATCAATTGTGCTAACCTTCGCTCTAAAACCAGCCTGAAGAGAAGACAACATTTCATTTATTTCAGCCTAGTCAAGGAGTTTCTCTAAAATTTGCTTTGCAAAATGTTTTTGGGCATTGTCAATAAGGCTGATCGGCCTGTAGTTTGAGGGATCACTTGTGTTGCCATTTCTGTGTACTGTTATGATTTCTGCCCCAGGCTAAAAGTCTGGCACCCTACCTCCCACTGCTATTGCATTTGATACTAAATTTAAGTAGACTTTCCAGATCAAGGACTCTGATATATGAAAATCTCCATGAATTTTATCCGGGCCGGGGGCCTTAGCAGATTTTAGGGAGTCAATAGCTCTATTTGTATTGTCAAGGCTGAAGGCGAAAGGGGCAGTAAAGTCCAAAGTTGTGAAATCATCAGGATTATAACTATTCCTAGAGTTGTTGCAATCCCCAGGGGCATAAAGGGTAAAGAATTGTGCCACTCATTTGTCAGGCAAATTATTATAATGATGTGACTCAAACTTATCCAACTTAGTTTGAGCCACAAGATGCCAAAATGATCTAATATGATTAGTTTTACTGGCTGCCATCAGGTCTTGCCATAGTTTATCATCCCAGTTTCTTTTTGCCTTAATCAAAGTTGTCTTGTAAATGGATCTTGCTTTAGTCCGATCACCCTCCATGACAGCCATTCTTAGTGATATCTTTGTTAACCTGCATACTTGATCAAACCAATGTTATAAAAAACCTTTTGCATCTCTTCAAATAGACAGATATGTATATATTTTTTTTTTTTTTTTTTTTTATTACTTTATTTCGGCCAATTTGGCCATAAAAGTCACATACATACATAGAAAATCAAGCTGTAAGCATGGCAGCAATTAAGAAAATGGTACATGGAGAAGGAATAGCTTTTACAATTCATTTTTTTTTTTTTTTTTTTTTTTTTTTTAAATAAAAAACACGCAATATATTTCATTTCAATTTTAAAAAATATATAAAAATATTAAAAATGTAAGAGTTATGTAAACATATACACCTTTCCAACTCAGAGTACCTGTCCTTGTTTCTTACGGGTTATGTAGGCAGAGTATAGGAATTTACTTATGCTAAATACAATATACTGGGTTGAATTACTTTTCATGATCCTAAAAGCTATTGCGTAGGACCTAGTTCCCAAGAGGTTGCACATTGGATTTAACCATTTCTTTCTAGCATTCATGTAGGCGCTACAAACAAAAAACATGTGAACCTCATTCTCAGAACAGACATTGGAACACATAGGGCAACACCCCGTTTTAACATTCAATTCTCCCAGTCTTTTTTGTGCCCATCTTTCGGTGTTGTAATTAAGCATAAGTATCCCGTATCTGAACTTTAAGTAAAGGGTTTTTGCAATGGGTGGCTCTATCTCGTCCAGGAATGGTTCAAAACGGAACTCATCCTTAAATGACAGAAAGACCTGGACTGCGGAACCAACACTACTTCCATCCACTAAATTTCCGCTCATGTGGGTCCGAAAAGCTCGCTTAACTATTAGTTTGGAAGAGGTGGACATTTTGTCGGGAGTCTCCCACATTGAATATAAGCCCAGGAGTGTAAACCATTTTTTAATATGCACTAGCCATTGGATGGAATTAAAGGAATCAAGAGTCATCAATTCATGTAGACCATTTCTGTATTCTATCAGTTCCGGGGTGGTCCAGAGCCTAACCCAGAATATTAATGGTCTTAGGATAGCTAGGTGGTCTGTTCTCCTAAAGTTCAGGTCAAGTTGGAGAGGTAAAAGAGGTGTACTATTAGGGACCCTTACAGAAGCACGCATGAATTTGTTGTCCAGATTTTGAAAACTATTCTTGGCCCAGATATGTATATTTAAAATAGGGATTTCATTTTCATTAAGCCCCACATAATACTCCAAGTGCTTTGCAAAAAGTCTATAAATTCTCATATATAGTTTTTGATTGGACATTACATTTGGCCAAGAAACATAGCGATGATTATTTGTTACAGGAGGAGCTGGTACTATAGTTGTTCAAAGATTTTTTTCCTGTCTCAGAGAATCTCCCACCAGAATCACTTCCAGGGAGTTATGATCACTATCAAATCGCTTTACCACTTCTATATCCCTCAAGAGGGACCATAATATCATGTCAACAAGAACATAGTCTATAACACTGGTACACTCTCCTCTCTTGAACGTTGGTGCTCTATTGGGATCAGAGACAGTGCGCCTGTTACATACTCTAAGTCCCCTATTAAATGTTAAGGATGCTAATTTTAATGCAAGATTAGAGAGCTTTTTACTTTGGTTGTCTTAGTAAAGGGGGAATGCTCCATATTTCATCATCCTCTCTCGTGATCTCATTTAAATAAATGGAAGGTTCAAATACAGTATTAAAATCCCCTGCTAGTATTATTTTTGTATTTACTTGAACAGTATCCATATCATCTTCCAGAAGAAGTAATATGGGTGAATTATCAGACCCCATTAAAGTTCTAACATAAATATTAAAAATGGCCAAACAGAATCCTGTTGTAAAAGACACAGTGATCCCCATTAGATCAGGGCTATATATATCCGTTAGTGTAAATGCACTAATACATTAATTCCAAATTAAGATCATAAGGCCACCAAATTCCTCTGCTGGTTTCACATCTACACTAAGGGAAGTAAACCCATCTATAAATACTTTCTCTGTGGCCCAAGTTTCTTAGAGTAGACAGATTTCATGTTCTTCTATGTATGCCACCCAATCTGAATCAGTCCACTTGGAACCTAATCCTGCTACATTCCACGATAGTAATCTAATGCTAGGTGGAGAGCAATTGGATCTGCTAGACCTATTTCCAGATGATACACCTAGCGTTTCATCTAAACATATGTTCTCACTTATATCTGTCCTGCTATGCAGGATATGCTTGTGTTTGTCAACTTCCTGGTTGTCTCCTAAATCGGCCATTAATAACAATGTTGATGCATTATCAATAGTGCAACAATTTCTTGAGGAATTATATATATTAACACTGACTGCACTAGCCCCATCCTTAGTCTCCAAGACATTTCCCATAGTGCAAGTTATAGATAAATTGCTCATGTTGATGGCAGTCGAGCTAGACCTATCATAGATAGACCCATCATTACACCCAGGTACATGATCAATTTTTAACACTTGGGAATTTACAACAGATTCTTCACCCATTATGCAGTTAGTTGGTTGAAAATGGTTTGTTTTGAAGTTACACATTAGTCAGTCGATTTCCTCCAAATTCGATGAAACAGCAACAGAGGCTCATGGGATCTCAACAGATGGGGTAAATGCCTTCAATCTTATTTCCAACGATTTAGCCCCCAATAGGTGACATGTGCAAAGTTCAAAGTTTATAAGATTTTCAGCCAAATACTCTGCACTTAAAACAACTTGTATATAGTCATGTGTGGATAGGCTAGGTGAATGTCTTTTTACATTCACAATATCATATCTGACCACAGAAAGACAATTCCACTCAGCCCTCAACCAGAGGATTATGGCTTCTGTGTCCTCCAACGATTAGGGTTTCAACTTCAGAATCTGAGTCATGTAAATTGATCATACAGAAGAGATGGGTGAAGACTCCTGTGACAGTATAGAAAAATCTTTAACATAGTAACTTCTTGGTTGATAAGAAGTAGATAAGCCAGATTTGTCTACTAAAGATGGATGCCCACTACTGTAATGATTTCTCCTATCCCACGAAGTAAGGGGCAATGGATCTTTAGTTAAGAGTTTAGAATGATTTTTTGGTTGCAATGTGTCCGATCTGTGTACACCTTCTGCAGGATAACATCTATTTAATGGTCTTTTAAGTTCAGTCATTTTTCCTAAATGGGTTTGCTGCAGTTTAAAGAAGCCACTTGTCATGTAACTTGAATTGGTTCAACACAAGTAAGTGGTTTTGGGTCAGTACTCAATTGGTCTGTCAACCGAGGCTCATGAACCTCTCTATTTCACTTATAATCTTGACCACAAGAGCAAGTTTTAGTTAACAAACTGGTAACTTGGGCCGACAAAGAAAGTATTAAGCTTTTAAGATGGTCCAGTTTAGAGCCCAGTGCATCAAAACGGCTCATCCTGCCATGATCATTATCAATAACTCTAATTGCCTGGATTTGATTCTTTTCTAGTATGGAGACCTGTTGTACAGAGGTGTCTTAAAATTGGTCAGTCAACTGTAAAAGTTCAAAACAATTATGGCAGTGCACATTTGAAACTACTTTTATTTTAGGATATAAGGAGCACAAGACCATATCCATTTTCTCTATGCATTTCGATACATCAGAGGTGGGCGTAACTTGATTGGAAGACTCTAAGGAACAGGGGTTTCTACACTTGCCACTAACAGTTCATTGGCCACCTCAGGTTGGGTGCAAGCTTTGGATTTTTAAACATTGCCGGGACTTTTGGTGGTTTACCCTTCCCATTTTTCTCATTAGTGGTTAAAGGCAGCTCCACTTCCTCTATTTGATGGTCAATATGAGCCAATGTAGTCAATTTAAGTGAGGACGGCTCCAACCTGCTTTTTCCTGGCTTCCGTGTTTTTTTGGCAATAGTTTTACTGCCTTGCGTTTGCCCATATAACGTAACAGTGACAGTAGAGCCCAGGTGTTCCCAAAAAACAAACATAAATAACAAAACTGTGGCTATAAGCCAGGCTTACTTGTTGTGTAGCTTGATCTTGGCATAATTGAAAGAGGGTTGGCCCAACCCAGCCTCCGACGGCTGATCACAGGCAGAGACGGGCCCTGTCTTCAACCGAGCACATGCCTGAATGCGTCCCGCACAGCAGGGCCCAAACCCAACTTAAAATCACCTCTGGGTGCGGTCGCGATGATGGTGGCAGCTGGTGTCGCAAGGCTCCATGGGGCTTGAAGTCTGTCCCTTCTACTTCTTGCAATGAGGACTCCAACATAGCGGGCCCAAGCCCAACTTAAAAGCACCACCAGGCGCGATTGCGGTGACTGTGGCAGATGGTGCCACAAGGCTCCCTGGGGCTTGAGTTCTGCCCCTTCTCCTTCCTGCAACAAGGTCTACAAATATCCACCACAGGGATTGCACATTCTATGATTTAAATATTATCCCATACAGCATTTTGCATTGAAATACTGTTCAAGGCATATTCTTTGTCACTAAACATATGGAAAACAATTGTGAATAGCTAGGTATTAATAAGATAAAAACATCTGCTTACTATACTGAAACCGATGGATTAGTGGAATAATCCAACAAACACTTTTATAACGATGCTGGATGAAGGAAGAACTGGGCTTGTGTGTTACCATTCAGTTGTTTTCCCTCTTCTGACAGCTATAATCTTCTATTTCTCTTCATTTCAATTGTTATTTGGCAGGAAACCCAGACCAATATTTGACATAGCTTGGGAAACTGGGAAGAGCAACCAGACACTAGGAAACTAGGCTAAAAGCTTAGGTACATCAAAAGCAATACAATATTACGAATATCAGATTTAGAGAAATTACACTCCAGACTCCAGCCTGCTTTTTCCTGACTATTTTGTAGTGTTTCACTGTCCATTCCAATGCAGACCTCATGTTGGCATCTGGCTTGGCTAGGGCCATTGCTTTTCTGAGCAAAAGCTACACTAGAGTCAAATGCAGTACAACTTGCTCTGCCTCAACAAAGCAAAGAAATATGGCTGTGCAAAACAGAAAAATATTACAGATGACACCCTGGGAGAAAACTCCCAGCATTTCAGGGTCATTAGTAATTTGTTTTTCTACTTTTTGAAAACAATTGGGGTGACTGGCCGTGTGAAACATGGCGGACACTCGCCAAACTTTCAGTACCTTAAAGGAAGCCACCGCGGTAGTGGCTCCTGTGAACGCATAGATGTCACTGCAGGGCTGGAAGTGAGCTCTAATTATGGAGGTCCTACTGTCAGGATGGCGAACATAATGTATCCTTCCATTCTAACACACAGAGTAAATCCCAACATACTCTAAATTAGGACCTAAATACAGATTTATAAGTCAAATAGGTTTTTGCATTGTAGAAAATATAGATATTCTTTTCTATAGAATTAAACCTAGTTAATGGCTAACTCATTTTGTATATACTCAAATGAGTATTTTTAAATGTACATAATTTACTTTATATACGTTCAGATATATTATACATTTTGATAACTTTATACTTTTAATTCGAGGTGGAGAGTGATTGTGGTCCAGAGAGACTAGTGGGGCATGTCAAGGAGGGTGTCAAGAGGACTGGATGTGGAAGTCATCATCTTGCCTGGTATTGCAATTTTTAACAAATCTGTTCAACTGTGAGTGGACATCAATTAGGGTCTCAGCAGCAGGCAATCTGAGAGCCAGGTATGCTTAGGCTTAGGTTGAGAATCAGGAAGAGAGTGTCACATGGTCAGAATAGGCCTGGTTAGAAACGCCACAATTTATTTACATGTTCACTTTTCTTAAGTTGCATTCTTTTTTCACACACGATGACTTTTGACATACATTTGCAGGTGTAAAACAGCAGGGTAACATTCTTTGAATCTGCATTGCTTACATTTCCACTTCATTGGCACACTATCACGGCAACTTGGACATTTAGTACACGGGGAATGCTTTTGATGTACCTGAACTTTGGAGATAGCTCTACTGTGGCAACAGCGAAAATATATGAAGGTAGTGGAGAAGCAATCTCATTTTTAATTTTAACTGATTTATACGACAAGGAACTATTTCTAAAATGGATATTATGGGGAATATGATTGGTCACTGAAACATTAGATTTATTTGCCTGTAAATTATTTAATGTGCTCTATTATTAATATATAGTACTTCAAATCAGGGTCTTCTTTTTCTTTCCTCCTTTCAGGACAACCAAAGAAAAAAAGCTCAAGGAATAATACGTCATTCTTCAGTGCCTAGCGCGATTTCGCTGCTGCCACCACACTGAAAGTCACCACAAAGAACAGGGGAACCCTACTCACAACGGAACCAGGGTATTAGTTATATATGAGAAAACAGTGGTTCCAGTGGATAATAGGAAAAAATTATTTAAGCAATGAATATGCACAATCGCAATAGGTGTGTAAAGGACCTGGTAATGTCAGAGGGCAAACATAAAATTTCTACACAGTTTATTCAATATAGTATTTTATAAAAAAAACAGCGAATAGTATATACACTTCTTTAAGTCAAAAGCGCAAAACTTTGTGCATGGTGTCCCCAAGTGAAAGTTGGAACCAAAAAGTGACTGTACATGGTGAAATATTTTGTAAAAGGTTTCCATAAGTTTATAAAGAACGACCATTCAAAATGCACTTTTTTCAACAGTCTACGTATACAGTGATACAGGCTGCGTGATGGTCCATTCTATGTGCTTGTCGACGGCGTTTCGACCCCTCTGTGAATGTAGGGTCACTTCAGGACTAACGATGTAGCGACATCTGGATTGTTAAAAGGGCACAGCCTTAGTGAACGTGAAGTGCCTCAGTGGAAAGTGAAAGGAAAGAACTCACGTGAGGACCCAGCCGGGTTCTCACGGTGTGGAAGGCCGGCTCTTAAGGATAAGGATAGGCCGGAGGGCTCTTCGAATGTCTTGCTACAGCCGTAGCGAACTGCTTCCCATTATGGAGCGGGGATCAATTTGGCCATATATTCAGGGGTACTCAGTGTAGTAGTACCGCAAGTGGGTAGTTGGGAAGAGACGAGTGGATGAATCTCCGCGTGTGGCGCTGCTGCTGCCTGGATCTGCTGCAGTCTGAGCGTGCGAATGCACTCCTGGCACGATGCTCGTACCAGGAGCACAATCGACACGCTCAGACTGCAGCAGATGTAGGCAAATCATACCTGGACAGAAATCCTGTACACATAGCGGTACTGCAAGAAACCCACTTTGACCCCTCCCGCTCTCCAACATTTGCCAGTAAGTGTGCCATGACACGTGTCTTCTCCTCTTACTCTACATACTCCAGGGGGGTGGCCATCCTGTTTAAGCGCAACTCCCCCTTCATCCTGGGAGGCACACAGCAGGATCGCTTGGGGCGTAGCTGTATACTCTGGGGCACGTTTGGGACTCAATCGGTCACGTTAGTGTGTAGCTACGGCCCTAATACGGACGACCCAGATTTCTACACCACATTATGGGGTCAGATTCTGCAAGTAGGCTCCACTCATATTATTTGAGGGGTAGACTTCAACTCTGCTTTCAATCCGGCGATGGACAGATCTAACCCCCTCCGCATTCATTACACCAAAACACAGGCAACCATACAGGGAATTCTCACAGCCCATGGGCTCACTGATGTCTGGCGCCATCTCCACCCCAGAAATAGGGAGAGTACCCATTACACTGCTCTCCATGCCTCATGGGCCAGACTGGACTACTGGGTAGTCTCCCGGGGCGCTGTTTCCTGGATTGAACGTGCCACCCACCTCGCCAGGACTTATTCAGGCCACGAGCCAGTAGAAAACAACAGCACAAGTAGCACCACTCAAAAATGTCCAAGTATAATGTAAATCAATCCATATCCATAAGGTTTCTTTTCAGAGCAATCTTCTTTATTTCAATTATTATGTACACATAAAAACAGCCAAAGCAGCTGACGCGTTTCGTCCAACTCGGGACTTCTTCAGGGCAAGAGAATCGCTGTATTGGTACTAGGAATGGTTGCTAGTATTCCTTCTTCTGTATCTCAATGGTCATGGTCTCTAAAAGATCTATCTATGTCATTCAGAAGGATGTGTACCTTGATTCCAAAGTCAAAGGAAAAGAGTAATAGTAAGGTCACTGGACCGGGTCCTATCCTTCCATCATTAATCCTATTTCAATTCTGTCCAGGAGTGCGAAGGGTAATCTCACTTCCTCGAATAATGTCAGTAGTTCAGATGCCCGATTCCACATCTGCCCACGAAAGAGTCGTCATGTCATGCTGTTCCTGACTGACATGACGACTCTTTCGTGGGCAGATGTGGAATCCGGCATCTGAACTACTGACATTATTCGAGGGAGTGAGATTACCCTTCACACTCCTGGACAGAATTGAAATAGGATTAATGATGGAAGGATAGGACCCGGTCCCGTGACCTTACTATTACTCTTTTCCTTTGACTTTGGAATCAAGGTACACATCCTTCTGAATGACATAGATAGATCTTTTAGAGACCATGACCATTGAGATACAGAAGAAGGAATACTAGAAACCATTCCTAGTACCAATACAGCGATTCTCTTGCCCTGAAGAAGTCCCGAGTTGGACGAAACGCGTCGGCTGCTTTGGCTGTTTTTATGTGTACATAATAATTGAAATAAAGAAGATTGCTCTGAAAAGAAACCTTATGGATATGGATTGATTTACATTATACTTGGACATTTTTGAGTGGTGCTACTTGTGCTGTTGTTTTCTACTTCCATTCCATTTTTTGGAATAACACTGTGTTGGCGGGTGTTAATCAAGTTTGCACACTCCTGGTGTATGAAAATATTATCACCATTAGATATGATGGGTTAATTTGGAATCCGGTGCTGTCCTAGAGGGATACCGCTAACTTTGTTTTGCCGTTTGTGTACAAGGCCACGAGCCAGTGCTCATAACTATTGCTCCACCTGATATGCGCTCCACGCCCTGAATCTGGTGGCTTGCTCCGGAGGCCCTACTCGATAGAGTGTTCAGAGCAGAAATAGGTGAGAAAATCACCTCCTTCTTCCAGACTAATATTGATTCCGTCCCCTCGATAGGAGTGGTGTGGGAAGCTTTCAAGGTTACCATACGCAGGGCCTGCATGGCTAAAAGCTTTGGGGTTCTACGTGATCTGCGCCGTACCCTTCATAAACTCGAGACTGAACTCAAACAGTTAGAGGCTGACCTCTGGGGACCGAACTCAGGTCAAAATCTTTCTACATTAAGAGAAAAACTCACGGAATATAATGAAACAGCCGTATCAGAGGCACACTTTCTCGGGAAATACCATACTGCGTGCAAATATGGGGAGGGCGAGCGCCCGGGCAGGCAGTTGGCACAAACGGTACAGCACCCTAGATTCACCAACTATGTCCTTGAGATTAAAGATTCAGAGGGAATACAGCACAAAGACAGTCGGGACATTCTGCGCACCTTCACTGACTTCTATGCCGCATTATACAGCACTTGCAGAACCGAATCCCCTGACTTCGCCCCCATACTGCAGGACATCACGCCGAGCTGGTTGGGCGATACACAGCGGGAGTTCCTTGCGGCTCCCTTTGAAAATGATGAAATACATGAGGCAATTATGCAAATGCAGTCTGGTAAGGCCCCGAGCTCTGATGGCCTTCCTGTAGATTTTCATAAAACTTACATAGCCCAGCTGCTTACCATCCTTAAATGAAGCACTAGAAATTGGATGCTTGCCTCCCTCCATGAGACTAGCACTAATTTCGTCCCTTCTCAAGCCTGGCAAAGCGGCAGACTGCTGCGACTCATATCGACCCTTATCCTTAATTAATACGGACAATAAAATCCTTGCAAAACATCTAGCTAACCGCCTCAGCCTTCTGATGGATAAGCTCGTGCTCCCAGACCAGGCTGGCTTTGTTCCTGGGCGAGCGACCTCGCATAATCTACGCACGCTCTTCTCCACTCTGCATACGATAGACCCAAAGATACCCATCGCCGTGGTATTCCGCAAGGCCACAAAAGCGTTCGACTCGGTGGAATGGGACTACCTCTTTGTGATTTTACAAAACATGGGCTTCCCTCGGGGATTTATATCCTGGGTTTGCCTTCTCTACACTGCGCCCGTAGCCAAGGTCCTTATTAACGGTCACTCCTCATCTTCTATCCCAATATCTTAAGGGACCCAACAGGGGTGCCCGCTGTCGCCACTCCTATTCGCCTTAGCAATTGCGCCCCTTGCAGCTAAAGTCAGACAATACAATCAAGATAAAGCCCTCCGCTGCCCCCTCTGACATATCCTGATTTCTCTGCACGCGGATGATATCACGCTATACGTCAGGGAGCCCCAGATGAACCACAATCCGCTGCTTCGAGAATTTGTGCAATTTGGGGGTCTATCTGGGATCCACATAAATTGGTCCAAATCTCAACTCTTCCCCCTCACCTCCTCAGTCACGGAGTTTACCCCGGACTTTCCAATTGAGTGGTGCCCTGACAAGGTTTATTATCTTGGTATTTGGATATCTGCAAATCATGATGAATTGATGCGCCTTAACTATGGCCGTACTCTAGATGGGATAAAAGACAATGTTACCCGCTGGATCGCCCTCCCGCTATCCATGGCTGGCCGCATATCCTTAATTAAAATGATTATCCTTCCTAAACTCCTTTATCTCTTTACAAACGTGCCCTATGATCCAGGTAGGGTTTTTTTCTCGATGCTCCGGACTGAGCTTATTCGCCTCACTTGGGGAGGTAGACAGCCCAGAGTGCAGTGGGACATCCTCACTCGCCCCTACGCACAAGGGGGGTTCGATATCCCCAATTTTGAACTCTATAATATCTGCGTACAAGCCCATTATGCACACTTCTGGTTTCACCCCCCCCAGGTACATGCCTCAAGTGGCGGCCGAACACTGGCTATCAGATCCCATCCCATTAGATGGCGCTATCTTTGCTGCTGGTGCTAACCGTGCGGAGACCCAGACACCGATCACAACCACTGTTAGGGTGTGGCAACATATTGCTAAAAGAACCCGGGCCCCTATGCTATACTCGCCTTTGCTTCCCTTGTCATACCATCCGAAGATGCCGGTCCTTCTGGAGGAAGTGTTTAAGAAAACCCTAGCTAAATATGGGATTAAAACCTGGGTGGACCTCTCGTTCCAGGGCAAGTTCCGTACCTTGCAGCAGCTCTTCGCTGCGATACCCCCCTCCTCCATGGACCTTTTTTTATATATCCGGATGCGGCAGGGATTCAAGGGACACACTCCTTCCTTCCCCAGTGAGCCACCAGAAGTCGCTGCACTTCGACTTATATTGGCTGGAGATGCAATATCTCATCTAGTTTCTTCCCTCTATCCCTCTTTGTACACCACTCAGACCACTTCACAAACCACCTCCAAGGATAAATGGTCCGCAGAATTGCAGCTCACTATAACTGTGGAGCAGTGGACCTATTGCTGCTGCAAACAGAACGTAGCACATCCAGTAGCCGCCTCCGGATACTCCACTATAAATACATACATCGAACATATTATACACCTGTTAAACTCTATCGCTTTCAGTTGCGTGATGATGATAGATGCAGTCGATGTGGGGCTACAGGGGCTGACTTTCTCCATCTGGCATGGGACAGCGCTGCTGTGCAGGGGTACTGGCTTCAGGTATTGGAAGCCCTGGAACAAATGACATTGCTACACCTGCCACGCACTCCCCTTTTCGCCCTTCTTGGCTATACCGCAACCATAGCAACGACACACAGAAAATTTGTCTCCTTCAGCCTTCTCCTCGCCAAACGTCGTATTGCATGCCGTTGGGGCCGAGGCCGGGCGCCTAAGTTTAAGGAAGGGGCCCGAGATATGGTATTCTGGCAGGACCAAATGTATGCATTTGCTGAACTACTCCCACTTTCCTCCCGGCCCGAGACAATTGGAGGCCCCTCACAACATATTTGCTTGCACACCCTGTTTCTGATGTTGATGACACACAGCCCGACACTGTGGCAACTACCTGTGCCCCAAAGATCCTTGACAGGTTGACACACGTCCCCCCTAGTTCCCCTCAATCCTCCCCTCCTCTGAAATGATTGAATGCTGCTATTGTGTGTATTGTGTGGTCTCTCTCATTATGTTGTCTCTAGTGCCCCATTGTATGGATTATCCGCTCATTGTGTTTTATTGGCCCTCAGATCACTTTTATTGGTCTACTGTATCGGTTTCATTTGTACACCTGCACTGATACTTTGTCTGTACTCTAGTCTGCCTGCTTTGTATTTTTGAAAAAGTATAAATGCATTTCATAAAAAAGGAATATTATTTGTTGTACTGGTAATTAATTAGAGGGTGGTGTGTGTTGGGGGTTAGGAGTGGGACTCAAAGCAGGAATCAGTTGGATACAGAAATAGCAGGGTCAATGAATTATTACTATTATTATTATTAATATTACTATTATTTGGCATTAGTTGCCCAAACATCATGCTGTCCTACCAGTTTAGCAGAACTCAATTAATATTGGCTGATTCAGTCCAATAAATTAAACAGTATCAATTAAATGCACATTAAATTTCAACACCATTATATATAGCTTTGGAGTTTATTCATTTATTTTAAACACATGTTAAATATCCCACAAGTTGTCACCCCCATTAATTCATTTATTTAAACGTTTCATCCTTTTGAGCATTTTCCATTCATTTATGCAGGTGGTGATAGAATATTTAATGGAAGCACTGCCAATAGCAATTATGTGAATTTTGTACAAAAAAATCCCATGCATCTGAAATCACATAAAAAAATCCATTGGCCCTATAGTGCTTGCAATGGGTACTACAATTTATTATCTATTCTTCTTTCCTCAAACCATCTCACTGCTCCCACAGAAGACCAGAAATATGAAAGCTCCTCTGGGTGCCAGGGCAAGGCACTGTACTAGAGAAAGACAGGGACCTATTAAGGAGACTGGACAATTTATAGGATTATTGTCACTAAGCAGTGGAGGGTCTGTTGCGGGTGGAGTGAGATGGGGAAGGGGGCAGTAGACAGTAATGCATTTTTTAGGGGTTAAGGATGGGCCAGGCCTTTGGCAGCTAGAGTGAGTCATGTGAGTTCGGGAATGAGAAAGAGTGGGTGGAGGTGTTTGGAGGGCTATATGAGTTGAGGACGTAGCACATAGTAGTGTTTTTGTATGCAGAGGAGTAGGTCTGTTGCTGGTTGAAAGGATGGCTATTTTTTCTAAATACCTTTTTTTATTAAGCTTTTGCCTTTTATAATAAATTATTTTTAGTAATTTGCTTTACTGTTTACAGTAGCATCTCTGTTAAAAACGAAAAGCTCCCGCTACCTACTGACGAAAGCTGAGCCCCGATCTTGAACATCACAAAGGAAATGTCCAACTGTCCATCCATTATTTTCTCTGTAGCCTCTATCTACCTGAATCCCTTGGTGAGCTATGCCCAAAGAGTACACTCTCCTGCAATCATTGTTGGAAAACTGATCATGCTCTACCCATGCCGCCCCCTTCAATACTTGATGTCACTTGAGCACTTGCTCATCAGTAATACCCGTGTAATGCCATGCCCTCTGCAGTAACCACTAAGGAATACTTACAACCTTTTTAATAGATGTCACATTATGCATACTGCCAACCACAAACCCAACCACTTCCCTCCTCTCGGTCCTTATCTAAGCAGGAATGTACTGTCCACCACTTCCCATAATAGCTGTGTGTAGCAGATGATGCAGGGTTTTGCCTAGAGGTGTTCAAAATGTGCGTAGTGTGCTTTCGCATGAAATTGCAATTAAATGACAAATAATTGTGTGAACTGCAAATCCATCATTTAGCGCTAACTGGCCACAACAGGGGAAATGTATATAGAAACACAAGGTTCTTCGTATTCTGAATTGAGCAGATGATCAGCAAAGGGATTCTCATTCTTTGACATAAAATCAAAGGAAAAGATAGAATGAGGTGGAAAACAGCATAATGAATGCAGTGTACTGGGTAATTACTAAAACAAGAGTAATCGATAATAAAAAGAGAACCAATATTCAACTTTGGTGGAGTCCAGTTTTGCAGGGGGATTCTCTGTGGGGCCCCCTTCCCGGAGCTTCAAAGGGCCTCAAGGACCCCATCCACCAGGGCCCAACTTAAGTTGAAAGGAAGGGGAGCTGCACATCCCCTCTCTCTGAGCCAGTAAAGGCCATAGGGACCCCATGCCTGCGGCCGGATCACAGACTGTGTCCGGAGACCCCACACCGGGACTCAGTAGTTTCCCTGCCCATATCAGGACCTATCTGCAGCAGCAAGGGCAGGGAAGGCATGTGTGGTCCCAGCTAGTGCCCGATTTAAAAAATGCTCATGCCAGGTGGGAGCAGACTTCTGTTTTCCTGCCCCCACTCCTGCTACGTGTGGCGTGCAGAGTTGGGTTTGGGTGCCTTCAAGAGGATTGGCATATGGCCAAGCTTTGCAGCCAACCACTCATTGTGCATGGCCGAAGGCAGTGTGCAGTGTGGAGTTGCCTGACAGCAGGGGGTTGGACACAGGACCTGGCCACACATCGTGTGGTGAGGGGGTTGGCTTAACGTAAGGTTATAGAAACATTAAAGTGCGAATTTCAATGACAACTTAGCATGCCCTAAGGTAACTATAACTCACACCCACGACATGCACTGCTATTTGCCCCACATATTTCATCACTTATATCATCTTCTATAAAGCAACTGATAATATTACTGCAACATTTGCAATTAAATTATTGACAAGAAAACTGTGCTTGGCGAGAGCACAACTTATAGTTAGATACCTGCGGGGGTGACAGGGAACCGGTCCTCCTGTTTGCTATCGACACCCTGCTGATGTCCAAGACCCCTGCAGGGCTGCAGCGACTGCTCAACCGGTTCTAACTCTTTTGTGACGACCGGGAGTTGGTTATCAACACCCTCAAAACCAAATTTATGGCCTTCAACCCCCACAAGTCTTACAAGAGTAACCTTCTACTAGGTAGGAGACTTTTGGAAAGGGTAGGCACCTATGACTATCTTGGTGTCCGACTCCCTGACAAATTGTCATGGAAGCCCCACCTAGTGAAGATGTTGTTGGGGCACAAACGTGTAGTTGGAGTACTCGGGAGGGAACATCGTTTCCCACACAATAGACCAGCTTCCCCAGCTCTTCTGGTTTATGATAAAGAGGTTAGTGCAGCATTGTATGGAGTTGAACTATGGGGATTTGAGAATGCCTATGATCTCTGGAGCACAAGTTTTTCAGGGACCTGGTGATGTTGCCCCAGTACGTCCCCCTCACCGCTCCAATGCTTGACATGGGCAGGCGATCGATTAGTGACATAGCAAGGTTGCACCCGCTTCTCTTTTGGGCTCGCATCAGGCGGACCCGAGAGCTCCTCCCTTATGGCGAAGCCCTTACTGAGGTAATACGATTAGACACTGGCTGCAAACTAGACTGGATTTCCAGTGTTAGCAAAATGATGTCAGCCTTGGGGCTCCAAGCGCTTTGGGACAGGCAGGAACCACCCAAGAAAGAAGAGCTCACATGTTTTTATTGAGAATGGGTGGAACACCAAGAAATTTGTAAACCGAACTTAGGTAATTTAACGGCTGAATTTTATCTTCATAAACAGACCAGACATTTAGAGACCTTTTTATATACTGCTCAGGCCCCACGGGATAGGATGTTATACATCCATTTTAGGTTCAGCACACTTCCCGTCTGCAAGACAACAGCGAAATGGCACCCACGAAATCAAACACCAAAGCACTGCCCATGCTGCAGGGCCCCATTAGAAAGTGCTGCCCATGTATTGCTTGCTTGCACGGCATATATTAGTCCGAGAGCTAAGTGGATAAAACCGTTGTGCCGGCAACTGGGTACACGGGACTATCGGGTCGCCCTGTGCATCCTTAGGTCTGATCTCAGACCTCTTTTTGCATGCTGCGTGGCATAGTTTCTCAGTCATGCATGGCTCATCAGACAGAAGTTCTTGACATGAATAGTATAGCACTCTGCCGAACCATGTTGACATGCAACCGTTGCAGGGCTCCATGCCTGGGACATGTAGTGCCTGTGTGTGTGCGTGTGCGTGTGTGTGTGTGTGTGTGTGTGTGTGTGTGTGTGTGTGTGTGTGTGTGTGTGTGTGTGTGTGTGTGTGTGTGTGTGTGTGTGTGTGTGTGCGTGTGTGTGTGTGTGTGTGTTATATAACCTGGGGATTTTCACAAAAGCATTTTGAAGTACGTAAAGGAGAGTTCTTGTAGTACCCTTTTACATTCTCTTACATGCCATTTTGAATTGGCCTGAAAACATCTAAAATAAGAATAGCATTGACAGCTTCAAGGCATGTTCATATTAATATGTTATTTGTACAAATAGAAAGTACTGTGCCCTGTTTGTTCTTTTAGTAATAGGGAGTTTAACGTTTCTGGCCAATTCACCAAGGCATGTAAGAGTAAGTAAAACATTAGTGTTGTAGTACAGCTTCCTGTGTTAATAAATGGATCTTTTTGTGAAACCCAATAATTTTTATATTAAGGTTGGGAGAATTAAATGCCATTGCTTCTAGCTATACTGTTCATTTGTAAATTTACAGCAGATTTCTGTTCCCTGTAAATATGATAAAACGCTTCAAGGAAAAAATACTAATTTCACCTAATGCATACTGAATTGTGACCTTTGTCTTTAGCAATCACAAGAAATAATTTGCATATAAATGAAATAGCACATGCAAAGAGGCAAATACATCCTGGTGTGGTATACAGCACAAACTGAGAGAGGAGCCATGTACTGCTGATTATTTTGCAAAAAAAAGAGTTTACTGGTGTGTTTGAACCTAACACAAAGTTGATTGTAAAATATATCAACATTTTTTCCCTGAGTGCCAATGCAATTAGGCCAACATCGTGATTATGGTAAATGTTCTACTCCACCAGCAATGTCTTAATGAACATATTAGTGCATACTCAATCTTATAGACACAACATTTAAATTGAAAACTGTTCACATGGCCATGAATAGGTTTCAACATTATATGAAATGTTGTAAAGACTTTCAATATAATTGAAATATATCTCTTTGTAGGTTCATGGTGATTTAAGTAACTGCCATTTGTGCACTTACTGAAATTGCAACTGTCATTCCGTATTTCTGGTTCAGATGCACCTTCACCAAAATGGTGGGACGTTTCTAAAGTTTTGAGGTACTGAGTCATTTTCTGGAACTTTATTGATCCTATCAGCTGCTGAGAAAAGGTTTTGATACAGATATGCCTCAGATACTCAGACCTGCATGGTGGGACCTGCAGGGGGCATCTGTGGGTTATTATCAAGGAGCCCAATAGCAGCTCAGGGCTCTGTATGCCTCAGGTGTGTGTGTGTGTGTGTCAGGGTTGATCGTGGAGAGGGTGCTGACAAATTAACTATTCTCAGAGTTGCAGGTAAGAATTTATTTTTCACCAGGGAGTTCTAGCCTTTGTACATGGTCAATATTGCACCTCTGACCACGCTATGGGGCATATTCTTAAGGAGCTATTGCCGAGTTAATGACACTTTAATGCAACCAAAGTCACGATACATTTATCACCCCATTCACAAGCTAGTGCTAACAGCCCCATAGCACCAGTTTACCTGTGATAGCAGCCGCAAAATACATCACCACAGATGACCCCAGCAACTATCGCTAATGAGATGCAGAGTAGGCATTCCCATCCAAAAACCCACGACGACACCACTCCACAACATTCTCAACGACCAGTCAGATCGCCAAAAAGACCACGAAACATACGATAAGGCGCGATAGCAGCAGAAAATTAACACCGGCTCTGATCTGGTGCAAAGTCGGACGGCAGCCTGCACCAAAAAAGGGAGCCCAGACCAGAGCCACACCTGAAGAACAACAGATGCCATGGAGCCACTGAACATGCGTGCCGGACACCCAAGAGGACCACAACACCCACTGCCACCACCCCCAGGACCCCCCCCTCCCCAGCACCCTCCCCGGCCAAAGACATGCCACATCAACTAAACGGAATCATGTACCAAATAATCCGCCTGATGTCGCACAATCATATCTGGTGACATGCATGTGTCGTCACCAAAATGAGCATCACACAGTATTAAAATAAACACAGAACAAAAATAAAGACACATGGCGGCTCCCCTCGGGACATTCCGTAGGTCATAGCATGAAAGACAAAAATCATGATGAGAAGGTGTGTCCTGCGCACATCAAGGGACAGAGAGAGAGCAAAGGAGAGAGAGAGGAAGAGAAGGAGAGAGAGATAGACGGACAGAGAGGGGGCGAGAAAAATAGACGGACAGAGAGTGGGAGAGATAGACGGACAGAGGGGGAGAGAGAGATAGATGGACAGAGAGCGAGAGAGAGAGATAGACGGACAGAGAGGGGGAGAGAGAGAGAAAAGAAGAGAGGGACAGGGAGAGAGGTTGCCGACACTGCGCACCCAGGCCTCACTGCTCACCTGCTGCCACTTGTGTGTCTCCAACCATGTGCCAGTATGTAGTGCAGTTCACCAGGTCCCTCATCTGAGACAGACCCGTCATCAGAAACAGAGTCCAGATACATGAATGGCACAGTACATACAATTTAACAAGACATCATTGCCTGACCACCCCTGCGCACCCATGCAGATGTACCCCAGCCCCTCCCGTCACCCAGCAGTGCATGCCCACCTCTGTCCACCCAGGCAGATGCACCTCTGCCCCTCGCGCTTCCCAGCGGTGCATGCCCGCCTCTGCGCACCCAGGCAGAAGCACCCCAGCCCCTCTCGCCACCCAGCGGTGCATGCCCGCATCTGTGCAACCAGGCAGATGCACCCCAGCCCCTCCTGCCACCCAGCAGTGCATGCCCGGCCCTGTGCACCCAGGCCTCACTGCTCACCTTCCACCACCGGCATGTAGAAAAGAGGGCCCACCACATGCCGCTGCAAGCCACAAGCCCAGGGCCCGCGGACATGGCACCCTCCACATCAAGCAGCCTGCTCCGCAGGCCACCAGGTCTCCCTTTTGATGCTGGGTCTTGATTTCGCCATGGCAGAGGACATACCAGTGCACAGGGCATCATCGCAGGCTGCACACCTGCTCAGCCCTTGAGGTGCCACTAACTCTGTGACCCGTGAGGCCAGGCCACGCGGCGGTAGGCCCCCGCTGTCTGCTGGCTCAGGCCCACACTGCTGTCCAGCAGGGCACACAAAATCTGAGCAGTCTGGACTGCCGGGACGGGGCATCATGGCAGGCTGCACACCCACTCAGCACTTACGGTGCCCCTACCTCAGTGCACCGAAGGTCACCGTCCCATGCCGGTGTGCCTGTGCCGGCCGCAGTGTATCCAGTGCCACTAAGTCTGTGCCCCTCAAGTCATGGACCCTCTATGATTGGGTATCGTGGTGCGGACGCCATCATGTCACCTCCGGGCCTGCGGAATGTGATGTTGCAGGCCCCTGGGCCCCCATGCCTACATACACACCACTCGGATACACCCCCCGAGAGAGGTTGGAAATGGCGTCGAGCAAGTGCGCCCGGCCCTTTTTATTGGCAGGGTCACATGTGCTGTGATGCGTGTTCTGGATGGGTGTGGTGTGGGTGTACACCAGCCATGAGGAAGTGCCTGTGGCATGCTGACAACTAGACCTGTGAGCAGCAGATCCATACATGGAATGCCTGGGACATGTAGTGTTGTCATCCCCCCCTGTAAGCGTAAGTGGAGTGGGCTGGCCTGGCGTATGCCAGTCCAGCGTAAGGGTTTGAACAATGACCCCGGGGCTCTGGGCGTTGTTCCATATGGAGCTGGACAAGGAAGTAAGAAATGCGTGTGTTGCTGTTGTTGCATCGGCGCGACCCTGACAACATTCGGCAATGTGTCATCCTGTGACCCAAGTCCAATTACATAAGCCACATGGACGTAAGAGGAATTCACTGACCCTTCGTTTGTCCATACTACCACACTTGAAAGACCATAGACACGACACATCTGTGTGATTCGGAATGTTTAATGCACATTCAGTGGAGTGCTGAATCTGGAGCAGTACAGGGCAATGCAAAGCCCAATTTACAATGTTGGCCTGTGGAGGGCCAGCCAGAGTCCTTCAGGGAATGACAAGTCCAAAGGAGGAGGAAGAGTTCAGTTCACAGTCTGTTAGCTGTGTCATTGGCGATCATACAGAATACGGCATTCCATTGCAAGATACAAGGTGAGTGTCGCAGAGTGTATCGGAGGACAGTGAAAGGTGATGATGCAGAGGGCAGAACCAAGCTGAAACCGGCCATATGTCGGAGATGAATGCTACAGTTTTCTCCGTCCCAGTAAGGCGGTTTCATCCGTATCTTCGTCCTCTTCTATCTCATGTGCCTCATGTGTGGGTGGTGCTGGCCTTTCTCCAGCAATGTGTGGCAGTGACACCTCAGGGGCTAGAGGTAGAATGTCTGCTGCACTGTGTGGCACTGACACTTCAGGGGGCCAAGATGTGGATGTAGTGGTAGAAGCAGAATGCATCGGCGCCAGGCCTTTTGGCAGTAATGCCAGGAGGATGGTTTTGAGGTCATTGTGGAACCCAGCTACCTCTCGCTAGTGTGCAGCCATGGCAGCTGTTCTTTCCGCATTGGCCCTCTCCATGGTCTCCATGAGCCTCCGCATGAGTCCCAACTCCCGGGCAAACTCGCTGGAGCCACTCTGACTAGACAGTCACTCTTGTCTCAGAGTCAGGACTCTGGCAATGTCAGCCATGGTTCATTGGAGAGCATGGAGCAGACTATGGTTGTCCGTTACGGACAGTGAATGGTCCCTGATGGGACTTAGACACCCACGTATGGCATCTAGTTTGTCTGCCATGCGATAGAAGCCCACCTGCACCTGTTCAGCCAGCTGCTCCTGGCATCCCAACATATGGCGTTAGAAGGCCATGTGTTCTTCGTGGGTGTCCTGGGAGGCAGCCGTGGTGGTGGGTGCTGCCTGCTGTGTGGTCTGTGCAGGGGATGGGTTGTCTCCGTTGCAGCTGGGCTGCCCTGCTCCTGGATGTGGGCTGCGGAGACTGTCAATGAAGTCTTGGAGGGCATCCGAGTCGAAGTTGTGGTGGTCCTCTTAGTCATCAGAGAAAAGAGGTTCTGGCTGCTCTGCAGGAGGTGTTGATTGTCCCTCTGCAATGTGAAGGGGAGATGCAGTTTGACAATGTGTTCACATGTGTGTTGTTGGATTGTACATGTTCACATACAGACTGCATGACTGTGTACATCGTGGCTGTTTTGGAGGGGCTGCCTATTTGCTGCGGGACAGTGGAAATTTCAACATCATCACGGATGTGTGTTTGAACTTGTACATTGTCTACTCACATTTCCCTTCAATGCCACTTGTGATTGGCCAGTGTCTACACCCAGTAGGCGCCAGTTGTGTCCTGTGTTCTGTTGTGGAAGCGTTGCGGTTTGTGCCACTTTGTTGTCAGTGTTGATGTGCTCTGCATGTTATGTGTGTATGCTGCATTGGGGGGGTGGCCCCTGCTGCTCTGTTTTGCTGCCCTTTATCCCTTTCATGCAGTGTGGCTTTGACTTATGTGCTTGTACAGTGCTGACATGTAGCATACTTGGGTACATTGTTCTCTTGGTGGGAGTTGGGGTCTGGGGCATGGTTTGTCCACAGATGTGCTAGGCTCAATTGTGCATGTGTGCCATTGTGCCCTTCTCCCCCCGTCCCCCCAGTCCCTGGCCATTACTCACCCTGGTGCTGTTGTGTCCGGTCATGTTGAGTAGTGTCCGGTCCCCCGACTCCAACCACCGTCTCCCCACTGATGACTGTGGACACCATTTCCTCCACGTTGTCCAGCTCCTCTTGTGACGCTGGACTCCCACCTCCAGTCTGCATTGCTGCCTTCCGCTTGTTGGCAAGTTTCAGCTTTGTTTTGCGCTTTACGTCATTCCAGCGCCTCTTAACCTAACCTCTTCCATTGTCCTTTTCAGCACTCCGACTGCATTCACCTTGTCCACGATGGACTGTTCTTGTCCATTTTTTGTTGCCAATGACACAGTGGAGGTGACGAACAGTTGTTGATGGTGTTCGACCACCTCCCTTATCAGGATCCTGTTTTCCTGCGGACTGAAGCGCTTCTTCCTACTCTTCTCCTTGCCCTTCCCTGACCCCGAGGTCCCAGGAAGGTACTTCGGGGGGCTTGTGGGGTTCTGATTCTCCTCCATACTTGCTCCAGCAACATCCACTGTGCTTGGCTGTTGTTTGGCATTTGTTTGTCAGTTTTCGTTCTACTTTTATGGTTATTTTTCCCACCTGACGCGTGTAAATTGCAGGCCTGTAGCTGGTTTTCGCAGATTTTTGTATCGCGATTGGCCTCATCGCAGATTTTTTTGCGTTCGCGTTTTGCAGTTTTGCGGTGTGGCGTTGCTTTTAATGCGGTCAGTTGTGGGGAATATCGCATGGTGCCGCAGTGTTGAGAATACTTCGTTAACACAGCGTAATTTTCCCACGATAGACTGCGATGTTGAAGGTTGCATTAAGTAACTTTTGCGATGGTTATCACACATTCTTGAGAATATCCCCCTATGGGTATGGTACACTGTCCCAGTGTGTGCCATGGCACATGCTTAAGTCTGTATAATGCGGTACAAAAGGGGGTGGTGATGGACGGAGCATCAGAACCAATCAAACACTCACACCCAGTCAACAGATCTGGGTTTGATCCATCACCGTTCTTTAGCCCACTCTGCCACCCCAGTTCAGACATGGCCATATGCAACTGGATTGCATATGGCCATGTCTGAACTGGGGTGGCAGAGTGGGCTAAAGAACGGTGATGGATCAAACCCAGATCTGTTGACTGGGTGTGAGTGTTTGATTGGTTCTGATGCTCCGTCCATCACCACCCCCTTTTGTACCGCTTTGTTCGCCATAAGTTGGCAGGGTATGCTCAGACGTGAGTCCCTTGCTCACTTTGCCACTGGATTCAAGCAAGCCTGGCTGAAGACGGCTGAAATGCCAGAAACCGGTCCTAGGAAGCTTGTTTCCGGTCCAGGGAAGGCACGGCTTGGCAGTTCGGGCTGGACTGTTCCCATGAGGCACAGGGTCAGACTGATTTGCATATGGCCATGTCTGAACTTGGGTGGCAGAGTGGGCTAAAGAACGGTGATGAATCAAACCCAGATCTGTTGACTGGGTGTGAGTGTTTGATTGGTTCTGATGCTCCGTCCATCACCACCCCCTTTTGTACCGCTTTGTTCGCCATAAGTTGGCAGGGTATGCTCAGACGTGAGTCCCTTGCTCACTTTGCCACTGGATTCAAGCAAGCCTGGCTGAAGACGGCTGAAATGCCAGAAACCGGTCCTAGGAAGCTTGTTTCCGGTCCAGGGAAGGCATGGCTTGGCCGTTCGGGCTGGACTGTTCCCATGAGGCACAGGGTCAGACTGATTTGCAAATGGCCATGTCTGAACTGGGGTTGCAGAGTGGGCTAAAGAACGGTGATGGATCAAACCCAGATCTGTTGACTGGGTGTGATTGTTTGATTGGTTTTGATGCTCCGTCCATCACCACCCCCTTTTGTACCGCTAAGTCTGTGTAATGGCACAGGCTGGGACGGAAAACTGTATCACAACAAGTGTGGTCTTCCTTGTGCAGGTGCAAATCCACACCAGCTCTATGAACATTACATTAGTGAAAAATGGCCCAACTTTTTGAAGCCTTCTGCTTTTCACTGTGCAGTTGGTACCCCATCCTGCATTTAAGAGGGAGTGCAGAATTCCATGCAGGCGGGTGTAGTGAGTGACTGCACCCACCTGTAGGAGAATACCTGGGGAGGTCCCCTTTTCTACCCTTACAAGGCACACACTCTGGTCACAGTGACTGTGCGTCTGCAATGAGCTGAGTGCACAAACGCAAAGTATTTTGAATAGAGACCTTAAGATCAGATCTGTGCACATGTAGTGCCATAGTGATCTATAGTACAGAAGGGATCAGTACCTGCCGCACCTTCTGTAATACTGAAGTACCCCGGAGTGCAGAAAGTGTTTGCATACACCTGTTGCTCACCTGGGCATCTTAGTGTAATATGGCTCCTAGTGGTCTGTCTGCTGTGATCCCAGTTTCTCAACAGCGATCAATCAATCAACCAGAGTTTTTTTATAGCGCGCTAATCACCCCAAGGGGTATCCAGATGCTAATGTGATGTGAGTCTATTTGAACAACCAGGTCTTAAGTCCGCTCCTGAACCCGGCCAGGGATGTTGATGTTCAGAGCTGGATGGGGAGGTCATTCCAGACTTTAGCTGTGAGGTGGGAGAAGGAGCGACCTCCGTTTCGGGTGCAATGGATGTGTGGGATTGTGGAAAGGGCCAGGACGGCAGACCACAGGTGTATGGTGGGCCGGTGGAAGGTCAGGCAGCTGTTCAGGTATTCTGGTTTGGTGTTGTTGAGAGGTCTGTAGGCATGTGTGACATCCAATTCTGCACAGCCTTTGTGCTTAAGGAGGGTACCCATGTGCATATCGATCTGCTGCAGCTGCCTCTGTGCTTTTGTAAATATGAGTGGTCCTTAATACTGAGAGTGATGTTCGAGTATGTACATAGTGTTCCACAGTCATGTGAGTGCTAACTTTATTGGCTTGTGATTCTATGCAGTGAGAGTCTTTGATCTCTTTGTGAAGGTTAATCTCACAAAGAGTTCTCAGGACCAGGAGGGTAGCCTGCTCCATCTTATGGACTGGATCCTAAATATTAAGTAGGGAATATCGTTATACCTTCATATCATAGTCAAAATATTGAGTAAAATAATATCGACAGGTAAATATTGATGTATTAGCTATACCTAGCTCCACATATATATACCTTGATGATACAAATATCATCAAGGTACTAAGTAAATCTATACCATCTTTCTGTACTTGTCTTTTGATATTTTTGGCTTCAGTCTTTGAGCTACAATATGCCCTACTCAATATTCTAGAATACAATCCCATCAAGTGCTCTGCATTATATGAGGTGCAGGTAACATGAGCGAATTGAAAAATGTAGACCTTTGATTTCTGGAGATCAGCCAGGCCTGGTGCAGATAGGTTAAGACCATCTAGAGGGTGCATGATCCTGGCCATTCTCATCGCTGATGACTTCCACACCTCTTAAACTAAGTATAACTTCTTTTTTTGTGCACTAGTCTCTAACCAGCAATTCAAAGACCTCCTTCATGTTCCCCTTTGACCTCCCGCATTTCCACTAAGTGGTTAATACAATGGACGATTACATTAACTAGTTCTGTTGTGCTGTAGTTTGAAAGAGGAACTTCAACTGGTCCCCCCCCCCATCAGTCTCCGAACAGCTCTGAATTATTATCACCACTGGTTGTAGAAATTAAATGCAGATCTCGCTCCAAAATGACTTTGCAGAGGGAGCTCTGACTGGTCTTCAATGTGTGGCTGCCCAGGAAGAAAAAGATGCCTTTCCTACATGAAATCCTGTCACTAAGGGAGACCTGCCTAATTGGCTGCATACTGTCCAAATCAAAGAAGTACTATCTACCATCAGAGAAATTGTAAAGAAATTGTTTGTTTTGTCTCTGAATCTCCCCAGAAATGTTGTCATCTCAAGGCCCTGTACTATTAAATAACATCTATGTTTTTATATGATTTTCTCCTTTTCAATAGTTATCCTGAGTTAAACTTTTGCTATCCTATCGGCTTTGTCTTGCCTGTCATCCAGGCTATAACAGTTTTGATTCACATATTTGCAGAATCTCTAGAATAGAATAGCAGCTGCACCTCTGAGGTGTTGCAAATCTATCTCTTAACTTATGAGTAAGGGACCTAAATTAATCAGTACAGTAGTCTCAGTAAATGTAATAAATTGCTACCTGAGGGGGGTGGAACGTCAATTTCTGTCATGGTGAAACACAAGCAAACCCCAAATTAACCTGTGAATAACCCTCTGGAAGCTTGTCACAAAAGCGGTCAGGCTTAACTTAGAAGTAATGTGTGATGCATTTATGCAGCACTTCAAACAATAATAAACCATAACACAATACAAATACCACACCAATTCAGAAAAATAGAGTAACATTTAATACATTATTTGAGAACCAAAATGACAAAAATCCAATTAGTAGAATTGTAGATATGAAATTTTAAAGATTTAGGTCAAAGCAGTGCTTAGAAGTACAATGGGCCAACTGTGTTATTTTGTTGTGTCGGACAAGGGCAAAGCCACAAATACAGGCCTATCATGAGGGAGCGGGCTACAGGAACCAAGTTAGGCTCGCTGAACAAAGTACCTTAAATCCTGGTTTGTGAAGCATTGCGAGTTCCCAAGTCTAAGATGCATTGTGCAGCGGCAGTTCTGAGGAAGCTGTGGTGCTGCAAGGAGGAGTCCTGCATCCTCATTGAGGATGCCATCCATGAGGGGCTTGCAATGCTAAGTCCGGCGTCGAGAATGCATTGCAAAGCCACTGTCCTGAGGAAGTGGCAGTACTGCGATGCGGAGACCTGCATCATCATCGAGGATGCCGTTGACAAAGAACTTGCACTGTGAAGGCCTGCATCGAGGATGCAATGTGCAGTGGTGGTTACAAGGAGGCTGTGGACTGCAGTATGAAGTTCTTCATCTGGGATGCATCATGCAGCACGGTTCCAATGTGGCTGTGAGAAGATGCATCGCACTGTGTCTATTCTGCTCACAGGACCACAGCTGGGCTGGGCAGAGCACCTTCAGACCCACTTCCAAGGGTCCAGGACTAGGGTGGCACCACTTGGGGGTGGCAAGACTCACAACAGGCAGAGTCCAGGTGCTGTTTGCAAGGTGGTTGGAGACTTTTATGCTCCTAAGGTCAGGAGGCCAGCCAACTTGTCCTTGGACTCTCTCTGGGGGTCCTGGGTTCAAGATATAGGTCCAGTCCTTCTCGTTCAGGCAGCAAGACAGCAGGACAGCAGAGTAGTACAATAATAGGGCAACTCAATGTTATCCCATGGGAGGTGTAGGCCTTGCAGTAGTAAAAAAGAAATGTAAGAGTTCTTCACTACCAGGCCATGTAAAGGTTAAAAACACATGTCCAACTTTTTAAATACAGTCCACCCTGCCCTTTTTGCTACAGAGGGCCTACCTTAGCGGTGACTTACATGTATAAAAAAGGAGGTTTTAGGCTTGGCAAAAGGTTTATTTTGCCAGGTTGCAATGGTAGTTTAAACTGCACACACTGGCTGCAATGGCAGATCTGAGACATGTTTAAAAGGCAACTTGAGAGGATGGCACAAGGGCTGCAGGCCCACTAGTAGCATTTCATTTACCAACCCTGGGTACATGTAGTACCACTGTATTATGGACTTACAAGTAAATTAAATGTTCCAATTTGGTGTAAGCCAAATTTACCATGTTTAGAGGTGAGAGCAAATACACTTTAGTACTGGTTAGCAGTGGTAATGTGCACAGAGTCCTAAGGCTAAAAAAACGCGATCAGCGAAAATGGAGCCAAAAGTTTGAGGGAAGTACAACCTAATGCCTTTAAGATCTAACAGTACATTATTACTAATTAAGCATACCATGGTAAACCAACTTATATCTTATTAATATTTCCCTTTCTATGCCCACTCTGAAGCTTTCTTGACATTTTCTCTTGTTGTGACAAGACTCGTAGACAATTAGGGGGTTACTTGGAGTTTGTCAGATGCAGGCCTTCCACCAAAAATGGTGGATGCTTAGCCCACCCAATATTGGGTGTATAGCCAGGTACAGACTCGAAATTGGAGGGAGAGGCAATCCACCAATTGTTAACAGATAACCTGCATCTATCAAATTGCAAATATCCCCTTTTGATTTCATAAAATCAATTAACAACAGCTTAACTTATTCAGTGGAATTGCCAATCCTTCCAGAGGATCACCTTCGACTGCTGTGTGCTAAATGGCCTTCCTTCACTTTTAGGCCTCTTCAATCAAAAACATAAACAGGAACATATTAGCCACACACACAGTAGCAGGCAAGGTAAACTACACGCTAATCCAACCTTTAGCAGGAAAAAGTCTACTTCATTTATTAACTATACACAAATTAGTCAGGCAAACTTTACCCAAGTGTGTCAAATATAAATTCTCCTGAGTTGTTGACCCAAGTCCAACACTAGACTACTATGAGAGAGAAGGCTGTTAAGAGGAGGAGAAATCAACATGGAAATTGATAAAAGTCTGTGGCACATGCATCAAACTCCACATTTGCGATTACTAAATAGCGATTTTTAAGGAATCACTATTTGGTAATCGCAATGCCCATGCATGTAGGAATCACAATAAAATGTGTTATTCCTTAACATTAGCTAATAGCGATTAGGAAATTGTTAATAGCTATTAGCTAATGTGACTTCATACATTCCAATGGACCTACAGGCCCATAGAAATGAATGTTAATGTATTTGCAAATTGCAATTATCAAATTGGTAATTGCAAATTGCGATTGCAAACCCAAGGGTGCCCGGGGGCCTAAGGCTCCCCCGAAGCACCACCCCATAAAAGGTATAAAAGGGAAGTGTGCACATGTGAAGCACACACATGCCCGAAGGGCATGTGTGCACTGCATGTTACTTTGAAAAATGCATGTTTGTGCATTTTTCAAAGCATGCACAAATTACCATCAAGTTGAATTTGATGGTAATTAGCATTTCCTAAATGCACAGTTTGCATTTAGGAAAGGCTACATGCATTGGCCAATTGGGATTCGCAAATTGGGATTCCCTAAATGCATTTTCAATTTAGGTATTGCCAAAAATTGCGATTACCTAAATTGCGAATGGACAAAGGTACATGCATCTGAAAAGGCCTTTTTCCATTCACAATCAGGCCGATTCTACGAATCGGCCCGTTTGCGAATGGAGAAAAGCTTGATACATGTGCCACTAAGTTACCACTGACACGTTGGTACTCAGGCTCTGCTTTGTTGAAGAAAAAGTAAAGGATAGGTCCACCAAGGACAAACAAATGGGACATTAGAATGACATTCACCCTTATGCATCAAGCCAAAATCCAGTCGGTAAAATACCGAATCGGTAATAGCTCCCGGTATTGTGTGAAAAATACCCAATCCCAATGCATCAACCCAAAACCCGAGCAAATAACGAATCGCTAAATAAATAACCTCGAACATACCGAATCGCTAATACCCAAAATGCTAATTTACCGAATCGCTAAATACCGAATTCGCAATTACCGAAATCACTATTAGCTCCCGGAAATTGCCAATAGCAAATAACGATTCGCACCCCAATGCAACAAAACTCGCTAATAACGAAAATCCCAAAAATCGCTATTTTGCCAGAGCTAAATAAGGGGAATCAAAACCTGGAGGTAAAGTCACAAAAAAAAAAAAAAAAAAAAAAAAAAATTCCTACATGTGCAAATGATTGAGGCAATCACTAAACCCTTAAATTTGGCCCAGGAGACCCTGTTGGCTCCCACAAAATGGCTGCCCTCTACGTGCTTGCAAGGAGGATGCGGATCAATGCAGCAGGACAGCGCAGGAGAAGGGTCCAGGAGCGAGTGTTCAGACTGCGCATAACCCTGCTCGGCCAGAATGAGGACGAGGTGTACCAGAAATATCGCCTCAATCGCGCTATGATCATGCGCCTGATTGCAGACCTGGAACCATTACTGCAGCACCAGACCCACCGGACAAATGCAATCCCTGCGCACGTTCAGGTACTATGCAGCCTGCACCTACTGGCCTCAGGGAGTTTCCAGGGGGTAATTGCGGTTGCCGGAGGTGTTTCGCAAAGCGCACTGTCACGCTTCTTCAAAAAATTCCTAGATGCCATGCTGACAATGCTCCACAGACACATCAGCTTCCCCACAACCCCACAGCAGTTGGACCGCACCAAACAGGCATTCTACCAGGTGGCACAATTTCCACATGTGATTGGATGCATCGACTGCACGCATATCCCCATATGCCCTCCGTCAGCAAATGAGTACCTTTTCAGGAACCGCAAGTCATACCACTCGATCAACGTGCAGGTTGTGTGCGATGCCAACAACATCATAACGGACCTAGTGGCACAATTCCCAGGGAGCACACACGACTCATACATCTTCCGCAACAGTGGAATGCACAGGCGACTACTCAATGGCGAATTTGGAGAGGGACTCCTGTTAGGTAAGTAGAACTACGCTTCCCCACACCAACACCACACATGTATGTACATCACCAATGCTAAGTCTATGCTTCTATCTTCTAGGTGACAGTGCTTACGCCCTGCGGGAATACATACTAACCCCATACCTAAATCCAGCAACCCCGCAGGAACATCGCTACAACGCTGCACACATCAGCACGAGGAATGTGATAGAGCGGACTTTTGGGATTCTCAAGAGCCGCTTCCGTATCCTCCACAAGACTGGCGGCGCAATGCTATACCAACCAGACACATGCTGTCGAATAATTGCTGTATGTGCAATGCTGCACAACATTGCCACCAGAAGGGGGATACCCATGGAGGTGGACAGGGATGACGACCCCCAGGCTGACCAACCACCCGCCCAACGACGACCGGCACACATCCCAAACACAGCAGAGGGCCATAGGAGGCGGACAGACATAACGCAAAATCAATTTTGACCCTGGGTAAAATGAGACATCACAAGTTGGTGTTGGGTGCAACTGTTTAATGCACAGTTGCACTGAGGATTGTGCAACAGAACTAGCATTGTGAATCATGCTCCGATTGCATAAATGTAAATAAAAGGTTCCTTAAAGTCAGGCCTGTGCAAACAGAATAATTGGATGGCCATGGTTGCTCCACCATGGACCTGCAGCATGTCCAAATTTCTAGTGCCGCTTGCCACGTACACCAAGCCTCCGCTCAGGTGCATCCAAACCCTCACCACGGCCTGTCCCCGTGGAGGCACGCAACTTGGTGCCTGTGCCTCTGCGGTATTGTGGCTGCACTGGCTGCAGGCTGGCTTGCTGGTGCCGTTGCTTGTGGCGCAGGTGGTGGTGCCTTGGCTTGTGGCGCAGGTGCCTTGGCTTGTGGCACTGGTGCTGGTGCCGATGATTGTGGCGCTGGTGGAGGTGGTGCTGGTGGGGTGGCAGGTGTTGGCGGTGCGTGCGCATCCTGCACAGTCTCCTGGTCTGACTCCACGGGTGTCTCAGATATGATCAGCTGGTCGCTGTCGTCAGAGTCCCCAGGTGATGCATCTGTGTGTGAAACAGTGCATGATTAGTGGGATGATTACACCTACATAGTGTTGTACCCATCAATGTCCCTCTGTGGTCCAACAAATGAACAGTCTACAGCCATGTACAAAATATGTGTTGTGTGAGGATTTACGCCTGTGCCTGCACTCTGGGCTGACTAGACTACAACTCCCAAGATGCAGTAGTGTCATGTGTGGAACTGTCTGTGCCAGAGCTGCAGACACAGTGAGATTGGGCTGGGGGCATGGGGATGGATTTACGCTATGCTGGGTGTGGCACAGGCATGCATCTTACCTTGGGCACTTGTGGCTGCGCCGGACGTGTCCATCTGGATCACCCCCACGACGGCTTCCCGCTCTATCGTCCCTTCCACAAGGTCCTCCAGGGCTGTGTTGGATGGTGCAGTGCTTGTTCCGCCTCCAGTCCTTCTTGCCTCCCGGAGCCTCTCAGCAATCCTCTCTTTTGCGCGCTTCCGGAGGTCATACCACCGTTTTTTTAGATCGTCGATGCTGCGGCTAGTGACGCCAACCGCATTGACCCTCTCACGGATGCGCTGCCAGATGCGCCGCTTCTCGGTCTCAGGCACCTTGAGGGACAGCTTGCCGAAGAGGCGGTCGTGTTTGCTGGACACTCCCTCGATGAGGTACTCCAGCTCCCTGTCTGAAAACTTCTTCTTGCGCTTGCGTGCAGATTCAGCGCTGGATGGCACTTCCTGCGACATGATGGATGTGTGCTGTGACTGGCAGAATCTGTGTGGCCTCACTCTGCACAGCCTGTCCTTCTTTCCAGCTCCTGTCTGCTCCTCTGTCGAGGCTATGTGGGTGGGGCAGCAGTATTTCCTGGTTGGTGATGTCATCAGCCTGTTCCCGGAGCGACGCGGCAATTTGCGATTTCGCTATTACCGATTCGGTAATTGCTAATTCGGTATTACCGAACTCGCTATTAGCCAAATCGGTATTACCGAACTCGCTATTTGCTAGTGGGGCCGTTTGCGTGCCCCGCTATTAAGGAATCGGTAAATTTAGCGATTTTTAAGGAATCGCTAAATTTAAACGAATCTGTTGATGCATGCCAATTACCGATTCCTTAATGGCGATTCCTTATTTTTCGCTATTAAGGAATCGGTATTAGTTTGGTTGATGCATATGCCCCATAGTAATTAGCAAAGCTAAATTGTCATTGAGAAAGGTGCACTCCATAAACCATTAAAGATTAACTTGATCACACTACTGCTAAGATAATCAAAAAGGATTCAAGAAAGTTAATTTACAAAAGAGGCTGCTGACAGAGGAAATGACTGAATTTAAAATTAGCAGCAAAAATCATTGGCATGGTTTGGCAAGTTGGCCCGAGTGGTTGAGGAAGCAGAGTCACTACCTCATATTAGAGTGAGTTCCTGTTTTGGTGGGTTTTTCAGTGAAGCAGGCTCCACCTCTATCCAAGCAAAGAGTAACATGCCATGGACCATGGCAAAGCAGGCACTATTTTTTTAGTTTCTAAAGACAAAATTTGGGGAATTTCTTTGGAAAATGAAAAAAACACAAATGATCTAATATAGCTTCGAAAGGCCTGCTTTAATTAGGGTTGGCTTTCTGGTGCTATTTCCTTTGGTGTACAGGAAGCAATAGAGGTTCTCCGCATGGTAGACCTGGAGACGTGTTCCAAACTATAAAGGATGTGGGGGATGCAGGACGAGGGCAAAATATAAATTCACCAATCTTTGATGGATCCCCTGGTTACTCTCCACCTCCTAATGATGCCCAAAGACTACAACATGTTTTAGAAGCTGGTCGCATGATGCACCGCTGAACAATAAATGAATGACAGAGAAATCAGGATCAACAATAAACATGTTTAGCCAATTTGCAAAATATCACACAAGAGCAAGCACTTGCAGAAATTCCAAAATGAAGTATTTCTCAAAGCAGACAATGAAGCAAAGGGGGGATCAAGAGTCAGTTCATAGGGCAACAAATAAAAGAAGCAGATTCATACTTAAAACCAAAATGCAGGAGAAATCAATGATCTGCTCATTGAATTGATATACGTTTACAAATGAACTACTTTACGTCAGTCTTGTTTATCTCTATATATTTCTACAAAAGAACAACTTCCCCAAATCATAGAACTTTAGCCTCACTGGAATGCAACCTATGACACCAATTGGTAAAGTCAATATGCTGGGCTTCCATTTTGAGATATAAGCAAAACCTAATGGATTTGCCAATCCTTGCTTTTCTAGAGAACCATCCTGAAATCTGTTTGACGGAAATGGGGTCATATAAACCACCAACATGTTGTCTAGACACCTTTGCAGAACTGGCTTTCATTTTCAGGGTAAAAAGATACATTTATGATATCAAGAACACAAGATCCAAATTCCGGACGTTTCATGCACAAATAGTTGCATCAGGTGGATAAAAAGAAGAGGAACACTGGGCAAGGGAGCAGTGGCAGCTCCTCAAGGGAGTGCTGCAGGGTGGTGAGGCCGGGGAGGGGTAGGGTGGGGTGTAGTAAACTCCGGCATACGGCCGAACGGAGTTAAGTAAATCATTTAATAAATAAAACAAATTACATTGTGCGCGCTGCAACGCCAATCGGCGATGCATCGCAAGCAATGTAATATGTTTTATTTATTAAATTATTTACTTAACTCTGTTCGGTCGTATGCCGGAGTTTACTACACCCCACCCTACCCCTCCACTGCCCCGCCTCACCGTTCCGCAGCACTCCCTCGAGGAGCCGCCACTGGAAAGGAGGTAGTGGAAACTCCAGCAAGCTCACATACAGGTCGAAATTCAAGACAAGAGAAAAAGAAACTTCTCACTTGCTCACCTAGGATGTCTTAGTCAACAAGGCATCCTCTGCTATCATCAAATTGTTCACTTCCGTTTGATCAAAGCAAAACTAGCAGGTTAAATTAAGTAAGTCTCAATCACCATAGGCAGAGTGTCATCAAATAGAGTCCCCTGTTGTCTGCAATTTCTCCAGCTTTAATTAAGATCTACTTGCACCCCCTTTCTGATCTGGCTCAGGATCTCAAGGTCCTCTTACAAGTAGTTGACAGTCATGTTCTAATCAAGAACACACCAGCCAGCCAAACAGATATTGATTTACAAATCATTCTGAAGGCCTGTCAAGATCGGATACCAGTCTTCTTTCTACAGCATAACCAGTCTAAAATGGTATTGGTTTTATTTGTCGATAAGATATAACTAGCTACTCTCTCAAAAAAGATTCCCAACATCTTTGTCCTGCATATTCATTTTTCAGATAAAGTAAAAAGATCTGGGGTTAATATTTGCTTGTGATGGAATGCTGAAGCCCAAATTTATGTGGCATTCAGTGTCTGTTCCTATCAAGTGATGAACTTAAGCCTTTACTTAATTTCCTATCTATCAAGAAACAGAGCCTGGTTTTAGGTGCTACAATGAACTCAAGTATGGATTATTAGAACTTCCTCCTTTCGGGGCTTCCTTAATGCTTATTGGCTAGATTTTATAGGGCCAGAATAAGATGTGGGTAAAAATTATTCATCATTTTGTGAATTTCATTTGACACTTATCATGTAAAATTCTTTATTTGACATCACTTTGCGTAAGTACTCCCAATTCACTGTACAAATTTACCATGAATGTGCCATTCACTGTAAATATTTACTACAAATGTACTAGTCATCCTAACAGCAAAAATTGATGCAAGGATGGACTTCACGCTAAAATATAGTGTGAAATGACAGATATGTATTTTGCATATTTCATGTGAAATTTCACGTAATTTTGCAAATATTATTAGAAAGAAAATTATGCAAATTTCTCACACCCTTACACAGAATGTGCTCGGCATTCATAAAAAAATCAGCCATAGTCTTGTGCACTGATTGCCAGTGGCTGACTACATTAAATTAAAGAACTTGGGCCCGATTTACAAATGTAAACTGAGACAAAAGTCTAACTTTACGAATTTTGCTATTCACAAAGGGCATTTACTGCTCGTAAATGCCATTTGTGAATACCGAAAGTCTAACTTTATGGCTTTCGGTATTCACAAAGGGCATTTACAAGTAGTAAATGCCCTTTGTGAATTCCGAAAGTCATAAAGTTAGATTTTCATCTCAGTTTAACTTTGTGAATCGGGTCCCTTATGTTTCTGTTGCTTGCACCCTCTAGCATCACAATACCTCTGTTCTAAAATCACTTCTTATTCTCCCTCAAAAGAATCACAGACCAAAAACGTACTATTATTAAACTTCCTGAGATTTAATTTTAAAACCAAAGGTGATTGCTCTTTACCTGTGCTCAGGCCAGTCGGTTGGATTTCTTTGCCCCCTTAATATAATGCATTTTTCCTCTCTACTTGATTGAGGAAGAAACTGAAACCTGGTTGCTTCCCTAGGCAGCACCATGAGACCCATTGGGGTAGTGGAACCATATAAATGGACAATCAATCAATGCAATCAATCCTTAGTTCACTGCGAGAAAGAAGAAAGTAATTGCATCAAGAATACTATCATGGTGCCCAATAGCACCACTGAGGTAACTTTCTTCTACCTGTCTCAGCCAATCCTACATCAACTTTACATCCAAGGAGAAGAGAAAAGGGTGTGGGAGTTAAAGCTATGGTGTGCTGTGTGGAATAGTCTTAGTAAAAAGTACAATGAGAGATAAGAGGTTTAGGAATGAGAATGCCAGCACTTCAGTGAATGGAGTGAGAGTCAGAGGACACAGACAGGCACCCACAGGAGAGTGCCTGCTTGAGTGAGTTATGTGTGGACCCTTTGAAGGTGAGGTTTTTGTAATGGGATACAATTACAGATTGGGAAAGGAATCAGATTGCACTGAAGAGAGCAGATACCCACTTTGAGGGCGAGAGGAGAGTAAGGGATACATGCAGTCCCAAACCTCTGTGACACTAAAAATAGAGAAAAGGTTTACGCTTTTTCAGATGCTGAATTACTTTCCTCCCCATGTTAGAGTTGCACAAAGTGTCACTGAACTCTAGATCACAAGAGACCTGTGCATTGCTTGCTGTTCTCCACAGTCATTCGTCACTAGGGAACAGTGCAAGGCTAGGCTGGACAACACTAACGAATGTGAAGGCAAGCTGTGGTACATAGATGAAGGACTTGACTCATGCAGTCTGGTCGTGATGAGGCTAGCTTCCGGAAACCGTAAGAAAAAGTCACAGCTTTAGTTTTTTCAAAGGATGCATATAGATAATTTTGTGATCATTTAATTGTTTTTGGATATGCATGGGTTACGAAATACATCATGTCATTTTTATTTTAACCCTTTCCATGCGCAGGACGGCCGGGAGCCGTCCTGCGCCACGGTGCTCATGTGCGCAGGATGGCTCCAGGCTGTCCTCGCACTTGGCATTTGAAATCCCTCTGGTGCGGGCACCAGAGGGATTTACTTTACCCCCAACAGCCTCGGGAGCTCCAGCGTCTGTATGTGTGGTTTCCCTGAAATGACAATCAGTGCGCACATCGCACTGACGTAATTTCAGCAAAACCAAAACTGAAATGAGCCAAAAGGCTCATTTCAGTTTCACTTTCTACGTGCTTGGGGGCTATCTCAGCCCCCTGAGCACGTAGAAAGTCAGGAGAGGTATCGTTAGAAAGGGGAGAATTTCCCCTTTCCAATGGTAACCCTCCTTAGTGGATCGCTGCATGATGATTGCCCCAGGAGGGCGAGCCCCAAGCAGGGATCCACCCACTAGACACCAAGGAGGGGGCAGCGGCCTTGGGCAAGGGCCTTTGCTCCCCCAAAAATTAATTAAGGAAAATCAGTCTTTCTGCCCCCCTGGATTTCTTTTCATGGAATTTAGGGGTTGGGGCTGCCCAAGATGCCAATGCCCCCACCCCCCAACAAAATTACAGTGTTTCTGCCCCCTCTCCCGGGGGCAGAAAGCCCACTAGATGCCAGGGATTTCTTGTCATTGAATTTAGTGTTGGGGGCTGCCCAAGATGGGCATGCCAATGCCCTCACCCCCAATAAAATTACTGACTTTCTGCCCCCACTGGGGGCAGATGGGGCAGTAGCCCCCAATCTGCCCCCCCCCAGAGAGCAAAAAGCCCTCCAGATGCCAGGGATATTTTATTATTGGATTTAGGGGTGGGGGCTGCCTGGGATGGGCCTTAACCCCCACAAAATTCCACAGTCTTTTGGCCCCCCCGGGAGGTAGATGGGGCAGTAGTCACCGATCTGTCCCTTCGTGGGGTAGAAAGCACACTAGATGCCAGGGATTATCTTTTTATTAGTGTTTAGGGGTGAGGGCTGCCCAAAATAGGTATGCAAATGCTCCCACCCCCCAAGAAATATTCCACAGTCTTTCTGCCCCTCGGAGGCAAATGGGGGCAAGAGCTCCCTACATTTTTTTAAATGTAGGGGTGGAGGCTGCCCAAAATGGGCATTCCAATGCCCCCAACACCCCCCAAAAAATCCCACAATCTTTCTGCACCCCCAGGATGCAGATGGGGGCATTAGCCCCTGATCTGCCTCCCCGGGGGCAGAAAGCCCACTAGGCACTAGGGATTAATTTTTTTTATACGTAGAGGTGGAGGCTGCCCAAAATGGGCATGCAAATGCCTCCACACCCCAACAACGAAAATTACCAGAGCCTTTCTGCCTCCCCCAAGAGGCAGATGGGGTAATACAATCTAATCTACCCCCCCGTGGGCAGAAAGCCCACTAGGCACCAGGGATTTTTTTTAATACATAGGGGTGGGGGCTGCAGAGAATGGGTATGCTTATGCCCCACCACCAAAAAAGGCTTTCTGCCCCTCGCCTGGAAGGCAGATTGAAGCAATAGTCCCTTATCTGTCCCCCGCGGGGGCAGAAAGCCCACTAAGCACCAGGAATATGTTTATGGGCATGCCAGTGAGAAGCCCCATAAGCAAGGGTCGCTCCCTTTTTTTAAGGCACACATTTTGGCTGTTTTAGTGATATTTTTATTCTTATTCGCTTCCAAGCTGGGACAGAAAACCACTAGAAACCAGGAAGAGTTTGTGCGTGTAAACTGGAGGTTGAGTGACGGTTTGCGTGTACTGACCTTTGGCTGGCATTTTGCTGGCGGTGTGTGTGGACCTGCATTTGGCTAATAGTGTGGGTGGACTCGCCCTTGATGATGGTGTGTGTAGATTGGTGATTGCCTGGTGGAGTGGCGCTTGGCTGGTGGTGTACGTGGACTGGTGCTTGGCAGGCTGTGTGCATGAATGAATGGTGCATGGCTGCAGGGCCGCACTGGCCATAGCGGGCACCGGGTGTTTCCCCGGTGGGCCGTTTTTCTGACTGTGGGGTGCAGTTTTATCTGTGGGGCCAGTTTTGCAGCAGCAGGAGCTATGCGTTTTACTAGCATGACCCGGTTACCGGTTACCCCCCCCCCCCCAGGGCCGGTCGAGCAGCAATCTGCCAGGGCTGATTGCTGTTCCAAATCCAGTCTTGCTTGGCTGGCGCTGGGCGGAGATGGCACTTGGATGGCAGAGTGCCTGGGTGGCGCTTGGTTGACGGTGTGCATGGATATTGCTTGGCTGACTGTGTTCATTGATAGCATTTGGCTGGCTGTGCACTTGGATGGCGCTTGGCTGGAGGTGTGCATGGATGGCGCTTGGCTGGCAGCGTGTGTAGATGGTGCTTAGCTGGTAGTGTGTGTGGATGGCACTTGGCTGGTGGTGTGCATGAATGGTAGTGTGCGTGTACTGACTCTTGTCTGGCAGTGTAGCTTTCATGGATCCTCCAGCGTTTCCTTACCCAGAATCCCCCACAAACCTCAAATTTACTTACAAAGTCACATTTTCCTCATATGTCTGTGTGAGTAAGTTGTAGGATCACTGCACAGGCACAAATATCACACTACCCAGCATTCCCATTGGTCTCCTGAGAAAAATGATACCTAACTAGTGTGGGTGCCCAAAGTAGCATCAACCTACAAACTTATAAACAAACTGCCCTTTTCGACCCGGTTTGGGCCTTCCTCAATCTCTACACATTTTTGGCCCTTCCATATCATAGGCATTCAGCCCACCCACACGAGTGAGGTAACATTTTTATCAGGAGACTTTGGAGAATGCGGGTGGGTGGAAGTTTGTGGATCCACGCAGATTCCAGAACTTTCCATCACAGAAATGTGGGGGAAACAAGTTCTTTTTTTATACAAAGTTTGAGGTTTGCTATGGATTCTGGGTAACAGAACCTGTTGAGAGCCAGACAAGTCATCCCCTCCTGGATTTCCCTGGGTGTCTAGTTTTTAAAAATGTATAGGTTTGCTAGGTTTGTGAACAAATGGAGTGGTGCATTACCCCAATCGACTGGTTCAGTAACAATGCATAGTATGTTCTCTTTTTTTAAGAAATGTTCTTTATTGGGTTATCCAAAAATAAGGGTGCAATGAGCCTCAGCCAACGCGTTTCGTTCAAAAAGGTTGAACTTCGTCAGGGCGTGTCTTAGTATCGAAAATTGACGTGGTAATCAGAAGTGAAGATGGTCTTCTGGTGGGTTGGGATCATATCAGAGTAGCGGGGAGGTCATATATGATTGGTGACTTCACGTACAGCCAGAGCCTCCTTGATAAGGGCCCATTCGTAGTGTCCGAAGTCGTGTGCATCCGGTGCTTCTTCCTCGTACCGCTTTTGGATAGATGTGGAACTGACAAAGTTTGAGGTTTGCAAGGGATTCTGGGTAACAGAACCTGGTGAGAGCCACACAAGTCATGGCCTCCTGGATTCCCCTGGGTGTCTATTTTTCAAAAATGTATAGGTTTGTTAGGTTTCCCTATGTGCCGGCAGAGCTAGGGTTCAAAATCCACAGCTAGGCACTTTGCAAAAAAGGGTCAGTTTTCACTGTAAAAATGTGGTTGTATTTTGGGCTGTTTCCTGTTGCGTGCACTAGGCCTACCCACATAAGTGAAGTACTATTTTTATCGGGAGTCTTTGGGGAAAGCAAGGTCAGTGGAATTTTGTGGATCCAAGCAGATTACAGAACTTTCCATCACAGAATTGTGTGTTTTTTTTTTTTTTACAAAGTATGAGGTTTGCAAGGGATTTTGTGTAACAGAACCTGGAGAAAGCCACACAAGTCACTCCCTTCTGGATACCTCTGGATTCCTCTGGGTGTCTACTTTTAAAAAATGTATAGGTTTGCTGGGTTTCCCTAGATGCCGGCAGTGCCTGTCCCTGAAAACATGGAAGGTGGTGCTTTCAGCACCACAAACCCTTTGTTGATACCTTTTGCAGGGAAAGAAACATATGTTTTGTTCTGCAGCACTTTTCCCCAATTAAAAAAAAAAAAAAAGAATTGCTGTATTTTGACTATTTTCTGGGTCCCCTCCAGGGGATTCCACAAACCCTGGGTACCAATAGCCAAAAAAGGCTTAGCACAGGGAGGAGACCTAGCAGCAAAGGGATTAACAGTTTAGACTACATGTTAATTTTATTTTGGACAAGAACTTTCACATTTTCAGAAATAGTGTGTAAGGAATATGATAATGCATAGGAGTCAGCTTGGGCCTTCTATTGAACTAATGTAGAAATAATTAGTTCCAACATGACCACGTATGCAAATTTGAGTGGAGAGCCCTTATTTAGTTTATATAGTGAAATTACAATGAAATTACAATGGTAAATATGTCACATCAGTGCAGTGGATCTGAGGATGTCGCTCCTGGAATGGTCCACAGACTGTGTCAGCTAAAGGTGAGTTAACTTGCGTGTGGCTGAATGGGCAACTGTCATAAGGGTGAGCAGGCTGCAAGTGGACTGCTCTGGAGGAGCTATACTATTCAGCACCTCCACCTTGTTGCCATGTATGTGAGTTACAGTGACGTAACACAGGCCCCTGCAGCCCCCACGGTGTGGGGGTCCCCCAAGCTGCATGGGGCCCCCCTCAGCTCAGTACTCTGTCCCGAGAGCTCCTTATTAAATCCAGATCGGGGGCCTCTCCATGCACCTTGCAGGGGGTTCCCCTCAAGCTTTGTTACACCACTGCTGAGTAATGGTCTGCAGGCTACATGGCGTGCCATGAGTGAGAATGTGAGAGGAACTGCTTCAAATAGCCACATTATTAGCACATTTTATTGTTTCCAAAAGTGATGCTTTAAACATTGGGAGAAAAAACAATACTTGTGCACACAATAGACACCGCACACAAAAGCCAAGGCTCCTGCTGCTGCTATCTACATGGTCTCATTTAAAGGTTAAGAAGGGCTTCACAATCAGCAAAATTAAGAACTACTTTTCACCCCTCAAGAAAATGTAAACATCTTTGGAATACCGATTCATATTTTGACAGACAGACCATAGAACCGATGCCTGAAAGGGGCACATCTAAACCAAACCAATGTCTGAAGGGGTTTGAAAGTCCCTTTCTGCATTTTGTGTGTCATATGTTGTGCTGATGAGCATGCTTAGAACATGGGCTCCTTCTTCCTGGCCCCTTGCAATGGAAAGTTCTAGGTACCTGAGGGATGAAAGGAGTTAGGATAAACTGCAATTTACAAATTACGGTGCAACCTTTTGCTCACACAATAAAGCTGAAACTCAATAGATGGGATTAAGTATGGATTTATTATAAATCCAAAGCCAATCTGATATGAATCAGTCACAGAAACATGGTATAAAAATACAGAATCACTAAAGGATATCCAAAGCAACGTATAAACTTTATCCTCAATAACAAAAAACAAGCGAAGAATTTGGTAGCTGCCATAGATAGAATAAGAAATACAGCCGGATGTGTAGATTGAAAGTTTCAATCCTCTTGCCTAAACATGAGGCTGTCTAGGAAGACCTACTAAACCCTGTTCTAACTTGGAATCAGGGAGAGCCTACTAAATCAGGGAAGTAGAGAAAGTTGTCAGCATAGCAGAACTTTTGTAGAAGTTCTCAAAGATAAGGTATATTTTATAGCATAAAGCCACACGACAGAGATATTGCAAAGAGGTCTGTACCTCTCAGAGTCTAAAGGGAATCTGAACAAAGCTGAAGTACAAGTCCCAATAAAAACCCTCCAGAGGAACCTTCCAGAATCCCATAGCACATATCCAATTATTTCCCTATCATCAAACAACAAATTTGGTACTACACTTGAGATTTCTTTCCTTTGGTCTACACATTAAACGTCCATGAATTTCTCCCGTCGCCTTATTCTGCTTGAACAGTAGTCCTCCCTTCCGTAATTAAACCTTCTTATCATTGTCACGATACTCCTTTCTAGCCTCACTGTCTCTTTCACACAATGTACCTTTCTTGATCCATGAGCTATGCAACTGCACCTGTAGAGGAAAGAAAGATATTGCATCCAAAGCAAGCACTCACATTAAAAATGAAACATTGTGAAATCCAGAAGTTTAAGGCCTTTGGTCAACTTTAGTATGGCAAGCATTTCAGTATACATTTAAATATATGATTACAGATACATATACAGTTACAATTTGACTGGATACATTTTCAGTTATAAAATAAATGTATGAATACCCACTCATATCATAAGGCCTACTCCAGGTCAGCACCAATCCTTGCAGAGTTTTTTCTGCAACAGCCTACCTGTGTGCAGAAACCCAGTGAGGCACGGTGGTAGTCTCACATGCTCAGCCCACACACATGTGCACAAGCGTATGCTGATATGTAATCAGCCCAGTGCCTCTTATGCTGGCTACACAGCAGCAGCCTTAGCTTTCTAGGTGGACGCTGCCAGTTAGCATGGTTAGTCCAATTACGGTGAATTTACATTGAGTGAGAGTCAGATATTGAGACTCACTCACAGTAAAAATAAATGACTTGGTAGTTAATTGGGAGAAAGCCTTGTGGACTATGTGGGCGTACCCCAATTGGTACCATATCATTATATATCAAATAGTTTTAATGCAGTGCTTAAGGTTTTTTTAAATTAATTTTTAGTAAAATTGTAGGAAGATGCTTTTTTATGGATGGTGGGCTTATTTGAGGATTAGGTCGGTTGTGTTTTTAAAGTATACATTAATTGATGTTAAATGATTAATATAATAATATACGTTTATAAGTTTAATTCTTTCTAAATTATTTTTATTTTGAGTTGTAGTATTAAATCAGGGAAAGGGTGTGTACTGTTTTAATAACAATGCATAATATATTAATTATTTAGATGTAATAACTGGTAATCATTTGATTAAATTTTTAATTCATTGAAGGAATGTACTTCTTTTGTGTATCAGGGGTTTATTTTTTGCATGCATGGGTAGTCATTTTCGGAAAATGTATAGCAAGTCATTTTTAGATTTGTTTATGATAATTAAAAAAATTATTCTCCTGTCTAAATATTTATTAGTTTATATATAAATGTGTTGTTCTTTTCTGTAGTATTTCATTTTAAATGAGTATACAAAATATGTATTTCTGTACATATTTTGCATGGTTTGTATGAATCTTTTTTAAAAGATGATAACTGTTTTATTAGTTTTAATTTGGGAATGTGAGTTTTTAGAGGGTTTAGGGGTATTTATTTACAAAAAGACAAAAATGAAATGCTTAATTAATAGTTGAAAAAGTTTTTTATCAGTTATAATTTGTTTTTACATTTGACATATTTCAATGGTTTATTATTTTTATTATTATATATTTAACTAAAATGTGGGTTATTATAGTAATTGTAGGTTGTAGGGTCAGGTTTAGCTTATGTTTTGGGGATGAGGGGATGGTTGAAACACATAATGTGTAATGGGTAATAGAATTTAAGGTGTTCAGTTTATATTCAGCATAGTGAAAAAGGTTAGGTTTAAGTGGAAAAAAAATTGAGATGGGATAAGTGATTGGGTAAGATTTAGGTCAGCCTTCGGTGATATAGGGTTACTGTAAAGAATAGTTTGAGAGAATGTGCCATGGAAAGTGATATACTTTGAGCTGGAATAAGGGCTGGTGTTAGGGTTAGGGTAAGGGATAGGGTTACGGTAAGGTATGGTGTTTTGGTTATATTCAGAGGGGGATATTCTCAAGAACGTGTGATAATTATCGCAAAATTAGCTTAACGCAGCTTTGCACATCGCAGTCTATAATGGGAAAATAACACTATCCTAACCTTGTATTCTCAACCCGGCGGCACCATGCGATAGTCTCACGATAACGCGCCAAATGACCGCGTTAAAATTAACGCGACGCTGGAAAAATGCGAAACGCAAAAAAAGTTGCGATGCCCCAAATCGCGATACAAAAATCTGCGATAACCAGTGACAGGCATGCAATTCCCATGCATCATGCGGGAAAATGCACTATAAAAGCAGAACAAAAAATTAAATAAATAAACTGCATAGCACCATGGATGCACCCGGAAAGAATGAGGAGACAACGCGAACCCCACAAGCCCCACAGATGACCAGCAAGGAACCTCGGGGTCAGGGAAGGCCAAGGAGAAGAGGAAGACAAGGTTCAGTCCGCATGAAAACAGGACCATCGTTATGGAGGTGATAGAACACTACCCAGAACTGTTCGTAACCTCCAACGTGTCATTGGCAATAAAGACGCAAATATGGCAGACCCTTTTGGACCATGTGAATGCATCGCAGCATTGAGGAGGACAATGGAAGAGGTCAAGAGGCGCTGGAATGATTTGAAGGGCAAAACCAAGACCAAACTGGATGACATGGAGAAAATGGTGGCCACTGTCATCAGTCGGGATACTGTACCAGGAGTTGGGGATCCGGACACTGCTCAACATGACCTGACACAACTTCAATGGGGTGTGTACCGACCAGGGACTGGGGGGAAGGGGGAGATGGGCACAATGGCACACAGGCACAAGTGAGTAGAGCACAGTGCACACCCACAATGACTCTGGATCATGTCCCTGATCCCCTTGGCACACTGCTGCACACATACAAAAAGCAAGTAGGACCCCGTCCACTATGGGCACAAAGGGGTCCCTCCCCACACAGAACCAATCTCACAACCAACCCATGCACACATGTTAAAACCAGCAAAGCTGCGTGTCTGTGAGCCACTCTGACAATGCAAGTGACACTGCATGACGAATAGAATGGCTGCAGTCCAATCATCATGATATGGTGCACGCCACGACACTGAGGTGGCTGAGTGTGGAACACATCCGGAAAGGAGCAGGTCACACTCTGACACATCCACGTGCTCAAACAACCCCTGACGTCAACTACACATCTGCGGATAAACCATGCCCAAGTGTCCAAAATATGAACAAGAGCAAAGATTAGCCAAGTCTGCAACATCTCAGCACTGTAGGCTGTAAGACTCTTTCGACGCTGGCAAATATTGGTTGGAGGTGGTCCTGGCGGTGGTGGCGTGTGCAGTCAGCAATGATGCTTCACCCGGGCAGGTCAGGACTCGATTTGATGTGTGAGCCCTGGTGGACTGCAGTTGAGGCCGGAGGCAGCGGTCAGCGCAGGGCCACATACACATGGCGTTGATGATCCCCAGGCCATCGACTCAGAGGCCATCCAATATTCAATCAGACAGGGTCCATGACTTGAGCTGCACAGAGTTAGTGGCCCCGGATGCACTGCGGCCAGCACAGGCACACCGCCAAGGGACGGTAACTTGCGGTGCACTGAGGTAGGGCCACGAGAGCTGATCGGGTCCTCGTCGATGTCGAAGGTGAATGTTGCAGAGTGTTTCACGGGACAGTGGAAGGTGTTCTTGCAGGGCATGATGAAGAGGGCAGAACCAAGCAGAAGAAGGCAATATGGAGGAGATGAATGCTACAGACTCTGATTTTTAACACCAAGTCAGTATCAGCTACATGATGATGAAGACAACCCCCAGGCCATATACTCAGATGCCACCAAAGTTCAACCAGAGGGTGGCCATGAATTTTGGGGCACAGAGTTAGTGGCACCAGAGCTGAAAGGGGATGCAGTCTGCAATGAGGCCTGTACAATGGTATAAACTCTGCCATAAAAAAATCAAGACTCAGTTCCAAATGTTTGACCTACTTGACCGCAGTGTAGGCCGGAGGCAGTGGTCAGCAGAGGCCCACAGCCACGTGTCGTTGGCTTGCGATGCACAGAGTTAGTGGCAACAGAGCAGTTGTTGGTAGTGTTCGATCACCTCCATAACGATGATCCTTTTTTCCTCCAGACTGAACAGCATCTTCCTCTTACTCCTCTCCTTGCGTACAATAATATAAGCTCGGCCATTGAAAAATCAAGACTCAGTTCCAAATGTGTGACCTACTAGACCGCAGCGTAGGCCGGAGGCAGTGGTGAACTACGTCAACGAGAAAGGAATACTGGAGGCCTGTGTCGCGGAGGCCAGCGATGGTCTGTGGAGGCTGCCAAGTTTGCGGGTCTCGGGCTAGGAGCTTGCACCGGCACGTTCTCAGCCCTCTTTGACACGCGTCAGTATCGGCAGGTGAGCAGTGAGGCCTGGGTGCACAGGGGCGACCAAGACGGGTCTGAGGACCAGTGGCCTGGGGTGCAGCAGGCGCACAGGATCGCAGGCACCACTGCTCACGGTGTCGGCCTCGTGGCGGGGTGAGAGGCACTGCCCTGGCAGACACATTGGCCATTCCAGAAGAGAACCACGCCCAGAGCAACGTGCTTTTAATTCACACCCCTATGCTACAATGGCGTACACCAGGCCAGCCCACTCCGCTCACGCTTGCAGGGGGGGGCGTAACAAGCTACATTTCCGCGATCTTCCCCACTGGCTGAGGTAACATGGTTGCATCCACTGTCCACTACACTACAAACACCAGCAGTGTATGTCGACATGGAAATGTCTGTGGTCTGCATACTCAAGTCTGTCCAGCACATCCACGTCACACTTGGCATTGTGTACATTCTCATTCATGGGTCACTTGCCTCTTCCGCACATGCATGGTTCCCACCTCTCCCCACATTCTGCTATTGTGTGGCGAGGTGACATGCCGTTGATGGCTTGTGTACATGGCTAGCCCAGGTTACCACAGTAAGTTGTGTTATAGTGTCTGGTATGTGGGCATGTTGTTTGTCATGTTGTATTTGATTTTGTAACGTGTGCATTCCCAGAATTATGAGTTGTATGTTGGTGGAGTTGAGGTGTGTGGTGTGTGGTGTGTTCAGTTGGTACTTACTGACGAGGATTGCATTTGCATAGATGCCAGCTTCAAAGCGCTGGTTGATGATGGACTGTTGGAAGATGAAGGAATCATGCACACTGTCTGGGTAGTTGGCGACGACATTGGTAAAGAGTTCCCGGTGGTCCACTATTGCCTGCACATTGATGGAATGCGTGTGCATCCTGTTGAGGTAATTGTGTGCAGTGGCGGCAGGGGGCACGAGGAGTACATGTATGCAGTCGATTGCCCCCAACACGTGCGGGAAGCCAGCTATGGCATAGTTCCCTTGCTTGGTCTCCAGCTGTTTCTGCGCAGTGTGTGGGAAGTAAAAGTGCTGGTGTACCAAGCTGATGATGGCATCCAAGACAGGTGTGAGGATCTTGGATAGGGCTGGTTGTGAGACTCCTCCAACTCTGGCAGTTGTCGGTTGGAAGGTCCCAGATGCCAACATGTGCAGCACAGCCAGCAGCTTTGTCTGCGGAGGGATGGTGGTTGTCCGCTGTGTTGGTACCGTCAGCCTGTGGGCAATGTGGGTGATGATGCGGAGGATGGTTGTCCTTTTGAGCCTGTAGTGGGCAATGACATAAACACAAAAAGCCACCAACGACAGACAAGGGTTGAGCACTTAAATTCCCAAATTCATTTTATCAAAAAACAGTGCATCCACTTCCAGCATCCGTCGTTGACTGATGCTACAAAGTTCAAAGATTTAACAAAATAAGGAAGGTGCACTCAACAAGAGTCATTCAAGACCACAAATAATGTCCATTTATCTTGTTTTTATTCCAGAAGGTTGTAAACAAACGGCAAACAGCCAACGCGTTCCGTCCCTTTTGCCAAAGAACTTCTTCAGGGCTGTGAAAATTACATAAAAAACAATTACAATATGACAACCAACAAAAACACATGACAGACTTCAACTATACATGAGACCAAAACCAAACATTAATATCTTAGAGACACCATATATATTAAAAACAAACAATCTACATGTATCATATTAACTAAACAGATAACACATATGTTCACATAAAAACAATTGACAACATAATCAGTTAAAGTACACACATTTGATAAAAAACAAACCTACCTGATGTTAATTTTTAAAATAAGGAAATTCTTTTTATACCCTAATCATATATTTTCAGTATACAACTAATTTGTAGGAAGTTGTGGGTAGATTGATTAGGTCAGTTGACAATACAAATTCATGAATCAGACATAAAAGAATGATATCCAATGAAGGTATACTAAAGCATAAAAGAGGGAATATAGAATTAACAAAAGAAAAGTATTTCAAAGGATATATTTAAAAAAGAATGAAAGAATTCAAGAAAAAGTTTCATAAAAAATTCAAAAAAAGGAAGAAGGAAAGAGAGAGAAACGGGAAGAATAAGAATATAAAAAGGATGTGAAATATAATTAATAAAGTCCAATAGCCACCAAGGACCAAGACAAACTAAGGGAACATGATGCCAAAGAGTGATAGTGTGAAGAGAATCCAGACTTATAAATAAAAAGCAAAAGATAGGTATATACAGATTTTAAAAAAAGGACAATTGAAACCTGTGATTAAATCAGAAAAGAGCCCTTAAGTCAATACCAATACAGACTGCATAACGACAAGAGCATCTCACCTATGAATCAATTGACACGAATAATATTGGGAAGACGATTCGCACAATATACCAAAGAATCAAGATCTGATTACTGGAAAATATTCAGCACAGGTGTATCCATATCTGATAATCAAAAGGGATACATATGATGTGACATCGTCCAACAACTAAATAGATGTCAATGACATCCTCAAGACACAACAAATCACATCAAGGGAAAAACGCAAAAATCTATAATAGAGAACTCCAAATCGTTCACCAAAAAACAACATACACATCTTCGCTACCAATTCATCGTATGTGTCATGCCGCTGTATGATTATCCCTTAAAATACTGAAAGAACACATCAATTCCACTACTTATACATCCCATGTACAGTTAATATATAAGTAAACAGAGTAGTGTCTCACCGGATAATAATGTAAAGGTCACTTCCATATTGAGATGGACCATAACAGCATGAAGAGTGATGCCAATGACAGAAACAGTTCTTAGTGGTTATAATCCCGATCTATGGGCACAAAAGAGGAAGTATAAATAGTAGATCAATATAGATAACAAATAGACCCCAAATTTGGTATACCACGTGTCAATAACCGCTATGCTTAAGTCCAACACATCCACGACAAAAAGAAAAAAGCAATGTCGTTAAAAAAATTAGAACACTAATAAAGGTGTTCCACACATATAACAACTCTAGTACGATATTAATGTTTCTAAGGCAGTGGGGACTCGAAGTTAAAATAAATATAAAATTAATTGACCATGCCTTGAGTAATATATCATACGATCACTCAAAAACGACAGTTAATAATCATGTCGTCCCGTCCACCTACATTTTGGTGAAGATAAGCACTCATGATAATCCCTAATCTTTAAACGAACCAAGCAGCATCCTTCGAAAAAATAATAACAGCATTGGCTCACTGTTTACATGGCATAGCATTCTCCCTAGACGCATAAGCATTAATCACTTACTTGTAAGGGACAACCGTATCAAGCAGCTGGCAACAAACTGTGACCCGCAGTTCGCAGTAAATGTAAAGGCATCACAGAGGAAGCATAATTGACGCATTTACGTAAAGGCGCTCGTCGAGTCAAAGGACATATAAAGCGGCGTATACGAAAGTTCCTGCGCACACGTTGCCATCTTGCTATGCCAATAAAAAAAAACTCCAGCATATAGTAAAGTTTGCATTAAGTTCATTTAAGTAGATGCAAACACAACATTGCTCGTAAAATATTATGAAAAAAGCGTTGCACCAAATTTAAAAAGGGCATCATAGAAGACGCGAAATTGACGTATCATATGTCGAGACGCTCTATTCAGTCCGAAAGCATAGAGAACGGCATAGACCAAGGGAATATCCTTAAACGTATAGCGGCCATCTTGCTATACACAACGAGAGTATGTGAATAATTTCAACATATAATGATTTGTAAATTGGATTCATCTAAGTAGATGGAAAAGATACATAAATCATAAAACAAAATAACAGAATTACTGTGTCTCGTTAAAAAGCAAAGCTCAATTGTCTGTAACGTTGAGCAATAGGATATATAAGCATAGTAACTAGATCTTACTCCAAACACCAAGGGCAAATGTCACCATAAATGTGGTGTATATATTTATTTGCATATTCGTCAGGCGTCAGTCATCCAAATGGACGTCCATAACGCACACTCTTTAATGAAGACACAAAAATATCAAATCTCATTGATTGAACAAATCAAAAACAAAAGTTATTATATATAACATCAATAAATGATTCCTCATTACTAACATACAGTAAATCAACCATGGCACTACGCAAAAAGATGTAGAAAATATATATTTCATATACCATATCGTTAAAATAAAAGTTCCAAAGAAATATGATAAATAGAAATCAAAGAGTTAAAAGGGAAAACAGCAAAATGTGAAAAAAGCAGAATGTGAAAAAAGGAAAAAGAAAAAGTGACAAAAACAAGAGATAAAGTATTCTATCAAAAAGAGAGTACCCAAACTCTCTTACACATATAGGCCAGTAGTCGTTATGTAACTACAACCTTTCATGTGATTATAGGAATATCACAATATGGCAATATATGTGTCAACCCAAAAAAACAACAACTGAGTAAGGCACCTATTTGATACCTAATACACACGCTGTTTTGACGATCATCCAAGATAAAAGGATATATACACAACAACATTACCACCCAAGAAAGGAAAGCACTCAACAGGTTAAAACTAGATGATAGTATTGTCATACGTGAGGCTGACAAGGGCGGTAATGTTGTGATTATATGGGTGAAATAAATCGACAACTCAACAATGAGTTGTGTTATAAGAAATTTGCATGTAACCCAATTGTGAGTTTAACAACTATGATAAATATGAGACTTTCTGAATGGAAGGATATTGCATTACTCACTGAAAATGAATTTAGGTATTTAAGGGTAGAATGTCCAAATTATCCATGCATTTACATCTTGCCGAAAATACATAAGCCAGACCTGTTCCCTCCTGGTCATCCAATCATTTCTGGGGTGGGCTCACCTACAGAAAAACTCTCCGAGTTTGTTGATTTGAAGCTTCAAAAATATGTGGTTAATCTTCCCTCGTATATTTGTGACAGTAAAGACATTTTGGTCAAATTTAAAGATTATGAGTGGTCGGAAGAACTGATGTTCGTCACTTTTAACGTGGAAAGCCTATACACTTGTATACAAAAAGATCTTGGTCTTTCGGCAGTACAATCCGTTTTGGATAAAGAAGGTGCTGATCAGTATGTGTTTAATGAAATGATCATAGAGATGATTGACATTATTCTCAGTAACAACTTCTTCCTATTTGATAAATGCTGGTTTCAACAGATACTTTGTTCAGCAATGGGCTCCAGGTTTTCTCCCTCTTACACTTGCCTCTTTATGGGGTGGTTTGAGAGGGAGCATGCCTGGGGCAGACGTGCCTCCCCCTGGACTAATAACATCGTGTTCTGGGGGAGATACATAGATGATATTATTTGTCTTTGGTCGGGGTCTCTGGACTCATTACAAGAATATTTCACATATTTAAATACTAACGAATACAATGTGAAATTTACAATGGCCTCTGACAGAGAAAAAATAAACTTTCTGGATATAAGTTTTTACGTCAAAGATGGAATCATACAGAGTACCTTGTATAGGAAGGACACAGCATGTAACAGAATTTTACATGCAGAGAGTGCACACGCTAAGTCCGTTGTTCATAATATCCCCTATGGGGAACTAACAAGGATTAGTAGAAACTGCAGTGAAGAAACTACATACCTTCACAATATTGCAGAATCCAAAAAAAGATTCTTACAGAGGGGCTACAAAAGTGAACTTCTTGACAAAGCCATAGAAAAAACGCAGCTTTTGAAGAGAGAGGATACTCTCCGAGATAAACCAAAGAAATCCAAAGAAATGGTGACTAATAATTCTGTTAGATTCATTGCACAATATAATACTAACAGTGGCAAGATTTATAACATACTTAAGAAAAACTGGGGAATTTTAAAAGAGGTTCCAGGTTTAAAAAGTTGCATAAACAATGTACCCTCTGTTACCTACAGAAGGGGCAAATCATTGCGCAATTTTCTATGCCCCAGTTATGTTACCAATACTAATGAAACTTAGTTGCCGCCGAAACCAAAAGGTTTTTTCACGTGCGGAACATGCAATTTTTGCCCTTGTGGCAAAAATACATTTTTTAATTTTTCCTACAATACCTCGAAAACATATGATATCCTACATTTTATAAATTGTAATACCACGCATGTTATCTATGTGATAGGATGCACTTCTGGGATCATTTAAGTGGGGAGTACAGTTTGCCCTTTAAAGATCAGAATACAGGAACATCGCAGGGCAATACTTAATGGTGATAATAGATATCCCTTGAGTGAACACTACAAGAAAGTACACCCTGATGACAGCACTTTTGGTTTCATGGCATTGACCATGTTCCAATTGGAATCAGAGGTGGTAACAGGGAACTCCAGGTTAGACAAAAGGAGGCAAAATGGATATGTCGTCTAAGGGCCACACAGATGGGCCATAATACGGATAAAGAATTTCATTACTTTCTGGGGTGAGTACCTGGCACTAATGATATCATTTTGGCCTTTTAAGATCTGTTTTCCTTTATATATGATTGTCTAGATGAAATCTCAAAACATAGGATATTAGAGGAAACAAATAGTTTTTTATATATCCTTTTATCTTGGATCAGGTATCAAATAGGTGCCTTACTCAGTTGTTGTTTTTTTGGTTTGACACATATATTGCCATATTGTGATATACCTATAATCACATGAAAGGTTGTAGTTACATAACGACTGGCCTATATGTGTAAGAGAGCTTGGGTACTCTCTTTTTGATAGAATACTTTGTCTCTTGTTTTTGTCACTTTTTCTTTTTCCTTTTTTCACATTCTGCTTTTTTCACATTTTGCTGTTTTCCCTTTTAACTCTTTGATTTCTATTTATCATATTTCTTTGGGACTTTTATTTTAACAATATGGTATATGAAATATATATTTTCTACATCTTTTTGCTTAGTGCCATGGTTGATTTACTGTATGTTAGTAATAAGGAATAATTTATTGTTGTTATATATAATAACTTTTGTTTTTGATTTGTTCAATCAATGAGATGTGGTATTTTTGTGTCTTCATGAAAGAGTGTGCGTTATGGACGTCCATTTGGATGACTGACGCCTGACGAATATGCCAATAAATATATACACCACATTTATGGTGACATTTGCCCTTGGTGTTTGGAGTAAGATCTAGTTACTATGCTTATATATCCTATTGCTCAACGTTACAGACAATTGAGCTTTGCCTTTTAACGAGACACGGTAATTCTGTTATTTTGTTTTATGATTTATGTATCTTTTGCATCTACTTAGATGAATCCAATTTACAAATCTTTATAATGAAATTATTCACATACTCTCATTGGGGAACAACCTTTACAACGCAACTTTTACAACGCACTACACTTACAACACATTTTTTACAACGCAAAATCCATCACAACGCACTACACTTACAACGCATGACTCTACAACGCATTTTTAAAAACTACCTTTACAACGCATTCCATTACAACGCCTACCATTACAACGCATAATATTACACTACACTATCCAACATTTACCCTACTGTTGCACCCCCTGGAGTTAGAATAGTAATTTTTACCCCTATACTATCCAACACTTACCCTACTGTTGCACCCCCTGGAGTTAGAATAGTAATTTTTACCCTTATACTATCCAACACTTACCCTACTGTTGCACCCCCTGGAGTTAGAATAGTAATTTTTACCCCTATACTATCCAACACTTACCCTACTGTTGCACCCCCTGGAGTTAGAATAGTAATTTTTACCCCTATACTATCCAACACTTACCCTACTGTTGCACCCCCTGGAGTTAGAATAGTAATTTTTACCCCTATACTATCCAACACTTACCCTACTGTTGCACCCCCTGGAGTTAGAATAGCAATTTTTACCCCTATACTATCCAACACTTACCCTACTGTTGCACCCCCTGGAGTTAGAATAGTAATTTTTACCCCTATACTATCCAACACTTACCCTACTGTTGCACCCCCTGGAGTTAGAATAGTATTTTTTACCCCTATACTATCCAACACTTACCCTACTGTTGCACCCCCTGGAGTTAGAATAGTAATTTTTACCCCTATACTATCCAACACTTACCCTACTGTTGCAGCCCCTGGAGTTAGAAAAGTAATTTTTACCCCTATACTATCCAACACTTACCCTACTGTTGCACCCCCTGGAGTTAGAATAGTAATTTTTACCCCTATACTATCCAACACTTACCCTACTGTTGCACCCCCTGGAGTTAGAAAAGTAATTTTTACCCTTATACTATCTAATACTTACCTTTAATGCAATTTAATATTATGCGTTGTAATGGTATGCGTTGTAAAGGTATTTTTTAAAAATGCGTTGTAGTGTCATGCGTTGTAAGTGTAGTGCGTTGTAATGGATCTTGCGTTGTAAAAAATGCGTTGTAAGTGCATGCGTTGTAAAAGTGTGCGTTGTAACGACATACATCCACTCTCATTGTGTAGGCATAGCAAGATGGCCGCTATACGTTTAAGGATATTCCCTTGGTTTATGCCGTTCTCTATGCTTTCGGACTGTATAGAGCGTCTCGACACATGATACGTCAATTCCGCGTTTTCTGTGATCTCGTTTTTAAATTTGGTGCAACACTTTTTTAATAATATTTTACGAGCAATGTAGTGTTTGCATCTACTTAAATGAATTTAATGCAAACTTTACTATATGCTGGAGTCTTTTGTATATTAATTGCTTCGCAGGCATAGCAAGATGGCGACTGTGTGTGAAGGAACTTTCGTATACGCCGCTTTCTATGTCCTTTGACTCGACGGAGCGCCTTTATGTAGATGCGTCAATTACGCTTCCTCTGTGATGCCTTTAAATTTACCGCGAACTGCGGGTCACAGTTTGTTGCCAGTTATTATGCTGCTTGATACGGTTGTCCCTTACAAGTAAGTGATTAATGCTTAGGCGTCTAGGGAGAATGCTATGCCATGTAAACAGTGAGCCAATGCTGTTATTATTTTTTCGAAGGGTGCTGCTTGGTTTGTTTAAAGATTAGGGATTATCGTGAGTGCTTATCTTTACCAAAATGTAGGTGGACGGGACAACATGATTATTAACTGTCGTTTTTGAGTGATCGTATGATATATTACTCAAGGTAGGGTCAGTTAATTTTATATTTATTTTAACTTTGAGTCCCCACTGCCTTAGAAACGTTAATATCGTACTAGAGGTGTTATATGTGTGGAACACCTTTATTAGTGTTCTAAGTTTTTTAGCGACATTGCTTTTTTCTTTTTGTCGTGGATGTGTTGGACTTAAGCATAGCGGTTATTGACACGTGGTAAACCAAATTTGGGGTCTATTTGTTATCTATATTGATCTACTATTTATACTTCCTCTTTTGTGCCCATAGATCGGGATTATAACCATTAAGAACTGTTTCTGTCATTGGCATCACTCTTCATGCTGTTATGGTCCATATCAATATGGAAGTGACCTTTACATTATTATCCGGTGAGACACTACTCTGTTTACTTATATATTAACTGAACATGGGATGTATAAGTAGTGTAATTGATGTGTTTTCGGTATTTTAAGGGATAATCATACAGCGGCATGACACATACGATGAATCAGTAGCTAAGATGTGTCTGTTGTTTTTTGGTGAACGATTTGGAGTTCTCTATTATGATTTTTGTGTTTTTCCCTTGATGTGATTTGTTGTGTCTTGAGGATGTCATTGACATCTATTTAGTTGTTGGACGATGTCACATCATATGTATCCCTTTTGATTATCAGATTTGGATACACCTGTGCTGAATATTTTCCAGTAATCAGATCTTGATTCTTTGGGATATTGTGCAAATCGTCTTCCCAATATTATTCGTTTCAATTGATTCATAGGTGAGATGCTCTTGTCGTTATGCAGTCTGTATTGGTATTGACTTAAGGGCTCTTTTCTGATTTAATCACGGGTTTCAATTGTCCTTTTTTTTAAATTTGTATATACCTATCTTTTGCTTTTTATTTTATCACTCTTTGGCATCATGTTCCCTTAGTTTGTCTTGGTCCTTGGTGTCTATTAGACTTTATTAATTATATTCCACATCCTTTTTATATTCTTTTTCTTCCCCTTTCTCTCTCTTTCCTTCTTCCTTTTTTTGAAATTTTTGATGAAACTTTTTCTTGAATTCTTTCATTCTTTTTGAAATATATCCTTTGAAATACTTTTCCTTTGTTAAGTCTATACTCCCTTTTTTATGCTTTAGTCTACCTTCATAGGATATAATTTAGTTAATATGATACATGTAGATTGTTTGTTTTGAATATATATGGTGTCTCTAAGATATTAATGTTTGGTTTTGGTCTCATGTATAGTTGAAGTCTGTCATGTGTTTATGTTGGTTGTCATATTGTAATTGTTTTTTATGTAATTTTCACAGCCCTGAAGAAGTTCCTTGGCAAAAGGGACGAAACGCGTTGGCTGTTTGCTGTTTGTTTACAAGCTTCTGGAATAAAAACAAGATAGATGGACATTATTTGTGGTCTTGAATGACTCTTGTTGAGTGCACCTTCCTTATTTTGTTAAATCAGTGGGCAATGACATCCCTGGTGTTAAGTCTGTGAGGCTGGTGTGTTTTCTGAAGGTCTGCTGTCTTTGTCTGCGCTTCCTCTGTGGTAGTCCGGGGGGGGGGGTGTCCACGGGGTGGTAGCGATGGGTGTTGTGGCTCTCTTGGGGCTCCGAGCTGCATGATCAGTAGTTCCATGGCATCTGTTGTTCTTCTGGTGTGGCTGTGGGCTGGGCTCCCATTTCTGGTGCAGGTTATTGTCCGACATAATACCAGGAAAGAGCAGATGTAAATTCCCTCCTACTAATGCACCTTATCGCATGTTTTGTGATCTTATCACTGATCTGGCTGGTTGTAGAGAATGTTGCGAAGTGGTGTTGTCGCGGCTTTTTGCACGGGAATGCCTACTCTGCATCTCATTAGCGTTAGTTGCCGGTGTTATCCGTGGCGATGTTTTTTGCGGCTGCTATCGCAGGAAAACTGGCGATATCGGTTGTTAACACCAGCTTGTGAATGTAGCGATAAATCTATTGCCACTTTGACTGCAATAAAGTGTCGCTAACTCGGCGATAAGTCCTGGAGAATATGCCCCAGATTCTTTTGTTCACAGTATAGGTTACTATTACAGGTTGGGTTAGTGTTAGAGTGATAGAAGGTGTAAAGGCTTTGGTAATGGATCATGTAAGAAGAAGGTGTGGGAGAAGGCTGCGCAGGAGGTGGAATAGGGTAAAATTCTGGAAAGAAAAAAAAAAGGTTAGGATTAGGCTTAAGGAAGGAATAACAGTTAGGATACGGTTACGGGTTAATGCATGTGTATGTACAATTCACAAGTGGGGTGCTGTAATTTTGACTTTTACTGCTATATTTTTGTATTTTCCAATAGCATACAAGTTAACCAGGACTTTTACTCTCTCTTTTTTAAACTTCAATGTTTTTAAAACACACTTTTTTGTATTCTAATTTTTATATACTATCAGTAAATACAGTAATATTGCTTATAATGCCCTTTTAAAAATGTTAATGTTGCTGATATGTTGTGGGTTTTATTTGATTTCCCTCGTAAGACTGAAAATAATTGAACCTTTAAGCAACCTACTGTGCAGCAGTAACTTCCTCTTTCTAATCACAGACGCTTGTCATCTTTTTACAGTTCACTGGTAGGTTGTATGGATCATGAAATTATTTTATACTTTTCTATTTATTGGCACAAGTAGAATAAATAAATATTTCATCTATAATATATAAGGCATTGTTTAAAATTAAAAAAACTGGGCACAGATATCAAAATGGAAAAGCTAGGAGAGATGGAGGTGAAGATCTCCAGCTGGAGGATTTTGAAATGCATTCTGGAGTACGTAAAATAATGCTACTCTGCATACACCAAAATGGCCTTTGTCATTTTTATGCCCCAAACTCCTTATTTGGAGGTACGCTGGTGGTCCTTATTCATTGGTTTGCTCAGAGTGAAGTTGCTAGAGCCCATGCTAAAAGTAGTTGATGGCCTTGAATTTTCCTAGAACGGATAAAGCACTTCTTCAGCCTGGGTACTGGATGTTTATTCGGTTGAATATTGTAATTTTAAAATGCAGCAGTACCTAAGCAGCAAATGTAATAACTCTCTAAATGATGTTTCTGAAACCTGAAACTTTGGGTCTGCTTCCTGGTAAGAATCAAAGTTTGTGCTTGTAGGCCAAGACATCCTATAAATGCAGCATAGACCAAGGATTGAGAGAACAGAGTCCTGTCTTCCAAAGGATATATGCGGCTGCCCATTCAGGAGGACACACCTTCTACAAACATTAACACATATTGTGTCCCAATCTCCCAACTTCAAGGAGGAAAACCTGCTTTAGGACTGTGGTTATTGAACCATGGTTGTACAGGAAAATAAGCACATTAATACCAGAATGTACATTCCCTACTTTACAAAATATACGGGAATTAGTGAGGTAGTTCAGACCAGAAACAGGGGTCAAGTTGTAGGGAATTCTTTAGATCGAGAGCCATAATAGGGATGTCACAGGTCTTAGGTTGCTTGTGTTTCAGTTCAGGAAGGACCTGGCCTTGGGGGTTCGGGCAGGACCGTTCTTATTTGCACATGGTCGAGACTGATTTGCATATGCCGGAGTCCAAAATAACGATGGTCTGGGAGGCGGCCCCAAGAAAATGCCAGTGGCTGAGATTAATTAAAGCATTCTATCCATCACCTTTTTACATACGTCTGATCTAGATAGGCTTATTAATAGACCAGAAACATGTTATTCTCTGTATGGAGATGTAAAGGGTACTAATATTCCACCCTTCTGGTCTTTACCCTTGCATTAGTAATGTTGGTAATGAAGAATATGACACTTGGCACTGCAAAGGTTAATTATTTATCCCAGTTAGGTGATCAGGAGCACCATGAAGGTAGCCTCTAAATCCTTTAAACCCTTGAGAACAACAACTAATAGTTTAGGCAATTTACACCAGGAGACGCAATCCATGGGAGATACCGAAGTGTACACTGTGCACCTTTGTACACAGGAGTGATGAAGCGTGTCAAATAGTGTTGTTGAAAGTTCAGCCTCATTTTCCCAAAATTTGAGTGGAATTTACGACAGTTAATTAAAAAACTGCTCAATGTCTACATGGAAGACGGACATTTCTAATTCTCTAATGTTTAGAAACATCAGTACCTTTGTGATTATTACCATGTATTATTATGTTATGGTATGTTAAAAAATAGGTATAGAGCGCACGTTCACCAAACAGTTTCATGGCGCCAGATCTCGCTCAACAAAGAGGATAACAGGGCACATCCTATATTGTGTGCTATAAGGTTTGAGAGTTGTTGAGGGAACTCTTCTGTTATTAAGGCTTCAGTCCAGCTGTCACATAGGATATGTTTCTTTGTTTTCCTACCAGGAAAGTAAAAAACTGAACTTTTTCAATGCGTTTATGATGTTTCGTGGCAATTCATAGAGAAGAACTGTGATACTCTTTATATATATTTAGGACTAAGTTGTACCAATGATAAGATGCTTCAGATGTGATCTCTGCAGACTGTAATTGGTTTTAAGCAGGCTAATTCAGTCAAACTGCTTCTCTTATTTTCCGATGTCGTAAAGGTCTCTGTTTGGGAGCATGTTTTTTGTCTTCATTTGTTGTACCTCATCTCCACATCTAAGGGAGATTATTGGTGAGTCAGGACAGATGGAGGACACTTCATACTGGGCTTTGTGCTGGCCTTTTGGGATAATATATGTGCTGCTCAAGACAATCACATGGTAGGAGCTGGCCAGCTGAATACATTAGCTAGCACCTATTCCAGGCTGGTCCACTAATCTATTTTCAAGTCAGGCTGAGATAACAGCATTCCTCCTTTGGTAAACTGTCCCCAGCAGGGGAGAACCCTCAGTGGCTACAGACATCAAGTTTGTCCTGCACTGAGCTTTTTTGACACTAAATGCAAAGCATCAGCGGGACACCGAATTCAATGTATATGGGCTGTGGACCTCCTCTAGGTCACTAAGCCCCGCCTTGCCCTGCTGAGGCCAACTGTTGACAGAGATGATTTTTGCTTTTCTTTTCAAAATGTTTCAATATTGACCCCCTTCATTATTTTTGTTGTTTTGAAGTAACTTGTATCTCTAAAGTGTATTTTCTTTACTAATTTGGTTTTGGAATATTATATGTTTCATTCCTCCTCTTTAATGTTGATTTAAGGCTGCTAAAATAATTTTTCACTAGAGAAGACTTTGCTTTGTAAATGACAATGCGTTTTATTTATGTTTTGAAAACCAAAACATAAATAAAAGGCATTGTCATTTACAATACCAATAGCTCAAACTCGCATAAATGAGAGACCTATTGCATTGCAAATGGTAGGCTTTATGGACAACGGGAGAGCGGGTGGGGGGACGGTGAGTGAGAAGGCACGAACAGCGGGCGGGCGGGGGGGACTGGGTGGGAGAAGGCACAGACAAAGGGATGGAGTGTAGGGGTAAGCAAGGCATGACAACTGGAGGGAGGTGGGGTAAAGAAGGCACCAAAGCACGTTGTGCTTGCAGTAAGAGAAACTAAATAAAGAAAATAGTGCTCACCGTCTAAATAACACGTACCGTGTGACAACTGAAGTAAAGGGGCCAGACGCCATGGTAGGTGACAAATGAAGAAGAGGCAGTACTAAGGAGGCACTAACAAGCCTATTTACGAATTAGAAGCCAGCATTTAGGACATAAAATGACACAAGCCAATGGCAAATATGGGCGGAGAGTGTGCAGGTCTTCTATTCACTACTCCTCCACAAGATGTCTCGCAGAGCAGTGCATGCGTGTTGGCTCTAGGCTCGACCTAAAGAAGGAATTTGAAAGTGCTGTTTAAATCGCAGTGCAAACGTGTTTAAAAAAATGAAAAATTAGAAAGGATGACTGGTTTACAGAAGTGGGTTGGGGGAGGGGGTCAGAAGAAACAATATGAGGGCATGGGGGAAGCAACATAAATAAAAGAGAGCAACATGGACCGAGGGCAGGGGCAGAGCAAATAGACGTCAGTGAATGCACCACAAGTGCAGGTGGAGGGCAGACAAGCACATGGGCGAGAGAGAGAGTAACATGGAGAAAGAAAAGCACTCAGGAAGATAGCTGGAAAACACATGCACTCTCACAGAGCACTTAAACAAAAAGAAAAAACATGTAGTTCTATAAAAGCAAGCAGTGAAAGCATAGTAAGTAGCCAGCCAATCAAAGAATTGGGTAAGAGACTATGCTCCATGTAAGGGACAAACACAGGATTCACAAGCTAAGACATGAATACAAAGCAGGCAACTGAGACTAACAATAAAACCAACCAAAGGTATTAATGGGTGGGCTGCAAGCCCCTGTATATAGTTAGTAAACCCACAATGTGTCTTTCACAGCCAAACAGCTTATGCAGTCTGGTCCCTCAACCTCAATAGAACGGGAACTGTTTTGGTAAAATCCCAAAAATTTAGGAACTTAGTTCCTAGTATATTCCGCCAACTTTTACCTCTGTCTAAACTCGTTTATGGAAAATGCTAAAGAAAATTAAAGTGGAGAATTAGGCACAGAGCATATTCAATAACCTATTACTAGTAGGGCCTACTGGCAATAGGTTAACTGTGTAATGCATCTGAAGAGTAATCAGCATATTCTACTGAGTAGGGTATGCTGATTACTCTTCTGATCCATGACATTTAGGGGTACAAAATTCTTAATTTGAAGCAGAAAATAGCACATGATGTGGCTATGCAGACATTTTAAATAACATTGTGAATCTCACTGTTGGAACGGAATTGTCTTCTTCGGCTCACGTGCTGCCTGTGAGGCTTTGTTCATCAGGGCGCGCGCGAGAAGCCCTAATCAACACTGTCTGCTGACACAAGAAAGGCCGTGCAGATTGTTTTGCCTTCAGAAGTTAATGCATAACACAGATGTTTCTTTCAACTTGGCTCCTGCCACAAAGAGTTTGCAGTAAGAGGCACGGCTGTGGCTCTGACGAGCTCTCGGGTTGGGGATTTCTTTGTTAGACACCAGAGAAGGAAAGAAGCAGCAGTTTCTCAGTTCCTACTGCAGCCACCCCTTTTTGAAATGAGTTTACCATTTGCTATTTCCCTTGTACATTCAGTAGCAGTGGCTCTAGAACTAGGAATGCGGGAGGTGCTGCTGCGCCCCCATTATAAAATATGAAAGAGTTTAGCTGGGAAATGAACAAAACAAGCATTTGCAATATAATAGGACTTGCATTTACTCGAGACCTGTTGCATTGCAAACGGGAGTGCGGGCTGGGGGCGAGGAGGCACGAACAACAAGAGTGCGGACGGGGGAGAAAGGCGGCGAGAAGGCATGGACTGCGGGAGTGGGGAGAAGGCACGGGCAGTAAGATAACCTTGTTAAAGAAAATAGTGCTCACAAACTAAATAACACATACCGTACAACACTCGAAGTGAAGGGGCCAGTAGCCATGGAAGGATACAAATGACAACATGGCCATCATAAGGAGGGACTAACAAGCCTATAAACCAATCAGAAGGCAGCATTTAGGAAGCCAATAAAAAAGATGGGTGGGGTAGTAGGCGGGGCTTCCCTCACATAGACAGCTACCACAGATCAACCTCAGAGCAGCGCTTGCGCGCTGGCTCAGGGCTCAACCTAAAAAGGGGCCTGATTTAGAGTTTGGCGGACGGGTTACTCGTCACAAATGTGATGGACATCCACCTTCTGCATTATTATCCCATGGTACTTCTAATAAGGGGGATTGGATATTTACCATGCTGTGACAGAGTAACCCATCCGCTAAACTCTAGATGAGGCCCACTGTTAACTCTGATCATGTTTTCATATTCTAAAAATTGTAATGCTAATATAGTGATGTCATTGATGATGTTATTGTGAGGCCACATGAGCTGTCATCAATACTTTCATGGTTGCTACAGTCTGTCATGTCATCACTGATGTCATTGTATTTGTGATTGGTTATTTGATATGCATGATGCCATCGGTGCTGTCATTCATAATAGCTTTTCTGGTGACACCTTTTTTGTCATGTTTGAGGTCACGGGCAGTGTAGAGTGGCAGGGGTTATGACTGTGTAGCTAACCTTACATTTTAAATAGTAACCATAATGTCCCCTCCAATTGTGGTTTTTATACAATACTCATGGCTTATACTTCTAATGGTAAATTACTGCTCTTAATTATTTATAATTATGTTCTTTTCAATATGTTTTTGTAATGATTCTGTGGGGTGTCATAATGGTATTTTTATCATGGCTCCTAACCCCATCCCCACGAGTAGCTGGTGGAGGCCTTCGTCTGTGTCCAATGGGCCCTGTTCCCAGTATGTAGCCTTCGGTCCTACAATCAATAATCACGAATTACACCTAGTATCTCAACACATAGAACCCACTAGTCAAGGCCTCTAGACACTTCATGAAATTAGTCCAACTAACCTAACTATGGAACATGGCTTTTACCCCTGTCCACAGTGCCCTTAGGGAATACTTTATCCCGTTCCCACTGGGCATCCAGCAGAGGGTTTGGCCTTGGGCCACGCTAAACACCTAGCTCCCCATTCGGCTCAAACCGGGTATAGTCACGTGAGTCAAACAGACACTATGGTGCCGATTAGGATCCTGGAAAAAATTTCCCCGTACGACTCGTATCCGGTCTTTTTACCGTACGAATCGTACAAGTGCCGTACAAACTGCCAAGTACGATTCGCATGGGAAAAAGTCCATACGAATCGCATTGGGAATAATTCCCCACACGTCCTCGGGTCGGAAAATGTGTCCGACACGTCCCCGGACGATTTACCATACAAATGTGAAAAGTGAAGTCCGACCGCGCAAGTACGATCCATCCCGTGCGTCCGATGTTACAACCGTCCGCACCGAACTCCCATAGCAACCATGGAGACATGTGCCCGCATACGCGCCGAACACCCCCCCAGCCCCCGTATGTACGCGCCCAACCACCCCCCCAGCCCTCGTATGTATGCGCCGAACCCCCACCCGTGCATGTACACCCCCGTACGTACAGACCGTACACCCACCCGTGTATGTACACCCGTGTACGTATGGCCTGTACCCCCACCCGTGTATGTATGGAGCGTACCCCCACCCCAACAGTGAATGTACGGACCGTACCCCCACTCGCGTATGTATGGAGTGCACCCCCACCCCAACAGTGTATGTACGGACCGTACCCTCACCCGCGTATGTATGGAGCGTACCCCCACCCCAACAGTGTATGTACGGACCGTACCCTCACCCGCGTATGTATGGAGCGTACCCCCACCCCAACAGTGTATGTACGGACCGTACCCTCACCCGCGTATGTATGGAGCGTACCCCCACCCCAACAGTGTATGTACGGACCGTACCCCCACCCGCGTATATATGGAGCGTACCCCCACCCCAACCGTGTATGTACGGACCGTACCCTCACCCGCGTATGTACACCAGTGTATGTACAAACCATACCCCCACCCGCGTATGTATAAAGCGTACCCCCACTCCAACAGTGTATGTACGGACCGTACCCTCACCCGTGTATGTATGGAGCGTACCCCCACCCCAACAGTGTATGTACGGACCGTACCCTCACCCGTGTATGTACGGAGCGAACACACACCCCACCAGTCTAAGTACGGAGCGCACCCCAGGCCCCAACACCAGCACCCTCACCCAACATCGCGCATGTACGAGTCGTACCAAGCCAGAGACAAGGACAGCACTGTACAACAAAATGGGCGATGTACGCACCGTACAGACGCTAAAAACACATGTACACAACCAGGACAAAGCAAAACAACACAAGAAGACTCCATTCGAATCGCACAAAGCCACAAAACATGTCCAACAAGCACAAATACAACCTATTCACTGACCTGCAACTGCCAAACTCCCAAACAGAGGCCCAAACCACAACCACTCCTTATAACACACCCACCTAAAGTTCAAACACAGCCACACCCACCAATGGACCAATAAAAAGGCCCAACACACACAAACCATGATCCTTTGCAATAGACCCACTGCTGCCAGACCACACAGAGAAACAACTGCACCATACTACAACCTCCACTACACCTTACACCTGCACACCTTCACACAACCACCTTCACAAACACCCCCTCATCACATTCACACAAACACACCTGCACAACCACACCCACACACCCACAACCATCCACACCCACACCCCCCACAACCATCCACACCCACACCCCTCACCATGCCCACTAACAAGAATCCAAAGTTCACTAGCCAAGAGTTGGAGGTCCTTGTTGACAAAATCATCAGAGTTGAGCCACACCTCTTTGGAACATTGGTCAGACAGACCAGCATTTCCGAAAAAACAGCCATGTGGCAGACGATTGTCGATGCTGTGAATGCTGTTGCGTCCACCAGAAGGACCAGGATTGAAAGCCAAGCCAGGTGGTACGATCTGCGGAGGACGGTCTGCCGCAAAATGACAGACGACCACAACCAGGCCAACATCACTGGAGGAGGGCCGGCCCGCAGACGCGTACAATACCATCCCTGGGAGGAGAAGGTGATGGCCATACTGCCGGTGGTGGCAGTGGAGGGAGTAGAAGGACTCCGAGAGGCTGGTGAGTACACAAACAACTCACCTCACATGGGGGGAACATCATCCACAACCAAACTCACAATCATGCACGCAACCACCCCAAAGCTATCGCATGACTCAACCACACTCCATAAACACGCACATGCCACTAGCGTCACCATGCCCCATGCACCCAGCTAGACAATGCCAAGTCACAGGCCACAGAAAACACCAACACAAGACACGGTAACCCGGATGGCAGGAGTGTGGGCCTCAAAAATCACATAGTGCAACTCAGAAGCAGACAACAATGCCCTCTGCCCATATGGCCTAGGTCACAGCCAGACAAACAGTGTGTCCCCACACAGGAAAGACTTGCCTGCAAATGGTGGACGCCTTGCATGAAGACATGGGGGTGAAGGCACTTTTTGCACATGACAGCAGCCAATGAACAGCCAACACTGTGAAAGAGTGGCAGCACACACCACCACAGCAGCAGCGCAGACACAGACACTACACCCAATGGGTGCCTGGAGATCAGAAACAAACTCACATGAACAAGCCAAGGGCCATTCAAAGATCTGCAAAAAGTGTGTCCCTAGGAAGCTGGGCTGAGGTGACAGAGGGTGACACACAGAGAGAGGGAGAGGGGGAGAGAGAGGGAGGGAGACACAGGGAGACGGACAGAGGGAGCAGGCTGACACAGGGAGGGAGGGAGAGGGGGACAGAGAGGGAGTGAGAAAGGGATACACAGGGAGACCAATTCAGCCTTGGGTGGTGTGGGAATGTCTGCTTGTCAGCAGGTGGACTGCGTGCATGTAGACAAGGGTGGCCAGTGCCTGAATCCCCCTCTCTTCTCCATGGCAAAACACTGGGCCATGTCTCAACCTGTGCACGAGCACAACGCCAGCTACCTGCATTATATAAGTGTGTGGAACAACTCCATGTGCCCACGTACAGTGCAACACGGAAGGCGCCAATGCATGGCTCGCCACACCTACTCACTCCACTGCTGACTGCTGTCACAATTGACGCAGCAAGTAAGACTGTGTCACACATAGGTAAAGTCTCAAAATCTGTGGCCAAGGGACATACCCATGCACAAGTGCACTGTGAGTGGAATGCAAGACATATCCAAATACCCAGAGGAAATGTGCCAACTTTGAAACGAATGAAACATGGATGTTGCATGGAACAAAAATAACATTGTCTCTCTCACACACAGGTCAACGTCGTGGATCACGCCCCAACACTGGGGGGGAAGACTCACAGGACCTGGCTCTGCGGGATGACGATCCCACCGGCAGCGACGACTCTCACCACTCTGTGGATGACCCCGACCAACCTGGCCCCTCTGGTGTCCAACCACCTGCAGCACCTGCGTCAGGTACAACTGGGCCAACCACCACCCCCACTCCTGCCACATCCCAGGAGACACCCAGGATCCCTGCCCCACCACCACAACGCAGCCAGGCTGACCAGGAGGAACACGGTGTACCGGGCACCCAGGAGGAGGCAGGCGACAACGCAACTGCCACCCCTCAGGGGTCACGGAGACCCGATGTGTCCACAAGGGCAGGCCAGGTGCAAGTGGGCAGGGGTGGTGGGAGTGGAGGACGGCGGAGGCGCGAGCCTGACCAGTTAGCTGCGGAACCGGTATATTCCCATGTAAGAAACATCCTGGACACATACCGGCAGGACACCACGGGCATGAGCCGGGTTGTGTCCACCCTCAACGAGATGAAGGGGACCCTCGAGGAGATCAAGACCCAGCAGGCCCAGCAACATGCGGAGCAACATGCCTGTCAATAGCGACACCAAGGACGGATGGAGGACAGACAGGCTGAGCTCGTGACGGTGCTCACGGGAATTAACCGTTCACTCCGTCGGATAGCCGATAACATGGGCAACCCTCCCTGTGCCACCAGGCGAAGAACATCACCACCCACAGGGAGGGATCAGGAGGAGGAGGATACATCCGACGGAGCATCCCAAACATCGTCACGGCCTGCTTCTGAGGGTTCCCGCAGGAGGGTGGGTCGTCCACGGAAAAGACCGTGAGGGTCGGCGCAACAGCACCATCTCCCAGGACACCTGGCCTGGCACCTGGCCCACTGGCCCAACAGCAGCACATCAGCAAATGACATTCTCTGCCACATGGACTTGCTGTTCACTGTCTGACCAATGTTGACAAAGACTGTGGCATGGACTCTGATGATTTCCAATGGCAACGATACCAACTCCCCCAGTGAACTTTGGATTCCACACAACCGGAAAGCCCCTCTTGTCATACCCACCCCCCCCAACACGTATCCCAACACAAATAAAAACTTACACGATCAAGAGATGATGCCTACATTTTGCATTATTACCTTACATGTGTCTTGTAAAGTCTAACCATGCCTGAGTTATTGTTAGAAAGGGTAGACGGACCGGGAGGGTCGGCCGGGGTCAGGAGGAGAGGTCTCCGGGGAGAGCCGTCTCCAGCGATCGTACAGACAAGTAACTTCCCCCCCCCCCACAGACAGATACCACACACGGATAAGGTTCAGTGTTCTTTATAAGCACTTCTTAAGGTACGGTTGAATGGTACAAGGAGGTCTGGACTCAGGGGTCCCCTCGATTCAAGTCTCTCAATGCAGGGTAAGGGGTAGCGGGACAGTCTGTTTACCAGTCAGGTAGTTCGGATGAGATGATGACTAGCTCACAATCCTCGAGCTTGGTGGTTTAGTTGGTACGGGCCGCTGCAGCGCCAGCAGGTCCCGGTCGAGATGGTCGGTACACGGTCCGCGGCAGCGCCAGCAGGTCCCGGAAAGATGGTCGATGTACGGTCCGCGGCAGCGCCAGCAGGTCCCGGTGAGGATGGTCGTTACAACGGGCCGCGGCAGCGCCAGCAGGTCCCGACGAGGATGGATGTTGCAGAAGGCCGCGGCAGCGCCAGCAGGCAGGACGATGGTTCACAAGAGCGGGCTACGGCAGCGCCAGTAGTCCGTCAAGGCTGAGTTCTCTCGGTGTCTCTCGACTCCAGGATACAACTGCCTTCCTGCTCCGGAGTTGCCCCAGTTATAGGGCAGGCGCCCTTTGATGTCCGGACCCTCGCACTTGGAGGTCGGAGGGCCCGGGATGAAGGTGTCCAGACACCCAGCAGGGGGTGGAGCCAGCGCCTGGGGGAGCTGGAGGCGATCGGCACCTGGCGGGGAAAGAGCTCTTGACACTTCGTTCTCCCATTGACCTGCCAAGTGGTCCGCTCACCTCCTGGGTGGATGGTGGTGCCGGGATGTCGGGGCCGGCCAGGCCCGGGGTTAGGGTCGGGGCGAGGCCACGCGGCCTCGTGGTGCAGGGCCCAAGATGGCGGCTTGAACCGGCCGGGGGAGCCGGTGGGGCTGGGCCCCGTGATGAGTAGAGGTCCGAGGGCAGAAGATCCGTCGGGAGACGGGGTACAGGTGCTTTTCGTGGGTTATGCCTGGTGGTCCGGAGCTCGGGCCCTGTCGTGCGGGGAGGGAGCAAGCCCTTCGTGTGGCCTGTCCAACATGCGTCCCCCCCAGCTGAAGGCGGGGAGAGTCACCCATCTCCTTGGGGACTCTCTTCGTCGAGGCGGAAAAAGCGGGACAGGCCATCCGCGTTGGCGTGGTCTTGGCCTGGTCGGTGCTCCACAGTGAAGTCCATTCCCTGCAGGGAAATGGACCAGCGCAAGAGTTTTGGGTTCTCCCCCCGCATCTGCATCAGCCACTGCAGGGGTCGATGGTCGGTTTGTACCCGGAAGTGGGTACCGAAGAGATAGGGCCAGAGCTTTTTGAGGGCCCACACCACTGCGAAGGCCTCCCTCTCGATGGTGCTCCAGCGCTGTTCTCGGGCCAGGAGACGTCGACTGATGAAGGCCACCGGCTGGTCATGACCTTCGGGGTTTAACTGAGAAAGGACGGCTCCGATGCCGTGGTCGGAGGCGTCGGTCTGTACCACAAATTCCCGACTGTAATCGGGGGCCTGGAGCACAGGGCGGCCTTCAGCTTCTCGAAGGCCGCTTGACAATCGGGGGTCCAGTTAATCCGCTTCGGTTGGTTCTTGGACGTGAGACCCGTGAGGGGCCCCACGATGCTGCCGTAGTCCTTCACGAACCGCCGGTAGTAGCCGGTGAGCCCCAAGAAGGCTCGGACCTCGGTCTGGGTGACGGGGGGCTGCCAGGACTGGATGGCAGCAATCTTAAGTTGTAGCGGGGCCACCAGCCCGCTTCCCACTTGGTGCCCCAGGTAGGTCACAGACCCTTGGCCAATTTGGCACTTGCCGGCCTTAATTGTGAGGCCGGCCCGCTGGAGGGCCTGTAGGACCTCTTGGAGGTGACGGAGGTGGTCGGGCCAGTGGCGGCTGTATACAGCGATATCGTCCAGTTAGGCAGCGCTGAACTCTTCGAGCCCCGCCAAGACCTGGTTCACGAGGCGTTGAAACGTGGCGGGGGCATTCTTCATGCCGAAGGGCATGACCTTGAATTGGTAGTGGCCATCGGGGGTAGAGAAGGCTGACCGTTCCTGAGCCCTCGGTGTGAGGCCGATCTGCCAGTAGCCCGCTGTTAGGTCGAAGATACTGAGGTAGCGGGCGGCCCCCAGCCGGTCGATCAGCTCGTCTGCTCGGGGGATCGGATGAGCGTCGGTCCGGGTGACAGCGTTCAAGCCCCGGTAGTCGACGCAGAATCTCAGTTCAGGTGCGGTGCCGGGGGCAGCGGCTTTGGGAACCAATACAACCGGACTGGCCCAGGGACTGTCCGAGGGCTCGATGACCCCGATTGTGAGCATCTTGGCCACTTCCTCCTGTATGCAGGCCCGTACCCGATCTGGTACGCGGTAGGCCCGGTGTCGGACAGGGGGACTGTCCCCGGTGTCCACGTCGTGCAAACACCAAGGGGTGACCCCGGGGGTGAGGGAGAACAGGGTAGCGAACTGCAGCAGGAGGTTCCGGCAGCCCTGGCGTTTCTCCGAAGTGAGGGCGTCAGAGAGCCGGACCCCGTCCACGGAGCCGTCATTCTCCTGAGTCTTCAGAAGATCCGGGAGGGGTTCGGAGTCTTCCTCTGCCCCACTGTCCGTAGCCATCAGGAGGCTGAGTTCTGAGCGCACAAAGTGTGGTTTGAGTCGGTTGGTGTGGAGGACCCGAAGGGGGTTCCGGGAGGTCCCCAGGTCGATGAGGTAAGTGACGGGGCTTTTGCGCTCGACCACTTTGAAGGGCCCCGTCCACTTATCTTGCAAGGCACATGGTTCGGTGGGGGACATCACCCATACTTGTTGTCCAGGCTCGAACTCAACGGAGGAGGCATTGTGATCATACCACCTCTTCATGTCCTCCTGGCTGGCCTCGAGGTTCGCCTTGGCCATCTCTCTGAAGCGCCGGGTCTGATTGCGTAGGGCCAGGATGTATTTGAAGACGTCTGGAGGGGTCTTTAGGGAGGCCATCTCCCAACCTTCTTTTACTAGGCTGAGGGGCCCTCGCACAGGGTGCCCGTACAGGAGTTCGAAAGGGCTAAAACCGAGGGACTTCTGGGGAACTTCTCGGTAGGCGAAGAGGAGGCACGGGAGTAGTACATCCCACTGGCGACGGAGGGGCTCTTCCAATCCCCCAATCATCCCCTTGAGAGTGCGGTTAAAACGCTCCACTAGTCCGTTCCCTTGGGGGTGATAGGGGGTCGTGAATCTGTAGGTGACCCCGCATTGTTGCCAGAGGGACTTCATGTATTTGGATATAAAGTTCGTGCCTCGGTCGCTGACGACTTCTCGGGGGAAGCCTACCCGGGAGAAGGTCCCCATTAGGGCCCGGCCAACCACCGGAGCTGTCACGGTCCGTAGGGGCACCGCCTCGGGGTAGCGGGTGGCATGGTCCACCAGTACTAAGATGAACCTGTGTCCTTGTGCCGTGCGGGGGTCCAGAGGCCCCACAATGTCTATCCCCACCCTCTCGAACGGGGTGGTGACCACAGGGAAGGGTTGCAGAGGGGCTTTCAGCTTCCGACCACTCTTCCCGCTGGCTTGGCATGTGGGGCAAGATCGACAGTGGTTCAGGACGTCGTTCCTCATTTTCGGCCAGAAAAAGTGGGTCACTAGGCGGCTGTACGTTTTGTCCTGGCCCAGGTGTCCAGCCAGGGGGACATCGTGGGCCAGGTTGAGCAGAAAGTCTCTGAAGCGGAGAGGTACCACCAGTACTCGACCGGCCCCCAGCTCGGCGATTCTTTGCTCGCTGTATAGCAGGTCGTTATCCCAGTAGACCCAGTGAGTTCCGGTGGAGTCCCCTGCGTTCTGGGCGCTGGCTTGTTGGCGGAGTCCCTCGAGGGAGGGACAGGTCTTTTGTTCCTGGCGGAACTGTTCTTGGGTGGGCCCCCCTTCTTGACGCCACTGAGCCAGGTCAGGAAGGTCCTGGGGTTGCGCGTCCCCTTCGGTCGTCGGGTCCGGGAGGCTGGCCTCGTCGTTGTCTTCTACTGGGGCGACCGGGGGCGGAGGTGCTGGCCATTCCGGTTCTTCTGATCGGGGGACGGCACGGGCGGCCATGGACCGGGTGGTTATGCAGGCCCAGTCCGGGAGGCCCAGCATCCCCAGGTGCTCTCTTCTCTCAACGGTGGCCCACGGGGAACTCTCGAGGTCATTCCCCAGGAGGCAGTCCACGGGGGCATCGTCCCGGACCGTCACCTTCAACAGGCCGGAGACCCCTCCCCATTCGAATGGGACGCAGGCCATTTGACACATACTTTCAGAGTTGTCTGCCGAGCGGACGGGGCAGAGAATGTTCGGCAGGATCTGCTCGGGCTTCACCAGGTGACAGCGGACGGCCGTCACACTGGCGCCTGTGTCACGCAAGGCCTCGGCTCGCTGTCCATTAATGGTCACCCACTGACCGTATTTCCTGGTGTTAGCGGGTAGGGGAGCCCGCGGGACCATGTCTCTTCCCCCTAAGCACGCCAGGACCATGGCGGCCGGTTCCCACTCTTGCTGGGCCGGCTCATACCCTTCTGGTTCCTCCGATAATCGCTCTTCCCCCAGGGCGGCGGCAGCTACCTGGCGGGGCTTGGGTGTTTGGTTCTGCGGGCAGCTCGGGTCATTGGCGTAGTGGCCGACTCGCTGGCATCGGTGGCACGTGACGTTGGCTCGGAACCCAGGACGCCACGGGGGGTTGCCCCGGCCGGCCGGAGGCGGGGTGCTGGCCACGGGTGTTGCCGGCAAGGCGTCTCTCCCTCGCCCCTGGCCCCCTCCTCCTCCCCGAGGACGGTGCTGGCCTTGGTTGCTTCTGTTCTGTTCGTGTGGCCCCCTCCGGCCCACTCGGGTGCTTTCCCATTGGTCAGCTTCGGCGGCGAGCTGCCGGGGGTCAGTCAGCTTACTGTCGAGGAGGTGCTGCCTGAGCTCGACGAAACAGTTGTTCGACAGGTGTTCCCATACCATAAGGTTAAAGAGTTGTTCGTAGGTGGTGACATGGCTCCCCTTGATCCAACCCTCGAAGGCACGGCTGAAATAGTTCACGTATTCTACCCAAGTTGTACCTGGGATCCGGGTGCAATCTCTGAACCTCTGGCGGTACATCTCGGGTGTGAGGCCGTAGCGGGTGAGGAGGGCAGCCTTCATGTGGTCGTAGGACGACATTTGGTGATCTGGGAGCTGCAGTAGGGCATCGCGACCCTCGTTGATAAACCTCCCCCAAAGTCCGGCTCCCCAATCACTCCGGTCGATCCGGTGGGAGGTCATGGCGATCTCGTAGGCTTTAAACCACTGTTGTATGTCGTCTTCTCGGACATACTCGCGGACAACATCCTTGGGGATGTGGACTTTTTTCTCGATTGGCCCCTGGGTGTGTGGTCGCTCAGGCACCCCCAGTTCTTTATTCTGTTTCCGAAGTTCTATCTCCGCTAGTTGGCGCTCGTGCTCGAGCGTTATTTTTTTCTCCTCCAGCTCTCTCTGTCTCTGCTTCTCTTCTCGTTCTTCTCGGAGCCGCATATGCTCGAGGTTGAGTTTCTGTTCAGCTAACTTGAGTTCCCCATCCATCTTGAGTCGTGCCATTTCCAACTCGTGCAATCTGGTTCTTTCTCTTTCTCGGATCTCCTCCTGCGAGAGGCCCGTTCCCCGCTCCTCGGGAGCCGTGGCGTTCCCCTCTGGTGTGATGCTGCTTTGGTCGGAGGGTCCGGCGACCCCAGTTTCTGTCCACGACTCTAGGGCGTGCTTTAGATCATCCTTGGTACTCAGGCCGGTGGTAGCAATGCCAAGTTCTATGCAGAATTGTCTCAGTTCGCGGTGGTTGTATTCTTCTAACTTATCCATTTGGAATTTCTCGGTGGAGCTGCTATCTTTGGCTGACATCGTGTTTTTGTCGTGGGGTGAGCTACTCTCTGTACGATTACGCGTTGATTCGGATCGCGCCGCTGGCCACCAATGTTAGAAAGGGTAGACGGACCGGGAGGGTCGGCCGGGGTCAGGAGGAGAGGTCTCCGGGGAGAGCCGTCTCCAGCGATCGTACAGACAAGTAACTTCCCCCCCCCCACAGACAGATACCACACACGGATAAGGTTCAGTGTTCTTTATAAGCACTTCTTAAGGTACGGTTGAATGGTACAAGGAGGTCTGGACTCAGGGGTCCCCTCGATTCAAGTCTCTCAATGCAGGGTAAGGGGTAGCGGGACAGTCTGTTTACCAGTCAGGTAGTTCGGATGAGATGATGACTAGCTCACAATCCTCGAGCTTGGTGGTTTAGTTGGTACGGGCCGCTGCAGCGCCAGCAGGTCCCGGTCGAGATGGTCGGTACACGGTCCGCGGCAGCGCCAGCAGGTCCCGGAAAGATGGTCGATGTACGGTCCGCGGCAGCGCCAGCAGGTCCCGGTGAGGATGGTCGTTACAACGGGCCGCGGCAGCGCCAGCAGGTCCCGACGAGGATGGATGTTGCAGAAGGCCGCGGCAGCGCCAGCAGGCAGGACGATGGTTCACAAGAGCGGGCTACGGCAGCGCCAGTAGTCCGTCAAGGCTGAGTTCTCTCGGTGTCTCTCGACTCCAGGATACAACTGCCTTCCTGCTCCGGAGTTGCCCCAGTTATAGGGCAGGCGCCCTTTGATGTCCGGACCCTCGCACTTGGAGGTCGGAGGGCCCGGGATGAAGGTGTCCAGACACCCAGCAGGGGGTGGAGCCAGCGCCTGGGGGAGCTGGAGGCGATCGGCACCTGGCGGGGAAAGAGCTCTTGACACTTCGTTCTCCCATTGACCTGCCAAGTGGTCCGCTCACCTCCTGGGTGGATGGTGGTGCCGGGATGTCGGGGCCGGCCAGGCCCGGGGTTAGGGTCGGGGCGAGGCCACGCGGCCTCGTGGTGCAGGGCCCAAGATGGCAGCTTGAACCGGCCGGGGGAGCCGGTGGGGCTGGGCCCCGTGATGAGTAGAGGTCCGAGGGCAGAAGATCCGTCGGGAGACGGGGTACAGGTGCTTTTCGTGGGTTATGCCTGGTGGTCCGGAGCTCGGGCCCTGTCGTGCGGGGAGGGAGCAAGCCCTTCGTGTGGCCTGTCCAACAGTTATCATATGACTTCAACCATCCATACCCTGGGGCCTGAGTCTGGCACAGGACACACATGGGTCACAATGTATTAGGCAAGACAGACATGGAGCACCATATACACCCGTGATGGGCCCAACCAGATGAGGGGGTGGCCGCACAACCGGGCCAACAGACATTTTGAGTACAGCAACAGTCATGCGCAGAGGTCAGGGATCATGTGGAGTGTCCTGGGGGGCACCCAGGTATGTGTAGACAGGTGGCAGAACCATGTCCTGCAAGCTTGAGTCAGGTGGATGCAGAGAATGGTGGCCTGGCCAACGTTGGATGCATGGGGATGGCACATGTCACAATACCCACACAGTCATGGACATCATGCACAATACAGAGTCTAATCCCAGACAAACAGCTTGCATCTTGCTACTCTATACATAGACACATAGCCACTATCACTGAAAACCATGCCAGACATGCCGTATGCACCGTGGCAACACACCAGCATTGACTGAGAAGAGGCACCTTGGAGGCATAGGGGCACCTTTATTAGTCATGTATTCCGGAATGCAGAGGCAACTCGGAGTACACATACACAGGTCATGTGGAGTAACATGTGGGTCCAACACTGGCACCCCCCTTCTGCACCACAAATGCTTGATATCCATGGAACTGGCACACAAGTGTCGGGTAACAGCTAAACACCCCCTGCTGCTCACGGAGAGGCTGCCATACACCATTGATCCTCTGATGTGGAAGTGCCACACCATGTCAAGCCAATGCAAACCGTATGTGTCCGAGGGCAGTGTTACACACATTGATGCCATCATCACAATCCACTATCCCATTACAGATGACTGTCAACAAGTCTGACCATCTATTCAGGTGTATCCGCTACATGTCATGTGTCCCATGGTGATGGGACATGTCTGCAGAGGAACCAAACATCGACAGGGGCAGTGTGCACACATCGTAAACAACTGCCACACCCAATACACCCCTGATGCATCCCTTCCCCTAAGGAGACTTCCAAACTTGTCCGTGCGTGTAACGCTGAGTCAGCACACGATGACGTGTCCATGAGGAATAGCAGTGCCACAACAATGCAACCAGCAGACGGCATGCGCAAGTACCTGGGGATGAGAGACACACAAGAAGTCAGCCACAAAAAGCACATCCACTTGCATGTGCATGTACTCGACACATGTAAGGATGACAACATGCTAGGTCACAATTATGACTGTGGAAATACACTCATCACTGGCACCATCACTCGAGTGACACATCCACACACACCTCTGACTCACGTGGCATACATGCAGATGGACACACACATTGCAACACATGCCACACAAGGACCAATGCGTGCACACTCAGACACTGGTACTCACCACTAAGCAAAGAAGTCGCGTATGAGCCGACTCCGGATGTCCTCTTGCGGAACCACATCCACCACACCACTAGCCCCATTGCCAAGCCCTTCGTCCTCCACGGGTGGATGGTCCTGATCATCTTGATCCAGGATGAGTGGCACAGCTTTCTCAACTGCCATGTTGTGCAGCATGCAGCAGACCATGAAGATTTTGCAGACCTTCGCCGGGGCATATGGGAGGGTGCCGCCGGTCTTGTGTAGGCACCTGAATCGGCTCTTCAGGAGGCCAAATGTCCTCTCTATCACTCGCCTTGTCCGGCCATGGGCAGTGTTGTAGCGGAGCTGGGCTGGCGTGCTGGGGTTGCGGAGAGGTGTGATCAGCCATGGCATGTTGGGATAGCCAGCGTCCCCTAAATGGAAACCACATGGACATAAGTAGGACAGGAGAAGCAGTCGGGCTGGAAGTCTACGGAAAATACAGGACAGACAGAGTGTACCCACCAACAACACATGCTCGTTCGTTGCGCAGCTGCGTCATCATTTCAGGCACCCTGCTACGCCTCATGATGTAGGCATCGTGTGCTGATCCTGGAAAACGAGCACAACATGTGAAATCACCATGTTGGACAGACACACCACAAGGGCATTGATGGAGTGGTAGTGCTTGCGATTCCTGTACGCTATCTCCTGTGCCTGTGGTGGTACCAAAGCCACATGTGTCTCATCTATAGACCCAATGACATGGGGCATCCCTCCCAGGGCATAGAATCCACGCTTGACACCTGTCAACTGTTCAGGAGTTGGGAAATGGATGAACTCATCCAGGTGAAGCAACATGGCCTCTAAAAAATCATGCAGCACATGGCTGAACATGCTCTGGGACATGCCACCAACATGAGCTATGGTATATTGAAAGGTACCCGTGGCAAGAAAATGTAGGGCTGCCATTACCTTCAGCTTGGGTGTCAGTGCCGTAGGATACCTGTGCAGCGGTTCCAGGTGTGGTGCCAGCCTTGCCGTCAACTCCTCAATCAACGGTTGGGGGAAGCGGTAGCAGCGTATACAGTCATTCTCCCGCATGTCAGTCAAGTCCGGAATTGGTCGGGGAAGAGGCGGCGCTCTGCAGTAATTTGGAAGTGACAAGGAAGAGTGAGTGCACTACAACAACAATTTATATGTACTGAGCACATGTTAATCTGTCAATACACATATGCTACATACGGAGTCAGGTATGTGCTACATGCCCTGGACACGTATGGCTGCCAAGTCACACTCCTACCAAGACCCAGCTACACACGGAGATTGTGAACCTCCACATACCATAGCATGGGACTAGCTGTGTCCCAGTGTAAGTGAACAGCCAGACGCAATACAGGAGTGACATACATCAACATATCAGCAGAAGTAGGATGTTGATTGCAGAGAAGGTAGCAGAACACTAGAGCCACAGGTCACATGACATTACACTAGGACAGCCCACACACCTTGCCATGAAGGTGTACATGTCATGACTGACCACACATACATTGAGAGGATGCAGACAGGTCCTTGTTGCGCTACTCCGTGTCCCATGCATACATACACACCTTACATCCGATACCACATGTGGCCTGGTGTGCGTAACAGTGTGACATGGCCATCTACACACAGACACACATTGGTTGCAGCAACTGCAGATGCATTTGAGGGAACACCAACATCAAGCTAATGGGAACACACCACACATACATGACATAGTCACATCGTGCAACAAAGGGTAGTCACATGTCAGGTGTGGTAACCCCTGTAGCGGGCATCAGGGGACACTTGCGTGTGTTGTTGACTGTGCCATGCCAGTGACGCTCATCTCAAGTGTTCTGTACGACATGCACACATGTCAAAGGAGTGAAGGGCATGTCTGGCACATAGTGCACCATCACACATAACATCTGTACATATCTCATCATACATCTATTGCCTTCACAACTCAGGAGTAATGTGCCACATCACAGCCTTTCACACCTGTGCCCCACACATGTATTACTGCCCAGACAATGCCTTGATGTCCATCCATGGACAAGTATGTCAGCTCTATTCCTTTCTGTGTGCTGCCTGTCACCACTGTTATGTGTGAAAGGCACTGTACATTCGCGCTGAGGGCGTGTGTACGTTCCCTATCACTATGGTTGTGCTGCCGTAGGCCTACCCATAGTGATAGTGAGCGTACACGCGTGTGTACGGTCCGTATCACAATGGGTACGCATACGCGAGCACACCCATAGTGATAGTGAGCGTACACGCGTGTGTACGGTCCGTATCACTATGGGTACGCATACGCGAGCACACCCATAGTGATAGTGAGCGTACACGCGTGTGTACGGTCCGTATCACTATGGGTACGCATACGCGAGCACACCCATAGTGATAGTGAGCATACACGCGTGTGTACGGTCCGTATCACTATGGGTTTGCTCGCGTATGCGTACCCATAGTGATACGGACCGTACACACGCCTGTACGGCCCGTTGCTATGCATTTGGGGTGCCCTAGGGCCCCAGAACGCACCGTACCTGTGTGTGAATCTACAAATTACATAGGGGACACATGAGGGACAAGTATAAAGCCCTACATGCATGCTGGTTGTCATGGAGACCAAGTTTAAAGTTAGAATTTTTTTCATCAGGTGCCCAGCAAAAGTCGGTTTGAAAGAATCTACTTTGTTGCAAAGTGGTTGTGGAGTTGACATCATGCTCAAGAAAAAAAAAAGCAAAGCCACTGACTGTGCTAGGTTTAAAGGGATTGGAGGAAACATAGGATGCAAATGTGAGTGACCAATCACTCTGTACTCCTGTGCATGAAACAGGCCAGCAAGGCAGATATAAGGCAGCCAGGTCCCATGAGAGAGCACTTGCCTGCACATCTTTTGATTCTACAACACTGCTGCTGCTCGTGATTCCCTGGCACCATGTCAAGGTCTGTGGAGAGGGCCCAGCCTTTCACCCTGGAGGAGAATCTGGCATTGCTGGATGTGATCCTCCCACAGTACCCCATGCTGTATGGGCGACCAGGGTTTCAGGTGAGTGCAGAGTCCACTAGCACAGACTGTGTCCCTTTTTTGTGACTGGGACTTCTGGCATTGTGTCCAGGTGTGACACACATGCATTGTACTGTAGAGTGGGTCCCAGGGGGGGGGGATGCCTGATGTCTCCCAGCAAGAGCATGCTGTGGTGCATGTCTGCCGTCCTCACTTGCATTGTGTTTACTGTGACAATCACTGCATGGTGCATGCCACATTCTGCCTGTCTAATCCTCCTGGGAATGTTGCTTCTACAGTCCTCATGTGTTCTGTGGTCACCCCAGTGTGACAGGTGACTGTACCCACAGATGTGTGTTTGTTCAGTGTACCTGTGCTGAGAGTGTCCACATGATGTGGGCGTACCCTGGACATCGGTGTGTGTGTAAGTCCCCTGTCATGTGGGTGGGTGCATATGTGGAGTGTAGCACCCCAGCTGCATGAGGGATGGATATACCCTGCCCATCTGATGCGAGCAGGGAGCAGTGCTGTGTGTCTGACGTGCAGAGCCAGCCCCACACCTGTGAGCCCCCCCAGTCTAGTGGCACATGTGCAGAGTGAGGTTTGTAGCTGCATTTGGCAATGGCAGGTGTATGTCCTGTGCCTGTGTGTGTCTGTGTACTCTGCTGAGGTAGCGTCAGTGGCCTGTGGCATGTGACTGCTTTGAGGTGCTGCACATAATCCTGGTGTACCTTCTGATGCACAGTGTGAGTCTGGATCATTTATTGTGTCGTACCCCTCATGCCACCTGTGTACTTTCTATGGCACGTGGTGCATTTGCCCTTACACAGAGAAAAAAGTCCCTATGACAAAGGTGCAATGCTTTGGCTGCATACTATGCCTTGTTGAAACCAGATAAATAGTTCTAATGTGTGTCTCTGTGACATGTGGCAGGTGTATTGATGTAGTCTCACTTTTTCAACCCCACAGGTAGGCGCCTCTGCCAAGGAGCAGATCTGGAGGGATGCCGTCAGTGCCGTGAGGAGGACGGAGGGTTGCAAGCGGCGCCTGGCCCAGGTGAGAAAACGCTGGCAGGATATCCGGTGCAGGACGTGGAGGATTGCACGGGTCCTGCTGGGGGACTCACCTGTGGGCCCTAAGAGCCATGGGCGTCGCCGTCTGACCCACATCCACAAGCGTGTGCTGGTGGTGGTCTTTCCAGACATGGACAGGCGCTTACGGGAGAAGCAGTAGCAGGAAGGGGGTAGGTACATGTGTGTTTGTTGTGTGTCACCAGCATTTGTAAGTGCGCAGTTGCATGGATACACTGCCAGTGTTTAAATGTGCGGTGCAGGTCCTGTCACCCACAGTATAGCGGTGCTGTCCTTCCTCCCTTCCCCTCCTTGCCATGTGTTCCCTGGTCTGTGTGTAGTCACTCTTTCACAAGGTCATCTGGGCTGGCAGTTTATCCACGTGACCAATGCTTGCAGCATCATGTGTGGGGGTGGTGTGTAACAGGTTTTGGGACCTTGCCTGTGCCCAGTCCAGTTCAGTACTTGTGGGGTCCAGGTCAATTGGCACTGATGCTGAGTCCAGACATAGGAGTATGTCTCTGAAGTGTAATGCCTTACAGCAAGCATGTCCTATGTTGTGGCCTGTGACATGATGTGCATGAGTGTGCGATACGCAGAGTGCAGGGATGGTGGCCTGTGTTGCAGTCATTACCATTCAGGACCATGGAATATTGTGGCAACTACTGTCCCCTGGGGCATATTTTGCTAGGTATCATGTGTGTCATCACAGTATGTGGACACTCAGGTGCCGATCACGATCCTGTAAAAACCGGGTACGAACCGTCGGACGGAGCATATTCTCCGTCCGACGCGTACCCGGTCGTCAAAATATACAAACATGGAATTACGATTCGCACGGAAACACCTTTCCCGTACGAATCGTACAAAACCCCGACCGAACAAAATAAACGTACAAATGCGATCCGGGAAAGCGCCGACGTGATGTCGGGACGCACGCAGCCTGCCATTCACGAACCAGGAATCACGATTCGCACCGACGTCATCCCGCACGGACAATATTTTCCGGCTGCCAAAAACTGCCGGGAAATCAGGACGACGCGAACAAGGAGGACCTGTACGCGACGGACAGACATGGACCCGAACCTACGTGTCATCCCGGCCCTCATAGCAGTCGACCTCCTCTACAGGTTACGACGCAGACGCCGCAGAAGGTCAGAACAACACCCATGGGCAAAGGGGGGGGCAGGGGCAGGACACATAACCCCCACCCAAGTCACACAGCACACATGCCCTGGACATACCTGACCCTCAGGCCCTGGTCACTACGAGGGGGTGGGGGCGTGTCCAGCCAAGCCAGCGACCGCCACAACGGAAGTTCTTCACGACGCGAACCGGCAACACAACCATACAGGTACGTCCCGTACCCGCGCCGAGTCGTACCACGCCCACACCTACGTCACCCCAACAATTGCGTGACGGCATGTACCCACGTGGCAAAGGCCTGGGAACGGCCCGCACAAGCATTACCACAGCGTGGGTACGGCAATGTACGGACCGTACCCCCACCCGCGTATGCATGGAGCGTACCCCCCACCCCAACAGTGTAAGTACGACACGTACCCCCACCTGCGTACGTACGGAGCGTACCCCCCACCCCAACAGTGTATGTACGACACGTACCCCCACCCGCGTACATATGGAGCGTACCCCCCACCCGAACAGTGTAAGTACGACACGTACCTCCACCCGCGTACATACGGAGCGTACCCCCCACCCCAACAGTGTAAGTACGACACGTACCCCCACCCGCGTACGTATGGAGCGTACCCCCCACCCCAACAGTGTAAGTACGACACGTATCCCCCACCCGCGTACGTATGGAGCGTACCCCCCACCCCAACAGTGTAAGTACGACACGTACCCCCACCCGCGTATGCATGGAGCGAACCCCCCACCCCAACAGTGTAAGTACGACACGTACCCTCACCCACGTATGCATGGAGCGAACCCCCCACCCCAACAGTGTAAGTACGACCCGTACCCTCACCTGCGTATGCATGGAGCGAACCCACACCCGTGTATGTTCGAAGCGTACATATTGTGAATTAGGAGGGGTGTGTGCAGAGTCCCCCCAGCAGTGCCCAGACACAGGAGGGGTGTGTGCAGAGTCCTCCCAGCAGTGCCCAGAGACAGGAGGGGTGTGTGCAGAGTCCCCCCAGCAGTGCCCAGACATATGAGGGGTGGGTGCCTGTCACTCCCAGCAGTGCCCAGAGACAGGAGGGGTGGGTGCAGAGTCCTCCCAGCAGTGCCCAGAGATAGGAGGGGTGTGTGCAGAGTCCTCCCAGCAGTGCCCAGAGACAGGAGGGGTGGGTGCCTATCACTCCCAGCAGTGCCCAGAGACAGGAGGGGTGTGTGCAGAGTCCCCCCAGCAGTGCCCAGACACAGGAGGGGTGGGTGCCTATCACTCCCAGCAGTGCCCAGAGACAGGAGGGGTGGGTGCAGAGTCCTCCCAGCAGTGCCCAGAGACAGGAGGGGTGTGTGCAGAGTCCTCCCAGCAGTGCCCAGAGACAGGAGGGGTGTGTGCAGAGTCCCCCCAGCAGTGCCCAGACATATGAGGGGTGGGTGCCTATCACTCCCAGCAGCGCCCAGAGACAGGAGGGGTGTGTGCAGAGTCCTCCCAGCAGAGCCCAGAGACAGGAGGGGTGTGTGCAGAGTCCTCCCAGCAGTGCCCAGAGACAGGAGGGGTGGGTGCCTAACACTCCCAGCAGTGCCCAGAGACAGGAGGGGTGTGTTCAGAGTCCCCCCAGCAGTGCCCAGACATATGAGGGGTGGGTGCCTATCACTCCCAGCAGTGCCCAGAGACAGGAGGGGTGGGTGCAGAGTCCTCCCAGCAGTGCCCAGAGACAGGAGGGGTGTGTGCAGAGTCCTCCCAGCAGTGCCCAGAGACAGGAGGGGTGGGTGCCTATCACTCCCAGCAGTGCCCAGAGACAGGAGGGGTGTGTGCAGAGTCCCCCCCAGCAGTGCCCAGACACAGGAGGGGTGGGTGGCTATCACTCCCAGCAGTGCCCAGAGACAGGAGGGGTGGGTGCAGAGTCCTCCCAGCAGTGCCCAGAGACAGGAGGGTTGTGTGCAGAGTCCTCCCAGCAGTGCCCAGAGACAGGAGGGGTGTGTGCAGAGTCCCCCCAGCAGTGCCCAGACATATGAGGGGTGGGTGCCTATCACTCCCAGCAGCGCCCAGAGACAGGAGGGGTGTGTGCAGAGTCCTCCCAGCAGTGCCCAGAGACAGGAGGGGTGTGTGCAGAGTCCTCCCAGCAGTGCCCAGAGACAGGAGGGGTGTGTGCAGAGTCCTCCCAGCAGTGCCCAGAGACAGGAGGGGTGGGTGCCTAACACTCCCAGCAGTGCCCAGAGACAGGAGGGGTGTGTGCAGAGTCCCCCCAGCAGTGCCCAGAAATATGAGGGGTGGGTGCCTAGCACTCACAGCAGCGCCCAGAGACGGGAGGGGTGTGTGCAGAGTCCTCCTAGCAGTGCCCTGAGACAGGAGGGGTGTGTGCAGAGTCCTCCCAGCAGTGCCCAGAGACAGGAGGGGTGGGTGCCTAACACTCCCAGCAGTGCCCAGAGACAGGAGGGGTGTGTGCAGAGTCCCCCCAGCAGTGCCCAGAGACAGGAGGGGTGGGTGCCTATCACTCCCAGCAGTGCCCAGGGACAGGAGGGGTGGGTGCCTATCACTCCCAGCAGTGCCCAGGGACAGGAGGGGTGGGTGCCTATCACTCCCAGCAGTGCCCAGAGACAGGAGGGGTGTGTGCAGAGTCCCCCCAGCAGTGCCCAGAGACAGGAGGGGTGGGTGCCTAACACTCCCAGCAGTGCCCATGCAACGCAAAGGGTGGAGTAGCCACAGATACCATGCCCACAAATGTCAGTCAGGTGCACAAAGACCCTGCAGTACATGTACCACATGTGTGCGAGGCTGGGAGTATACGCATGCATAGCGCAGAAAATAAAACATGTCCACATGAAGTCATGTCAATAGTCCACACACACAAGTACCATGACTACCAAGGATGCCACGAATGATGCAGGTGGAGACATCGCTCAGCATGCATGTGCAAAGTTGAAGGAGTCCATCACACACCCAGCTGATGTAGACACAGCTCAGCACCACATATTGGGAACACCCTGCAGGGAAGATGTCAGGGTACACAGAGGAAGGAGTACACCTTGGTACAATTCCACCATGCAGCAACTGCGTACATGGACAGAGAAACCTAGCTAACACCGTGTGATGGCACACAGATACCAGGGTCCCCCCTATGACCAGCACACTACTACATTTCCCACACACCCAACACATGATTACCACCCAAAATCAGGTCGCAGCCCCACCAAAAGCAACATCAGAAAAGCAGTAGTGTTCAAAGGAAACAAAAATGGCTTTAATCAGCATGATCTTAAATAGTGTGTTAGTAGAAGGTTCAATATTTACAAAGCCCATAGGGCAGTCCATGAGTCACAGCTGGATGGGGGACACAGTGGGATGCGTGTCCCCTAGCTTGCCTGCACAGTTACAAGCCGTCGTCTTCCACAGGGGTGAGGGCATCATGTGGGGGGGAAGGAACAGGCAACGCAGGGACAGGAGGGCGAAGGGTAGGCGACGTGGGTGCAGGGATGGAGGACTCCACCACAGGGGGTGGGGCAGGGCCAAAGGTGGATTCTAGGAGCGTGCTGCACACCGTGGCAAGGTCCTCCAGGGACTCCCCTGCACCCGAAGGAACCACAGGCCCCAAGGAGGGGGGGGGGTCAGAGGGATGGGTCGCAGCGCCACTGGGGGAGGGTGTGGACAGGGGGGGGACTCAAGCACCCTGACCGTGGACTTCCTTGACCACTTGCGGGGTGGTGTCACTGTGGGGCTCAGGAACAGAGCGGCCATGAAGGAGTCTTTGGGGGAGATGTGGCCAGGAGAGCTGAGGGGAGAGGATTTGGAGGGAGTGGATTGGGTGGAATGCGGACTCCCACTCTGGCTGCATGTCACACGTTTGCCCCCCGACCCAGGGGGTGTGCCTACTACACCCTGTGTGTGCGTGTCAGGAGGTGTGCAGCGGACCTTCCCTGCTGGTGTGGTGCCTGTGTCTGTTGTGGTGGGTGCATACTGACGTCTGGGTGTATGTGGGACAGGTATGGGAGTGGGAAGTGTGGAAGGGACAGGGGTAGGGGGTGGGACGTAGCGCTGCAGGAGACCCACTGCTGCAGTCAGTGTCGAGTCTATCGACCTCAGCAAGTTGCGTTGGTCAGCCTGCGATGAATGAATGCCCTCCAAGTATGCCTCCATGTTGTTGAGGACCTGGCTGTGGGCATGGAGGACATTAAGGATCGCAGTCTGACCAACCTGCAACTGCCGCTGGATGTCCACAGACTCGGCATTGGCGGCAGCAGTGGAGACAGGGGCAGGGGGTGCGGTGCCTGGCAGGAAGGAGACATGCGGTGACTGGGCACGCTGGGAAGGGACACGAGCACGTGGGAGGCGGCTGATGCCAATGGAGGGGGCGGTGCGAGATGTAGGGCTGCTGTCAGATGGTGGTGCAGCCACCGCCCACTCGGAGAGATCATCCTTGGACCCGTCAGCTTCATACTCTGTTGTGCCAGTCGACAGGTCCCCGGCTTCACTCTCCTCCGCCTCAGTCCCACTCGATGTGCCAGCCACGATGTCACCGCTGGCACTGGTGCTCGGTCCCTCTGCGCCGTCTGTGTCCATGTCTCCCTCCGTGTCCCCCGACGATGCTGTGGGCAGGGTGAAGAGACAGAAATTAATCATACACCTGTATACATATGTTACATGAGTCCAATCTACTTAGGTTACAGTGCATAGCCTGAAAGAAAAGAAGAGTTACAACTAAAAAACAAGGTACAGATGTAGGCCCTGCAAGACACAGTTGTTTGACCCACCATGCCACGGAAAAACTATGGAGAGCATGACACAATAGCAAATGAGATGACATGGAATTTTGACTGAGGAGCAAGGCCCTGGGGACAATCCAGCACTGCATCTGCACCACACAGCGTGGCAGGAAATGGGGATGAGCAGGGACCATAGCCAGGAACTAGAGGCACATGCAGCATAGGTAATACTGATAACATGCCCACCCTGACTGGCACACTGCACCTTGAGTGTATGTCCAGGCAAACATCACACACTGGCCAGTCCTAGCAAGGAGATTTCAGGTCTTGACATGTAGGCCATGCCCGCACCACCCACCCCCTACATGAGACAATTCTTTGGAGACACAGGAAGCACGTACATCTCTTAGTCTGGGTGAAATACACATGGGATGCAAAAATTCAATATTGCACACAAAATACACAAGGTGCGCCTGTCCAAATAATCATGTACAAATGGGCATCATCAGATGATTGCAACAAGACACACAGGCAATGGCCACCGTGAGTATGTACTGGGAAAATCAGGTCAGGCTGGACAGTGGACACTTGTACTACATTTCACGTCAGTATACATGGTGCCAGGGGACAATGGCACAGAGCACAACCTATGCTGTAGACACAGAGATTTTCGACATTTTCGGATTACACACATGATACCTAGGTAAAGATGCCCCTGGGGACAGTAGTGGCCACACAACTCCATGCTCCTGAATGGGAATGACTGCAACACACGTTAACATCCCTGCACTATGCGTACCGCACACTCATGCACATCATGGTACAGGCCACCACATAGGACATGCGTGCTGGAAGGCCTCGCACTTGAGAGATTAACTCCCATGTCTGGACTCAGCATTAGTGCCAACTGACATGGAACCCACAAGTCCAGAACTGGACAGGGCACAGGCAAGGTCGCAAAACCTGTTACACACCACCCCCACACATGATGCTGCAGGCATAGTACACTTGGAGAAGGTGCCAGGCTACATAACCTTGTGACGGAGTGACTACACACAGACCAGTGAACACATTGCAAGGAGGGGAAGGGAGGCAGGAGAGCACTGCCATACTGTGGGTAACAGGATCTGCACAGCACCATAAAACCCTGGCAGTGTATCCATGGAACAGTGCACGTACAAATGCTGGTGAAACACAACAAACACACATGTACCTACCCCCTGCCTGCTGCTGCATCTCCTGTAGGCGCCTGTCCAAGTCTGGAAAGACCACCGCCAGCACACGCTTGTGGATGTGGGAGAGACGGCGGCGCCCGCAGTTCTTATGGCTCTCAGGTGAGTCCCCCAGCAGGACCCGTGCGATCCTCCGCATCCAGCACCAGATATCCTGCCAGCGTTTCCTCACCTGGGACAGGCGCCGCTTCCGACCATCCGCACTCCTCACGGCGCTGACGGCGGTCAGCCATATGTGCTCCTTGGCAGAGGCGTCTACCTGTGAGGATGAACAAGTGACACTACATCAATACACCTGGCACATGTCACAGAGACACATATTAGAACACATTTGCTGTTTACAACAAGGCATAGTATGCATCCAACGCATTGCACCTTTGTCATAGGGACATGATCCTCTGGGGAAGGCCAAAAGCAGTACGTGCCATTGAAAGGACACAGGTGGAATGAGGGCAACTACACAATCAATGATCCAGGCTCACACTGTGCATCACACCCACCCCTCCTGTCTCTGGGCACTGCTGGGAGTGATAGGCACCCACCCCTCCTGTCCCTGGGCACTGCTGGGAGTGATAGGCACCCACCCCTCCTGTCTCTGGGCACTGCTGGGGGGACTCTGCACACACCCCTCCTGTCTCTGGGCACTGCTGGGGGGACTCTGCACACACCCCTCCTGTCTCTGGGCACTGCTGGGAGTGATAGGCACCCACCCCTCATATGTCTGGGCACTGCTGGGAGTGATAGGCACCCACCCCTCCTGTCTCTGGGCACTGCTGGGGGGACTCTGCACACACCCCTCCTGTCTCTGGGCACTGCTGGGAGTGATAGGCACCCACCCCTCCTGTCCCTGGGCACTGCTGGGAGTGATAGGCACCCACCCCTCCTGTCTCTGGGCACTGCTGGGGGGACTCTGCACACACCCACCCCTCCTGTCTCTGGGCACTGCTGGGAGTGATAGGCACCCACCCCTCCTGTCTCTGGGCACTGCTGGGGGGGACTCTGAACACACCCCTCCTGTCTCTGGGCACTGCTGGGAGTGATAGGCACCCACCCCTCCTGTCCCTGGGCACTGCTGGGAGTGATAGGCACCCATCCCTCCTGTCTCTGGGCACTGCTGGGGGTCTCTGCACACACCCCTCCTGTCTCTGGGCACTGCTGGGGGGACTCTGCACACACCCCTCCTGTCTCTGGGCACTGCTGGGAGTGATAGGCACCCACCCCTCATATGTCTGGGCACTGCTGGGAGTGATAGGCACCCACCCCTCCTGTCTCTGGGCACTGCTGGGGGGACTCTGCACACACCCCTCCTGTCTTTGGGCACTGCTGGGAGTGATAGGCACCCACCCCTCCTGTCCCTGGGCACTGCTGGGAGTGATAGGCACCCACCCCTCCTGTCTCTGGGCACTGCTGGGGGGACTCTGCACACACCCACCCCTCCTGTCTCTGGGCACTGCTGGGAGTGATAGGCACCCACCCCTCCTGTCTCTGGGCACTGCTGGGGGGGACTCTGAGCACACCCCTCCTGTCTCTGGGCACTGCTGGGAGTGATAGGCACCCACCCCTCCTGTCCCTGGGCACTGCTGGGAGTGATAGGCACCCACCCCTCCTGTCTCTGGGCACTGCTGGGGGGACTCTGCACACACCCCTCCTGTCTATGGGCACTGCTGGGAGTGATAGGCACCCACCCCTCATATGTCTGGGCACTGCTGGGAGTGATAGGCACCCACCCCTCCTGTCTCTGGGCACTGCTGGGGGGACTCTGCACACACCCCTCCTGTCTCTGGGCGCTGCTGGGAGTGATAGGCACCCACCCCTCCTGTCTCTGGGCACTGCTGGGGGGACTCTGCACACACCCCTCCTGCCTCTGGGCACTGCTGGGAGACATCAGGCATTCCCCCCCCCCGGGACCCTCCCTACAGTACATAGCATGTGTGTCACACCTGGACACAATGGCAGAAGTCACAGTCACAAAAAAGGGACACAGTCTGTGCCAGTGGACACTGCACTCACCTGATAACCTGGTCGCCCATACAGCATGGGGTACTGTGGGAGGATCACATCCACCAAAGCCATGTTCTCCTCCAGGGTGAATGGCTGTGACCTCTCCACAGCCCTTGACATGGTTCCAGGGAATCAGTAGCAGCAGCTGGGTCGTGGAATACAGAGATGTGCAGGCAAGTGCTCCTTCATGGGACCTGGCTGCCTTATATCTGCCTTGCTGGCCCATTTCATGCACAGGAGTGCAGAGTGATTGGTCACTCACATTTGCATCCTATGTTTCCTCCAATCCCTTCAAACCTAGCAGTCAGTGGGTTCTTATTCAGTTTTTTTCTTCAGCATGATGTCAACCCCACAAACACATTGCAACAAAGTAGATTCATTCCAACTGACTTCTGCTGTGCACCTTCCAGAACAAAATCAAAGTTTAAACTTGGTCTCCATGACAACCAGCATGCATGTAGGCCTTAATACTTGTCCCTCATGTGTCCCCTATGTAATTTGGAGCTTCACACACAGGTACGGTGCGTTCCGGGGCCCTAGGGCACCCCAAATGCATAGCAACGGCCCGTACACACGCCTGTACGCTCCCTATCACTATGGGTGTCCTCGCGTATGCGTACTCGTAGTGGTATGGCCCGTACACACGCCTGTACGCTCCCTATCACTATGGGTGTCCTTGCGTATGCGTACTCGTAGTGGTACGGCCCGTACACACGCCTGTACGCTCACTATCACTATGGGTGTCCTTGCGTATGCGTACTCGTAGTGGTACGGCCCGTACACACGCCTGTACGCTCACCATCACTACGAGTACGCATACGCGAGGACACCCATAGTGATAGGGAGCGTACATGCGTGTGTACGGGCCGTACCACTACGAGTACGCATACGCGAGGACACCCATAGTGATAGGGAGCGTACAGGCGTGTGTACGGGCCATACCACTGCGAGTACGCATACGCGAGGACACCCATAGTGATAGGGAGCGTACATGCGTGTGTACGGGCCGTACCACTACGAGTACGCATACGCGAGGACACCCATAGTGATAGGGAGCGTACAGGCGTGTGTACGGGCCGTACCACTGCGAGTACGCATACGCGAGGACACCCATAGTGATAGGGAGCGTACAGGCGTATGTACGGGCCGTACCACTACGAGTACGCATACGCGAGGACACCCATAGTGATAGGGAGCGTACAGGCGTGTGTACGGGCCGTACCACTACGATTACGCATACGCAAGGACACCCATAGTGATAGGGAGCGTACAGGCGTGTGTACGGGCCGTACCACTACGAGTACGCATACGCGAGGACACCCATAGTGATAGGGAGCGTACAGGTGTGTGTACGGGCCGTACCACTACGAGTATGCATACGCGAGGACACCCATAGTGATAGGGAGCGTACAGGCATGTGTACGGGCCGTACCACTACGAGTACGCATACGCGAGGACACCCATAGTGGAAGTGAACGTAGGCACGCGTGTACAGGCCGTACCACTATGAGTGTTCTTGCGTATGCGTACATGTAGTAGTACGGACCGTACACACGCCTGTACGCTCACCATCACGATGGGTACACATACGGCAGCACTCCCATAGTGATACGGGAAGGTACACAGGCCCTCTTAGCAGAAGTACGGTGTTTTTCACACATCACAGTGGTGACAGGCAGCACACAGGAAGGAATAGGGCTGACATACTTGTCCATGGATGGACATCAAGGCATTGTCTGGGCAGTACTACATGTGTGGGGCACAGGTATGAAAGGCTGTGATGTGGCACAATACTCCTGAGTGGAGAAGGCACCAGATGTATGATGAGATGTGTACATATGTAATGTGTGACGGTGCAATGTGTGCCAGGCATGCCCTTGACTCCTTTGACATGTGTGCAGGTCGTACTGCACACTTGGCATGAGCATCACTGGCATGGCACGGACAACAACACACGCAAGTGTCCCCTGAGGCCCGGTACAGGGGTTACCACACCTGACATGTCACTACCCACGGTGCACGATGTGACTATGTCATGTATGTGTGGGGGGTTCACATTAGGTAGATGTTTGAGCTCCCTCAAAAGCTGCAGCCGTTGCAGCAACCAACATGTGTCTGTGTGTAGATGGCCATGGCACACTGTTCCGCACACCATGCCACATGTGGTATCGGATGTTAGGTGCGTATGTATGCATGGGACACGGAGTAGCGTAACAAGGACATGTCTGCATCTTCTCTATGAATGTGTGGTGAGTCATGACATGTGCACCTTCATGGCAAGGTGTGTGGGCTGTCCTAGTGTAATGTCATGTGACCTGTGGCTCTAGTGTTCCGCTACCAGTCTCTGCAATTGACATCCTACTTCTGCTGATGTGTGGGTGTATGTCACTCCTGTCTTGCGTCTGGCTGTTCACTTGCACTGGGACACAGCTAATCCCATGCCATGGCATGTGGAGGTTCTCAATCTGCGTGTGTAGCTGGGTCTTGGTAGGAGTGTCACCTGCCAGCCATACGTGTCCAGGGCATGTGGCACATACCTGACTCCGTATGTCGCATATGTGTATAGACAGATTAACATGTGCTCAGGACAAATTATTTGTTGTTGTGGTGCACTCACTCTTCCTTGTCACTTCCAAATTACTGCAGAGCGCCGCCTCTTCCCCGACCAATTCCGGACTTGGCTGCCATGCGGGAGAATGATTGTATCCGGTGCTACCGCTTCCCCCAACGGTTGATTCTGGATTTGACGGCGAGACTGGCACCACACCTGCAACCGCTGCACAGGTATCCTACGGCACTGACACCCAAGCTGAAGGTAATGACAGCCCTACATTTTCTAGCCACGGGTACCTTTCAAAATACCATAGCTCATGTTGGTGGCATGTCCCAGAGCATGTTCTGCCGTGTGCTGCATGATTTCTTAGAGGCCATGTTGATTCACCTGGATGACTTCATACATTTTCCTACCCCTGAAATGTTGACTGGGGTCAAGCGTGGATTCTATGCCCTGGGAGGGATGCCCCATGTCATTGGGTCCATAGATGGGACACATGTTGCTTTGGTACCACCACATGCACAGGAGGTAGCGTACCGCAATCGCAAGCACTACCACTCCATCAATGCCCTTGTGGTGTGTCTGTCCAACATGGTGATTTCACATGTCTGTGCTCGTTTCCCAGGATCAGCACACGATGCCTACATCATGAGGCGTAGCAGGATGCCTGAAATGATGACGCAGCTGCGCAACGAACGAGCATGTGTTGTTGGTGGGTACAGTCTGTCTGTCCTGTATTTTGCGTAGACTTCCAGCACGACCACTTCTCCTGTTCTAACGATGTCCATGTGCTTCCCATGTAGGGGACGCTGGCTATCCCAACAAGCCATGGCTGATCACACCTCTCCGCAACCCCATCACGCCGGCCCAGCTCCGCTACAACACCGCCCATGGCCGGACAAGGCGAGTGATAGAGAGGACGTTTGGCCTGCTGAAGAGCCGATTCAGGTGCCTACACAAGACCGGCGCCGCCCTCTCATATGCCCCAGCGAAGGTCTGCAAAATCTTCATGGTCTGCTGCATGCTGCACAACATGGCAGTTGAGAAAGCTGTGCCACTCATCCTGGATCAAGATGACGAGGACCATCCACCCGTGGAGGACGAAGGGCTTGGCAATGGGGCTAGTGATGTGGAGGATGTGGAGCCGCAAGAGGACATCCGGACTCGGCTCATTCGCGACTTCTTTGCTTAGTGGTGAGTACCGGTGTCTGAGTGTGCACGCATTGGTCCCCGTGTGGCATGTGTTGTGATGTGTGTCTCCACCTGCATGTATGGCACGTGAGTCAGAGGTGTGTGTGGGTGTGTCACTGGAGTGATGGTGCCAGTGATGGTTGTATTTCCCCAGTCATAATTGTGACCTAGCATGTTGTCATCCATACATGTGTCGAGTAAATGCACATGCAAGTGGCGGTGCTTTTTGTGGCTGACTTCTTGTGTGTCTCTCTTCCCCAGGTACTTGCGCATGCCGTCTGCTACTTGCATTGTTGTGGCACTGCTATTCCTCATGGACACGTCATCGTGTGCTGACTCAGCGTTACAGGCACGGACACGTTTGGAAGTCTCCTTAGGGTAAGGGATGCATCAGGGGTGTATTGGGTGTGGCAGTTGTTCATGATGTATGCACACTGCCCCTGTCGATGTTTGGTTCCTCTGCAGCCATGTAGCATCACCATGGAACACATGACATGCAGCTGGGTACACCTGAATAGATGGTCAGACTTGTTGACAGTCATCAGTGATGGGATAGTGGATTGTGATGATGGCATCAATGGGTGTAACACTGCCCTCGGACACATACGGTTTGCATTGGCTTGACATGCTGTGGGACTTCCACATCAGCGGATCAATGGTGTATGGCAGGCTCTCCGTGAGCAGCTGTGGGTGTTTAGCTGTTAGCCGACGCTTGTGTGCCAGTTCCATGGCTATCACTCATTTGTGCTGCAGAAGGGGGGTGCCAGTGTTGGACCCACATGTTACTCCACATGAAGTGTTCATGTGTACTTCAAGTTGCCTCTGCAATCCCGAAAACATGACTAATAAAGGTGTCCCTATGCCTCCAAGGTGCCTCTTCTCAGTCAATGCTGGTGTGTTGCCACGGTGCATCCAGCATGTCTGGCATGGTTTTCCCTGATAGTGGCTATGTGTCTATGTGTCGAGTAGCAAGATGCAAGCTGTGTGTGTGGGATGAGACTGTGTATTGTGCATGATGTCCATGACTGTGTGGGTATTGTGACATGTGCCATCCCCATGCATCCAACATTGGCCAGGCCCCCATTATGTGCATCCACCGGACTCAAGCTTGCAGGACATGGTTCTGCCACCTGTCTACACATACCTGGGTGCCCCCAGGACACTGGACATGATCCCTGACCTCTGTGCATGACTGTTGCTGTACTCAATATGTCTGTCAGCACGGTTGTGCGGCCACCCCCTCAGCTGGTTGGGCCCATCACGGGTGTGTATGGTGCTCCATATCTGTCTTGCCTAATACACTGTGACCCGTGTGTCCTGTGCCAGATTCAGGCCCCAGGGTGTGGATGGTTGAAGTCAAAAGAGAACTCAGGCATGGTTAGACTTTACAAGACACATGTAAGGTAATAATGCAACCAGCAGGCATCTTCTCTTCATGGTGTGACTTTTTATTTTAGTGGGGGGGGGGGTATGACATGAGGGGCTTTCCGGGTGTTTGGAATCCAAAGTTCAGTAGGGGAGTTGGTGTCCTTGCCATTTGAAATCCTCAGAGTCCATGCCACAGTCTTTGTCAACATTGGTCAGACAGTGACCAGCAAGGCCATGTGGCAGAGAATGTCTTTTGATGCTGTGCTGCTGTTGCTCCAGTGGGCCAGGTGCCAGGCCAGGTGTCCTGGGAGATGGTGCTGTAGCGCCGACCCTCACGGTCTTTTCCGTGGACGACCCGCCCTCCTGCGGGGACCCTCAGAAGCAGGCCGTGACGACGTCTGGGATGCTCCATCGGATGTTTCCTCCTCCTCCTCCTGATCCCTCCCTGTGGGTGGTGATGTTCTACGCCTTCTGGCACAGGGAGGGTTGCCCATGTTGTCGGCCATCTGACGGAGTGTATCGTGAATTCCCGTGTACGCCGTCACGAGCTCAGCCTGTCCGTCCTCCATCCTCCGTTGGTGTTGCAGTAGACAGGCATGTAGCTCCGCATGTTGCTGGGCCTGCTGGGTCTTGATCCCCTCGAGGACGGACACAACCTGGGCCAGGCCCGTGGTGTCCTGCCGGTATGTGTCCAGGATGTTTCGGACATGGGAATATACCGGATCCCCAGCCAACTGGTCAGGCTGGCGCCTCCGCCGTCCTCCACTCCCACCACCCCTGCCCACTTGCACCTGGCCTGCCCTTGTGGGCACATCGGGTCTCCGGGACCCCTGAGGGGTGGCATTGGCGTTGTCGCCTGCCTCCTCCTGGGTGCCCGGGACACCGTGTCCCTCCTGGCCAGCCTGGCTGCTTTGTGGTGGTGGGGCAGGGATCCTGGGTGTCTCCTGGGATGTGGCAGGAGTGGGGGTGGTGGTTGGCCCCGTTGTACCTGACGCAGGTGCTGCAGGTGGTTGGACACCAGAGGGGCCAGGTTGGTCGGGGTCGTCCACAGAGTGGTGAGAATCGTCGCTGCCGGTGGGATCGGCCTCCCGCAGAGCCGGGTCCTGTGAGTCTTCCCCCCCAGTGTTGGGGGGTGAACCACAAGGTTGACCTGTGTGTGAGAGAGACAATGTTAATTTTGGTCCATGCAACATCCATGTTTCATCAGTTTCAAAGTTGGAACATTTCCTCTGGGAATTTGGATCTGTCTTGCATTCCACTCACAGTGCACTTGTGCATGGGTGTGTCCCTTGGGCACAGCTTTGGCGCCTTTAACTATGTGTGGCACAGTCTTACTTGCTGCGTCAAGTGTGACTGCAGTCAGCAGTGGAGTGGGCAGGTGTGGCGAGCTGTGCATTGGCGCCTTCCGTGTTGCACTGTACGTGGGCACATGAAGTAGTTACACACACTTCAATGATGCAGGTAGCTGTCGTTGTGCTCGTGCACAGGTTGTGACATGGCCCTGTGTTTTGCCATGGAGGAGAGGGGGGGTGCTGGCACTGGCCACCCTTGTCTACATGCACGCAGTCCACCTGCTGACGAGCAGACATTCCCACACACCACATGGCTGATTTGCTCTCCCTGTGCCTCCCTCCCTCTCTGTCCCCTCTCCCTCCCTCCATGTGTCAGCCTCCTCACTCTGTCCGTGTCCCTGTGTCTCCCTCCCTCTCTGTCCCCCTCTCCCTCCCTCCGTGTGTCAGCCTCCTCCCTCTGTCCGTGTCCCTGTGTCTCCCTCCCTCTCTGTCCCCCTCTCCCTCCCTCCGTGTGTCAGCCTCCTCCCTCTGTCCGTGTCCCTGTGTCTCCCTCCCTCTCTGTCCCCCTCTCCCTCCCTCTGTGTGTCAGCCTCCTCTCTCTGTCCGTCTCCCTGTGTCTCCCTCCCTCTCTGTCCCCCTCTCCCTCCCTCTGTGTGTCAGCCTCCTCTCTCTGTCCGTCTCCCTGTGTCTCCCTCCCTCTCTGTCCCCCTCTCCCTCCCTCTCTGTCCCCCTCTCCCTCCCTCTGTCACCTCAGCCCAGCTTCCTGGGCACAGACTGTTAGCAGATCTTTGAATGGCCCTTGGCTTGTTGATGTGAGTTTGTTTCTGATCTCCAGGCACCCATTGGGTGTAGTGTGTGTCTCTGCGCTGCTGCTGTGGTGGTGTGTGCTGCCACTCTTTCACAATGTTCGCTGTTCATTAGCTGCTGTCATGTGCAAAACAGTGCCTTCACCCCCATGTGTTAATGCAAGGCGTCCGCCATTTGCTGGCGAGTATTTCCTGTGTGGGGACACACTGTTTGTCTGGCTGTGACCTAGGCCATATGGGCAGAGGGCATTGTTGTCCAGCTGGGTGCATGGGGCATGATGGCGCCAGTGGCATGTGCGTGTTCATGGAGTGTGGTTGAGTCATGCGATAGCTTGGGGTGGTTGCGTGCCTGTTTGTGAGTTTGGTTGTGGATGACGTTCCCCCCATGTGAGGTGCGTTGTTTGTGTACTCACCCGGGTCTCGGAGTCCTCCTAATCCTTCGACTGCCTCCACCGGCAGTATGGCCATCACCCTCTCCTCCCAGGGATGGTAGTGTACGGGTCTGCGGGACGGCCCTCCTCCAGTGACGTTGGCCTGGTTGTGTTCATCCGTCATCTTGGCTCGGACCCTCCTCCGCAGATCGTACCACCTGGCTTGGCATTCCTGCTTGTTCCTTCTGGTGTCCGCAACAGCATTCACAGCATCGACGATGGTCTGCCATATGGCTGTTTTTTCTGCAATGCTGGTCTGTCTGACCAATGTTCCAAAGAGCTGTGGCTCGACTCTGAGGATTTCATCGACAAGGACCTCCAACTCTCGGTTACTGAACTTTGGATTCTTGTTAGTGGGCATGGTGAGGGGTGTGGGTGTGGATGGTGGGGGGGTGTGTGTGGATGGTTGTGGGTGTGTGGGTGTGGTTGTGCAGGTGTGTGTGTGAATGTGATGAGGGGGTGTTTGTGAAGGTGGTTGTGTGAAGGTGTGCAAGTGTAAGGTGTGGTGAAGCTTCTAGTTTGGTGCTGTAGGTTGTCTGTGGGGTCTGGCAGCAGTGAGTCTGTTGCAAAGGCTCATGGTTTGTGTGTGTGGGCCCTTTTTATTGGTCCATTGGTGGGTGTGGCTGTGTTTGAAGTTTGGGTGGGTGTGTTATAAGGAGTGGTGGTGTTTTGGGCCTCTGTTTGTTTTTGGCAGTTGCAGGTCAGTGAATGTGTTGTTTTGGTAGTTGTTGGACATGTTATGTGGCTTTGTGCCATTCGAATGGTGTATTCTTGTGTCGTTTTGGTTTGTCCTGGTTGTGTACGTGCGTTTTTTTGCGTGTATACGGTGTGTACATGGCCCATTTTGTTGTACAGTGCTGTCCTTGTGTGTGGCTTGGTACGAGTCGTACATTCGGTTGTGATGTTGGGGCCTGGGGTGCGCTACGTCCTTAGGATGTTGTGGTGGGGGTACGCTCCATGCATACGCGGGTGGGGGTACGACTCTGACGTACACGGGTGTAGGTACACGGGGGTACGACATGTACAGGGGTGTACATACACGGGTAGGGCTTCGACACGTACAGGGGTGTACATACACGAGGGGGTACGACACGTACAGGGGTGTGCATACACAGTGGTACGACACGTACAGGGGTGTACATACACGGTGGTACGACACGTACAGGGGTGTACATAGACGGTGGTACGACACGTACACGGGTGGGGGTAGGACTCGAACGTACAGGGGTGTACATACACGGTGGTACGACACGTACACGGGTGGGGGTAGGACTCGAACGTACAGGGGTGTACATACACGGTGGTACGACACGTACAGGGGTGGGAGTACGACTCGAACGTACAGGGGTGTACATACACGGTGGTACGACAGGTACAGGGGTGGGGGTACGACTCGAACGTACTGGGGTGTACATACACGGTGGTACGACACGTACACGGGTGGGGGTAGGACTCGAACATACAGGGGTGTACATGCACGGTGGTACGACACGTACAGGGGTGGGGGTACGACTCGAACGTACTGGGGTGTACATACACGGTGGTACGACACGTACACGGGTGGGGGTAGGACTCGAACGTACAGGGGTGTACATGCACGGTGGTATGACACGTACAGGGGTGGGGGTACGGCTCGAACGTACAGGGGTGTACATACACAGTGGTACGACACGTACACGGGTGGGGGTAGGACTCGAACGTACTGGGGTGTACATACACGGTGGTACGACACGTACACGGGTGGGGGTACCACTCAAACGTACTGGGGTGTACATACACGGTGGTACGACACGTACACGGGTGGGGGTAGGACTCGAACGTACACGGGTGTACATACACGGTGGTACGACACGTACACGGGTGGGGGTAGGACTCGAACGTACTGGGGTGTACATACACGGTGGTACGACACGTACACGGGTGGGGGTACTACTCGAACGTACTGGGGTGTACATACATGGTGGTACGACACGTACACGGGTGGGGGTAGGACTCGAACGTACACGGGTGTACATACACGGTGGTACGACACGTACAGGGGTGGGGGTACGACTTGAACGTACAGGGGTGTACATACACGGTGGTACGACACGTACACGGGTGGGGGTACGACTCCAACGTACAGGGGTGTACATACACGGTGGTACGACACGTACAGGGGTGGGGGTACGACTCGAACGTACGGGGGTGTACATACACGGTGGTATGACACGTACAGGGGTGGGGGTACGACTCGAACGTACTGGGGTGTACATACACGGTGGTACGACACGTACACGGGTGGGGGTAGGACTCGAACGTACAGGGGTGTACATGCACGGTGGTACGACACGTACAGGGGTGCGGGTACGACTCGAACATACAGGGGTGTACATACACAGTGGTACGACACGTACACGGGTGGGGGTAGGACTCGAACGTACTGGGGTGTACATACACGGTGGTACGACACGTACACAGGTGGGGGTACTACTCGAATGTACTGGGGTGTACATACACGGTGGTACGACACGTACACGGGTGGGGGTAGGACTCGAACGTACACGGGTGTACACACACGGTGGTACGACACGTACATGGGTGGGGGTAGGACTCGAACGTACTGGGGTGTACATACACGGTGGTACGACACGTACACGGGTGGGGGTACTACTCGAACGCACTGGGGTGTACATACACGGTGGTACGACACGTACACGGGTGGGGGTAGGACTCGAACGTACACGGGTGTACATACACGGTGGTACGACACGTACAGGGGTGGGGGTACGACTCGAACGTACAGGGGTGTACATACACGGTGGTACGACACGTACACGGGTGGGGGTACGACTCGAACGTACAGGGGTGTACATATACGGTGGTACGACACGTACAGGGGTGGGGGTACGACTCGAACGTACTGGGGTGTACATACACAGTGGTACGACACGTACACGGGTGGGGGTACTACTCGAACGTACTGGGGTGTACATACACGGTGGTACGACACGTACACGGGTGGGGGTAGGACTCGAACGTACAGGGGTGTACATACACGGTGGTACGACACGTTCAGGGGTGGGGGTATGACTCGAACGTACACGGGTGTACATACACGGGTGGGGGTTCGACACATACACGGGTGTACATACAGGGGGGGTGTACATTCACGGGGAGTACAACTCGACCGTATGGGTGCTGGGGGGAGTGCTGGGCGCGTATGTGGGCACATGTCTCCATGGTTGCAATGGGAGTTCGGTGCGGACGGTGTTTTTACCATACGGTTGTCAGATCGGACGCACGGGTTGGATCGTGATTCCTCGGTCGGACTTCACTTTTCACATTTGTACGGTAAATCGTCCGAGGACGTGTCGGACACATTTTCCGACCCGAGGACGTGTGGGGAATAATTCCCAAGGCGGTTCGTATGGACTTTTTACCATGCGAATCGTGATTGCCAGTTTGTACGGCACTTGTACGATTTGTACGGTAAAAAGACCGGATACGAGTCGTACGGGGAATTTTTTTAACGGATCGTGATCGGCACCTCAGTGTCTACAGCATAGGATGTGCTCTGTGCCATTGTCCCCTGGCACCATGTATATTTACGTAACGTGTTCTACAAGTGTCCACTGTACAGCCTGACCTAATTTTCCTCGTTCATACTCACGGTGGCCAGTGCCTGTGTGTCTTGTTACAATTATCTGATGATGGCCATTTGTAAATGAGATCATTGTACAGGCGCACATGGGGTATTTTGGGTCCAATATGGGTTTCTGGCAGCCCATGTGTATTTCTCCCAGACTAAGAGATGCAAGTGCTTCCTGTGTCTCATCAAATTGTCGCATGTAGGGGGTGGTTGGTGCGGGCAAGGCCTACATGTCGACACCTGAAATCTCATTGCTCGGTCTGGCCAGTGTGTGATGTTTGTCTGGACATACACTCAAGGTGCAGTGTCCCATTCATGTTGGGCATGTTTTTAAGTATTACCTTTGCAGCATGTGCCTCAAGTTCATGGAGATGGTCCCTGCTCATCCCTAGTTACCGCAACGCTGTGTGGTGCAGATGCAGTGCTGGATTGGCCACAGAGCCTGGCTCCTCTGTCCAAATCCATATCATGTCATTTGCAAATGTGTCATGCTCTCCATAGTTTCTCAGTGGCATGGTGGGTGAACCAACTGTGTGTTGCAGGGCCTATATATGTACCTTGTATTGTAGATGTTACTCATCTTTCATTTCAGGCTATGCACTGTAACCTATGTAGATTTGACTCATGTGACATATGTATACAGGTGTCTGATTAATTCCTGTTTATTCACCTTGCCCACAGCATCGTCGGGGGACACGGATGGAGACACCGGCACAGACCGTGCGGAGGGACCGGGCACCAGTGCCAGCAGTGACATCTTAGCTGGCACATCGAGTGGAACTGAGGCCGAGGGGAGTGAGCTGGAGGACCTGTCCACTGCCACCACAGAATATGAAGCTGACGGGTCCGAGGCTGAGCTCTCCGAGGGGGCGGAGGCTGCTCCAACAGCTGACAGCAGAACAACATCTCTCCCCGCCCCCTCCATTGCCATCACCGGCCTCCCACTTGCTCGTGTCCCTTCCTGGCGTGCTAGGTCACCACGTGTCTCCTTCCTGCCAGGCACCGCACCCCCTGCCCCTGTCTCCACTGCTGCCACCAATGCCGAGTCTGTGGACATCCTGCGGCAGTTGCAGGTTGGTCAGGTTGCGATGCTTAATGTCCTCCATGGCCACAGCCGAGTGCTCAACAACATGGAGGCATACTTGGAGGGCATTTCAGCATCGCAGGCTGACCAACGCAACTTGCTGCGGTCTATTGACTCGACACTGACTGCAGCAGTGGATCTCCTGCAGCACTTCGTCCCACCCCCTACCCATGCCCCATCCACACTTCCCACTCCCATGCCTGTCCCACGTACACCCAGACGTCAGCATGCACACACCCCACCAGACACAGGCACCACACCAGCAGGGAAGGCAAAGCGCACACCTCCTGGCACGCACACACAGGGTGAAGTAGGCACACCCACTGGGTCGGGGGGGAAACGGAAGACACGCAGCCAGAGTGGGAGTCCACATTCCTCACGACCACCACCCTCCAAATCCACTCCCCTCAGCTCTCCTGGCCAAGAGTCGGACACAGGGTCAGTCCTGCCCAGTCTGTCCATCAGCCCCAGTGTGGCACCACCCCGCAAGCGGTGGAGGCAGGACACCGGCAGGGGAGTTGAGTCCCCCCCTGTCCACCACACCCCCCCAGTAGCACTGCGACCCATCCCTCCAACCCCCCCCCTCCTTGGGGCCTGTGGTTCCTTCGGGTGCAGGGGAGACGCTGGGCGACCTGGCAGTAGTGTGCAGTGCCGTGCTCGAATCCACCTTTGGTGCTGCCCCACCCCCTGTGTTGGAGTCGTCCGTCCCTGCACCCACAACACCTCCCCTTGCCCCTCCTGTCCCTGCGGTGCCTGGTCCTTCCCCCCAACATGATGCCCCCCCCCCTGTGGAAGACAAAGGAGTCTGACTGTGCAGGCAAGCTAGGGAACACACGTACCACTGTGTCCCCCATCCGGATTGGAGTCATGGACTGCCCTATGGGCCTTGTATATATTGACATTTATGATGATTATTACTTACATCCTGCTGAATAAAGCCATTTGTTTTTTCCTTGGAACACTACTGTTTATCTGGTATTGCTGTTGGTGGACCAGCTCCATGATTTTGAGTGGTGATAATGTATTGGGTGTGTGGGAAATGTAGTCTTGTGCTGGTCATAGGGTGGACCCTGGTATCTGTGTGCCATCACAAGCTGTTGGCTACATTACTTTGTTCATGTAAGCAGTTACTGCATGGTGAAATCGTCCCAAGGTGTGTTCCTTCCTCTGTGTAACCTGACATCTTCACTGCAGGGTGTTTCCACTATGTGGTGCTGAGCTGTGTCTACATCAGCTGGGTGTGTGACGGACTCCTTCAACTTTGCACATGCATGCTGAGCGATGTCTCCACCTGCATCATTCGTGGCATCCTTGGTGGTCACTGTACTTGTGTATGTAGACTGTTGACATGACTTCATGTGGACATGTTCTCTTTTAGGCGCTATGCATGTGTGTACTCCCAGCCTCGCACACATGAGGTACATGTACTGCAGGGTCTCTGTGCACCTGGCTGACATTTGTGGGCATTGTATCTGTGGCTACTCCACCCTTTGCGTTCCATGGGCACTGCTGGGAGGACTCTGCACCCACCCCTCCTGCGTCTGGGCACTGCTGGGAGTGATAGGCACCCACCCCTCCTGCGTCTGGGCACTGCTGAGAGGACTCTGCACCCACCCCTCCTGCATCTGGGCACTGCTGGGAGGACTCTACACCCACCCCTCCTGCGTCTGGGCACTGCTGGGAGGACTCTGCACCCACCCCTCCTGCGTCTGGGCACTGCTGGGAGGACTCTGCACCCACCCCTCCTTTGTCTGGGCACTGCTGGGAGGACTCTGCACCCACCCCTCCTGTGTCTGGGCACTGCTGGGAGGACTCTGCACCCACCCCTCCTGCGTCTGGGCACTGCTGGGAGGACTCTGCACCCACCCCTCCTGCATCTGGGCACTGCTGGGAGTGATAGGCACCCACCCCTCCTGCGTCTGGGCACTGCTGGGGGGACTCTACACCCACCCCTCCTGCGTCTGGGCACTGCTGGGAGGACTCTGCACCCACCCCTCCTGTGTCTGGGCACTGCTGGGAGGACTCTGCACTCACCCCTCCTGTGTCTGGGCACTGCTGGGAGGACTCTGCACCCACCCCTCCTGTGTCTGGGCACTGCTGGGAGGACTCTGCACCCACCCCTCCTGCGTCTGGGCACTGCTGGGAGGACTCTGCACCCACCTCTCCTGTGTCTGGGCACTGCTGGGAGTGATAGGCACCCACCCCTCCTGTGTCTGGGCACTGCTGGGAGGACTCTGCACCCACCCCTCCTGTGTATGGGCACTGCTGGGAGTGATAGGCACCCACCCCTCCTGCGTATGGGCACTGCTGAGAGGACTCTGCACCCACCCCTCCTGCATCTGGGCACTGCTGGGAGGACTCTACACCCACCCCTCCTGCGTCTGGGCACTGCTGGGAGGACTCTGCACCCACCCCTCCTGCGTCTGGGCACTGCTGGGAGGACTCTGCACCCACCCCTCCTGTGTCTGGGCACTGCTGGGAGGACTCTGCACCCACCCCTCCTGTGTCTGGGCACTGCTGGGAGGACTCTGCACCCACCCCTCCTGCGTCTGGGCACTGCTGGGAGGACTCTGCACCCACCCCTCCTGCATCTGGGCACTGCTGGGAGTGATAGGCACCCACCCCTCCTGCGTCTGGGCACTGCTGGGGGGACTCTACACCCACCCCTCCTGCGTCTGGGCACTGCTGGGAGGACTCTGCACCCACCCCTCCTGTGTCTGGGCACTGCTGGGAGGACTCTGCACTCACCCCTCCTGTGTCTGGGCACTGCTGGGAGGACTCTGCACCCACCCCTCCTGTGTCTGGGCACTGCTGGGAGGACTCTGCACCCACCCCTCCTGCGTCTGGGCACTGCTGGGAGGACTCTGCACCCACCTCTCCTGTGTCTGGGCACTGCTGGGAGTGATAGGCACCCACCCCTCCTGTGTCTGGGCACTGCTGGGAGGACTCTGCACCCACCCCTCCTGTGTATGGGCACTGCTGGGAGTGATAGGCACCCACCCCTCCCGCGTCTGGGCACTGCTGGGGGGACTCTACACCCACCCCTCCTGCGTCTGGGCACTGCTGGGAGGACTCTGCACCCACCCCTCCTGTGTCTGGGCACTGCTGGGAGGACTCTGCACCCACCCCTCCTGTGTCTGGGCACTGCTGGGAGGACTCTGCACCCACCCCTCCTGTGTCTGGGCACTGCTGGGAGGACTCTGCACCCACCCCTCCTGCGTCTGGGCACTGCTGGGAGGACTCTGCACCCACCCCTCCTGCGTCTGGGCACTGCTGGGAGGACTCTGCACCCACCCCTCCTGTGTCTGGGCACTGCTGGGAGTGATAGGCACCCACCCCTCCTGCGTCTGGGCACTGCTGGGGGGACTCTACACCCACCCCTCCTGCGTCTGGGCACTGCTGGGAGGACTCTGCACCCACCCCTCCTGTGTCTGGGCACTGCTGGGAGGACTCTGCACCCACCCCTCCTGTGTCTGGGCACTGCTGGGAGGACTCTGCACCCACCCCTCCTTTGTCTGGGCACTGCTGGGAGGACTCTGCACCCACCCCTCCTGTGTCTGGGCACTGCTGGGAGGACTCTGCACCCACCCCTCCTGCGTCTGGGCACTGCTGGGAGGACTCTGCACCCACCCCTCCTGCGTCTGGCCACTGCTGGGAGGACTCTGCACCCACCCCTCCTGTGTCTGGGCACTGCTGGGAGTGATAGGCACCCACCCCTCCTGCGTCTGGGCACTGCTGGGAGGACTCTGCACCCACCCCTCCTGCGTCTGGGCACTGCTGGGAGGACTCTGCACCCACCCCTCCTGTGTCTGGGCACTGCTGGGAGGACTCTGCACCCACCCCTCCTGCGTCTGGGCACTGCTGGGAGGACTCTGCACCCACCCCTCCTGTGTCTGGGCACTGCTGGGAGGACTCCACACCCACCCCTCCTGTGTCTGGGCACTGCTGGGAGTGATAGGCACCCACCCCTCCTGTGTCTGGGCACTGCTGGGAAGAGTCTGCACCTACCCCTACTGCATCTGAGCATGTACACTCCATACATACACTGTTGGGGTGGGGGTACGCTCCATACATGCGCGGGTGTGGGTACGGTCCATACATACACTGGTGTACATACACGGGTGGGGGTACGGTCCGTACATACACTGTTGGGGTGGGGGTACGCTCCATACATGCGTGGGTGGGGGTACGCTCCATACATACGCGGGTGGGGATATGGTCCGTACATACACTGTTGGGGTGGGGGTACGCTCCATACCTACGCGGGTGGGGGTACGCTCCATACATACGCAGGTGGGGGTACGGTCCGTACATAAACTGTTGGGGTGGGGGTTACGCTCCATACATACGCGGGTGTGGGTATGTTCCGTACATACACTGTTGGGGTGGGGGTACGCTCCATACATACGCGGGTGGGGGTACGGTCCGTATATACACTGTTGGGGTGGGGGTATGCTCCATACATATGCGGGTGTGGGTACGTTCCGTACATACACTGTTGGGGTGGGGGTACGCTCCATACATACGCGGGTGTGGGTGCGGTCCGTACATACACTGTTGGGGTGGGGGTATGCTCCATACATACGCGGGTGGGGGTACGCTCCATACATACGCGGGTGGGGGTACGGTCCGTACATACACTGTTGAGGTGGGGGTATGCTCCATACATACGCGGGTGGGGGTACGCTCCATACATACGCCGGTGGGGATACGGTCCGTACATACACTGTTGGGGTGGGGGTACGCTCCATACATACGCGGGTGGGGGTACGCTCCATACATACACGGGTGGGGGTACGGTCCGTACATACACTGTTGGGGTGGGGGTACGCTCCATACATACGCGGGTGGGGGTACGCTCCATACATACGCGGGTGAGGGTACGGTCCGTACGTACCCGTGCCCACGCTGTGGAATGCTTGTGCGGCCCATACCCAGGCCTTTGGCACATGGGTACGGGCCGTACCGCCATTGTTGGGGTGACATGGGTGTGGGCGTGGTATGACTCGTACCCACGCTCTTAAGGCGTGGGTACGGTACGTACCTGTATTGTTGTGTTGCCGGTTCGCGTCGTCGCCCACTTCCGTTGTGGCGGACGCTGGCATTGCTGGACATGCCCCCACCCCCTCGAAGTGACCAGGGCCTGGAGGTCAGGTATGTCCAGGGCATGTGTGCTGTGTGACTTGGGTGGGGGTTTTGTGTCCTGCCCCTGCCCCCCCCCCCTTTGCCCCTGGGTGTTGTTCTGACCTTCTGCGGCGTCTGCGTCGGTACCTGTAGAGGAGGTCGACTGCTATGAGGGCCGGGATGACACGTAGGTTCGGGTCCATGTCTGTCCATCGCGTACAGGTGCTCCTTGTGCGCGTTGTCCTGATTTCCCGGCAGTTTTTGGCTGCCGGAAAATATTCTCCGTGCGGGATGACGTCGGTGCGAATCGTACTTCCTGGTTCGTGGAACGCAGGCTGCATACGTCCCGACGTCACGTCGGCGCTTTTCCGGATGTTATTTGTATGTTTAATTTCCTCGTTTGGTGTTTTGTACGAATCGTACGGAAATAGTGTTTCCGTGCGAATCGTACTTGCATGTTTGTAAAGTTTTACAACCGGGTACGAGTCGGACAGAGAAAAGCCTCCGTCCGACGGTTCGTACCCGGTTTCTCCAGGATCCTAATCGGCACCTATGTGCAGACTGAGGCATTCGCCGTGCCAGGTACCAGTTTGGGACTAGGTTTTCAGGAAGTCACTCTCAGATGGCCCATCTTAAAAAGCAAATGTGTTGGCTAGTTTGTTGGGCCCGTCTTGGCCCAGTGACCAAATGAAATGGCCCACAGTCTAGCCCTTCCAAGCTGGTCCATCTGGTAGTGCCAGCCTTCTCAAAAGGCTGGTCCAACACTGCCGCGTACCCAATGCACATGACATGAATGTCTCCTGGATACAGCCTTCTATTGTGCTTGATAAGGACAGTGTTTACCCAATTACACTGGGCTCAGTGACCACAGCCCAAGGCAATGGAAGAGGCTTAATGAGCACTGGAAACAGAATGTGGTCTAAACCACTCTTTGTGCCTAATCCCTTAACCCATGCAAGCTGGGAATGTCTTCTATCCAGGCTAAGGAGAGGTAAGGCTCATGGATCTCTGACATATTATCGAAAGACACATTATCGAACTACAAAAATTTCGCAACAAAAATATCGACATCAAATATAGCGATATTGTATACTTAATTAAACAACTACACTAATATCGACACAACAATATCGTAATACAACTATATCGATCACAGAAAAATCGCACACATCAATATCGCAATACTAAATATCGACATAAATAAATAAACATACCACATGTAAAAAATATCGATAATCAAAATATAGACATCAATAATATCGTTTTTTGACATATATCGACAATTCTAATACACGTAAAACCAATACTTTAAACAACATAAATACAATATTTTCCTAAAACATACATTTTCTTATTATATTCTACTTAAACATAAATATAAAATATATAACAATATAAATATTTAACAACATAATAAAATAAAACAAAAATAATTATCAAATAGGCATTTCGAACATATTCTACAAAATTAATACACATTATAAACAATGATTTTCTATATAATTATTTAAAAGCCTCCTGCTTTAAAAAAAATTATACTCTTAGTTAGCATTTTCCATAAAAGGAAACCAATTAAGTAAAAAAAATTCAAACCATCCAATAGAAAGGCCACATACAGAAAGAAACCCATCACCTTCAAGAAACAATTTAAAATCCACTATATAAACCAATAAAAACAAGTCTTCTACTGTGCCTTAAACCAAAGCATTGAAAGAAGAAGAAACTCTGCTAAACATAAGAAACCTAAATCCTACTGCACTTCTAAAAACGTAAGTGAATTACCTTTTCTAAGTAAACCGCCAAATTAAACTAAAACACTAATTTCTCTTTACTCTAAAAACTAACTAACTTATATATTTCATCTCTTTATATTTCCACTACAGATATTACTCTAAACAGCTAAAGAAAACCTAGAACAAAAACAAAGAACATCTTCATTCAAATACAACAAAAAACACTTGGTAAGTATATATAAAAATTAATAATTTTTGCTATTTTCATTTAAATATATAAAGTACTATTTCATATATTTTCATATACATTTTTTCCAGATTTCTAACACATCACAATGACAGAAGGAGCCCAATTTATATCATCGCAGAAAGGAAAATTCCTATCGTGTTACATGGGTTACACATACACCCAAGAAAAGCAGACTGGACTAAAAGTGAACTGGAAGTGTTCAAAATATTATTCAAACAAATGCTATGTTCGAGCAACAACAAGAGAAACAACTGTACTATATAAGAGAGAGCATAATCATCCACCCAATATCTCTGAAATAGAAGTAAGATCAACACTTGAAAATATAAAAGAATTAAGCACTGGTTCACAAACTGCTACAAGTGTTATCCTAAAAGAAATATTACCTAAAGTGCCCGAAGAAGCAAGAGGCCAATTACCATCAATTGCTTCTATGAAAAGAACAATTGCTAGGACCAAAAAATCAACCACAACAACAATACCATCACCTAAAACTTTTCAAGATATCATCATTCCACCAGAATTAACTATCACCCACAATAATGAACCTTTTATTTTGTTTGATAACAAAAGTTCAGAAAAAAGAATCATAATGTTTGCTACTGCAAACAATATAACTAAACTCCAACAATGCCAAACATGGATGATGGATGGCACCTTTACAATATGCCCAAAACCATTCTACCAGCTTTACACAATACACGGTCAATATCACAACACTTGCATACCTTTAATCTATGCACTATTACCTAACAAACAAAACACAACATATAATGAAATGCTAGGAAAAATAAAACAAGACTCAAACGATTTTTCCCCTCAAACAATTATCATAGACTTTGAGCAAGCCATGATAAATTCCATTCTAAAACTGTACCCACATACATCTATCCAAGGATGTTACTTCCATCTAAACCAATGTCTATGGAGACATTTACAAAAATCTTCACTAAGTGTAGAATATGCCACAAACATAACTTTTGCACATCAAATAAAACTTCTAACAGCCCTAGCTTATGTACCAACCACAGATGTTGCAGAACATTACAATCTTTTATTAGAAAGTCAATTCTACCAGCAAAATGAACACAAGTTATCTCCCCTCTTAGATTATTTTGAGGATACCTGGGTGGGGAGACTACACAGATCAGGCCATAGACGTCAGCCAAAGTTCCAAATACCTTGGTGGAATGTATATCTAAGTACACTCAACCAACAATCCAAAACTAACAACGCAGTCGAGGGCTGGCATAATGCATTCCTAACTTCTACTGGAAGAACAACTCCAACACTACAAAAACTACTAATTTCCATACAAAAAGAACAAAGTTACCAAGAATTAAGAATGCAACAATCTGTCCTACAATTAAAACCAAAACAATCTAGACAAACTACTCAAATGTATAATTACCTACAACAACAGGTACAGCTATACCCTTCCACAAGAGGACTTGAGTACTTAAATATAATAGCTAAAACTCTCCTCTAAATCATTTCAACAAATTAACCCACAATTCTACTAAAACAACTATCACAACATAAAGAAACCACTTTATTACATCAAAAAATTAATTATTTTGTCTAAAATATATAAATAATTTATATATACATATATTTAGACAACATAATTAAACAAAACAAGTACACAACAACAATCATAAAAATACAATATTTTCCCACCCACAATTAAAATATTTAAATCAACTTACCTGTCTGGTTGCTCCAATACGATAATTACATTTCTTCCAAATAAATCCAGGTAGTTCAAAATCCATAGATATAAAAAATAAACCCAAATAAAATGGAAAAATACAACTGTTTTTCGAAAAAATCGTATAGGCAAAAAAATGACAATCCAATAACCATAAAAATCCCGAAAAATATTAAAAAGATAAATAACCGCTCCTGGAAACCCGAACAATAAAGGAAGTGTAAAATAAATATTAGTAAACACAACTAATACACACTTCCTTTAAAAAAAAACGGATTTTGAAAGAAATGAAAATATCTTCTCCGTAAAACCTACAAAAGAGAAACAAACATTCCCACCCACACACAAACACACATAATGCACCGAAAAACATCACTACAAACATTATTCAAACACTATAAAACTTTAACACACATAAATAACAAAACAGTAACTAAGCCGCAAACGCGGAACACAACGTAAATTATAAAATCGTATACAAACTATTACTAACACCCTAACTTCTAAAACATCACTCCACACACACTTATTACAACAATACTACTTCCAGAAAACACTTAAAACTATTTAATAATAAAGAAAATAAATCTTACCTTCTCAAACGCGAAACAGCTCCCAACCGCGACCTGGATTCTACCAAAATAACCCACAACAACAGCGAGCGGTTACTAAATCAAAGACCCAAACAAACATAACAACTAAAAAAACACCAAATAAATATCCAAACTATTTATTTAACATTACACATTACTTTAAAAATTAGTAAAACATTTGAATAAAATACTAAAAAAGAATACCTATTTATTTTATATACGTGAACATTCTTTAAAATTATTTAACTTATAATAATGAATATAATAAATTAATTATATTTACTAATATAATAATAAAAATGTATATATTACACAAAAAAAAATATGAACATGATATAATTAATTTATTGTATCTAGAACATAACAGAACTAAAAATAAAATAAACAACTGTTATAACATGTAAAAATTATCAATATTAATTATCTAATATTAATATTTACAATTAAAATATATTAATCAGATATTTCAAAACATACAATTTCTTATAATTTCAAATAAAGTCTACAAATATTTACAGTATACAATATAAATTAAAAAAATTTAAACAGCTGTAAAAATCTGAAAAAAAAATTGTTACATTTTTTTTTCTGTTAGTATATTAATGTATAAAATATACATTACAAAAATTGATATCCATTATATTATATTTCTTACAATAATACAAATGTAAAATACTAATTATTTTATTACATGTTTATTTCAATGATTTAATTGTGAAAATATGCCTACTAATAAACAATATTTTCTCTGTAATCAATATACCTTCCAATAACTATAAAAAAAAATGATATTTTCCTTTGCACTGTTTAATACAAAAAATTTCAAGCTGCATTCTGATGTGACTTCTATGTTTTATCCAATAAAAACTAAAATCTACAGAATTATTTTAAATTAAAACAAACTAATTTAACTATTCCTATTCAACTCTATATTTAATGATAATAACTGCTGTTTAACAAACTTAATTAATTTACTACTCCCACTAGACACTTAACTTAATTAATTTACTATTCTCACTCCAGTCTATATTTAATTAGAAACACTGCTGGACACTGAAGTTAATTAATTTACTATTCCCACTCCAGTCTACATTTAATTAAAATAAGTGCTGGACACTGAACTTAATTAATTTACTATTCCCACTCCAATATATATTTAATTAGGGTAGGTGCTGGACACTAACCTTAATTAATTTCCTATTCTCACTCCAATCTATATTTAATTAGGGAAGGTGTTGGACACTGAACTTAATTAATTTACTATTCCCACTCCAGTCTATATTTAATTAGGGTAACTAGTGGACACTGAAAATAATTAATTTACTATTCCCACTCCAATATATATTTAATTAGGGAAACTGCTGGACACTAAAATTAATTAATTTACTATTCCCACTCCAACCTATATTTAATTAGGGTAGGTGCTGAACAGTGAACTTAATTAATTTACTATTCTCACTCCACTCTATATTTAATTGGTGTAGGTGCTGGACACTAAACTTAATTAATGCACTATTCTCACTCCAATCTATATTTAATTAGGGTAGGTGCTGGACACTGAACTTAAATAATTTACTATTCTCACTCCATTCTATATTTAATTGCTGTAGGTGCTGGACACTAAACTTAATTAATTTACTATTCCCACTCCAGTCTATATTTAATGAAGATAAGTGCTGGACACTGAACTTAATTAATTTACTATTCTCACTCCAATCTATATTTAATTAAGGTAGGTGCTGGACACTGAACTGAATTAATTTACTATTCCCACTCCAGTCTATATTTAATTAAGATAAGTGCTGGACACTGAACTTAATAATTTACTATTCTCACTCCAATCTATATTTAATCAGGGTAGGTGCTGGACACTGAACTTAATTAATTTACTATTCCCACTCCAGTCTATATTTAATTAAGATAAGTGCTGGACAGTGAACTTAATTAATTTACTATTCCCACTCCAGTCTATATTTAATTTAGATAAGTGCTGGACACTGAACGTAATTAATTTACTATTCTCACTCCAATCTATATTTAATTAGGGTAGGTGCTGGACACTGAACTTAATTAATTTACTATTCCCACTCCAGTCTATATTTAATTAAGATAAGTGCTGGACACTGAACTTAATTAATGTACTATTCTCACTCCAATCTATATTTAATTAGGGTAGGTGCTGGACACTGAACTTAATTAATTTACTATTCCCACTCCAAAATAGATTTAATTAGGGTAGGTGCTGGACACTGAACTTAATTAATTTACTATTCCCACTCCAGTCTATATATAATTAACATAAGTGCTAGACACTGAACTTAATTAATTTACTATTCTCACTCCACTCTATATTTAATTGGTGTAGGTGCTGGACACTAAACTTAATTAATGTACTATTCTCACTCCAATCTATATTTAATTAGGGTAGGTGCTGGACACTGAACTTAAATAATTTACTATTCTCACTCCAATCTATATTTAATTAGGGTAGGTGCTGGACACTGAACCTAATTAATGTACTATTCTCACTCCAATCTATATTTAATTAGGGTAGGTGCTGAACACTGAACTTAATTAAATTACTATTCTCACTCCAGTCTATATTTAATTGGTGTAGGTGCTGGACACTAAACTTAAGTAATATACTATTCTCACTCCAATCTATATTTAATTAGGGTAGGTGCTGGACACTGAACTTAAATAATATACTATTCTCACTCCATTCTATATTTATTTGCTGTAGGTGCTGGACACTAAACTTAATTAATTTACTATTCCCACTCCAGTCTATTTTTAATTAAGATAAGTGCAGGACACTGAACTTAATTAATTTACTATTCTCACTCCAATATATATTTAATTAGGGTAGGTGCTGGACACTGAACTTAATTAATTTACTATTCCCACTCCAGTCTATATTTAATTAAGATAAGTGCTGGACACTGAACTTAATTAATTTACTATTCCCACTCCAGTCTATATTTAATATAGATAAGTGCTGGACACTGAACTTAATTAATTTCCTATTCTCACTCCAATCTATATTTAATTAGGGAAGGTGTTGGACACTGAACTTAATTAATTTACTATTCCCACTCCAGTCTATATTTAATTAAGATAAGTGCTGGACACTGAACTTAATTAATTTACTATGCCCACTCCAGTCTATATTTAATGTAGATAAGTGCTGGACACTGAACTTAATTAATTTATTATTCTCACTCCAATCTATATTTAATTAGGGTAGGTGCTGGACACTGAACTTAATTAATTTACTATTCCCACTCCAGTCTATATTTAATTAAGATAAGTGCTGGACAATAAACTTAATTAATTTACTATTCCCACTCCAGTCTATATTTAATTTAGATAAGTGCTGGACACTGAACTTAATTAATTTACTATTCTCACTCCAATCTATATTTAATTAGGGTAGGTGCTGGACACTGAACTTAATTAATTTACTATTCCCACTCCAGTCTATATTTAATTAAGATAAGTGCTGGACACTGAACTTAATTAATTTACTATTCTCACTCCAATCTATATTTAATTAGGGTAGGTGCTGGACACTGAACTTAATTAATTTACTATTCCCACTCCAAAATAGATTTAATTAGGGTAGGTGCTGGACACTGAACTTAATTAATTTACTATTCCCACTCCAGTCTATATATAATTAACATAAGTGCTAGACACTGAACTTAATTAATTTACTATTCTCACTCCACTCTATATTTAATTGGTGTAGGTGCTGGACACTAAACTTAATTAATGTACTATTCTCACTCCAATCTATATTTAATTAGGGTAGGTGCTGGACACTGAACCTAAATAATTTACTATTCTCACTCCAATCTATATTTAATTAGGGTAGGTGCTGGACACTGAACTTAATTAATTTACTATTCCCACTCCAGTCTATATTTAATTAAGATAAGTGCTGGACACTGAACTTAATTAATTTACTATTCTCACTCCAATCTATATTTAATTAGGGTAGGTGCTGGACACTGAACTTAATTAATTTACTATTCCCACTCCAAAATAGATTTAATTAGGGTAGGTGCTGGACACTGAACTTAATTAATTTACTATTCCCACTCCAGTCTATATATAATTAACATAAGTGCTAGACACTGAACTTAATTAATTTACTATTCTCACTCCACTCTATATTTAATTGGTGTAGGTGCTGGACACTAAACTTAATTAATGTACTATTCTCACTCCAATCTATATTTAATTAGGGTAGGTGCTGGACACTGAACTTAAATAATTTACTATTCTCACTCCAATCTATATTTAATTAGGGTAGGTGCTGGACACTGAACCTAATTAATGTACTATTCTCACTCCAATCTATATTTAATTAGGGTAGGTGCTGAACACTGAACTTAATTAAATTACTATTCTCACTCCAGTCTATATTTAATTGGTGTAGGTGCTGGACACTAAACTTAAGTAATATACTATTCTCACTCCAATCTATATTTAATTAGGGTAGGTGCTGGACACTGAACTTAAAAATTATACTATTCTCACTCCATTCTATATTTATTTGCTGTAGGTGCTGGACACTAAACTTAATTAATTTACTATTCCCACTCCAGTCTATTTTTAATTAAGATAAGTGCAGGACACTGAACTTAATTAATTTACTATTCTCACTCCAATCTATATTTAATTAGGGTAGGTGCTGGACACTGAACTTAATTAATTTACTATTCCCACTCCAGTCTATATTTAATTAAGATAAGTGCTGGACACTGAACTTAATTAATTTACTATTCCCACTCCAGTCTATATTTAATATAGATAAGTGCTGGACACTGAACTTAATTAATTTCCTATTCTCACTCCAATCTATATTTAATTAGGGAAGGTGTTGGACACTGAACTTAATTAATTTACTATTCCCACTCCAGTCTATATTTAATTAAGATAAGTGCTGGACACTGAACTTAATTAATTTACTATGCCCACTCCAGTCTATATTTAATGTAGATAAGTGCTGGACACTGAACTTAATTAATTTACTATTCTCACTCCAATCTATATTTAATTAGGGTAGGTGCTGGACACTGAACTGAATTAATTTACTATTCCCACTCCAGTCTATGTTTAATTAAGATAAGTGCTGGACACTGAACTTAATAATTTACTATTCTCACTCCAATCTATATTTAATTAGGGTAGGTGCTGGACACTGAACTTAATTAATTTACTATTCCCACTCCAGTCTATATTTAATTAAGATAAGTGCTGGACAATAAACTTAATTAATTTACTATTCCCACTCCAGTCTATATTTAATTTAGATAAGTGCTGGACAATGAACTTAATTAATTTACTATTCTCACTCCAATCTATATTTAATTAGGGTAGGTGCTGGACACTGAACTTAATTAATTTACTATTCCCACTCCAGTCTATATTTAATTAAGATAAGTGCTGGACACTGAACTTAATTAATTTACTATTCTCACTCCAATCTATATTTAATTAGGGTAGGTGCTGGACACTGAACTTAATTAATTTACTATTCCCACTCCAAAATAGATTTAATTAGGGTAGGTGCTGGACACTGAACTTAATTAATTTACTATTCCCACTCCAGTCTATATATAATTAACATAAGTGCTAGACACTGAACTTAATTAATTTACTATTCTCACTCCACTCTATATTTAATTGGTGTAGGTGCTGGACACTAAACTTAATTAATGTACTATTCTCACTCCAATCTATATTTAATTAGGGTAGGTGCTGGACACTGAACCTAAATAATTTACTATTCTCACTCCAATATATATTTAATTAGGATAGGTGCTGGACATTGAACCTAATTAATGTACTATTCTCACTCCAATCTATATTTAATTAGGGTAGGTGCTGAACACTGAACTTAATTAAATTACTATTCTCACTCCAGTCTATATTTAATTGGTGTAGGTGCTGGACACTAAACTTAAGTAATATACTATTCTCACTCCAATCTATATTTAATTAGGGTAGGTGCTGGACACTGAACTTAAATATTATACTATTCTCACTCCATTCTATATTTATTTGCTGTAGGTGCTGGACACTAAACTTAATTAATTTACTATTCCCACTCCAGTCTATTTTTAATTAAGATAAGTGCAGGACACTGAACTTAATTAATTTACTATTCTCACTCCAATCTATATTTAATTAGGGTAGGTGCTGGACACTGAACTTAATTAATTTACTATTCCCACTCCAAAATATATTTAATTAGACTAGATCATGTACACTGACCTTAATTAATTTACTATTCCCACTCCAATATGTATTTAACTAGGGTAGGTGCAATATAAAAATATATATATAAATATATAAAAAAAAAAATCAATCATTATTTCACATTTTTAATAAAACACTCCCCACCCTTATCCTCTACAAATCCAACTCCCCAATCCGAAAAGTATAAGAATATGTAAAATTCGAATATATTATTATAACTAAAAAATTACTCAATATTACAAATTTTATTAACTTTTTTTAAACACTCCCCACCCTTATCCCCTATAACCCAACATCCACCTCATAAAATTAAACATAAAACTTGAAATTTATTTCAATTTTTGTAAATCAATTTTATAAAATATTCCAACAAAATAATGGTTAAACACACCCCACCCTTATCCACTATAACCCAACATCCCACTCCTAAAAATAAATATCAATTTTTTCTATATTTCTAACTTAATTTTATTAAATATTCCAAAATAAATAAACAGTTTTAAAACACTCCCCATCCTTATCCCCTATAACCCAACATCCCACTCCTAAATTTATATATAAAATTCTAAATTTAATTCAAAATTTCTGAATAAATGTAAAAAAATATTCCAAAATTAATAAACATTTTTAAAACACTCCCCACCCTCATCCCCTATAACCCAACATCCCGCTCTTAAAATTAAATATATAATTCAAAATGTAATTCAAATTTTCTTAAATAAATTTTAAAAAATATTCCAAAATAAAGAAACATTTTTAAAACACTTAATAATACAATAATAATACAGCATTTTGTAGAGCGCGAACAGCTACCTCACAAGGAGGTGTCCCGGCGCTGAAGACCGCTGGGGAACCCGTCCTGGCTTTCCCTGTGAGATGGTCCCTTTCTGGGTGTCTCCAAGGTGAAACCAGGCATCCCCGGCGTCTGTGGGGGGCCGTTGTAGAGATGAGGCAAGCTTAATGCCCAGAGTTGCCGAGTGTGTTCCTGGTTAGAGTAGGTACCGAGGCGAGAATTAACGAGTCCGTTTTTTGACCCTGGTCCACAACCCTGCCGCGTCGGGAATTGAACCCTGGTCCCTGGCCGAATCTCTGCTTACGGGTCAGCCGCCTCTAACCAGTGAGCCACACCTCTCTACGACCAGTGAGCCACACCTCTCTACACTTCCCACCCTTATCCCCTATAACCCAACATTCCGCTCCTAAAATTAAATATACAATTGAAAATTAAATTCAAAATTTCTAAATAAATTTTATAAAAGATTCCAAAATAAATAAACATTTTTAAAACACTTCCCACCCTTATCCCCTTTAACCCAACATCCCGCTCCTAAAATTAAATATAAATTTCAAAATTTATTTCAAAATTTCTATTTAAATTTTACAAAATATTACAAAATAAAATAACATTTTTAAAACACTCCCCACCCTTATCCCCTATAACCCAACATCCCGCCCCTAAAACAATAATATTATATACCTTTCAACAATTTATACAAACAAACAACTTAAAAATATTAACTAAACATACAATAACAATATTTTGACATGTCGATATTCTTACTAACGATATCACTTACATCGACATATAATTAAAAAATTAAAAAACGATATTTTTGATATCGATATTAATAATTTCGATATTTTTTACATTAGATATTTTTTACTCGATATTTATGTCCATCGATATTAAAAAGTCGATATTTAGACTGCTCACCAAGGCTCATAGCATGACTTAAGTCTTTCTGAGCCACACTGCCTGCTGGCCAAGGGGTGTGTTCTGTAGCCACACTTCAGACCTTCGCCTCACACACACACACATCATATGGCATTTCATTGTGTTCAGTATATATTAAGCGCTGGATGTAAGCTTTATCCCTGCCCTACTCCAAGGTCCTTTACCAGCTGTGTTCTCTGTGTATAGCCTTTGTCTCTCCGTGGTTTTTAGACACACCCTATCTCCTTTTGACAGGTGCTCCCTGGGCATGGACTTACACCGTAGACAGAAGGCACTGAGCACAGGATGTGCCTTTCAGCCAAGCCATACGACTAATGCCTTCCCCCAGTCTCTGCTTACCACCGGGTGTAATTTTCTGCCATGTCCTGTGCTTTTGTGATATCAAGACCCACATTAAGCTTGGGAATCATGTGCCTTGTCTTCTCCAGTGTGAGAAGGTAGGAGGATACAGCAAAAACAATGCCTTAACTCATGTCATATCTTAAAATAAGAGCCTCAACATGTTTTTAAAACCGTAAATTTCGTCATGCTGGGAGTATCCATTTTATCCTCCCCTTCACGTAGACTGGGCAGAAGAACAGAGTATGCTCCAAGGTTTTCTTGCTGGCACCACAGGAGGGGCATGCCCACCTATCCCGTTCATGTGGTTGAGTCCAACCTGAGGTGAAGGAGAGCAAGGGAAGGGCGCCATATCGAAACTGGAGGTATAGTTTACTAGCTGCCACAGGTTCAATCTTGTCGAGGAACCACTCCGTCTTAAACTCATCCTTCACCAACAAGAAAGGATCAGTTAGGGGGCTCAGGGAGGGTTGTGACTGCATTAGGTTTATTGTGTACTGTCCATAACTGGCTTGGATGGTATTCTTACTAATAGACCCCGCTGTCATCATGTCTTCCCTAAAAATCCCATTACCCAACTTTCTCAGTATGTCTCTGTTGTATTGAATCCATGGGATTTTGTCAGAACTTGGCACTCCCAAGATTTCTTCTAAACCCTGTCCGATGATATAAGCTCAGGAGTGGCCCAGAGCCTCCTCCAATAGAGGACTGGTCTCAACCCTATTCCTTCTGAGGTTGACTGAATACTCATATCTAATCTGGGTTGAAGCAATGGGTTGCTGACAGGGAGGCCTGTCAGCTGGAGCAGTAGTCAATTTCCCACTAGAGTAAGGGCAGTTGCAACCTTGTGGCCCCAGAGCTCCTCTCTGTAAAGGGAAGCCCCCAAGGCCTGTTTTTTATAAATTTGCAGTGCCAAGGAAATTGGCCGGAATTTGGAGCTTCTCTGTGCTTTTAACAACCCCTAAGTATTTTGCTCGAGTTTAAGTCTGCATCTATCAATGTGGCGACACCAGTCCAGCTGCTCAGTAAAAATCAATCCTAGGTACTCAAAAGTGTGCACATGCTCCAGTGAGGAGTCTTTAATCTTTGGGTTGGGTTTAGTGGTGTGACAAGGATTGAGTACCATGTATTTTGTTTTTGTGATGTTGATTTCCAGTCCCCTCTTGGTGCAAAAAAGTGTCATCCGCAAACATGAGGCCTGGGACCCTGATGCCTGCGAGGTTTGGAGATTCTGCCTCACACCTGTTCAGGTGGTCAGTTAGGTCGGTAACATAGATTGGAAAATGGGTAGGTGCTAAAATTCAACCTTGCCTGACCCCTCTTGTGACAGTGAAGCACTCTGTCAGCTCACCTAATTGACTACACCTCACCTGTGCATAATTGTGCTCATGAAGTCTTATGATGTTGGCCACTAAATATTTAGGAATACCCATATAGTCCAGCACCTGCCAGAGCTTGGGCCTCAGAACCAGGTCAAATGCAGAACGATCTACAAACACCAGATACAACCTCCCGCCTCCCATAACCACCATCTTCCAGAAAATCTTTTGGAGGCAGAAGACCTGATCCACAAGCTGGTGCTGTTCCTAAAGCCAGCACTTCCTTGGCATCTAGCCATTCTTGGAAACTTCCTAGGATGATTCTGCTGAATGACTTCTGGGAATAGTCAATAAGGCTTATACGTCTATAATTAGATGGAAATGATGGGAAGCCTTTTTATATGAGGGAACGATTTCTGCCCCAGCCAGGTAGGCGAAATGGAGACCCCCTTCAATATAGCATTAAAACTGTAAAATAGGGACCTCCAAACGTCCAACTCACTGCGAAAGAGGTCACCCGGAATTTTAAGTAAATGCGCTCCATATGAGACAACAGCTACTTTAAAAGTTAACTCCTCACTGCGAGGATTCGGAACAACAGGCTGGTACTGAAACTCCAACACTATACATGAACTATACAAGAAGACTAGCACGGGTAGTCAGTGGGGCTACATCACAGTGGAAAGATTAATTGAATGGTGTTGCAGGACAATGCGGTGCAACCACCATTAGACAGCTATGCATTATCCAATAGGGACACCTATGCACTGATCTATACAATGAATGAAGGATACCGAAGCATCATTAATGTAGAAATTGATATGTCGGCTCCAACCTGTGAAGCTGCAAGGTGGGTATATGGGAAAAAGTTAAAATTGGTTACCAAACCAAACGATGTGTGATATGAATGGAGAGCAGTTTCTAGCTATAGTGTGCATCACATTATGTAAAGTGGCACAGAAATAACATGGTGGACAAACATACGAAGAGAAATTGGCCATCTGCATGTGCAAAAGAGAAGGCCAAAATTGTGATTTTCTGGCGCAAAGCCCCAAGGTGAAGTAACTTTTCATAATTCTGTTTTCATATGTATTCGCCAAGCAGTGCTATATATTACCTGCTCCTGGCCCATCAAAACATCCCATTGTTTAGGAGGTTGTTGGTATCGATGTAGGTAAGGTTGCAAGCCACATTTTTTAATAACATGCAACATTTACAACTACAGACCAATTGCTCTCAAATATGGCAGCTGATAGAATTTGGTCAGGAATTATTGTCATTCAAATGTTTTAGTCGTAGGGTGTCTAACGAAGGTGTTACTGTTTTTTAAATCTGCTTAAGCCTAAATTGCAACACCTTGGTCCACATGTACAACCCTTTTTAGTGGTCACAAATAGAGATTTGGGCCGTTTGCGACCGCTAAAAAGGGTTGCAGCATGTATCAACCCTAGTTTGCAAGTCGGTAACCTTTTACTGACTCGCAAAATAGGGTTTGCGAGTCACTATTAGGAAACGGCATGCCAAGTGCATGCATTCCTGCCCATGCTTTGTGCTCGACATGGCACTGTATTGTGATATCCAATTCAAAGTAGGCATGCCCCCGAGTTTTATTTTGAAATAGGTATTTTTCTATTGAGCTCTATGAGATTCAATCTTTGAAGTCTTGCTTACTAATATGACAACCTTGCACTCTTCTCGTACAGCAAAGCTAAAATCCAAAGATGCATTTTTATCAACTTCTAATGCTGTGTCTTCTGACTTCAAATTCTGACAGGTTTTTGTGTTTTTTGTTGATCCTCATCATTCTTTTGTCGTACACAGAAAAACGTGTTTAATACGAGGTGCATATAGAATGTTGCAAAAGAGAAATGTATGCAGAATATAAGTGAACAGTCGAATGAAACATTCAAACTCAATCATTTGCAGTTGTGAACTTACAGTTAAAACAGAAATTCATTGATAGTTTATACACTTGGTAAAATGGAAGATAGCTAGGTGTATGAAGTGAATGCTCATTTTCCCTTGATGATCTACCTTGAGGAACAATGTCAAGGGTTTTCTTTCCCACCCTGACCGCGGCCATTTTGTTTCCTTTTTTGGTAATTTGACACCGCCAAAATGTGGTGATATAAGGCTGCATCAGAGCTTCTGCCTACCTCTAAAGCATCAGGAGACAAAGTATGTTTTAGATTAAGTTAGACTTTGTTGTCGGTGGGAAAGTGGCTTGTGCTTTGATGGGTGTTCACTTCTTTGTCTCCTGGAAATAGTGATTGTACTGGTTCACAGACTTTCACTGCAAGAGTGTGGTTCATGTTCACTGTCACTTAGCTGAGTCCCTTCATGTCCCCTTGAAGATTAACGGATGATCTATCTGTTCTGAAAACTTTTCAGCTTGAGAAGGCATTCACAACACATGTACAACTTACAGGAGGTTTTGCGTATTACTTGCAAAAAAAGCCCGAGTTTGGGACGGGTGGCTGGGTGGGCGGAGGGGTGAGGGGTGGCATGGGGTCATGAAGGGAGGAGGGCAAAGCAAAAAATAATATATATTTTTTTTTAATGTACCTTCAACAGGTTGCGTCCTGAGTCGAGATCCTCTGCTTCAGGCACAGGCTCCCAGAATGCCCTGCAGCCAATCTCACATGACAGCAGCTTCAGTGTTGGCCTGAGCACCCTTCATTAGTGCCCCAGGACAGACTGGGAGTCTGGGCCTGCTCTCTCCAACTCCAGCAATGCAACTGGGGTTGGAGAGAGGTTCACTGCGCATGATGGTTTAGCTGGCCTAAGACGGCTGGCCAAACCATCACGCGCAGTGAAAGAGTGCACTACCCCTCCCCTCAGTGCCATCACCCCCTCCAGGGCTCACCCTCAAGACTCGGCAGGAAAGGAGAAATAAAATGAGTGACGTTTTTTCCCCGTTCCTGACATTTTTTGGGGGGGCCATGCTCCTCTTCCAAGCTGATTACAATTTTGCAGGAGAACTGGTTAATTTTACAGTGATATTTGAACATCTCTTCTGACTGAAGAAATTTAGAGTTGTTCACACTTCTCGACTACACTCCAAATGAACAAATGTCTTATGATGACACAGAATCTCTTAGGACCCAAGAGGCACATAACACTGTGGATGACATTTTTAGAGAGAAACAAGTGAGACACAAACCACTAAGTACAATTCACAAATGTTTATAGTAGGCTCAGGCACAGATATCTCTTAACAATCTGCTTTCCATTTGTTTTACTTCAGCAGCCGTGACACTAGCACAATGAATCTAAATGAGTGAGATCTTTATCCACAGCAGACAAGGCCATACTAATGGCCTGATTGAGAGTTTGGCAGCTGGGTTACTCCGTCACAAACGTGACCGATATTTTTCTGACTTATTACAAGTGCCATAAATTAAAATTAATTTGTAATAAGGCGGACGGGATATCACACATGGTTGTGATGGAGTAACACATCCTCCAAACTCTAAATCAGGCCCCAGGGGCCAGATGCACAATGCATTTTACGGGTCACAAAGTGCCCATTGGACCATTTGCAACTGGTAATATGGATTTTGCTATGTGAAAAAGGCAAAATGCAACTCGGTAACTTGTTACCAAATAGCATTTTGCTTTTGCCATTCTGTATTAGGAAGGGGCATGTTTTGGGCGTCCCTTCCAAATACTGATTAGCATTGGTATGTATGAATGTTTTGCGACTAGGAATGCGGTCACAAAAAATTTACAGTTACCACCAACTTCACCTTTGTGAATGTGGGCGCCAACAGTTTTTAAGAGCAGGTAGTGGTCTCACACTACTCTTAAAAAATTAAAAGGCAGCTTTTCATTTTTATTTTTGAAATACATCCCATTTTCCTTTAAGGAAAATGGGCTGCATTACAAAAGAAACTATTGCTCTATTGAAAAAGCAATCACAGACATGGTGGTCTGCTGACTTGTAGCCATTCACAATGGGTCGTAAATTATGACCTGCCTCATCAAGATTGATGAGGCGGGTCCGTTTGCGACCCACTGCGAATCACTACCAGTGTCAAACACACTGTTGTATGTCGCAGTTTGAGATGTCCCAATAGTAAGTCGCAAACATTTACCATTAGAAAACCGCAAACACGTAATTTCGCACATCTGGACCCAGGTGTATTAAAGTACTCGAAGCAAGTAAGTAGCAGTCCTATGTACTGGAACTGACAAACCACAACGTATCAGGATAAGCTGCAGGAAATATAGCAGAGCAGCCAATGCACAGCAAGTGTGTCCTAAGGTCATTTTCAAAAGAAAGGTACCCGAAGGGACGTGTTCATCAGTCATAGATCGCAGAATTGTCATTACACCAGTGCTTCCTTACCGCCCCACATTTGACACCTCAGCTCCCCTGAAAATGGTGTTTGAATTGCAAGCCACTAGTTCCTCTACCCGAAATACCTCATAAAAAGCTAGACAGAAAGCTGTGTTAAGTAGAGTTGCCTTATACTGAGATACAGGCTGACGAGAACACTTGTATGAATCGACTCAACTCACCTATGTCGATAACGTTTCATCTGGGTAAAAAACAGATAGAATTCTTACAACTGGGAAGGAGGCAAAACGTCAGCTACATTCTATGTACCCCTTGGACATGGTTCACTGTAAACAGAATGCCATTCATTAAGCAGCGCGGGACCAGACACTTCAGCAGTCGAAACACCATCTTGCACTTGTCTGATGTTGATTGATGGATGGACTCCACAAGTGACATACTGTAAAATCTGAAAATGCCTAAGTGACACGCTTTGTCTACATCTGCAATTCTATAACAAAAGGAAAAGGGAAAGGTTCCTTTATTATATTTTCATTAAGCCAGAGAGAAAACATTTTTCAAGCCACATTTTATTTCAAACTCTCCTAAAATCAACCGGGTACCTTGTTGAGCTCCTCAGCTGGCGTATTATGCAACAAATCAAATATCTCCACAAACTCCACTTTCCAAATTGTCTCCGTGTTCTCCTTCGAAAAGTGGTTCTCCAGCCTCCCCGGGCGGAAAGCACCACCTCTGCTCAGGAATCTCTTTGAAGGAAAACTGGTCTCGCCATGGTTGATGGGGACCACAGACTTCACTTTCTTCACTCACCCTGTTGAAGACCCAGCAGCCTCTTTGCAAGGTGCATTGCTTGCTGTCATCAAAGTTAAGGCTACTGCCTGGCTGTGGCCGAGGTAAGGTGTGCCAAAATGGGTCAAACCATCCCCGCTGGTGCAGGTGTAACTTTGGCAGATGTGGGAACTGCGAGGGGTGAATGGATAGCTGGTGCTTATTCTGAGGCACCAGCATTCTGTGGCTGTGGTATGTGAGAGAGGAGTTAGTTGGTCCAGTGGACACCCCTGTGGAAAAGCTTGTAAAGGCAAGGTAGTCACCAGCATTCTGTGAAATGATGCCATGGGTTGAGACACCTCACTGGATACCACCTTCAATAATGGGGCCTGCTTCACAGTCAATGTGCTAAAGGTTGTTCAAGCGGGATTAGCAGGCTGGGCAGTTTGTGCTTGCAATATGTGTGCAAGAATTGACTGAGGGTCAACAGGAGCTGAATCACCTCAACTCGGTTCATGGAGGCCAGAACCTCTAGAGGCAGCTCCACGTGCTGAATTGCTGGCGCATGTGCTATCACGATCCATTTTTTTAATGCCACCCATAGCCACCCGACATCTGGGCCAATGATTGCCTCGATCTTGATTGGCTATATCAAGTTAGTAGACAAAGGGCCCACAGGTGCCTTTGGGGCAGCACTCAACGCATTGAAACAATCAATAACTATTTCATCCACTTCAGCATCCTGTGATGATTAACAAGTCACCCTCTGGTGACTTTCTATGTGTTACTCATTTTTTGAGTCATGTTTACTACCTGTCACAGTTTTCACACTTATCGTTAATATGCTGATCAAATAAATGTTTCACTCATACACAGAATATCCTGCATTTCGTCAAATAACTGTAAACATTCTTCCCATTAGTGTAATGAGATACACGGTGCAATCTCCACAGATTGAGGCCATAACCAACATGCACTGATCTACCTTCACCAGTTAAGCTCCCATCTGAGCACCCTCACCTCACCATAGAAATGCAGAGAAGACAAGTCGCTAGGAGGGAAAAATAGCCTTCCTCAAATTCTCACCTAGCTCTCAGGCAGCCATCAATGAGACCAAATACAGGCAGGACCAGAGGTGGCGGAGAGGCAGAAGACTTTATTGATTGAAATTTCATCTAATGAGGCTAGAAAAAGAATGAGCTGGCTTGCGGTGATTGTAAGTTGAGGACCCTGTGGATACAAAAGGAGTAAACTGCTTCTGCCACTGCTCTTATCACAAAAAGCTACAAACCAGGGCTCATGATTCTGGTTGACAAATTCTGCCTGTTTCACCCAAAGCCCACAACGTCTAGTTGGATGTACATCCAGATATTTGTAGGGATGTGCAAAATTTTAACTTTTTCATGTAGCAGATCCTAGATCTCAGTGACGTGTTTAGTGAGGGAGCGAGTGTTGAGAAATATGCAGAACATGTAGGGGCGTAGTGTAGTGGCACTCTGGTGGTTGGTTGGGTGTGCTGGGTGTGTGGAGTGTGGAGGGGAGTGAGGTGTGTGTGGGAGGGTGCAAGTTAAATGTCAGGTGGCGCAGAAGAATGCACCTTGAGTGTTGGGAGATGCGCTTGGAGCTCAGGGTGCAGCGGATCATGGTGGAGTAGCAACAGGGGGAGATGGGTGGAAGGATGACCAAAGCCCCTGGTGCTGGGTGTGGGTGGGGCATGGAAGGACACAGACGGGTTTGCCTTAGGTATATTTGCAGCCACTTGTGTGTGGATGGATGGATGTGTGACTTCTGTGTAGTTGCAATTGTGTACGATAAATGAGTTTATGTGTTTGTGTGTGGTTGTGTGAATGGCTCTTTAGTAGATAAATAGGGGTAGTTGTGTGGATGGGTTAGTGAATCATGGCTATGGATGGATAAATTGGGTAAATGGGTACATTTCGGAATGTCTATCTTGGGTGGATGGATAGATGAGCTTACATACAGCATACAGTGGGTCATTGGGTAAGAGGTTAGATAGGTGAGTTTACGCACACGTGTGCCTATGTGGATGATTTAGTTGATGCATAGACAGATAGTTGAGATTGTGTTTTACATTATGAGCGACTTAATGAGAAGCACCAATGTAAGTGACCCACTTTAGCGATCCAGCAAGGGTGCAGGCCTATTCTCCTCAATAAGAATCAGCACTTGACATCCTCAGTGTCACTTCCTAATGGACTCCACACTTCTATTGCCACCACCAGCCACCCAAAGCCTTCTACACCACTGCCATCTGCCACCTTTCCTTTAGTACAGGATTAGCAGGAGGAAATAGGGCATAGATGTACGTGGTGTGAGTGTACATTATGATGGCAAGTTGCAGTACAGCTTAATGTAAAAATCTTAGAATGGAGCCAGTTACTAACGTCATATCATTGAAAGTTGGTGAAAGTAAAATGTGATTGGGACAATGAAAATAATGAATTCTCTTGCAGAGTAATCAAAAACACTGTATAATATACAATGCATCATTTTTAACTCATTTATATACATGTGAAATGCACAGGTTATATTTGTAAAAATGCTTATGGTTGAGAACTTTACAACATGAACTTATAAGACCATACATGCTGAATTCTCAATAAAGGATAAACAAAATCACTGTTTATTTTTGATATGGTCAGGTATAGGAATCTTAAAGCGCAGTCTGAAATTGATCCCTCTAGCACCAACATCATTTCAAGTATGGAATTGTACAATCTTCCACTAGAACTTGTGTGACTACAAAGGCCATCTTGGATTGGGCTCTTTGCTTTTTTTCTTTACAAAGTAGGACACATGGTGCAGTTTGCTTCTGCTGCAGCCAAGCACAATAAAAGATGCTCTGTAGGCATGTGTGTTATTTTCTCTCCATAGTCTGACCTTCATACTACTGCTCTTTGGAATGATGTTGTGCTATGCCAGATGACGCAAGGTGATGGTGAATTCAGATCACCCCTTTGCCTCGTTATGCTTGCCTCTTCCTGATGCAAACATCGAGATAAACAGTAAAGTAGCTGTCACTCGTAATACCTGACTCCCCAAACACCAATTGGCTGTCCTGAGGGTTGATCCAAAATTTGACTGACACTTCAAGCAACGCAATGTGCATAAGCGAGCTGACACATTGTCTCGCAAAGTGCATGTCAAAGACCAAGAATGTGAATGTCACTTCAATAAAGTACTTGCCGATGTCCCTTTATTTATTATAATTTTTTATTTTTTTTAATACTGCTGACAGATAGCTAACAGCCTTGCCAAGTACCACGCATCAGGCGTTAGACTAACGCATTTCTGTGTGGTGATCCGCAGCACCACCCTGAAATGCATAGTCACGCATAATAGCGCCTCCTGAACTGTCAAGCAGGAGAGCTAGGAATCATAAGAAAAGCTGGAGAAGTGGCAGAGCACGTTGCGTTCTGCTCCCGGCAGCTGGGTCAGAGTCTGCATATCTAGCTGCTGCTCTAGTTACAATGTAACAACAATAGCAGGATTCACGTGACGCCCATGACACAGCCTGCCACGCCGTAGGATATTCGATACATTTATGACCAATGGTTACTATCGAGGCAGAACAAACTGTGATTGAGGCCGGTATCAGTTTTGTGGCGCCACGAACCATGACTTCAGGTGGTTGGAGTTGAATAAAGTTTTGGCAAACTTATGGCAGCGCTTCTAGCACTGCATTTTGCTGCGAACATTTACGTTAAAATTAGCCTATGGCTGAGTGACCCCCCACACCAACGGCCGCATTGCGGGATCGGCTCAGCCCAGAGCACGCCAGTGTCTCTCTACGAAGTTGCTGAGCTCATAATCAATACGGGCCGGTGTTTGCTGTCGGAGTCCTTGCGGCCACGATGTACAAATGTGCATGCCGCTCACATCAAAGCAAAGTAAGTGCCTGAATAGTCACTCTGTTGGAGCAAAAAAAAATCCCCTTTAAAATAATAGTGCTGGCGTGCCCTGACCATACTAGTGCTGATCCAACAAATTATTTTCAGCGCGGACAGTGGCATCACTTAAGCAGTCTGCTTGTGTGATCTGGTGCCCTGTTGCTGGCTGCAGGCCTGGGCAGGTAGTGGCGTGCCGACCGGGGAGGACACCGCTCAGCTGCTCTTTAATCAATTTTATTAGGGTTAAGCACTACTACTGCTAAGTCTCTTGACTGAGAAGATCCTTCTTGATGCCCTCACCTCCTGTTGCCTCGGGCGGGGTCCCACATGGGAAATAGAGAGCGGCTTGGAATCCAGGAATGCGTTGATTCTTCCTTTTACAAATGATCATTTAATGGCAGTTTCTTGCCCGTTAAGCTCCTGAGTTTTTCATTTTTTCAGAGTCTTGTACTGCGCTGGGCTGCTTGCTGCCTGGGTCGGCCTCTCCACCTGTTGGATCTCCCTTGTCAACCTGCTGGAGTTGCGCCTTGCAGGGGGTTCTAGCGGCAGCTGAAAATGTTGTGGACACCTTTTCCTTCTTTATATCTGGAGGCCCTGCTTGTTGCTGTCTGTTGGGGACTCTGTTCTGGTGTGGCTGATGAGAGGTGAGATAGCATGGGTTCAGACTCCGCTCTGCTTCCCGCAGCAGAGATCAGGGAGGGGAGCGGTGGCTTTGTTGTGGGCAGAGCGTGTCTCTTATTTGTTCGGTGCTTGGTTTAGGCTTCATTGCTGGTTATGAATGGTTGACGTAAGGGCAGTTGTTTGCCGAGGCAGCAAGTGGTGCTATGGTGTACTATTTGGGGATGTTTACATGGCACCACCAGATTACAGTTCTGAATCCCCTGCTATGTCGTGAACTGTTTAACTATTTAATTGCTCATTAATTGAAAAACACACGCACCTCTAAATACCATGTTGCTGGTAATCACAATGATCTTCATGTTAAACGTCTTTGCCAAGTTTGCTTGCCCATAAACATAGATGCACTGCACACCTGCATATGCCCAGATACTTTGAGCTGCTCAGTTGTTAAGACCAGTGCTTTAAATGGGAAAAAATAGTGCAGGTACTCATTTAAATGGGGCGAGTGGGCGGGGCTAGGGGCTGGACTAAGAGCAAGACATACTGTTACCTATTGACTTCAGTACTAGTTGCATCAGGTACCAAAACACACGAGAAATGCCTTTCTATAAACAAAATAGGTTAACTCCTGACAAAAGCCAAACGCGGTGATGTTTTAACATTTCCTTGTTTTATAATATTTGAAGTTTCCATACTGTTATTTGGTGTTGCTTGGCACAAAACTATATATTCTCGAGTGTACACGCATGCACGCACACACACACACACACACACACAGAAACAAGCAGACGTGCACACACAAAGCATTCTACACATTTTCTTTAATATACCTCCCAAGAGTGTCTTGAATGTCACTTTTTTCCTCACACAAAACCGCTCACAGACAAAGCTAAGCAGAATGCAAAAGAATCAGGAAAGATTAAAGCCCTTTTAACCTCGTTTCCTTCTTTGGATTTCTTAATTGCGCCATCACCTGGCTGCATCAATCCTGTGTTTGCAACGCAGCAGGATGGTGAATACCGGACGTTATGCAAATGAGCCCACGCTGAATAGTTCAGCAGGGGCTCAGCTCACCAGTCACTGCTACAGAAGTTCCTTGGCTGTCAGACAGGTCACCAGCACTAATAGCCAAGGCGCCTACCGTTTATGAGTACCGGTACTCTCCTTGGCAGCAGAGAAGTGCCGGTACTCAGAGTGATAAAAATGAGAAGTGCCGGAACTCAGTACCTGTGAGCATTGGCCCATTTAAAGCACTGGTTAAGACTTTTTGGAAGCTGTTCTCCATATGACTGCATTCCATTGGATCCTTCAGACCTTTCAGGGGTCTCATGGGGCGTGTATTCAGTGGCACAAAGTCAGAGGCAGTAATTAAGCTTTCTCACACCCCTCTTCTTCCCTCAAAACACCTAAATCTGGGGCTTGGCTTCAGCGACACACAGCCTCCAAGCAGCACACCTAAGTATGTAGAATTCTCACACCTCCTCCTTCCCTCACAACCCCTCAACCTGGGGCCTGGCTACAGCAACATGCAGCTTCCAGGCAGCCCCCCTATATAAGGGCACTAGTTTAGTGCCCTTCCATTTCTGGTGCTTTGCAGCAGTTTCAAGATTTGCTTAGAGTTTCTCATTGCACAAATTAGTGTAATTTCTGATATTTATATCTTTCGCCCGTCTTCATTGCTTGATTTTGCTTGCAAGAAAGTGTCATTCATAGTCGTTGAATGTCACTCACAATTACACTGAAATTATGAAAATGTCACGCTTATAAGCAATCTGAAACCTGGCAGCTATGAGCTAAAGGGATTGGTTTTCTAGACCTAAAAATCCTAGGGCGAGGCAAGGAGATGGCGAACTATACAAACTCGATAGTGTAAAAGATCAATAGAATTAATCAATATGCACGACGGTATATAGAACGTGCTGTCTCGGGTGTTCTCTGTCCAAATGAGAACCAATATTGTTATGACTGCTAACCAGTCCCTGTCACATGGAGTGTCCAGGTCACTCCATAATTTAACAATCCAGACCGCTGGCTTGAGGATGTGAGATTGCTAGACGGTACGAATATTTGTTTTTTTATCATTTGGGTGTTGGTGTTGGTGAATTAACTCTCTGGTTTTGCACATTGGTTTGTTTTCTTTTTATTAATTTCTTTTGCACGTAAAATGCAGGATGATTTTTTCAACAGTACTTGATATCATTTATCATTTAACATGTTGGACAAACACACAGGTGTTGGAGCACCTAACCAGCGGATGAGAATTAATATAGGTGTTTCTGCAAGCAGTTCAATTTTCCTTTTTTAAGCAATTTATCACATTTACTCATATTGCTTCTCGAGTTGCGGTGCACTGGGTCCCACAACCGTGCAGAATTAAACAGCTTGCAGTGGCAGCTACTGTGGCATTTAAGTGTTGGGGCAGAGCGGGGGAGGAAAGCGCAGGGGGTAGTTCAAGGGAAAATAGCATAAAAAATAATGCTTGCCTGTATTCTGCAGCTTCAGTGTTCTCCTGGCCTCTCCTCCTTGACTCCTGGTATGCCACATGGTCCCCCACGCCAGTCAAGAAGCTACTCTCATGCTGGCATTATCCAGCATGAGAACAGCGCTGTGATTGGTGTTAGTGCCATAGTTAGGCGCTCACTAAGGGACTATGACCCTCTGCCTGTTCCCAAGGAGAGATCTAAGCGTGCATGACGGTTTGACCTCCATAGACGGCCGGCCAAACCGTCATGCGCACTTGAGGCAGTGCCCCCACTCCTACTTCCTGCGCCTGTGCCTGCGTGAATGGATGGCCCTGCCTTTGCCTCACTGCAGGAAATATGCAAGGAAAAATAAAATGATAATAACCTTCGTTATTATGATTTTATTTTTCATTTTTCACTGCTCAAAAGCAGTGGGGTGACACTCCTCCGCCTTAGCGGAGGAGCTACCGCTGATGGCTTCTTTATCTTTTGTTTTCAGTTACCCCTGATAAAGGATCTTGTGGACCCATAATGCATTGGGTTATTTCAGTGTTTGGAATCCTTTTACGAAGCCCATACATTGCAGAGGATGTATGATGTAGGAATTGTACTTTTCCAGATGCTAGTACATCGTTCTGAATTAACCCAACCACTATGCATTAACCCCTTCAGTGCCCGCCCCTTTCCCCGCCCAGTGCCAGCCGTTGCATTAGCGGGCGGGGTCTATGACGAGCTGGACTCGTCATGGGCACAGCGCCACCGCGGCCCATGACGAGTCCAGCTCGTCATGGGCACTGAAGGGGTTAAAACATTTGTCAAACTAAAAAATTAAATTTGTCCAGAACTCGGTCTTCAGCCAGTTAATTCAGGATTTAATGGATTGAGCCCAAGAGATTATACACACTGTCATGTCCTTGGGCAAGGTAGGTGAAGTGGATATAAACCCAAGGTTTTATGCTATTTATTTGGCATTTGTATTCTGGACTGTCACCAAGGGTCTATAGGGCGCATTACAACAAGAAATGGTACTCCTGTTTTAGGACAAGACAGAGGCTGTGAGGAAAATAACACCCTCTGTCTTTTTGCCAAGGATGTGGGAAACAAATATACTCCATCTCTTCAGGGGCAAGATGAGGTAAAACTATCCCGTGGGATAAGGACACTAAGGCCTGATTACGATGTTGGTCGGAAAGACTCAAAGGCATTTAGATTTTCCTAAACCGTGTCGCAACCTATGTTTCCAACCTAGTCTGAAACATTTCCGACCAACCAATTATGATGCAAAGGTAACCGTTCGGTCATTCCGACCCTGATCTGACTGGCATTTGGAAACTCCAAGTTGGTCGTAGCCGATTCGTACAGCTCAATGGAAAGCGTCCCCAACCGACCAATTACAATGTTGGATTATGACAGCCTTTCTGACTAGGTCTGTCCAACACGAAATGGATGTCGGAAACCGACTTTGGGAGCCCCTAGTGGGCCCCCCTTGAGCAAGAGGTCTCTCTATGGGGGCTGTGGGGGTAGCCCAGGGACCCCCCTGTAGAAACAGGCACAGTGTGACAGGCACCATTGGGTGCCCGTCACAGGGTGCAAGGTTTTCCGAAACCACACCTTTTTTCAATGGGAGCCTGTGTTGTCGGTCGGAACACAGGCTCCCATTGAAGTCAATGGGAGACTTTCCGAACGATGTTCGGAAGCATCATATTTGGTCGGTCGGAACCACCGACCGCCAGTTGGTCAGAACCGTTTCCAACAAGGAGTCAGTCAGAAACATTTCCGACCAACATCGTAATCAGGCCCTAAGTATCTCCTCCTTTGGGTAGGGTGTTGGACAAACAAACATACACTGTGCCCATGCACAGAATAGAGGGAACCAATAATAGTGTGCTGGTTCTCCGTGGGCTGTTTCATGTGGCTGGACTTAAAGGAATGGAGCAGATGAAACCTGCTCTGGTACCTTCGTGGCAAATGCAAAGATGGCACCAGAACAAATGCAAATTTTTAGATAGCCCTGGGGTAGCTGCTACCTTCCCCTGCAAAAAGGAAAAAACTACTTTCTCAACTTTGGGCATTGCAGAGGAAATTAGGGAAGCTAAACATTCTAGCTTCTTTCATACCCCGAGAGGATTACCTGCACCACTTCTTCCCCTTGAGCTCGGCTAGGTGAAGAGAAATAGATACCCCCATTGTTGGGCAAAGGGGACTCAATGCCTCCTGACCACTGAGCAAGTTGGTGGATACATAAAATCCCCTCTAGATACATTTTGTACAACTCTCAAAATGTGTGACAACATTAAGACAGGTGAAACAGTGTCATTTTCACCCTAGAAAAAGGCGGAGAGCTAACAAATACCAACCTTTAGCAAGGCCAACCTTTAGCAGAACAGGGCCATTATGTTAAGAACTAGCTTGCAATATCATTTCTATGACCATATTGAAATTGTGCTACAAACATCTGCCTTCATCTGATTACTTACATTTAGGTTTTTCAGGTCTGCTGAAGGTGTTCAACATGAAGAGAGACTTAAAACATATTGCACTATCCTTTTGCTCTTGGAAAAGGGGGGAATAAATATACTGTCCGCCTTTTAGGCAAGACAAGGAGGGGCGTAAAGTTTATGCATGGGGAAGTGATGAAAAAAATGCCTCCATCTTTAGACAAGGCAGGTAGGCTAAATAAGGCAAATATCTCTATGCACCTGGGTAAGATGGGAAAAGGGCCAGAAGAAAAAACCCTTCCCTTGGGTAAGACAGACAGAAATAGGTACATCCCCCATCTTTGGACAAAAGGACCCCAAATGGAAGAAGAAGAGCACTAAATACTCACAATACGTGGGCAAGGTGGGAGCCACACAAGGGACTCCCATCACCCACAGACAACATATGGGCACCAAATATAGGGTACTGGGCAAGAATCAGCTGCCTCCGTTCTCCATTCCCTACAGCATGTTATCAGCCATGAAGGACCAGGGCAGGCGACACCTACCACAGTGCCATCCATGCATATGCATAGACAGTACAGCTGGTACCTGGCACGCAAACAGGGAAACTCTTTCCCTAGCTCTTGGGCAAAGCAGGGAGGATGAAGGAATTCAACAACCTCACCTACCCTAAGGCAGGTGGAGTGGGGAGTGGGGAAATATATATTCTTCTCTTGGAAAAGATGGGAGAATATAATATATACCAGCCCAGCTAAGCCAGGGGGGGGAATAATACCATCTTTAGGACAATGTGATGGTCTACAAATCATATACCTATCTGTCAATGGGCAAGACCACCCATGGGCAAAGCGGGGTGCAGGGAAAATAAATCATCCACTCTTGAGAGGCCCCTTACAGAGCTCACGCCCTTGGATAAGGCATAGGTGTTGAAAACGATTTGCACCTGCCCTTGAAGCAGGGGGTGGGAGTGTGTTACTGCCAGCTGTCCAGCAACCCTCTGCAGAATACTAAATATGGCACCATACCAGGCGTCAAGTGTCTCGATCAGTCTTTCTCCTCATTTTTTCATAGTACAAAATGGCCCAAGACAGGTGGCAGGTGCCCGGAACCATAACTGTCAACAGGATACTGCAGCAGCTATAAGCTCTATTTGACTGTGTTCAGCCCAAAACAGTAAAGGTGACCCAAGACAGCTGATAGCTGATACCAGGACGCTCCATGCCTCTACCATTAAAAGAACTTTCCATCAAAGAAACAATCAATCATAGTTTCAAACATACATCATGTAACATACAATATAACCAATAAAATGTGTAATGAAAAGGCATGGATATCCACATTGACCTGATAACGCAATCGCATAAACCATAATATTTAACACTATGTAATATAATATGCTATGTGTAATGGGAGCAGGTTATGGTTGGAATTCAGGCTGCGTGAAGGCAGCAGAGGTGGGGGGCAGGGTTCAGGTATCTCATGTCATTTAAGAGGTTTTGTATTAGCAACTAATACACCCCCTCAATCACAACTCCTCTTCCACGTAAGGTTTTTCAGACACAATTTATAAGTACACCAGAAAAGGATAAATGGTTCAATGATGACTCCATTGCGCATGAATGAACAAATAGTACTCTTCCAGTGAGGATGATAATGCAGTACTTAGAAGAAAGACTTTTTCTTTTAAAAATAATACAACAGGCAGAATGCTGCTATGCTCCAGGGGACATGGGAGATGGTGCCTCTTGTCCTCCATGCAAATTACATGGCCTCATTCCTAGGCCAAAAATCTACAACCCGGTTTGATTAAAAAAAAGAAAGAAAAAGTGCATTGTGGGTACACAAACTTGTAGTCTTAGTGATTCTCTAACAACTTCCTTTTCCTGGATATTACTTTGGCAGCGAGGGGCAGCTGATCCAGAGAAAACGGAGTATACAATGAATGGAAGAGAATCTTGTGTACTTCCGACCACTAACATATAAAGCCAGGGAGAATAGACAAACACCTTAATGCTACATCAATCCGAGACTCATTCGTTACCTTTTATCTTTCAAGGAAATAAGGGTGGAGGCACCCGTAGCTCATCTGGCACTAAAATATCAAAGCGATTTTGGGATAGGCAAGCCACAGTGCTTGGTTTGCTCTTTGCAGCCGGAGGGTCTCTGGCCCGAATGGTCTGAAAAAAGAAACAAATTAACTTTATAGATTTTCAGCCAGTGAGCACAGATGTTAAGGAAAACTGCTATTCAATATGGACCCCCTCAAGGTATTTAGGTAATAAACAATTTGATGAATGACTTTAGGATTTCCGACAGTCAGTTTAAGAATTTAATTTAAACTATACATGGGGGCTCATTTATGAGCCCCTGCGTCACTTTTGCGCCGCCGGTGCGTCACTTTTTGTGACGCACCAGTGGCATAAAACATGCGCCATGTTGCGCCATATTTACAAAGTGACGCATCTAGGTAGATGCGTCACTTTGTAAACCCCTGCGCCACATTATACCTGCGCCAGGTATAATGTATGCAAGGGGGGCGTTTTGACGCAACAAAGGGTCGTAGAAGTGACGCAGTGAAATCTACGAGATTTCACTGCGCCACTTTTAGTGTGCAAATGCGTCAATTTCTTGCGCCTGCCTCACAGCAGGCGTAAGACTGACGCAGGCCCTTTCACATGGGGCTTGCCCCATGTGAAAGGACACATTGCTGGAGTTGCGTCACTTTTGTGACACACTCCAGCGATGCGTCACTTTTGCGCCTACAGATACGTCAGAAATACTGACGTATCTGTGACTCCTTGCGACATGATGCGTCATACTGTAAATATGACGCATCATTGGAGTCGCAGGGAGGGCGCAGTGAAAAGTGACGCATCACTGTTTTCACGCAGTGATGCGTCATTTTTCATAAATGAGGCCCATAGTCTCTATAAGTGTTTCATCCCAAGAGGTCAGCCGCGCGCCCAACAATTAGGAAAGGCTTGCCTTATATTATTAAAGGGTTTGAGCTACTACTTACCCAGCAGTTACCGTGAACATAGTGCCCGATCATATAAACAGTTCTGTGCTAGCAGTATTACCATTTGCTTGCAGCAAAAACTGTCTGGGTGCTTACATTTTATGAACAAATTGTTATTGATTGAACTATGACAGTCTGCAATGAAAGATTAACGAGGCATTATATACTGCAATTGTCTGCAACATCAAGCATGGATCAATTAACCACCAATATATGTGACAGCTTTACATTTTTTATTTTATATTTTGCTTCCGATTCAGAAAGTCATTAGAATAAACACAAAGGGGCTCATTCCGGTGTCGGATGGACTTACATCTGCCTGACACCGTAGTGGTCTGGAATTGGCCGGCCATAGGTTGGCGGTTCTGACCTCAGTATCAGGATGCAACCACCCTCTGTGCAGTCATAAACATCCATTTTATAATGGCAGCTTGTGCAGAGGGTGGAAAGGGCCTGCAGCACAAGCTGCCATTGTAAAATGGATGTTTTGAAATATCCCTGCACCGTGTGGCAGGCATTGCGAGGTGCCTGCCACACGGTGCAGGGATGCTTAGCACCGAGGCCCCATAGCGGAGGGCCAGGAGGGAAGGGGGCCCTGCCAGGGGCCCCCCAAAGTAATTTCCCGACAGTCTTTCCATCTCAGAAAGGCCGACATGGAAAGGCTGTCGGAAAATGATATCATAATCCTGATGGTGGAGCCGGAGCTGGCTGCACCATCATATAGGGATCATGAGCATTTCCGATGCTCCAACGGTCAGCAGCAAACGGTCCCTCCCCCCCACATTGTAACGTGGCAGGTGGACCGTAGGGGCAGATGTAAGAGGGACCGCAACCCATGGTCGGTCGGTTGAGATCCCTCCGACATCATAATTAGCCCCAAAGTGTCAAATGGTAAAGTGTGCTACAAATATGCAAATGATGAATACAATGGTCAGCATATTACAATAACGCTAATATAAATTGTTTTTGTTATCTATCCAATAATTGTATCACATTCTTGATCAATAAATTGCATTGCTTTCAGGGGTAGCTCATCCTTACGGGCGTTGGGTCTTCACTCTCCCTGTTTTCTTCTCCATTCATTACCCTAATAGTGAATAATAAACTATTATTCACTATTATTCACTATTAGTACAGCAAACAATACGGCTAGCAAGGGACAAGCAGTCTGAGGCAGGCAGTGATATATGTCTGGGGGTGAGTGTCTGAAAAGTTTCAACGCTCCATCCATCACCTGATCATGTTTGCTTTGTTCGCCCTAAGTTGGCAGGGTATTCCCAGACGTGGGTCCCATGCTCACTTTGACACTGGATTCAAGCTAGCCTGGCTGATGAGGGCTGTTAGCCCGAAACTGGTCCCAGGATGCTTGTTTCCAGTCCAGGGAAGACATGGCTTGGCAGTTCGGGCTGGACTGTTCCCATGAGACACAGGGTCAAGACTGATTTGCATATAGCTGTGTCTGAACTGGGGTGGCGAAGTAAGATAAAGAACAATGTTGGATTCAACTCAGATCTGTGACTTAGGGTGAGTGTCTGAAAAGTTTCAGCGCTCCGTCCATCATCTCCTTGTGTTTGCTTTGTTCACCCTAAGTTGGCAGGGTATTCCCAGACGTGGGTCCCATGCTCACTTTGACACTGGATTCAAGCTAGCCTGGCTGATGAGGGCTGTTAGCCCGAAACTGGTCCCAGGATGCTTGTTTCCAGTCCAGGGAAGACATGGCTTGCCAGTTCGGGCTGGACTGTTCCCATGAGACACAGGGTCAAGACTGATTTGCATATAGCTGTGTCTGAACTGGGGTGGCGAAGTAAGATAAAGAACGATGTTGGATTCAACTCAGATCTGTGACTTAGGGTGAGTGTCTGAAAAGTTTCAGCGCTCCGTCCATCATCTCCTTGTGTTCACTTTGTTCGCCCTAAGTTGGCAGGGTATGCCCAGACGTGGGTCCCTTGCTCACTTTGCCACTGGATTCAAGCTAGCCTGGCTGATTAGGGCTGTTAGCCTGAAACCAGTCCCAGGATGCTTGTTTCCAGTCAAGGGAAGTCATGGCTTGGCAGTTTGGTCTGGACTGTTCCCATGAGGCACAGAGTCAGGGCTGATTTGCATATAGCTGTGTCTAAACTTGGGTGGCGAAGTAAGATAAAGAACGATGTTGGATTCAACTCAGATCTGTGACTTGGGGTGAGTGTCTGAAAAGTTTCCGCGCTCCGTCCATCATCTCCTTGTGTTTGCTTTGTTCGCCCTAAGTTGGCAGGGTATGCCCAGACGTGGGGCCCTTGCTCACTTTGCCACTAGATTCAAGCTAGCCTGGCTGATTAGGGCTGTTAGCCTGAAACCAGTCCCAGGATGCTTGTTTCTGGTCTAGAGAATACATGGCTTGGCAGTTTGGGCTGGACTGTTCCCATGACGGACAGGGTCAAGACTAATTTGCATATAGATGTGTCTGAACTGTTGTGGAGAAGTGAGCTAAAGAACTATGATAGATTCAACCCAGATCTGTGACTTAGGGTGAGTGTCTGAAAAGTTTCAGTGCTCCGTTCATCATCTGCTTGTGTTTGCTTGGTTCGCCCTAAGTTGGCAGGGTATTCCCAGACGTGGGTCCCATGCTCACTTTGACACTGGATACAAGCTAGCCTGGCTGATGAGGGCTGTTAGCCCGAAACTGGTCCCAGGATGCTTGTTTCCAGTCCAGGGAAGACATGGCTTGGCAGTTCGGGCTGGACTGTTCCCATGAGACACAGGGTCAAGACTGATTTGCATATAGCTGTGTCTGAACTGGGGTGGTGAAGTAAGATAAAGAACGATGATGGATTCAACTCAGATCTGTGACTTAGGGTGAGTGTCTGAAAAGTTTCAGCGCTCCGTCCATCATCTCCTTGTGTTTGCTTTGTTCGCTCTAAAGTGGCAGGGTATTCCGAGACGTGGGTCCCATGCTGACTTTGACACTGGATTCAAGCTAGCCTGGCTGATGAGGGCTGTTAGCCCGAAACTGGTCCCAGGATGCTTGTTTCCAGTCCAGGGAAGACATGGCTTGGCAGTTCGGGCTGGACTGTTCCCATGAGACACAGGGTCAAGACTGATTTGCATATAGCTGTGTCTGAACTGGGGTGGCGAAGTAAGATAAAGAACGATGTTGGATTCAACTCAGATCTGTGACTTAGGGTGAGTGTCTGAAAAGTTTCAGCGCTCCGTCCATCATCTCCTTGTGTTCGCTTTGTTCGCCCTAAGTTGGCAGGGTATGCCCAGACGTGGGTCCCTTGCTCACTTTGCCACTGGATTCAAGCTAGCCTGGCTGATTAGGGCTGTTAGCCTGAAACCAGTCCCAGGATGCTTGTTTCCAGTCAAGGGAAGTCATGGCTTGGCAGTTTGGTCTGGACTGTTCCCATGAGGCACAGTGTCAGGGCTGATTTGCATATAGCTGTGTCTAAACTTGGGTGGCGAAGTAAGATAAAGAACGATGTTGGATTCAACTCAGATCTGTGACTTGGGGTGAGTGTCTGAAAAGTTTCCGCGCTCCGTCCATCATCTCCTTGTGTTTGCTTTGTTCGCCCTAAGTTGGCAGGGTATGCCCAGACGTGGGGCCCTTGTTCACTTTGCCACTAGATTCAAGCTAGCCTGGCTGATTAGGGCTGTTAGCCTGAAACCAGTCCCAGGATGCTTGTTTCTGGTCTAGAGAATACATGGCTTGGCAGTTTGGGCTGGACTGTTCCCATGACGGACAGGGTCAAGACTAATTTGCATATAGATGTGTCTGAACTGTTGTGGAGAAGTGAGCTAAAGAACTATGATAGATTCAACCCAGATCTGTGACTTAGGGTGAGTGTCTGAAAAGTTTCAGTGCTCCGTTCATCATCTGCTTGTGTTTGCTTGGTTCGCCATAAGTTGGCAGGGTATTCCCAGACGTGGGTCCCATGCTCACTTTGACACTGGATTCAAGCTAGCCTGGCTGATGAGGGCTGTTAGCCCGAAACTGGTCTCAGGATGCTTGTTTCCAGTCCAGGGAAGACATGGCTTGGCAGTTCGGGCTGGACTGTTCCCATGAGACACAGGGTCAAGACTGATTTGCATATAGCTGTGTCTGAACTGGGGTGGTGAAGTAAGATAAAGAACGATGTTGGATTCAACTCAGATCTGTGACTTAGGGTGAGTGTCTGAAAAGTTTCAGTGCTCCGTCCATCATCTCCTTGTGTTCGCTTTGTTCGCCCTAAGTTGGCAGGGTATGCCCAGACGTGGGTCCCTTGCTCACTTTGCCACTGGATGCAAGCTAGCCTGGCTGATTAGGGCTGTTAGCCTGAAACCAGTCCCAGGATGCTTGTTTCCAGTCAAGGGAAGTCATGGCTTGGCAGTTTGGTCTGGACTGTTCCCATGAGGCACAGGGTCAGGGCTGATTTGCATATAGCTGTGTCTAAACTTGGGTGGCGAAGTAAGATAAAGAACGATGTTGGATTCAACTCAGATCTGTGACTTGGGGTGAGTGTCTGAAAAGTTTCCGCGCTCCGTCCATCATCTCCTTGTGTTTGCTTTGTTCGCCCTAAGTTGGCAGGGTATGTCCAGACGTGGGGCCCTTGCTCACTTTGCCACTGGATTCAAGCTAGCCTGGCTGATTAGGGCTATTAGCCTGAAACCAGTCCCAGGATGCTTGTTTCTGGTCTAGAGAATACATGGCTTGGCAGTTTGGGCTGGACTGTTCCCATGACGGACAGGGTCAAGACTAATTTGCATATAGATGTGTCTGAACTGTTGTGGAGAAGTGAGCTAAAGAACTATGATAGATTCAACCCAGATCTGTGACTTAGGGTGAGTGTCTGAAAAGTTTCAGTGCTCCGTTCATCATCTGCTTGTGTTTGCTTGGTTCGCCCTAAGTTGGCAGGGTATTCTCAGACGTGGGTCCCTTGCTCACTTTGCCACTGGATTCAAGCTAGCCTGGCTGATGAGGGCTGTTAGCCCGAAACCGGTCCCAAGATGCTTGTTTCCGGTCCGGGGAAGACATGGCTTGGCAGTTCGGGCTGGACTGTTCCTATGAGGCACAGGGTCAAGACTGATTTGCCTATAGCTGTGTCTGAACTGGGGTGGCGAAGTGAGCTAAAGAACGATGATGGATTCAACCCAGATCTGTGACTGGGGGTGAGTGTCTGAAAATGTCAGCCCTCCGTCCGTCATCTCCTTGTGTTTCCTTTGTTTGCCCTAAGTTGGCAGGGACTGCCCAGACGTGGGTTCCTTGCTCACTTTGACACTGGATTCCAGATAGCCTGGCTGATGAGGGCTGTTAGCCCGAAACCTGTCCCAGGATGCTTGTTTCCGGTCCAGGGAAGACATGGCTTGGCAGTTCGGGCTGGGCTGTTCTCATGAGGCACAGGGTCAAGACTGATTTGCATATAGCTGTGTCTGAACTGGGGTGGCGAAGTGAGATAAAGAACGATGATGGATTCAACTCAGATCTGTGACTTGGGGTGAGTGTCTGAAAAGTTTCAGTGCTCCGTCCATCATCTCCTTGTGTTTGCTTTAGGCAGTGATATATGCCAGATGGCTGGCACAGGTGCATAGATGTGCTGCCTCTAGCCATCAGACAGGTTGTACCAGGATGGCATATGCGAGCCCGGCCTTAGAGGGTCTGCCATTCAATAATGCTTTCCCATTTGTGAAATGCTCCCACATCACTGGAAAGGTAGTCCTCGTTGTTTTAGGCTTATGCCCTGCAGTGTCCATGGCTACATGCCAATCAACCTGTCAGCCCACCCTTTCAATACTTGTCGTAGAGTTAGGACAGGGGGGATAAAAAGCAAGAGGGTGAAAACTGAACCTGTAGCACCGCTGGTTCAAGGCTTCAGTTTCTTGATTCGAACGTGAATGCACCAGGAACTGACTGGGACCAGCACAGGCAGCTGAGGTAAGTTAAAAAAGATTTTATAAGTATTTTGTGTTCTGTGGGTGAGTGCATGTGTGTGAGAGAGAGGGCATGTGTATGTGTCTCTATATGTGTGGGAGTGCATGGCATGTGTGCAAGTGAGAGAAAGTGGGAGACTGAGAGTGGGAAGCGATGTGAGAAGGACTGAGGAGTGACAGTAAAGGTGCATGAGTGAGATAGAATGAGTAAATGTTAATAAGAATGAATAAGAACGAGTGTGATGCAGTGTGAGAAAATGAGAGTGAGGGAGTGTGAGTAAGGATGAGTGAGTCATTTTTTAAAGGTAACTGAGTCACACTGAGAATAAGTGACACTGAAAGAGTGAGTGAAAGTAAGAATGAGTGAGAAAGTATGAATTAATGCAAAAGAAGGAATGAGTAAAAAAGTGAGTGCACATGCAAGAGTGAAAATGAATGAGGATGAGTGAATGAGAATTAATGAATGTGTGAAAATAAGTGTGAGAACAGTGCATGAGACTGTGTGAATTAATGTAAGTCAGCGTGGGTGAGAATGTGGTGTTATGCTTACATATCTGTCCAGTTGGTCCAGAGGTACCCAGGGCAAAATGCAAGGCCTGGCATACTGGAGGCAATTCTTAGTATTACGGATATATGTGACCAAGTACTGGCACTGGTGTACTCGAGGACATTCTTGGCATACGAGGCACATGTGATAAAATGCAGGTGATGGCACATTGGAAAAAATACTTGGCATAGGACAGGATAACCATGGCATTTGGGAGCTTGATAACCATGAAAAAATCTAGCCTTCGCATACTAGAGGTAACTTTTGACATAAGGGTCACACATTATATTTGAATGGCATCAACAGCAAAATTCTGGCACCTTTGCTGTCATTTTTGGCATTGGGACACCCGTGATGTATAGGGACACTATTGATAAATTGCCGGTTGTGGCACAATTGATATATGGGGTGACCTACCAGAATCATTCAAACATCTGCATTCTTGAGGAGATTCTTGACATATGTGATACCTGTGGCAAGATGCTAGTTAATTTGTCATAATGGAGTACAACCATGGCATATGATGGCCCTGACATACTAGAAGTAATTGTTGACGTAAGGATCACCCATGTTAAAAGGCAAAATTCTGGCACTGGCATATTGTATGTCAGTTTGAAGCACAAGGGTTCACCAATTGAATGCAGGGTGCACCCATTACAAATGCTGGCCCTGGTACAATGGAGGTCTTTAGATTTCATTGGTTTAGAACACCATAAAAGAATTTACATTTTTAATGATTGACCCTTCATAGCGAATATCTTTTTAGCAACAATAAGTTCAATAAGTTCAAATTGGGCTTTAAAAAACTCTATTTGACCGCATGAGCTTCCCTAGAAGTCGGACATGCTCACTACAGTGTGGGGCAACTATTATGCCCCATCACTTTCAAAGATAGCCAGTCACAAATCCCTCTGCTGTGCTGTCTTCGCTGGTATTGAGTGTGAGGTAGAACATCTGCAGAACATGCATGTTGAGATCCAAACAAGCTTAGATGCAATTCCTTCACCAATACAGGTTAGATCACACAAACATAGTTGCCTCAGCAGGCTTGCAATTCTTAATGTAATGTGGTTTAAGTCAATCCAATATATAGACTCACGTTGCAAATACGTTTTGATGAGGTAAAACTCTCCTTGTTGGGGTATGTTCTCAAAGGCATTGTGGAGTAGGTAAAGTAGTGCTCTCGAGGCACTCTTTCATGTACTCTTGCATGCCTTTGTGTGTTGGCCACAAAACATCTAATACAGCAAAACAATAGGTATAAACCAGAAACGTGTGTATATTCCCTAGTTTCATGGTATAAAATCACTTCTGGTGGTGATCAATCACTGAATATTGGATTTACCTTTTATGACACTGTTGAATAAATTATACTAGAATATACGAATTTGTTTTTAATCTGTGGCATAGTAGCATTCCACATCTATTACACTCACATTTGTAGAAGTCTAATTTTTAATTATTGTGCAAAAGGGACTTGGCATAGTGACAATCTAAATTAGCAAAACAAAAATACCTGGCATTTGATTTCAGCATAAATTAATTGCTTCAGAAATATCACAGTTAGGAAATATATTTTGAAATGAACTGTCACTTTTTCATTAGATCAAGGGAATGCTTCTCTGATTTTAGTCCAAAACGAGACGTTTCATTTTTTCTTCAGGCTAATATCCGTTCTTCTCTGCATTAATTAGAAGGCCGTAGTTACTAGGAGCTCTGTGAAGTCGCCAGTCATGAACATATGCAGTCATGTTTAATACATCATAGCTACAGACAGTAAACATAATGCTGTGCATAGTCACTCTCCAGAATTATTTGCAAGCCTAACTCAATTTAATATACAAATAAGACATGGAATTATTACACTCTAGTTAAACGCAGAGCAAGAAGGGAATAATTGAAGTTCCTATTTTAATGTTGCGTGGAGTACTTTAGCTCTTCTCTACTGGATTTCATATTTAATTATACTATTTTACTTCTGTAAGTTCAGCAATTGTGTTATTAAATACTATTGCATTGTTGCTCAGAATATGCTGGTGGAACATTGATTTTCATGGTGCACAATTTGAATAAGGGCCAAAGAATCATACAAGGTGGCGTGAAGCAGTGTGATTATTTCTCAGGTAGCTGGAAACACAGGAAATCACTAAAACGTGCACAACGTGCTAAATGGTTATATATTGAACAAATACACGAATGTGGAGCAACAATGGGTAAAGCTTGTAAATTAACTAATCCTGAAATCAAAAGTGAGAGTTGCAATCCCCCAGCTAACCCACGGCAGCAGAGTTGTTTCTGATTAACAAAACTGGAGCAAATGCTTTGTTCCAAATGATTCCCAAATAATTCCAGTCCAAACCAGTTTTGATGTGTTTAACCACTGGCATCTAATGAGAAGAGCTTAGTAAACGGTTGCTTCTGCTGACATGGTGATAAGGAACAGGTTCAAGGAGATGAATTATTCAGCCTCCACCCAACAAAAGGAGGCCCATGTATCCTACATCTCTGATCCCAAAACATCCATTGAATAAAATAAATATTGCTCACTGAACGTGTACTTACGTTCTTACGTTGTGAGGCAATTGACAGCATTGCACGTCATCAAAGAGTTTTCAGGCTCCACCTATAGCAGTTATGTTTATTGAAATGCTGATTGTTGTCCATTATAACGCAAGGACACATGGAGACATGCACTACCTTTTGGATATGAGATACAATTAGATGGGATTATATAAATTAGGACTGCACCAATACAACCACTCACGTACAGACCAGAGGATCAACTGTCTGTCAAACACCAGGGTGAGAAAAAGAAGCAAATGATCACCTGAATCTAATGGCTGTATTACAAAGCAGTCATGTGGTTTATTTTAGTTGGGTTTCAGCGATATAACCACAAAAGTGCTGTTCTGAGCTGCATGAGGCCTATTGTGTTCAACGTGTTACAGAAACTGTTTTCACACTGTACAGCAATAGTTACATTATTTAATGTATTTTCCAAAAGTGAATTAAATAATTTACATTACTTATGTCAATTTTTATACCCAAAGGTATAGAAAAAGATATAAATAGATATTTATGTATGGTTTTTGTTTTGAAAGGTTAGACAACACCAGCCCTCTTTTTCAAAAAACAAAATAGTTATTTATATTTTCATTCTATTATTTTTAGTAGGCAACCCCTCAACTTCACTTTTTTATATTAATAATTACATCTTTTGGCTTTTAGAGAACCGCCCAATTCCCCTTTTATTTTTTGAAATATATATTTTTTTGGAGGATTCAAACTCCTCAGGCTCCTATATACATATACATATGGGACCCAATTCACAAGTGAAAACTAAGAAGTTTGACCTAAACTTAGACAAAATGTCTAAGTTTAGAATTTTGGGAATTCACAAAGGGCATTTAGAAGTACTGTCTTTACATCTGCACTCGGGCGGGAGATCCACCCCGAGTGCGGACATAAAGATAGTACTCGTAAATGCCCTTTGTGAATTCCCAAAGTTCTAAACTTAGATATTTTGTCTAAGTTTAGACCAAACGTCTAAGTTTACATTTGTTAATTCTGGCCCATGGTGTATATATCTAATAATAATACATTTATAAAATTCATTCTCATTAAAATTACCTTACATTTTTTAAATTGTTTTATGCTAGTACTAAATTTATATTGACTTCACTATAGTTTCTATTAATTTGACCAGCTACATTTAATTCATTAACATCCTATTTTTCAAAAGACCTTCAAAATTATGTTTAAATAAATTACTTTTTACTATAAAATTGCTTTATAATATACATTTCAATTTATTTGAATTATTTTTTTTATTACTGACATTTAATTGACTCATCTCTATGAGAGATAGATAGATGGATAGATAGATAGATAGATAGATAGATAGATAGATAGATAGATAGATAGATAGATAGATAGATAGATAGATAGATAGATAGATAGATAGATAGATAGATAGATAGATAAATGTTCAAATATACGCACTTTTAAACTGTAATTTATGGACACATCCGCGATGTTAAAGAGTACCTATAAGTCAGGACACCTTGCCATGTGATGCAATGTCTTCCAATGTATTACCGTGATAAGACTCCTGATGTAAGGTTGCGGAGCAATGGTAGCACATTGCTATGCACCACTGCTTTGAATATCTTTGAGAAACTCAACCTCTTTGGTGGCTAAACTGCTAACTGGCCCAATCTGCTAGTCACCTGATGCTGTCTCTTGATATAATTGGGCTACCTGTTGTTAAAGAGTCTGGAATCACTGTGATGAAAGTATCAAAGAAACAGTTCACTGTACTTCTGTCAAACAGAGGGTAAAAACATTCACCATTATAACCCCCAGAACACCATTATGTCCCTGAGAAGAGTTTGAAGACCATAGTCATTGCCCCAATGGATTGTTTCTAAAACAGAGGAGATTGTCAACAAGGACTTGGCTTTTGGACACGTACATTGGCATTAGGATATGTGTGAGGTTTTACCATTTACTACCAAAGCCATGCATATGAGTCAGTTTAAAAGTTCATGAAGGAATCCTGAGTGTGGCTGAGTGGAAGCTGCTGAGGCAGACAGTGCTTATAGAATAACAGAAATGTGCTTAAACGTTATTCAGTAAACCTTTCCCACAATACTACTTCTCCATATGCAAGCTTACCGGGGTCACTTGTGACCATTAGCCCCAGCCATGCAAAAAATGCCACTAAAACAATTAGATGAAATTTACAAGACTGTATCCTCTGATAGATTATTTACTTTTATTAAATTAGATTTCTCGTAACTTTATACTTATCTTCAAGTTTTGTTTAATTTTTATTTTGAGATAGTAATGCTTTGTGTGCTTTGAGTTCTTCATTGTCCGCCTCCTTTAGCGTATTCATTTCTTGGCCAGAACTAAGTTACTTAGCAGAGAATTCATGGGTATACCAAGTAGTCTCCAAACCACATCTGTCTGTTTATAGTTGCCATTAGGTTGCTTTGGGATACTGGTGAAAGTTCAACAAGTTTTTAGCTTCTCTTGTGTGCCTCGGCTCTATTAGGGACTTCCTTACAGAAAGCACAGGGGTGGTGCCTGTGGAATGGGAGATTAACCACCACCTTATTCTTCCAATTGTAACACATCAGACAGAGCATCAGCCGCATCACCAAGGTCATAGAGCAATGTGGGTGCTGGTGGCAAAGGCAATGTGACATTTAACGCCATTGTAGACAACCAGAAGAGGAGATAAAGGAAATGACCAGAGCCGTGTGCAGCTGTGGCTACTGGCGGGAAAAATCCTGTTAGGATTTCACTTTGTCCTTCAGAAAAATTAAGAGTGGAAGTACGTTATTTGGTTAGTTCTAAAGAAGGTTCTCACCTAAATCATGCTATGATATTTTCACACAAAAAAAGACATTATAACAAAACTTCTTACCTGCTTGTGTTATGCTGTTTAGATGGATGCCGCACATTACATTTTAGAGGGCGAGCCACAACTCAGTCCGCACAGGTGTCTGTGAATACTATAAAAGAGCAGCTCAGAAGTTGCAGCTATGCTGGTTGAGACCATGTCATAAGCTTCTAGTGGTCTGTTACTGTGCACTCTGCATCCTACTAGATGATGGAGCTCCTGAGCGCATTGACCTCGCCACAGTGGCCCGTGTCCATACTGGGAAGAAAGAGCAGCCTTGGACGCAAAGGAAAGAGACCTGAAGTACTATGATGCTTTTTCTTTTCTTTCATATTTAAAGTGCTGGTGCTGCCCATTTCCTGGCTTGGTATGCAGTGAGGAGCAGAGAATAGGCTTGGCTCGTATGTCATAACAGGCCAAAAATGAAGTGTGTTGTCAAAAGCTAAGGTGGGGAACAAGAGGTATCAAATATTGGAAGATGGGGTTTGATGAATACTTCAAAGCTGTAGTGAGGCATCGCCAAGCACTCACCATGTACTTCGAACGCAACTTGCCCTTTGCAAAGCAAGCAATTTGTCAAGGCCTATGCCCTCTATAACAGAGTCATGCTGTTGCTTGTAGCTGATAATCGGAGGCATTCCATAGGCTTGTTGATTCTGGGGTGGGACATTTGTCTTAAGTGAAGTGGCCCAACTTGACTTGGATGAAGTTTGGAATACAACCAGGCTTGTGAAGTTCCTGAGTGCTGCAAAGAAACTTGGTACTGGCATTTCTGGGGGAAATTACTCTTCTGGTTCAAATGGTAACAATGTTCACCTAAGAGGCTTACTAGGAGAATGAATAGAGGGAAACTGGCACAGCAAAATGAATTTAAGATTGATTAAACCATTAATTGTTGTACTATTAGTTTCTCTTGGTATTTTAACAATTGTTGTTGTGTTCAAGCATTGTTTACTGCATCATTTGTGTCATTTTTTTGTCATGTTTGCAATGTTTTCTCGGTAAAAGATGTGTTATGGCCTATGACATCTCTAACAGAGTCATGCTGTTGCTTGCAGCTGAGAGTCATTGACATGTCATAGGCTTCTAGTGGTCTGTTACTGTGCATCTTGCATCCTACTTTGAATACAGACCTTGATCTTCCAAGTGGGCCTGCTTGATACTTGAAGCTGAACATAACATTATTCCAGTACTGAAACATACACAGAACTCTTACAAGACCATTCTAATCTGATTTGCCTCATATCCTCACTGACCCCATCCAAAGCTACCCAGTAGTGAGCAATTACATACCACCTTTATCATGAATTGCATCATGCAAGGTTATGGCACAGCTGAGACATTTTTAAAGATGGCAGCATGAGTTGGTCTTCAAGAGTTACAATCTAGGTAGAGATCTCAAAATCAGCTCTTTCCCTGCCTACACCATGCACTACAATACCACAGCAATCTTGCAGAGAACCTCTCTCCTGACCTGACCTGACATGCACCATGCACTGTTCTCACAGTGGTAAGATCCAGAGATCATTCATAACCTCATCGGCGTAGCTTCTCTGCATGGCATGCTCGAACATTGCAGTACTGAGACATCCGCAGAGCTCTCACAATGCATCCGCATCCCAGTCTGCTCTGTTCACATTTATCACTCTAGAGAGTTATGAACAGAACTCTCACAATGTACCTCTGCCCTTCCCTGCAGCATGCAGATATCTTATACTGTAAAACCCATAGAGCTCACATAGTGGACCTCTAGCCTGATATTAATGCAGGTAGTCAAATATCGACAAAACTCTCTCAAATCTTTTCTATTTTGATCCCACATTATTGTCATATCAGCCAAGTTCCAATAATAAACCTTTTCCACCTCAGGGTCATGCTTTGTATCTCGATACGGATAGATATAGATACTGCTCGCAATGTACCTCTAGCATTATCTGCACCATAGACCGTTATAGCAGAGAGATATCCAGCGGGCTCTCACATGTACTATTATCCTTCCCTGTAACATTCCCTGATACCTCAATATTGAGATATTGAAAGAGCCTTGTCATGCACCTTTACCCTGATCTGCTCCAGGCACCATTTTCACAGTATTGAGACATCAAAAGAGCTCTCAGAATGTACCCCTATCACACCCTGTATCATTTACTCATATCTCATTACAGACCCATTCACAGAGCACTCTTAATGCCCTGTGTTTTGATATTCACCATGCACCATTATCACATTTCTGAAACATCGCAAGATCTCTCATAATGTACCTCTATACTGAATTGAAATGTGCATTTGTATCTCAGTGCTCATACACTTACACTCTTTCTTTCTCTTGTCACGTCAACTTAGAGTACAATAGGAATAATATATTTAAACCAGCTACTTCCTATCCTAGTTGAAATAAACATAGGAAATAGGGACAGGTGGAATAACACTAATCACAAAGCCTCATTCTTGTATTATCTTCAGGATCGTGGTTTTGAATCCTAAGTAACTACATAGATGACTTTCTCCTTCCCAGTTCAACAAATGACAGTAAGAACGAACTCAACATTCTAAGCCTGCCTCCGACGCTTACGTCACAGGCCATGGTATACAGTGGGAACCGAAAGGTGTTCCAGGATTCTTTTATTACAAGACACTACATTTCCCGCTTTGTTAAATAAAAAGTCACAACTTTCTAAAGTAGATAAATAAATAAATACATACATAAATATACAAATAAATACATCAATAAATACATAGATACAAAAGCAATTGCAATTCTTCAATTAAGCGCTGTGGCGTCTGAATCACATGTCCTGATCGGGGTAACTGGGAACAGGCAGTCGAAGTGTCAGGGATCTGCACAGGTGAGGTGGAATTATTTGCCGATATAGTCATCAACAGTCTGTGTAGACCCAGTCTCTACATTAACATCGATGTTTGGTGAGTGATGGGCCACATGTTGAAAATGAAAGGAATCTCTTGTAAGGGACTTCTCAGGATGCTGGGCAGGCACCATGTGTCCTTTTGGTGTTGGTGATAGCAAAGGGTTCAACCTCACAAGGAGCATCAGATTTACTTTTCCTGTATTTTCTAACAAGCACTTGATCTCTTCTTTTAAAAGTGATGTACTTTGCATGACGTTACCGGTCAACATATATTTTCATCTTCTGTTTGCAACCAAAGTCTGTAGTGTGAATGTCTTCCTCGTTCTGAGATCCGAGCTTGGTCCATTGGGTCAGCTTGGTCATCACGGCTCTTCTAAAAATGAGAGTGGCGGGGTTTTCTGTTGTCTTTCAGTGAGGAGTTGAATAGTAAGCTTGAAAAGTAGTGTTTAAAACAGCTTTGAGCAGACCAACAAACCAAACCCAACTGCCTGAAATATCTTTCTTAACTAAAGCGACAATGTCTTGATAAAAAGTAGAGGGGAATGCTTCACATCCTCACTCACGAACATACACAGTGTGCTAAGGAAAGGGCAATAGTATATGACTAAGAGATAAGTAATATTTCATTTTATTTGGGTATATATAATACATTTACAGTACAAATAGATAATATGACAAAATGCATACATTGGTCATAAATAGTTCATAAAACAGATACAAAAACAAATATTTATGGACAAATATTAACAAAAATCACCGACCGAGACAGGTAGACCGTAAATGTTGTGCATAGACCCCGCAAAGTCATGTGATTACATGTAAACTGCACTCATACAATCACTATTTCAAACACATAGACAAAACAGGAACAAGAGACAAGACTGGTCGGCTCCACAGGAGCCCAATGAACATAGACACATGAATACTCAAACATATACTACAAAAGATTCTATATACAAGCTGTTCCAGTACAGTGCTGTAGAAATATCAGCATTAGCTACTCTATTGAGTTATAAACTACGACTGATAAACATATATTTTCCGAATAACACCGCAGATTTATAGTGGCATCCAATCAAGAAGGAGAGTTGCACCACTCATATAGGTAAAATGCGCCGACACGCATTTCGATGACAGACCCAAAATTCAGGGTCACACCTTCTTCAGGTTGCTATACGGATGCAGTGAGGGGGCAACCTTCATCTGGAGAATCTGTACAGGGCTCAACAGATCACCCGCAGTAGCTGGTAGCGGTGCCTAGTTAATTAGAAAGCATTCAACTGGGAAAACGGCAGCCTCAGACAGATGCACGAAGATGCAAAACCCAGAACGTGATGGAGGAGATAAGAATCTGAGCTATCCAGGTATGATGAAAAGATGTAGTGTAATATATAATAAACATGTGTCCATATGCGGCAGGAAGACTCAGAGAGCCATCAAGAGTAAAGATGGATCTGATATCGGAGAGAACAGGCCTCACGAGGTATGTCCTGGTCGCACGGCCATCATGGTCTCGAGGAGACGGAATATCCGGAACAGCTTTGAAGTCTAGCTTCTCCACTACAGCACGCTGAACAGTATTCTTTAGCGTACTCATGAACTGTTGCACCAGGCCATTAGCCTGGGCCCAAAGAGGAGTGCTTTTTTGCTGGTTTATATTGAGGTGATTTAAAAAGTCTTTTCATTCTTGACTCTCGAAAGATGGGTTATTGTCAAACTTTAATGCTGCAGGTACAACCCAAGTCTCAAAGATGCCATTGAGTTTCTGAATGACCTTTTCATGTGTAGTGGATGAAAGGTCTCCCACCAATAGAAAATTGGAGTACTCTTCAACAATGACTAGAAGATCATGTCCATTTTCAAGAGGACCAGAGAAATCAATAGCAATTCTCTCCCAGGCATGATGTGGCAATGCTGACATGTTCAAAGGGTGCTGAATGATTTGAGATGAGAGACAGTTGCATATATGACATGTCTTTAATTCTTTTTCTACCCTTTTTATGAAAAACTAAACTAGACTCGGTCATGGAGTGCTCTCTTGTTGGGAACTGTTCCTGAATCTCCTTCATGGGTGACATCGATTGTGTGTTGTTGTAGACTCTCAGGAATGACAGTGGGAAACTGCCTTAACAATGTGCCATTGCCCCGCAGACTTAACAATGCTTGTCTGAACCACCCATCTGCTTTAACCACATATATGCGTGGTTAAGGCAGACAGTGATCTAGATGTCCAGATGGGCGAGTAGGGACACAGGAAGCATCGACACAGGAAGCTCTAGATGTGGACAGGTAAGTGAGGCAAGCAGGGTTTTAGGGCTCAGGGCGATCTGGAGAGCTGGTTCCATGATTTATGAATAATAATGTCTTTTAATCTTAGCATGTCACTATCTTGGTTCATGGTAGCGACAATTTGTTCTAAAGACATGGCAGCTGGTGTTCTCGACTTCACAATAAAATTGATGCACTCCTCCGTCTTAGATGGGGTACCAGGGCACTGTAATGGCCCTTTTAAAAAATAATCAGCCAGATTTTGGTCTTTCCCTGGATGATGAATAATCGTATAGTTGTATTCTTGTAACTTCATACTCAACTTTCAATTTGAAGAGGCATTTTGGCTTTGGGATTGCCAAATATCTTCAACGGTTCTTGATGATCAGTCACTACGGTAAAAGGCTTTCCTCACAAGAAAACATGGAAATATTCACAAGTCCAGACCGCTGCTAAACCTTCTTTCTCAGGTTGTGAGGTAGCTTGTTCTGTCTGTGACAGGCTCTTACTGGCGTATGCCACGATATGTCTCTGGGCATTTGGCTGTCCGCTGTGCTGTGCAAGGATTATGCCCAACCTGACAGGGCTAGAATCAAGAACAACCTCTGTATGTAGTTTGGAATCAAAGTAGACTATTTCAGTGGCACTCTCAATGGCTTGCTTGATGTGTTGGAAGCACTTCTCACACTTACTAGTGGCGGCTTCTCCACTAAGGCGGAGGAGCATTGCTCCACTGCCATGAAGTTGTAAAAAAGGAAAAAATAAAATGATAATAACGTAATGTTATTATCGTTTTGTTTTGTCCTCCTGCTACGGAGGTTTGCATGATGGGGCAGGGCGGGGCTTCTGAGCAGGGGAGGAGTGGTAGAACCCTCCTCAGTTTGCAATGACTGTTTGGTCAACCCCCCTGTTCTCCATGCAGGCAGTAATGGCTGAACACCGAACCACAGCCCTCAGACCAATCACAACACTGGATTGCAGCATTGTGATTGGTCAGGGAAGCCTGAGTGCTTACCAATCACAACGCTGCATTTCAGAGTTATAATTGGTCTCGGGAACATGGCTGTGTTTACTGGAGTCTGAGATGGAGGAGAGCAGGAGCAGAGATGCAGGACTCGCAGCAAGGTAAGTATTATTTTTTTTACATTGTTCCCCGTGACCCCACCTGCTGCCCCCTCACCCTCTGCACCACCTGCGAGTAATGCTGGCTGCCACTGACACTTACTTGTCCAATGAAAAATAAGTTTTATTTTGTTAGTTCTTGTAATGTTGCACTGACCATAGCAAAGTGGTGTATGTATCTCGAACAGTAATTGGCCAATCCAAGAAAGGATTGTAACATACAAATATCTTGCGGAGGATTGGCAGTAGACAATGCTTGCATTTTTGCTAGATCAGGTTTATACCCCCATCAGAAAAGACATGGCCAAAGAATCCCAAGCTTTTCTTGTGGGATTCACATTTGCCAGCATTCAGAGCTAAACCTGCATTGTTCAGCAAACAACATATACTTGCATGGCAGCTTTGTCAATGTGTTACAGATGTGGATTGTCATTTCTGCATGCAGATAAATGTCCCGAGATTGGACAAACATGCCTTGGTTGTGGTAAAGGAAACCATTTTGTGGGGACTTGAGGGGCAAAGACAAAAAGTAAGTGCAACACAGCATGAAGACAATACGGCTCTCCAAAAGCTACCTTGCTGAAGTTAGGTGCGCTCCCACAAGGCCAAGCGGTCACACCAACTGAGGCAAATTGACACCAAATGAAGTTGATAGTCATGTAAAACATCAACAAAGAGTTCCTCAGACTCAGTTTCCAGTGAAAGTGACAGTGATAATTGTGTAATGTTGATGTTTACTACAGAAAGGCATGCACATGTGGGACTGGTCAAATGTGAGAAAAAAACTCAAAATGAAGAAACATCGACATGAAGAAGTACCAAAAACATTCAAACATTGCCCAAAGATCACTCAAAAAGGGGTATTCGATACCATACATAATTGATAGTGATGCGTCGATAAATAACATGCCTGAAGAGAAGTATCAAGAACTTTCACCATTACCACAACTTACTAAGTCAAAAACAAAAGTATACACAGGGGCTGCTTCTATGCCCTTAAAGAGTCAAGGATCCTTTGTAGCCACAATAAAATAAAAGAAAAAGGTGGTTCAAACACCTATCCATGTATTTCATGAAACAGCTTTAAGTTCCTGTTTGCTGAGTTTTAATACAGCTGCTATGCGACTGATATCAGTGAACTACAATAAGAATGCTCATCATGAAATTGTAAGTCAATTTCCTTCATTATTTCATGGGCCAGGAAAACTCAAAACAATTAAAGTAAATTTACACATAAATGAGGATGTTCATCCTGTTGCTCAAGGACAAGTTGCGCAAGGCGCTGTTGAAAAGGAACTTAATTCATTACTTAAACATGACATCATTGAACGCTCCACTTGTCCGACACCATGGGTTTCTCTCATTGTAGTAGTGCCCAAAAAAGACAGTGAAGGAGCTGTACACATATTCGTGAACATGCGTCAGGCCAACAAGGCAATTCAAAGAGAGAGAGACATCCTACTCCGCAGATTGCTGATGAGATAACTCAACTGAATGATGCAAAGTTGTTCTCTTGACTATACTTAAATAAAGGATATCACCAATTGGAGCTTGTACAATCGTTTCCATGCATAGTTGTCTGTTTCACTAAAAGCTATTAAGTTTTGGTGTATTGTATGCTGCAGAACTTTTCCAAGATGTCATATGACTTATTATACAGCCTGTAGTAAAAGCATTTATCTATAGTGGTGACATATTAGTTTTCTGAGTCACACAGAAAGAACATTACAAAGCTCTCATGCAAGTATATGTTGTTTGCTGAACAATATGGGAGATAATTCCTTTCAAAATAGGGCTAAGCTTACCTGTACTGTTTCTGTTGGAGAGTCTGTTCGGATCTCTCATGCCCCGGTTGAGGTGCTGTGGATCTCGAGCAAGCAGGAGGTCGAGCGTGCTGAAGCTTTAGAACGTGTAATCGAGGTGCCGGCAGATGAAGGCTGTTTGCTGAGGCACAGGGGAACAGATGCACTAGGTTGAAGCGCAAGTGCTGGAAGGTGTAGCCTGCATGCTAGGCGCAGTGGCCGACACATTGACAGTGGCAGCCAGGCAAGTTGTTTAGGCAAATGAGTGTGTTCTGTGATTAAAGGGCACGACCAAAGCTTCACGTTGAAATACGGTTGAGACATCTGAGTACCATCTCTAAAAAATACTCTGAAGAGAGATCACCATCTTATGTATCTACTAATGCAATTGCGGACATTGTTATTGCCCTGAAGAAGTTCTGTTTACAGAACGAAACACTTTGGCTGTGGCCTTTAAAAGAAATCAATAAAGAAGCAACATTATATCTTTCAATACGGACTGGACATATTTGTAAAATGATTTGATTGATTATAATTGGACATGTGGTGCAGCTTTGATATTGCTTAAATATACGATTTACCTTGAGGTTAAGGGTGGTGCTTTTGGACAGAGGGCACTGTTGAGGCTCGCACACAGAATTGCTTGGCATTATATAAAATACTGGTATATTTTCTGACGTTGGTGCCCATTGCAGGTGAATTGGTCCACTGTCCAGGTTTATGTGTTAAAAGTTTCACAAGCTGTTAAGGCTGACCCTCAAGCCAGCACAGCACAAGATGACAAAGTAGCTCTGCAAGGCTGCTCGTGCTGAAGAGAGTGATGTCAAGCAACTGACATGGAGGCTGCAGGCGCCCAAAGTATGTCAGTCATGAGCTTGAAAAGTAATCGAAGTTACAAGGCTGACGGACACATGGCGATGTTTCAACAGAAAAAGAGTTCGCCCCTCTCTCACCTCTGTGCATCGGGTCTGAATCTCAAAATTCACCAGCTGCGGTAAAAGAAATTCTGGTGAGGAGTACCCACAGGCATGGTTGCGCATTTCACTGGGTTAAGGAAAAGCAAGGATAAAGCTGGAGATTGTGCAAGTCAAGGGGACTGAATGAAGTGATGACAATGTATGTACCATTTGGGCAAGAAACACACTTTCAATGCTCCATAATCAGGGACATCTCTTCTAATTACTCCACTGTATATCCGGAGAAAGGAGTGAAATCAAGATAAAACTAAATGGCACACACAGACTTCCTGCAGCATTGGGTTCAAGGAGAAAGTAGGCTTGCTCTCATGACAGCAGCAATTGATGGGTCTGTTTATGGCCTTGGACTATAACAGGCAGCAGTTGATGTTTCTAAACATGTGGATGGGGCCAACCTCATGTTTCTGGAGATGTTGTACTCAAACAGTTACACATTCTTCCAGTCATTTGGACTCTGTGCTTAGCTGACAGTTAGTCAATTCTTCTAAGAAGATGCAGTCAAGATTCTTCCCCAGACAGGTCTTCCTCCTCTCACGGGTCACCTACAAGAGTGATTTCTTTAGGCTTTGTGTAGACATCTGTTCAATCTAAAATAAAGATAGCAACTAGAAGGCCCTACCCATTGATAGCAAGTTTTCTCTGCTACACCGGATAGCAAACTTGACTGCTTGAAAAACATTAAACCTGTTCTTGGTCCAGGAGCCTAGATGTCCAGCTATAAAGGGACACTCAGGTCTTTTGCTCCCTGTGATTCTTGATGGGTCCCTCTTTTTTTGCTGGTGGTGCCCCTTAAAAAGGCAGGGGCACCACCAAACATTTATAAAATGTTGTGGAGAGCTACAGGAAGTACAACCTCCCAGCAATATAAAACAAACTGTAAGTCTTCTGGATCATTAAATCCATAGCCCCAAAAGAGCTTACCATATTTTTTAAACCAATTCTAGCTGAAGCTCTATGCACTTCAGGTGAAGTGCAAGGCCCTCTTGAGGTTATTGTTATGACTGCATTTTGTGAGCTGAAAATGTAAAAAAAAAGACTCAGAGACCTGTACATTGTATTATTTTTAATGAAACGTCACTAAACATTTTTTACAATAGTCACTTTTAATAAACATTGCATTGTGTGAATTGGTGAAAAATACATTTGATTAAAGTTACTGGTTATTATCGGGCAAAGATGATAGATCTGCTTTATATATATTGATATGCTCACCTCTTGATAAAGCTAATAGGCCTACTTTTTATATTTTGGTGTTGTGACCCTTTGAAAAAGTCAGTAAGTCTACCTGACTGTGACCAGGCCCTGCACCCAACCACACTCTGCAGGAGTTAGGGAGCTTACAGGGGGTTTTGTGCAGGGCGTGGCTCAAGCCAGGGCCTTCCCCCAAATGTCATGTATGGCTGGACGGGTGGTTGGGTGTCAGCAAGGGGTTGGGACCAAGGCCTGCGCCTATCCCTACGCTGTGCATGGGACATCTTACTTTACGTTAAAAAACCATAGAAATTCACTGGAAAAAAACGAAGGCAAAAGTGACGTTACAGTTAGGAATTTGACGAACATGTTACTTTACATTAAAAAAATCTTAGAAATTTACTGAAAAAATAAAAGGTTAAAGAGATGTTATGGTTAGGTAAAAATATTGGTTAAAACACACCATTTTAAATGAAAAAAGCACTGAAATTCACCAGTTACAGTTATCTCAAGTAATTATAATGTGTGCCTTAAATTAACTATAACTTGCTCCCTTGCCATGCACTGCTTAGAACAGCACATATTATATTACCCATGATATGTTCTGTGCATCACTGATAAAATCACTGCAACATATGAAATAGCATAATTGATGATAACACTGGTGGGGGCGCAAGTTATAGTTACTTTAGAGCACACGTTTCACATCAAAAGTGACATATTATTACAACTTCTAACTGTGACCTCACTTTAAACTTTATATACATATATTACAGAGTGGCAGTAGCCGCTCAGAAGTTACTGTTAAGATTCCCAGGTATAGGTATTCCTCACATTTTTGCTCACTAATAACTTTTCCCCCATCTGACAGATCGCCATGATGCACGTTTTGTGGTGATTCATCAAGGGGGAGCAAAGAAAAATGGAGGGTTCCAAAACAAGTCTTTCCACAATGCATTTTCAATAGACTTTTATTGGACTTTTTAGACATGTAGTGCCCAAAACAGCTGGATGGATTTGAATGCAATTTAGGAGGATTAACATTATGGTGCACAGGTGATCCTTTTTCATACTACAAGTAAGAAGGGTAAATCTTTTTTTTAAAATATATATATTTTTATTGTTTTATACAATAAGAGCAAAACAAACAAAGAGAGTCACAGTGGTCAGTTATTTTAACAGCATAGTTATCTACAAATCTTGTTCATCTTTAGAGATAAACCCAGGAGCCAGCCATTTTCTTCCAGTGATTGCGCCAATCTCTGTTGCAGTTCCATTTCGACAGTTGGGGAAATGCACAGGTCCCCCCAATAGTTATTCCACTTGCCCCATTTCTTGTCTCATTTCTTGGGGCACCCTCTAGACTTAAATACCTCCTTCTCAGCAATCAGACGTTTGTCCAATTCCTTCACCCACAGTCTCGGAGACAGCCTATCCGCTACTCCCCATTTCTTGCCGATTTCACGTTTCACAAAAGAGTACCCTAGTGTGGTCAACTGCTGTTCCACCTCTGTGAGGTCTGTATCTCCCCAGATATTAAGTAGACCAAGTTGTGGTGTGAGAGTAAGTGCCCTCCCTAGGGCGTCTTGAATGTGTCGCGTGGCCTTTTCCCATATGGCTCGTATACACGGGCAGGTCCAGAAGGTATGAAAAATGGTTGCTTCTTGACTGCAGCCTCGGAGACAGAGCACGTCAGACCCTGACCCTATTTTTGCAAGCATAACTCCAGTGAGATACGATCTATGCAGGATTTTTAGCTGGGTCAAGCGGAACCAGAGTGTAATAGCCATCTCCCGCCGTGACATAAGTGCCGCTTGCCAATCCTCATCCTCAATCGGCCCTAGGTCTATCTGCCATTTTTCTCGAAGGGTATTGAACGGGTCAGGCAAGTTATTACACAACTTCTTATATGTTAGTGATATGGTTTTAGTTGGGATTGGTTCATCCAGCAACCTATCTTCCAAAGGGGACGACTCTGGTGTCATGTCTGGGAGTGCTGTTGTGAGGGCATGCCTAATCAGTAAGTATAGGAAAGTCTCCCCCTGAGCTAAGTCATATTTCTCTCTTAGGTCCCGGAATTTAAGTATTTTGCCCTTTTTGACCAGATTCCCTATCTGGGATATTCCAATGCTGTCCCACTTATCAAACCCAGGCTGATTACATAACAGTCCTAGTTGTTGGGTGAACCATAGTGGCGTGGCTTGGGTGAGTACATTTGACCATCCACGACGATTAGTCGCCAGTTGCCATATCGCCACCATATGGGACGTTGGGCCGATGTATCTTCCTTTTAGGACCTTTGTGTACAATGCTCCCAGATATCCCTCTCTGCCCATCTGATACCTGTCCAGCATATATGCTGGATCAATCGGGGAACGGTATATCCAGTGGTTAACCACTGCCAGCTGTGAGGCCCAGTAGTAGAGTCTCACGTCCGGGAGAGCAATCCCCCCATCGTACCACCCCTTAGTCAGTTTTCGCAACGCAATGCGTGGTGGCCCACTGTCCCACCTTACTCTCTACATTTGAAAAATATGCAACTGGAACCTTGTTTGGACAATTTTGAAGGGCATATAGAAAGCGTGGGAGGGCTAACATCTTAAACAGGGCCGCTCAGCCCAGTAGCGATAGGGGCAAGTATCTTCAGTGTTTGACATCACTGCGCAACCTGTCCAAGGGTACCGCCAGGTTTCAATCATAAAAGAGTTGGGGATCTGAGGTTACAAAAATCCCAAGATAGCAAAATCCGTCATGTGCTACCTCTACTGTGCAACCCGGAGGGAGCCAGGGGGGTCGGTCCCCGGATGATAAATAATACCGACTTACTCCAGTTGATCACATACCCAGAGTACTTCCCAAAATTCATGAAAATATTCAGCCCCCCATGCAGGGACGCATATGGGGATGGGAGATACAACAGGATATCATCTGCATATAACGATATTCGGTCATCATACCCTTCCGCCCATCGCAGCCCTCTCACCATTACATCCCTTCTCACCCAGGATGCCAGTGGTTCTAGCATCAGGGAGAAAAGCAGGGGGGACAGGGGGCAGCCCTGCCTGGTACCCATCCAGAGCTGGAATACTCTTGACTTATGGTTATTACGGTTAACCCGTACCTGACCCCGCAGATCTGTGTACAGCAGTTTTACCCAGCCCAAGAATTTTGGGCCAAAGCCCAGGCGTGTCAGGACTTCAAACAGATACGGCTGCTCTATAGAATCGAACGCCATTGACGCATCTAGGGAGAGCACCACAGCGTCTTCCTCAATGTACTGTCGTCGTGCCAGGACATTATGCAGGTGGCGAATATTTAATGCCGTGGTCCGTCCGGGCATAAAGCCCAATTGATCAGGGTGTAATAGACATGGGATCACCGAGACCAAACATAATGCCAGCAATTTTGCCAGGATTTTCGCCTTGATGTTTATTAAGGAAATCGGCTTGTATGAGCCGCGGTCCTCGGCGGGTTTCCCCAGCTTACGGATGACTACTATCAAGGTCAGCCTTTTCTCGTCATGCATAGCTTGCAGTTGAGGCGCTGCTTGGTGGGCAATCATTTTCAAAAATTCTATGGCATCCCATTTGGACCCATCACCTTCCCTGACTGGATAGTGTTAATTGTTATCCTGATTTCATCATCTATAAGCTCTTCTTCTAAAAAGTGTGGGCAGAGGCATATTGACTAGGAGTTGTCGGGAGTCTTCTGCCATGTAAGTGTTTGAAGGGGTGTATATTGTTTCTAGGTGGTCAGCAAATGCATCTGCTATCTCTTGTGGGTTGGTGATCTGTTGTGTGTCATGAAGGTTCAGCCTTGGCACCCACCTCTCCCCCTGTTCTCTCCGTTCCAACCAGGCTAGCATCTTCCCAGCCCGGTTCCCCATTTCATAAAGCTTGTGTTGGGTATGCAGGAGCTTGGCCTTCATATGTTCCTACACTAAGGTCCTGTATTCTAGCTGTTTCAGCGTGAGTCGATGTATAGCAATGTCTGTGGGAGAGCTGGTGCTCTCTGCTTCCAGATGTTGGAGTTCGCTTTCCAGCTGCGAAAGCTGTTGCTGTCCCTTTCTACTATAGCCCACTTTTAAAGACAATGCCTGTCCCTTCACCACCACTTTAAATGCCTCCCATATAATCTGTACTGAGTCCACTGATCCGACATTGTCTTTAAAGTAATTAAGGGTCTCTGTGAGTAGGTTCGCTCTTATATCTGGGATTGTGAGCAGCCATGGGCTGAGGATTATAGTGGCCCGTGGACGGTGAGAGAAATATGTAAGTTCGACCCACACTGGGGAGTGATCCAAAATACCTCTCGGTAGAGCATGGGGATTGTGGAAGTACCCGATGTCTGCGGTCTGTGTCAGGAAGTAGTCAATGCGGGACATACTCTTGTGAGCGTTAGAATGGTAAGTGTAGTGGGTCTTGTCTGGCAGGAGAGATCGCCAGATATCTGCAAGGCCCATGGCTTTCGTAAACTCTGCAATGTGTGTCTGGGGGCATGACTGGGTTTGTAGTGGGTGCCTGTATTTGTGGTCATCCATTGTCATGTTGAAGACCCCCCCCCCTAAGATCAAGATGCCCATTGGGAGGTCCACTAAGATTTTCCCCAGGTCTACCAATGTGTCAGGACTCAATTCTCTAGTGCCACACGGGAGCAGAATGACGCCTTTTTCCAACGCTCCCCTAACTACGCCCCTGCTGATCTTTTCTATAATCTAGCAGGTAAGTCATAAGGGGGGGAAAGGGGAATTGGAAAAGAAAGAAGAGACTGCCCGTATTCTTCTTGTTCTCTGGCTCTGCCTTTTTTCTTCTTTCTTCGTTCAGGCTGCAAATTAAAGCATTACTTTAAAACTGTTTCTAAACCTTTCTTTATTCCGTTGCAATGTTCTAGTAATTACAAGAATCTTTATTTAAGGACTTTTGTCTTACCAGAGGTCTTCTATGGGCTTGCCTCTCTTCTCTTGTATAAGTGATTCTGGAAGCTTTTTATTAATCTTTACTTATTTCTTCTCACAGATGATGCTGGATTGCTGGCCTTATTTTGCAAGAAGAAATAACAAGGTAAGTTTTTGTTCCACTTCTATTCCCTTACTCCAATTTACTTGTTAACTTCTTAGCTTCCTCCTAAATTCTTCTTCACAAGGTAAGTGTTCTAAATTCTTGCTCTGGTTCTTAATGGTCTGGATGCTTTAGCTTTATCTTTCCCTTTTTGGATTTGCGCCGGACTTAATACCTTTTAAACTCCTATCTCTCTTTTCACGCTAGCTACTTTTGTCACAAAGTTCGTTATTTTGTTTTTTAACTAATGCCGAGAGGATATTTATAGGTAGTTACTAGGTAATAGTACTAGCTTAATTTCACAAGTGTACTTCAGTTTTAGGACGGAGTTTAAATCCACAGTTACTAAGATAGAAACATTTCCCAATTATCTTTTACTATTCTTTTTGACTCTGTGGCCGGAGTCCTGCCCAGGTGTAGCGTTATTTTATGCATACGCTACTTACTCAGACCTGCGCAGTCACAATTAAACTTTTTCCTGGTTAGTTTTGTATTCTATTTAGCGCAGCGTCGCTCTAACGGAACACTGTTCCCTTGTCCTGCGCATTTACACAAAAGATTCCTGTCACACTAATCCCTTTTAATCATGCGCACTGTCTACACTGCTCTCGTAGGCATGCGCGTAACTTTCTCACTAACCTGTTGGTCTTCTAGTCAGGAAAGGAACCGACGCATGTAGACCGATGACCTCCAAAACGCTCCCTGACTAACTCTTCCATGACGTAAACAAGGTAGGTCTGTAGCGGGTGAAACTCTCGGTGAAGTGCGCCTTGGAACGTTAGAGCGCACCTCACCTGAGCTTCTCAAACAAGGGATGGAAAGCTAGACTGCTAACCGACGAGTGTGCTGGCGGCCATCTTAGATGACCAACGTTGCCAGCACACTCGCCAACTCTGGTTACAGCCCATTCTTGGCTGAAAAGAGGAAGTAGAAGTAATGGCAACAACAGGGCTGCGAGGAGGAAACCTCCCGTGAGCCCTGACACAATGCCTCTTTACCAAGAGCTGGCGGGAGGTATGGCGAGACCACATTGAGCTCTTTCCCTTCTTATTGTGCTTCTAATAAAGCAAATCTTCCCCCCGGATCCACCCAAGTACGTGACTGAGTAAGTGCTAGATTCTTTTTAACCAGGATACCTGTCTCTCAGGAGCCTGATGAATAGCCAGCATGAATGAGGAGCTTGTACCCCCACCACGTGAGAGCTTTACATTTGTTACCAACCAAATGTGTCTCTTGCAGTAACACAATATCGGGGGCCTGCCTTTTAAGATAGTGTTGTACGATACCCCTTTTAATTTTGTACCCCATGCCATTTACGTTCCATGTCAACACTGTGAGTGATGCTACTGTCTTAGCTTCCATCGGATTAGTGGTGGGTAGGGAGATAGGTGTATGCAGCAGAACCCCCAAGGCTCATCCCCTGTATTCTGCTGTTTTTGCGACCCTGGCATATCTATCAGCAAGTGAGTAGGTGTATTGGTATAGAGGAGACCCGTGACTCTGCTGCCTAGATGGGTAATAACAATGACTGTTTTGTCGCATGACTTGTAGCTTCTTGTGACTCATGAACACACATAAACTTTAACCCCCCTTCTCCCCTCCCTCAACTCCTGTGCCACCCTCCTCCCTGCCCCCCGCCAGTGGGCTTTGAACTGCCCACACCCAAACCAGGCAGAGTGCCTATTGCCCCCCCCAAATACTAACAGGAGCTGGCAGTCAGCCCTCCCTCCCCCGCCTTAAGCAGAGCAAGCCTTTGTCTCATCTTAATAGACGCGTAAATCCGATCCCTTTCACATCAATGGCCGTCCCTACAGTTTGTACCCGTGCACAGGGACCCCAGATCACCACCCACCTCAGTCCCCTGGTAAAGGGTGGCAACCTCCAGGCGTCCCCTTCTCACAGTCAATCTTTTGGAGTCACTTATCTGTGTTTGGCACTGCCCCCTCTGTGTTCCGGGAAGTCGTCTTTGCCGTTGCGTCAGGTAGACTCTATCTCCACCCGGGAGGGATCCGTACTTTACTCAGACCCCTGGCTGGATCCGTTGGGTCGGCGGCTGTCATTTCCTCCCCTGCGTGGCTTTTCAATGCGGCGCCAACCCTCCAACCACTCCCATGCATCCTCTGGCGAGGAAAGGAACCACGTCTTAACATCCGATTCTATTCTAAGCTTTGCTAGAAAAAGCATGGCGTATTTCACCCCCTTGCCCCTTAGTGCCTTCTTCACTGCAAGGAAACTGCGTCGCTGACTTTGTACCTTCATGGTGAAGTCAGGCAAGAATGTAATCACGCTGTTTTCGAATATGAGCGGATGGTTAGCTCATGCGGTCTGAAGTATCATGTCCCGATCTCTGTAGTTGAAGACTCGCGCTATAATCGGCCGCGGGGTGCCCCCGGTCTAGGCCGCCCTCCCGGGATGCGATGGGCCTGCTCGATCCGAAACTCTCTTGGGCTGTAAGTGCTTCAGGATCAGATTTTCCACGAAGAGATCCACCGCCGGTCCCTCCACCCGTTCCGGGACCCCAGGAATGCGTATGTTATTTCTACAGGCCCTGCCTTCGCACCCGTCTAGTTGCTTCTCCATAGCCGCGTGCTGGTCCTGTAGTGAACTCACTTGCTGCTGGAGCAGGGAAGTGTCTTTATGAAGTTCTGTGGTTGTATCCTCCAAGTCTTTCACCCTGGCGTCCATTTTGCGAAGGTCTGCTCGGATAAGGGACACTTCAACGTTAACCGTATCTGTGCGGGCTTCCAGGGATGTAGGCACTCCTGCTATTGCTTTCATTATGTCGTGGAGCGTTAAGTCAGGTTGTGGTTGGGGGTTTATCGACTTATCTGGGGCTTCTTGCTGTGTGTTTTCCTTCCCCCGGCCAGTTTAGTTTGGGCCGTTGGTTTGGGTCCCTTTCCGCTCGCCATTGCCAGGCCGCGGTTTAGTGCTGTATGCAAGTTCTTCGGGCCCAGTCCCAGTATTCTCTGCCACCTGCCCAGGGGTATTTCGTCCCCCCAGCGGCCTGTCGGGTTTCCTAGGAACCAGTCCCCAGCCACCACTCCCAAGACCTTGCGTGGCCTTATGCATCTCAGGGCTGGAGCTCTTGTCTCGTGGTGCCCTTGCTCTCACCCACCGTCTCCAGTGCCAATATACCACTGAGTTGGGTCCTGGATGCCATTCAGGCTGGGGGGAGTCCTTCACTCTGCACCCCACTGTGTGCCTGAAGATGCCTCTCATATACAGTCCCTTGCGCTTTGTCATACTGGTGCCTTTTCGTAGACGGACTCAGCGAGCGCGCCTGTCCGTACTTCCCTCTGCAGTCACTTCTGCCACGATCCGCTGATATGAAATTTTCGCGCTCCCAGTTGGGCACTGAGTGCAGGCTGGGCTCTATCTGTTAGTGGCAAGTGTCTAGGGCGATCCGCCCGGGGCGCTGATGCACTGGGACCAGCTGGTCTCCAGCTCCGGGGCCTCAACTTTACGCTTCACGGCTCGCCTCGCTGCCGCCCACCTCTTCAAGTCATCCCCCATAGTAGTGGCAGCCCTGTATTTCGGAATGCCGCACATGCACATATTGCGATTTTCCTTACTTCTGGCCGCTACAAGAGATCACCTCCACCATGGTAAGAGTCTCTGGTGGGCAGCGCTCCAAATGCCCCCACTACACGCAATGCACCATCACTCTTAGAGCACCGAGTCTATGACCTCGCAGGCCTCTGGAGCTGGGTCCTCGATTTCGTTCATCACGGCTCGCCTCACTGCACCTTGCCGCTTCGAGTCCACCCACCGCTGCATCTGCGGTACCTGAGAGGCCGCGCGGACAGCGCCTGCCAACAGGCGTTGCAAATCGGCCACTCCGGTACGTGGAGGAGCCAGGGAAGCCTCACAGGGACCTCTGTGTCTGCTCCGTCTCCGCTAGAACGCCGCCATTTTTCTATCTCCGGCCACTGCAACTCTGCAGTTAAGCCCATGTTGCTTTCTTCTGGGGAAGGCTCTGGACAACACCTGCCGCCGCTGGAGTCAGGGACCGGGGATCCACCCGTTTACAAAGCATTATGGCTAGCTGGAAGGATAAATGAAAGATATACGGCGAGGGCTCCAGAGCCTCGCTAATGCGCGGCCATTCCTATCGGCTGCTGGCCACGCCCATAGGTACGTCTTTTTTAAGGTATTTTAACATTGTGATATCTGTGGTCATGGAATTTTGGCAAACGTTTGTGGTATTTCATGGAAGTACTCTGGTACACAGTGATGACAAGTCATTATGTGATTGGCTAAGGACTGGCTTTAGAAAAGTTAAAGGCAGCCATGTTGTTTTCAGGTACACTTTGCCTGTATTCTGCATTTCACCCTTAGATGTAGGTTAGCATTAGATTTGATATTTTTACTCTGCGTATTACCACTTTACTAAAGTGGTAATAGGTAAGGAAAAATATTTCAATATATATTTTAAATACACTATAGTACCTTATATTTTAAAATGCTACTTTAAAATACAGGGTACTTGGGTGTATGTTCTATTTTTAACACATTTAAATCTTCAATAAAAATTCTACAGAGTAGCAATTTAATACCTACAAATTACCACGCTGCATACATGTTTTGTTATTCGCAGTTCTCTCTAAACTGCATTACAAATACATAGAAAAATTATAAATACATTTCTCTACCTATTAGCACTTTAATAAAGTGGCAATAGGTATGGAACAACAATAAAAACATACTACTTACCTAGATCAAAGACTAGAACACAGCAAAATGCTGAACAAAAACAAATATGTATTGAAAACTACATGGTTACCTTTTACCTTGGGTAAAAACAGCCATGACATACTGCCTTATCATGCACATGTACCACAGTATACCGCAAACTTACCACGGTATACCGCGGCACACTAAATAACTTTAAAAAAAGTTCTAACAATAAAACTACCTACCCTATTCACATATAGTACTAAAATTACCATTCACACCAAATAATATATTTTCTTGCCACATTACATCTACATCGATTAACACACTTTCACCCTACGTCTGTTTCAATTACCACATTCCATTGTATTACACTACACTCTATGTCACTTCTCTCTACATCACTCCAATCAAGACTATTACACTCTACACCACTACACTCTATGTCACTCTACTATATGACACCACTCTACACTAATACACTCTACACCACTACACCAGCTGCGGCCCGTGGAGGGAGTTCCGTGGGGCAGAAAGGCGGGGAGGGGCAGGGTGGGGGGTACTAAACACCGGAATATGGATAGTTGGAGGTAAATAAACAATCAAATAAATAAAACAAATTTTGTTGCGCGCCCTGCATCGCAAAAACACGATGCAGCGCGCGCTACGAAATTTTTTTATTTATTTAATTGTTTACTTACCTCCAATTATCCATATTCCGGTTTTTAGTACCATACCACCCTGCCCCTCTCCTGCCCCGCCTTTCTGCCCCACAGAACTCCCTCCACGGGCCGCGGCTGCACGACACTATACACTATAACACTCTACGCAACTTCATTTCATGACACTTCAGTGCACACCAATACACTGTACGCCCTTTCACTGCACACTACTCCAGTATACGTTATTCCATTGTATGCAACTCCACTGTATGACACTACACTCAATGCTTTTCTACTCTATGCCACTCCACAGTATGCCACTTCAGTGTACACAATTGGACTTACTGCTATTCCTGTGAACGCACCTGCTCTTCACACCACTCCACTGTACGCCACTCCACTATAGTGCACTACACTCTACAACATCTGCTGCATGCTAATACACTGTACATCACTCCATTCTACGGCACTACAGTCTATGCCAATTGCTGTACCAGACTACACTCTATGCTATTCCACTGTATGACATTCCACACTACACCACTCTTCTTTATGTTTTTCCACTATATGCCACTCCACTCTACATCACTACACTGTACACCATTGACACTCAATGTTATTCCACTCTATGTCACTACACTGTATGCTACTCCACTGCATGCCACTTCACTCTATGCCACTACACTCTACGCTACTCCACTCCCATGTAGAGTCCCTAAGGTTTCATTCCATTTAAAGTAGGCCTTGACTCCATCTTAGGTAATAGGAGACTCCATTTTCTAAATTTTAGGCAGTAAGAGTCACCGTTTTCCTCAATTTATGCAGAATCATTGTCATGTCTGCCATTGATGCAGATGTCATCTCACCTTATCATTCTAAGAACTGTGAATGTGTGAAGTCATTGAGGCAGTGACATTGATATCACACCTGATGTGACATCAGGTTGGGACAAGTGTCTAGTCATCTAAATATCAAGGTCAAAAAAGAGCAAGCACAAACATATAGCCATAATAGTGCAGTCTAAATTGATGTCCCTTTACTTTATATGTTTATAATGATACTCCTGGGACGTACACATAATCTATGTCAGACATTCTTAAACTTATGTCAGAAATTCCAATCTCTGATGAGTTTTAATATATAAGGACTACTACTTGACCTCTTGGCCTTGATCCTTTGTCCATATTATCACACCAGGAAGTCCCGAAGATGGTCTTGCCTGGTGCCAGCACACCAAGAAGATGCTACAGTGCACCGGAATCAACCGATACCGATAACGACCTGAGTCCTTGACTAAGGATGCTGCAGCGACATGTGTTTTCCTTTGGCAGGGAACACTGCCTTCACACATTTTGATAACCACAGCTTTTGCTGTCAACAAGGTTTGGAATGTGATGCTTCTGCCTAAGAAAGTCTAGATTGCAAATTACAATTTCCATGCTGTACTAGCATAGCGCATAAAAGTAGGTTTTAGGGTGCTCGATTTCAAATGACATTTTAACCATTAGAAATGTTCATTAGATTCTTGTTGTTCACAACGTGCTTAGTTGCTCTTTTATGATATTCTCTGTGGTGGTTTTAGATATGCTAAGAAACAGGTTCACCCCTGTTGTAATAAAGGCTTTTCGCTAAAAGTGTCTATTCTTCTTAATGCCATTTGTGTGTGTGATGTTGTAAAAAGAGAAATAGGTTTGTTTCCTGTACCACGGTTCCCCAAATACTTATTTAGGGATTGTTAGTAACCCAAAAGCAATAATTCCACTTCAACAATGTATTGGGTGGGGTTTTGTGGGGCTAAAATAACCTGTCTTTCACATTCAACTTGTTGCATTGAACCAAAGTTTACCTGTGTCACCCATGGGATGGGAAAGCGAACCTTGTAGAACTATGTGTAAGTTGTAGTTTATGCAACATCTCTACAACACTCCACGCTATGTCACTCAACAGTACGCTATCACACTCTATGCAACTACACTCTACACTACTACACTATATCCTACTCCATTCTACAACACTCTTCTCTGCGAATTCCACTCTACAACACTTCTCCCTACACTACTCCAGTCTATGCTATTCACTGTATGCCACTACAGTGTACCTCACTAAACTCTACACCACTCCATAATATGCTACTCCACTGTATGCCACTTTACACTACGTTATTACATTCTATGCTTCTTCACTCTATGCCACTCCACTCTACTCCACTCCACTGTAGGCTATTCTACTATATGACACTCAGGTATATGTCACTCCACTGTACACCACTCCACTATACGCGATTCCACTGTACACCACTACACTGTGCCTCACTATACTCTACCGCAGTCCACTATACTACATCCCACTGTACACTACTCAACTCTATGCCACTTTACTGTATGCTACTGTACTCTATGCTATCCCACTGTACCCACTCCACTCTAACACACTCCAGTGTTCACCACTCCACTCTACACCACTCCACTGTACACTATTCCATTGCATGCTGCTCATCTGTACGACACTTCAGTCTATACCACTCCATTGTACACTACTTCCCTATATGCCAATGCCCTATACACTATTCCATGGCACACAAATCCACTGTACGGCACTCCACTCCATGCTACTCCACTCTATTCCACTCCTCTCTACTCCACTCCACTCTAATGCACTCCACTCTATGCTGTCCACTCTATGTCCCTCCACTCAATGCCACTCCACTCTATGTCACACCAGTCGACTCCACTGCACTGTATGCCACATCACTATGCCACTCCACTGTATGATAATGCACTGTACACTATTGCACTTTACAGCACTCCATTCTACACCACTGCACTGTAGGCCACTCCACTCTATGTCAATCCATTCTATCCTACTACACTCTGCCCTAATCCAGAGTAGCATACTCCAGCCTACGTTATTCCACTGTACACCACTACACTGTACCTCACTCCATTCCACAGCACTCTACTCTATGTTACTCCTCTGTACACCACTCCAGTGTACTCTATTCCACTGTATGCCACTCCAGTATACGCCACTCAACTCAATGCTATTCCAATGTACGCCACTTCACTGTACCTTACTCTACTCTACACCAGTCCACTCTATAACACTCCATTGTTCACCACTCCACTCTATGTCACTTTACTGTACACCAATCTACTCTATGCTATTCCACTATATGCCTCTCCACTCAAACACATGCCAGCGTACACAACGGCATTGTACACGACTCTACTCTATGCTGCTCAACTGTACAACACTCCAGTCTATGTCACTCCATTGTACACTACGACACTAAACATCATAACACTCTACACTATTCCGCTGTATACATCTCCACAGAAGGACACTCCACTCTCTGTAGTTCCACTCTATTCTATGCCACTCTAGCATTATCTCACTTTATGCCACTCCACTGTTAGCCATTCTACCCCACTCCACTCTATGCCACTTCGCTCTACGCCTCTGCACTGTACTTCACTCCACTATACACCACTCCACAGTACGACAATGCACTGTACATTATTACACTGTAAACCACTCCATTCTATGCCAGACCACTAACTGCCATTCTGATCTATGCCAGTCCACTCTACCCTACTACACTTCAACTATATCCCACTCTACGCTACATCTCTACACTGTAAACCAGTAACAACCATTAGTACACTCTACACTACTCCACTGTATGGCACTACAGTCTACCCCACTTCACTGTACCCCGGTCCACTCTACAAAACTGCACTCTATGGTATTCCACTCTACAACACTCCACTCTATGGCAGTACATTGTACACCACTCCACGCTATGACCCTCTGCTCTACGCCACTCCAATCTATGCTATTCCACTGTACGCCACTACACTGTACCTCACTCCAGTCTACGCCACTCCGCTGTACAACACTCCACTGTACACTCTGTGGCACTACACTGTATTCCACTCTACTTTACACTATTCCACTGTACTCCACTCCACTCGAACACACTCAAGTCTACACCACTGCACTGTACACCACTCCACTTTACTCACTGCACTGTCCCACAATGCACTATATGCTATTACATTGTAAACCACTCCATTCTATGCCACTCCACTGAATGCCACTCCATTCTATGCTAATCCAATCTAAACTACTACACTATATAATATTTCACTGTTATACACTCCATTCTATGCCACTCTACTGTACGCTACTCCATTGTCTGCCACTCCACTCTAAACAACTCCACTGTATGCAACTACACTATTCGGCTGCAAGCCACTCCACTCAGGAACACTACTCCCTACACCACTCCTCAGTATGCTAGTGCACTGTACGACATTACAGTCTTCTCTGATCCCCTCTACAACACTTTACTCTATGGAATTCCACTTTACAAAATTCCACTCTACACCACCACACTATACGCTACTTTACTACGCCACTCCAGTCTATGCTGTTCCATTGTACACCGCTACACTGGACCTCACTTCAGGCTATGCCACTCTACTGTGTGCTAATCTGCTGTACACCATTCCATTGAGCATTATTTCACTGTCTGCCACTCCAATCTGCGTCACTCCACTCTACCACACTCCCTTGATTACTATTCCACTGTACACCGCTCCAGTATACACCACTCCACTCTACGCCACTCCACTCTACGCTCTTCCAATGTACACCTATCCACTGTAACACACTACACAATATGCCACTGCACTATACACCACTACACTGTATGCCAATCGACTGTACACGGTTCAACTGTAGGCAACTCCAATGTACGGCACTCCACTCCATGCTATTCCACTGTATGCCTCTCCACAGTACACCACTTCACTGTACGCCACTCTAATATACGGTATTCCACTGTACACCACTCCATTGAACGCCACTGTGTTCTACGCCAGTCCATTAAATGCCACTTCACTCCATACTACTCCACTTTATCCTGCTGCACTCTATGCCACTCCACTCTATGCCACTGTACCTTATGCTAGTCCCTCCCACGCTATTCCTAGTCCTCTGAACACAACTCCAATACTTCCACTACACTCTACACTATTCCACTGTACACCACTCTACTCTAGGCCACTCCACTCTACACCTCTACAGCCTATGACACTCCATTGTGCCCATAGCTCTCTACTGCTTTCTCACATAATTTATGTGGCACTCCAAGCCTGAAAGGTTTGGAGATATATACATATAAATAATATGCTGAAAAAAACAAAGGTTACAGGGAAATTACAGTTAGGCTCAGATCTCACTACAAAACTAGTGAATTTCAGCAGTTACAGTTACCTGAGCTAACTCTAACTTATGCTCCAGCAATGCACTGCTGATGATGTGTGGCTATGTGGGTGAGAGTGTAAGTGTTTGTGTAGGTGAGAAAGTGGCTCTGTTGAGAGAATATGGGTGAGTGAGTGGGTGTGTGAGTGGTTGTATAGGTGAATAAATGGATGTGTGAGTAGCTGAATGTGTGAGTGAGTGGTTGTGTGAGTGGCTGTATGGGTGAGTGACTGGGCCTATGAGATATATATATATAACACGCCATGTGAGCCAACTTCAATGGAGGGAGTTTCAATTGGATATATATATATATATATCTATTACCTACTGGCGGTCGCCAGTAGGTAGTTATAGTTAGGACCCTGTTTCCATAGGAAATCCGCAACATTCTATTTGGAATAACTTTGGCGCCGGTCGACGAATCCTCGCGAAATTTTCAAAACTAATGGGGCGCTACGCTCCGCTCCTACCCTGAAAGTCTCGGGGTGATTCGTCAAGCGGGGGCTGAGAAAAAAGGGGGGTCCCAAAACGCGTTTTCCCCATGCATTTTTCCATAGGACCTTTAGACACAGCTACATCCCGAACGGCTGAACAGAATTACTTGAAATTTGGCAGAGAGGTAGTCCGCAGGTCAAGGAAGTGCCTTTTGTAGGTCTGGTGTAAATCTGTTCAGTAGTTCCTGAGAAAATAGTATTTAAATCAATATATATATCTGTAAGCGCGCTCCGTGCGCTTACCATAAGCTTACCGTAAGCTTACCGTACGCGTACGGTGCCGTGCGCGAGCTCAAATCTGATTGGTTGTCACATGACTGTAAACATTCGAATCGGACTAAATCAAGAAGTGTCGGCCGCCATTTCGTATGTTTCACACAGAGAAAAAAAGGGAGATAACGAGAAAAGGGGGCAAGGAAGAGAGTTACAGACCCCCTAACATTTGAAAGGGGGTCAAAGAAGGACACAAAAGTACAAAAAATACATTTATTAATTTTAAAAAAAATCGCGGGGTACGCGTACGGTAAGCTTACTGTAAGCTTACCGTACGCGTACGGTGCCGTGCGCGAGCTCAAATCTGATTGGTTGTCACATGTCTGTAAACATTCGAATCGGACGAAATCAGGAAGTGTCGGCCGCCATTTCGTGTGTTTCACACAGAGAAAAAAAGGGAGATAACGTGAAAAGGGGGCAAGGAAGAGAGTTATAGACCCCCTAACATTTGAAAGGGGGTCAAAGAAGGACACAAAAGTACAAAAAATACATTTATTCATTTTAAAAAAAAATCGCGGGGTACGCGTACGGTAAGCTTACGGTAAGCTTACCGTACGCGTACGGTAGAAAAAAAAAATAAAAAAAGAAATAAAATTCAGATTTAAGTGTTTAGATATTAGGGGGCTCTAAAACGAGCCGTTGTGTTTTTGAAGTGATTTTTTAGTGGTACCTACAAGTAAGTACCGACGCAGAGTCTAAGGTTCAAGAGGAAGACTCTGTTCCCTTCATCATTGAAGTGTACACCATCTCCTCTATAAATGTCTTGCATGTCGTAACGCAAGTTGTTGTGGTAAATGGAACCCATACCATAGTCTCGGAGGAAAGCAGAAACAGATTTGTTGACGTGCTTTCTTGCTTTGTCAATCTGCGGCCAAAAATGATTGGACCAGTTCCATTTTTGCCTTTGGCATATGTTAGAATACACAAAGGCAGTTTTAGGGAAAAGTGAAAACAGTTGTGCAAAGGTCTCCTTCATAAGCATTTCCAGACCTACCCCAGTCAAAGTGCCTAGGTCATTGCCACCACAGTGCACTATTATGCGGTCAGGGTGTTGGATTTGCATGAAGGATTTCACCAATGGCATCAATTGGTGCCACTTTAACCCTCTCTGACCAATCCATTTAATGTCTACATTTGGCAAAGCAAGGTCTCTCACCATACCTGTTTTCTCTGCATACTTTTCACTCCAGAAGACATAGCTGTGCCCTACAATCCACACTGTGAACATCTTCAAAGGAGATCTGGATGCACTCAGGAGGTGTATTTCAGTAGAAAGGGAAAAAGAAATGAAAGACAGTTTGGAAATGGAGGCATACATATTTTTTTTAAATAAAAAGAACTCATTGGCTGTTTCATACCATTCTACACTAAAAACTAGGCTGTACGTGTCAATTTATAGAAGCATGTTTTGTATTGGTACAGAAAAATGTGTTACCAAAGAACATTACTATGGATTTGCTGTTAGGTTAGAAAAGTCAAGCACTCTTGCTCTTTGAAAATGAAACATTGTGTGGTGAACTTCTGACCTGACTTCACAGAGCAGTGTTCCATGAGCTGTTGCTATGGTAGCAGGCAGAAGTCAAGTTGGGGGAAGGGTGCTAGGCAGAAGTCAAGTTGGGGGAAGGGTACTTTTGGAAAAGGGTTGGTTTTCAACCAATAGAAATGTGTGATTACATTTGAAAAAAAGGGGGAAGCACTGAGATTTGAAATTAACATGTATATGTGTGGAAAAAGAGAGGGAAACATTGCCATTATCTGGTTTTGCTGAGAGGAGAGAGGTGTACAGAACAGAGATCCTGGCTCTGATAATCTGCTGTTTGAGTGCCACATTTCTTTCACAACTAACTAATTTTAAAGGTGAGTTATGAGTTTGAGAGGGGATATATGTGGTAAATTAAGAAATGAATATTAGAATTGGGATTCCTTTTGTTGAAGTTGTGTTTATCATTTTGTGTTTTGGGAGAAATTTAAATGTAAGGAACATGTAAAATATTATGGACTATGTTTTTACCATAAATTAAGGTGTACTGGTATAAATGAGGAATACTTTTAGGGCTTGAGGTTGCAGTCAGTAATGCAAATACATTCAGCATCACTAAGGCAGGTTGCCCTTGCTGGAGTGTAGTCATTCACCCAGGTTACACATGTTCCTGGTCTCAAAAAGCTGTTTGGACATGTGCTGTTTTCAGAATCTGAAAAGTGGATTGAAAATGTGTCAGACTGTAAAAGTACTTATCACTTGTCAAAAAAAGAGTAGTAAGTGTGCTTTCAAATTGGCAAAGAAATTTCGTTTTCTGACTAATATCAAACCATGACTCTGTGTGCAAAGAGGAATTATAGACAGAGATTTATTGCGTATTACTATGGTAATTTTACATTTGCATTAGTAGGAAAGGGGCACCTATTTTTCTGCAGAAGCAGACTCTTAGCACACACCCAGCTGCTTATCCTGTAGAATCATGCAAAGTATTCACAACCGAGTGGGGTTTGAGGTTGCAGTCAGTAATTCAAATACATTCAGCATCACTAAGGCTGGTTGCTCTTGCTGGAGTGTAGTCAGTCACCCAGGTTACACATGTTGCTGGTCTCAAAAAGCTGTTTGGACATGTGCTGTTTTCAGAATCTGAAAAGTGGATTCAAAATGTGTCAGACTGTAAAAGTACTTATCACTTGCCAAAAAAAGAGTAGTAAGTGTGCTTTCAAATTGGCAAAGAAATTTCGTTTTCTGCCTAATTTCAAACCATGACTCTGTGTGCAAAGAGGAATTATAGACAGAGATTTATTGCGTATTACTCTGGTAATTTTACATTTGCATTAGTAGGAAAGGGGGAGCTATTTTTTCTGCAGAAGCAGACTCTTAGCACACACCCAGCTGCTTATCCTGTAGAATCATGCATAGTATTCACAACCGAGTGGGGTTTGAGGTTGCAGTCAGTAATGCAAATACATTCAGCATCACTAAGGCCGGTTGCCCTTGCTGGAGTGTAGTCAGTCACCCAGGTAACACATGTTCCTGGTCTGAAAAAGCTGTTTGGACATGTGCTGTTTTCAGAATCTGAAAAGTGGATTCAAAATGTGTCAGACTGTAAAAGTACTTATCACTTGTCAAAAAAAGAGTAGTAAGTGTGCTTTCAAATTGGCAAAGAAAATTCGTTTTCTGCCTAATATCAAACCATGACTCTGTGTGAAAAGAGGAATTATAGACAGAGATTTATTGCGTATTACTCTGGTAATTTTACATTTGCATTAGTAGGAAAGGGGGAGCTATTTTTTCTGCAGAAGCAGACTCTTAGCACACACCCAGCTGCTTATCCTGTAGAATCATGCATAGTATTCACAACCGAGTGGGGTTTGAGGTTGCAGTCAGTAATGCAAATACATTCAACATCACTAAGGCTGGTTGCCTTTGCTGGAGTGTAGTCAGTCACCCAGGTAACACATGTTGCTGGTCTCAAAAAGCTGTTTGGACATGTGCTGTTTTCAGAATCTGAAAAGTGGATTCAAAGTGTGTCAGACTTTAAAAGTAGTTAACACTTGCCAAAAAAAGAGTAGTAAGTGTGCTTTCAAATTGGCAAAGAAATTTCGTTTTCTGTCTAATTTCAAACCATGACTCTGTGTGCAAAGAGGAATTATAGACAGAGATTTATTGCGTATTACTCTGGTAATTTTACATTTGCATTAGTAGGAAAGGGGGAGCTATTTTTTCTGCAGAAGCAGACTCTTAGCACACACCCAGCTGCTTATCCTGTAGAATCATGCATAGTATTGACAACCGAGTGGGGTTTGAGGTTGCAGTCAGTAATGCAAATACATTCAGCATCACTAAGGCTGGTTGCCCTTGCTGGAGTGTAGTCAGTCACCCAGGTTACACATGTTGCTGGTCTCAAAAAGCTGTTTGGACATGTGCTGTTTTCAGAATCTGAAAAGTGGATTCAAAATATGTCAGACTGTAAAAGTAGTTATCACTTGCCAAAAAAAGAGTAGTAAGTGTGCTTTCAAATTGGCAAAGAAATTTCGTTTTCTGCCTAATTTCAAACCATGACTCTGTGTGCAAAGAGGAATTATAGACAGAGATTTATTGCGTATTACTCTGGTAATTTTACATTTGCATTAGTAGGAAAGGGGGAGCTATTTTTTCTGCAGAAGCAGACTCTTATCACACACCCAGCTGCTTATCCTGTAGAATCATGCATAGTATTCACAACGGAGTGGGGTTTGAGGTTGCAGTCAGTAATGCAAATACATTCAGCATCACTAAGGCTGGTTGCCCTTGCTGGAGTGTAGTCAGTCACCCAGGTTACACATGTTGCTGGTCTCAAAAAGCTGTTTGGACATGTGCTGTTTTCAGAATCTGAAAAGTGGATTCAAAATGTGTCAGACTGTAAAAGTATTTATCACTTGCCAAAAAAAGAGTAGTAAGTGTGCTTTCAAATTGGCAAAGAAATTTCGTTTTCTGACTAATATCAAACCATGACTCTGTGTGCAAAGAGGAATTATAGACAGAGATTTATTGCGTATTACTCTGGTAATTTTACATTTGCATTAGTAGGAAAGGGGGAGATATTTTTCTGCAGAAGCAGACTCTTAGCACACACCCAGCTGCTTATCCTGTAGAATCATGCATAGTATTCACAACCAAGTGGGGTTTGAGGTTGCAGTCAGTAATGCAAATACATTCAGCATCACTAAGGCTGGTTGCCCTTGCTGGAGTGTAGTCAGTCACGCAGGTTACACATGTTGCTGGTCTCAAAAAGCTGTTTGGACATGTGCTGTTTTCAGATTCTGAAAAGTGGATTGAAAATGTGTCAGACAGTAAAAGTAATTATCACTTGCCAAAAAATGAGTAGTAAGTGTGCTTTCAAAATGGCAAAGAAATTTCGTTTTCTGACTAATATCAAACCATGAGTCTGTGTGCACACAGGAATTGTTTTTAGATATTTAATTTGTGATGGTTTTATTGTGATTTTCACTTGTAGGAAAGGGGTACATAGTATTTTAAGATTTGAAAAGATCATAAAAAATATAGTAATATATTTAAATAAAATAAATGAATTTTTTTTTAGTTTCTTTCAGGTATTGCTGAAGAGCAGTGAACAAAATTTAAGATGCCTACAAAATCCAGACTAAGGAAAAACCACAAAAAAAATCTATATTTGAAGACAACTGGAGGACCTAAGTTAGTTGGAGATGCTCATGTTGGGAAAAAGAGAAAGTCTTCTGGTAAGCAGACAAAAGATTTTTTAAACAATATATTCAAAAAAAGGAAAAATGTACAAAATGTCTGTACTGGAAAGAATGTTTTAAATAGAAAACAACAGGAAAAAATTGAGCATTTAGTTAATGCAAATATACCTTCAGAAACAATAAAGATTAACTTAAAAAGAAAAACAGCGTTTAAAGAGATTCGTAGAAAAATGTTTCAGAGAAGAGTTATGTCCAATTTGATAAAGGATGTGAAGAAATATAAGAAAAAAACTAAATTTTATAAGAGAAAAAAAGAAATTGAAGCCATTGCAGCAAAGGCTTTAGAATTAAAAAGGAAACTATTCATTTTAATTTTGAACAGGATGCGTACATTAGATAAAATGGTCAATGTACTGAAATCACAAAGCAAAAGGAAAAGACTAGTGAAAAGAACAAACTTTTGTAAAGTGTTTTTAGGAGAATGGATGCATAGTTCAAGTAGTGAACCTTTTTTTAATGAAGAGAGTTATTTTCAAAGTAATAGTTTGCTGCATGCAGTTGACACCAGAGGTCGTGCTTATGAAGTGAAAAATGGTTGTATAATGGAGAAGGAGAAAATGGTTCCAAGAGATGAGGAACAAGTGATGGCGGATGAGGCTATGGGGAGACGTCCTAAAGCCCCAGTGTACACTTGGAATTGTAGTAGTATTTGCACTGTGCGTCAGGAATCTATTGATAAATTTCGTGAGTTTCTAAGAGAATATAGTAAAAAAAAGTGTTAAACAGAAGATTAAGGTGCTTCAAAGTCTAGATCCATGCAGAGTGAGAGAGAATACTGGTTTGCAGGGACATTCTCTGGCTTGTCTATCTAGAAAAGTGTGTAAAAGTGTTTTTCATCATTTTAGGATGCTGGCTGTTCATCATACTGAAATGAGAAAGTTTGTGAGACGATTGTATTTTGCTAAAAGTCCAGCAATAAAGTTAGATGAATTGAATAGGGCTCTGTTCCGTGGATCGGTATCAGATGTAGAGAAGGTTACTGATGAAATTCAGTTTTGTTACTTTGGTCCAGAACAAGAGAGTGCAGGTAATGGCACAGTTATCGAGGAAGATGTGGAAGAGAATGTAGAACCCTCTGTAAGTAAGAAATTTGATGATCAAATGACAAAATTTGCAATCATCTCTAAAGAAAGACCAAATATTACTTGTATTTGTTGCCGCAGAACTCATTATAAAAAACAAACCAGGAATGTTGATCTCTACAGAAAAAGTAAAAATGAAGATAATTATAAGTGGAAGGATTTTGCCACATATATATTTCTTGAAAATTGTTTTGAATTGGGTGAAGATCAGCGTATTTGTAAATACTGTTACAACAAGTTGGAAGAAAATAGAATGCCGACCAGAGCTGTACATAATAATTTAGAATTGGATGCTATTCCTGCCGAACTTTCTGAATTAAATACATATGAGTCTATACTTATTCAATGTGTTCATCCCTTCCAGACCATAGTACGTATGGAGCCCAAAACTGGTAAATTACCTCCTTCAGATTTACTGAGAGGTTTAAAAGGAAGAGTGGTGTATTTGCCCTTGGATTTGAAAAAAAATATGGAAACTATTGATGCAGATACTTTGGAAACTGAACCATTAGTTATTCTGGTTAATGGTGTACCTACAAAGAATAAGAAGATTTGGCAGGAGCTGGTAGATGTACGGAAAGTACAAAGAGCAAATTTGCATTTGAAAAGAAATAACAAATGGTATGAATCAATTTATATAGAAGAAGAAGATTTACAAGAAGACACAGAAAGACCAACTGGACAAATTGAAAAAGTGGACAAGTCAAAGGAAGAAGAAATTTATGAACATTTTAGCATACATCCTCTTCATTCAAAAGAAGTTATGGGAGACACTATTGATCTGTTTCAGATGAAGAAAGCAAAAGGAACTCCCGTGAGTGTATGGGAGGAGAGCTTGGAAGCTCGATGTTTTCCCCAGCTGTTTCCTACAGGAAAAGGAGGACGATACGATGAACGTCCAGAACAGATTCCAGCATCTGAGTATCGGACTACAAGACTATATGCAGAAGATCCAAGATTTCGACAAAGTATTCCTTATTTGTTCCATCTTTTATTTGAAAGCGACTTGTCTGCATTGTCTTATGCAGTAAATCACATTTTAAAAAGTGGAGTACATTTACAAAATGTGTCTGCTAAGGATTTTATGGAGAAAGTGCAGCACCGAGATGATCATTTGGAAACACAACTGATCAATCTGATGGCTTGTCAGCGTGGGACAAATGAATATTGGTACCGACGCCATGGTGAATTAAAATGCATGTTACGGAATTTAGGAACACCAACATGGTTCCTTACCCTAAGCTGTGCTGAGTACGCTTGGGATGATTTACTGGATTTTCTACGAGAGGCAAATTCAAACATTAAATACATCGAATACAAAACAGCAGGAGAACTGTGCTCATTGGATCCGGTTAATGTTTGCAGATATTTCAATCATAGATTTGAGGCTATGATGTCCTTCATCTGCAATAAAAAAAATCCACCTCTTGGAGAAGTTGTGGATTTCTTTTGGAGAAAAGAGTACCAGGCAAGAGGTGCTCCTCATATTCATATGCTGTTGTGGATCAAGGATGCCCCAAAGTTTGGAACAGATACTGATGAAGCAGTGTTATCTTTTATTGAAGAATATGCAACATGTGCTATACCAAAAAGCACAGAAGAGAAAAAGTTAAAAGAGCAAGTTTTACGTTTCCAAAGTCATCGGTGTGGAAAATACTGTCGACGGAAGTACAAGACAAAAGATAAATTCTACACTAAATGTCGATTTGGATTTCCTAGACCTGTTCTTTCAAAAGGAAGAGTAAACAGTTTTATGTCAGCTGTGAGACATACTATTACAAGAAAATCACCTAAGAATACCTACAACCTAAAAAGAAAAGAAGAATCAAAAAATATAAATGACTACAACCCAGTCATTTTATCCATGTGGAATGCTAACATGGATATACAGTATGTAGCTGACAATTCCATTGCTGTTGCTCGATATGTTACGTCTTACATTACGAAATCAGAAAAAACTGAATTGAAAGAAATGTGGGAAGAGATTTCTCACGAGAAGACTGTCAGTAAGAAGCTGTACAGTTTCAGTTTAAAGATGTTATCGCATCGAGAAATTGGATCCTACGAATGTTCAGATAGGTTATCTTCTGCAAGTCTCTACTCAAAATCAAGAAGAATAATTTGGGCAAGTTTAGGCCTTGCAGCAATGAGAAATCGGGTACTGAAATCTGTTGGAGAAATTGAATATTTGGCCGAGAATGACCCAGAAAGTACAGATATTTTGAAATCAAACATGTTGGACACATATTACCCAAAGAGAAGTGTTCCTCTAGAGAACATGTGTCTCTATGAAGTGCTGCAGAACTACATTTATTCACGGAAAGCCGCAGAAGACATCAACAATGGAAAATATAAAGTCATTGGTGAGGAAGGATGTTTGGTGAAGCAAACAAAAGGAAGTTTGATAAATCACCGGAAGCTGAGTTGCGACACTACTGACAAAAAGGAATTTTACTACTTGGCTCTTTTACAGCTGTTTAAACCATGGCGTTCAGAGGACGAACTACTGGGAGAATTTCAAAGCTATGAAGATTCCTTTAATGCTTGCAAAGACAGCATAGAATGCAGTACTTTCAGAAATTATGTGCAAATGTTAAATGAAGAAATTGAACAGGAAACTACAATTGCAGCTGAAGTAGCTAGAGACAGTTCTCAAGACAGCCAAAGTTCTGGAACACTCAGTCAAGATCCCCTAGGACAACCAATCGTTGAAAATGAAGCTGCAATAGCAATGACTGAAGTGGAAACGGCTATGAATCAAGCTCAAGAAGAATTTATAGACTTACCAAATTTGGAAAGACAACTGAATGAAGAGCAGCAACATATTTATGAAGAGATCAGAAACAAAATTGATCACGGATTACAACATGAAAAAAAAGAGTGCTCATGCACATCATTTCAACCAATCAGGATGTATGTAAGCGGACAAGCTGGAACTGGAAAAAGTTTCTTAATCAAAGTCATCAGAAGCTACCTACAGCAAAAAACAGATTCAACTTTGTCTTGTGTGGTTACTGCTCCAACTGGGTTAGCAGCATATAACATAAAAGGAATCACCTTACATCGTTTGCTAATGTTACCAGTGGAGCATGAGAACAAAATACAATGCCACAAGCTAACTGGAGAAGCATGCTTGGAAGTTTCAAGAGTATTGAAGAAGATGCAAGTTCTCATTATTGATGAGATGAGCATGGTATCAAACTTAAAGCTTGCCTTTGTGCATTTAAGAATGCAGCAAATTCTAAGGACAGACTATGACGTGTTATTTGGTGGAAAACATGTCATAGTTTTTGGGGATCTTCTACAGCTTACTCCAGTTAAAGGACAACCAGTGTTTAATACTGTGACACATGAAGACACAAAGAAGTCATTGGGAAGCATTGGTAATACAAATATTTGGTCCTTCTTTGAGTACAAGGAACTTACTACTAATATGAGGCAAGCAAACGATGAAGAATATGGAAGTATTCTGAAAGATATCAGAATTGGACTACTCACTGAAGCTGGCACGAAAGCATTACAGAGTCCGTTGCTACATAATTTATTCCCAAAGGAAGAAATAGTTGCAGCAAAAATATACAAGAACATTGCAGAAAATAAAAGTGTCATCTGCTTAATGCCAACTCTACGTGAATGCTCAATATTCAATGAGGAACTTTTGAAATTGGAAAAGGAAGAGATTAGGAAATTGGAAGCAGTGGACAAAATTCAGCATGAAAGAATTACTATTACATTAACAGGCAAACTGAAAAATAAATTAGATTCACTAGAGAAGAACATTTCCAAAACAGCTGGATGAGAAAAAAATCTATATGTTTGCATGAAATGTAGAGTATTTTTAAGGAGAAATTTGGATGTTGAAAAAGGTTTAGTGAATGGAGCTATGGGAAGAGTTGTGGGTTTTATTAATTACCAGAAAAAAGATGGAATTGAATGTTTAAAAATAAAATTTGATCAGATAGAAGAAGTTATAGACATTTGTCGTTGTACAGTTCGTTTCATGCTTGTGAAAGACTTATATGTACGTAGGAAACAGTTTCCGTTTTCTCTAGCATATGCTGTAACTATTCACAAGTCTCAAGGATTGACTGTAGATTGTGCTTTTGTAAACATTGGTTCAACTGTGTTCAAAGAAGGTATGGCTTATGTTGCTTTGTCACGAGTGAAAACATTATCTGGTTTATTTATGATAGACTTTGATGACTCAAAAGTTAGTGCTGATGCAAATTGTGTAAAGGAGTATAATAGATTAAGAAGAACCTATGCTCCTCATTTAGGTCAGTATCCTGTGTTGGAAAAACGTGTTGTTTCTCGAAAAAGGAGAATTGAGAATATCTATAATGAGGATGTAGAGAGGAGAAAAAAAAAGAGGAGTGATGTAATTGCAAGCAAAAAGAAAAAGGAAAATGTTGAAGAGGTTGTAGGTTGTCATTTTGAAAATAGCTCTGGTGTCAACTGCTACGCAAATGTAGTGCTGAATGTTGTATTTTATCTGGAAAGTTTGAAAGAACAGATAATAGTAAATCAGAGAAAAAGATTCTGTTCTGAGTTGAGTCTCCTTTTTGAAAAGTTGAGTAATGATAAAACTAAAATAGAAAGTGCTACTGAAATTAGAAAACTTTTAGATGTATGTTCAGGACGAACACAGTTTTCTCAAAATGTACAGCAAGACGCACAGGAATTCTTGATGTATTTTCTTCAGGTACTGGAAGAAGAAGGGGTACACATTGAAAATATGTTTGGTCTCTCTTATAAATGGGAACATAGTTGTGAAAACTGTTTCCATACATGTGGCTCTAATGTTGATTCTGAAAGGTTTATTTATTTAACATTGCCAGAGTGTAAAACAGTCACTTTTGCTAAATTAGTTAAAGATGCTAATCATAGCATGGAATGCAGTGAGTGTAAATCAGACATGTTTTCAACGTTAATTTTAAAGGAATACGGACAGTATGTAATTTTAATGATGCAACGATGTAGAGCTGATGGTTCAAAATTGGATACTTTAATAAAGAAGTTTATAGGACAGCAATTATCAATTTCAGGAAAAACTTTTGTAACAGTTGCAATAATTTTCCATGAAGGACCTACTGTAACTTCAGGACATTACACAGTTTATCTTAAATGTGAAAAAGGCTGGACACTGTGTAATGATTCCCAATTGATTTTCAAGCAACGTTTGCCTTTTGATTTAGCAAATTCCTATCTAATCTTCCTGAAACCTAAATTTTAGAGAGTATTGGCAAGATCTGTACAAAACAATTTTACCATTTTATTGGATTACCATTGGAATTTTCAAATAAAAAGATTTTTCAAATTACCATTTGGCCTAAAGGAAAGGTAACCAATTGTATTGTGGACTTATTTAATTCCTAATGAATCTTTCGGAAACCAAAAATTTGGAGAGAATCGGTAACATCTGTACAATTTAAATTTTGGAATTTTATTGGATTACCATTGGAAATTTAATCAAAAAAGATTTTTAAAATTACCATTTGGCCATAAGGAAAGGTAACCAATTGTATTGTGGACTTATTTAATTACTAATTAATCTTTCGGAAACCAAAATTTTAGAGAGAATCGGTAACATCTGTACAATTTAAATTTTGGAATTTTATTAGATTACCATTGGAAATTTAATCAAAAAAGAATTTTAAAATTACCATTTGGCCTAAAGGAAATGTAACCAGATGTATTGTGGAGTTATTTGAGATATATTATTTTTGTGATTATGCTTCTGTAACAAAATTGTCAGACGGTATTTTAAAGAAATAGTTATTGTTATTAGATGATATTTTTTTTTAATATTTTGCATTTCTATAATGTTATGTTTAAGTGAAAAGAGATTCTGGGCTTTTTTAAAACAATCTTTGAGATTGTTATTTTTTTTTTGCCCGCTGTTAAGTGATGAATGCAATTGCTTTCACGATTTATAGTGAGATGCAATATATTCTGAAAACAGCAAAAAAATGGCAAAAAATTGTTTTTGGAAAATATGTAAATACGTGTACTGTATTATATAATGATTTATTAAATATTAATACATTTTTCTTTTTTTTCAGATTGTGAAAGAAAATGTTCAAAAAAAACCAACATTTTTACAAGTAATTTCAATTAAATTTTAATTAAAAATTAAATTGTTGGGTGGGTCAGGTAAGTCAGAAATTAGATGGTCCCTTTCTTCCACTTCTCCTCAAACAGATTTTCAGTATTTAGTTATTAATCCCTTGTAATGTGGTAATTGTTTTTTAGTTTTTTAAAAAAAAAAATTAAATTTATTTAAATTAAATTAAATTTACGTACGGTAAAAAAAAAAAAAAAAAATTTTAAGAAAAAATTAAAAAAAATTGAGAGGTAAGGTTGGCTCTTAAAAGAGCCGTTGTGTTCATGCAGGGACAGAGGAAAGGAAGAATGGGAACATTAGCTGGTAGGACAAATGTGCTGGTCTATTTTGTTGTTAATGAGGGGAAGACTGGTCTCCCTATGAACAATTAGACCATGGCAAAATGAACACCGCATTGTAACCCTCGCAAACCGAGGGTTAGTTTCCACAGGACCAGAAAAAGGTGAATCTGCCCCCACAGATGAAGGGCTCAGCTGAGCTTCCGAAGAAGGACTCGGCTGAGCTGCTGTGGATGTGCTTGCTCGACTTACTGAAGGGTTTCCTCTAGTATGTCGTGCATGTGTCCTAGGGTGTACATCCTCAAGGTGTCGTAACATAGTGTGATTCCCGAAGGAATACTTCTTGTTAGGATTACCTCTTGAAAGTACACGCTGGCACAGCTTACAAGTCACCAAAGCAGCATTGACTTTTTTCTCGCCCTCAGGAAAAGTAAAATACTCCCATATGAAAGAGCTCTTCTGTTTCCTCTTTCTCTGCCTGATGGTGGTGCTGCTAGCCTCACTCTCAGCAGAGGAGTGCTGGTCTGCCATCGTATCCCAAAGACAACTCAGCTCCTTCTCCTAAGGGATCACAAGCAGAAATGAGGGGAATGGGTGTGGTGTAGGAGAGTTCTAGAACTGAAAGTACTTTAAACCAATCAAAAGTTTTGTTTCTTGATCACATGACCCACCGTGCGCGTACGTTACGCTTACGGAGCGCTTACGGAGCGCTTACGGTGCGCTTACGGTAAAAGTACGCATGCGCGTATAAAAGACACGCGCACGCGCGCATGCGCATAACAGGCACGCCCCAACACTTCCGCGTAACGTGCGCGTGTAGCGTACACGCTTACGCGCCGTGTACGCAGTACGCACGGCTACGTAAATTGCGTAACCATACGCAAAAAGAGTAGAAATATTACGAACATTACGCAAACCGTACGCTTACCGTAAGCTTACCGTACGCGCACGTAAAAAAAAAGAAAAAAAAAATCAGTATGTTATACTAATATATCTTACCTGTTTGGTAAAAAAAAAATGAGAAAAAATAAAATATTGCAGAATTTTTAAAAATTAAGCATAGTGTTTTAAGAGAATATAAAGTAAAAAAAAAAAAAAAGTAAAAAAGCTTGCAAATAAAAAAAAAAAAGAACACGTTTAATATAAGAATTTGTATTAAAAAACCATACAAAATCAATGAAAAAACCATGGGAATGACACATGTTATAGGTAAGAATTAGCATTTAAAAAACCATACAAATTCACTGAAAAAACCATGGGTTTCACACACGTTATAGTTAGGAATTAGCATTTAAAAAACCTTGCAAATTCAGTGAAAAAACCATAGGTTTCACACACGTTATAGTTAGCGGACATTTCACTCATAAAAAAACAATGAAATTCCCCCGTTATAGTTAGTTAAGCTAACTATAACTCGCGCACCCGCAATCCACTGCTGATGACGTAACATATTACATCACTCATGACATCACTGATGACATCTCAAATGACATCACTGATGACATCATCCAGTGAATGTGTGTTTTTCTGAAAATTAAATATGTTTTATATATGTATATCTCAAGGTCGATGGAAGAATAAATGGGTATATAAGTGTCTAAAAGGATGATTTGTTTTTGAAAAATTGATTGTGTAACTGACTGATTAAGTGTATCTTAGTGAATACATGGCTTAGTGAGTAATGTTTAAATATGTAATTATCTGTATCAGTCTCTCACTTTGTGTATACGTGTCTGCATGGGTTGGTGAGTAGCTACATGGGTGTTTAGATAGGATATTAGGTTGTTTTTTGAGTATCAGTCTGAGTGTCTGCATGGTTCGGTGGGGGGTATTACGTAGTGCATAGGTGCATGAATGATTGACTCTCTGGTTGTATGTGTTGAAGACAGCATGTGTGCATGACTGTATGGTTGGATGAGTGTGTGTATGGGTGTGTTAGTGAGTGAATGACTGTCTCAATAGTGTCTTTATGAGTAACTACATATGTTTTAAAGAAGTATATTTGACTATTGCTGTATATAAGTGAGTATATGTGAGAGTGAGAGATTGAAAGAGTTCCTGTATGAATAAGTATGTGTTTTTATAAGTGATTATTTAAAAGAGTAAGTATGTGTAGGTTTCCGTAGAAGTAAGTGTGGTGGTGTGTGTATAACTGTATATGCAAGTAAATGTATGTTTGATTCTTTATTAGCATGAGTGACTATGTGTGTGAGTAACTCTACGGATGAGTGGCATTGTGTAACAGGATGTATAGGTGTATGAGTACATATGATGAGTGAGTACATGTATGAGTGACTGTACAGGACTGTTGGTGAATGAGTGGATGTGTATGTGGATCTTAGAATTACTGAAGAGGTTGTTGTAACTGGTATTGGTATGTCCATTTTTTTGAAAATGTCAGTCTCTATTTTTGAATGTTTGTATCAAAGGTTATATTAGGGTGAGAGGAGGTCTACCACTCTGTCACAAGGATGATGTCATCAGTGATGTCATTTGAGATGTCATCCGTGATGTCATGAGTGATGTCACTGACCATGTCATGAGTGATGTAATATGTTACGTCATCAGCAGTGGATTGCGGGTGCGCGAGTTATAGTTAGCTTAACTAACTATAACGGGGGAATTTCATTGGTTTTTTATGAGTGAAATGTCCGCTAACTATAACGTGTGTGAAACCTATGGTTTTTTCACTGAATATATATATATATATATCTATATGGATATATATATATATGTATATATGTATATATATATATATATATATATATATATATATATATATATATATATATATACACATATATATATATATATATATATATATATATATATATATATATATATACATATATATATATTTAGTTATAGTTAGGACCTATTTGTCAGCATCCAGCGAATGTGAATACCTCAGAACCAGGAACGATGCTTACAATGGTCCACCTCCTGACATCTCCAACTCTATGAACATCAACATACACATAGAGTAGTGAAGTGGTCAAGCAAGGGATAGGGATTACGGAAGGGACTGCAGGGAATTGGAAGCTGTGAAAGAAAAGAACACATTAATAGGCATATAATTTAAACAGGCTACACTCAATAACCTCGCTGGGTAAGGAAACCACATGTACCTTAAAACGAGCAACTGTCTTCCATATAGATAACTTCCATCTAATAACCAACCTTCCTGAATGTTTCTGCTAAAACAAAAAGAAACCACAAGGTATTAACTCTTATGCATTCATACCCCAACCTGCCACAGTGATTGCGCTAGCCAGGTCCCTAAACGATAACACCATAGACACTAGAATATGTGCTTCTGTCCACCCTCTGTCCGATGCCGACAAAGAAGGCACCTTCCACTCACAACCGTCCCCCATTGGGACGGTCCTGACCTGCATGAAATCTTCCGTGGTGTCAACACCTTCTGGCAAAACCATGACTGCTATCCTTTTTCCTGACGTAGCGTTGCGATATGATTGAGGTCTGGTGGGACATTCACGAACAAAATGCCCTCTCTTTCCACAGTACATGCACTGTCCGTTTACACGACGTGCCTCTTTCTCCTCCTTAGAAAGTGGAGATCTCAAAGCCCCCAATTCCATGGGTACAACACCAGGTTCATTGTCCGTCACTGGCTTCCTGACCCCCTTATCAACTCTAGGAGTCCATCTCTCACCTTTTTTTCTCTCACACCCTCTTTCCGTGATTCTATGATCCAGTCTAAGAGTGAGGTTCATCAAATCAGTGCAGTTAGTGGGCTGAGGATCAATTTGAGCCAAAACGTCTTTCATGTCATCCCTTAGCCCCTGATAGTACAAAGCCATCCTTTTCTCCTCCGGCCAACTTATTTCTGCTACAAGACGGTTAAATGACGTAAGGTAGGTAACCAAATCCCGTCTCCCCTGTTTGAGTTCTAACAACTCTCGGTCTGCACTAAGGGTCGCGGCTCTTCTATCAAACACCCTCTCTAGTTCTCTCCTGAAAGCGTCCCAATCGGACAACACCGGGTCGTTATTCTTTACCAACGGCACCGCCCAATTGGCCGCATCCCCGGCGAGGTAGGATATAGCGAACGCCACTCGAGAATGATTGGTAGGGAAGGACGAGGGTTTGTATGAAAAATGGAGCATTATTTGTGTCAAAAACACTTGAATCTTATTCGGGTCCCCCGTATATCTCTCGGGAGTAGCTAAAGGTATAGGGGGGAACGTGTACCTGTATCTGGGAAGCTGTAGTAGAGGCATCAAATGGGTTTCTTGCCTGCCTCTCTAACCTGTCCCGCAAAGCAGCTGTTTCTGCCCTGGATGTAGCTAACTCCTGTTGTACTAGTAACAATGCTTGCATAACATCATCGAAGGTGGCCATATCACACACACCCTGGTCGGGAGATGCTAAAATACGTGGGTGCGTAATTCTGTCAGCATCCAGCGAATGTGAACACCTCAGAACCAGGAACGATGCTTACAATGGTCCACCTCCTGACATCTCCAACTCTATGAACATCAACATACACATAGAGTAGTGAAGTGGTCAAGCGAGGGATAGGGATTAGGGAGGGGACTGCAGGGAATTGGAAGCTGTGAAAGAAAAGAACACATTAATAGGCATATAATTTAAACAAGCTACACTCAATAATCTCGCTGGGTAAGGAAACCACATGTACCTTAAAACGAGCAACTGTCTTCCATATAGATAACTTCCATCTAATAACCAACCTTCCTTAAGGTTTCTGCTAAAACAAAAAGAAACCACAAGGTATTAATTCTTATGCATTCATACCCCAACCTGCCACAGGTAAATGAAAAAGATAGGTCTTCAATGAACGTACCACATTCAGGACTGGAGGCTAGTGCACAACAAAGTCCTAACACAAGTTTGTTTAGTAATTAATGTGAATTAGCAATGTCACGAACACTTGACCTTAGCCTCAAATTAATAGCATTCTTCGCGTTCACCTGAACGCTAATCCAGAAGTACTCAGAGAACCTGTAAGAGCAATGTCACGAACATTTGACCTTAGCCCCAAATCAAAAGCAACCTTCACGTTCACCTGAACGCTAATCCAAAATTAAGCAAGGAAATTGAATGCAAGGAAAACAGTCACTAAGTCAAGCACAACGAAAGTGAAAAAGAACTTCCTACTCTGGTTACTTCACCAAGAAAGGGGGATAATGCAGAGTTATAACTCACAGCAAAACAGCAGAGAACTCCGCCAGGAGAATGCTGCATAACCCGCCGTCTGATACCTCAAACAGGAGCCCTTGAGGGTATCGTAGCGGAGCTGAATTCATGAAGACTCCTGTCTTCACGCCGGGCGCGCGAGAAGGACCCTGCTCACACGCAGGAAAGGAAAACTGCAAGGGTACCTGGGTGGAACTTGGATTCAACAATCCAAACGAGGAGAACCCAGCACAACCGAAGCAGTCGAGACGGATGCTCACACAGGAAACCAGAAGTAATTACGCACGCCGATCGCGTGCACTTTCCTGCGTAAATACTCATGCGCTCGGCCGAGCATCATGGGAAATGTAGTTTAGACATCGGTCTTAACGGTGAGGCAGGCGCCTATGCCCGCCGCGCCTGACAGTACACCCCTCCTCCCAGGCGCCTCTTCGCACCCGGTTTGGTAGGATGCACCGCATGGAAGGCACGGAGTGCTGCAGGGGCATTAATGATCTGCACTGGCTCCCAGGAATCATCTTCCGAAGAAGATCCCTTCCACGATACCAAATACCACAACCGGCCGTTTCGGTATTTGGAATCCATGATGCGGCGAACCTCATACTCCAAATGTCCATCACGCACCACATGAGGGGCCGCCTGCCTACGAGCCCCGATAGCTGGCTTCAGAAGACTGCAGTGGAACACCGGATGGATTCTCAACGTGTTCGGCAAACGGAGTCTATAGGTAACCGGGTTTATTCGTGTGAGCACGGTATAGGGCCCAATGTATTTAGGATGAAACACACTGCTTACTCTGAAGCGAATATTCCGCGTAGATAACCATACTTTATCACCAGGTACGTAGGTGGGTCCATCCCTCCGATGTCTATCCGCCCAAACTTTATACTGGGTCTTTGCCTTGAGCAAGTGAGATCGGACCTTCTGATGGATGGCTTTCATGCTTTTAATGCGACCAGCCACCTCAGGCTGGACATCAAGATTGCTGGGCCAGGTGATCGGCAAAATTCTTGCTTCAAATCCATGATTCACAAAGAATGGGGATACTCCCACTGAACTGTGCCAAGAGTTGTTATATGCTTATTCTGCCAACCATAACAGCGAGATCCAGGACTCATTAGCCTCCGCTGCGTAGCAACGCAGGTATTTCTTAAGGGTTTAGTTTACTCGCTCTGTTTGACCGTCCGTTTGCGGATGGAAGCTGGTGGACAAGGCCTGGGATACCTGAAGGGCCTTGCACCACATTCGCCAGAAGCGAGCAATGAACTGGGGACCTCTGTCTGACACGATGACGTTCGGGAGGCCGTGGAGGCGCACCACGTGTTCTAGCAGCAACTGCGCCGTTGGACCTGCTGTGGGTAGGTTATGGCAAGGGATGAAATGTCCCATTTTCGTGAGGCTATCCACCACCACAAGTATTGCGGTTTTTCCTTGATTATTGGGTAGACCCGTGATGAAATCCAGACTGATGTTTTGCCATGGTTGAGTGGGGGTGGGCATTGGCATCAGTTTCCCCTTAGCTCTGGTGGTATTCCCTTTGGATCTGGCACAAACCTCACACACTGCTATCCAAGAGTTCACGTCTTTGCTTAACGTTTCCCACCAGAAATGTCTCCTTAGTAGGTGTATGGTTTTGGCATTACCCTGATGTCCTGCAAGGACGGAGCTGTGACACCAATCGAAAGCCTTGTGCTGCAAAGGCTTGGATGGTAGATATAACTTGTGATCCACAAACGGCATTCCAGGTTTTATGCTCCTCTGACTGTGCCCACTGACCCAATGAATCCAGTGATCTTCAGATCGCAGTTTCCTAACTCCATCCAAGAAATTGTCAACTGTAACTGCACAGAGTACCTTAGAAGGGGAGATAATAGACCCCGAGGGCGGTTCGCTCGAGATGCTACCCGTGCTCTGTCTTGACAGCGTGTCTGCCTTTCTGTTCGCAGTACCTGGTCGAAAAGTTATGACAAAATCATATTCTGCAAAGAAGAGCATCCACCTCATTTGTCTCTGCGAGAGCTGTCTAGCATTCTTCATGTATTGTAGATTCCTGTGATCCGTGAAAACAGTGACTTGGTGTCTTGACCCCCACAGATACTGTCTCCACTCTTGGAACGCCCTTTTTATTGCCAGAAGTTCATTCTCTGCGACAGTATAATTGAGTTCTGCTGCACCGAGCTTTTTGGACATAAAAGCAATAGGATACAGTTGTCCAGTGAGCTTGTCTTGTTGCGAAACAACTGCCCCTAACGCCACATCAGAAGTGTCAGCCTCCACGATGAAAGGAAGGTCTACTTGTGGATGTCTTAGGATAGGGGCTGTGGTAAATGCCTTTTTTTATTCTGTGAAGGCTCCCTCAGCATCACTGGACCAAACAAAGGGCTCTCTTTTTCGGAGGAGTCTCGTAATGGGTGCTACCAGATGTGAAAAGTGTAGGATAAACCTACGGTAGTAGTTGGCAAATCCTAGAAAACTTTGTACATCACGAACGGTGGCAGGTACAGGCCAGTCTTGCACCGCTTTTACCTTTCGTTCTGTCATACACAATCCTGATGGGCACAACATTACTCCCAAGAATTCAACCTCACCCACGTGGAAGTCACATTTGCTCAACTTGCAATATAAGGAATGTTCCCGTAACTTCTGTAAAACTAGACTCACGTGTCTCTCATGCACCCTTTCATTCTCTGAATAGACGAGGATATCGTCTATATACACGACTACGAAAGTGTCCATGTAGTCCCTCAAAACATCGTTTAAAAAGTACTGAAAGGCCGCGGGGGCGTTGCACAACCCAAACGGCATAACAGTATACTCAAACAGCCCATACCGAGTTTTGAAGGCTGTCTTCCACTCATCGCCCTCTCTAATCCTGACCAGATGATAGGCACCTCTCAAGTCCAACTTGGTATAGATTTTAGCCTCCTTCACCTGGTCTCACAGTACAGAAACGAGGGGTAGGGGATACCAGTTCCTCACAGTGATTTGGTTTAACTTGCGGTAATCAATGCATGTTCTCAAATCCCCATTGGCTTTTGAAACAAAAAAAAGGGGGGAAGCTGCTGGGGACTTAGAGGGGCGAATGAATCCAAGGGCCAGGAACCTATCCAGATATTCCCTCAGGTGGCTAGTTTCGGACACTGACAACGCGTATACCCTGCAGGAGGGCAGAGTGGCCCCTCCTATCAGCTCTATCTGACAGTCGTAGACTCGATGTGGAGGAAGCCGTTCTGCTTGCACTTCGCTGAATACGTCTCGATATCGGCAGAATGCTAGAGGCAACACCGTCGGTTTTTCGGCAGCAGTGGCCAAGCACCAAGGATGTGCCAAAGCGCTAGGTTGAGAGATCTCCTCTTGTAGACAGTTAGCTGCACAATCTTCGGAAGGGAAATGTAAGGTCTTTTTCTTCCAATCGATGGCAGGGTTGTGATACCACAACCATGGCATCCCAAGAATGACCTCGTATTGCGGAGCCTCAATAATATTCAAGGACACTATTTCTTCATGGATATACTGCCCATCCTGAACAGCCAACTTTACAGCTTCGGTTTGTTCTGTAACCGGCCCTGATGTTAATGGTTTGCCGTCCACTGCCAGTACTGTCTCAGGGACTTCTCTGCTCACTCGGTTCAGTGCTAACTTCTTCACCAGCCCTTGATCTATAAAATTACCAGTAGCTCCCGAATCTATCATAACGGTGATTGCGCTAGCCAGGTCCCTAAACGATAACACCATAGACACTAGAATATGTGCTTCTGTCCACCCTCTGTCCGATGCCGACAAAGAAGGCACCTTCCACTCACAACCGTCCCCCATTGGGACGGTCCTGACCTGCATGAAATCTTCCGTGGTGTCAACACCTTCTGGCAAAACCATGACTGCTATCTTTTTTCCTGACGTAGCGTTGCGATATGATTGAGGTCTGGTGGGACATTCACGAACAAAATGCCCTCTCTTTCCACAGTACATGCACTGTCCGTTTACACGACGTGCCTCTTTCTCCTCCTTAGAAAGTGGAGATCTCAAAGCCCCCAATTCCATGGGTTCAACACCAGGTTCATTGTCCGTCACTGGCTTCCTGACCCCCTTATCAACTCTAGGAGTCCATCTCTCACCTTTTTTTCTCTCACACCCTCTTTCCGCGATTCTATGATCCAGTCTAAGAGTGAGGTTCATCAAATCAGTGCAGTTAGAGGGCTGAGGATCAATTTGAGCCAAAACGTCTTTCATGTCATCCCTCAGCCCCTGATAGTACAAAGCCATCCTTTTCTCCTCCGGCCAACCTGTTTTTGCTACAAGACGGTTAAATGACGTAAGGTAGGTAACCAAATCCCGTCTCCCCTGTTTGAGTTCTAACAACTCTCGGTCTGCACTAAGGGTCGCGGCTCTCCTATCAAACACTCTCTCTAGTTCTCTCCTGAAAGCGTCCCAATCGGACAACACCGGGTCGTTATTCTTTACCAACGGCACCGCCCAATTGGCCGCATCCCCGGCGAGGTAGGATATAGCGAACGCCACTCGAGAATGATTGGTAGGGAAGGACGAGGGTTTGCATGAAAAATGGAGCATTATTTGTGTCAAAAACACTTGAATCTTATTCGGGTCTCCCGTATATCTCTCGGGAGTAGCTAAAGGTATAGGGGGGGAACGTGTACCTGTATCTGGGAAGCTGTAGTAGAGGCATCAAATGGGTTTCATACCTGCCTCTCTAACCTGTCCGGCAAAGCATATGTTTCTGCCTTGGATGTAGCTAACTCCTGTTGTACTAGTAACAATGCTTGCATAACATCATCGAAGGCGGCCATATCGCACACACCCTGGTCGGGAGATGCTAAAATACATGGGTGCGTAATTCTGTCAGCATCAAGCGAATGTGAACACCTCCGAACCAGGAACGATGCTTACAATGGTCCACCTCCTGACATCTCCAACTCTATGAACATCAACATACACATAGAGTAGTGAAGTGGTCAAGCGAGGGATAGGGATTAGGGAGGGGACTGCAGGGAATTGGAAGCTGTGAAAGAAAAGAACACATTAATAGGCATATAATTTAAACAGGCTACACTCAATAATCTCGCTGGGTAAGGAAACCACATGTACCTTAAAATGAGCAACTGTCTTCCATATAGATAACTTCCATCTAATAACCAACCTTCCTTAATGTTTCTGCTAAAACAAAAAGAAACCACAAGGTATTAATTCTTATGCATTCATACCCCAAACTGCCACAGGTAAATGAAAAAGATAGGTCTTCACTGAACGTACCACATTCAGGACTGGAGGCTAGTGCACAACAAAGTCCTAACACAAGTTTGTTTAGTAATGAATGTGAATTAGCAATGTCACGAACACTTGACCTTAGCCTCACATCAATAGCATTCTTCGCGTTCACCTGAACGCTAATCTAGAAGTACTCAGAGAACCTGTAAGAGCAATGTCATGAACATTTGACCTTGGCCCCAAATCAAAAGCAACCTTCGCGTTCACCTGAACGCTAATCCAAAATTAAGCAAGGAAATTGAATGCAAGGAAAACAGTCACTAAGTCAAGCACAACGAAAGTGAAAAAGAACTCCCTTCTCTGGTTACTTCACCAAGAAAGGGGGATAATGCAGAGTTATAACTCACAGCAAAACAGCAGAGAACTCCGCCAGGAGAATGCTGCATAACCCGCCGTCTGATACCTCAAACAGGAGTCCTTGAGGGTATCGTAGCGGAGCTGAATTCATGAAGACTCCTGCCTTCACGCCGGGCGCGCGAGAAGGACCCTGCTCACATGCAGGAAAGGAAAACTGCAAGGGTACCTGGGTGGAACTTGGATTCCACAATCCAAACGAGGAGAACCCAGCACAACCGAAGCAGTCGAGACGGATGCTCACACAGGAAACCGGAAGTAATTATGCACGCCGATCGCGTGCACTTCCCTACGTAAATACTCATGCGCTCGGCCGAGCATCATGGCAATTGTAGTTTAGACGTCGGTCTTAACGCTGAGGCAGGCGCCTATGCCCGCCGCACCTGACACTATTATCCATAGGAAATTCGTAACATTCTTTTTCCAATAACTTTGGCGCCGGATGACGAATCTTCATGAAATTTTCAAAACTGGTGGGGCGCTCCGGTCAGCTCCTATCCTGAAAGTTTGGGGGGGATTCGTCAAGCGGGGGCTGAGAAAAAAGGGGGTCCCAAAACATGTTTTCTCCATGTTATTTCTCATCGGAAATTATGGAACAGGCTACAGCCCGAACTGCTGAATGGAATTAAACCAAATTGTGCCAAAAGCCAGCCCTTGGTTCAGAAAGAGACCATTTTTTAAATGATGTAAATCCGTTCAGTAGTTTCTGAGAAATTAAAAAAATAGAGGTCAAAAAATCAATTTCCCATAGGAAACTTTAGACACAGTTATGGCAAAGACTGCTGAACGGAATTACACCAAATTTGGCAAAAAGGTACTGCTTGGCTCAGAAAGCGACCTTTTACAAAATTGTGTAAATCCGTTCAGTAGTTTTTGAGAAATTAGGAAATAAAGATAGTGATATATATGGCCGCGGTGGATCCGCGCACCCTCCTGAACACGAGCTTCATGCTAATTGGCTGTCAACATTCCAAACCAGGAAGTGTTGGCAGCCATCGTGTGCCTCGGTAGAACCGAGGCACAAGAAAAAAAAACAAATGAGCAAAACTGAAACCCCCTGACCCCCTAGGTCTGCTAAGGGGGTCCCAGAAGGACCCCCAGGGCCAAAAAAAACATTTTTTGTTTTTTAAAAATCGCGGGATGCACGGTGGATCCGCCGATCCAGCCGAAAATAAAAAAACAAAGCGCAGGCTCCCGCGTTTCGTGTTAACAAAGCCCCCGGGTGGCCAGGTCCATGGGGCAGTTGAAAAGAAAGTGTGGGGGTCCCTAATCCCCCCCACACTTGCCCCGGGGACCGCCACCTCCCCGGGGTTTGATGAAATAGGCATGGGGGCACGCATCCCCCAAAGCCCCTGGGACTGCCACCCCCGGCTTTCAATAATTGTAAGTGGTGGGCACATGGCCCCCACACAGCCCCAGGGACCGCCACCACCCAGGGCTTTTAAAAAAAATAAAATTAACCTGTGTGGGGGGGCTCGAGCCCCCCACACACCCCGGGGACTGCCACCTTCCCGGGGCACTAATTATTTAAAATAGGGGTCCGTTAATTCCTCTTCAATCCTGAGGGTCCCTGGGGGCCAACTAGCCCACCAGGTACCTCCAATAAGCGCCACAGAGCTGCGTTGCAGAAAGGTGTAAAAAGGGGTGTGGCCTCTGAACACCTCTCTGCAACGCAGCTTCCTGGCGCATACTGGAGGTACATGGTGGGCTAGTTAGCCCCCAGGGACCCTCAGGATTGAAGAGGAATTCATTTCCCAAATTAAAACGCGCCACAGGGCGTGTTTGCACACATGTGACCTCAGGCTCTGCCCCCTTCCTTCACCACTGTGCAAATGCACCCCCTGGCAAGTTGTGAGTTGGGGAATTAATTCCCCTTGAATACAGAGGGTCCCTGGGGACCAACTAGACTACCAGGTACCTCAAGTATGCACCAGGGAGCTGCGTTGCAGAGAGGTGTTCAGAGGCCACGCCCCTTTTTACACCTCTCTGCAACACAGCTCTGTGGCTCATACTGGAGGTACCTGGTGAGCTAGTTGGATCCCAGGGACCGTCAGGATTCAAGGGGACTTTATTCCCCAACTCAAAACGCGCCACGGGGTGCGTTTTTGCTCAGTGGTAAAGGGAGGGGGCGGGGCCTGAGGTGACGTGTGCAAACACATCCTGTGGTGCGTTTTAAGTTGAGGAATTCATTCCTCTTTAATACTGAGGGTCCCTGGGGGCCAACCAGCCCACCACTTACCTACAGTAAGCACCAATGGCTCAGGCCATGCCCCTTTTTACACCACTCTGCAACGTAGCTCTGTGGCGCTTACTGGAGGTAAGTGGTGGGCTAGTTGGCCTCCAGGGACCCTCAGGGCTCAAGGGGACTTAATCCCCCAATTTACAACGCATCAGGGGGTGTGTTTGCGCAGTGGTGCAGGGAGGGGACGTGGCCTGATGTCACAAGTGCACAAACGCGCCCTTTGGCGCGTTTTAAGTTGGAGAATTAAGTCCCCTTGAATCCTGAGGGTCCCTGGGGGCCAACTAACCCACCAGGTACGTCCAAAAAGTGCCACAGAGTTGCATTGCAGAGAGGTGTAAAATGGGCCATGGCCTTGGACCACCTCTCTGCAACGCACCTATGTGGTGCTTACTGGAGGTACGTGGTGCGCTAGTTGGACCCAGGGACTCTCAGGATTCAAGGGGACTTAATCCCCCAACTTAAAACGTGCCACAGGATGCCTTTGCACAGTGGTAAAGGGAGGAGGCAGGGCAAGAGGTGACGTGTGCAAAGACACCCTGTGGCGCGTTTTAAGTTGGGGAATTAAGTCCCCTTCAATCTTGAGGGCCCTTGGGGGCCAACTAGGCCACCAGGTACCTCCAGTAAGCGCCACAGGGCTTCGTTGCAGAGAGGTGGCCCAGAACATGCCCCTTTTTACACCTCTGTGCAATGCAGCTCTGTGGCACTTATGGGAGGTACCTGGTGGGCAGGTTGGACCCAAGGGACTCTCAGGATTCAAGGGAACTTAATCTCCCAACTTAAAACGGCCACATGGCATGTTTGCACAAGTCACCTCAGGCCCCCCCTCCCTTCACCACTGTGCAAACACGCCCTGTGGTGCGTTTTAAGAGGTAGTTTTAATCCCCCTGCCCTATTATGCACTAGGGACTTACAGAGGAGGTCATGCTAATCACAGGGGTACCCCAACGCATAGTGTTCCCTAGTGTATGTAGGTGTTTTCACTGTATTCTATGTGTCTTTTAGCATAGCACTGGCTCTAGGCCTGGTTAGTCAGTTACCACCAGTACCCGTCTGAAAAAGTTGTGGGCACAGGATGATTTTGCAACAAGGACTCTTTCTGCTCCTCTGTCAGTTCTTTCTGCACTTCTTCCTTCTTCCTGCACTTTTCTACGTCTTTGTGGACTTCTATTGTTTCTTTCGTCATTTCTTTTGCTTCTTTCTGTGCTTTTTTTTTTTCTTTCTTCACATGCCCTACCTCTGTAGGCATAGTTAGAAACTAGCATTTAAAAAACATTTGAAATTCACTGAAAAACCATAGGTTTCAGGCACGTTATAGTTAGAAATTAGCATTTAAAAAACCTTAGAAATTCACTGAAAAAATCATGCAAAACCTGGGAAATTCCCCCGTTATAGTTAGTTCAGCTAACTATAACTCGCGCCCCCACAATGCACTGCTGATGTCACATATTACATCACTCATGACATGGTCAGTGACATCACTGATGACATCACTGATGACATCTCAAATGACATCACTGATGACATCATCCATGTGATAAATTAACGCATCTTCTCACACCCTAATATAACCTTTGATACACCCACTCTAAATTACAGATGGCCATTCTCAAAACCATTGACACTCCAACACCAATAACTACATACCCACTCGCTGATTCTTAGGTCTACACACACACATCCACTCACTCATCCATACAGTCACTCATACTTATGGTCACTCAGTACAGGACTATCATATGCACTCATACACCTATATAGACACTCACACACCACCACTCATCCAGAGAGGTACTCACACATCTAGTCAGTTATGCAAATAAATAATCCCATACCCATTTACTCTCCTATAAAGTTATACACACACCTGCTCACTTACTCATACAAATACTAGAATATTCTTACGCTCTTATACAATCACTGAGACAACCACACACTATCCATACAGCCACTCTCACAATCACACGCTCTCACTTATAGCCATTTAAATACTCTAAAACACATATATACTGCCTTTTCAATATGTAGTTACTCGTACATGTACCAGTGAGATATACATTCACTCACTAACACACCTATACACACACTCACCCACCCATGCAGGCCATCACAGATGCACTCTTGAAACCATGCACCCAGTGAATCACCCACTCACACATCTATGCACAGAGTCACACACCCCACCCACACAAACACTCAGCCACCCATACAGATACTCAGACAACCAATCAATAACTCATATAGACACTCATGTAGCTATTCACAAACCCATGCAACCGCTTACACACCAACAGACAGATGGATACAGACATTCACACAGTTTACTCATCAACCCATGCATTCAGTAAGATACGTTTAATCACTCACTTATAGATTCAGTTACGCACACACTAAATAAATCATCCATTCAGAGACTTATACACCCACTCATTCTTCAATACGCCTTTCCCTATATATATTAAACATAGTTAAACTTTACAGAAACACACAGTCACTGGATGATGTCATCAGTGATATCATTTGAGATGTCATCAGTGATGTCACTGACCATGTCATGAGTGATATAATATGTCACGTCATCAGCAGTGCATTGAGGGGACGCGAGTTATAGTTAGCTGAACTAACTATAACAGGGGAATTTCACGGTTTCGTACAAGTGCAAATTCCAACTAGCTATAACTTTCCCTAAAACCTATGGTTTTTTCAGTGAATATATATATATACAGGCCGTTGCCAGTAGGTAGTTATAGTTAGAACCAAGCATCCATAGGAAAAGCATTTTTGATTTGCTAATAACTTTGGCGTCATTTGACGAATCTTTGTGAAATTCACCCCAAAAAAGTCTATACAGGGCAGCACCTATCCTGAAAGTTTGGGGGTGATTCGTGAAGTGGGGGCTGAGAAAAAAGTGGGATCCCAAAATGCGTTTTCCCCATGTTAATTTCCCAAGGAAAATTTGCAACAAGCTACAGCCAGAACTGCTGAACGGAATTACCCCAAATTTGGCAGAAAGGTAGCGCCTCGTTCAGAAAGCAACCTTGTAAAAAATAAGAGTCAAAAAATCAATTTCCCATAGGAAAGTTTGTGCAAGGCTACAGCTGAAACTACTGAATGGAATTACCCCAAATTTGACACAAAGGTAGTGCGTGGGTTAGAAAGCAACCATTTTTTTAAAATGGTGTAAATCCGTTCAGTAGTTGCTGAGAAATTAGAAAAATAAAAGTTTCGATATCTGGGCAGAGCCTAAGTGCCGTGCATAAGCTTCACTGTGATTGGCTGCAAACACTCCAAACCAGGCAGTGTTGGCAGCCATCTTGTTTGTCGGTAGAAGTGAGTCACCAGAAAACAGAGAAACAAAGGTAGAAAACAAGGGAAGGGGGCAGGGTAGAAACACCCTGACCCCCTAGGCCTGGTCAGGTTCAGGGGGTCCCAGAAGGACCCCCAGGGCCAAAAAAACATTTTTTTAAAAAAAATCGGCGCAATTTGCGTTGGGGTCGCGGGTTCGTGTGTTTTATTTTAATGAGACAACGGGGTGGGCTAGGTCTCGGGGGAATTATTTTAGGAAAAAGATGCAGGGGATCGCTGGGGCTGCGGGGGCCCGTTGGGGCTGTGGGGGCCCGCTGGGGTTCCCGCAGTCCCAGGGCTTTACTCATGTTGGGAGGGATGTAGCGTGGCTCCTCTCCTGGAGCCTCCATGTGCTCATAACTTTTCGCGGGTTCCTGCGTTTTATTTTCATGAGATCCCGAAGTGGACTAGGTCTCGGGGGAATTTTTTCTAAAAAAATTCTGGGGGCTCACTGGGGCTGCGGGGGCCCGCTGGAGTCCCCGCAGTCTCGGGGCTTTACTCATGTTGGGAGGGGTGTTGCGAGGGCCCTCTCCTGGAGCCCTCCATGTGCTTATAACTTTGGCTTCGTTTGATGAATGTTTACGAAATTTTCCAAAAAGTTTCTCTTTTTTGATCAGCTCCTATCTTGAAAGTTTAGGGGTGATTGGTTAAGGGGGGTTGCGAAAAAAGGAGGGTCCCAAAACATGTTTTCTCAATGCATTTTCCATACGAATGTTTAGACAAGGCTACAGGTGAAACTGCTGAACGGAATTACGCCAAATTTAGCAGGGTGTAAGGTCTTGGTCCAGAAAGCGGCGCTTTTGTAGAAATGGTGTAAATCCGTTCAGTAGTGTTTTGAGATATTAAAGGAAAAAATATATACATCTGGACGTGCCTAACTGCTGAGCACGAGCTTGCGTCTGATTGGCTACTGACACTTTAAACCAGGAAGTGTTAGCAGCCATCTTGTGCCTCACATCGAGTGAAATTATAAAAGAAAGGTTCCGGGGGCAATTTAATATAGCGGAGCTCTGTGTAATGATGATTTGGACGCAGTTAAGGTTTAAGATTTATTAACAATAAAGGAGAAACAGGTGAGCGCCAGGCAGTACGACTTCCACTCCAGGACAGCAGTAGGAAGATAACCCTTTCACACTTCTTGTGCCCAACATCACCCCTTCGCAGCCATGCCGTTAGAAGCCAGTCCGTCGGCTCGCAGCTCTCTACCTTTGCGAGCTAGTACGCTGCTGTTCCTTTGGGAGCGGACGGCTCGTAGTTCTACGTCTGCGAGTCGAGCAGACGGGCCGCAGTTGTCCCTCTGTGAGCCTGGGTGCGAACTGTTCATAAGTCACACTACATAAGCATTGAAAAGCCATTTTTTGATTCAGTCCATCGTCTGGCATCTGTCTGAGGCATTTCTGAAAACATACCGGAGTTCTTTCTGTGAGAGATACCCCTTTCACGCTGCCTCTCCCTACATCAGCAGGTAACGCACCCTCTTCCCACATTACCAACATACCGCCAACAACCTTCTTGGGCCCGGAAGTGTCCCTGTGTGGTTGGACAAACAAGAATCTTAGTCATGTATAGATTTACATATAAAACATTTTATTTAAACATAACAACAGCAAATAAAACTATGTACAGCCGTGGTGTGTCATTGGTGGTCCATTTGTGATTCACAGCCTGCAAGACAAAAAGAAAGATAAGATGGTGCGTCATGGGTCGAGCAAAGGAGATAGAGAGAGAGAGAGAGAGAGAGAAAGAGTGAGAGAGAGATGGAGAGGAAGAGAGAAAGAGTGAGAGAGAGGAAGATAGGGAAAGAGAGAAAGAGTGAGAGAGAGAAAGAGAGAAAGAGTAAGATACAAAGAAGAGAGGGAGAGAAACAGTGTAAGAGAGAGTAACACAGAGAGAGAAAGAGTGAAAGAGAAGAAGAGAGAAAGAGTGAGCTACAAGGAAGAGAGAAACAGTGTGAGAGAGAGGAAGTTAGAGAAAGAGAGAAAGAATGAGATACGAGGAAGAGAGAAAGAGAGAATCATTGTGAGAGAGAGGAAGAGAGAGAGAAAGAGTGAGAGAGGAAGAGAGAAAGAGTGAGAGAGAGGAGCCAGCCAAAGAGAGAAAGAGTGAGACAGAGAGGAAGACAACGAGAGAATCAGTGTGAGAGACAGGAAGAGAGAGAGAGAAAGAGTGAGAGAGAGGAGGAGAGAAAGAAAGAATGAGACAGAGAAAAAGAGAAAGTGTGAGAGAGAGAAAGGAACAGAGGGAGTGTTGAGACTGGAAAAATCTTTGCAGCTTACCTTTGTGCCACCGGTGTGTCTCCAACCACGTGCCGGGAGATAGTGCAGACCTCAAGTTTAGTGATTTGAAAGATAAAGAGAGAAAGAGTGAGAGAGAGAAAGAGTAAGATACAAGGAAGAGAGAAAGAGAAACAGTGTGAGAGAGAGGAAGACAGAGAGAGAAAGAGTGAGAGAGAGGAAGAGAGAAAGAGAGAGCTACAAGGAAGAGAGAAACAGTGTGAGAGAGGAAGACAGGGAAAGAGAGAGAAAGAGTGAGATACGAGTAAGAGAGAAAGAGAGAATCAGTGTGAGAGAGAAAGAGTGAGCAAGAGGAAGAGAGAGGGAAAGAGTGAGAGAGAGGAAGAAAGAGAGAGAAAGAGTGAGAGAGGAAGAGAGAAAGAATGAGAGAGAGTAAGAGAGAGAGAAAGAGTGAGAGAGAGGGAGAGAGAGCGAGTGAGAGAGGAAGTGAGAAAGAGTGAGAGAGAGGAAGCCAGCCAAAGAGAGAAAGAGTGAGACAGAGAAGAAGACAACAAGGGAAACAGCGTGAGAGACAGGAAGAGAGAGATAAAGAGGGAAACAGTGTGAGAGAGAGGAATAGAGAGATGAAGAGTGAGAGAGAGGAGGAGAGAAAGAAAGAATGAGACAGAGAAAAAGAGAAAGTGTGAGAGAGAGAGAAAGGAACAGATGGAGAGGGAGTGTTGAGACTGGAAAAATCTTTGCAGCTCACCTTTGTGCCACCGGTGTGACTCCAACCATGTGACGGGAGATTGTGCAGACCTCAAGTTTAGTGATCTGAAAGATAAAGAGAGAAAGAGTGAGAGAGAGAAAGAGTAAGATACAAGGAAGAGAGAAAGAGAAACAGTGTGGGAGAGAGGAAGACAGAGAGAGAAAGAGTGAGAGAGAGGTAGAGAGAAAGAGTAAGCTATAAGGAAGAGAGAAACAGTGTGAGAGAGAGGAAGACAGGGAAATAGAGAGAAAGAGTGAGATACAAGGAAGAGAGAATCAGTGTGAGAGAGGAAGAGAGAGCAAGAGTGAGAGAGAGGAAGAGAGAGGGAAAGAGTTAGAGAGAGCAAGAGAGAGAGAGAGTGAGAGAGGAAGCGAGAAAGAGTGAGAGAGAGGAAGCCAGCCAAAGATAGAAATAGTGAGACAGAGAGGAAGACAACAAGAGAAACAGTGTGAGAGACAGGAAGAGCGAGATAAAGAGAGAAACAGTGTGAGGGAGAGGCAGAGAGAGAGATAAAGAGTGAGAGAGAAAGGAAGAGAGAAAGAAAGAATGAGACAGAGAAAAAGAGAAAGTGTGAGAGAGAGAGAGAAAGGAAGAGATGGAGAGGGAGTGTTGAGACTGGAGAAAATCTTTGCAGATCACCTTTGTGCCACTGGTGTGTCTCCAACCACGTACCGGGAGATAGTGCAGCCCTCAAGTTTAGTGATCTGAAAGATAGTATAGAATTAGTAATTGCAGAGTACATACAACTGCACACGAGTAGTTCTATTTTTCGGTAATGCGCAATAAGGGTGGTACACCCCATCCGCTCCCACTGCTTCGAGGTGTCTGTGCGCTCTTGTGCGCACAGACTGCTGCACACTATCCACTCCCACCACCCAGAGGTGACTGCCCGCTGCTGCGGAAAGAAGTCTCTCTGCTCACCTTCCGCCACCAGCGTGTGTGTAAGAGGGTCCACCATGTGCCGAAGCAACCTCCTCAGCCATTGCGTACACGCAGTTCCGCTGAACTTACAATTCAGATGTTGTATTGATTGTCAGGATGGCCACGTATCATCGCAGATTTTTCATGCGTTCAGCTCTGGTGGTGTTGGGGGGTTGATTCATGATTCACAACCTGTTAGATAAAACGCAAGATAAGAATGTGTGTCTTGCGTCCATGAAAGGAGAGAGGAAGAGAGAGAGAAAGAGAGAAATAATGAGAGGAAGAGAGAGAGAAAAGAAAGAAAGTGAGGGGAACACAGAGAGAAAGAGTGAGAAAGATGAAGAGAGAGAGTGAAACAGTGAGAGAGAGAGAGAAATAGTGAGAGAGAGAGGAAGAGAGAAAGAAAGAGGAAAACAGTGTGAGAAAGAGGAACAGAGAAAGAGAGGAAGAAGACAACAAGGGAAACAGCGTGAGAGACAGGAAGAGAGAGATAAAGAGGGAAACAGTGTGAGAGAGAGGAATAGAGAGATGAAGAGTGCGAGAGAGGAGGAGAGAAAGAAAGAATGAGACAGAGAAAAAGAGAAAGTGTGAGAGAGAGAGAAAGGAACAGATGGAGAGGGAGTGTTGAGACTGGAAAAATCTTTGCAGCTCACCTTTGTGCCACCGGTGTGACTCCAACCATGTGACGGGAGATTGTGCAGACCTCAAGTTTAGTGATCTGAAAGATAAAGAGAGAAAGAGTGAGAGAGAGAAAGAGTAAGATACAAGGAAGAGAGAAAGAGAAACAGTGTGGGAGAGAGGAAGACAGAGAGAGAAAGAGTGAGAGAGAGGTAGAGAGAAAGAGTAAGCTATAAGGAAGAGAGAAACAGTGTGAGAGAGAGGAAGACAGGGAAATAGAGAGAAAGAGTGAGATACAAGGAAGAGAGAATCAGTGTGGGAGAGGAAGAGAGAGCAAGAGTGAGAGAGAGGAAGAGAGAGGGAAAGAGTTAGAGAGAGCAAGAGAGAGAGAGAGTGAGAGAGGAAGCGAGAAAGAGTGAGAGAGAGGAAGCCAGCCAAAGATAGAAATAGTGAGACAGAGAGGAAGACAACAAGAGAAACAGTGTGAGAGACAGGAAGAGCGAGATAAAGAGAGAAACAGTGTGAGGGAGAGGCAGAGAGAGAGATAAAGAGTGAGAGAGAAAGGAAGAGAGAAAGAAAGAATGAGACAGAGAAAAAGAGAAAGTGTGAGAGAGAGAGAAAGGAAGAGATGGAGAGGGAGTGTTGAGACTGGAGAAAATCTTTGCAGCTCACCTTTGTGCCACTGGTGTGTCTCCAACCACGTACCGGGAGATAGTGCAGCCCTCAAGTTTAGTGATCTGAAAGATAGTATAGAATTAGTAATTGCAGAGTACATACAACTGCACACGAGTAGTTCTATTTTTCGGTAATGCGCAATAAGGGTGGTACACCCCATCCGCTCCCACTGCTTCGAGGTGTCTGTGCGCTCTTGTGCGCACAGACTGCTGCACACTATCCACTCCCACCACCCAGAGGTGACTGCCCGCTGCTGCGGAAAGAAGTCTCTCTGCTCACCTTCCGCCACCAGCGTGTGTGTAAGAGGGTCCACCATGTGCCGAAGCAACCTCCTCAGCCATTGCGTACACGCAGTTCCGCTGAACTTACAATTCAGATGTTGTATTGATTGTCAGGATGGCCACGTATCATCGCAGATTTTTCATGCGTTCAGCTTTGGTGGTGTTGGGGGGTTGATTCATGATTCACAACCTGTTAGATAAAACGCAAGATAAGAATGTGTGTCTTGCGTCCATGAAAGGCGAGAGGAAGAGAGAGAGAAAGAGAGAAATAATGAGAGGAAGAGAGAGAGAAAAGAAAGAAAGTGAGGGGAACACAGAGAGAAAGAGTGAGAAAGATGAAGAGAGAGAGTGAAACAGTGAGAGAGAGAGAGAAATAGTGAGAGAGAGAGGAAGAGAGAAAGAAAGAGGAAAACAGTGTGAGAAAGAGGAACAGAGAAAGAGAGGAAGAGTGAGAGAGAGAAACAGAGAGAGGGGAAGAGAATGAGAGAAAGAGACAAACAGTGTAAGAGGGAGATAGAAAGAGTGTGAGGGAGAGAAATGAAGAGATGAGGAGGGATACTGAGTGCACATACTGTGTACAAAATTGTCACAGCTCACCTTTAGTTGGACATTTCACTCGTATAAAACCATAGAAATTCCCCTGCTATAGTTAATTCAGCTAACTATAACTCGCGCCCCTGTAATGTACTGCTGATGACAGCACATATTACATCATTCATGACATGGTCAGTGACATCACTGATGACATTTCGTTTGATATCACTGATGGCATCACTGATGACATCATCCATGTGAAAATCTGATGCACCTCCTCACACTCTAATATAACCTTTGATACATCCACTCTAAAATATAGAGTATCATTTTCAAAACCATCGACACACCAATACCAGTTACTACATACGCACTCACTGATTCCTAGGTCTAGACACACATCCACTCATTCACCTATACAGTCCCACATACATGCAGTCACTCATGAGTACAACACTATCGTATGCACTCATACACCTATACAGACTCTCACACAGCGCCAATCATTCATGGAGTTACTCACACACCTAGTCAGTCATGCAAAGAATCAATCACACTTCCATTTACTGATGTTTAGAGTTATACACCCAACAGATCACTTATTCAAACAGAAATAAACACATAATTACTCTCTTATACAATCACTGATACAAGAAAAACCCTCATCTATACAGCCACTCTCACAATCACTGACTCTCACATATAGTCATTTATATACCCCAACTCTCACATACACTGCCTTTTACATATGGAGTTACTTGGACATGTACCACTGAGACATCCATTCACTCAGTAACACACTCATACACACACTGACTCACTCATTCAGCTGTTTCCACATGCACTATTGAACCCATGCAGACAGTGAATCAATAACTCAAACATGTATGCACAGAGTCACACACCGCCCACGCACCCACACACACACTCAGGCACCCATACAAATATTCTGGCAGCCAATCAATAACCCACATAGACACAAATGTAGCTACTAACCAACCCATGGAGCAGCTTATACAACAGCAGACAGACTGATACAGACATTCACACAGTTTAGTCACTAACCCATGCATTCAATAAGACATGTAATAACTCACTTAAAAAGTCAGTGACGTACCTACTAAATCCTCCATCCAGACACTTATACACCCACTCATTCTTCAATACACCTTTGCATATATATAAAACATATTTAAACTTTACAGAAACACAGTCACTGGATGATGTCATCATTCATTGATGTCATCAGTGATGTCATTTGAGATGTAATCAGTGATGTCATCAGTGATGTCACTGACCATGTCATGAATGATGTAATAGGTGACGTCATCAGCAGTGCATTGCGTGGGTGTGAGTTATAGTTAGCTGAACTAACTGTAACAGGGGAATTTCTATGGTTTTGTATGAGTGAAATGTCCAACTAACTATAACATGTCTGAAACCTATGTTTTTTTCACATGACACCCTCCCACAATATAAAAAGCCCCGGGGGTGGTGGTCCCCGGGGCTTGCAGGGCCCTTGAGCCCCCCACCCATTTTTTGGAAAGCCCCGGTGGGGTAGTGGTCCCCGGGGCTGGGGGGGCCTTTGAGCCCCCCACCCATTTATTTTGTAGCCCTGGGGGGTGGCGGTCCCCGGGGCTGGGGGGCCCCTCAGGGCCCCCCATTAAATTTTATATTTTTGCCCCCAGGATTTGGCCCCCCCAGGGGCTAATTATTAAAGAAGCATGGGAGCCCACACTTCGTTTTATTTCTTTATTTACGGCAGGATTCGCGCACCCGGCGCGCATTTTGCCGTTTAAAAAAAAAATAATAGTTTTGGGGGCACTGGGGGTCCTTGTGGGTCCCCCTAAGCAGGTCTAGAGGGTGAGGGTATTTCTACCCTGCCCACTTTATACGTTTTGCACACTTGATCCACTGATTTCTTGAGCCTCGCTTCTACCGAGGCACAAAATGGCTGCCAACACTTCCTGGTTCGGCGTGTTGACAGCTAGTTGACAGACAATTAGCATGCAGCTCGTGATCGGAAGGGTGCGCGCTTGGTGCGCATAGGGTGCGCGGATCCTCCGAGGCCATAGATATATCTATGTTTTTACTTTTGATTTTCTCAGCAACTACTGAACGGATTTACACCAAAAGGCACGAGTGTGAACTAAGGGATACCTCTTTGCCAAATTTGGTGTAATTCCGTTCAGCAGTTCAGGCTGTAGCTGCGATTAAATGTTCCTATGGAAAATTGCATGGGGAAAACACGTTTTGGGACCCCCTTTTTTCTCGGCCCCCGCTTGACGAATCACCCCGAGACATTCAGGATAAGAGCAGACCGGAGTGCTCCACCAATTTTGAAAATTTCACGAAGATTCGTCAACCGGCGCCAAAGTTATCCCAAATAGAATGTTGCGGATTTCCTATGGATAATAGGTACTAACTATAACTACCTACTGGCGACCGCCAGTAGGTAATGCAAACACCAATCCCGCCTTTCCTTAAAAAACGGGTCCGACACATGCTTGGAACCTCTTCAGGGGAAATTTATTTGCCACCATCCGGATGAGAAAACACCTGGCAGATGCGTTTCGGCGCATGCCTTAATCATTGCCAGCTTTGTGTTTAGTCTTTGTTGTTTTGCACGGGGCATTAACATACTGCTAGATGTGTTCCCATTGGAGCGTGAATAATCCAATCATAGGCGCGATGTTTCTACCTCTGTGTGCAGCATGCGCTAAGGTTGCTTGTACATGTAGTCCCCACAGTGCATTGCAGTCCGAGAAGTTTACACTCACAGAGAGCATGTAGGCAGTCCCACGTCGCGAGCTCAGGTTCAGTGACCGGTCCGTGCATTAAGTAATACCCTGACAATGTCAGCTTGCGAGTCCACCCACTCTCTGTCGCGTGAACATATGGCGGCAATCGTCTCCCGAAGATGTCCCAATCAGCACGGATCACCCCTAGACTTTCAGGATAGGAGCAGACTGGAGCGCTCCACCAATTTTGAAAAATTAGCGAAGATTCGTCAACCGGCGCCAAAGTCAAATAGAATGTTGAGGATTTCCTATGGATAATAGGTTCTAACTATAACTACCTACTGGCGACCGCCAGTAGGTAATATATATATATATATATATATTCACTGAAAAAACCATAGGTTTCACACACTTTATAGTTAGGAATTAGCATTTAAAAAACCTTACAAATTCACTGAAAAAACCATAGGTTTCACACACGTTATAGTTAGGAATTAGCATTTAAAAAACCTTGCAAATTCACTGAAAAAAACATAGGTTTCACACATGTTATAGTTAGCTGGACATTTCACTCGTACAAAACCATTGAAATTCCCCCGTTATAGTTAGTTCAGCTAACTATAACTCACGCGACCGCAATCCACTTCTGATGACGTCACATATTACATCACTCATGACATGGTCAGTGACATCACTCATGACATCATTGATGACATCTCAAATGACATCACTGATGACATCACTGACGACATCATCCTTGTGTAAGAGTGGCAGACCTCGTCTTATCCTACTATAAACTCTGATACACACATTGAAAAATACAAACTAAAGTTTTGAAAACTATAGAGATACCAATACCAGTTAGAACAACCTATTCAGTAATTCCAAAATCTATATACGCATCCACTCATTCATCAACACTTCTATATAGTCACTCATACATGTATTCAGTCATCATATGTACTCATACACCTATACATCCTGTTACACACCTACACTCATACATAGAGTTACTCACACACATACTCACACATGCAAATAAACATCCATTTACTTGCATATACAGCTATACACACACCACTACACTTACTTCTACAGAAACGTACATATACTTACTCTCTTAAACAATCACTTATAGAAACACATACTTATTTATACAGGAACTCTTCCAATCTCTCACTCTCATATATCCTCACGTATATATATCAATACTCACATATACTAGTTTAAAACATATGGACTTACTCATAAAGACACTATTGAGACAGTCATTCACTCTCTTACTCACCCATACACACACTCATCCACCCATACTGTCCTGCTCACATACTGTCTTCAAAACACATACAAACAGTGAGTCACTCATTCATGCATCTATACGCTAAGTAACATCCCCACTGAACCATACAGACACTAATACTGATTCTCTAAAAACGAACTAATAACCCATATACACACTCATGTAGCTACTCACCAACCCTTGCAGCCACTTTTACACAAAGTGAGACACTGATACAGATATTTAAATATTTAAACATTACTCACTAATACTTGTATTCACTAAGATACTGTTAATAAGTCAGTTATACAATTAATTTTACAAAATAAAACATCCATTTAGACACTTATTTACCCATTTATTCTTCCATTAACCTTTAGATATACATATATAAAAAATATTTATTTTTCAGAAAGACACATATTCACTGGATGATGTCATCAGTGATGTCATCAGTGATGTCATTTGAGATGTCATCAGTGATGTCATGAGTGACGTCACTGGCCATGTCATGAGTGATGTAATATGTGACGTCATCAGCAGTGGATTGCGGTCGCGCGAGTTATAGTTAGCTGAACTAACTATAACGGGGGAATTTCAATGGTTTTGTATGAGTGAAATGTCCAGCTAACTATAACATGTGTGAAACCTATGGTTTTTTCAGCGAATTTGCAAGGTTTTTTAAATGCTAATTCCTAACTATAATGTGTGTGAAACCTATGGTTTTTTCAGTGAATTTGCAAGGTTTTTTAAATGCTAATTGGACTCACAGATCCTACTGAAATGTCATTGACTGCCAACACTTCAACCAGGAAGTGTTGGTAGCCATCTTGGGACTTTGCTTGAGGCCAAGCCCCACACAAAAAGTAAAAAATAAAGAAAAAAGCTCAGGTTAGGTATACCGTGAGTCCCCAGACATGGTGGGCGGGACCCACAGGGACCCCGCCAGGGGTTAAAAGCCCTTTTTAATAAAGTTTGCCATAAATTCGGGGGTGGATCTGTGGATCCGGAGCAACATTTTTAAAACGGCGCACAGGCTCCTGTGTGTCCTTTAAAAGAAACTCTGGGGTGGGCCAAATCCCAGGGGCATGGACCGCCCTCTTCCCAGGACAAATAATAACAAATATGCCACCAGCTCTGGGGACGACCACCTCCCCGGGGCTATTTGCTAAATTTGTACAGGAGAGGACTGTATGGTCTCCTCCTTAGCCCCGAGGACCACCACCTAGCTGGGGGGTAATGTAAAGGGAGGGCTGCAATGCTCCCAAGGGACAATCACCTCCCGGGGCTTTCAATTTTTAAAATCGGGGGCCTCACGGACCCCCCCAGGGCCCTGGTGACCACCACCTCTCCAGGACCAAAGTGTTTTTTATGAAATGGAAGGGGGATGTGCGGTCCCCCTCCCTGGCTGTTCTCATCCCTGCTGACCTTTACGTTTCCAGGTAAGGCCCTTAATCAGGGAAAGAGAGGGACCCCCTCCTGGAGCCACACATGGCCCTGGGGACCGCCACCCCCATGGACAGCTCCTGCTATGTCCCAGTGTGCCCACCCCCGGGACATAGCTGTTTGCCATGCTTTGGCAGGAGCGAAACTGCTCCCACCAAGCCATAGCAAACTGTGCTCCGTTTTGAGCAAGCGGCCCCCCTTCCATTATTTTTATTTTTTTATTTAAAAAAAGGAGGCCGGGCCCCAGGGGATGAGGTCCTTGGGGCCAAAACCAGACGGGGAGGGGTGCCACACATCGCTCCTTCGCCCATTCTAAATAAACCTGGCCCTGGGGATGGGGTCCAGGGGCATAAATTGGCCTAGGGAAAGGGGGACCACATTGCCCCTTTCCCCGAACAGGAAAATAATAAACAAATAAAAGGACCAGCAAGATGCCAGAGGTCCCGCCCTCCTTTCTCCACCACTCTGCATATGCGCCTCCTGGTGCACTGCTCGTTGGGGGGTAAAGTCTCCTTGGGTCCAGAGGGTCCTTGGGGGCCAGCAAGCGCCTCTGTTACCTCCAGTAAGTCCCACACAGCCTGATTGCTGAGAGGTCTTCAGAGACCACGACCCCTTTCTCCATCACTCTGCACACGCACCTCTTGGTGCACTGCTGGTTGGAGGATGAAGTTCCCTTGGCTCCAAAGGTCCTTGGGGGCCAACTACCCCACCTGTAACCTCCAGTAAGTGCCACATAGCGAGATTACTGAGAGGTTATCGGAGGCTACACCCCCTTCCTACACCACTTTCCAACCACGCCTCCTGCCACACTGCTGGCTGGGGATGAAGTCCCCTTGGTTCCAGAGGGTCCTTAGGTGCCAAATACCCCTCCTGTTACCTCCAGTAAGTCCCACAGAGCACAATTGCTGTAAGGATTCAGGAGGCCATGCTCCCTTTTGCCACCACTCTGCAGATGCGCCTTCTGGGGCACTACTGCTTAGGGGATGAAGTCCCCTTGGCTGCTGAGGGACCTTGATGGCCGAGAAGCCCTTCTGTTACCTCTAGTAAGCCCCTTACAGCTGGATTCCTGACAGCTGGTCAGAGGTACCGTCCCCTTTCTCCACCACTCTTCAAACGTGACTACTAGTTAAACAACCATAGAAATTCACTTAGAAAACAAAGGTTACAGGGACATTGTAGTTAGGAAATAGAATTGGAAAAACCTAAAAATTCACTGACACTTTTATAGTTAGGCTGAGGTTTCACTCATACAAAACCAGTGAAATTCAGCAGTTATAGTTACGTGAGCTAACTATAACTTAAGCCACCACAATGTACTGCTTATGACCTCAAATATTTTATCACTTATGACATTACTTAAAGACTTACTGCTGGTGGGTCCTTCACTTGTAACCTGCATTGAAAAAGGCATTTCTGTTGAAAAGCGTCTGTGAGGTTATATATGCATTGCACATGAAGAAGACTGTTTAAGATCCCAGTGTGGCGGCAATAAACTTATGTGTTGCGAACCTGAGCTTGTGTCAGAGCCAGTTCTTGATTCGGAGCTGGCATTTTGATTATGTCTGTTCAAGTTTTAGGTGCTGGTATCCGACACACCCTCTCAGTCTAGTTGCGCTGCGGTTGCTGGCTTTGTTGGAACTTGTATGGAGCTACACGCCACGGACCCCCCCAGAAGTGAATGGGGAGAGAGTAGAGCAGTATTAAACTGCACAACGGGGCAATGTCAATGTGAGTAAAAGCCAGTCACCTTGACAGTAGCTTCTGCTGCAGTGCTAATTGTAAAGCCCATATGCCGGAAGAGCCTTGGACCTTGAAGGACAGGCATATGGGCCTCATGAGGTGAAGAAGCATAATGGGGCTCGACCTCAAGACCCATAAGAACCCCTTATGGGTCCTACATGTGAACCACAACAAACACCCCTCTTAGAGAGGTCTGAAGTCACTACGCTCTTGATAACAAATGATGGTGATGATGAGGAAGAGAGTGAACCCCTGTAAGATTTTGGGTTACTGGTTGAGGGAGATGAAACCCTACTCAAGGAGCAACCAAAATCCTTCTCAAGTAGAACTCACAAGCAAACCCCATATTTCCTGTGCTCAACCCTCTGGTAGCTTAGCACAGAGAAGTCAGGCTTAACTTAGAGGCAATGTATGTATGTAGCACTTCAAACAGTGATAAAGTGAAAACACAACACAAGAAAACCCTACATCAATTTTGAAATATAGAGTATATTTTATAGATACATCAAGACAAAAACAAAGGAAATCCAATCAGTAGAACCGGAGATATGCAGATTTAAAGATGTAATGATCTTGTGTGTAGAATAGTCACAGAGCAGTGGTTCCTGATTGGCTGCATTGGGCAAGGCGATGTCCTGCCATAGAAATGCAGTATCATGTAGCAGCGGTTATGATGGGATACTGTAGGCAATATGGATTCCTTGCATCAGGGAAGCCAGCAATGCATCGGTTCTGAGGGCGCTGCGTCGCGCAGCAGAGGTGATACTCCAATTCTGCATGAGAGGAGCCACTTCCAACGTAGATGTACTGGTTAGATGTACTGGTTCTGCTGGATCCACAGATGGGCTGGCATAGCACTTCAGGCCAACTTCCAAGGGTCCAGGACTGGGGTCGCACCACTTGGGAGGGCGGGACTCACAGATGGCAGAGTCCAGGTGCGGGGTTCAAGTTTGTTGGAAGCCTGGTATGCCATTGACGCTTCTGATCAGAAGGCCAGCCCAACTAGCACTTGGATTCACTCTGGGATCCTGGGTTCAGAGATGCAGGTCAAGTCCTTCTCACCTAGGCAAGAGGACAGCAGGGCAGCAGATCAGCACAACAGCACAGCAGTCTTTCAGAGCAACAGTCCATCAGAGTGGCAGTGCTTTCAGCAGCACAGTTGGGTTTATGGGTCCAACATTCATACTTGGTGCCCAATTTGAAGGGGAGGAATCTTCTAGAGGTTTCCACCCCCCTGAGATGGCAGGCACCCCTTTCTCTCTGTCCTGGACCCAGTTTGTCTAGAGTCACAAAAATACCACTGTCAAACCCTTTGTGAGAGTGCTCAGACAGAGCATTTGTGATTTGCAAGTGTGGTAGGTGACAGCCCCTTCCTCTCGTTAAATCAGAGTGGCCAATCCTGACAACACCTATATTTCCTTTGTCTGACTGGCTGGAAGCAATACACAAAGACCAACTGCCAGCAACACCTAGTCATGTGACCCATGAATAGGTTGCAGGCACCAAAGGGTTAGGACAAGAAAGTGCCAGCTTTGTAAAAGTGGCATTTTCAGAATTGTGACAAACAATCTGACTTTACAATTAAAGAGGGCTTTTAATTACAATTTATTAGACAACAAACTTGGCCTGTCTACCTGATCCCAATAGAAAGTTATAGCTTATTAAATGTAATAAGGTAACCACAATGTTGTCCTACATGAGACGTAGGCATTACAGTAGTGAAAAACAAATTTAGAAGTTTTTCACTACCAGGGCACGTAATGCTTAAAATTACATGTCCAATCTTTTAAATACACTACACTCTGTCCTCTGGACTGTGTAGGGCCTACCCTTGGGGTGAATTACGTGTATTAATAAAGAAGGCTTGGGCCTGGCAAGTTTACCATGCCAGGTCAAAAAAAGCAGTTTAAAACTGCACGTACAGGCTGCAATAGCAGGATTGAGACAGTATACTGATGGGGTGTCATTAATTAGGAGACTTGGAGCCTGTAAAATTTTCGTCAGTACAGAATAGTATTTATTCCAGTGGTGCTAAAGGTGAGGGAGAACAACCTAGACCCTCGAATGATTCGACCCTAAGGTATGTTTGAAACAATTCTGATCCTCAGCACACGCACAAATCACGGGCAAAATTTTGCAAGTCAACGCACAGAAACAATGAAGAGAGTGGTTCATATGTTTCTCCTTTATTCTTTGATCCAATATGCCCAGCCAACACGTCTTTTGTCGATAGGGGTAGACCTCATGACTTCTTCAGGGCTGTCAGGCTCTGTAGTTCCTAATCTCTATGTCCTCTCAACCGGTTCTACTTCCGACCCGGTTGGTCTGATATGAATAATACTGTGTCCAAAATGCACCAAATTCTAATTGAGAAAACCCTTGAAATCAGGACCGTGTCTCCCCCAACTACAGGTCGTTATTATAGGAAGGTGGAATCTGACTGCATGGTTACCCCCACTTTTTGCCTGGTGTTTTGCTGGTTTTCGACTTAGTTTGACTGGGATCCTGCTATTCTGAACCCCAGTCTATCTGATTTCCCTATATTGGTTGTTCATGTACTTTAGGTACACTCCAGATTGGATTCTGGGGTACCCTTATCAGTCCCTAGTATATGGTATACTATGTACCCAGGGCATAGGTACCCCAGAGGCCTCTCAGGGGCTGCAGCATTTATTATGCCACCCCTGGGAGGCCATTCAAAATGACACAACAGGTGTGCTACAGCAGCCTGTGTAAGGTGGTGCATGCACCCCTTACTTAGATATAGGTTCACTATATCTATCCTTATCACTGCACATATAAACCTATCAGTCACCCATATGGCAGGCCTTATCAATCCTGAACGTAGGGTGCAGGGTTTTATGTGAGAGGGTGCCCATGCATGAGCAGAGCCCCTCTGCAGCCTTCAAAACCTATATTCCGGGGTTGTTTGTGATGCAGCCAACCATATATACTTAAGTGCATTATAACCTTGCGGTAAATGCTAACTTTAAAACGGATGCATGGAAACATGTTGTGTTTGGTGCCAAACACCTTGGAATCATACCTCCACACCATTAACTGGTGTGGGGTATGATTCCACACTACTAGAGGGAGAAATATGACAGCACCGGTACACCCGGTATCAACTTCACAGACCCTGGCATCACAAAATGGATGCTGCCAGCCACAGAAACGAGTCTGCCCTCCTGCTACTGGACGAAACTCCGTCAGGGGAAGGCTGGACAATAGGTTTCCTGTCACAGGGAGGTGTGACCACCTCCCAGACAGGGTTTAGTGTATTAGGGCTGGGTGGGTGCACTCTGAGAGTGCTTCGATGTCTGCACTCGGGGCAAATTTGGTGTCCCTGTGCATAGTCCAGCTCAAACCAGTTGCAGGGGCTATCAGCCCCTGCTCTGGTGCGAACCTTGGGCAAAGGACTTGGGTGTAGCCACTCCTCTGTCCTGACCCTCCCATAGGTGGGTCCCCAGAGTTTGTCCCTCCCCTTCCTTGGGTATAAAGTAGGAAACCCTGGCTACAGGACTTTAGATTTACCTGGACGAAACTCTGCTACAGAAACCAAGGGGCATATTATCAAGAAACTGCGTTAAAATTATTGCCGTCTTAGCGGCAGAAAACTGCCGCTAAAGCGGCGATAATGGGCTTGATAATATGCCCTTGAGAATTCCCATAGAAGCCCATGTTCTGGTATCAATATGGGCTTCTATTGGAATTCTCTGCGGCATATTATCAAGCCCATTATTGCCGCTTTAGCGGCAGTTTTCTGCCGCTAAAGCGGTGATAATTTTAACGCCGTGCTTGATAAAATGTCCCCAAGTACTTCAACTATCAACACTACGTTGGATGACCAAAGAATCTCTCTTGGAGTAAAAGAGTTACTCCCCTGCAAGGCAGGCACCTGAAACGCATCTGACTGGTTTGCATCTACGCAGCTCCTGAAGGACTCTGAAGATTTTGCAACACAGGAGGTGGGTTCCCAAGCTTCCCCGAGGTCGACTAGTGCTCTCAGCAAACCTGAGACCCGCAGCCCTCGTGGGGACCGTGCAACCCGTACCCCTGGACACAGTGCACATTTGCAGCAGCATATGCTTTTTGGAAATCCCTGAGGCTGTGCTTTGGGCTACTTGTAGTCCAGACCCCGAGCAGTGATTCCACTGAAGATTCCTGGCCTACACTCCACGAGTGTTCCGTGGGCTGGTATTTTGTGATTTCTCTTGAGGTCCCTTCGCGATCCCTGGTCCGTCGACCCGTGGGTCCCTGAGAAGGGTATTTTAACTTTCAGTGGGCTTTCCTGGTTGCTCCAGATGTTTCCTGACTCTCCATTGCTTGGGGAGTCCCCAGAACCTTGCTGGTCCTCACCGAAGCATCTTTTCTCTGACTGTGTGGGTTGCAGTTGCCAAGGCTTGTTGGTCTCCAATCCGGACACTGACCCCCGAACACTCGACATCCTTAGTGGGACAGCTCGCCTGCTGACTTTGGTCATTGTTGATGTCTCCTGGTCCCCGTGGCTGCTGAATCAAGCTTCACCTCTTTGCACCTGAAACACCCGACATCAGTGGACATTTGTCTACCGAGCCCCTGGTCACCCTGAAGTGACCCAGACTCTGTCCCCTCTGCTTTCAGGTTCTTCTCAGCTCCGATCTGGGCTTGGATCACACCGGACACTTCTCATCTTCCCGGCAGCAGCACTTTGCAGCATCACGCCATTGAAAACGATGAAGATTCCCGACACCATTTGACACCTATGCACCCGGCTTCCCTGGGTTAGGTAACACAAGTACTCTGGTGCTCACATGGATGCTGGCCTTAGAACCTTCTAAGTTTGAAAGGGTTTGCTCAAAATCCTCTCCTAAGTGTCCTTAATCTTTAAAATTCCAACCACAACTTTGCTGTTCGTTTAATCTTCATGTTATCAATCTCTTATTGGCGAGTACACTTCATATTTGCAAAGTCTGTGCCGAGTTCGCGTTCTGAACCGGGCCTGAGACATGTTTAAAGAGCTACTTAAGTGGATGGCACGATCAGTGATGCAGGCCTACAAGAAGCATTTTAATTCACAGGCCCTGGGTCCATATAGTACCCCTTTACAGGGGACTTACAAATGAATTAAATGTGCCAATTGGGTGTAAGTCAATTCTAAAATGTTGAAAGGGGAAAACATAAGCACATTAGCACGGGTTAACAGTGGTAAAATGTGCAGATTCCTAAATCCATTAAAAAACAGGTTCAGAAAACAGGAGGGTTAAGGCAAAAAGGTTTGGGGCTGACCCTACAGAAAGGGCCAAGTCCAACAACTCCTCTCGGATGTCCTGTCTTTCGTAGGAACTAGATGGGTCAGTGGAAGGAGTTGTCCTCTCCACTAGCCTGACCTCGGAGCAACAGAGAGGCTGTTACCCAGTGGCGGTGTTGACATGAGTGTTACACCCCCACTGAAATAAAGGTTGTTTAGGTGATTCACCTAGAGAAATGTTTGAATAAAGAGTGGTAAATGGTGTATTTTAAAGCAAATTTAAGAATGTGTGTGTAACCAGAGAGAAACAGAATTAAATCTTGGTTGGTGCATTGCAAAATTGTCACTTGTGTCTTTATAGTGCTACAAGGTCACAGCCTGCGATTAAGAAGGTACTTTTAATATGCAAGTCAATATTTTAAAATTGTTATGCACACAGTACAAGACTGGTTGCCACTAAAACTGTAAAGAGATTTTTAGTTCAATATAAAACAAGTGTTAGAAAAAAATATATTTTTTTGTGGTACAGAAAGGTTACTGCTTATAAAAGAGTGCACACACCTTAAATTAAAGATACATTTGAATTAAAGTAATTAGTGAAAAATAAATTCCTTTACGTCAATTGGTAAAGTAATCACTGAAGATATCGGTGTGTAACCAGAGGGAGAGAAACAGAATTGAATATTGGTTGGAGGAGTAAGGACTAATCCAGTGCTTTAAATGGGCCTGTACTCACCGGTACTCAGTACCGGCACTTCTGTTTTTTTACCCCCTAGAGTACCGGCACTTCTGCGTTACCAAGGAGAGTACCGGTACTCACTGTGTCAATGTGGCACTTTAGGTCACAAATATGTGAGCATGCATCGCTTTCTACACTGCGGCGCATGCTCACATAAAGTTCATTTCACAGGGGGGGACAGTGACACGCAACGGCAGAGCAACGGGTGTGACTTCACATGCCAGGTAGCTGTGCAGCGGGAAGAAAGGGAAGCCCTTCCGACTTTTCCTTTTCTCTTTCCTAGCACAGCAGAAAGGAAAACAGCCATAAAATTCCATCAACAAGCAGGTTTTCCCATCAGCGCAAGTGCCAGTCCGATTGAGGACCCATCGTCAAGGAACTTTCTGCCACTCCGTAGGTGAGTGGCCTGTGCGCAGACCCAATCTCCTCGTGCCTAAAAATGTGTCCATGTGCACAGCAGGGGAGGATGCAGTGCTTTACTACGGTGCCCTACCTTCCAGGCCTCCACTCGATGCGGGATGCTGCAGCTTTGGCAAGGCGGGGAGGAGAGTAGATGACTGGCTGCCTCACGTCCTTTGCTGGATTATGTGTTTTAATTAATAAGTGCTACTCACTAATTGTGTTGACTTTCACTGCGGCTACTTCCATACAGTCCAGAAAGAAGCTATGTATCGGGTCTGTGGAAATCATAATGCCTAACTGTGCCCAAGATCCCTGGGTTATGTTTCAATAATGGGCATATGACAAGTGCATTTATCTTAAGTACCGAGATAGTCGTCCTTTTGGAAATGCATTTTCACTTTCTTTCAGATTTGCATGAGGGTTGAAATATTTTTTATAAATGTTGCTCCAGATCGTGGATGTGGAGATGAAGACTGTTTTCTTTCTGTTTTTTCCTTCTTGCTGTTCTCCATCGATGGTCTGCCATACTAGGGCCAGCCCATATCCAGTGACCTGCCACAGATGCAGAAATGACTAGATCCCCTAAACGGCGAATGTTACTAACATCCTACAATAATCACAAACCGGGAAAATCGTTTTTTTTTCTGCAAAGACTGTCTGCTTTGGGGGAGTGACACATACAGCCAGCGCCCTACACCTCCTTTTAAAGCACATTGATGCAAATTCAAGTAACTTTCCTGGGACAATAACTACAGTTTTCAACTAATTAAAGTAAAACCATCTATTTTAGGTGCAGGTTCTCCTTCATTGACTGCCTTCTCCTGGTTGCATACCCAGCACTCCAACTTGGGAGTTCTGCACCCACAGAGTGCCACTACTGTGTTCCGACAAATGCATAATATGAACACTGGATTTCCATACGTGTAAAATTTGTGAATTGTCAAGGTGGTACACTACTATAAATATTGTCCCAAGAATGTAGCTGTCATTTCAGATGTGGCCAGAGGTCTAGACCCTCAGGCCAGGCAGGGAGCCCAAGAAACACCCACACCACTACACGCCATGACACATTTCCCCGCACTGGAAAGAGGGCGTGGGCAGAGAAGTCAAAAGAAGGAAGGATCATGGTTAGCCAGGGAAACGCAGGCATGTCTTTCCTGCTACTATGCTGTGGAGGCATCCAGGAGAGTGAGGTTGTGAACAGTACAGAGATACGAATGAGAAGTGCCAAACGTCTGCCCCTCCCCAAATATGGTGGTGGCGTGGTGGTTGTAGCAGGGGCAAGTGTGGCAATTTCCACTACAGCAGCTTAGAAATCTGTAGGGTTCCACCGCACTATGAGGTGCACCAGACTGGTCGTCATCAGTTCACGCAACAGCTGGCTGTATCTGGTATGCATGAAAAAAGTGAGCCACACAGTGAGGGTGGGAGCACCATGGAATCCCCATCACCCACGGGAGGAAGCCAAGCTTTGGGCTTAAAGAGAACGAGCAGGCCTAAGAGAAGCTTAGAGCAACAAAGACGTGGGTACAGGGTGCTTCCCATATCAGAAACAGTGGCTATGGCAGGCCTGCTGTCCACCATCATCTACATTGACACCACACTCATATGTTACTCCATCCCTTCGCTAGCCCCTCAGAACTTTGGACTAAGTTTTGCTGAGTGGCTCTAAAAGTGTGAAATAGTATTGCTCTGTTGTGAGATCCCAGATAACTTGCTTTTCCTAGGATCACTAGCATGACAGCTGACTGCTTCCTTACACCCTATGTGGATCAGAGTTGTATTTTAGCATGTAGTCTTTTTTTCTTGTAATTAATTGCCTGTTGTAGTGTAATTGTACTGGGGCCTGCTCTCTTCTCATACGTCAGGCATACTCTGTATGTTGACCTTTTATCCATAATTTTCCCTTCCTGTTATTATTGAGTGTTTGAGTTTGTGACATTACTATTGCAATCATGATTTGTAACTGGCCTTTTTTTGGTTCAGGGGCACAGGTCACAAGCCTAATGCTGCACTGTCTGCTCCTACTGCCAACTCTTTTCTTTCTTCTTCGCCCCACTGCTCCCTTCACCCCAGTTTTGAAGCTTAAATACATTGACAAATGTTTTTACATGTAAAATCTATATCCTTACAGAGGGTAGATATGGGAATTTACCAGAGGGTAGTGATTCGGTGCACTGAGGGCGCAGAAGTAGAGGGCTGAGATGCAGTGCAGTAACTATTCAGAGGAGAGATTTCAGAGGGTACAAGAGAACACATGGACAGTGGCACTGGATGGTGCAGGCGGAACAGATCCAAGACCACCAGAGGGTACAGAGTCAGGGACTGCAGAAGGTTGAGGCACAAAGAAAGTAATGAGAAAGGGGCACTCATGGGCAGATGGGTAGGTTACTTAGGGGGCATAGAGGCAGGGTACAAGAGCTTACACAAGAGTATCAGGATATATAGATCAGTGAGGAAATCAGTGGTACTCTCTACTCTATCCTTACTCTTGCGCTTTTTATTAGGTCCATCTCTTAATACTCTCCTCCCTTTCCCTCAGTATTCATCAAACACATTCTCTCATGTGCCTTCTGCCCTTCACTCTCTTGTCCTTCATCAAAGGGTATACTCCTTTTTCAGGTTCTCTGCCACATCTGTCAGATATTTTGCACCCCATGCTGGCAACTTCAATCCCTGTCCTGTACCATCCTCTCCCGCCACAGATGACCTTCAACATTCTGTTAACAATCCTTTTATTCCCCTCAGATACTCTTCTCCAAATAGAATGCCTTCTCTCATTCACACTTCTCAACCACCTGTTTGTCTGAAACTTCCATGTGCCAGACATTCTACCAAATTACCTTCTTTAATGTGTGGGCATGGGAAACTCCCAAATGTGAACACCCCAAAATGTACCTAAATAACTTGGCTACAGAATTGATGATTCAGAAACAGTGTTAACCTCATGTGTCCACAAGCTAAAGGCACTTCGGCAGACAACAAAGATACAATGGATCCAGTAAAGGCCAAAACAATTATTAAGTTCTAGATCAGCAGAATAAGTTTAACAGTTTATTACAGAAATTAAAACAGTATGATGGGGTCAGCTGCAAAGGCTGTCCGTAAATACAGCATTACAGGATAGCGCAAAGTAAGAATTGTCCCAAATAAGCAGCAAAATAACCTGATGATGTAGTTTAAAAATCACTCAATAGTGAAGTAATACTGCCACAAACTGTGCAGCATTATGCTGTATTTGTCTTTTCTTCATGCGTAATTGTCTTCTTCGATGCATAGTTATCTTTTCTTGATGCAAACCCTGCGGCATAATTTGGTCCTCCTCTGTCTCATAACTCTAGAGTTAAAGAACCTCACATCTGTAAGCAATCTGGAATGTTCTTGTTAATGCAATGCCATATTTTAGGAACAGGATCATTCTTCTTTCAGTAAAACAAGTCTCCGCAACTTTTAATGTTTTGTTTAATATACAGGTGCCTCTAACAAAAAGAGAAACCTGATAGGTACCTTTCAACAGTCAACTAGTACAACTTAATACATGCAAGGGCACCAACAATACATTACAGATTGAAGCAATTTGTCATCATTTGTTCCCAAAAAAAATTCTTGAGCCCTTTAAATGTTTTTCATTAGCCCCTCCCTTAGTCCCGCCTCTAGCCCCACCCCCTTGCCACGCCCCAGCTCAATCTGATGAGTACCTGCACTTTTTTATTTCCATTTAAAGCACTGATAATGACTTGTATATTTACCGTGTTACGAGGTCCTAGCCTGTGAGAGACAAGGCAGCATACAATATGGAAGTCATTACTTTACAATTTTACTACATATGGTAAGAGTCACATATGACAGTAGAGTGTCAGTCATAAGTTCAATGTAGCTATGGTACTGCCACACAGAAGTAGTCTGAAAACTTGGCAGTTATGAATTAACAGTTCAACTAACTGTCAGATCCCTGAGGGTCAAAACCTGCCATTGAGAGCAGATGTGCTACTGCAAAGAATAATCAACAATTTTTTTTAAAAACACGCACGGTAAACTGGCTTTAAAAAATGTGAATGTCCCCATCTAAAATCCAAGACCAGCTTTCCCTTCTTCATGACTGTGTGAAACTGGAATTATTCATTAGGTTTAGTTTCTCTCTTCAGTCCCCAGCAGGCAGCAGTCATCATGGCAAGCACATTCCAGCTCACACTTTATGGCTCCTGAACAAAATCAAACTCTCTTCATCCTCACCAGGCACCCACTTGCTTCCCTGCCCTCTCTGCGCCATGCTGGTTTACTCTCTGCCCACAACAAAAGCATTTACAGCCCTGACAAGTATGTAAGGTGATCCACCGAATGCCCATAGGCATCCCTGAACGTTTTTTTCTGGTACTCCCTCAAAAGGGGGGTAGAGGTGTCACACTTTTCTGACCTTTTCACTGCACCAAAGCTCCACGGGTACTCTCTCCGTGTACACCTGTGAGCAGTCGCCTCCATTTCACCCTTACTAATTGCCCGGAATGCCCACCACTACTATTTCTTTTTTTCAGTTTTATAGATCATAAACTCGACCCATTATACAAATCAATGCAACATAACATAAAAATGCAATAGAGGCTGGTGAATTGCCTGCAGTATCTGGAAAAAGATGTACCAAGGAGTGAAGTTTGACTATGTGGAGTCAGAAAAGACATTGTCTCCCAGTTCCAAGTTCAAGAAGACATGGCAGGCTTCAGAGGCATAGGTTAAAAGCCACTTGAAAGACGGCCGGTATGTCTAAGCACTCTACAATTCCCTGCACTGTATTCACCTAAAATATTGTTTTTGCATCTGGCCTCTATCTAATTCGAAAGAAATCCATCTATCCTCTCCTTTCTTTTTTTTTTTTTTTTTACAGTTTTATAGAGCGTGAACTCGACCCAAAGGTATTGGAGAACTTTAAAAGGTCATTAATTGGGGAGATGAAGTGATTTGCCCAGGATGACGGATGTTAAGCTGACTCCAGGACTTCAATCCGGTTTCCCAGTTAGAAAGTGGGCAACTCCAGCAATAACGTCACTCCCTCTCCACATTGGTGGTTAAAAGTAAATGTTAGGCCCCAGCCTTTGCGTTGAAAGAGCATATAAAGTCCCCTTCTGGGAGGTTTGCTTTCAACACTGAAGCTGTTCAAACAGAGCAGAGGTCCGTATTTTTGCGGTGGCCTTTTGGCAGCTAATTATTGCCTTTTGGCAGCTAATTATTTTTGAAGCTCCGGCATTTACTTAAATACATTCCACTCGGGGGCACAGAGTTAGGTCACATGACATCAATCACTTCAGAGGCTGCAAGCAACACCCTTTCTCAGCTAGTCACAGGTGACGAGCTGGGAAAGGGTGTTGCTGGCTTGCCGCCTCTGAAATGAAGTGCAAGGAATACATGGCTTAGGCCCTAGATGCCTGGGACTGCTTGTAAATATGACGCTGCTGTGCGTTATAAATGGGAGTTCTCTTTAGACCCTGAAAATTGTAGGCCAGGGCTGGGATTAGGACCGCCCTGTAGCCTGCATAGTAATTAAAAAGACATAAAAGGAACCAGTTGTTTGGCACATGCATATTGTAACATGTATTTCTCTTAAGAGTGCTGGGGTGCCTGGTTCCCATCTCTCAAGGACAAGAGGTAGCCAGGCACTAATGGCAGCACTCGGAACTTTGTCGTTGGCCATGTGCGTCTGGCTGCCGCACCTGTAGCAGGAGCTTTTCGAATCTGGGAAGGGCCGGGGGGGCCTGTCGAGGTCTTTCTGGGGCGTCGGCCAGACCTGTGTCCTGTGTAGGGGCCTGGTTTGTCTCTGGGTGTGTCTTTGCCGCTTATCTTGCACACCGTCGGTTTTGTGTCCTCTTTTTTCGCAGCCGCCGCGCATCTTTTGTAGAGTTCAGCCTTTTTGACAATTGCGATGATTTCATGGAGGGGAGCCTCCCCACTCACCCACAGCTTCTCTTGCATGTTGGTGTTGACCGTGTGCATTATTATTTGGTCCAATATCAGGTCATCTTGCAGGTGCCCGAACTTGCAGTTTATAGCCAGTTTCTTGAGTGCTGCAACGTAGTCTTCCACCGTCTCCGTGTTGCTTTGTTTGCGTTGAAAGAAATTGTATCTATCTATGGCTATGCAAATGACTGGTTGGTAGTGACCGTCTAAGTTGTCAAGCGCGTGCTGGAATACATCTTCATCTGTGGATGCTCTTGGCTTCTTGACCATGTTCTCAGACACTCGTAGACCCTCCTGTCCGAGATTGTGAAGGAGTCTCTTCTTCCTGCGTTTGTTAGAGAATGCTTCTTCACCTTCGTCTTCTAGGGCCGACAGGTAGCTCAGAAAGTACCGCTTCCAGTCTGCCCACTTCATGACCGGTTCCCCTGTCTCAGGAAGGAAAGGCGCTGGGTTGGTCAATGAGAAGGTCTGGGCTCCCATCTTGCTGGACGGAAGTGCATTCTCTCGGGAGGGTGGTTGTTGGGGTGCATGGCTGACGGCAGTGGCTAAGGTGGTGGGACCTGCAGGTGCACCTGGTGGGGCTCACTCGGGCATTCCTGGGCAGCTGTGTGGAAGTCCCGGGTGCGCTGGCAGCTTTTAGGGTGCCTGGGCTGCGTCCTCTTCAGTACGCAAATGAGTGAGAGGAAGCTGCTTGGTCCAGTGGTGGTGAGCGTGGCACTGTGGTGTTGGTTGCCTTGCACCCTGATTGTAAGATGGGCGAGAGAAAGCTGCTTGGCTTGATTGCAGGAGGTGTGGTACAGTGGAGCTGGTTGCTTTGCACGTGGTGAGGGCAGGTGGCTGGGAGGCAGTAGAGGTGCCTTTGATAAGAGGCACCGCAGCAGTGAAAGGCCTGATGCACGCTATGGGGGTAGAGCCTTGCTGGAGCACACGTGCTGTGTGCGGGCCTGGTGAGTGCCGGTCTGTCACTTTGAGGATTTTACTTTGCTGTGGCAGAGCGTGTGTGTGGAAGGCGGAAGGCGGCAGGCTCCTGACAGTGTGGGGCCTCACTTGCGTGCTGCCCCAGGGCGGATGTCTGTCAAGCGCCGCCCTCCCTCTGCGATACTGGACGCCGCACCGCGGGTTGCGAAGGGTGCGGTGCTCGGCTCAGCGGTGACGGCGGCCTCCTCAGCGGCTCGTCGCCAGTCTGTAGGGATTAATGCAAGTGTCTCGAAGGAAAGACGACACATACAAGAGATACTTTACACGTCTCTTTATTCGCAGAGGGAGAGCTAGCGTCCATATATTGTACTCTTCCCCCGCGTTCTGCACCGTCTCTCACGATCCCAAGAGGCATAGCGCAGATGACGCGGGTGCAGAGCACTAGACTGCAACACCACAGGAACAGGCTTAAAGACTATATTTAATAATAAAAGTACTTATGTGGATGGTAATTGCGCTTGGCAATTACCATCCAGATATCTTGCAAATCATGGTGAGTGTTGGCCTGGCACCCTCTAATGGCAGCCGCTGCTGCTGTCACCATCTGTTGTGGCAGTTCGCCTCTCTCTTCTCACTTACCTGTTTCATACACCCTGGGAACATCATGCCAGTCAGGAATGCAAACTACAGGTTGTCTGACAAAGGGAGAGCCTGCACTAAAGAAGAAGTATCCAAGATGCTGTATTTGCTGTGTATGAGCCCTTTTGTAGTCCTTGCTCCAGACAAACAGTACCCAAGGGTGCCCCATCAGGTACCACCCCAGAACTTAGGATCTGTCTGGATTACAGGGGCCTCAATTCAGTCGCCAAGACTGATGCTCACTCTATCCACAGAGCTGATGAGCTCATTGATCAGTTGTGGGCTTCCAAATTCCTCAGTCCATTTGACTTGACGTCACTGTATTGGCAGATTGCCTTGATTGATGGGGCCAAGCAGAGGTTGGCATTCAGCACCACAGATGGCCACTTTCAGTTCAGAGTGATGCCTTTTAGACTAAAGTATACACTGCAACTTTCCAGAGGTCAACTGGGAACAAGCTGGGCTGGAATGTTTTAGTGCTACCTGGACAACATTGCTGTTTTCAGCTCCATCTGGGATGACCACCTGCACCATCTTCGAGAAGAGCTTCATGCCCCGCAACAGGTAGGCCTGACTATTAAGGACAGTAAATTACAGATAGGTTGGGGTTCAGTAGTGTACTTGAGTGTTATATGTGAATTAATGGAAAAACACAAACTGTGAAACCACTATGAAGAAAATGAAATCATGAAAAACCAGTTCTGAAGAAAGACAATTATGAGGAAATACAAAAAAATCGTAAATGAAAGGGAACATTTTAAAAGAAGGATAATTTTAAGAAAAAATGTGAAATAATATTAAAATTGGGTAGAGTTTTGGTGTAGTGGGGTTTTTGGGTTCAGGAATGGGTAATGTTTGAGGGTGATGAGGAACTTTTAGGGGTCAAGGATGGGTGGAGTTGGGGTGTACAAAGGGATTTTTAGGGTTCAGAGATGGGTGAATTTTTGGGGTGGTGAGGAGTTTTTAGAGTTCACGGATGAGTGGAGTTAGGGGTGGTAGATAATTTTTAGGGTTCCGGGATGTGTGGAGTGTAGCAGTTTGAAGGGTTTTTAGGGTTTGCAGAAGGGCGGAGTTTAGAGCTGATGAGGGATTTTCAAGGTTCTATTCTAGACAGATTTAGGAGTCACAAACGTTTTTTAGTATTCAGCAATGGGTGGAGTTTAGAGATGGTAAGGATTTTTAGAGGTTTAGCGATGGGTGAAGTTTAGATGTGGAAAAGGTTTATTTAGGGTCCAGGGATGAGTGGCATTTAGGTATGGTGAGGGGTTTTAAAGGTTCAGGTATGGGTGGAGCTTAGGGGTTGAAAGTGCCTTTAGGAATCAGGGATGGTTGGACTTAACGGGTGATGAGGGGTTTTTAGGTGTCTGGGATGATATTTAGGGGTGATGAGGTTTTTTTTTTGGATCTGGCATGGGATTTGTTTGGGGAGGTCAGAAGGTTTTAGGGGTCATGAATGTGAAGGTGTGAGGGATGGATGGTGTTTAGGTGTGGTGAGGGCTCGGCGAATTAAAAGCATCAGAAGTAATTGTTTGACAATGTAGAAGATATAAATCTGAAACAATGTCCCCTAAAGTAAAGCACTGAAATAAATACCTTCAACAAAAACATTTGTGAATGCAACCATCACATTTCCTTCTATATGGAAGCAGGCAAAATTCTGTCTTTGCTTAAAAAGCCTTCTGCTGACTCCAAAGTGTTAGCGAATTACAGGTCTATTTCTCTGCTGCCGGCTTTTTCCAAGGTCCTGGAGAAATACCTGAACATGGTTATCACGACCTATGCAGAATTGAATAACCTTTTTCATATCCGTCAGTCTGGCTTTAGAGCTAACTGCAGAACTGTGTCCACATTACTAGAGGTCCCTGAACATATCAAAGAGTGGGAGGAAAAGTAATCCTGATCTTATTAGATCTGTCCGCAGCCTTTGATACTGTTCCCCATAACAGGCTGCAGGATCAAGGCATCGGCAGCTCTGTTCTAAAATAGCTCTCCTCCTTTTTAGAAGATAGAGGTCAGGAGGTTTGGACACCACCGGGCTCTATTTTAAGTCTATCTTAAATATCACACTGATTAATTTGTATTTGTCTCATCTTGCATCCCTGACATCCCTGGCTGAAGCGTACGGTGCTAAAATCCTTTCATACACCAACGATATGCAGATCTTGTTTACCTCGGACAGGGGAGAGCACTTTGAGGGCGAGAAGATAAAAAACTGCCTCACTGATATGTTTGCGTGGTTTAGGACCAACCAACTGAAATGTAACCCAGAGAAGTCAGAAATTATTTTATTGGGCTCTACTCCTTCGGATGTATGGAGAGACTGGTGGCCAGAAGACATGTCACCTCCGCTCTCCGCCGAACACACGGTTAAAAATCTGGGCATCATGATAGATGATTTCCAATCGATGAGAGCCTAAGTCCAGTCTGTAGTGGGTACCTGCTTTGGCCTTTTGCAGATGCTAAGAACATTTCTCCCACTCCTGCCTTTGGACTCTAGGAAGACTGTGGTCCAGGCATTGGTTATTTCCACACTGGACTATGTCAATGTCCTGTATCTGGGCCCTCCTGAATACCTGCTGAGGCGCTTGCAGGTGGCCCAAAACACAGCCGCAAGAGCAGTTCTCATGCTGAAGCCAAGGACCCATATTTCCCCACATCTTAAAGCTCTTCACTGGCTTTCAATGAAACAGAGGATTAGGTTCATGGCTCTGGTCTTCTTTCTCAAGGTCATTCATGGGAGTGGCACAGGCTACCTTAACAAAAGAGCAACCCAATATGTGCCACCCAGAACCCTGAGATCCTCCTCTCTGAACTTGTCTGTTGTTCCGAGAATTTTCCGTGCCGTTCGGGCGGACTTTCTTTCAGGTTCTTTGGAGCTCAGGCATGAAACTCGCTCCCTTTGTCATTGAGATCTGTGACGGTCTTAACCACATTTAGGAAACTGCTTAACACTTGGTTATTCCGTCAATGAATGTCCATACTTTAGCAGATTCCTGCAGCTTCGGCATATGGTGGTTTGTTGGATAGGTTGTTAGGGACGGCTTTTCGGAGTGCCGGGACACTCTTTTGAGTAGCTGTGCACTATATAAATGTCTCCATTTATTCATTCAGTTATACCTTAAAAAATAAGCATGCAAAAGCCAATTTTAAAAAAATCGAAAAAAAATTATGAATTTGTTTCTATGGATTGGTAAATGACATTCATCCTGCAAATTTCCATTAATGCTGTTTAGATATAATGGTTTCTCAGTAATGGCATTCCACGAAATACAACCGCACTTGGTCCACCGGGACAGTGGAGGCAAATTTCACTCTCATTAACCCCAAATAACGACCATCATGGTGTTGGAACGTCCCAAGATCCAGACCCACGTGAGAGCCTTCTTAGGCCTCACTGGTTACTACAGGGGATTTGTCAAGGGATATGGGAACATTGCTGCCCCTTAATGGAACAAACTTCCAAGAAACAGCCTAAAAAGGTGATCTGGCCATAGGTGTGAATGAAAGCTTATCACATCCTTTAAGAGGCCATGTATACAGCACCAGTGCTCCAGGCACCTGACATTTCCAAGGGAATCTTAATTCAGAGAGATTCTCTAGAGCATGGCACTGCAGCTGTCTTGTCACAGCTAAACAATAAGCTAAATGGTGAGGTCTTGGACCAACCTGTAGCCTTCCTCAGCAGGAGAGTACTACCCAGGGAACAGAGGTGGAGTGTGATTGAGAAGGAAGAATTTGTAGAGGTCTGAGCATTGAAGAAGTTGATTCCATACTTATTTTGAACTCACTTCCAGGTACAGACAGACCACAGACCCCTGGCTAAAACAAATGTGGGGTAGGAATATAAAACTATTGAGGTGCCAATCTCCCTACAGTGAACAAACGTGAAGGTGGGACCATCGTTCTGGGACTTACCACACCATTGCTCATCGTCTTTCAATTTTGTTCTCCCTTAGCGATGCGCACGCCAATGACGTTCTCCCTGCTTTCGGCTTTGGGGGATACATTTTGGAAATGACCCTCATCTGCATGTTAATCCCCCAGATTTTCTGCCTTCTGTTGGTGAACCTATATTTGCTGGCCAATAGACTCTGTTTACTTAACTCCTGTCAATCAGTGGTAAAGTGCCTTTGCTCTTCTCTCTAAACCTGTTAGAATTGCCATACCTATAATTGTTACATTTAATTTACTTGAAAATATATAGTACATCACACAACATGTACCAAGGGCATGGAAATGAATGGCTACTAGTGGGCTGCAGCCCTCATTGTGCCACCCACTAAAGTAGCACAGTGTCCTAGACCTGCCATTGCAGCCTGGGTGTGCATTATACAGCTGCCTTTTCAACCTGGCCAAAGAATCCTTCTTAATACTTATAAGTTACCTCTAAGGTAGGCCCTAATTGCCCATAGGGCAGGATACATATTATTTAAGAAGCAAGAGAATATTTATTATTTTACATGTCCTAGCAGTGAAAAAACATAAAACAGTTTTTCACTGTGGCAGGGCTGGTTCTCCTGTAAGAAAACAAGGAGTTACACTATAGCAACTTAACTCATTATAATAGCAATTTAAAATCCAACTTAATGCTAAAGTCACATTTTATATTACTATTTTGGAAATTACACTTTTAGAAAGTTGTCATTTCCCTGCTTTCCTTTCCTAAAGCCAAAAGGCTGTCCAGCTGGCATCTGATCCCTGATGACTCACCTGTGGTGAGATGTATATGGTTCCAGACAGTTGACAAAAAGTTCAGGTGTGGGGAGGATTGTTTCTTCTTGAGCAGGGTGGCCTTTGGGATGTGCGCAGTCCCTTCCTGAGCTTCAATGGATGCCTACCTTGTCATTGGCAGATGAAGCTCATTCTAGGCCTGTCTCCACTTTGCCTCTCTAGTTAGGCTAGTGCCGAACTTGGTGGGAGGGGAAGAACTGGCCAGAACTGGTCTAGGGTAGACAAAGACTTGCCCTCCACTCACAGCCTGGCACTGTGCATAACAGTGGACACTGCAGACCTTTCTGCAGAACATTTCTGTGCTTGTGAGAAATCTGAAGAAGGAGTGCCCTGTTGTATGAAGAACCTGAAGAAAGACTGGACATGCTTGCCCTGGACTCAGGACTACAGAAGTGATTCCACAGGCCAGTTGGCTGTCTTCCTGCTTGAGCTACAAGGACACAAAAAGTTTCCAGAGGCCTCTCTCCTAGCAATTGCCCAGCTGACCAGTTCCAACTGGACCTGTCCTGGACCCTGCTGCTGGCCTCTGCTGGAGTGAGTCTTTACCCCCCAAATGGTATTACACAGGTCCTGAACCCTTGGCTGGTATTAGAGTTTACTCCTTCTGCTCCTCAAACTGCAAGAAGTGAGACTTAAAAACATTTTACCAACTTTGTGTGTGGAGAAGGGCCAGAGACTGGAGTCAACTTCGAAGTCACAGCTGTTCACATCAAAGCGACGGATGGGCTCAACTTGCTCGTGTGCCACGCGGAAGGAGATCTGTCTTCCAGAAATGTATTTAAATCTGAACAAAGGGGTTCACCAGAATCAAAGCTAAATGGCATTTAATCAACATCGAGGCCTTCCTCTGCACAGACTTCAGATTTTGTCTGCTTTAAGCTTTCCCACCTTTGTCAATGATTGCACTGGGACCATGCTCTTCTGCAACCCATCATTGTCAAGCCCCACTTTGGATTCAGCTTTCAGCTTGTCCGTCCGACAACACGTCAATAACCATTCTTCCTCCATAAAAGTTCCTAAGTCAGAAGGTACACTTTCCACCGTGATTAGCCTGGTGCTCCTTTGTGGTTGGCCTTAACTTTGGACATTCAACCCGGTATAGCTTGAGCAGATATCTGCAGTTGACGCTTTGTGCTTTATGGTACTATTTTTAATTCAAACTTAAAAAAATCATATCTCTGTTTTTTTTTAAATGTCTTTATTAGTTTGTTCCTTCAAATCTGCAGACCATGTACAGAAACAATTATACATCTCATCCACCTCAGCCGAGGCAGTGAACATTCCAACAATAATAAACTCAGGGAATTAGACCTATGCTCACATCTGTGGAGGTTTTCCAAGCTAACGTAGTTCGCTTCGTTTGTATGTGTTTCATGATAACCCAAGTGTAATTAATCTTCCCCCCAACCCCCTTCCAGCCCCCCCAAGATCCCCCCAATACCTCCCCCCTCACCCCTCCTTCCCCCTGCCGGGTCTGTATAACTTGAGGTCCATGCATCTGAATGCTCATTCTGGGTCTCCTTATGTCTCTCCCCTTTGACTTGAGGCCATCCCCCCTATGGAAGTCGTCTCCTCTGTTGACACTTGTGTGGATTGTGTGGCCTGTCCCGTTATCTCCTGGATCATCACTCCCCATGCCAATAGTACCTCAGGTAGTTTGTCATCCCTTCTGGTGTTAGGCATGTGCCCCTCCTCGGACAGAGCCCACTCCCTCAAGTCCGTTTTCCATTTCGCCAGTAGCGGCCCTAGCTGGGTTAACCAATGGATCGTGATGCGCCGCCTAGCTATAACAAGTCCTAAAACCAGGAACCGCCTACTTACGTTTAGGATCTCGAGGAATCAGGCCCAGGAGACAAGAGCGCGGGTCCATGTCAATTGTCCACCCAGTTATCCTGGTCAGGTCCTCTAGGACCGCCCTACAGTACGTCTGGATTGTTGGATTCCTATCTCTGGTTATACTTATTAGATGTATGTCACTTGGTGTCTATTTATTTATTAAAATATACTCTATATTTCTAAATTGTTTTTTTTTGTGTGTTCACTTTATTACAGTTTGAGCAGTGCATAAATACTTTACATATTGTCTCTAAGTTAAGCCTGGCTGCTTTGTTCCAATCTACTGAAAGGTTATTCACAGGTTTATTTAGCGACTTCAGTGGATCATCCACTCAAGAATTAGGATTATTATATAAGGTGGGTTCTCACTCACCTCGATTATTCTCACACTGCAGCTTTCTGACTGTTTATATTTTTGGAGTTTGTACTGTCACCTAAATTGTGAAGCCCTAAATTTGTTTCAGATTTTGATGATGGAAAAGCCCAGACCATCCTGGAGATTGTCAGATGGTCTTACTGTGTTGTGGGCCTTTAATGCTACATAGAACTGGGGTTAAAACTGTTTCCAGATTTGTTTTCAGCTCACAGTCTAACTCTCCAATTTTAAGCATAAACATGCTAGGAGGGTTGTTCTGTTACTATGTCCTGCTGTCCTATTAAATCTGCCACTTCCAAGCAAATTGACCAGAGATGATAGGCATTGGTATTTACATTGTACCCCTCCATCCCTTAATATATTCTCATTAGTGGATCTAATTCACAAAGCCAAATCTATGACTGAAAATATATGCCTGTCAAGTTTCCACCAAAAGATACCTAGCATTTGTCACTCCATAATTGTGCATCTCATCTTTGTGCAATTATGCAATAGTAAAGGTTGTGAAAGGAGTGAGGATTGGGAGGATCAACCAAGATCTGTCTTGAGAGTTTGTGATTGCCCATCCTTTTATGATCATTCATAAACTCCTGTTTGACCAGTTCCCACCTTGGATATTGTTGTAGATTTTGTCCAGAGAAGTACTGGAGTAAATCCCCTTCCAATGTGGTAAGGGAAACAGAATATTCCAACATTTTGTGGGGTGCTGGGGAAGGTGTTTAACCATGCAGAACAATATTTTCCCTCTGAAGAACAAACGTGCAACTGCAAAGCAACCCTTCCCAGTGAGAAAATGAACTGTTTGTGAAATTTGATATTTGGAAATAGTAAAATAGAAACATATCACATGATCAAAATGTCACATGACACTTCCAGGAGTACCCCTGAAGATATGAGACTGGTGCAGTCATCCAAGCAAACTATTGCCAATATGTGTGAATTGCAAACCATAGTAAATCTGCACCCATTTATAGGAGTGGTTCTATGGGTGCAGATTTACTACTGTCTTGGTAAACTGATCACTATATATATTTAAATTTCTTATAAGAAAAAAACAAATAAGTTCAAATAGTCTCTTGTGAAATGAGGATGAGAAAACCCAACATAGACATAGCAGACCCAACTCAGAGCCCTCAAACCCAACTTCCTAGCCAGGAGTGCGTTTATTTAGAGGGTGTCACACCCCAAACACCCGCCTGAAGCGCCGCCCCTGCTGGTTATGTGAACTGAGAGCTTAGCGGTTCTGTAAAAGCCAGAAGAGTACTACGATCATGAAAGTACCAGCTGATCTTTGCAGTTCTTGGATGGACAGGCGAGACCTGTGTGGTTTTGGGGTGACCCCAATGACATTTTGTCTCATCACTTTCTGTGGGATTGCCTTGCTGCTATGATCTAGCTACCAAAAGTGAGCCACGGACCCTAAGGGAATGCGTGTTACCTTTCTGCACTGGGATGTGGTTTAAATAGTTCACAGAGAGGAACAAATGAATTTAAAATTATTGATTAGAATAAGGATTACGTGCAAAGTTCAGCAAACCTCTGTTTTATAGAGAGCCCTTAGATCCTTATAGTATATCATAAAAGATTTCCTATTTGGACCCTCACTGTCTCCTGGTACCTGAGCTTGGTGTCAGTGTATATTATTGTTTTTTTTTAATTTGCCTAGTCTTACATGTATAGAGGATGTTTTAAAGCAGTTTTCATAATTTGGAAAATGTGTATCATGTTCTCAAAGATCAATTTTATTCCAAGGAATCCATGATTTAAAATGGCAACTTACACTTTTGAGTAATTTTACTACTTTTGGTTGATCACAAAATCTGAGTATAAGTTCCTACTGAAAATAAGCATTGGCATAACCAATAGGTCTTGCCTTTGGGACCTTGTGTGTTTAGCCAAAACTTGTGGGTATGTTGTAGAGCATTATGGCTGCTGTGCATCATGCTGAAAAGTTATAATAAAAAGTGTTCAGCATTTTTGTTACTTTTATACAAACCAAGACGACATTATATACAACTGAACAACCTGATTAAAAAATGATTTTAACATAAAAAATGTCTTCTAGTTTTTTTGTAGTTGCACTGCTGGCAACTTCTTCCTGCCTGTTCTCATTCTTGTTTGTTATAATTTATTTTGTTATGGGGTGCGGGACATAAATAACGAGGGAGTGGAGGTTGGAAAACAGTAATTTGATTAGAACAAGAGCAGTGGACGGACACTAGGGGAGAATCAACAGATGCCAGATTCCGAGGGCAGACTGACGTGATGCTTAGGTGATATTTAGGTGATGCTTAGGTGTGTATAATTATGTGGCACTGAGTGGTAATATGTGGAGTGTATTTATGTTCCATTGAATATAGCAATTGTGACGTGTGATTATGTGGTACTGAGCGGTATTATGTGGAGTGTATTTATGTTGCATTGAGTTGAGTGTAATTACGTGGTGTGTAATCATGTGGTACTAAGTGGTAATATGTGGAGTGTATTTAAATTGCATTGAGTAGAATGTAATTATGTGGCTTGTTATTAAGTGAACTCAAAAAAGATTTGGGAGGTACCCTAGTACTTGGAAAAGGGATGGGTATAGAGACAAAAACAAAGTTCCCTTATACTCTGAGAACAAGAGGATTAGATCCTCTAATTAGATTGGTTAGTTTGATTAAGCAAGGCCATACACTAAAATGTAATAAGACATATTTTACCAGATTGCTACATTTACAGACAAATATATAAAATCATACATAGCATAATAAATATATAAATTCAAAGGTATGTACTATTAATTATATTTTATTCAACAACACATGTTTTATACAAATAATATTGACAACGATAAAAAACATATTGAAATCATTTACTCATCATATATTTTTTTAAAGAAAAACAATGTGTACAATGAATACATGAGGAACAACTGTCAACGCTTTCATGATGGTAACACAGTTCTTACACGATCCACAAGGGAAATTGCCTCTAGGGCATGAACCATCTATTGTACAGAATTGGTTTCAATTCATTGAGGAGGGATATGTATGCACTAGTCAATTCCTAATTGCTGTATGTAACGGGTTCACTATTGATATGAAAGAAACCTGGTGTATTAAACAATAATGTCCATTTGAGTAAATCAATATTCCTTGCTTTAAATCAATGAGTCTAATCTTACTGGATTCAAGGTCTATACTTTTAGTCTATGTGGACTTATTCCTAGGTTGCTAAATATAAATTATGAACAATGTAACAAAGGAATGTTTCAAGAATTCTTTTATCTCATAAAGTTTTTTATATTCTATTCAGATTTTTCAATATTGAACTATTGTCCTGAAGAAGGTGACGATCTACCTTAGCACCGAAATGCCGCGTCAACAGTTATTCCCCATGTATTCATCGTACACATTGTTTTTCTTTAAACAAAAATATATGATGAGTATATGATTTTAATATGTTTTTATCGCTGTTAATATTAATTGTATAAAACATGTTTTGTTGAATAAAATATAATTAATAGTACATTCCTTTGAATTTATATATTTATTATTCTATGTATGATTTTATATATTTGTCTGTAAATTTAGCAACCTGGTAAAATCTGTCTTATTACATTTTAGTGTATGGCCTTACTTAATCAAACTAACCAATCTAATTAGAGGATCTAATCCTCTTCTTCTCAGAGTAGAAGGAGAAGGGAACTTTGTTTTTGTTTTAGCGTGTTATAACGTGGCACTGAGTGGTATTATGCGGAGTGTATTTATGTTGCATTGAGTAGAGTGTGATTATGTGGCATATAATTATGTGGCACTGAGTGGTATTATGTGGAGCGTATGTTGCATTCAGTAGAGTATAATTATGTGGCGTATAATTATGTGGCACTGAGTAGTATGTGGAGTGTATTATTTATGTTACATTGAGTATTGTGTACTTTTGTGGTGTGTAATTATGTGGTACAGAGTGGTATGTGGAGTGTATTCATGTTGCATTGAGTAGAGTGTAATTATGTGGTGTGTAACTATGTCGCACTGAGTGGTATTTTGTGAAGTGTATTTATGTTGCATTGAGTAGAGTGTAATTATGTGGAGTGTAATTATGTGGCACAGTGGTATTATGTGGAGTGCATTTATGTTGCATTGAATAGAGTGTAATTATGTGACATGTAATTATGTGGTACTGAGTGGTATTATGTTGATTGTATTTATGTTGCATTGAGTAGAGTGTAAATATGTGACGTGTAATTATGTGACACTGACTGGTATTATATGGAGTGTATTTGTGTTGTATTGAGTGGAGTGTAATTATGTGGCTTGTAATTATGTGGTATTTAGTGGTATGTGGGGTGTATTTATGTTCCATTGAGTAGATAGGAATTATGTGGCGTGCAACTATGTCACACTGAGTGGTATTATGTGTAGTGTATTTATGTTGCATTGAGTAGAGTGTAATCATGTGGCGTGTAATTATGTGGCACAGTGTTATTATGTGGAGTGCATTTATGTTGCATTGAATAGAGTGTCATTATGTGATGTGTAATTATGTGGTACTGGCTGGTATTATGTTGAGTGTATGTATGTTGCATTGTGTAGAGTGTAATTATGTGGTGTGTAATTATGTGGCACTGAGATGCAGTGGTCATGATGAGTGATGCTGTGGTGCACTGAGTGATGCTGTGGTTGCGCTGAGTGATGCTGTGGTGGCGTTGAGTGATGCTGTGGTTTCGCTGAGTGATGCTGTGGTGGCGCTGAGTGATGCTGTGGTCGACAATGGGTTAACGACTGTCATCCAGGATATATTCACTGGGCAACATTGTATCCTCTGCTATAGAACAAGATTTGGTCCTAGTGCAACAAGGCCAGTCTCAATTACGTTCTACTCTGTTATTAGGCTGGACGCTACAAAACTTGCATGCAGGCTAAGTGCCTTGGCGTTTCATCAACACGTCGTCTCTGTTTTCAGAATATAATCTCACTGATAAACAGATTGAACTGGCACAAAGGGGAGCAAAGTATACAGTGCTGAGCATTGAAAAACTGGAAAAATTGCCATTTACAGCAGCAGAAAAACCAGCTACAGAATGGATCATTCATGGTAAAATAACTCTGTCTGTTACAACTTTCCATTTTCAGTATTGCCTCAAACAAATGCAAGCAGGCAAATATGAAAGGTTGGGTAAAGAATACATCAAGACATCCTGGGATTTATCTTACACACACAGATGTTGGAGTGGGGGGCGTGAAGTGTTTCTTAGCAGTACACACTATGAAAATGCACTGAGCAGTTCACTCATATGTCGGGATATTAGTTTACACGGGGCCTGTAGCGGTTCTACTGCAAATTTATCCTGCCACCTGCAAGGTTTACCAGCCGCTGTGATTAATCCAACGTTTGGCCAACTTTCAAATGGGAATTACCTCATGTTGAATGATCAGAGCTGTTGTGGCATGTTGCCAGGCATCCCATATCTGGTAACAGTTGGCTCCAGGGCCACTTGCTGTATGCAAGTTTTGTTCCCCCAAATAGACACAGTCAGGGAGTCATCTTTATGGCCTTCACTGAACATCTCTTCTATACGAATTGATACTTTAAGCAGAATGAAAGCCATTCTTTTACAACAAACCATGCCTTTGACCTCGGCCAAAGAAACCTATGATCTACAAGTTGCAAGGACTTCGGCTGAGATACAGGCTCTGTTACGTACAAACTGCCCTAAACATTTCACAGAAATGTTGGGACGTATCTTAAACATGTCTGATACGAGCGGTATTGTGCATGTATTTAAGACCATATTTTCAGGACTGTTAACACCTTTTCAAGCAGTCCTCGGAATCATTCCAAACTTTGTGCACTCGGTGTTTGGTGGTCTGTCGCTAATTCTAGCACTCGTTGCAGGAATCCTGTTTTTATATTCCTACTGCTACGCTATGGCAATCCAATCCACCATCCTCACTCTCAGCACCTTGGAGAAAGCTCTCCTGGAAAGGAAGTGTTGTGAGCGCATAGCACAACTTTTGGGCTTTCCTCGTCAATGAGAATTAAATACCACATGGTTTCTTTCATTCAGACCAATCTGGCAAGATTGCATCTTACCTGTTCTACGTTGCCTGCTTTGCGGTGAAGAATGCGTGCTAGACATCTGTCTAACACTCCCATCAGTCATGCCAACGGATATCGATACTCTGCTGGACCCGATTACAGCCCATGCTCTGTCCCCAGAGGCTACCAATCCTGATGACGGCATTTGTTGAGATCTCACAGACGCATCATGCTACTGCTGAGGTATGAGATGGATTAACAGGCACACAGGTAACTTTGGAAATTAACATTGCTACTGGCGATGCTTCACATTTATGTGCAGTTAATCTTCTAAAAAAGGTATTCCAACTATCACCGACATCAGTAGATGATCTTTTGACTACAGGAATAGAGGATTTCATGTTTTCACCAGCTCCTTACATTGACTTTTGATTCGGCTCACAGTGTACCGGGAAAGCTACGAATTTGGCCGTCATTTTTCAAAACAAAGACAAAACCTTGGAACTTTTTCATAAGAATTTTTATTTTATTTTTCTCTCTAAAATTGAATTTTTATTTTATGGCGAAGTAATATGCTTAACCCCTTCGCCGCGGGGGTAATTCCCCCATGGCACGGGAGGGGCGCGCGCGGCGCCACGGTGCTCATGACGAGCCCAGCTCGTCATGAGGCACGGTGGAGCTGTGCTCATGACGAGCTGAGCTCGTCACAACCCCGCCCACTGATTGATTCTCCCGCACAGGCGGGGAATCAATCGTGCGTGGGCAGGCCGCGGCCGTTATGACGAGCCCAGCTAGTCATGAGCACAGCTCCAATGTGCCTCATGACGAGCTGGGCTCGTCATGAGCACGCAAGCGGTTAAAGTAGAACTATTCATAGAGAACAGACTTCTTTGAACACTTCTAGGGACACATTGTCACCTTTATTCACTACAGTTTCATTTATGTACCATGACATAAAATGGTTTGACCTTTTCTTCTATAATCATGAACCATTTCATCATATGGGTATATATTTCTGTTCATTCACTTAGCATTCACTGTAAACATATGCTTAGAATGAAACATTGCTTTAATATGTACAGCACCTTTGTATTTCATGTCTAGCAAACGTTTTTTACCGTAAACTTATTTTAGTATGCTTTTGCAAATGTTTTAAGCAACATGTGGTACTCAGTTTTAAATGTTTAGCATTTCATGTTTAGCATTTAGTATTATCGTTCATTCGAAAGTGGAGTGGGTGTTTTGTTACGATTTAGATGTCCGTACATAGGTTTTCCTAAATCATGTAATTATATAGGCACAATTCGCATTGCCCTTATTTAGGCATAGAATCCCAGTCCTTATTTAGGCATTAGCCATGCTCTCCAAATACAGGCATGGTCACCTACATCCGTCCATCCCCACGTCACAACGAGTTCTTAGAAACCGTACCCTTAAGCCATTGGGACTTTCCCTAGCTAGGATTATTGATTTCTCCAAGAACTCATCTATTATGCATGAACTACTATTACTTAGGGGTTCATTCATGACGTCTTCCTCTGCCCGACTTAACATCAATGCTAACATTCCTAAGCACCTGCCAGGTATAGATATACCTTCCCTTACCATGGCAAACCACTGCTCGGCTGCACTGCTTGATACGGCTTGCCACAGCAAGTTTGGAGGAATTTGAGTCCCCGCCTGACGCACTGACCAGACGCTGTCATCCCTTCTCGCAGACAATCCAGCTTCCAGTGTTCTGACTCTCTTCGCGGGGTGTTAGAGTTTGAGACCCGGAAAGAAATTCCCACCTCTCATTCTAAGGTATGGAGCTGACTAGAACCTAGAGTGACTCTTGGCATATGCAAAACTATAGCTTACCATACTATAGAATATGGCACCTATTTCTTACCTTGTGCTACACTTAGGTTAGGTACACTGGGGTAGAACTATTCAGAAATATCAAACGAGTATCCACTTTTTAGCTTATGGTATTTATGTATGTGTATATGAATATATGTCATAGCTAGAAGACAATGCTGTTGCAGTATTATTTCTTCTTACTGCTTACGCTGTACGTATTATATCTTGCATACTGTCTTGCGATTGTAACAGCTCATATCTCTTACACGAGAAACAAAAGACTGTTCAATAAATCCTTTAATTGAAACGCCCGTCTATCTATTTCTGTGTAACTCTGAAGAAACTAAGCATGCACGATTGACTGAGCGAAACTGTTATCTGTTGTTTCCACTATTCTGAGACATGTTCCAATTCTAAGGGAAACAAAGTTGTCATGTTTATGCGTTTGCCAGAAACTACTCCCTTCTTGTTTATTCAAGGAGTTTCTAGTGGCCTCTGAGTTAGCTGGCACTCAAAGTAATTAAGTTTAATGTACTCGATAGAGGCATATTGACCTCAGTCCCATGCCACAACTAGAATGTATATTATTCCAATGCGCAGAGCCTATAAGGGAAATAGGAACTACACTACAATAGTTTCTTTGTCTCTGCGCCCATGTCTATAATATGCCACAGGCGCAGAGGCAAAAGGAGTCCCTCATTTGCAACTCCTTCTAGTGATGGCACCTGAACCACTTGAACTTGTGACTTTGTCTGGTCCAACATGAACAGATATCCACAGTTGGTGCTTTTTTCCTTTTTGTACTATTTTTACTAAAATCTTTAGAAGTGAATATCTTCAAACCTACTGATTGGAAATTTGTTGTTTCAGTCTTGTTCTAGTTTTTAAAAACTACTCTATTTTTCTAACTCTGTTGTGAGATCCTTTTGTGGTGTATTTCCACTGTGTTACTGTTTGAAGTGTTGCACAAATACTTTACTCATTGCCACTAAGTTTAGTCTGACTGCTCTGTGCCAAGCTACCGAAGGGTTGAGGCCAGGTTAATTAAGGGTTTGCTTATGATTTCACCCTGAGAAGAATTGTGGCTGTTGATTGAGAAGGGTTTCACACCCTCAACCAGTAAACTAATTTCATACCGCGGTGAGGATTGGGACTTGTGTTTGCGCAGCGCCTTACAGTAATCTTGTATCACACTACCACCGATTAAAATAATGTAAGACCAATTTGAGTTCAAATTCTCCTTAATTGGCATCTTTTTTTTCTCCAAACTTTTACCCTGACTGTATGAAGCCATACCTACAAGGACGGAATTTGAGCTGGGAAACATGGAGTCCTACACTTTGACCCAGCTGAGTGAGTTCTGCAATGAGAGGTAATGTCCAGCCAAGAGCACCACCAGGAAAGTGGAACTGCAAAAGGTACTGAGGGTCTTCGGTGGAAGCTCACCAGTCGGTGATGAAAGCCATAGGAGGGGGGAACTGATGAAAGGACAAGGAGAGGACCTCCCTGAAATCCAACCTTTAGCTGAAGGGGGGTGACTCTGCTCCTGAAGTGGAGCTCCCTGTCAGGGCAGGGAGCAGGGTCTCTTCCAGCAACCTGACTCCAGAGGAGCTAATGGGAAGGAGAGAGGAGAGAAAGTTTAGACTGGAGATAGCCAAGCTCAGAATGGAGGAAAAGAGACTGGCCACCGATGGGAAACTTGCTTTGCTGCATTTGGCTCATGAAATGAGCTTTAAGGAGCTGGAACTGAAAGCAAAGTAGGCAAATTCTAGTAGCATTGGTGGCAGCATACCTGCAGTGCCTGAAGGAGAAAAAAAGATCTGCATCCCCAAGGATCTGGGGCCCAGTTATGTGGTGGGAGATGGCACTGACAAATCATTTTCTATCTATGAGGGTTTACAAGATCTCACAAAAAGCACTGGGGGGGCGTTGTGGAAATACATGCCTACAGTGGGGTAGAACACACTTCTTACCTTAGAGGTTGGGGACCAAAACCAGGTACTCCCCCATGAAAACCATCTTGATCTCTTAGTTTGGCTGACCCCTGAAAAGCATCACCAAATGTTCAAGGGCAGGCAGAAGCTCCCCAACCAGTCCTGGGTAGATTTTGAAGACTACTTTAGCAAGGCACTGAATGGTCCAATGTTGGGCAGCACAGTTAATGACTAAAGTGGGTTCTACAATCTAATTTTGAGAGAGCACATGCACCGTATTTGTTTTCCTGACCTGAGCCAGCATCTAGATGACAGCAAGCTGACTGATTCCACGAAGCTTGCTGAGGAGGCAGACATTTAGGCAAGCACAAGAGTGTTCAAAGAGATCCCTTGGGGACTCCCACAAGGGTTGTCAGTGATCTGACCAGAGGAAAGAGGGTGGAGAAAAACTAAAAAATAAGAGTTCTTAAAAGGGCCCCAAAATAAATTCCAAGGGAACCGTGGTAACCAGTCCCAGTCTGAGCCTAAAAAGAAGGGTTTTTTTGATAAGCAGACAGAGAGGTGTGCACGTACCCCAATGCACAAGTATGGGCACTCCAAGGGTAACTCCAAATTTCCCAAGAGGACACAGACTCCCACCAGTGGACAGACTCCTGGGTTGGTGAGTGCAGTGCTTGAAGAAGAGGTAGTGTCAGTTAGCTTTGGGGTACAGACAGAGGTGACCCTAGTTTCCCTGGGGGATACGGAGATGGTGCCAAAAGCCCATATGCCTGCCAGTACTTCTAAGTACAGGCAGTGGATCACCATCACTGGGCAATGGGTGGAGGTTTTGAGGGACACAGGAGCCAGCGTGACTTCTGTAAGGTGTCAGCTGGTGTCTTCAGAGCAGGTACTCTCTAACACATTCTACCAAGTCACAGTCGCAGACAATCATGAGAGCCATCTACTGGTGGCTCTGGTTCCCTTTGAGAGGTGGGGTCTCAAGTTCTCTTAAAGTAGCTGTGAGCCCTTCCATGCCTGTAGATTGTCTGTTAGGTAATGACCTGAAGTACATTATCTAGAGAGAGGTAGAACTCAGGTCATACGTGGAGATGTTGGGATTGCTGGAATGGGTGGCCACAAGGTCCATGCCTGCCCATGAAGGAAATCAAGGGCATCAGGAGACTGGAACAATGGCCCAGACAGCTGCCAAGAATGAGAGGGGTAAGGGGCATGGGAAACCCACCTCTGAAGTTGCCACGGTTGAGGATGCCCCCAAGCCAATTGGGGAGCACAGTGCCACCATGGGTGACCAAGTTGGCAAGTTGAGGGTTGGCCCACCAGGGAAGAATTCTGCAAAGTACCTAAGGAGTGGCCCACTCTAGAGGGCTTGAGGTGGCAATCTAAGGCCCAGGAAGCAGGTGACACCTCTGGATACCTCCTGATCTTTTGGGGGAATTACCTCTATATAAGGAGCCTAAGGTTCCAGGCTCTTGGGCAGCCCGTGTGCTGCTGGTCCCACAGTGTTACAGGACCTTTCTACTGTATTTGGCTTATGACATACTCCTGGCAGTACATCTGGGTCAAGACAAGACTTCCCCAGGCTTGTTGCCCACTTCTATAGGTCCCAAATGAAGATGGCCTCATATGCATTCTGTAGGTCCTGTCTCTCCTGCCACACCACTGGGAAATCAGGGAAAAGGTTCAAGGCACCCCTGACCCTATTACCTGTCATTGGCACTCCGTTGAGATAGTAGACATCAACATTATTGGACCCTTGGACCCCAAGATAGTTTCGGGCAACAGGTTCATCCTGGTCTTGGTGGACCGTAAAATTCGCTACCCAGAGGCCATCCCTCTGAGGTCGACGACTGCACCTGCAGTGACGAGTGCACTGATGGGGAGTTTTACTCTCAGGGGGCTCCCCAAAGAGAGTGTGTCTGACAGATGCATTGACGTCATGTGTATGGGGTAACTTATCAGTTCTCCACACCCTGTCACCCCCAAGCCAAAGGTCTTGTGGAGAGATTCAACAAGACCTCAAAGGGCATGATAACAAGCCTACCTGAGCCATGAGGCATAAGTGGAATGTCCTCCTTCTATGCCTTTACTATGCATACAGGGAGGTGCCACAGAAGGGAGTAGGGTTTAGCCCCTTTGAACTCCTCTACGGCTTTCCTATTAGGAGACCTTTTGGCCTTGTGAGAGAGGGGTGGGAGCAAGCTCCCAGAAAGCCTCCACAGTATGTGGTCAGCTACATGCTAGCCCTTCGCAACCAGATGCACCACTTCTGGAAAAAGGCAACAATAAATCTTTCGGACTGTCAGGATGTTATGAAACTCTGGTGTGGCCAGAAAGCTACTCTTGTAGAGTTTCAACCTGGCCAGAAGGTGTGGGAGTATGGAGCCTGGGAGCCTAGAGCTCTCCAGGATCTCTGAACAGGCCCATATGAGATGCAGGAGTTGAAGGGGGAGTTCACCTTTTGGTGGCTCTCAAGACCCCTCAGAACCCCTTGAAGGTTCTCCACGTGAACTGCCTAAAACCACACTTTGAGTGATCTGAAATAAGCATGCACCTGCTGTCAGTTGAGGGAGTGGAAGAGGAGAGTGTGCCTCTCCCTGCGCTCCTGCTGGCCCAGGAACATGACGAGTGAGTAAAGGGTGATAACCTTTCCCATACTCTGATCCCAGAATAGCAGAGTAAATGTCAACAGTTACTGGGAAGTTCGCCTCTCTGTTCTACCTCACCTCTGAACGCACCCAATGATGCATCTATGACATAAACACTGCTGACAGTCCACCTGTTAAAAACAAGATTTATAGGTTGTCAGACAAGATGAGGGCCAGTATCAAGGAGGAGGTCTCGAAGATACTGGATTTAGGGGTGATTGAGCCCTCCAACAGTCCCTGGTTCAGCCCCTGTTACTGGTACCTAAGGTTGTCCCACCAGGAGCCACTCCCGAACGTAGGTTCTCTATAGACTACCAGGGTCTCAATTCCATCACGAAGATTGACACACACCCCATCCCCTGAGCTGATGCCCTCATAGACAGGCTGGCGCTGCCAAATTTCTCAGCATTTTTTATTTAAGATCAGGGTACTGGCAGATCGCTCTGACTGAGGGGGCAAAAGAGAGGTTTTCATTCTCAACCCCAGAGGGTCACTTCTAGTTTCAGGGGATGCCCTTTGGTTTCAAGAATTCCTCTGCTGTTCTATCTCCGCTAAACAAGGTAATAATGGCTTATCCCAAATTGGCATATTGAATTTACTTATAAGTCCCTAGTAAAGTGGCACTACATGTACCCAGGGCCTGTAAATTAAATGCTACTAATGAGCCTGCAGCACTGGCTGTGACACCCACTTAAGTATCCCTTTAAACATGTCCAGGCCTGACCTGCCTGTTTGTGCAGTTTTAAACTGCCATTTTGACCTTGCAAAATAACCCTTTTCCCAGGCCCAAACCTTCCTTTTTAACACATATGTCACCCCTAGGATAGGCCCTGGTCAGCCCAGAGGGCTGTGTGAAATGTTTTTCAAATTTAGGATATGTACGTTTAAGTTTTACATGTCCAGATAGTAAAAAATCATCAAAGTCGTTTTTCACTATTGCAAGGCCTATTTCATCCATAGGTTAATAATTGAGTTGTCTTATTACATTTTATAAGTGTAATTTTCAAATGGGTAGAGATAACCAGATCAAGCTTTGTGTCTCTAGAATCACAATTTACAAACCTAACTTACAGTAAAGTCGGATTTTAAATTGCAATTCTGAAAATGCCACTTTTGGACAGTTGGTACGTTCTTGCCATACTCATTTAGTACCTGTAGCTTGCCTCTGGTCGCATGACTGGGTGTAACTGACAGTTGAAAGTTGTGTATTCCTCCTAGATAGAGTCACAAACAATAGGGAGATTGGGTGTGCCTGTATGGGACATCACTGTCAGGATATGAGGAAGGAGCTGGGAACAGCCCCTCTTATACCTGAATAGGTTGTGTTCTGCCTCCACACAAAGGGCTGCATACCCCCTGTAGTTAGTCTGGAGCCAGGGCAGGGAAGGCATGATGTCTGGGGACTCCAAAGGGAAACCTCTACAAGCTTCTCCTCCACTTCAAAGGTAGAACTGAGTATAAATACTGGACCACAGACACCAACTCTTCAGTACACTTCTGGACCTGTGGATACTTGGTCAGGAAGAAGGACTGCTGTGTGGCTCAAGGACATCCACTCTGTTGGACTGCATTCTGTTGGACTCTTGCCTTGCTGTACTGACCTGCTGTCTGCAGTTCTCCTGCCTGGATGAGAAGAACTGGACCTGCATCTCTTGAGCCCAGAACTCTAGAGTGACTCCAAGGGCTAGTTGGCTGGCTTCCTGACTTGGGCCTCATGGACAGAAGGCTTTAACAAACTTGCACCTGTACTTTGTCATCTGTGAGTCTACCCTGCAAAGTTGTGCCATCTCAGTCCTGGACCCTTATAAGTGAGCTTAAGGTTCTTGCCAGTGGAACTGGCACATCTCCTCTGCTGGGCAACACATCTCCGAGCAGAACCTCTGCATTGCCACCGCTGCATTAATTGAACCCGTCGCAAAGACCCGCATCACCAACACAGTCCTTGGAACCATTGCATCATCCCAACAGTGCAGTGCTTCCATAACCCAGGTCCTTGCATCGCTCACTGATGGTAGCCACACAAGGCTACGCAACCAGGGTTTAAGGTACTTTGTTCAGTGGGCCTAACTGGGTCCTATAGCAGGCCCACACTTCATTGCGATCGGCCTGAACTTGTGACTTACTTCCAGTCCAGTGCAACCAGATATCCACAGTTGACATTTTGTGCTTTTTGGCGCTATTTTGACCTGAAAACTTTCAAATTTAATAGCTCTGGTTCTACTAATTGGATTTTTGATGTTTTGGTATAGTTTTATTTATTAATGAAAGCTCTATATTTTAACTTGGTGTGGGATCCTTTCTTTGTGGCATTTCACTGTTTTACTGTTTGAAGTGTTGCACAAATACTTTACACATTGCCTCAATGTTAAGCCTGACTGCTCTGTGCCAAGCTACCAGGGGGTTGAAAACAGGTTAATTTTGGGTTTGCCTGTGCCTTACCTTGAGTAGGACTGTGGTTGCTTTTTGATCAGGGCTCACACCCCAGTCAACCAGTCATTCGACTTCTAACAACAAGTACAGCCATAGGCAGAGGGACCCTTTGAGGATAGAACCTTCCAAACTAACAAGGGATAAACATAAATAAATCATTGGAATGTTGGAACAGTGTACAAACACGCTATTATTGGACTTCTGCCATTTTGTTCTCTTCAGTGAAGCTCCCAGCATTTCAGTGTACAAAATTAAGTTATATTTACAGTCTGATAACTACTCACAGTGGTTTCATCCTACCCTCTGGCAACATTCTTTGAGTTTGTTTATCAACACCCGTTCAAGGTTTACACAGAAACATACTATCGTATTGGGCAACATTTTTAGGTTTGGCCTTTCAGACAGCTTTAGCTGGGTCGCAATTCTGTTGCTTTTCCCAAACAACCATATATAATGTACATACAAAAAGAGTCTTTTGTCAACAGGTGCCATCTACTGGTCCCTTAAGTTGTCATTTGAATTTGTACTTCTGCCCACTACACCATACATCATGAGGCAGTGGGTCAGACCACTTCACCCATTGTGCCCTTTCATTTTAGGTGACTGCAGAAGACTCTGCACATTGTTCATTTACTCCTAAAAATAGGTCCTTTCTCTTCAATTGCAAATCTGGATCAAAGTTTTTTTTTTAAATGTACTTTTCATATTAACTTTAAATACTACTCTTTATTTTTCCTGCATTCCATTTTACAGTTAATGTCACTAAATATTTAGGTCATCGTAACATTGTAGCTGCTAGTGATTTGAGTGTTTGGCTAGTTGGTGATTTATTCGTGTCACCTGTTGATTTATTCTTGTCTCTTTTCCAGAAATAATAATAATGAAATATATGTTGCAGCTGAAAGGTGTGATGTTTGCAAAACATTATCAATTAAACAGCTGCACTAATTAATATTTTAGAATGTATTTGTTTTTGCATGTATAAGGCAGCCATGTTGATGAAAAATGTTCATATTGTTTCTTATTTTGTGACATGTACTTGCAATAAAAACTAAAACAAAAACAACTACGCCACCTTGCCAAGGTCAGGCTTATTGGTTTTGCCAATGCTTGTTTTCCTTTGCATACCCCGAATGGGTATTTTTTTTTTTTTAGAAAAAAGAAAACCAGTGACAGATGTGCCTCCAAACTCATTATTTTCTAGGAGGAGCTGCGTGCGCTCCATGACTCGGTGTCGTTCAGGCCTGTAATCTCGCAGCACTTGCATTGTTAAACGTGAAAGTCGTAGGCCGGCACCGAGGATGGCGCAGACATCGCCAGAGCTCGCGCTGCAGCAGACAACAAACTGCAGGGAAACTGAGACTTTGACATTCTGTCGACATCTCCTGACACCTGCAGAAGAAATAAGCCTTTAGGGAAACAATAATTGGTATTCTCCTAAGGATTGCAGTTGCCGGATACAATTACTGAGTGTGGTTTTATAGTGCATCTCTCCTCAACATTTCACAAACAACAATGGGGAGCTTTGAGGAGAGAACACAATGTAAACGCTACATTGTGCTCCATGGTAACAATCTCCTGAATGCTGAATTCACATGTAAATTCAACATGCTGGATCCAGTCATCAGGGAGCATAAAAATGGTACTAGAACCTCCATTCGCGATAAGCATTGCTAGGCACCTTAAGATTGTATTTTTACATGTACACCTATTAACGTGAAGTTAATAGAATTTAATTAATCGTGTGTATGTATAATGAGAATTCCTTCTACATTGCATTTATTACAATCATACTATTTTGATCTTAGACAAGGCCCAGAACGAAATAGTGTGGGAGGAACCCTCCGACTGAGTATGACTGGGTCAGTGAAAAAGGAAGAGGCTGAGTGAGCAAGTGAGAGAATGGGTATTGTAAGTAGTGAGGATGTGAATGAGTGTAGATGTGAGCTTGTAAGTTGTGTTACTGATGTCCCTTTAGTGCACAGATGCCACGCGTGACGCCTCCTAGTAATTGAGGCCTGCATGGATGTGTGTTACCATGGACCTCTTTAATATTTCAAATTATTTGTGTTACACAGCGCTTCATGTCACACTTATGCAGTTGCCAAGTGCTGTAAATCAAAGGTATTACTATTACTCACTTTATTAATAACCAATGTACACTCCATGGAAGGTTTTAAGTTAGCATTGGCAGGATTTAGATCACTGCATGTGGTAAAGCGTGTTTAACTCACTGAGACAGCCGGCATATCTATGATGAACGATCTCTCCAAATGGGCTTATGAGGTTGCCTTAGGAGGATCTGAGCTAAGAGTAATAAGGCATAGCTAGTCATCACGTGTGTAGAAGAGTGTGCAAGACATAGAGTTGTGGAGCTTGTGAATGTGGGTGATGTGTGCTGGGCCCTGGATGTGTAAGTAGATCTGGAGGCCCTTGCAGAAATAACAGAGCCAACAAGTCACTGCTCAGTGTTACCTCGCTTTGGTCCACTGACCTTCGCGCACTTTATTTTTTCTATGTTCGCATGTCATGACCCATACCATGGAGACCGGACGTCTCCATGGTCTCGTGTGGGGAACACAACACAAACACCCCTCACGATTCCATGGCGTTGGTGAGGCCCACCAATGCAAAAAACACATTCCAAGTGGAAGCACAGCTGTAAAAGAAAAAAACATACGGATCAACCGTGACAGTGTATACAAGTGATGACAAGAAAACGAAAAAAGAGCGAGAGAGAATCAATTCACACAACAACTCAAAACAGTAGAACATCATTTAAACAAGATGATCTTGCCGGATGGGGCTGAAGATGATGTCTCTCCATTCCATTTCGATGGGATTCTCTCTCCACTTCACTTGGCAGGACAACGTGTTCCTCCGTATTAGACAATGAGGTATCCAACCCTGTCAGTTCGAGTGAAATAGGATACTCACCGGGCAGCAGCTCTTCTTCCTCGGGCATCGATAAATCACACGAAATATCTGGACTTTTCCCCGACACACTCGCAGGGATCTGACATTTTTTGAAGAACGGAACAATTCTCGTATTGTCTCTCCAGCTCTCCGGGCAGTAATCATAGTTCCTTTCCTTGTTTGCACCTTCTGGTGCTTGAAAGGTAGCGTAGATTTCCCTCGGAAATATCTTTTCTTGACCAGAAACCGGATCATTCACTTGAATTTCACTCAGCCTCGTCTTCCGAGTCTGTGACATGTGCTCATTGCGTGTTTTGCATTTCTGCACATTCTCATCAACCTGTTGGTGCACAGCGGTCGGCTTCTCAACAGAGGGAATGACATCACCCATTGTGTGATTCATACATAGAGAACTTGGACTGACATGGGTCATTGTATGGGGAGTCAGGCGATATTCTCTTAGGAATGCATAGAGAGCTCAATCGACATTCCAGCTGTTGGCCACTGCAATTCTGAGTACTTTGTTTAGGGTGCGCATGAAACGCCTGTCCTCCCCATTTGCTTGAGGCCTCCTCAGTGGGATTTTCCTGTTGACAACACCCCTGGACTGTAAATATTCAGTAGACTCTTGACTTGAAAAGGGGGACCCGTTGTCCATACGCAATTCCTTCTGCAGGCCATGAGTGGCCGTGATTTTCTTCAAACGAGAAACGGTTTCACTAGTGGTGGTAGATTCCATGATCTCAACATCTGGGTATTTCGAAAAATCACCCATCACTACCAGCATGTGCTAACCATCCGGGAGGCTACCAAAATCAGTACTAGCTCTTTGCCAGGAAAAAAGGCAGGATGTTTTGGATCCACTCACTTCCGATATAATGTCATCAACATGGGAGTCAGATGACTCTCGACGTTTGATGGCCAAATTTGGTAGGCGCATGTCAACACATAGTCTGACCTCTCCTGGCTATTTGGGTTTGCGAGCCACTACAATTGGGGACACCCATGGAGTAAGACCCTCAAACTTTTTGATAATGTCTGCATTCTCCAACTTCCCCAGTTCCTCCTCCACCTTGGGCTGGAGGTGGAAGGCCACCTGTCGATGTTTCAAAGCCACCGGTTGGATCGATTCATTGATGTGTAGATGGATCGAATGGCTTTTGAGGCTACCTATGCCCTCAATTAATGTTGTGAACGGATTCACCATAGCTTCCACACTTTCTTTGTGTATGCTGCAGGCAAACAAGATAAGATGAAGATGCTCAGCTGTGCACAGGTCACACCACTGGCAACTCAGTAACATCCCGGTGCCTCCTTTTGTGACGTATACCTTGGCCCTGGTTGAACGAGACTCATGAGCGATCTCGATTGTGAACACTCCCGCTAGGGGAAGGGGAGAAGTGGATCCATAGGTGAACACCTTTGTGGTGGTGGGCTTTCCTTGGGCAGGGCAGGCCCCTTAATGGGGATAGGGACCTCCGCATCTGTAGCACGTCTTGAGCGCTGTATTGGTATGGGCCTTGTCATGGTTTCATTTGGTTACCGCATTGACCTGTCCCATTTTAACTGGGGGATGTAGTGCCACCGTTATGTGAGCTGCTCACACCTTGCACAACTCCTGTGACCTGCCCAGAGTTAGCATGTTGGCATGGGCATCCCTGGGACTTGAAAAATGTTCTCTCTGAGATTTTTTGAGGAACAACCCTGAATAAATTGGGCTCAGATTTCAACATTTTCATCTGGTAGGGTGCACGTGCTAGCTAGCTCCCTCAGACGGGCATAGAAGCTGTCAATGGACTCCTCCGGTAGCTGTCTGGCTTGACGCAGCAACAAACATTCGTAAACAGGGTTGGGCAGCGGCTCAAAATGGCCAGTTAGCGGCTGCTTAAGGGTGAAATAGGTGTAGGGTGGCCCTCCTTCGGCAACCGTTTTCCCCAGTTTGTGTATCGCTGGCCCTCCCAAATGTAAAAGCATGGTGCGGCATCTATCAGGGTCTAAGTCGATGGCTGCAAAGTAGGTTTCCAGGTGCTCCACCCATTCGTTCCACTTTGCAGCATGTGCAGACGGGGTACAATCAATTAGGAAAGACTCCACAGGCATGGTCATGGTGATCGTGCTGGATAATGAAGATGATGTGATGGACTTAGCATGCTGCACTCACTCACTCCCTCAGAGTCAAATGTCATATAGCCCCACTAGAAATCACCTGAGACAGACAGGTACTGATGACCAGCAGGGGAAACAGTGATGGTGTTGGTGCAGCAGCCAGAATTTTCACCCACCCTGGGAAACAAGAGGCACTGGGCTTGCTGGATACTTCTTGGGCTGTGGAGCTAGTGTTGATACACTGTGGTGGGCTGCAGAGGACCACCAGAAATGCCTTGCAGGCTGGCTCTCCATGTCTGTGATATAAGGAGAGGCAGGGATGGAGAGGACAGTCTCCAGGTGTGTGCAGGCATGGAGACCTGCAGCTCATCAGTGTAGCCACCAGATGGACCCACCTCCAGACAGAGCCGAATGTACTTTTCTGACTGTGCCGGGTCAGTAAAAAGGGCGAAGATTATCAGCCAGAGAGCAAGTGTCTCAGGCAGGGCTGGGCAGCGCTCCCGCATGTGGGCGTGGACCAAACAGGCTTGAGGGAGCAAGAACACCATCCGCCGACACGCCAGCCAAGTGTCCACACTAGCTAGGCAGCACTCCTGCTGTGGGGCACCATGGAGCTGGAGCAGCCGACACCACGGGCGCCGCAGGAGCGAGTGGCACCATACATCAGCAGAGGTAGGGAGGCAGGTTTAGACCGTCCTCGTCGCCAATTTGTTGTATGCTTTGGAGGCCCTTGCAGAAATAACGGAGCCCACAAGTCACTGCTCAGTGTTTCCTCGCTCCGGTCCACTGACCTTCGCGCACTTTATTTTTCTTATGTCCTCACGTCACGGTCCATACCATGGAGACCCGAAGTGCGGGGAACACAACATAAACACCCATCCCATTTCTATGGCGTTGGTGTAGCCCACCAATGCAAAAATAACAGTGGGCATGCTGACAATAGTAGGGATGTTTGAGTTGGAGGCAACAGGCCCAAGACAGCTAACTTTTTCTATGTCGATAGAAGTGGGGTGTAAGGGAAAGGAACTGGAAATGGAATAGTGAGCATGATAGCAACAAGTGAAGGGTGTGACGCAGTAGTTGCTTTTTGAGTGGCATGTTGCCAGTGGTGTGACCTGTGTACAACAGAAAATGCAACATGTCATAGCATGTGGGAAAAGACTATTGTGCATGCAATGGCGGACTTGAACCATGAGAGGTGATGTGAATGGGTTAGTGAGTCTCTTAATCAGTGTGTGCATAACGCTGCAAATACACGTCTTGTCTTTATATCTGCTTCAGAAGCAAACGCAATCTCAGTCAGTCGAATGAACAAAATTTATAAATACAATATTGTACAGTAAACACTATCTCCATGTAGATGCATCAGAAAATCTGAGAGCTTGGTCCCTGCTAGAACATCTTCAGAGTATTTATTGCAGAATGTTAGATAATCCGACCCTTCCTAGAAAGAGAATACTGAAGTCTGCAGAAGGCATCCATCAAATGCAATTGTATTTTATTGATGTGTATATTACATTTTCTATACTTCTTGCAAGCCTTAATGCATCGGGTGGTTTGACTGCAATATTCGATCTGGCCTAGGCACCATTTTATCGGTTTCACCAGGCACACATGACAAACATGAATAAACAAAAACTGCACATGTAGATTGAGGGTCTTTGTGGAACTCCTCTTCATCCATTTGTCTGTATATCTTCGATTCACATTTTGACCCTTCCCACCACAGCATGGGGCAGAGGGTCAGTCCACTTCAATCAGTGGCTCTTGTCCAGTGAGTGACTGCATTTTGCATGAACACACGTGCACATCTGCATATAAAGATGTGCACTTCAGTGCCAGGGCCACCAAGCTTTTTCTTTCATTCTTCATATTTTTTTACATATTTATTGGCATCCTTGTGTGTTTAAACTTCAGGTTAAAATAATTTTAAGCCAATATTAGCTTTTCTTTGAGCACTAAGAATCACATTTCTGCTGAGGGACATAAAAACCAAAAAGGTTCCTATGCTTTTTCTAGGTATCCCTGCTTGCTGGGAATTTTTTATTGTAAGAAAATGGCTGCCATGTATAGATGGCAGCAAGTTATATTTTGCCTTATTTTATTTATATTCCTCATGTGCTGCAGTATACTTCATATTCTTGCAGAAGAACACATTACAAACTAATCATGGTACCAGCTTCCCAAAAGCAGACCCACTGTCGTTGATAATGCTTGTTTATATGGCACTACATACCCCAATTAAGGTTTTGAAGCGCTCCAATTTAAATTAAGTTCCTGTTTGCCCTTCAAAGTGCATGTTGTTTGCCTTTATAGGACGCTGAGCGAGCTGGGTGTGATATGAGCGATGTGGTGGGGACACTGTGTACCTACAGTTGCTGTACACAAGGGTGTAGTGAAGAGTGTGAAAAATAGATCTGTGGCTCATGCAGGTACTTATCAACTTTAGGGTGGGTATATGAATGTAGAATCTGTTGTTGACTTTCATCCGTTGGGTCTACCAGGGCATAGGGAGTCAACTGGCAGTATAATAATAACCCATTGTATGCTTTGTTAAGTCAGCAAGTCAGCAAGGGAGTGCTAGATTGAGTGGAGACACTGTTAAGCCACCAAGAGAGTGATATACAGAATCACCGTCATGGCACAGAGGACTTGAACATTGAAAGTGCTGTTAAGTCATTCAAATATCGAGAATGGAGTTCACTCCTGAGTGCCAAAGGGTCCACCTATCAGAGGCACTGTTATGCCACCAAAGGACTACTATGTGGAACCCTCCAGGAGCAACAGAGGACCAGCCCACAGGAAACATCCAGGAGTGAGTGGGGCCTGGGGAGAGAGACAAATGTTCTGGCCAAGGTTATTTACTCCCCAAGATGCATTGTGGTTTAGAGACACTGATGAAGTGCTCCTTATTCAGCATCTTATGTCTTAGAGTTTGTTGTATCTTAGGTTTTTTTGTACCTTTAATCATCACTTCAATTTGTAAAAAAAAAAACGCCACACAGGTATAATAATGTGGAGAGGGGCAAGGTTTTCTTACCATCGATTTCAGGGTTAAGCCCCGTTACCACGTTGGCTTCGAAATACCACTTGCTTCAGGTGACGGATCTTTGCCACTGTGTGTTCAACCAGTAACTATTTCATCATCATAAATTACATCACAATAACAATTCTAAAGTTCAGTCAATGATGAGAGTTTGAAATAGTTTTAAAAGTTGTATTTCATCGTCTATGTTTACAGAAATCTCATCACAAAGAATGGTTAGAACAAATTATCAAATAAGGCAATAATCAAAAAACCCTATTCTAGAGAACAAGATCCAAATTTGAAGTTAGTAAAACTCAAAGAAGAATTCAAATTTAAAGTAAAAGAATGAGATAAAGGGAGCATAAAGGTCAAAATCCAATTAAAGCAGCCAAATTTCCCATGGAGGGTAGTTCATGAATATCAGCCAAGTCTCAATAATACGAGCAATCAATCAAACAGTTGCAGTAGCAATCTGTCAAAAGTCAAGCTTCAAAGTAATATTAAGGATGAACAGAAACAGCAACAGCCACAGCTGTCAGCAAGGGACAAGGAATAAGTCTCTGGGAAAAGTGATCGGGAAAAATGCTATCTGGCTAACTAAGAACAAGCACTAATATGAAAAGCCAAAATAATATGCTGCAAAATGTGTAGCAGGCTTCCTGTCTTCAGATCCAATCGAGTGGCAGTACTCGTCTGAGAGCTGTCTCTTCTTCAAGCTGTTTCTTCAAAAAATACCCCAGATATTGGATTATCCATCTGCACACTTTCAACATATTTCCTCACTAAGCAAGGAAACATGGTCACTCACATCAGATGCTACTCTCACTAAGCTAACACATGAAGCTCCAACCTATTCAATGAGCGCTTTTGTATCTCTCATCTAATGACCATTGCAGAAGCCCTGAAACATTGCTTACCCTGGCTCATCTCAACAACACTGCAAACACAACATGGTTTACGTCAAGTCTACAATCAAAAACCTAAGAGTACATGTTAAATTACACAAAAAAAGAAGGCCATGCTGATGCCATGCCTAAAATACTTCAAAACGATCTGCACTAGCTTTCCAAAAAACGTCACTGAGGTGCTACAGTTTACTCAGAATCAGGCAGTCTGACAGTAATGGTAGCAATAAAGGTACTGGTTACCTTCAGAGACAGGCATACAATAACACCACTGCCAGATTTCTTAGGTCTTGGGCCCCAGACTTTGGAATTTGTTTAGTCTAAACCTCCGCAAAAACCATAGCACTCTTCATGTATTGAATCCTTTTCTTGTTTGAGCTTTGAGCTCTTATATACACCATGTGAGTGGGAATACAGAGCTTGTCTCACAGGTGAGAGGTAATTCTAATTCCACATTTGTCTCCTGTTAGATCTGGGGGTCTCTAGTTGGCAGTGGTAGGTACCAATGTGCAAATCGGGACCCTTGCTTCTAGTCAGGGTAAGGGGGATACAGTCTTTAGATAACCCCTGCTCATCCCCTTGGTAGCTTGGCACGAGCAGACAGGCTTATAAATGTGTAAAGTATTTGTACCACCACTCACAGCAACACAGTGAAAACACCACAAATGGACTCCACACCAGTTTAGGAAAATAAAGTATCTTTATCTAAACTACACAAGACCAAAACAACAAAAATCTAACATACACTGTTCCAAAATAAGTCTTTAAAAAGAGTTCAAGGGTTTGCACCAAAATAATACACAGTTGCGTCACTTTTAGCCCAAAGTACCTGTAGATGCGACAAAAGTTCCCAGCGGCAGCTGCAACGTCAGAAAACAAGCGATGCGTCACTCCTGAGACCCTGGGGAGGCGATGCGACAACCCCGCTGCACGCAGCGGGCGGGTTGCGTCGAGTCCGGTTCTGTATGGGGAGTGATGCGATACCTTGTTTGGATTCCGGTTTGCAGGTTCTTCGGTAGGAAGCGTCTCGCACAGGCACGATGCGACGATCTTCGGAATGGCGATGATCTTTGGTACAGCGGCGATGCGCGGCGCAGCGTTGATCCTCTTCTGTCGCGGCCCCTCGATGCGTTGGCGCTGGACTCTGCGACGATGTTCGCAGCGACGGGATACGGTCCGCAGGCAAGCGGTGCAATAGGTCTCACAGTGACGACAGGCTCTGCGATGATATTCGCAGCGACAGGAATCTTCCCGCACCGGGGCAATGCACTCCACAAGCGAGTGACGCGTCGGGTCTTGCAGGGGCAACAGGCGCTGCGACGATCTTCGCGGTGACGGGAATTTTCTCGCACTGTTGACGATGCGCTCCGCAAGCAAGCGATGCGTGCAAAATTGAAGATCTTCTTTTCTTCTTCCTTCCCAGCTCCCCAAACAACAGGAGAAAACCTCCAGAGGCCCCACAACTGGATCAAGCACTCTGGGCAGGTCAGAACACACACAGCAGAGTTCAGAGAGGAAGCTGGGGGTGAAGTCCTTTTGATCCTGGGACTTCTTAACAGGAGGCCAGCTCTCCTCAGGCCCTTGGAGATCTTGTCAATCAGGGGACACAGCAACTGCAGGTCATCCCACAAACACACAGCAGGGCAGTCCTTCCTCTTCAGTCTTCCAGCGTTTCTCCTTGGCAGAGGTTCCTTCTTGATTTCAGGATGATCTAAAGTTCAGGGGTTTGGGGTCCTGTAGTTATACCCCAAAAAGTCTTTGATCCCTTTGTGTAGGAGGGCTCTGAGCAAACCAGTTCTGGGTGTCTCCTGCCAGTGGACACCTTATTCCTTTGAGATAGAGGGGCAGGGTCGTCAGCCGCCCAGCAAGAGGTGGAGACAGCATTGTGGAAGGGAGGCACAGCCCTATTCAGGCCCAGGTGCCAACCCCTCCCACCACTCAAGATGCAGATGGAGCTATCCAACCTAGTGCTGACTCACCCAGCCTCCTGGAGCCACTCCAGCCCCTGTCACTCACAAACCAGACAGTCAATTCACAAACAGGCAGAGGCACACAGAAAGGTTAGACATGAAAACTGCCACTTTCTAAAAGTGCTGATTTCAAACATAGGATTTAAAAAACATCCTTCCTAAAAGATGGGTTATTAAATTCTGAGTTCAGGGATACCAGACTTCAATTTTCCATCACGCTCCTATGGAGAGATATGCAGGTACACATGGGACACAGCATCCCCCATTCTGTCCTATGGGCAAGATGGCCTTTCAATAGTGAAAAACGAAATTGGCAGTATTTCACTATCAGAGCATGTCACCCACACTAGTACATGCTCTACCTCTCACATACACTGCACCCTGCCCATGGGGGTACCTTGGGCCTTCCAGAGGGGTGTCCAACATGTACAGAGATGGAAGGGTTAGGCCTGGCCAGTGGGGACACTGGCCAGCATGGCAGTTAGGAACTGCGCACAGGCACTGCAGTGGCAGGCCTGAGACACCATTTTAGGGCTACTCGTGTGGGTGGCACAATCAGTGCTGCAGGCCACTAGTAGCATTTGAATCACCAGCCCTGGCACACTCAGTGCACTTCACTAGGGACCTATTGATGAAACAAATCTGCCAATCATGGATAACCAATCACAATAACAATTTATACAGAGAGCAAATGCACTTTAGCACTGATCAGCAGTGGTAAAGTGCCCAGAGTCCTTTAGCCAACAACCACGGGCCAGGAAAAACAATGGAGGAAGAAGCAAAAAGTTTGGGGATAACCCTGCAAAAAGGGCCATTTCCAACATCTCCCCATGTGTTCTGGAGGTCATCGTTACTAAGCTGAATATGTTGACTGAGCACACAGTGCACACAAAGAGATATTATATTTTTCAGACTCTATGAGAGCCTTCATTTCCAAATCCGTAAACTCCAGCTCCTCAGGGTTCTCTCTTCAACTTCTAAGTTGAAGGTATTCACTAAGAGCTGCTTTTGTGGAATAGTTGACTTATCCATATGAAGAATGTGATATCCTGAATATCCTAATAACTAACAAATGAAGTCTGTTTCCTATGTTCATTCCTTATAGCTCTACTGGGTTTTTGCTACCAGAATCTCTGGATTCTGCTACAGTAGTTAGATCATGAATTTTCTGAATTATATAGGCTGGCTGAATCAACTTCTCGATATGACACATATATGAACTTTTAAAGTTTTTTTTAATGGTTAGGATTTTGGAATTTAAATACTAATCCAGTTAGGGACTCAGGTGACACCAGACCTATGAGCACACTCATTTCCTGATGTGCAAACCAATAAGCTGTTAGTGACTGCCTGAGTCGGGGCAAAGAAGCTGCTCAAAAATATTTGTTAAAGTTGGGTAGATCCCACCCCCATTCCTTTAGGTCCTGCCTAGTTTCCTTTGGTAATTCTTAGAGGTTTTACTTCCCAATCAAATAATGTAATCTTTCTGTCAATTTCTGCAAAGAATGGCGAGGCTCAGTAAAAAAAAACAGGAAGATTAGAAGAATTATCATTTTGATAATATTTATATCATTTATTAATAACAGCCACAGGGTTTTCCAACTTTCTAAATGTTCAGCTGTTTAGGTATCTAATTTAAGGTCCACAATATCTGTCAACCTTTAGACAAAGTACCCCTGAGATTTCTTTCTGGTAGATGTTAAACTTGCAACCGTCTAGCCTGAATGTAGCCTGAAAGCACCATAAATTAACTAATACAACCGAGAAAGTATTATTATATCTGACCAGAAATAATAAAACTATGCCATCCTCAAATATTTCTCTTTTACACTGTGCATTAGAAATACAGCTCTGTGACTAAAAGTTTTCACAGCTCAAGTTGTCTAAGGAGTGTACATATAATGCAAATAATAACGGTTACAATGGATTGTTTGGGACGAGTACCATTCTGGATCTTGCTACCACCCACTTCAGAACTATCCACAACAAGCTATTCAGGTAGACATTTTTGAGTACCCTGGTGCCAATACTTCCCCTTCTCACAACATGACTATGTCACCATACCAAACACCTTTTCCACTTCCTAGTGAGCAGATGCTGATTTTCGTTGGTTTACTCTGTGGCTTTCAAAATGAAATATGTGTTAAGAGCTAATTGACATCGAAGTACAAACAAAACTTGGGCAAACTTGGGCAATATGATGAATATCCAATCTAACTAGATTTGTAAAGCGCGGCTAATCACCCGTGAGGGTATCCAGGCATTTAAAATGGTTATTAAGGCAATTGGAAAGGAACCTCATCAAGATTTCAGAAGACTGCGTTAAGCGGTGTAATGAGGTAAAACAATCGGAATAATATGGGGTCCCTTCTAGACTTTGGGAAATTGATTAAAGGTCTCTGGTGGAAGCCCCAATTCAATATGGGATTATATTGAAGAATAAGCTTACATTAGGTGAACTCTCAATGCTCATCACTTTTAAAGAATGCCACTAAATATCTTTCTGGGACTAGGACTGATGACTTCCTCAGTACAAGTGAACTGATTGCTGCACACATTTCTTCTTCACAAGAGAAGCCAAAAGCCTGCCTCTTTCTGCCGCTGTAGGCTGAGACACCCCGGCTTCTTTGAGCCAATTTGAAACACTGTTCCTCTCCAGTAACAAGCCCTGCTGATTTATTGTTGTGCAGCCCTGAACAATAATTCGAATTGCTGTCTCATCAGCGGCTTGCCTACATTTTGAATTTTATTAATTTATTTCTCTGCTTTGTGGTGTAAGCCAAGCCAAAATAAAGGCTTTCTCAATCTCCTAGTAGAATCATTTTCCAAATGTTTAATATCTCCCTAACCTATGTTTTATTTATTTTATTTGTTAAAGTAAATTGTGTAGCTGAAGCTCGAATGTCTGTCTGCTGCATAGGAATGGCTTCCAGTGAGTTGTACAGGTATACCATCTAATACCTGTTTCTCTGTCTTTCTAATGTGCACATTGTGATAAGAATACTTCATTAGAGTGGTTTTAAAACAGAGGTACATGCCACTGTAATATCAGCTGTGCAATCAGCTGTCCCAAAATATTCACCTGCTTATCCTTTAAGTACACCTCTATGCCCATCCTCACATAACATAGAGTCACCAAACCTCCAATAAGAGATGGATATGTAAGTAAAGATGTCTCTTATAAAGGACAGTGTGTGAGAGGAATGATCCAATGCTCATCAGGGAGAATACTCTTCCCTACAACAAGCATAAAAAAAGGAAAGCAAACATAGTAATCCCATGCTTTATTTATACATTTTACTTGTATGGGCTTACTGTAGCTGCGATGGATGTTGCAAACATCAAACGTCCCCCAATGCAGAGCTCCATATGAACATCTTGATTTTACTATTGGCATGCTGTAGAGAATATATGTATATAACATTATGTCAAGGCAGTTCAGAAGACTATTTATAATGTCCAACAAATTCCGATTTTGCAACTTTAAAACATACGGAATAGGATGGAATAGGACCATCACGATTTAAGACATCAATACATTCTCCTCCAGTTAGCAGATTCCTTTCTTATTCATTGTCTTTTATGTGCAGCAATATATGCCACTTCCTGTACTTTCACATGATGGATGCAGGGTTTAATTTTATAATCAAATGGATGTCTCCACATTTCAGAAATCAAATGCAATCATGACTCATTAATTTGTCTGTTCACTTTAAAATGCGATGATAATGAGATTCCTGTCAAAGTATGATTTTTCTTCTTTTTCACTGTAAAGCAGAGAGGCGCTCTTAACATTCTTGATTTGCTAAAAAAATATAATGTTTTCAATGCTATTCTTTCTAGCAGTTTAAAATCGATGTAAGAATGCACTGACGCTTAATGCCATCCGTGCTCTCCAGAGCAGGGAAACCACAAGTGACCTCCATGTGCTGGCAAAGGTCCCTGTATTCTGGAGATCTTTCTTCCCAGAAGACGCATAGAAGGCAGTAGGATCCACAGAAGGCAGGCAGACCTCTCACAGGATGGAGGGCAGTCCTCCATGTGGGGACTGAAGGCCATTGCTCCACTGACATGGTAGACTGGTGTTCTGCCCTCTAAGGTCTAAATGGCCTCCATAATGTGCTTCTACTGAGCAATGCCTTTGTGCACAGACAATCTTGGAGACAGTTTCCAGTTTCAGGGCCTTAGGAGTTTGTTTCTGAAAAACTAAAAAGTTTTCAAAGTAGCAACCCGTAATTTACATCACGTATATATTAATTTAAATGCTAACAAAATGCTTCTGCATAAAATTGACAAACATCTAGAGCCTCATTTAGAGTTTGGCAGAGGGTGATCCATACCATAAATCATGCCCATTCAAGGCTGTGGTTAGCCCAGCTCGTTCAAGGCCGAGCGAAGTGCCATGTTTCTGGTGGCTGCCCCACTGAAAAGCTTTTTCCAGCGTCCCGTTTACTACAGGGCCGTCATTCAACGCATCCTGCAAAAATAATCTGGCAATGACATCAAAATTACATTGCTATGCAAAGAAAATCTTTGCACTGGTAAAGGTAAACTGGGGAACTTTTAGAAGGAAAAAAATTGGAATTCTGTAAAATTTGCTGGCAAAAACATTTTTGTAAATTGTATGTTCAATGTGCTTAGGCCAGACTCTAAAATGAGTTCTGAGTGGAGCTGTAAGCGGAACAAAGTCAATCCCTCTCCGAGAAGGGACTGCAGACCAAACTGTTGCACCACTAAGACTCAGGCCCTGAAGCATAGGTTGACATTTTTGAGAACCGCACTAGACAGCTTATCAGGTCAAAGGAGCTACTCATTTTCAAGACAAAGGTGTATGAGTGAGAAAATGTAATAAGACTTAAAAGTCTCACGGAATCTCAAATCTGTTTTACATTTCAACTCAAAATCTAAACCAACCTGAAAAATCCCACAGATATAAACAGTTAAGGCCTTGAGGAAAACTAAGAAAAAGGCCATTCTTACTTCTCAAAAGGTCCGTTTTGGGCAAATAAAAATCGGTGAAGCATTTAATTCCATCAATGAGCCATTTCAAAAGAAATAGCCAACAATATCGCCCAGTGGCAGATAATGATCAGGTTTCAAATGAGGTATCGTTTTCTATTAAGCAGTTCAGTTCAGTCTTTGATTTCAGGTGATTTCCTACATTAAACCTTGATTATTATTAAGCTTTCCAACCCTACCTCCAGCCTGGGAAATTCCGCCCAACCAGATTTGTAAAGGAAGGCTTTAAAGTGATAGCTCATTTTATATTGGATATTGTGCACAGCTCTGTTGGCATAGAGTAAGCCCTACTAACTTGAGAAAAACGTGAATATCACCCATCCAAAAAATAACTTGAACTTGGCTCTTTGGATCTCATAAAATCTCATCCCATTAGAAATATTCTAAGTTATTAAAATAATCAATAAGGCTGCCTAGATGCAGCTATGATATTATGTGGAGTCTAGTGGTACACTTGGTGATAATCAGGTAGGCTTTTTAACCCTTCAGGCCACAATCCAGTGGAACACACTGATCAATGTACTGTCCACCATTTTGGATGTGCGCTTGACTTACGCTGCTGAATATCTCCATGGCCTTGATAATCTTAACGACTTAAATGACCTGGATAGGCTTATAAGGGTAGCGGGCTGTTGGAGATCACTCTAAACTGGATCCAGTAATTGTTATCAGATTGAAGAGCTAGAATTGTTGCAGGCCAGAACTCAGCAAAAGCCACTCCTGTCGAATGTAGGGTGCCACATGGATCATGTTTAGGTTTTTGAAACATCTATCTCCAGCCTCTTATTGAAGTTAAAGTACATATGGGGTCAGCATTTCAATCAATGCAGGTTGCAGCATCCTCCCCAGCCTGGCAGCATACAAATGACCACGCCACACACAGAGCTCTGTAGTGCATGTCTTTATTCTTCAGAGTACATCCGTTAACTTTCTGTACGCTGGGCATCATTAACTTTAATAACCACACCCAGACACACACAAACAATTACGTCATTTCTACGGAGTCCATGGGGGGCCAGAAGGGTCCCCCTATACATATGTACAAGACACTACCCATCTGTTAAATGAAAATTGCAATTATTACACATCTACATTATAGTTCATCAATGACCGGTCAAAGTGCTCGTACCTGTCTTCCAGACCCAGTTATGTGAGGCTGACAAAGCGGAGGAGCAGGGCCTGCCTCAGGCAGCAGTAGGCGTAGGAGGTGAGTTCTTTGGACTCTCAGGTGGGCAGGTCTCACTTCTGACATCTGGAGCCGACAAACATCGAGGTAGGTGCTTGAAGTGTGACAAATCTCTTGTTATGGACTTTCTGGGACCAGTGGTGTAGCAAAACCTGATGGCACCCTATGCAAAGTATATGGCGTGGGCCCCACATGCTCCTGATCCAGTCAGCAGCTCTCACCCCAGAAGCCATCCACCTGTGCGGGGGTTGTGGGGGCTATTGTTACGCCACTGTCTGGGACGTTGAGCAGTCACCATATGTCCTTTGCTCATCACAGCTCTTAGAGGTTCAGCATCAAATGGAGCATCAGACTTATGCTTCTGTTTCTGCTTGACCAGGACTCAATCTCCTTCCTTGAGGACCATGTCTCTAGCCCTTCAGTGTTTATCAGCATAGGTCTTCATTCTGGACTTGTGCAAGGAATCTGTCAACCGCCCTCGTCCGCATCGGTCAACCCATGAGTGGTCTATTGCAGAAATGACTATCCCATGGCTCTCCCAAACATTAAGGTGGCAGAGCTTTCACCTGCAGTGGAATGGGAAGTTGATCCATAGGCACAAAGGGCTGAACACAGGACTGATTTGAGAGCACTTCCTTCTAGCGCAGCACACTGGACTACTCCCTTTAGAGTTCCCATAAAGCGTTCAACAACGCCATTGGCCTGTAGCCAGAGAGAAGTGTTTTTCTAAAGTTTGACATTCATGTTAGTAAGAAACTCTTTAAACTCTTGGCTGTTAAACGGAGGGCCATTGTCAGACTTAAGAATGGAGGGACACCCCACGTTGCAAAAATGTCATTAGGGTCTCAATTACTTTGTCATGCGTGGTTGATGATAGGTCTTCCACCAGTAGAAATCAGCAGTACTCATAAACAACTTTATTTAGATGATGTCCATTGTTTGGGGGTCCAAAGAAATGCATTGCAATCCTCTCCCACACTTGCTTCAGGAGATCAGACATAACTAATGGATGCTACGTTATTTTGGGAGACAAGCAGTTGCACAAATGACGAGCCTTTAACTTTCTCTCAACTCTTTTGTCAAGGTGAGGAAACCATAAATGGTATCGAAGAACCCTCTTGGTGGCGACAATGCTATGATGGCCCTCATGGGCCAGTTCATTGACTTGTTGTCGCAAGGTTTCTGGTAAAGACAGTTCTAGAACCTCATATTATAAGGCCCTCTTGTGTGACAGAGAGTTCCTAACCCACATTCGTAAGAAATTGGTATTCAATGTCACATCAGTAAGAGGTCAAAAATGTTTCTTCCAGGACTGCTGGGTAATAATGTCTTTGAGAACACACAGATCTCGATCTGTACATGTATCAGCAAGAATTTGCTCCACTGAAAGAGCTGAAGGTATGCTTGACATGACTATGAAGTCAATATAGGACTCATATTAGACATGGCACTGTGACACTGTACTAGCATCTAAAAGTAGTAAGCAGGATTTCTATATTTTCCCTCGCCAGTGCATAATAGTGTAATCATACTCTTGCAATCGCTACCCCCACATCTTGGCCGTTGGGTTCCTAAAAATGGTGAGTAGAGCTTGGTGGTCGGTGACAAGGGTGACATTTTTTCCATTGAGAAACACACGGAAGTAGGCACAAGCCCACATCAGAGCTAGACTTTATTTCACAGGTTGTAAATGAGCACGCTCAGTCTGCACCAGACTCCGGCTCGCATAAGCTGGGCAAGAGTCAAACCCAACCCCACTGGGCTGGCAGCTACTACAATCTCAGTGTGATGGTTCAGATCAAAATAGGCCTTTTCAGTAACGTTCTTAATTGCATGTTTGATTTTCTGAAAGTTTCAGTCACATTCAGTTGACAACTTGAACCCAGCATTCTTTTTTGTCAAGTCTCTCAACGGGGCACTGACTGTGACAAAACCATGGACATACCTTCATCAGTAACTGGCCATGCCAAGGAAGGATCGCAGCATTGTTACATTTTGTGGTGGAGTAGTGGACAACAGAGTTTGCACTTTAGCCAGATCTGATTTCATCAGCTGTCAGAGAAAATATGCCCAAAGAATTTGAGTTTCGTTTTGTGAAACTCACACTTTTCTACGTTTAAAGTAAGACTGGCATCAGCCAGCAAGAGGCATACTTGGGTAAGGGCTTCATCATGTTCTTTTTGATCAGGCCCAAATACCAGTATATCAACACTGTAATCAAAAACATGCATGAAAGGCTGTATTCTGCGGCAAATGGCATCTTGAAAGACTGTTGCAGCTGAAGACACCCCAAAACTTAGTGCCCGATATAGATCTTGGCAGACGGGTTACTCAGTCACTATGGGATTTATATTTCAGTGGACTGGAAATCCGTCACCGTTGTGATCGTGTAACCTGTCTGCTAAGATCTAAATCAGGCCCTCAGGGACTGATTTAGATTTCGCCAGGTTGTTACGAAGTCACTTATCTTAGCAAATTGGAAGTCAACAACAATACTCACTGTAGAGCAGTGGTATAAAAAAATGTATAAGGATAAAAACCATGAGATTCTGTATGCAAGAAGAGTGGGTGCAAATAAGCGCTTTTAAAAATTTGGAGGAACTAGGAAAGAGCTGCTATTAGTGAAACTAGTGGGTAGCTAGCTTCTTTTTTAGGCAACTGTGAAACATAAGGACTGTCAACATTGAGTGTTAATATTTAAGTCCCTAATTTTATGACTGTAATTTATTGGCAATCTCTGAGTGCATGAATTTATATTCTGATTTAAGATAAATTGTTTCTGCTACATTTGATAAATAATTTTTGGGTAGAAATAAAAATCCCATTATATCCAATGGGATTTATATTTTGGCGGATGGGGATACTGTCATCGTTGTGATGGAGCAATCCAACGGCTAAGATCTAAATCAGGCCAGAAGGGCCTGATTTGGATTTCAGCGGATTGGTTCCTCCAGCATAACGGTGGCGGATATCTCGTCCGCTGAAATATAAATCCATAGGAGATTATTGGATTAAATTTCAGCGGACAGGATATCTGTCACCGTTGTGACAGAGTAACCCATCTATCAGTATCTAAATCAGGCCCTTAGACTTTTATATCTGAACAAACTAATATGGGTCAAAAAGGTCGTAACGTCCCCGCAGTTTTCCTCCAATTAGAGTTAATGGTACCCTTTGTGTAGATCGAGGTGAGAAAATACTTTGGCACCATTCAGCTGTGTAAATATCTGCAATGTGAAAGTCCTGGATGTCGTTCTCTCTCAATTGCCTTGTTACCTTGGGGCATGTCAATGCATATGCACATCGCACATCCACTGTCCCTTTTGGGCACTACCACTGTGGGTGAAACTCATGATGTCGGACCAGCAGAGCGTTCATTGCTGTCATGTTCCAACAGCATTTCCATTGCTTTCTCAACAGCTTCCTGCTAGTGAAAGGCTATTCGACAATACTGTTGATCAACAGGACGAATGTCCTCATTGATATGAAGTTGGACCTTCATGGTATCAAGCTTCCTAGTCCATGAAACAATGATGGTAACTGACTTACGATGTCTGCATGTGTGTTTATGTTGTAGTTGAACACAATCAGACCCATGTCTGCAGCAGTACTAAAACTGATAAAGCATGCACTTGAGGAAGTACCTTTAAGAATATGAATTGGTGCTTGTATCTTCATCTTATTGTGTTACAAAGTTACTATGGACGATCCATGACTTTGCAAAGGTGTAAAGGCAGCCCACTTGTATACTTTTATCTTTGAAGATGTGAGATAGGGCACCGGTGACAGTTCATTGATTTCTCTGCCGGCAAGATGTTTATCGATATTATGTTATGTTATGTTATGTTATTTAGGCTTGTAAAGCGCACTAATACCCAAGGGTGTCCTGGCGCTAAGCACTAACTACCTGGTACCCTCAGCCCCTCAGCCCAGAGTGAAACTAAGCTGAGAACAACCACATTTTCAGACCTTTCCTGAATGAAAGGAGCTTCGTGGCAGTCCTTAGATGTAACGGAAGGTCGTTCCAGGCACTGGTGGCTCCTTGGACAAAGCTCCGTCTACCCCAGTTAGCCTTTTTAAATCTAGGGACGATCACCCACTTTGCTTCCGGTGAGCGCAGCAGTCTCCCAGGGACATACCATTGAATGCGCTTTTTTAGGTCTTCTGGGCAGCTCCCCATCAGGGACTTAAAAACCGTACAGAGAGATTTAAATTGAGCTCGTTGTTTTATCGGAAGCCAATGAAGGTAGCTTAGGCCATTTCTGACTGAGCTAAACCTTGGAGTGCCAGTAAGCAGCCTATACGCTGCATTCTGCACCATCTGTAATCTATTAAGATGTTTCTTATGATTGGTCAAATACAGGCTATTACAATAATCCAGACAGGACAGAATGAGGGCTGAAACAACTGATATGAAACTTCAGTGAGGAAGAATTGTATTTTCCTCAGTGTTCTCAGGATGAAAAAGCTTGTTGACACAACTCCACTAACCTGGTCCCCAAATGTAAGTGTGTTATCCATGATCACCCCCAAGTTCTTGACTTTCAGTGAAGGGAGTGGGGGGTTGCACATATCACCAGGCCACCATGCTGGAGACCAGAGGTTGGGGTTGTTCCCAAAAATAATCACCTCTGTTTTGCCTGCATTCAACTTCAGGCAGTTAGCGGACATCCAGCCAGTTACTGCTAACATACAATCATGGCAGCTAGGGGCCTTTTCCGCTTTTCCGATGCACAACTATCGATAATAAAAGGTATGGAACAGCCATTCACCTTTAATGTGATCTTGGGACAACGTCTAAAGGAACGTTTCAAGTGACAATATCATTTGGACTTGGACTCTTCTCCGCATGAAGCCAAACCCACATGATCCAGACGTTCACCAGCCGACACCATCATCTTGCAACTATCTTCTTCACTATCGCTGAACAGTGACGTTGAAGAACCTTTGGAAGTTGAATTCAATGCCGATCAACTTTGTTTAGTTTCCACTTTCCTCAATTGGGGTCGTCACTTGGTTTTGTGGGCATGGCCAGATGTTCACTAAAACTTCCAGGCATTTGGGGGGGCAGAGCTTGCACGCGACGAAGATGGTCACCTGAGTGGAAAGCTCCATGCTGCCATCGCATAATTCATTACTTATCCAGCATCTGCATGTTTAATACGGCTTAACTAGAGCTGATATCGGTTCTGGTGGAGCTACGGAGTACAGCGAGCTGCCTCTGATCTTTGTACTTACCTGGACGGCTGAGCGTGTGATCCCTGCCGGTGCATGACCTACATAGGCCCCGATAATCGAGCTGACGTGGAGAGGTGTGGCGGCCCGATGCCCTGCAGCTCCACTGAGAGCGGCGCTCCTGAGACCGATGTGAGAGCCGTGTAGACGGCTGATGTTGACGCGATCTGCGAGGTGACCTCCCCCCTTGAACGGTGAGGAGATCGGGGCAGCTTGTGGCCTGTGGGGCGGAAGAGCGTAATAGGCCCAGATGCAAGGCACCAGGAGGCTGATGCGCGCCTATCGCCGGACACTGAAGAGAGCAGCAGTCCTCTGAAGTGGTGATAATGGGGTGATGCGACACACCTGCTGCAGCCCCCCCGAGACGCCATCCAGAAGGGAGAGAGCTGCCTAAGGTCCCGGAGTGCAGAGAGCTGGGCCACGGACCTTGCGCTGAGTGATGTGGTGGGCGAGACCTCCCATTTTGAAATCTGGAGGTGTGGGAGTCTCCGGCCGAATAGCCTGGTTCATACGGCTAATCTGCTCTATTGTTGTCTGGCAGAGGTCCATACCTCAAGGGTGACTGTAGTCCCACGCTATTCCCTGCATCTGTAAGCCCCGGTGACTAGAGATTAAAAGTGAACACCTGGAAGGGACCCACCGCCCATGTGGAGCCTATGGAGAGCCTGTAGGGCTTGGATGCCCTCTTTTGTGAAGAAATGTGGGCTGGCGCTTTCTGTTCGAGCGTCTGGTGAGATTAAAGGTGGGCTGCCTCTGATTGCACCATGGTGTAGGGACCACTGACTTTGCGCAGCACTGTTCCCCCAGCTGAGAGATACTGTACAAGGAGAGACCGTGAGGCGCTCAGTCCCTGGAATAAGCCGTGGGGAGGTGACACCTGGGACGGTGATAACCAGATGGTACCCTTCGTAGAGGGGACTTTGCCCCTGACAAGTTGTGATGGCCCCAACTCCCTGCGCAGTCGAAGTGAGGTAAGCGCTTGAGTGGCGTCTCTGGTCTGGTGACCTGCGGCGGCTGCCCTATGAGAGGACGCGATTGTGAAACCACTGCGATAAAGTCTTGCTCTGTCCGTTGCTCAGAGCAGTGATCGTTGGAGCACCGCCACATATTCCCTGAAAAGTGCACCGTGGCAGTGGTTACCGGCTTGGGTGCTTGCAGATTTTAGACCGGAATGATTGCGGTGGACCTGCTGAGATGGGCAGAGTTGATAAGACTCAGCCAAAACTAACGTTCGATCAAAGGAAGTCTAAGGTGTGAGACATAGCTACTGAAGATAGGGACACTGTGCAGGAACAACCCCAGGAGGAGGCGGATGGCGACATTCGTACCATGCTGGCTGCAATGGAAAAAGGCTTGAAGAGCAGTCTCTCTTTTCTGGGCACTAAGATGGACTCCCTCCCATATCGGATGGATAGAAATTACCGAGAGACTGGACAAGCATGCAGAACGGTTGGACATGACGGACGCCGGGTCTCGGAGGTAGAAGAAGCACAGACAACGTTGGACGCTGATCATAAACAACTGGGTAGAGTGATGCAGGTTTTACAGGATAAAGCCGAGGACCTTGAAGCGCGTTCCTGTCGCAGTAACCTGAGGATCACAGGCCTTCCGGAGTCATCCCAGACTAAAAACATAAAACACTTTATTGAGAAATTATTGGTAACGCTCCTCGGTAGTGAAACTTTTTCTCCCATATTTGTGGTTGAGAGGGCGCATCGCTCCCTGGGCACTCGCCCGGCACCTGGCGCTCCCCCAAGACCGATAATTGCAAAGTTACTAAACTACCGTGACAGGGATTCAGCGTTGAAGGCGGCCAGGGAAAAGCAGTCACTGCAGTCTGAAGGATCCACTATATCGCAGACAGTTTGCGCCATTGAAGAAGAAATTAAGAGAGCACAACATAGTCTATGCCATGCTGTACCCAGCAAGACTCTGAGTCAATCGGCAGGGCCATTCGCAAATCTTCACTGATCCAAAAGTCTTACAGAACACCCTGAAGGAATAGTCTAAAGAAAAGCGTCGCAGCCCGGAGCGAGGCTCCTTGGAAGGAGCAGAAGGTGGCCGATCAGACGAACAGGACTGAACTCTGGACTAATCTATCTGCAGATAAGAATGATATTTTTGGGTGGTTTGGGGAGACCTAACGTGAAAATGCATGGGGTTACCGTGTATAAACATGATTGACTGAGTTCTTGATACACGGAAGGCAATATGGGGGATTTATAATGATAGCGCTCTGGCAACGTAGGAGTCAGTTCTGGGAGGGGATTAAGTAATGATGTTTTTGGGTTTTTTGACCTAATGACATGAAGGAGTGGAGGGGGTTGGAGGTTCCTTCATTTTTACAGATGCATTATATTTGTTTGATGGTGTGCGGAGCAGATACCTGATTAGGTTCCGAAAGTTCTACCTTGTTAGGCGAGCAACATCCGCCCACCAGTGAAGCACACACCTAGGGTATTGTGCCTTGGGGGGGAGATCCCTTGGTTTAAAGTTGAGTTGGTTTCGCTTGCTGTACTCTGAGATGGAACAAGGGGAATGTTTGCTGATATTTCGCTGAGGCACAGTTGGGGACGGCCTGGCATGGGTGGTGGGCGGGAGGGGATGGAGACTCAGACACTTTTTCTGATCACTACATTTTATGCACGACGATTGCACAAGTTGTATGTTCCAATGGCAGGCACAGATAGATTGATAGCGCACAACCACATGACAACTCGCAGTAGCTCCCATAGTGCTGCAAGGCATGGTAAGCTTCGAGCACTCACATGGAATGTGAGGGGTCTTAATGACCACTGGAAGCTACGTAAGGTCCTGGCCTACTTGACAAGACATGAAGTAGATTTTGCGCTACTACAGGAGATGCACCTTCCTCTTAACAGCCCCATGCTTCGCAGCAGGGGATTGCAAGGTCAAATACACGCAGCAGGTTTTACCACACATGCGCGAGGAGTGCTTCCATGGGTGTATCCCAAGGCCACCCTAAAACTCGAATCAATAGACACTGACGGGGATGGGCGATATGTAATATCCAGGTGCCGAGGAAAGGGAATGGACATGCTCAAAGTTAATATATACGGCCCCAATTATGATAATCCCAACTTTTTATTCTGCATTGTCTGAAAGAGTACGTAATTGCAGGGAAGGGTACCAACTCTGGGGTGGCCACCTCAACTTAGTCTTAAACCCACACCAGGATAGATCGGGCCGGAGAGACTCGTCACTGCAGAAGCTCGGACAGTGACATATGTAATGGTTCAGTTGGACTGTGTGGAGGCAGAGATTCCCAGACAAAGGGGGATACACACATTACTCAGCGTATCATGATTTACACACTCACTTATACTATTGGTTAGCAACCGGGCAGCTGTATGAGCGTACCCGGTCCTGCGAGATGCTTTCCTGTATGCTCTCGGACCATTCCCCGAAACTACTAGTGTTTTACATGCCCCAGAAGACTATCCCACCCCCTTTACTTGGAGGTTCCCACCTTATTCTCAGCTAGATGCAGTATTTTTAGAAGATCTGTCCAAAGTGATCGAAACGTTCTTTGTCACAATTGTGGGTTCGGTGGACAGTTTCCAGGTGGTTTGGGAGGCATTAAAAGTCTATATCCGCGGAGAACCATGACTAAACACTCCGGTGTCCTTGGAGCGATATGTCGGAGACTTGCAGATCTGGAAACGATCTTAGCTAACCTAGAGGCACGCCTCCAAATTAGTGCTGATGATGATGTAATAAAGGAATTCAAAGCCCAGTTAGAAGAATACCACGATACTGCAGATGCGGAAATAAAACATCTTGGCAAATACGTCACTGCTCGCACCTACGGAGAAGGCGAACGGCCGGGCGTGGTACTAGCCCAGTTACTAAAAAAACTACGAGAAAAGACAGTAATCGCCGAAATCAAGACGGCAGAGGGAGATACACTCTCTGAAGACGCGGCCATAACAGGGACGTTTAGGCAATATTACTCACAGCTCTACTCTACTCGTAGCGGAGGTATTGAAGTGGAAATTTTTAGACTATTTAACTCATATAAAGTTGCATGGCTAACGAACATGCATCGTGAATTTCTGATGCAACCTTTTGGCAGCGCACCAGGTATAGATGGTCTAACTGTTGCTTTCTGCAAAGCGTATTTGGACCTGCTACTGCCGCACTTAGCCACTCTCTTCGACGACATGTGTATGTCAGGCACTATGCCACCTTCGATGAGAGAGGCGATCATTGTAGCCATCCTGAAACTGGGCAAGCCCCCTATGGAGTGTGCATCCTATCGTACGCTTTCCTTGCTTAACGTCGACAAGAAAACCTTCGCGAAGATTCTGGCTGACAGGCTGGTCCCTTTGATGCCGACACTTGTTTCCCCGGAGCAGGCAGGGTTTGTTCCGGGTCGAAACCTTACTTATAATCTGCGAACGGTGTTCGGTGCGGTACAGCACACTAAGCCGGGGATTCAAGCGGTGGCAGTATTTCTCGACATGGAGAAAGCCTTCGACTCTGTCGAATGGCGCTTTATGAGACAGGTGTTGACGAGGATGGGCCTTGGGTCTTTCTGCAGCTTATTTGGTGTATTGTACAGCGCGCCCACAGCCAGGTAATCTGGTGACTGATGCTATAAATATTACTAGGGGCACGCAACAGGGCTGCCCACTGTCGCCGAAACTATATGCTCTGGTGGCAGAACCTTTAGCTTGTGCGCTTCAAGAATACCATAGGTATAAGGGTATACATTTCCCGGGCTACAAACTTATCGTCTCTACCTACGCTGATAATACGCTCCTATATATCCATGATTCTGAGCGCAACCTCTCCCCTGTACTGCATGAAGAGGTGCGCGTGGAGTGGTGTCGGGACTACGAGTAAATTGGCCGGTCTATCATATTTTCCCGTACCCCTGCTGTGACACAGTTCGAGCCTGACTGCCCGTTGCAGTGGTCGACGGACTCGGTGCAATACCTAGGTATCCAGGTACACTCGGACTCTGAAGTCGTATTTAGGGAAAACTATGGCGTAGCGGTTAGTAAATTGGAAGATGAGATGGAAGGCTGGATTCGACAACCACTATCCCTGCTGTGCAGAGTTTCTATAATGAAAATGGTAATTCTGCCTCGCTTTCTGTTTCTTTTCACTAATATCCCGGTAGTACTTCCAAGCGCATTTTTTAAGAGGCTCACAACTTTGATGGTTAAATTAGCTTGGGCTGGCAAGCAACAGTGGGTCAAATGGCAAATCCTTACTCTACCGTGTTACATGGGGGGGCTGCGGGTGCCTGATTTGGACTTATACTACAGGGCAGCACAAAGTGTGCATGCTTACCACTGGATACATGTCTCACTGGACACCCCTCACTTACGCATAGAGAGGGTTGTGGCCTCCCCTCGTCCATTGCCTGCTCTGCTTTTTTCGCCCCCAGACTGTAGGACGGGGATACTTGACTCAGTCAACGCGACTACGCATGCATGGCACTACCATCTAAAGCTACTGGCGGCAGCCATCCTGTATTTCCCGCTTTCTCCACTGGACTGGTGCCACTGGTTGCCCCCCGTGTAGGGATTGGGGAGTCGTGCAAGCACTCAACACAGTAGAGGTCTGGACTATAGGGAACCCGTTCGAAGGAGGTACAGCGAGAAGCTGGGAGGACTTGGGGACTGGGGATGCAGTGCCCACCCTTCTTACCAAATTTCAATTCCACAGAACTCGGCAGGCATTGTTACAGATTTTGGGGGAAGATTTGGGGAACCACCGGAGTTGACTGCCTTGTCTTACGTTATAAAACCGACGCGTATAGTATCTAAAATCTACAAGCTGTCTATGTCCTATAGAGAGAACTACTTTACTAAGGTCCGCTTAGATTGGCAGAGAGACTTAGACAGGGACATTGACGACGCAATGTGGACGTACTGCTGCACCAGCACGAAATGTATCTCACGAAATAGAAGACACCGTCTGATCCATTTTAAATATCTCAACAGGGTATACTATACTCCAGAAAGTTTGTGCATATATGGCCTCAGGGAAGAGTCGAGGTGTGAGTGTTGCAGCGAACAGTTAGCTGAATTTATGCATCTAGCATGGCCCTGCCCGGGGATAGTCAGATTTTGGGAGCGAGTATTTAAGGAGTTGGCAGAGATGATTAAGCAGGAGCTCACGCCGGAACTGGCATTGGCTCTGTGGGGCTATTCTAAATTAATACCTAAAGGGGTACGCAGATTAGTCCTCATGGGTTTGCTATTCGCAAAACGTAGAGTGGTGATTTGGTGGTCGAATGGACCGACTCCTACGATTGCTCAATGGGCGAACGACATGCTATATTGCAGCACTCAAACAGAAAACTATAGTGACCTTCTCCCTTCCCGCATTAGGCCTAAGAACTTTTGGGCGCTGTATGGAACATACAGGGTGACTAAGGAAGGGGATGATACATCCACTGAAGGGGTGCAACAAGAAACGAGAGCGACCAGCCTTGACTTTTAGTGGCACAAGTGCGGGTTCTGGTGGTGGCAGTGGGAAAAGAGTATTGCATTCAGAGGCACTGAGGAATGAGACCTTCAATTATCACCAGGGCATTTTCGAGGATGGACCGGAAGCTAAGAGGGCGATCATGGTACAGTGGGTGGTGCGTGTCGACAGCTAAATGAAATGGGATATTACTTGCCTGCTGCCTTGTTTGGTAGTTATGATGTATGACCATTGAATACTTCTGGTAATTGCTACTGCCACATGGATGGAATTGTGTCCTTTGTTTATTGTGCACAAATTAATAAAGGTTTAATAAAAAAATAAAAATAAAAACTTCCAGCCATTCATTTTCTTTTCTCGGCGTGATGCAATCGCATTCTCTTTCACTTTGCTCACCATTACAAAATGATTTATCTTCCCGCAACATTTGCACACTTGTCCAATGCTAGGACATTTACCTGCATGCAGAAAGATCTGCACGCACTTCTGCTCTTGTAGCTATGAGCGCTCTCTCAAGACTGACTGTCTCACAGATCATACGTCATATGAACAAGTCAGAAAACCAACCATTGATGACTCTGAGACGAATGACTTCTTTATCATTGAATTCACTGAACTTGCAATGTTTGATGAGTGCCTCAAGTCTTTCAGCAAACTTATCCACTGTTTCTCCAGCTTGCTGTCTGGCTTGGTTGAAGATGTACCTTTCATAGTCGGCATTCGGCATTGGATTGAATTTGATTCCTAATGCTGCTTTAATATGACAGGCAGATATTTAATCAGCTTTTGGTACTTTCTTTATTGACTCTTTCACACAGTCACCTGCAAGGTTCTTTAAGAATTTAATGATCTTTTTGTCATTTGTTTCTTCTAGCGTGTCAATGAAATCATCGAATTTCTCAATCCAAGCAGTCCATCTAGCACTCATTTTCTGTTCTTTGATGATATTGAATAGAAATGGTGGTTTCAAAAACATGACAGCATCCTAAACACCTTTGGGACTTTCTGCTGTTGAGACCAGGGCTTGCTCTGGTGCTATCAGCCACCCGCTTGGACCTGCTACATTCATACCATCTCTAAACCCTTCCCATGGGCTTGCATTAGCGCCTGTGCGACTGCCATTATGTTGTAGGGCCCCATTTTCTTCTTTGTCAGTAAGTGATGGCTTTGTATCTTGCATAGGTTCACTTCTGTTCTCAACCTTCTGCATTGCAACTAGTTTTCACTGCCTTTAGCATTTCATGGTGTCTGGATGATTCTGCTTTTGGTGCACTCTCTGCACTTGTCTATCGCAGCCTTCTGAGTTTCTCTGTACCTTGCTGTCGCTGCCTTTCGTGCTATCATACTGTATGTATGCTGGCTGTGTGTTATGTTGCAGAGCAGTACCTCTTCTGCCTCACCTGCATGTTCTGGGCAGACTGTGATTGAACTTTCCGTAGAGTCTTTGCCTTCCTTGAAAGCCTTGCACTGGCTGGAATGGAGCTTTGACTCCACATGTGCCAACAGTCGACTGCTTCACTTAGATGGAGGTGCGGTGGGATGCACAAGCAGTTTGCTGGACCTCGACAAACCCTCAGGGAGAGCACTCTTGTTACTTTGGGTTGCAGATATCCAACCTCGTCTCCAGTTGTAGCGTCCTCCCTAGCCAGGTAGAATTTAAATGACCATGCCACACACAGAGCTCGGAATTGCACATCTTTATTCTTCAAAGTGCAACACATTGCGTTATCAACTTTATTAACCACACCAAACGATTATGTCATTTCTACAGAGTCCATCAGGGACCACGAGGATCTTGCCATACATATGTACAAGAGACTACACAGATAGCAATGAAAATCTGTTTTAATACAGTAGCTGACTGGCAGAGAATCGTTCATTTAAAATTAGATTTACAAAATCAGGTGGAACATGAACGCCCAATTTTTTGATTTGATCAATCTAAAGATAAAAACTCATAGGCCCCTTATAGATCAATTTAGAAAGGTACTATGACATTCAGGTAAACAAAACATTTAAAATATGAGGGTGCCTTTTGATTAATTCTTTTCTAGGGACAGTCAAGGCAACAGTGCCATTAGGTACTTAAATTATCACATAAGCATGTTTCAAAAGGCTTGGTACTTGCTGACCCAAAAAACTGAGCCACCTTTGTCAGGTGAGTGATTATCATTTCAAACATTAACTATGGTAATGTACCAGTGATGGGAATTTTCAAAGCCAAGACTACCAAGTTACAAGTGCAGAAAAAAGCTGGTGGCCTGAGCAGTTGCTCTCTTACCAATGACTGCCCATATGCAGTCCTTCCTTCTGACTGACACAGAATTAGAGATTCAGTATTTGAATTTGACTCATAAATCACACAATGGCAGTGCTGCAGAGTATTTGAAGGGGTGTTTTATTAACTGTGATGTCATGCTGGTAAACATCAGTTTGTTCCTGCTAAAGTACCCTGTGGGAAGTCCTGTCCTATGGATTGAGGCTTATAAAAAACATTAATCTTTTAGAAAAGCATTCCAGGCTCATTTGTGTAAGTAAGCCGTCTTTTCTCTTCTGTTCACGGGACCTTATTGCCCTATTTGGGACTTTTGCTTTATATAAAAAATTGATGATTGACTGAGAAAACAACCATAAGAATTGGTGGGCAACCATATCACTGTCCTCTGCCCCAGGGAACTTGATAATATCACTCAGTTGGACTTGACATCTTGGTGTGGTTTTCCCCCAACTTTTTGCTTTCAATCCTCCTGTGTTTGCTGACCGGTTTTGCTAGCCTTAGGACTCTGCGCACTTTACCACTGCTAACTAGGGTTAAAATGCTTGTGCTCTCTCGCCAAATCATGATAACATTGCCTCACACCTAGTTGGCACATTTAATTTACTTGTAAGCTACTCCTAAAGTGGTACTAAATGTGCACAGGGCCTGTAAATTAAATGTGACTAGTGGGTCTGCAGCACCGATTGTGCCACCCCCACAAGTAGCCCTTTAAACATGACTCAGGCCTGCCATTGCAGCCTGTGTGTACGCTTTTAAACTGCCATTTCGACTTGGCAAAATAAACCTTTTGCCAGGTCTAAACTTTTCTTTTTTTAAATATAGGTTACGCCTAGGTTAGGCCCTAAACAGCCCCTAGGGCAGAGTGCACTGTTTTTAAAAAGCTGGGAATGTACTTTTAACTTTTAAAGGTACTTAAAAACTCTTAAATTCATGTTTCACTACTCCAATGTCTGCCTCTCCCATAGGATAACATTGGGTTTCCTTATTCGATTTAATAGGTGATAACTTTCAGTTGCAAGCAGGTAGAAATGTTGAATTTGGTGTCTAAAAATTATAATTTTAAATACTCTTTAATAGTAAAGTCAGATTTTAAATCACAGATCTGAAAGTTCCACTTTCAGAAAGGTAGCATTTTGCTTGTCCCAACCATTTGGTGCCTGCAGCCTGTATCGTGGATCACATGACTAGGTGTAGTTGGCAGTTGGACTTTGTGTATTTCTCCCAGACAGCGAGACAAAGGGGAAATAGGTGTTGGCAGGATGGGCCATCATGGCTTGATAGGGGGGTGAAGCTGTTACCTACAACACTTGCACATTACAAAGCCTCTGCTCACTAAGGGGTTGACACTAGTCTTTTGTGCCCCCAGGCAAACAGGAGTGGTGGCCCCCTCAAACAAATTGATATCAGAGTGATATTGAACAATTATACATTAACTTCTAAGAACCTCCCCTTGGTGCCTTAAAAGTAGTGATTTCATCACTACCAGGACCAACTCTTCCTAACCCTTAATATGCCAAATAATTTTAGATTTCAAAGTCCATTCAAGGTTGATTTTCAGCCAACAAACTGCTCTTAACAGTGCACATGTAGACATTAGCTATCTGCAAATTATACTTACCTCATGTAAAGGCCTGTTACAACAGTCAATGACAAATTTCTACCGCTGTCTGGTGAAAGTGAGATAGAGCAATCTCTTTTGAGAAACTGATTATTGTCGTATTTGTAAATAAACTCAGTTTCCTAGTCCACTATTATCCAGGAAGAAGAACATACAGTAATCTAACAGTGTTCATATCATTCTAAGGTCTGACTTTCACTTGAATATTTACTTATTGTATTGAAGTATTTATAGAATGCAACCACACCATTAGAGTAGCGAGGGACTGCACAATTAGCAATGAAGGAACAAAAACAGCATTCAGAGCAGGTAAATGATCATTCCAGAAATCTAAGAGAGTAACTCAAGAGTAGAAGTCCTTTGCTCAATTTACATTTTAAGAGGGGAGGTGAACAAATGAAAGCTGAGGACATTGAAGCAGTTCATAGGACTCGGAATATAATTTTTTCTGGAATCGTATTCCATATCATTTTATTATTTTGCTTTTCTTAATTGGAGAAATGTTCCGGTTCAAGCAGGATTTTCTTCTTTTGTTTCTGCATTCAACAGTCAGAGAAACGTTTTCTTTTGGGTAGGTGGATTGGCCAGATGCAAGAGTTTTGAGTAATGTAATTGACTTATGCACTGCTTATCACATAACCACCACACTGAATAGATGTAACAAAAAAGTGTAAACCACAATTCCCAAAACAAATTTTTACATAGTGCAGATATAGGACTTTTGGGAATTCACAAACATTCCCAAAGCTGTTGGTTTCCAGGCCTACTATTAGAAAAGTAAAGTTATTTCTTTACACTTTGCTATTCCCAAATTGCAAAATTGTATAAACAAAACAGTTGTGCATAGTGAAACGTCAGGCACTATGTGCATTTGCACATTTCTTTCTCCACTGAGAAAACATGTTTCGCATAGATATAATACTTCCTCTATTCTTCAGTTTGAGAGTGTTTACTTTCCTCATCCACTCGGATAAGGAATAAATATACTATAGCCAGTTGCAGGACCAAATCTCCAACCATTTCCTGGGTGGGTTAGAGTTGGAGAGGAGTTTCTGAATGCTTTGTTTGTGGGCATTCACAAGTTCTCAAATCTTACAATGTCTTGAAATGCCAAGTTCACACTCCTTGCCTGAGAATTATGTTTACAGCCTTAGACTTATCTTTACATAGTTGTACACAGTCGTGGCGTATAAGTGCACAGGAGGAAATGAGTTTACACCTGAAAGGCGCTCTTTTTTAATTTCAATCACTGGTAAATCAAGTAATTTTCTCTCTAAACATGTTTACAGCCGTAAATCCTTTTGTGAATTGGACAGCAAACTTTCTTAAGAGAACTGAAAGGTACGCTCTACCAAGAAATTGCAAAAACAAAATGTTTTCAGAAAAAGTGACCAATGTTGGAAGTCATAAAGGTGTCCCCTTCTGGTTTTCAAAACAGGCTAGGAGTCACATTCTGTCCAAATATTGAAGTGGTGTTGATATTTGACATTTCACCACTGATGCAATATGTGATGAATATGCCGACAACAGTGAATGTGGTACTCACTCTACGTTGCAAAGACCAGTACATAGATACTCCCTGAAGCAACAGAGTATTTGGAATATTTCTACTGTTTGATCTGTATTTTGGCCACATCTATTTAGGGCACACTTCTGCTGTTACTTCCTTTGTCTTTTAAGTAGAGCGCATGTGTTCACAGGGGTTCTATATAGGTGTACAGCGATGTTGCTGTGAACTGTACACAATGTTACGTCAGCTACACCATACTTTCGTATTATATCAAACAATCAGCACATCACATGTGTGTGTTATTTGCTAACTCGTTAAACCACACTTTGTTTTTTGTTTAAACCATGTTCCTAATGTTTAATGTGCAGGGTTTGTTCTGATTTGCAATAGATAATTTAGCAAAATACTTTTCTATTATGAACATTTTATTGTTGTACAAAAATAAACAGTGTGCAGGGTGTTTCACTTTGTCTCTTTCACTGTCATTATGTGCTGAATAATTACATTGATGTTTTTGTCAATGCCTTGAACCTTTTCACACTCACATCACTTCCTGTGCACTCTGGTTATCATACTAACACAAAGGAACAGTATGTTATTTATGCACTGTTGTAAGGTATCGCCCAGTAGAGGAGGCGTGAGATTGCAGCTTGATACTCTAATTTGCTTTTTGGGTCATCTGACATAAATCATATAACCTACTGACCAATCACCCCTCGTTCCCCTTTCAATTCAATGATGTTAAATATGTTGCATTTTACAGTGAACTTAAAAGAAGCACAACAGGTGGCAAAATTCACTTACAATCATGCATAGTTACCTTTCATGCACACAACTGACCACAGAAGCGCAATGTACATGAGGCATCAAAGTTCATACGTGTTTGTACAGGGCAGATTTGGGCATAAAAATAATTTTTGTTTGCGTTTTCTTAGTGAATAATAACATGATTTAAAGTAAAGATACAAAACAGAATCTTGTTGGTATAAAATGAGAATGTGAATGCAGTGGGTAGAATCTGAAATGCAGTTATTCGGTTATCTAATTTACAATGCAATTACATTGGAAAAAAGATTATTCAGTTGATCAGTTTTAATATTGAAAATACTCACATTTTGTTACTCCAGCAAGCGTCATTGTCTCCCCCTCTTCCCCAATAGGCATTCTGGAAGTTGGTTCCCCATTTTAAAGTTATGCCTGGCGCTACCATTGCCAGGCCCTCATGGAATCAGCTATATTTATTTTTGTGACATAATGGCTGGTGGCAGCTCTAGGGTGCAGTTATGGTTACCTTCCCGGCTAGCTGCCACTGACTTTTAGCAAAGACTGTTGAGAAAAACAGATAAGACCAGCATCTAGCTTTGGTGTCCAACAGCCCTGAGTTTTAACAAAAATTGGCAAAGCCAATAGGTCTGGCATCGTCTGCCAACCCTATGACTTTTTTCAATGCTTGTTTTCTTTCTGAGTGTTTTTGTATGAAGATAAACGCACAGCCCAGTAGTAGTGTTGAGTAGTCCCTCACTTATGTACAAGAAGCAGTGCCTTAAAGTCGAAATTGATACACTTTTGTACTGTTAAAGCACATACAGCACAAGTAGACCCTAGAACTGAAGGGAACTACTTATTGTACAAGAGCAGAATGACATCATTCACAGTCAAGTTAGCCAATTGATGAACTGTGCTGCGCATGTTCCCCATGCTTTATGCTGTGGTGGGTGGAAACAAAATGTGAATGACACTATAGCAGATCATGGATGAAGAAGGCTGGCTGAAAGTTCCTGTAAATAAGAATGTACAGTATACATATTTTAATTAAAATCAAAAGATCTTGACTAAGAGCAGTCCTAAAAAGGAGCAAGGTAGACATGCACAGGTCACAGTGTATAAGAGGGAAGGATAGGGAAAAAGAAACGAAAATTTTGTTTGGCAAGAATACTTTACAATTCATCTGTCAAACTTAACCATGAGAAAGGAGACTAAAAGCAGATCCAGAAGGGGAAACACAGCAAAGGGATTTATGGGTGTCTCTGTACAGAAAGATTACATTTTAAATAATTAAGTTGAAGTACAAAAGTCCTTTACGGTGATGAAATGTGTGAGATGACGTACCTACAACCCAATATATAGTATACTTTTTAATTATGCAGTTTTACACATAGAAATAATTCTCACTAAATGTAAAAAAAATTATTTACATAGAGGTCCTTTATTGTGTATTGTAACTATAATACACTTGTTAGTGTTGAGATTCTTTTTCACATTTTTTAAAGAAATTAATATTACACTCTGAATATGTTCATGACCTAATGTTTAGAAGGTACATATGTGAATAGTTACATATTTTTGTTTTTCAGACATCAAAAACTTCAAATTATAAATGAATCAATAAACTGCACAGGAGACAAAAATCATTGTAGAGCATGTTTTACGGAGAGAACAGTGTGGCACTGTGACGCATAAAGATGGTATCACCTACACCTGGTCTACAGAGTTCTTATAAAAGCTTCTCACTTTGTGAAGCAAACACTTCATAGCTTTTGAAATCATGAGGTTTCTGAGTCAATATAAAATGTAGCCAGTCAGGGATTTATGTTTATAATGACAAAACCTTTCTATAGATACATTCATGGTGTGAAGTGGATACATTTCCAATTCTGTTCTTATCACTACTGATAAATTTATCATCTACTCTGAAATGTAGCCTATGCAAACCTTGAAAAATAGGTATTATAACAAATAGATGGAAGGGGGCATGGCCAACTGCAAATTGTGTAGGATTTCTTTTCCTGGAGCTCACTGATGTCCACCTTGGAGACACGCTATTCTGCAGATATATTTCAATCACCAAGGCTACAACAACATAGGAAGAACCAGGGACAGTGACGGAACCATCAATTTATCTTGGGGATAAAGCGACTTGCTTGAAACTCAACCTCCCACACACTGTACCAACTCAAGATTGTTGATACGATGCTACGATCACCTCGCCCTCTGCTGAACTTTGGTAGCAAATCCATGCTACGGGCTTCAGAACTGAGGAGTTGGTCCTTGAGGGGTGATGGAAGATCAAGAAGATCACTGAAATATATTCTGCTGGAATGGTGACCTCTCTGCTACTTGTAATGGAGTGGACTACCAAAGGAATCAATTTGGACATGCAGGGGACAAGTATGATAACAAAGGTTCAAAAGAATAGCTTGAGAATTTAGAATGCTAGCTTGACATCTATAATGTCATAACTATGTTTCTTTAGATAAGGGTTGCCAATAGAAGTATTAGGAGAGCTGATTGGGGAAAATTTGGAGGAATACATTTATTGCTTCACACTTTATTGAGGCTCAATTGTATAATTTTTCACATGGACGAAAAGGATGAGGCAGGATAAACACTGAAACTCTAAGTGTCTCAACACCTCAGAAGCTCTTTTTTGCTATTGTCTTTCAGATTCGGCTCATACACCAGGAGGGGACATTAAGTTAATCATAAACCAAAGATAACTTAATAAGTCCATATTGGAGGCAGGCATCTTAAACCAACATAAAGGACATCATTTCAATGTTCTCTCCATACTAAATTTAGCATCAGCATACCACCAGATAAGGCTACATGATGGCTCTATAACTCTGACAGCATTTATTACATTATATTGAACATACAGACTTTTGCAAATGACCCGTGCCTTATCTTGGTGACCTCTCTCGTCAAGAGGGTAGTGGAAAGAGTAATGCTAAACATACATACATACATAGTGAAAAGTGCTAGTTCTGTGGCAAAAATCAAGCAGAACAAGATAGTAGGAGGAGACAAGTGCTTGCTAGGTTACAAAGGAGTGATCCCACACCAAAAGTTGAGAAATGTTAGTTAATTAGATGGAGCGGAACTCCTTGTCCTTCCGACTAATAGGGGAAGAAAGAAGACCCAAAGATGAATTAGTCATCATGAAAGGACAGGAATGTTCAAGCTCCTAGAACTGTTGACATTTATGGGAATGACAGAGTTTTACAGCTTTAACTTTACAAGTAACACCCAGAACCTGAGATTTGTGCTGAAGAAGTAGATTAAAGTGTAGTTATAAGTGGTAAATTAATTTTTAAATGGTGAAAGACAAACTACAGGAAGTCTCAAGCCTAAAATGTTTTGACCCAAATCAAAAATGTAGATTATTTACAGATGTCAGCATAAACGAGTTCGGTTCAGTAGTACTTCAAGTGATCACAAACGAAAAAGTACAATCACTTTTATATCCAGTGGAATGAAAGAGGCAAATGTCTACTGTTCCATGATTGAGAGAAGCGTTAGCTGTGTGTTAGGTGATTCAGTGAGTAAAATGCTTTATTCAGTGGAATGAATGTTTAATTCAAACTGATTATAAACACTTAAGAGAGGAATTCATGAAAAGGGTTAGATCCAATATTCAACTGCATATGTAGACTGGTTGCAGCTTTTCAAGAATTTGACTTCCAAATAGAACATACGCCAGGAGGTAACTATCAATCAATCAGGGGACTTGTAAGCGCGCTACTCACCCATGAGGGTCTCAAGGCACTGAGGGGAGGGGGGTCCGCAAATCTGTTTAGCCGAAGAGCCAGGACTTGAGAGTCTTCCTGAAGATGTTCAGGGAGGGAGCGCGTCTGATGTCTGCCGGTAGCTCATTCCAGGTCTTGGCTGCAATGTGAGAGAAAGATCTTCCACCTGCCCCGGCTCTTGGATGCGTGGGGTTTCGGCCAGTGCGAGGTTGAAAGATCGGAGGTTTCTTTTGGGTACGTGGAAGTTGATTCTGTCGTTGAGGTATTTGGGTCCGTTGTTGTATAGGCATTTGTAGGCGTGGGTGAGGATTTTGAAGGTGACTCTTTTCTCCACGGAGAGCTAGTGGAGTCTTCGTAGGTGTTGGCTGGTGTGTGCATGCCGGGGGATGCCGAGGACGAGTCTGGCGGCTGTGTTCTGAATGGGATTCCTGATTGCCTGTTGAGATTAGCTGATGATAAAAGTTTTAGTTAAAATCAGGTTGGAGAAAGGGGGGCAGATAATGAGGTAAGAGTTTTTCCCTTCATTGGGAGAATGATAGAGCAGGAGGAATGGAAAAGAGAAAGTCATAATTTTGCAGAAACTATTTAATAATGTTCCAGACATGTGGGGTAAAAATAAGGTGTATTGAAGAGTGCCAGAGGTTTTGGTGGTCAAGAAAAGAAGGTAAGATGATCAGAGGGTCCAGGCTGGTTACCCTGTCCAATTTGAGACAATAATTGTCGGTGTCAGCAAAACTCAGGAAAATAATTTGTCAAGATTATTGTTAGCCTACAATAGATGCACAGATGGAAATCATAGTGAGAGAGCCCACTGAATGTAGTTTGAGGGTCAACATTCTTACGGCATGGATCCTACCCCAAAGTAGAAGAAACTGCCAGATAAAACTTGGGAAGAAAGTGCCCTGAACATACTTTGTCCAATACAAGAAGAGAAGGAAGGTTAGTATTTCTTCCCTTGACAGATATTTAATCAAAGTTGTTAGAGGTAAAAATAGTTGACAATATTTAAATAAGTAGTTGCATTGTATTCTTAAATAAAGTTCTTAATAGCGATTTCCCAATACCATACTTTTGTATAATTGGCCTCTAGGGTGGTGGTGTGATTTAGTTTTTGTGACAGGGCAAGTAGGCTTAAGAAATGTGCACTTTATTGTCCTAAAATGAATCAATGTCAGAAAGATTGTAAACGTTAGCAAGAAAGCACTGAAGATATCAAGATGTAGTAAAAAGAGTTCAAACGATGAGGAGTTAAATAGGATACTGAAGTACAGGCTCATCCCATCACACAGTGAGGGGAAGGACACCATTTTAGTTATTAGAACAGAAAACACAGCTCAATAGTTAGCCCAGCATGGGTAAATGATGATAGAAAAGTGGAAGATACTTCATCCAGAGGATCTTGAACGTAAGAAAAAGGAAATAAGTCAGGAATACGTGTTTTGATAAGAGACAACCTGTGAAGGCTACAATGATGAATGTAGGTGACTGGGTGAGAATAAAGACTATTGATGGGAACCAAACTGGATTAAAATCTCAAAGCCAGTCAAGGTAATTAAAAAACCTACCAATTAAGTCAAAATGGAGGACAATTGTATGTGGAATCTCAACAGCGTGGTAAGAATAGCAGCAGAGGATAAAACAAAGAGAGAGCAGTAGAGTAAGGGACAACCCAAGGATAGGAGATTGTCCAGAAACATAGGATGAGAGTGAATGGAAAAGAGTTAGCAAAAAAGGGCATATGGAGAAATAGCTATATGAGAAGAATAGGAAAAGGAAGTGTGGCAAACCAGAATATTTGAAAGATTATGTAGAGTAGCATAATACTTTGTAAAGGTTCATACATATATAGTTGTTAGGACTTTGTTTTCTGCAGGTTTGGGTGTACCAGCATCATGCCCTGTATGTTCTTTCTTCTAACAAACGCTTTGGGCATCTTCTGTAAAGAGGGAGGTGTGTGGTAACTGAGTTTGTAAATGATAGATTGAGAATGTTCAATTCAGGCTTGACATTTGGAATGCCCTGACTGCTTCTTCAAATGAGGGTTATCAACTCAAGGATCAGGTCAGGTGGTTGGGTATTTTTGGAGGAATAAAGATATTGCTTCCTGCTTTCATTGAGGGGCCTTGGTATACATTTTCACAGTAAGCCCTGAGATCTTGAGTGTTCCTTGCAGCAATGTGAGTAATAATTCAGCATAACTAAAACTGCAAACACCCTGAATGAAAGTGAGGCCATGGTGATGTTTTCAAGCGAGAAACTGTTAAGATCAAACTACCCAGCTCCACTGCAATAGTGGCCATGGCAACCCTATGAGTGTGTCATGCACTGAGAAAGCAAGGTGGCAAGCACAATCTGAGGTGTGTTATAGCAATAGTTGCAGTCAGAACAACTGAGATCATATATTTAAATTAAAAGAGAAACAGGTAAACCTGAGGAATAATAACTAAGGTAAAAAAAAACATGTTGAATAGGAATCCCCCCCCCCCCCTTTTATTCTCTTGTAAAGAGGCATAACATTGCTTAATGTAGAGGGACCTACTGGAGGGCATCTGCAACTTAACACTTTATTTTGGCACATGTCTTTAATCAAGTTGTTGGGGATTTTATAAAAATATTGACACTTGAGCCAAGCAAGCACCACACTGTCTGGATACATTCACCTTGTATTGAACTGACCGTGGAGCCAAATGGAGATGGTTCACTAAAGACCCTATAAACTAGTGAATATCTCTTCTACTACCCTGTACACAGGGCCTTGATTTCCCCAGAAATATTCTTTCACTAAAACATGGTGGGTAAACCAAGATCCAGTAGCATCCTGGGACAGAGCCAGGACTCACACCTAATTTGAAAGCCCTAAATCACTCACAGATGTGATGAAGGAAGAAGAGTACAACATTCACTGCAATTTCACTGCCAGGTAGGATATATGCTTCTATTCACTACAAAACTGAAGTTAGTGGTTGGAGACAAGTTTTACTTGTTAACAGAACCTACGAAGGCCTTGGACTGAGAGGAAGAATATGAAGATGGAGAATCGAGGATGATGGATAGACAGATAGACAGATAGACAGATCAATTCTCTATCTTTGGCTAACAATTCAATTGAAGAAGAAAAAAATGCTCTTGTCAGTGAATCAAAAAAAGATCTCAACAACAGGCCCACTGGGAAGAAAGGATGTGATTGTTGCAGGAAATACAAATCCAGAGAAAGAATTGGCAAACTCTTCCAAAGAAACTAGGCAAGAATTCATGGCTATTGAACCAGACTCAGAGCACCTCCTAGAAGATGACAAAGACTTGCCCGATGTTGTTTCAGGTATGTAGGTAAACTGCCATAAAATCTCTCAGGCTCACAACATAATTGAAAAACGAGACAGCAAAATTACCTCACACTTGAGTTAACTGCTGCCCTCATCAAACGCATTGTATAATCCACTTCTATGCAGCCGGTGGGATGAGGAATAGCTATGTGAGTAACTCAACCCTCCTGCTCCTATTTTCTCACCATGGGTGATATGAGTTTGAAGTATGGTTGATTGTTGGTCTTGGATATAAGACCATTATCTCACTGTTCATTGTGGGTTCAATTGGGGATGTGTCAAGGTGTGTCTGTTTGTGATCCATATTTGGTGCCTCTGCTATCTTATGCCATTCAAGGCTTAAATAGCAAAGGTTTACAACATTAGTACTGTCCAATTTTTAGATGGGTCATGGTGGGAGAACATTTTCAGTGTGCCAGGGACATTTCTTTTTTCGTTTTTCAAGAACAACCTCCTGTTTTGGGAGTTTATTTCTGAAAAACAAGAAATTAGTTGTGGAGTCTAATTGAACATTGTGCCCACACAGAAACATTTCTGTGCCTTAAATAAAGCGACCATGGTAGCAGCTTCTCTGAACACACAGAAATCTTGACTTGCCTAATGGCTGTAGGATGCCCCTCCAGTGACCTTATGTGCCGCTTGATGGTCTCTAAATGAGGGACCTAGACCCATCAATGAAAACTTCAGATCACTTCTTTTAAATGTCTGGATTGAACATAATTTGGAAGGGAAAGTAATTAACTTATATATAAACTCCAATGAGAGCAAAAAAATTCAGTACTTTGGAGTATTGGCCTACCACACAGAATTGCACATAACTGATGGAGAAGTGGGCAGAGCTATATTAGTACTGAGTAGAAGAAAATCCTTTTGGAGAGCTCTCAATTTTTCAGTGATGTCCAGAATATCATTAGCATTCCCATGTTTATTTTATTACTTTATTAACCTACCACGACACTTACTTGCCAAACTGTTCTCTAAATTAGACACCTTGCTTGTCATACTGATTTGAGGTACAGATAGACATAGGGTTGCGTTAGGAAAGCTTAGACTTCCTTTCAATGAAAGGAGTTTGTGGATACAGGACTACAAGCTCTATTACATAGCAGACTATCTCTCAGACAAACCTACCCCAGAAGCGGAACTTGAGGAGCAGATACAGGCAAATCCCACAAAGTCATGCTTGGTGTTATGTTAATTTGAGCAGCTCACCGTAACACCATTCATGTAAGCTCTTTGTGATTGGATAAATGAGACAAGTGATTGTTGAATTTGATACTCTCTGTTTTCATTGGTTTGTCAAAAATGTTTTGTTTATATATTTTATAATAAGATAACTCCTATTATTTATCTGCATTATAGTGGAACACTTGCCACATTCAGTGATTCATTGTGGTAGAGGACAGCAGACTCAATGATTATTCAGTGTTTCTGTTTCTATTCTTATCGTTTCACAACCTTGTTGATGCTGATGCCAGATATACTAAGAAATGTCTTAGTATATCTGCAGCAAAAAATTTACAAGTCCAGTAATGTAGCTAATTGTCAGGCTTGTTTATGAATATTGATCTGCAATGTTGGATATTTTGAAAAACAACACAAATGTGTTTAAAAACATTGAATGGAGAGCAATATTTGTATTTGTCCCATGTTTTAGTGACAGCTTGGAGAGTATTTGTGATACTCATTGAAAAGGTAACTCTTTACAGCCAAAGGCAAGTAAGTGTTTGCATTATAAAGGGTTTGAATGGTCAATGTAATCTTTAGTGGACTTTTCGACACACAAATTCTGATTTTAGGGAAAAGTGCAAGTACTTCTGGAGGGTTGTAATTTTAGTAGGGAGGGGGTGGACCACACACACACACACAAACACATGCACACTCACAGCCATGAATTCAAACATGTGCGCGCACACACACACATCCATTCACAACACTCATTACCAAATATTCATACATACACGCATGCATCAAACATTATTATTATTTTTTTTTTATCTACCTTGGAAGTTTGGGACTGGTGCCTTGTCTCATTGGCTGACTTTAGGTCAGCCAATGAGAGAAGGCAGCAGTCACAACGTCACAACAGAGTGGGATGGGTTCGGTGAGACTGCTGACCCCACCCCACTCTGTGATGGAGTGTCACTGATTGACAGTCGACCCTGGGCGCTTCAGGGCTTAAAACTGAAGCGCCCAGGTGCGAGGCAATGAGTAACGTTTTCCCTTGTCATGAGGGGGAGGGCCTAGAGGGCCACGCCCACAGGATCTGTGACATCCTCAGCCCGGCAAAGTTCATCTTAGGCAGTCAGGAGCCTACGCATTTAGCACATGTCTAGTTCCTGGCTGTCTGACCTGAAAATGAACAGTGTCTATCAGGCTGACCTTTGTCCAGCCTGACAGACACTGTTCTTAGGGGCAAAAGGTGAAGGGGCATGGCCACTCAGCCTCAATGGACTGTCCGCCGCTGGCACCCTTAGCAGTACTCATTCTGTTGTTGAGATCCAAAAATAAAATTTTAGCAATTCACATTATTTGAATTTGTAGTATGTATGTCTCACATCTGAACCTTGACCTATTCTCCTCTATATTTAGACGTGGAGATGTTTGCAAACTCAACACATAGTTTAAGGAAAAAAACATGTCCATTAATAATAGATGAAAAGTGAATCTCATACCTGAGTGGCAGTACGGAAACATGATACCCATTGCTCTGCAGCCACTATTTCCAGTTACCAACTGCTGTTAAGTTGGATCATTTGACAGGTTACATAAAAAGCTTAATTTGTAAAAAAAATAGAAATGTCAGGGCCAAAGGAATTCTACTGCAGCCAGTATCACCCACGTCTTCTGCCTGCTGCCAAACACCAGTGCCAGCATTACTACTCACCATTGCAGCTAAACAAGTGTGACATTTTGCACTATAAATGGTTACCCAAAGACGTATGGATGGATGCGAAGTGCAGCTTCTTTTAGTACATTGAATTGCTAAACACACATGCTGGGCTCAGAAAATAGACTGAGAGCGTCACCATGTGATGTCATCTCATAAACCTGTGCCAGTTTTAATAAATAGGTGCAGGTGCCAAGCACTGGCAAACACAAGCACATATAAGCACTATACAGTGGATGGAATGTACACTGCTCAAAACTCCAGGGTGATGGTTAGTGGCTCCTGAGGGGTGCACTCACAGAGGGAAAATGTCATCTTTCATCAGTGGACCTTTTTTAACTTTGGCAGCTTCACAATTCATGATACTGGCAAACAGTGAACAAATTATGAAAAGGTAAGAAGTGTTTAAGTTTACAAAATCACACACTACTACAAAGTAAACATTGATGGGGTACATTTTCCTACTCACCTACTATGAAAATGTTTTCCCATTCCACCATTCTTCCTATGTAAATATTCTTTAAACACACACCTGCAACTTACATGTTCTTTATTCACCCATGCTGTCCAGGCTTTTATAAGCATTTATAATTTTACTTTGTGGGTTTGCCGTTCCTTCAGTTCAATCAGGAAATTTCTAACATGTTTGAATTAACACAGCTTGACATGTCCAGTGGCTAGATTATTGTATCTAATACAGTAGAACATATTAATGTGTGTGATGGTTCATATAAAGCTCGTCTTTTTATTTATTTATCATATTCACATTTTTTCTGCAAGGACTTGCACAACCAGACAGTAGCTTCACAGCACTTGTGGAAGGGCAGAAGGAAACAATTAAGTGTCAAAAACAGGGGATAACTTATTCTGAAAGACTTAAGAGGTAGGTCATCTGACACTTACATTGTTTTCCAAAGTCCACACCAAAGAGAATTCTAAAGGTTCAATCTCGAAAGTGTATCTTCCCACAAACACCTTTCAACTCAATGAGAGAATTGCAAAGTGATTCTTGGAACCTAACAGTATGCATCTAGTAGGAAATTGAGTATTATAGTCAACACAGTTTAATTTGTTGACCATTTTTCCCTTTAATATGATATCGTGATGGCCTATCAGAATTCTAATGAATTTTAAGTGATGGATACCTAAACCAATTAATAATGGGAGTTTACCTAATTTGAAACATGGGCAAATTCGTTTTTGGAAGGCAGGTATCTTAATGATAGATGATATGGAAAATTAAACACAAGTGACTCTCTTTTGACCCTTGGAGCTAAATCATACTCTGATCTTTGGCCAATGGAGTATGGTATTACAGCCTGGCTTGCAGAACAGTCGGTCAATGCATATATGAAAAATCTAATCTGCAAAATTAAAACTAGAAGGAGCATGTGGAAAATGATAATGAGACACATTTAAACATATGTAACATCAAGAAAAGATTTCTAATTATCATTTTGGATCATATATTACTAATATTTTGGGGATGTTTTCCATTTTTTTTTAAACAGTGACTCTTTAAAGTTTAATCAACAAGTAGTTCAAACCACATTATCCAAACAATGACAAGAAACAGACCCTAACATCTTAGTGAGGAGTTGTTGTTAGAAGGTAATATTTGTCAGTAGAACAATACATTTAAGGATCTCTCTAAAAATAATATGTTCATTTGTAGTTCAATAGATTATAGTAATTTTAATCCAACTTTACATGGTGTCTCGACTGGCTGTGATTGAATAACTACTAACTTTGAAATTTCAGGTATAATGCTGGTGAAGGTCAGTCCAGATTTATGACCTATAGTGTTGGACACAACACTTACATTTTCAAGTCAGTGAGAAAGTCTGGGTTCCTGAAATCCAGCTGCTTGTAGTAAACCAAGATCATTTATTTACAGTTTCACATAAAAATATGCAAACACACTTACATAAATAAAAAATTATATAAAAAGACAATCACAATTACAAACCACTGTGGATGTTTATAGATATTGTTTTTGAACGTTCTTACGGATCCAGCAACTCCTTTACCAATACCCTGTCACCACCTAAAAGCATCAAAGACCCAGTAAAGAGAAATAATTACAAGAGACAGGCTTCAGTTATGTGACAGTTTCCACTCCAGTCCTTTTGCCCTTTATTCACCTCTGCAGTTGGTTACAAAGTCATTGATTTCCACCAGAAATGTGCATGCACCTTGACATTGTCACAACGGGGCCACAACACAATGTTTTACAAGTGGGATACTGTAGGTCCCTACATTCATGGTACCAGGGTGACAAACATATCCTCAAGGACAGCCCATTGAACAAGATGGAAACAACATTATTCCATTGTATGACCTACGATGTAATATAGATATCGACATGTAACAGACTAGAATTATTTACCACATCATTCACATTTCATTGATCAAAAGATATCTTTTCTCTTTTGTGCAAAATATACATTTTGTAGGATATAGTTTTAATACACATTGGATATTTATTATGTTGGATGCTCCTCCTGCCTTAAGGTAAATGAATTTTAAAAATCAAATGCATTTAAAGCCAGGGGTTTGTTTGTGAGAACTTTCATACATCAAAGCAACAGTAATAAAAAGAGAACCTTGTCTTTGATTGAATCAAGTGACATGTCTCTGTGGTCACATTTCTCTTGGCACAGTAAAGCGCAAGTAATACAGGTCATTTTCACATTTATACACTGAACATCATTTAAATAATTTAGGGAAGTAAATCAATGAAGCAATGATGTGCAACAAAACAATCACACCTACTTTTCTTGAATTAAAACTGTCGCAAATGGAAGGCAGTTACAGGCGATGCTTTGCTAGATGCAAGTCATACTTCACAGACACTGTCATGATACAGGTGGTAGGTGCCTTAGTGTAACCTTATGGCACAATGTTTTGCAGAGACCATGAAGACAACAGAGATGTGGACCTTTAATGCAGACTTTCGGTGATGAAGGCTTATAAGTTCAGCTTTGCTTGGCTTAGATGGCATACACTGATGCTCCACGCACACATTTATTTACATTTGGCTCATTGAAAAAGGGCAATGGCCCTTATCCCGGTCATTTTAGTCTCCTATTTTTACAGCAGCTTCGTCTTCATAACATATTCCTTCGGACTTTCAAAATCAAGGTATGTGTAAATAGGTGGTCCCATTCACTGACAGCAGCTTATTCCCAATTCTTTAAGTCCTTGGTATGGCTAAATTCCATTGTCCCTTTTTCAGCAGTCATAAATCCATGATAAATTCTGTGTAAAACTGTAGTCACTAATAGCAGCACCAAATGTTATATGAGTTCCATTGCAAAGAGCCTTTTGTAATTCGATTTCACTAATGGAGATGTTAATAAAAAATGTATCAATGTACATTGCAAAAAATCAGAAATACATTTTTTGTTAGTTCATTAACGTAGAAGAATATGACATGCAGGACTCAAAAATATATATTTATAAATATATATTTATATGCAGTAAAGGACACATTGAGAGACTGATTGTACTTATTCAACGTAGCACAGGAAGCAAAATCACTTCTGCGTATTTTTGTGCAACATAGTGCTTTAGAGCCTTCTAACGCTGAGCCATAGGTTCAAAATCTGGGCTTGCAGATTTTCCTCGAATGAACAACATTTGTAATAGTTATTGGTAACCCATAAATAGGTCTGAAAGGAGTTTGCAACCTGTGCTAACATATTACCTGCCTTAACTTTGAAGCTAGCTCCTTGTGGTGCAAGTGTATTGTAAATATCTGATGTACATTAATAACTTCAATACTTTATTTTCATTAAAGTTAGGGGCTGTTTGTTTTAGAGTACAAAGTGTTATATATGCTATTGCATTTCTATGACTACAATATCCTATATCTTACACTGACTGAGTCTTCTGGTAACAATGGTTTCAATTCACTGATTCATTTTGCTGAGGCTAAAATAATTTTAAAAGTGGACTCACTCAATGAACGTCTGAAACCCTTAAGTTTAATGTTTACATAAATAACAGAGGTAATGAGTGAAAGCATTTTCTAAATTCAACCTCATATAAACTTGTGTGAAAGCAGATGTGCCAATTTAAGGCCACTCTTAACTCCTAAAACAATTTTGCAACCAAATAATAAGAATGCAGAATTGTTCACTTATGTTTTATTCTATAGTGTATGTCAAAGCCGAATATTAATAGAAATAAATAAACAAGAATCTTTATCACACTTCATTAGTTAACACAATATGAATTTTTTAAGAATCAAGCTCTTCTGGTACTGTAAACATGATATGATGGGCCAACAATTACTTAAGCCAGGCAGTTTTGAGGAAACATACAGATGTTTTAAACATCAGCCATGAAAAATCAATTGAAAAACAAAATATGATAGCAGATAATGATTAATGTAAAATGCTGACAAACATTTGATGATACATAATGAGGATAGTTAATGATGAAAGATGTATACAATTACGAGATAGGAAAACAGAAAACACATAATGGAATAAACATAAGAAATATTACTTGAAATAGATATGACACTAGACGATCAGATGGTTAAGGCAGGTGAATACAAATTCTCTCATATGAACCATTAGTCATTGATGTGCATACAAAAAGCATGGATCTCCCACTACATTGAGCCTTGAACATATTCAGAACAAATGGTGTTGATATATGACTACAGTACCCTGCAGCACTTGTGAATTTAAAAGTGCAAGCCTGGAAGGCATTTACCTTTTTTCTCATGTTTTGTGCATTCACCAAGCCATTAAGACAGAGATCTGACTTCTGCTTGCGTGTAACCAGTAATAACAACCTCTTTGCAGTTATCTGTGTGCAAACAACCGGAGACATTCAGAACTGAAATACAGCATCCTAATACAGAAGTAAATCGAGAAATCAAACAGTTAAAATAGGAAACAAGTGGAGAGAAAGGGGGAAACAAACAAAGAAATGCAAATCTTCATACAAAACAGTTTGTCAGTGATGATCATTTTAGCCAGGTGGCACAAAACAAGAACAAGTATGCTGGGCCACAAACAAGGTCTTAGTGACCTGCAACATTGCTTTCAGAGGATGTAGAGACAGATTGGCACATGCAAATGCTCTGCTACACAGCAAAGAATCAAGACAGCTTTCTAGACATCTTCAGAAAGGATTAGAAAGCCACAAAAAAATGGAGATCCACAGATGTGATTATCATTTGGAAGCACATTATTTTGAATATATCTCCCTGAAAATGTACATGATTGTTCAACATACTGGCCATTCATATCCACTATGTGTCCTTTTATTGCCAGAGTAAAGCAGGACGTTTGGTAGATAAATGGAAAAGCATTATGTTACAGTAGATACTTTTAAAAACAAAATAAAGTAAGTAATTTCTAACAAAATGGAATTCATTAGTATTTACAGTTGAATCATGACTATATATCTATACATATCTGAATGGATGGATAGATGGATGAATAGATAGATAGATAGATAGATAGATAGATAGATAGATAGATAGATAGATAGATAGATAGATAGATAGATAGATAGATAGATAGATAGATAGATAGATAGATAGATAGATAGATAGATAGATAGATAGATAGATAGATAGATAGATAGATAGATAGATATTGTCATGCTACCTCAGCCTAAAGTTAATGCTACATTTAACTAGTTCCATCATGTGGCGAAAGATATTTTATATTAATTGATGATTGCCGATTGATGCAGTCTGATTTACAAGATAGATGGGATGGGAGATCGAGAGCGTCTTAGAGGACATGGTGAGCTGTAGGGTGATGTCACTGGAGACAGTCTCAGAGTATTGCCTGCCAGGCCAGCTATGTTGTTTAAGCTTCTGGATTTTTCATAGCCTTTTACAAAAGAATGCATAGATATCAGTTGAATTCAGCCATAAAAGAAACACACAGATAAACAATACAATGCACTGCAATACAAAATGGTACAGGACAGTCATTTTAAAGAATATTCATCACTATGAAGAATGGAATACTACAGCTGTTTGCAACTGTCTGTTATGCGTCACAAGCTCAGAATCCCTCTAGTTTACATCTATCAGAAAATAAATCACCCTAGATTATCACATTTGTAAATCCTTTCTTAGCTATGTCACATCACTCGAAATGTATCCCATCCATCCAAATTAGCCAAACAAAAGTGCAATACTAAACTATGACAGTCTAGTAAACCACAAGTCCTTATTTGAGTAAATGTTTTTAAATGATAAAATTCCCAAACTTGCTAGACAGTTTTGTTAAAAGAAAGTTAGGCATGCAAGTGGTTTCGTTGGAAATACACCACAGACGTCCCACATAACATGTGCCAACTAAATCATGTTTGTTTCATTGGCACAACAAAATATACATTATAGGATAATAAAAGTGTGCCAAATATTTAATAAAATGTTAAAATAGTCATGGTACTAAAGGACAAGCAATGAAGCATGCAACAGAGCATGGATAACTAAAAAAGGATACACGGGTACAATGTTTAAAAAAATCAATGAAACCCAATAGTAGATGCACACTAATATTATCAAGTTTGTCTGTAAACCATCTGTTGCAGATTAGCTCTCTCCAAATTGAAGGATGACTATATACAGTTATTTAAATTACTAAGAGGCCTTAAAAGGGGATTGTAAAAGACAAACGAAGAATTGGAAAGTTTGAAACAGAGTTGCACATGCTTTCAATAATGCTTTTGAGCATGAAGGAGAAACACACACATATATATATATATATATATATATATATATATATATATGTATATATATATATATACATATATATATATTTATAGGCTAAATATTACTTTTAACAGGAACCCATGCTTGTTATACATTAATAATAGTCAAGGAGAAAGGGGATATGGTTGGAAGAGCTGAGAGGTAATTTCACCTTAGTATGGCTTCAGAAAATATCATTGTTATTGGACTAAACAGAAGCTTTGTTTTTTTGCCTGTTGGCTGCTTTCCATGTCATATATGCTGTTCTTTTAATTGTTGTATGTTTCCAAATAAGGAAAGTAACTTTTGAGTACTTTTTACAGGTACTCCAAATAATGTAATTTTCTAATTGTTTTAAACTACAATGTGATCAATTTACTCTTCTAAAGTGTAGCCGAGGTGGGTAAATGTATCAAACTTCGTCTACACTCACTTCACTATTTTTTCAGCTGGTCTACGAGAATCATGAACTTCCCAGTATTGGTGCCATTTTTTTTTTTTAAGTGGGGGAATATAAAGTAAACGTAAGGCGGGGGCGTGGTCTCGCCGCGGACGATGTGAGTCGCACATCGCTGAGGCTCCGGGCCGCCGCCGAGGAAAACAGCCTTCAAAGCAGGGCAGTGGCTGCGGAGACGATCCAGCTGGGGGGGACCGGCTGGACACTGAGAGCGGGCAGCGGCTGGGCGCCTTGGAGACCCCTGGCTTGGGCTGTGGCTTGTAGGGGCGACATCTGAGGTGAGACACCGGCGGGAGAGACCGCGACCGCCATCTTGGATGCCCTGACCCGCCGCGCTGTGGTGGGACTGTGCCTGGCTGGCCCGGGAAGATTATCGCCGGAGAAGCAGCGCGGACGTGTGGCAGAGCAGCGGCGGCGCCGAGGCGTGCGCGGCCGACGACGAGGAAGATCGAGCTCTGTGGGTAGGGACGGTCGCGGCCGCCATCTTGTGGTCCGCGGCTGGCCCTGGCCCGTAGCTACGGCTGCCCGCCTGCGGGTGCCGCGGAGGAGGCGGGCCACGCTGAGGCCTGGATCTTGGAGCGGACTGCTGAGGCTGACCTGGGGGCACCTGGCGCCATAAACTACACCCCGCTGCACACGTGGAGCTGCTGTCGCGTGGTGGCGCTGCTGGCCCTGCTGCTGGTGCCTGGGGCTGGCTAGTGAGGAGACTGTGCCTGGGGGCGCCGGCCATCTGTGGAGCGCGGAAGTGGAGAAGCCATGAGCAATGCGGCGGACGACACCTGCAACGCCCAGAGCTGGTAGGCCGGGACCTCCCGGACGAGCTGTGTGACCGCTGGGGGTCGGATCGGAGGCGGGGGCCCGAAGGTAGCGGCGAACGACGCGGGGTGTGCGTGTGGCTGTGGCCTGGCGGGCGCTGGCGGCGCCGGGGGCTGAGAGAGGCCAGCCGCCACCTTGATTAACCACGTGGGAGAGGCCTAGCCCACACGGCGACTGGACCGGGGAGGCGCTTTAGAGTGAAACGCACCCGGGGGACGACTGGCCCCGGCGACCTAATGCCTGTGTCCTACTGCTTGCGCCAGCAAACCTAGAGACGGTGGACTAGCGTTGGGCTGGGTGTGGTCCGTTGCCGCGCCTTGGCCTGGGAGCCTGCTGGTGGCGCGCGTTTGAGGCGCGACGGCCATTCCTCGCACTGGGAGTCCCCTCTGGAGTTGCATCACGGCCCTCGCCGGGGTCTTGGATGGCGTAGGAGCTTGAACCTGGAGTTGGCGGTGGATCCCGTGGTGGGGGGCAGTTTAGCGGCTGCATCGCTCCGTGGTGCTGGGCCTCGAGAACCCTCTGCATTGCGGCACCCCGCGCCACGACCCTGTCGTCTGCGCTCATCCTTGCGCCCCTGTGGTTTCGAGACTGGAAGGTCGGGGCTGAACGTTCGCCACACGACTGCGGGACTTTGAGCTGCTGGGGACTGCTACTCCCATACTCTGTGAGGCCGATCCTAGGCGCGGCCACACCATGACCCGTACGAAGCCGGGGAAGGAGCCGCCGGCAACCCCCAAAGACGCCTCTGTCAAGGTCTTGTGGAACAAGCCTACCACAGCATCACAGAGCGCGGAGCCATCGGGGGCAGGTGTCTCGACGGCCCCCGTCACGCAATCCTTCATGACGGCGTTCATGCAAGAATTAAGTCAGAAATTGGGTCCCTCCGCACAGAAGTCCAGGCATGCGTGAAGGACCTTCGGAAGGACGTGGGGGAGCTGGGCGGCCGAGTAGATGACTTAGAAAAGACCCTGGATGCACGTACGGAAGACCAGGAACACCTATGGCAAAGATTGGCGACCTTGGAAGAACAGCATGTTGAGCTCCAGATCAAACAGGAGGATTTGGAAAATAGGGGGCGCCGGAACAACATACGCATCCGGGGGGTGCCGCCTGGGGCAGAAGGGGCAGATATTATGTCTTTCGTGGCGGACTTACTCCATGACATCCGAGGGGATGACGATACTTCGCCGCCCACCCTGGACCGTGCCCATAGGGTTTCAGGGCCGATGGGGAGGCCGGGTCTCATCCCTGACATCTTGACACGGGTTCATTTCTTTGTTGAAAAGGAAGCCATTCTAAAGGCGGCCAGAGGCAAATCCGAAATCCTCTGCGGGGGAAAGCCCATCCAATTGTTTCAGGACTTGGCCTCCACCACTCTCCGGCGACGTCGGGACTTCAAACCCATCACGGACAAATTGAGGGAGCTCAACATCCGCTACCAGTGGGCCCATCCCTTCGCCCTCATGTTTCAGTGGGAGTCCAAGCGGCGGGTGCTGCGCTCATACCGGGAGGCGGCTCAACTACTGCAGATTCCCGATTCGCCGCCGGCCAGCCCCTCGCGGCGCCCCCCCAAACTTCGAGTCCCGGTGAAGCCGCAGTGGTCCACAGTGCGACGCCCTAGACACCCATCGTCGCCGGAGGGCAGCAGGGCCTCCCGGGACAAGCAGGACATTATCGAACATATAAAATCCCTGGAGGGCTCCTCCTCGCCGCTGGGCTCACAGGCCTCTGCCCTTAAATGACCGACGCCATTGCGGAACATCTCACCTGATTGCGGCTCTACACCTGCGACAACTGAGACGACTGGAAGTGCGGCCGGCTGTGGGCTGCATCTCTCCCCCATTGCTCGACGCCTTGGACGCCTCACTCGGAGGCGCACCGCTGTCTCCTCTACGGGGCACTGCCTCCCAGGCTTGGGCGGCGGCCCGGGACGGACTCTCGACACCATAACTCAGCGGTTCAGCGATGGCGCACCCCCCCTCCTATTTCTGGGAGAGTGACATCTCCGAGACAGCCTGTGCCGCGGTGCCTGGCTACTCTCTTGACTGGAATAGGCTCTTCCGGCCCTGTTGGCCGACTGCAGGTTTACATGGTTGTATTTGTTCTTATTTGTTCCCCTCAGTACCCTCTTTCATTCAATCCCCTTGGCGGGGGGGACATGTGTATGGGTGGGATGCTCATGCGGGAGGTGCCCTACTAGGGATTTTACGACAATGACTACCACCTCTCCCTGGAAGATTCTCTCTCTCAATGTGAAAGGGCTCAACTCTCCCAACAAACGACGCCTAATCTGGCGCTACCTGCTCCTACAGAACCCCGATATCATTCTCCTCCAAGAGACACACCTCCTCAAGTCAGATGTGGGCCGGATGGCGCACCCGCGCTTCCCCCTTCAGATCTGGTCCTCGGCTCCCTCGAAGACGGCGGGAGTGGCGATCCTGTGCAGGGCGGGGATATCCCGGGGGGATGCCAAGGTACATAGGGATGCGGAGGGGCGGTTTCTGCGGGTGGAGATCAGGCGGGGATCCCGTGCTCTGACACTGTGTAACTTGTATGCCCCCAACCAGGGTCAGGATCTCTTCTTGCGTAGGATAATCAGGGAACACCTGGAGCCAGTGACCACGGACCTCATAGTCGGAGGGGACTTCAATTGGGTGTGGGACGCGGAGCTTGACCGCTGTGGGGGCGCTTTCCACGGGGTGGGGGCCATGTCTGCGGCGGTGAAACGCTCCCTAACCACCTTAACCTTAGTAGATGTCTGGAGGTACCACTCCCCGGGGTTGCGAGACTACACCTTTTACTCCCATGTCCACCGCACTTACTCCCGCATTGACCTCCTCCTCGTATCGCACTCACTGCTCAAGGACTCCGTCTCGGTGTCCCATTCCACCATCTCGGTCTCGGATCACGCCCATGTTGAGCTGCTTCTACGGGAGGGTCCTCCCCACCCGCTGCGGCCGCGCCGCTGGCGATTCCCGGACCACGTCCTCCGTGACCCAGTAGATAGAGAGGAGATCCAGACAGCCATCCTGGCATATTTCGAAGACAACGACCTGCCGGGGACCCCTCTCCCCCTTCTCTGGGACGCCTTCAAAGCCACTATACGGGGCACTCTCACAGCCTTGGCGGTCGCTCGAGCGCGTGAGGCCCAGCTTTACGAGACAAAACTTACAAGGGAGCTACAGGTGCTCGAGCAGATGGACAAAGAGCGCCCGCTGGCGACGCACAAGCGCCGCTTGGCCGTCCTTCGGGGCCAGGTCCGCGCGCACAGGGTCAACAAGGCTGAGCGCGCTCTGCTTGCACTCAAGCAGCGCTACTATGCGGGGGGCGACAAGGTGGGCACTGTTCTGGCGCGACGCTTGCGGACTCGGGCAGCTACGGCACATATCGCGAAACTACAGAAGGCGGACGGGTCCTGGGCCGTTGCGGAACCGGCGAAGCTCCAAACGTTTCACGAATACTATGCAGCCCTCTATACTGGCGACTCCCCTGCGGCGGAGCTGGTTGTGGAGGCCTTAGACTCTTGCCACTGGGACCCGTTGAGTGAGCATCAATCCGGGCTTCTAGAGGACGCTATCACCCCGGCAGAGCTGGCTGGCGCCCTGCGCGACCTCCCGCTTGGCAAAGCGCCCGGCCCGGACGGGCTCCCGGTGTCGTTCTTCCGCGCCTTTTTGCCGCAATTGCAGCCGTACCTTCAGCGCCTCTTTAATTCCTTTGAGGAGTCGGTAGGGCCCTCAGCAGATATGGCAATGGCCGACATAACTCTCATCCCGAAACCCGGGAAGGACCATACGCTGTGCTCCTCCTACCGGCCCATTGCCTTGCTGAACACCGATTTAAAGCTTTACACCAAAATCCTAGCTAAGCGGCTTAGCCCTCACCTACCTAACCTCATCGAGCCCGACCAGGTGGGGTTTATCCATCAACGTCAGGGCGCGGATAATGTACGGCGTATTGCGCATATCGTTGGGAAGGCTAAACACTGGAGGATTCCGGCCTGCCTGTTGTCGCTTGACGCGGAAAAAGCGTTCGACCGGGTTGACTGGACTTTTCTCCGAGCAGTGCTGAGGAAAGTGGGCCTGGGTCCTAAGATGGTGGCGCGCATTATGGCCCCGTATATTTCGCCGGTTGCCAGGGTCCGGGTTAACGGTCAGCTCACGCAACCCTTCCCCATCTGTAGAGGCACCCGGCAGGGCTGTCCCCTGTCGCCCCTGCTGTTCGCCCTGGTGGTGGAGCCCCTGGCCATTATGATTCGGTGGTCCCCTGATATCTGCGGTATACCTCTTCGCGGAGTGCAGCACAAGATCGCTCTCTTCGCAGACGATCTTCTTCTCACCCTCTCCGAGCCCCTACGCTCACTGCCGGCGGTGCACTCGCTACTCCGAACCTACGAACGCGCCTCTGGGCTCAAAATTAACCATGCCAAGTCCTGGGCCCTCAATATTTCGATCCCGGCCGAAGAGCTTCCGGCGATCCGAGCTTCGGCCCCGTACCAGTGGGCGGACGCGTCAGTGCGATACTTAGGTCTTAACTTGACTCCAGACCTGGCCACTTGGATGCAGGCCAACTGGCAGGAATACAAAACCTCTGTCCTAGCTGACCTACGGGCGTGGAGGGCCCTGCCGCTCTCTTGGCTGGGCCGACTCAACACAGTGAAGATGTCGATATTGCCAAAGGTCCTCTATCTATTTCAAACGCTGCCAACTCCGATTCCGGAACACCAAATACAGGGGCTCCAACGCGAGCTCAACGCATTTGTGTGGGGGGGGAAAAAGCCACGGTTTTCGAATAGAATCCTGAGTCTCCCCGGGATAGGGGTGGCCTGGCCTGCCCTAACCTTCTCGAATATTACTGGGCGTCGCATCTTCGCTGTGTCCTGGAGTGGGGGGCGTGGGAGAGTGAGAAGGTGTGGTTCCACATGGACAGGGCAGTCACCTGTCGCCCGATATGGGACCATGCCTGGCTTCCCCGGGCGGCCCGCCATCGCAGCGCTTACATGGCCGTCCCTACCAAAACGGTCCTGGAGATCTGGGATAAAGTGGTGGTGAGTAGGGGCCTGACCACCTTTCCATCCCCGCACACCCCGATTGCGCGCAATCCGCAATTCCCGCCGGCATGTCGGCCACCCCACTTCGCGAACTGGACGGAGTCGGGCTGTAGGACGATACGGGACCTGTTTCTCGGTGACTCTCTCAAAACCTTTGCACAGTGCCAGCAGGAGTTCGGGCTCTTGGACGGTGACAAATACCAGTACATACAACTGCGTCACTGGATACAGGGCTCGTCCCTGACGCCGTCGGCCACGCGACCCTACACGCAGTTCGAACAGCTAGCGCGTGACTTCGGCAACTACAAGGGGCTAATATCTCGCATATACAAGGTGCTGCAGCGCTCGCGCCGGCTAGACCCCCACCCGTACCAGACGAGATGGCATTCCTCTACTGGCTCAGGCGTCACCCCTGCCCAATGGGCCCGGCTCTGGGGAGACATCCCTAAAATCCTGCGTAGCATTCCCCAACAGGAATCGGCTTACAAAGTAATGACCCAATGGTACTACACCCCCGCCAGACTCCACAAAATGTTTCCCAATTCATCTCCCCTGTGCTGGCGGTGCACCCAGGCGCAGGGAGACTTCATACATATTTGGTGGACATGCCCGCTTCTGAAAATCTTTTGGAAAGAGGTCCTCAGCCATGTAAAAAAGGTACTCGGGTTCCCCCTTCCGGAGGATCCGCTGGTGGTCCTTCTGGGCATTAGACCAGCAACCCTGAGAGCCATGACTGGCCGTGATCGGCACCTTAGCCTCCACATGCTGGGCGCTGCAAAACAAACAATAGCCCTCTACTGGAAGAAGCCAGAGTCGCCCTCCGTAAACGTGTGGTTTACTCATCTGTGGCATGTGGTGGCGATGGAGTCTCTCACGGCGCGTTTACAGCTCCGAGACGCCAAATATAAGAAGCTCTGGAAGCCTTTGGTTGATTACCTGGGGCGGCTAGAGCATGCTTATCTGCAGCCGCCACGGCTTAGAGCCCTGAAGCTCTTTGACGACGTGCTAGATCCCACAGACCCGGGGGGGTTCTGGAATCCCGCAGGGGGGGTATAACATAATTCCCTAGCAAAAGCGTGCCTGGGAAGGAGGAGACCTTGCTGTTAGCGGATTGCACCCCGTAAGCCCCCCATCTGATGATGATAATTGAGCGCACACCCCTTCCTCCCCGCCACGATTGTTGCCCATTGCGATGGTTCACACCCCCTCCCTTTTCCCTTGTTCTATCCCCCTGGTTGTTTGGTCGCCGCATTGGCAATCTTTGATGCAGGGTTTGGGGCGGTATCTTTGCCCTGGCATGGCTGCTGGATATTGGGGGTGGAGGGCTCAACCCCTAGTTGCGCTTGCAGTGGAAAGCCTGCCGGAAGCCGACTTGCGTAATGCCCTGTACATCACTGATGAAAGTTACTGGACTTATACAGCGTCTCTTCTAGGCGATATTCGCTATAATATGCTATGACTATTACATTGCATGAATGGGGCGCCCTTGCAGTCTTACCCTAACGCTACCTGCCCGGCTGGCCCGTGACAATTGTGACATTCTAATAGCCATGAGTTTCTGCCCTTTATGAACTGTCTATGCAGGGTTGCTGGGCGGGAGGTTTACTGAGGGCTCGACGCCACTAAGGCGGGAGCCTCTGAGAGTAAATGTCTTTGTGAGGGCCGGTTTTTTGGGCTATAGGTAATGTTACTTGTGCTAATTTATGTGCCTTTGCTCCTGACAATGATTAGTCACCTGCTGCCGGCCTATATGGTTGTAGGCGAACAAGCTGTGTATGGACTTTTGCACGACCGTTAAAATCAATAAAAGTTGGTTCAAAAAAAAAAAGTAAATGAATGGCCTTGAAGGGCATAATTCCTTTATTAGGAACATTTACACACCAAAATATACCTGCTAAAAGCATTTTGAGGGGAAATTGTCTGACAAAACAGGGAAAGGTTGGGTGATTTACAAAGATATTGTGTCACTCCCATAACTTTGTTTGAAAAGTTATAACTTGTGCTCAACTGAACAACACCAACTTTAGTATCTGAGCGGAATTAGGAATTTATTGCTCCACCAATGTCAGGTCAAACTGGTTTGAGAGCTATCCAAAAGTTTCAATGTTCTTTATGGACCTCAAATCCTTAAATGAGTAGAACATCATATTTGTAGGGCCTCTATTAATTTCCTCCTCTTCAGAATTTACAGCATTAAGGATGTGAAAAAGTCACTGGTCAGAAAGAGGTGTAAGTGCAAAAAAAGCCTAATGCACTGAACACAAGCTTCCACAACTTAGCTATTCGTCAAGAAAAGAGAATCAAATATTCTACGAGGTTCCATTGGCTCTCCTTTTTATGGGGATCCAGAAAACAACATGTGAAACTTGTAGAACATGTACAATGAAAAACAGACATAATAATAGACTGAAGAGTCACATAGATGTAATTGTATCAAATAAAATATTTTCTAAGAATTTAGATTATGAACAGAAACAGAACATTGGTTCAGGACAGAAAATAGGTTACACTTTCCATCAGAAAGTTAGTGTCAGTACCTTGTGATAAAGAATTATTCTAGGGGCCCAGGGCATTTGATAGAGTATAAATCTATTAAAAATAAATTGATCCAAAATGACTGGAGGCCTGTGTAGACTTCCCTTTATGTTGCAGGGATTTGGCCGATGGAATAGAGTAACTCTCACACGTAGAAACTGCCTGGAACAAGCAGGGACAATACTAGGTCTCTACAGGATGTAAGAACTATGGCTCAATGTACAAATGTCAAAATCTGGATTGCAAGTTGTCCTACCACCAATAACTGTTGTTTCCATCTTCATGTCCCTGGAGGTAATGATTTAAATTTGGGGAATGAAAGAGATTTGCGCTACTTCCGAAGGCAAAATTGCACACCATACTGACGAAAGGGTCCAGGATATAACCCAGGTACCAGGCACTTTCTTCTTCACAAGTGTAAACAATAGAGGTTCACTGGAATGTAGGCAGACATGTCCTGTCCTAAGCCATGTGTCGCCATTTTATATAAGAAGTAAGTAATGTACTGGAAGCTGAAGTTCAGACAGCTCTATTGGTGCCTATTGGTGGAAGCACATTAATACATGCTAGGCTTTCCATTGTTGAGAAATAAGAAATCTGATGGAGAAGACCATCTTTTTCATGTTATTTCCCCAGATGTTTGCCTTCCTATGCTGAAGACATTTTTACTAGTCCTAGGACTCTGTGCTCTGTACCCCTGCCAACCAGAGGTAACCGGGGTGAACCTGGTCCATGGTATCCAACTCGCACTCCGTTGCAATTGGCTTTAACTTTTGTCTTCGTCCTAGTCACACACAACCAGTTGACAATATTTGGTATTTACACCTTTTTCTGTTTACACTTTTTGCCACTATTTTGAATCTTTAACTTCACCATTGACAACCAGAGATAACCGGGGCCAACCTGGGTCCCTAGTATCTGATCTGCACTCCATTGAGGTTGGCTTTAACTTTTGTCTTTGTCCAAGTCACACACAACCAGTTGACCATGGTTGGCATTACACTTTTTGGCGCTATTTTGAATCTTAAACTTTAGAAATTCATAACTCTGGTTCCACTTATTTGATTTTTGTTGTTTTGGTGTCATTTAATAATAAATTGGTTTGGGATTTTTCTTGTGTTGTGTTTTCACTTTATTACTATTTGTGTGCTGCATAAATACTTTACACATTGCTTTTACTTTAAGCCTGGTTGCTTTGTCCCAGGCTACCAGAGGGTTAAGCACAGGCTTATTTAGAGACGTTTGTGGTTCACCCCAACAAGGACTGTGATCATTATTTGAGGTGGGTTACCACCTCCCTCAACTACTATCCTAGTCCCTTACAATGGTGTTCAGCAGTGGGATCCAGTACTTATGTTTTTGTAGTACCACTCAGTGATTTGTGGAAAACTCAAAATCCCTTGTTATAATCTAACATCAAAATCGATATTTAATGTGTATATTCTCCTTGATGTATTTGTTTTCCTTTATGGGCATTATATTTTTTTCCCTAAATTTCACTCCTCTTCTCATGTTTTGCACACATGATTTTTGCAAGAATGGAGGTGGATCTCATGAGCATTGAAAACTCTACTGTGGCAGAGCTGAAAGAGTTGTGTAAGAGAGAGGGCTGAATCTGGTCGGGGGTCTACGAAGCTAAAGTAACAGATCACCATCTGGGACGAAGTCTGCATGCTACAGTCTGCAGCACAGGAGTAATCTGATGACTTTTCACTTTATCACTGTTGAAGTACTGAATAAATACTGTACACACTGCCTGCAAGATAAACCTGACCGCTTCGTGCCAAGCTACTAAAGCGTTAAGTGCAGGTTTATTTAGTGACTTTTGTGGTTCAACTTGACAAGGATTGTGATTATTATTTGAGGTGGGTGCCTCACCCCCCTCAACAACTACCCCAATCTCTTACAAGATCGGGACCCTGATAGACAAAAGGGCACACATCTTGTTTTGCACTGGGTCCCACCCACAATGGATAAACCCAGTTGAGATCATAGCTATTCACCCCATCACTTAACAAAAACCTGTCTCCAGCACATGTGGTAACTCCTAGAGTTGGCAGGTATGCCAGAGAAGTAGCAGAATTGAAAAACACTGAGGTGGCTCATCTACCACTTCACATCTCTATGCCCACAATTCTTAGGGTCTCACAAGAGGTTCATTGGGATTGGTACAGTCCCACCACTGGTTGCAAGTGTTTCTCAAAACATGCTTTGGGCAAATGCCTTTTGCACATCAGTACTTGTGAATTATACATGCCATATACACCAAGCAAAAACAATGGTAGAAGTAATTGGCTAATGTAAGATCCTGTACATTAAGTAAAAGATTGAAATTAGGGATACACGAGTTTTAAAAGACTGTGAAGGCAGTCAAGCTATGAAGAAATAAGGTGAAGCTGATAAAATATGCGTGTCTTTATCATCCTGTGTTGCACTTGTAAATCTCTCTTGGTAACTGGTGTAATGTGAAGCTGCTCTTAAGTTCTATGTTTGCTAAACTAATTTCCATAACACTCTCTTAATCTACCTCTGAGGTTTTGTAGACTGTAGTTTAAGGTAGTTTATATGTAGGAGTTTGATTTGCATTTATGTAGCTTTTAGTTGAAGTTGTATTTATTTGATAGGCACCATTTACAATTGACAGGTTTCTATGAAGCCATGAAGAAAACTTAAATGGGTTTCTTGCTTTTAAACATTCAAAGTGCAACAGAATGAGCCACTAAAGTTTGAGTAATCTAGCTAATTTTCAAACTTGGTTGTGGTCTTTTGGGAGTTTTTCCTTTTCAAATCTAGTCATTTAGATTCTCAGTTTCAATTTTCATTGATTCAACCAGAATGTTTAATTCATTGTATAAGGGCATGGTCTTCTAAGAGGTACTAGGTGCCCAAATACCTAGGGACTGATTCACAAAAGTAAACTTAAACTTTTGTGTAAGTTTAGGGTTGTTTGCTATTCATAAAGGTATTTTACTAGTAGTACATAAAAGATAGGGCAGTACTATCGCTTTATGTGCTGGGACTACAAAATTGTAAAGATAGTGCTAGTAAAATACCTTTGTGAATAGCAAACAATTATGAACTTTTACAAAAGTGTAAGTTTATCTTTATGAATCAGGCCGTTACTGTTCAATCCCATCCTCAATTCCAAAGCGGCAGGCATTACTTCCATTAGAGCATTCATGAATATTTTTGGCTGACCTACCAGTTTATATTTATTTGCTCTGAGATTTGTATAGGGTAATGTTCTGGTCAAGTGAAAAAATGTGCTTCCCATTTTCTAAAAACAATTCTCTCATTAATCTTTTTCTTCACTATTTCTTTTAAGAAGTGAAAACATTTTGAAAACACTTAGCACCAAAAGATCTTCTATTTATCCTTAACCTCCTTTCTCTTCTTTCTACTATCTTCTTTTGTTCTCAGTGATGTGGCAGAGCTTAAGTGCTCTGAATGCCATTTCTTTGATCAGTCAAAAGCATTCGATTTCCCTAGTACGTCCTGTTGGGGTTCAGCTCCAAAGTATTTATCTGTGCTGTGTGTTTCATTACAATAAGCATTTAAACCAGTTCAACCAATTATGGCATTTGAGCACGTTTCTATAGTGAATATGCTTTTGCACCACCCATATTCCTCTTTAGGATATGTGACATCTTTGAAATTCCATGTCAGGCTGGCATACAAGTAATTTCTTGTCTGGTTTTATGTAAATAAGATTAAAACAGTTTTTTTGCTGCTCGCTTCCAAATCTATCCATCCCTCGATACATTTGTGTTGTGTGTCTTCTAGTTATTAGCTGCTTGCATCCCTGTTTCTGAGAGCAGGTACACTCTAAGCACAGATTGAACTCCTGACCACTATTGTGCTCCTCCGGGCCTTGTACTAACCCTCTATCTCTCTCATCACTTGCCCGACAATTCAAAAGACATTAACAGGAACTGTTAATACGATTACAGTCTTCCATAGCAAGAACACAACTTTTATGTGGTCTTAAGTGGGGAAATGGTGAGGTCCACATCAGGATAATGTATTAGGTCATCTCTCCAATGTCTCCTGTGCATGCTGAGCGGAAGTAACCAACAAACAGATGGATACATTCCATGCTTTATTGGGAATTGGGACACGCTTCTTTCTCAGGAACTCTCCCTGCCAGAGATTAATTTCCTCCTCATTATATCACTATTCTGGATTCATAGAAACAATCATTGCTTGCTAAAGTGGACTCAGGCCATGGATTTTACTGTTCTCTGTTATTGTTCTCAAAACATTGTTCTGCCCTACTTTGATGATTTTCCAACATATTCATACTTTCTTGCATTCTATCAATCCTCTTAGTGTGCTTGTTGTGAGGATGGTTGACATTTGTTGTAAGATATTAGTAGACAGTGCTGTGGACATATTTTTGCAACTCTTGATTATTCAGAGCTGATCATTCACTTTTTATGGGTTGTGGGTACTTTTTTTGCAAAAAGAATAGCTGTCTGTTTCTGCTACCATCTCTCAATAATGTATAGAGAAGTTGTTCCAGTTACAGGCATGCTATATTTCTTTAAACAGGTCAAGGTTTTTTGTGTACTCAGAGTGTAACTGACTAGCAGGAGCAGCACTTAAAAAAGTTAATGCATATTTAACTTGCACATGCAGAAGCCAAAAAGAGATGGCACATATATAAACATTGGGCGTAATTAAAGCAACAGCATAAAAATTAAAAACACAAAGATCAGAATAGATTAATATAGGTGTGCCTCTCTGTGTCTTTTAGTCGCCGGAATAGTAACCTTGATCTCATGCTGTGGAAAGAGAAGAATATCTGGTGGTGTACAAGGCACACATTAAAGGTGAATGGAGGAGTGCTGCTCTATCATTGGCTGCACTCCAATTGACTGAAATGTTTATGAGGCCACCCATGAAATAAATTAAGTTGGAGTCAGGTGTATGCCTTTGATTTGAGTAGATTTACTCATTTTGGTTTTTCTCAAATACGACAGGCATATGTCCGTGGAAACAATTATTTTCCTATTTCCTTGACTTACACAGTTAACCCTAACCCTACAAATGTGGATTGCCATTGGAACAGAAAATCCATAGTTGGAGCAGTAAGAGAAACATTCATTCTAATTTATTGTATTTATTGTTTTTCTGCACCAATTGTACAATTAGTTGGTTACTTCATTTTGCAGTAGAAAATCTACCATATTCAGAGATCTTTTCAGGTGGCAGGTATCTCCCAATTAAAGTGACTGAATTCACAAAGGTAAGAGAAACTTTTAGGTGTATACTCCCACAATATTACATGCATTATGTTGCATGATACTTATACTGTATCCACTACATCGGCATACAAGATGCATTGCAAGGTAAGTATAGAAGATAAATACAATAGATTATAGGATTAGGTAGGTGTTATGGAGGTAACCGTATTAATAATATCCTTACCATGACAGTGCAGTGGTAGGCGATGAACTTGTTGCAGTATAATTGTACATTGATATTATTAACATTGATATACGTTCATTTAAGCCTATTGGGTATAACCTCTCACGTGGAAATTCCAACAAAGCCCATCATTGCTGGCTGAGTGTCCACTTCCTAATTTGGACACTAGAAAGATACCCTCAAAGTGGGGGATGATTGTCAGAAAAAACACGCCTTTCCCTTCTAAAATACTTGGGCTGTCTCCCACCATGTTTTTCACATACTTGGTTTTCACTGAGTGTTTGCTACCATTTGTTTGCAGTCTTTCAAATAATTAATTCCACCAGATATATTGGTGGACTAGCCACTCTAGATCATGTGACTGATCCTCCTACATTTATGTGAGAGTTACTGAAAACCTAAGCAGAGTTGGAGTCATATCTACTAGCTTTATTACACTAAATAGAGTGGTCATACTAGAAGGAAGAATGTGTTACCACCTTCCTCTAGATCAGGCCATTAGACTGGTTCCAGTCAATAAGCTTGGTAGAAGGTTCAGACCTATTCTGGCCAAACATGAAATGTGCAGCACATATGTGCACTCTTTGCCATTTTTTTAAGAGGGCAGCATAGAACCTATTACAGGTGTCAATGTGATACTGCAAACAATTTGGTGATGAGTTAGTCATTTAGACCTTTGCATTCAAGGTTTACAAATATTTGCTGAATTTTTATGGAAATGAAGGAGGATGGGAATGGGAGGTTGGATTTGTTTCTAGGGAGCTATGTACATGGAGACCTCATTGTGAAGGGAAATGGGAGGACACACAAATGTTAGTGTGAGTGTGGTGAAATACCCCACACAGCAAAATTCCACTCTATTACTTCACTTGATTGCCACTTTTCCTAGTCATGTTCTGGTCATGCGGAATATGAGTGTGTGGTCTTGTGTAATTGTGAAGATGTGGAGCTCTGTACATTGATGGCTACAGCATGTACAGTCCTATGAGTGTATGTTGATTTATATGGCAAGTCAAAAATTAATTTGTAATAATTATGATAAAAGATAGAGTCCCTTCAGTATAAAATCTGGATACATGTTTTTAATCTTCAAACATATGATGAAAAACTTTGATTATAGTCCTAAAAGGAATATTGATTTTCTTGAAACAGGCATCATGTATTATCGTTTTATTAACTCCATTAAGCCAACATGTGTTTCGCCCCTTTAAAATGGCTTGGGAGCCTGGGGCTTTAACAAGGCTGAAATCACATAAAAGAAACAGAAAGAAAAAGCAAATCATGACATCATCATCCATTTGTCCTGAAATATTTTTTTTTCAAATACAATTGATGATACACTGTGAGAAAACACCGGCACTGTGTCAAAAAACTTCTCCATGGGCTCCTTAAAGGCATTGTATATAGTTAAGTGATAGATGAGAGTTGAATAAAATAAGGATCTCATTTCGATAAGCAATTAGAATGAGAAGAATACTTTCTAAATGCTAAAAATAATTTGGATTTGGAATTCGAAAAACATCACAGTAAATGCACTGTCACAAGACAGAGATACCTTTTTGCTGTTATGTGAATATTTAGAGGTTACATCTCTGTATTCTGGATAACATAACTGGAAGAGGAGAAAGAGAGGACAGATACATACTCAAAAAGATGCTTGATAGTAATAAATACCACCAGACTCGTGGTAAGTGTATCGTCAATTTACAGAAAAAAAGATTCCAAACTAGTCAAGGAAACCGGCTTTCTTTGGGAAATAAAAGTTCATAGATAAACGATCAAAGTTAGGATAGGAATGCAAAGTTAAATAGAAGAACACAGGAATGTTCTGTACAGGGCTTACCAGTTACAGGCATATATTCCTGAGAGCAATTATGTTTGAGAAATAATTTATCAAGATTTTATACTGAAGAGACTTTGGGCCAGATGCATCAAGGCAAAAACCGGTCGCAAACGGGCAGATTCGCAACCAGTATTTCTGCATTTGGGATGCATCATCCCAAATGCAAAAATCGCAATGTAAGTAATTGCAAAAACCTTAAATGCAATGCATGAAGCACTTAAAAATAGCAATTTCGCAATTAGAGGTCGCAAATTACCTTTAATGAAACTAGACGGTAATTTGTGAAAACTTTGAAAACTGCACTAATGTGCATTTTTCAAAGTTACATGTTACACACACACATGCCCTTGGGGCATGTGTGTGTGCAACATGTGGTCACATGGCAATTTCAGGGGTGTAACAAGGTGTCCTTTTGGCACCCTTGCCCCCTTGAAATTCCTTGCGCAATTTGCTAGCACTTATTTGGTACTCGCAAATTGCGCATGCAATTTCCATTAGAGGCCCATAGGAATGAATGGGTAGCAATTCCTTAATTGTGACTCACAATTTGAGAGTCACAATTAAGGAATGTTTAGGAATCGCTAAATTTTTTGCGATTCCTACATGCATAGGCAATTGCGATTCTTTAATTGTGATTCTTTAAAAATCGCAATTAAAGAATCGCAATTGCCATTTTTGATGCATGTGCACCTTTATCTTTTATTAGAACCAGTACACATAAGTTTTTGATTTTCTACATAAATCAAGGGTTTTATACACGCTTTGGAATTTACTGATTGTTGATTGAGGGGAGTTGTTGGCCAAACGCTTTTTTTGAGTGTTTAATATCCATCTGAATGGAATCCCATACAGAGGACCAGGGTATTAACAGTGGTTTCCTTAGTGTGTAGGGCCTCAATACCTAATTTCAGCGTGTGTTTTCATGTCCATAATCGTGCCTGGTTAGATGTCATGTTAAGTGTATGCAATTTCATGCCTCCATCGGGCTAGTAGCTCAGGGATATGAAGGGTTAGGAAAGGATGCGGATGGCTGTGCTACTGATATGTATTTAGTTTACACCTAATCTTGGCCAAATATTTTAAGAGGAGTATCTTGCTTATGCGGTTGGTCACAAACTTCTCTATGTTGAGATGAAGAGGATTTCTTATCCTCTTGATTTCTCATTTAAGGCTATGGCCATAAACTACATAAACTAGATTTAAACTTCTCTGATTTTCACGGCTGCCTTAGGAAATGCAGCAATATTTTGGTGATTTCAGGATGCAAATCCCCCAGGAACAGTGTCATAGTACATGTATGGTCTTCCGACTGGGACTGACTTGTCAATTTCACCTTGGACAATCTTTCTTCACTTTGAATACTATTCCTATTCTAGAAGGATATGGGAAATGTTTTCAATTATAGTGCCTTTGCAAAGGCATTCTGCGGTTTCGCTCAATCAAGCCCACCAGGTTCAGTCTTGCTCAGGTAACGTTCTGCACTCCTACCTGTCTTGCAGAGTGGTAACATATGGAGGCTGTTGTGGTTCATATGCTTCCATCCATGGCATGACCTTGACCATGTGTGCTTTTTGGCCATTCTTACTGACTGAGTTCCATGTATTCTTTTTTTTATATTGTTTTCTAAGTCTCCTGGCCTTGAGGGAGGCAGCAAACAAGGAACATTTCAGGTTGGAGCTTTGATTTCCTTGCTTCTTGCACCACTTCTTTCTTCTTGGCGGTTTTATTGTTGGAGTTGAGAAATTCTGTTCTTCACAGCTTTTATTGAAAATATGGGCTGAGCATGTTTACTGCTTTTTGGCTGTACCGCTCTTCACCCTTTTTCGGCACGGTAGTTTAACCAGAGTACATGCAAAGTTAGCTTGGAAGCCTACTGTTGATGAAGATTGCAGGATCTGAGACTGAGCTTTACAGAGTTTTCTCTGCAAGGTTCCCAGATTCAAGACATTCAGCTCGGCTGACCACGCCCTCGCTCCAAAGGTAGAAATTGAGTCCACTTTTGCTTGTGCTATAGTTGATACATAGGAGAGTATTCTTCCTCCAAAACAGTGTGTGACACAAAAGATCACCCTCATGATTACTACTCTTTTCTCATATTTCTTCTCTGCATGACATTTTCAGGAGCTAGAGGGGGCAAAGGTTATGCCCAGATAGGCAATGGTCTGCTCCCTTTCTGCTAGTTCTCCTTCCAGATAAATATTTTTGGCTCCTGATTTCTTTGGTTGGGAACCACAGACTATAATCTTGTGTTTCCCTTTATTGGCTGTAAATCTGTTTTCTTTGCAATAATATACATTTGGTAGAATAACAGTTTTAGAGTGTTTGGTGTACAAGCCAGAAGTACTGAGTCTCCAACATAGGGGAGGGTATGATTAGGATTAGATGTTTTAGATCATTGGAGCATCCGCTGTGAGCTTCAGAAGCTCAACCAGAATGTTATGTATGTACATATCAAAAGGAGTACAGCCAGGAGGAGGCCTAGTTTTACTCTACATTTGATTGAGATTGGAGTCAAAAGGCTTTTTGAGCCATACATGCCCTCTGCAATCGTGTCTGTGTAAAGTTTCTTCATGAAGAGACTCAGGAAAGGATTCAGGGATACATTTTCCTGGTTTGATCATAGAATGTTTCGGTCAATGTGGTCAAAGGCCAATGATAAAACCTATGAAAGAAGCATACAGACATCCCTTCTTCTGTTTGGACTATTTAAATACCAGGTGATGGAATATGAACGTTTGGTGAATGCTGGAGAAGCCGGGTCTAAATATGCCTTGATATTTTGTCAGGATCTATCGGATTGATGGGCCGTTATGATTTTAGATCCATTGCCTTTTTTTACAAATTGTGATTTATAAGGTGTTTAGACAAGTGCCTGGGAAAGTGCAGGTTTCTATGGAGTGATTCGAAAGTGTCTGCAGTATTTTCATCCACCAATTTCGTACACATTTGAACAGTTCATTTGGGAGTAGGTTTGCTCCTCTGGTTTATTTGTTTTTCAGGTTCAAGATTGCCTCCTTGATGTGGTTAGGAGAGAACGCGTTTTTGGTCTTATTGGTGTATTCTCTATTGCGTTATAGATAAACTGGAGGGTCAGTTGACTAGTTGGTGTTTGTACACATAGACGGTCCTGGTGCAGGGTCACTTTGAAAGACATTCTGGGAAATGACTGACACATGTAAGCTGAAATGTTCTGTATTTGAATTCAAGTGGTTTCTCTGAGAATCCATAGGCCCACATCTTCCTTAGAAACTCATGCCTATTTTCTATATGTGTAGGGGATGCAATAGAATTTGTTGAAATGTCACCCAAACACCCCTGCTTTTTCAAGTGGTAATAGAGGCATTTCTCAAGTTGAAAATGCTTTCCACCGGAAGAAAGAGACAACATCATTCCCTACCACTCATTTCAGCAACATTAGGGAAGACAAATCCAGCAAGCATATAAAGCAGCAGATTCAAATCTCCCAATCTGCTTTAATTCTCATAGTCTATCTTCCACGCGAACATATCATACACTTTAGACAAGTTGCCTGCTGCCCAAAAACGAAAAACGAAGATTTAATGGACAAACAAGTGGTGAAACAGTAGCCTTGTGAGAAATAAAAAAAGGACAACCTTCAAAACAAAAAGCATATCTTCATGTATGACTCAGTCACAATAACAAGCGGTATTCAAAGGAGGGAAACAAGGCACTAAGATGCACACTGTCCTTTGCTGTTTTGGAGCCTTGGAAGGTGCATCGCGAGAAGAGCCTTTTTTGCGCATCTTCCAGGCTCCCATTCCCATCCTCCTCCGTTTCCATAAAGTTTTACCCAATATTTTTAACCATTGCATGCAAAGGTCTAAGTGGCTAAATTAAAAAATAAAGTAAATCATTCCTAAACATTTCAAGCGTTGGATAAAATGTTTCCAATGTTTGTGAAAACTCACAAAGTAATTTCTGTGTAGGTGTTCATCAAACTGTCACTGCCACCTCTCATGGTGCTGCCATAGGAATACCCATGTTTGTGCTCTATAATGTGAAGCAGGTGGCCAACTGGCAAATTTTCCACAGCGGAAAAATCTGCAGAAGCTGTCATTTGTGGGAGCAGATGCAATGTTTTACACCCCTAAATTTCATTTAGTAGTGTGAAATAGTTTTGAGAATCTAGTCCTTTAAATCAAGATAATCATTCTCTTGAAAATCAGCAAAAGATGTGCTTCAAAGCTTGTGTATAGCAAAGGAGCTGTGCTGTTGTTTCTCAAGTAGCTGAATAAATGTTATGGAGAAGGGGAATGGAAACAGGATACCGATTAAGGGTCCTATTTAGAGTTTGGAGGACAGGGTACATCACTCAAAATGTCAAATCCTCGCTCCATCTCCTCTGTTAGGATTCTAGTGCAAGGTTATCGTTCCAACAGCAGTGCCCCAGCGGGCTCAGCCATCAGAAAGCTTACTATCACAGATTAGGGGGCCATTGAAGTAAGGACATCATTATTTTGAAAGGATGGCCTGGTGTACCTTTTATTTATGTCCATCACTATCAAGAAAAATCTAGTGCTCTTGAAAAGACGAAAAAGAAAAATGTCCCCATGCCCTGGGAAAAAACTCTCGGGGTGGGGTGGTCATTCATCTTTGGGGTTTTTAATAGCAAATTGTCACTTTGGATGTTTGTTTTTGAAAAACAAAAAAGTTTGGTGTGATGCTGTTTGAAAAACAGTGGCAGCACTTGCAGGGCCTTCATAGGAACTACCATCATGGCCGTTCATCTTTAAGCATAGCGATCACTGCGGAGTCCATTGTGATCCCTAGATATGGCGGCTACACACCAATCTTTATATCAGGCCCGAAGTAACATTGAATTTACTTCTTGGCTACAGTTATCAATTATGGCCAAAGATGAGTTTCTTCATTCACCTTCCAAATGGCGTTCTGACAGATTCCGGCCGCAGTACGCCTCCGATTCAATGGATTCCACACCAAATCCAAGCAGGAAGTGTCTCCCTCAGAACATATTAAAGCACCTCTCTTAATTGGCTAAATTGATTCGAAAATTATGAGAAAATGGAAAATGCAACAAATTAGCCTAATAGCTAGACAACATTGCAACACAAATTGTGCTGGATTTATGTGCATATGTTTGTTATCTGTGCAAACTATCATTTTACTAAGATTGAATTGTTGATTGGTCAGAATACTTAATTAATATACTTTCGATCTCATTTAAAAAAACATCTACAATGTTCAGACAGAATACCGGATCTGGTTCTAATATAGATTTTAGTTTATTCCACTTGCTGACTGAAATCAAACATTGCAAGCAGCGCAACAACCACGACATAGATTTGAGCAATGACGACATAAAGTAGACAAGCGAGTAGGCCACCACACAAGCAAAGCCCTTTTTGAAGAGTGGAGTTCAAAAACAAAAAACAAACATTGCACCTACTTGATTTGGTTCAAAGGGTGAATGGAATACAACCAGATTTGAGCATGAGAAATGGCCATACCTTTGCCGATGCCTCCATCAGTCGCACAGGTGTAATCACCTGTTGTCAGTAAGAAACAGGTTCCACTTCGCCTGTTCGTGTCTCGGGTACTGGAGCGCCGGAGCGGGTACCTTTCTCCAGGTGAGAGGGGCTGGTCCCGTCCTGCATTGTCTTCACCTGTTAGTACTGTTCAAAGCAGCATGCAAATTTAAAAACGACAGAGAATGGAGAAATGAGAGCTCATGACATCTTGTCAGCCACGTTATCCTGTTGGAAAACACGGTGGCAACAGCAAAAGAAGCAGTAACAACCACAGGCTCTTTAATTAAACTACAAGTTCAAACATGTGGAAACATTACACCTACAGCAATATACAAACGTGTTAAAAAAAAACTCCTGCACCCACACCTTAAAGAGATAATGGTCAGATATTATGTGAACTTTCTGAAAGACAAATAACATAAGATTTTAGTGGGCCTGGGTAGAATTTCAATTACACTGAAGTAATTGGCATAAGGTCGGTAATTCTGCGGTACTCTTTGACGCAGAATTACCAGTCATTACACGATTACTCCTGCTCGCATAATATGGGAGAAAATCCTACAGAAAAAGCACATTCAGCGTGCAGCCCTTAGCACTTGCCATTCATGTTCTTCTGCAAAGAGCGCTTTTTCTTAGAGCAAAAATGCCTCCTCACGTCCACTTTGGACACGAGGGTCCATTTTACTGTAAGGAAATAGGCTAAATGCCTAGAGTAAGTTGGGGAAACATACAACCCAAAGAGCACATTTATCGAGCGTGAGTGGCTAGTTGCACTCTCTATTCTTGTTGTTTTGCATTTAGAGCAATTTGTGAGTGCAAAATGCATCCTCGCAGCCATTCCAAAAAAGTGCTAAACGCAAAATGACTCTTCTTGCGTAATTCCACGGAATCTCGCAGGACTCTTAGGTAATTCGGGTCGTTACGCTAAACGGAATTATGGGGCATATTTACAAGCTGGCGATAAAAAATTATCGCCGCTTTTTCGGCCGTTTTCGGCCGAAAAGCAGCAATAATTTTATCGCCTAATTAGAAAGGCCACGCTAACGCGTGAAACCTTGCTTTAGCGTGGGGATTCCTAACACCCAGTTTTGCATCTCTAATGAGATGCAAAGTGGGCGTTCCTGACCTAACATGACAGGAGAAATGTTGCTAAGCGACATTTCTCCTATCATCAAGCCCCACGCTATGAAGCATAGTGGCAGGAAAAGTAGCGATAACCCCTGTTATCGCTACTTTCCTTACGCCTTTTTCAGGACTGACTTAGCCATGATATCCTATGGAAAGTGGATATCATGGCTAAGTTTGTGAGTCGCTATCAGCAAGCTAACGCCACACTACGTGAGATTATCGCTGGGTTTCCAGCGATAATCTCACGTTAGGCAGTTAGCGTGAGGATTTTTATCGCTGAGGAGATAAGCGTTGCTAATAGCATGCTATCTCAGCGATAAAAATCCTCGTTACCCGGCGATAATTATCCACACGCTAAGAGCGCTGAGCGATTATTATCGCCGGGTGTTGCTGTTATGCCCCAATATGAGTTATGCCCACCTCTAGATTTTAGGGTGTGTTTATAGAGTAGGATCTCTCAGCCCAAGGCAAGAAACGGGGGCTGAGTCACAAAGCTTTTCTGATATACAGAAGGTTTACACAAGAAAAGGGTTGTAAAATGCTTGGGGTCAGTGCCATAATATTGAACAAAGAAACATCCAGCTACACAAAGAGCGACTCTGCAATAGTGACTACCACTACACTGCAGTGGCGGCTCCTCCGCTAAGGCGGAGAAGCGTTGCCCCACCGCACTAAAAGGCCGGCCGCACTGAGGTAAGTGTTTTTTTAATTAATTAATTAGCCCCCACCAACCCCGTCAGGAAGCAGCCGCTACAGCTACACTGTCATAATAAACAAATACAGGGAAGTGTAGATTTTACGCCACGTAAGCTCTGATAAAGTGACAATGTAGTGTAGGTCGAAATTGAGGCATCTCTACTGTTGTAAGTCGATAATAAAGCATCAGTATTGGGACTCCAAGGGGCAGAGCATAAAGTGTACATGATTCATGAAAGAAATGAGAAATTCACCATTTGTATATGAGCATGTGCTAATCATGCACACCTGTGCACAATATGCATGGCTAAATTCTGAATGAGTTTTAAAAAATACCCAGAGCAACGATGTGCACAACAACTATGAATTACCCCCACAAAGTGCAGACATGGATGGTTTATCAGTGGCATAGGAATGCATAGATACATTCATGCAAGCAGCTCACTTACACCTGAATTGGTCCGGCATAAATTCATCACAAAATGAAGGGAAGTGTACAAATAATTTGAACATTAGATAGATGCTTGTAGGAAAGGGTGTCACATAAAAAGAAAATAGTTATATTTCAGGAAAAAATGTAAATTGAGAAAATATTTTAAATTCATTTTCACATGCGTAATGTATGAATCCAGTACATTACACAAGTGCACACACATAAAGTTAGAAAATCAGTGTAAGTCTCCATGCTATGTGAATAATAAGGGCTGACGTGCAAATCATATGTTGCACAAGAGTTGCAGGGGTTATTTTGTGCATTAGCAAGCAATCGTAAATTATGTCCATGCGAAACTGTAGTTTATGATTTAAGTACATTACTCTTTTTACCCATTCCTGTGACAATTGGCCTTAGAGTGCTCAGCCTGACTAAGAGGAAACAGATCAGCCTCTTTCTTCAGACAAATGGATTCACATTCTACCAAAATATATTTAGCTCTCCATATAAAATTGCCACAAGTAGAAATCATGATGCTCTTAAAAGCAAGCTATCATGCCAATATAAACATGAGAAAGGTCATAAACGGGATCAAACACTGCGTGAAGGAAAACACGTTAAAAATTTGATTTTCACACTATTACTGGACCACACCGTCCAGCACAAGGGCCTGATGTAGAATCTCATTCTAGGATACACGCATGCTCAAATAGCTCTTTCCTGGAAAGTTTCTGGATGATCCATTGAGCGAGGGCCAAGAAAAGGAGGGTCCCAACACGTTTTCCTCAAGCAGTTTCCCATAGGATATTTATGCAATGCTACAAACAAAACGGCTAAAAAGAATCCCTCCAAATTTGTCAGAAAGCTATATCTTTACCCCCAAAAAGTATGCTTTTGTGATTTGGTTTAAATCCGTTCAGCTGTTTTAGAGAAATTAAGCTTCAAAATGCATAGATATATAGCAACGCGGTATTACTGAGGGAGTACCAAGGGAGCACTGACGGAGTACCAAGGTACTAAATGGCAAATTAAGTATATTGTTTGGCTGGATCTGCAGGACTGAGACCAGTCTCACAGAATGAGGGCTGGCCACAACATGAAGAGAAATGCTGTGGCTGCCATTTAAGGACCCAAGGACTCGGATCCCATGTCCTCAAAATAAAACCAGAAAACATAGACGGCTGCAGGGTCGGGGTTCCCTGACTCTCTGGCACCTCTGTGAAAGTCCTTGAGGGACCCACCAAGGTTTGTTTTCTTTTTTTGAGTGTGTTACCACAGACTGAGGGAGTACTGAGGTACTAAATGGCAAATGAGGCATACTAATTGGTCAGATCCACGGGATCGAGACTGGTCCCGCAGGCCCTGTATCCTACCCTTTACTGAGCACAGTCAAAGTTATGCTCAGCGAGGGAGTCGGGTGAACATGAACAAAATAAAAATATGAAAATCAGTAAATAAAAACAAAGGTTAAAATGGCGTTATGAACTTATTTTACATTTTTTTAAAAATTGAAATTCACTGAAAAAAAAAAAGATTAAAAGTGACATTAGAGTTAGGTATGGTAATAATGTGTAACTTAAGGTTGAAAAAACTCTGGAAATTAACTGCAAAAAGAAAGGTTAAAAGGACGTATTATTAGACCTTGTAATAATATGAAAAATATTGATTTAAAATAGAAAAAAACCTGAAATTCAGCAGTTATAGTTTACTGAGCTAACTATGACTTATTAAACTATGGAGCGTAGTACATAGGGGTTGAAAAAAAGTGACTTTACAGCGGCTAATGTCACTGTGTCAACCTCTGCACTTAGAGTTGCAGATCATGTGAAGTATTTAAGTGGGTAATCCTATTAAGGTGAATAGAAAATTGTCCACACCTGCAGTTTGTAGAATAATTTCTGTGCCAAAACACTTGCGGACGGTTTTGAACCTAACCCTCTCTACATGGTCACCCCCACACATTTTGCCTATACCATCCACTTTTATTTTAATTTGTTGTTGCTTGTGCTTGTGTTCTCACTTTAAAACATGATACCATTGCCTTATATCCCACTAACATATCTAGGTTAGTTATAAGTCTCTAGTAAAGTGGCACTACATGTACTGGGGCCTGTAAATGAAATGCTAATAGTGGACCTGGAGCATGTATTGTGCCACCCACTTAGGTAGCCTTTTTAAACATGTCTCAGGCCTGCCATTTCAGCCTGTGTGTGTAGTTTTAAACTGCTCATTCAACCTGGCAAATTAAACCTTGTGTCAGGCCCAACCCTTCCTTTTTAGTATATCTAAGCCACCCCAGGGTAGGCCCTTAACAGCACACAGGTCAGGGTACAATGTATTTAAAAAGTAGGACATGTAATTTAAATATTATGCGTCTTGGTGGTGAAAAACTCCTTCATTTGTTTTTCACTACTGCAAGGTCTACCTTTATTGAAGCATAAAATTGGTGTTACCTTGTTACATTTATTAAGGTGCATTTTCCTAATGGGAACAGGTCACCAGTTCATGTTTGGTGTCTTTGAAATCATAATGAAATATCCTAACTTATGGTGAGGTCGGATTTTAAATTACAATTTTGAAAATCCCACTGAAATGGGGTGGCATGGTGAGCAAAAGAATGATGGATTTAACCCAGATCTCTAGACTGGGGGTGAATATTTTGATTTGTTCTGCATTCCGTCCATCACTTGTGTGACTTTTAGAAAGTTGGCATTTTTCTGCCTTAGCCATTTTGTGCCTGTAGCCTGTCCATGGGTCACATGACTAAGTATAGCTGACAGTTATGCACTGTGTATTTCTCCAAGCCATCCACACACATAGAGAGCTAAGATATGGTTGGAAGGACCATCACTGGCAGGATAGAAGGGTGGAGGTGAGCACAGCTCTGCTTACACTTAAATAGGCTTGGCCCCTTCTACATAAAGGGCTGCTACCCCCTGTCGTTAGTCTGGAGCCAGGGCAGAGAAGGCAGGATGCCTGGGGACTTCAAAGGGAAATATCTAGAAGCTTCTCCACCAGTTCAAAGGCACATCTGGGTATAAATACTGGATTTAAGGCACCAACTCTTCAGTACACTTGTGGAAGTGTGGATACTCTACCAGGGCTGCTGTGCTGCTGAAGGACTGACACTCTGCTGGACTGCTGCCCTTCTGGACAAGTGACTTGCCGACCTGCTGCCCTCTTGCCTGGATATAAAGGACTGGACCTGCATCTCTTGAACCCAGAATTCCAGAGTGACTCTAAGGGCCAGTTGGCTGGCTTTCTGATCTTAAGCCTCAGGGACACAACAGGCTTCCAGCAACCTTGCACCTGCACCTGTACCTGGACTCTGTCATCACTAAGTGTACCCTGCCGAGTGGTGCCACCCCAGTCCTGGACCCTTGGAAGTGGCTTAAGTTGCTCTGCCAGCCTCTGTGGATCCAGCAGAATCAACGCGTCTCTTCCGCTGCACAGCGCAACCCCAAGCAGAACCAATGCATCGCTATGTGGATCAGAACCGTCACAAAGACCAGCATCATATTGCAGCCCATTGCCACATTGGAACTGCTGTAGCACAACACATCCTCAACCACGGCAGCCTTGACAATGAAGCCAGACACAGCATCACAATCTCGCAGCTCCTCAGAACCGATACATTGCCCGGCGACACATCCTCGTCATTTAACACGGTATGGCGATATACTATGTCATAAGAAGTGCATGACTGAGGCGCAAGTTACAGTTAGCTCAGGAAACTATAGCTAGTGGGGTTTTCTTGTTTTAAAACAATAGCTTTTAAATTATTACAAGGCTTATAACGTCACTTTACCCTTTGTTTCTTTCAGTAAAAAAATGTATAGATAGATAGAAATAGATAAATATATTAAAAATGTCTATATATCTATATATATCTATATGCTAATATTACCTGCTGGCGGTCGCCATTAGCTAGTTATAGTTAGGAGCATGTTTTCATTAGAAAACCATTTTTTGACTCGCCTATATCTTTTCCACTGTTTGAGAAATCTTAACAAACTTTTCCAAGGAAAAGTGCCCTGGAGATTCTTGTTGTGCATGTAAAGTTTCGGGGTGATCCGTAAAGTGGGGTCCAAGAAAAAGGAGGGGCCAAAAAGAGTGTTTTTCCCATGTTGATTTCCATTGAGATTTTAGACACAGCTACAGCCCAAACCGGTGGACAGAATTAGAATACTTTGTGTGATTTGGTGTGTGATTTGAGATATTAACTGACATCCAAAATTGTATATCTAGGGACAGGGATCCTCCTTGAACCCTCCTTGGATTCACAAATCTATGTGCCAACAGTAATGCCGTGATTGGCAACCTGAGGGGAAAGTAGAGGCTGTCATTTTCTTCATCGGGACTTGGTTCCCCACAGGGGAAGAAAATGTTAAAAAGTGATAGAAGGGGTCAGGCTACCCTGACCACAAGGGACCAATGAAGGAGGCTGTGAAGGACCCCTCACGGGCAACAAAATGACCAAAAACCTTTTGGGTGAATTCAGGTAGATCCGCGGATCCAGACCCCAATTATAAAAACATACACTCACTTACAGATCCACACACCTACACATACATTCACTCACACCCTCACACACACACTTACACACTTACACATCCACACAACCACTCACACACCCACTCACAGACCCTCAAAACCATTCACAGACCCACACTGTTTTCACACACCCACTCACACACCTACTTACATACCCACACAACTCACACACCCATACACAGGCCCTCCAAACCAATCACACACCCACACAGCCACTCAAGGCCACTCACACACCTACTCACACACCAGCACAGCCATTCCCAGACCTAGTCACAGACCCACACAGCCAGTCACACACACACTCACACAATCACACACTCACTTACACACCCATGCATACACCCTCTTACACACCCAGGTTGCAGGGACATTATCTTTAGGAAATAGCATTAAAAACATAGCAATTCACTGAAATAAACAAAGGTTACCGGGAGATTATAGACAGGAAATAAAAATTTAAAAAACAGTTTTTACATTCTATCCATCAATTGTTGTTTTTGCATTTGTCACCCCAAGTGGGACGTGTAAGCCCAGACGTGGGTCCCGTGCTCTCCATGCCACTGGAGTCAAGCTATCCTGGCTGATGAGGGCTGAAATCCTGAAACCGGTCCTAGGATGCTTGTTTCGAGTCCAGGGAGGACCTGGTCTGGCAGTTCGGGCGGGACTGTTCCCTTTGGGTGTAGGGTCAAGACTTATTTGCATATGGCTGGGTCCAAACTGGAATGGCATGGTGAGCAAAAACGATGGATTTAGGCCCAGATCATTGTACTGGGGTGAATGTATGACATTGTTCTGCATTCTGTCCATCAATTGTTGTTTTTGCATCTTTCTGAGTCTTAGCCATCTTGTTTCTTCGTGCAGGCTTCCCTTTTGGATCCCTATTCTCCTCTGACTTCCTGTATGATCCTGGGCAGCGCTGTACTCCTCTTTCTGTGTACGTTTGTTACCCAGTCACCAGCCCTCGCCCAAGTCCCTGACTGTGTTCCAGACATAGTCCCGGACAGTCCTTGACAGGTCTTGAAGCTCTTCTGAGTGCTTGCAGTGTGGGGGTTCGTCTGTTGTTGAGGGGGAGTTCGTTCCAGGTCTTGGCCGTGATGTAGGAGAAGGCTCTTCCTCCCATTCTGGCTCTCTGGATGCATGGTATTTCGGCCAGGGCAAGGCCAGCGGAGGGGAGGTTTCTCTTGGGGGCGTGGAAGGAGATTCTTTTGTTGAGGTAATGGGTTCCGGTCTTGTGGAGGGATTTGTAGGAGTGAGTGAGCAGCTTGAAGGTAACTCTCTTTTCAACGGGGAGCCAGTGGAGTCCTCGTAGGTGCTGGTTGATGTGGTCCTGCTGTGGGATGCTGAGGACGAGTCTGGCTGCGGTGTTCTGAATGGTCTGGAGTTTGAGGTGTAGAGATTTGTTAATTCCAGCATAGAGGGCGTTATGCTGGTTATGAGTGCGTGGGTGGCGGTCTTCGGAGATTCATGGAGGAACCACTTGAAGGTCTTGCGGAGTATGCAGAGGACGTTGAAGCACATGACAGATACGGCGTTGATCTGTCGGTTCATGGTGTGGGAGGAGTCAAGTATAATGCCGAGGTTGTGGATGTGGTCTGTGGGGGTGGGAGGGCTGCCGAGGGCACATGGCCACCAATTGACATCCCACATGGAGGGGATGGATACAAGGACTTCTGTCTTCTCCGATTTGAGCTTCAGGCAGCTGCTGCTCATCCAGGATGCAACGTCCTTCATTCCTTCCTGGAAGCTGTGTCTGGTGATGTCGGGTTCCTTGGTGAGAAAGAGGATGAGCTGGGTGTCGTCGGTGTAGGATACTTTACTGAGTCTGTGTTTTCTGACAATGGTTGTGAGCAGGACAATGTAGATGTTGAAAAGTGTGGGACTGAGTGAGGATCCTTGGGGCATTCCGCATCTGAAATCTGTGGGTTCAGAGAGGAAGGGCAGGAGTCTGATTATTTGAGTTCGGCCGGTAAGGAAGGAGCGCATCCAGTCTAGGCCAATTAATTGTCTTATAATGTGCTTTTTTATCAATGCACAGGAATCCGTGGATCCCCAGCGGTGCTCAGCACAACCCCATCCCCTGTAAAACTGAGAATCCTGCCGCATTTCATCAGAGGCCCTGCCTCCTTTCTCAACCACTCCTGTTACTACCAGTAATTCCCACACAGCTGGAATGCTGAGAGCTCGTTAGAGGCCCTGCCCCCTTTCTCCACCATTCTGCAAGCCCGTCTCCTGACACACCACTGGTTGGGGGATGAAATCCCCTTGGCTGCTTAGCATCATTGGGGCCAAGAACCTCTCCTGTTTCTACCAGTAAGTAACATACAGCTATATTGCTGAGAGCTTGTTTGAGGCTCTGCCTCCATTTTCCATGCACTGAACAGACCCCTACCACTACTCACACACCCACTCACAGACCCATACAGCCACTCACACACCCACTCAAACCCATATAGCCACTTCCAAGCCCACTCATACACCCACTCACACACCCACATACCCACTTACACACCCAGTCACAGACCCATAGAGCTACTCACAAACCCACTCACCGACCTTTACAGCCACTCACACACCGACTCACAGACCTCTACAGCCACTCACACACCCACTCTGGAAGGTTACAAGGTACAGTTAGGAAATAACATTTAAAAAACCTTCGAAATTCCCTGCACAAGCCAAAAGTTAGAGGGATGTTTTAGTTAAGAAATAGAATTTAAAAAAACCTTACAAATTCACTGAAAAAACCAAAGGTAACAGGAACATTATAGTTAGGCTAGGATTTCACTGAACCATGAAATTCAGAAGTTATAGTTACCTGATCTAACTATATTACATCACTCATGATAAGGTCATTGATGACATCATTCATGACATCTCAAATGACATCACTGATTATATCATCCACAGACCCACTCACACACCTCACACCCCCTTACAACCTCGCATATATCCACTCTCACACACAACCACTCACCTACCCATTGACAGACAAATACAACCATTCACACACCCACTCACTCAATCAGAACCACTCACACACCCACTCACTCACCTATACAGCACTTACACGGCTACTCACTCACCCAAAGGCTACTAACACTAAGTCACTCATCCATACAAACACTCACAGAGCCACTCACTCACCCATACAGATACTCACGCACTTACTTCTTCAACTATAAAACTTCTCACACAGCCATACACTCACCCTTAAGATCTCTGAACACAGCCATACAAGTACTCATACACCCACTCACACATCCACACATTTACTTACATACCCATTCATACACACATACAACCACTTACACACTGGCATACTCACCCATACAGACATTGACTCTCCAATACAGCTACTCACACACCAACCTACTTAACCAAACACCCTCTCAAACAGCCAAACCCTCACTGATTCAGCCACCTACACACCCACTCACCCACCTATAGTCACTTACACAGCCACTCACGCACCCACACAGCCACTCACACACCCACCCACTCCCTCACCCATGCAGCTACCTACACACCAGCAGCGGCCTGTGCAGGTAAGACCGGTAGGGCCAGGCTGGGGGGATTCAACAAACGACCACAACGGAAAATTAAATAAACTATTAATTTTCCCTTGCTGTTGTCTGTCAAAATCCCCCCCACCTGGCCTCACTGCCTCACTGCTCTTACCTGCACGGGCTGCTGCTGCTACACATCCACCCATGCAGCTTCTCACACTCACCAATAAAGCCCCTCAAACACCCACTCACTCACTCACACAAACACTCACATACCTAGTCACACGTCTATACAGCCACTCAGACAGCCACTCACACATAGATTCAAACAGTCTCACAGCTGTTCAGAAGACATATGACCAAAATAGTTTCACTCATTAGTAGTGCAGAAGGAATTGTAATTTACCTTTTACAGTAGCTTACCATATATCTTTAAGTGTCAGAAACATTTACAAAACACTTTCACTCACTGGATGATGTCATCAGTGATGTCATTTGAGATGTCGTCAGTGATCTCACTGACTGTCATTAGTTTTGTAATATGTGAGGTCATAAGCAGTGCATAGTGGGGTGTAAGTTTTAGTTAGCTCAGGTAAATATAACTGGTGAATTTCAATAGTTTTGTATGACTGAAATCTGAGCCTAACTAGAACGCCCCTGTAACCTTTGTTTTTTGGTGCATTATATATTTATATATATATATATATATAAATATATATATATACGCACACATATCACGCTCCACACGAAAACTTTGACCAGCACTCACAGGAGAAAGAATATTTCTTTTATTGGAGTATTCGTGCTCACACAGAAGCGTTTCAGCTAAACACGCTTTCAATGTTGGTGGCCGCCATTTTTTCTCTTTTTATATACAAGCATGCTTGATTGTGTCATATTAACGACATTGAAGACAGACTTCTTCATGATTCAGTAAAATACAGCGCCATCTTATAGCATGTAAATCCATTCGTTTTTCAATGTATAAGTGAGTTTCTACAATTCATATTAGAACAGTGCTACCTAAATTCATTAAATTTTATATATCTAATTTAAAATGTATATGATGTTGTTATTTTCACGAGTGTTTTATCTCATGTCCTCGGGGACTGCCGTTCCATACAATCAAGCCCTCAGATGGGCGTTCTTACGTAACTCAGCCTGTTTGTTGTTTATCTTGCCCTGTATGGGTTTTTGTTTACTATTTTATATAATTTTCTTATTATTACACTATTATTACACGTTTATTATCCCCTAATCTAAGGAGCTCTGTTACTTAATATCATGCCCACAGATGGGTAGTTTTAAGAAACTCAACATAGCTTGGCCTATATGGGCTTTGATAAACACAACTATAATTTGTATATGCGGTGACCTTCAACCATTTCCTTTCACAAACAGCTAATTATTATTATCGTATGTCATCTTTTATAAATGAACCTCCAGTTTTTCACTACTGTTCAAACCCATGGGTATTTTTGTTTGTAAATCAATTATATATCTTGAATTCAATCTACGGAGCTTAAACTCTGACCCCCACCTCTCACATCATGGGGTACTTGGTCCAGACAGAAGAATCTGAGCAGATTTCTGTTGCTTTGATGGTAGGATTCAAAGTGACTGGCCACTGGGTAAGTAGCACCCTTATTACTGCTCGCCCTCATGTGTTCTAAAATCCACAATTTGGTCAGATGAATATTACTTCCTACTTAATTCAGCTGGCACAGACATATTAGGCAATAAACAGTATAGGTGGTGAGACAATTCATGAATTTCTTAATCTGTTTCGTGTTTTTTTAACCCTGAGACATTACAGGTGGATACCCTACTGCTGTACACGCAGGCTTTACATTTGCTGCATGGGGAAAAACCTTTCAGTTGTTGGGAGATCCCTTTCGGCTTTTCTCTAGGTTAGTTACTTTCTACTAAAACGTCTCTGATTGACCGTGATTTTCTAAATGTTATCAGAGGGTGACTATATAACAACATCTGATTTCAGGATCCTCCAATTGTTTTGTAAGATTGTCCTTATACTAGTGGTGGCACTTGAAAAATTGGTGACCATCCTGAAATTATTTTTTGCTTTTTCAGTTTTATTTTTGGTCTCTTCCTTCAGTAAGTCTTCCCTCTTTTTCCCTTTCACTCTATTCATTTCCCTTGCAAGGATTTGCTTGTAATAGTCTCTCATCTCGAATCTCTTTAAACTTGCATCTGCTGCCTGTTAGATTTGGGGGTCTCTCACATGTAGGTACTTGTGACAAATAGGGACCCTTGCCTCTAGTCAGGGTAAGGGGGTACACGCCTAAAATAACCCCTGCTCACCCCCTTGGTAGCTTGGCACGAGCAGACAGGCTTATCTTAGAGGCAGTGTGTGAAGCATTTGTGAACACATACAGTAATCGAGTGACAACACTACAGATGGACACCACACAGTTGTATATTAAAAATAAGTATTCTTTATATAGATTTAACACAAGACCATAAATGACAAAAATCCACAATACTGTACTTAAAATGGTAGAATTTAGCTTAGTTCTCTTTAGATCTTAAATGCGACACTTTGAGTCAATGTACCTTAAGATGCGACACGCAGGGCAACGAAAGTTTTGCAAGGATGGTGATGTGATGAAAGTTTCGTGCAAAGAAATAAAGATGTCGTCTTCTTCTTGATGCGGCACGCTTCTCCAATGTTGCGAGAAGTCTCGACTCGATACGTCAGCTGCAGCGGCGACACCTTTGTTCTGTGATGCGACGACAGCGGCTTTGGCGGTGACACTCTTCTCCAACGATGCGAGACGCTTCTACTCGATGCGACAGCTGCAGCGGCGACACACTTGTTCCGGGATGCGACAGCAGCGGCTGCGACGGTGACACGCTTCTTCTTCGTTGCGAGACTCTTCTCGTGATGTGGTGCAATGCGACAGCTACAGCTGCGACATCCATGATGCGACGGCAGCGGCTGCGACGGCAACACGCTTCTTCAGTGTTGCGGGATGCTTCTCGTGATGCGGTGTAATGCGACAGCTACAGCGGCAACACCCTTGTTCAGTGATGCGACGGCAGCGGCTGTGACGGCAAAACACGCTTTTTCTTCTTGAGTCGCACTTCCAGCTCCTTGCGACATGCAGTCCCTCAGAAGGCCCAAATACAGCTACAGGCACTTCTAAAGAACTCTTGGGGAGCTGGTGGTTGAAGTCTGTTGTCCCTGAGATTTCAGCCAGCAGGAGGCAAGCTCTATTCCAAGCCCTTGGAGAGCCTTCACAAGTTGAATAAAGTGCACACAAAGTCCTTTCTCCTTTCTTTGGCAGTCAGGCAACCACTGCAGGCCAATCCCCCAAGCAGCACTTCAGCTTAGGGATAGTCTCTCCTCAGGTTTCTTCTTGTTCCCAAAGTGATCTAAAGTTCTTGGGTTTGGGTCCCAATATTTACACCAAGTTTCTCTTTGTTCTCTGAAGGCAGAGAGTCCTTTGCCTAGTCCAAACCTGTTCTGGTCAGTCCTGGAGCACTTTGTTTACATGACTCCTTCTTTCCTTTTACAGTGCAGGGTAGATACATCAGACGCACCACAGGAGGTGGAGCCAGCATTGTGGAGGTAAGGCACAGCCCTATTCAGGTCCCAGGTGCAACTCCTCCCTCCCATCTAGATGCATATTCACCATTGGGCTGACTCACCCTGTCTCCTGGAATCCCCCAGCCCTGTCACTCAAACTCCAGACAAGGAATACACAGCCTAGCAGAGGCAGGTTTGAATGGTTAGACAAGAAAATACCTACTTTCTAAAACTGGTATTTTCAAACACAGAATGTTAAAACCAACTTCACTAAAAGATGCATTTTATCATTCTGAGTTCAGGCATACTAAATTCAAATTTCTACCATGTTCCCTGAGTCAGTTAGGATTATAAGATGTAATAATCAAACTGCCCATTCTGGCCTCTCGAGAAAAGGTAGCCTTGCAATAGTGAAAAACGAAAATGGCTGTAATTCACCATTAGAACATGCCACACACACCAGGGCATGTCCTACCTTATACTTACAATGCACCCTGCCCTTGGGCCTACCGTAGGGGTGTCTGATATGAAGAAACTGGAAGGTTTAGGGACTGGCAAGTGGGTGCACTTGCCCAGTCAGCATGACAGTACCAGACTGCACGCAGGCTCTGCAATGGCAGGCCTTTGACACACTTTTACAGGCTGCTTTTGTGGGTGGCACAACCAGTGCTGCGAGCCCACCAGCAGCATTTGGATTACCAGCCCTGGGCACTCCTGGTGCACTGTACTAGGGTCTGACAGGTAAACCAAACCAACCAATCATGGAATCACTAATTCATACATCAATTTATAAAAGGGAGCACTTGCACTGTGGCACTGGACAGCAGAGGCACAGTGCCAAAAGCATCTAACACCAGCAAAAACACATGAGGCAACAGCAAAAATGGAAGGGAGACCCATGCCAAGGTACCAGGTCTAACACTGCCTCTTGGAAATCTATATCTCTTGAGCAATTTCGTTTAATACGTAAAAACTCTCATAGGGAATGCTTGTTAATCAATCTGGTGGGTTGACTACTTTTTGCATGCAATACTGAGTTGCCAGCCGTGGGTTTTCTTTAGAGGACCGTATAGATCTTATTATCTCTGATGAATACCTGGAGATCAAGAAAGTTCACCTTCTCAGAACTGATCTCACTAGTGAATCTCAAATTGATATCATTCATGCTATATCCCTTTAGCTGATTCCCCTGTGCCTTTCCATATGATGAATAAATCATCTATATATCTTCGCCAACTGACTATGTTCTCTACCCAGTTGTCTTGTGCATCTGACCATGCCACCCGTTTCTCCCACCAGTCCACAAACAAGTTTGAGTAATTGGGGGCAAAGCAGGTGCTCATGGCGGTGTCCCTTCGTATTTGTTTGTACAGTTGTTCTTGAAAAATAAAGATAATATTGTTTAGGCAGAAATCAATGAATTCCAACAGCATCTCGCTATGTTTAATGTATTTCAAAGGATGACCCCTAAGGTAATAGCTCACTGCCTCTAGTCCATCTTTATGGCCAATACTGGTGCAAAGATTGGAAACATCCGATACTATCATCAAAAAGTCTGGCTCTCAGATTGTTCCTTCGATTTCTTTTAGACAATTGTACGATCATTATGTAAATTAACCAAGGCTTGTCTCTGTTATGTTCATTTTAGTCTTCTCCTTGTTTTTTCCAATGCGAAGAGTCATAAGATCTTTGTAAAGACTTTCTACAAATACATCAATCACATCTGTAGGCACTTGTGGCATACATTTGGATGTTGGTTTGAAAGGGGTGGAGGCCCCCACTTGTATTGTTCCCAAGTTCTCCACTCTATCCATATTGTACTGGATATCCTCCACTTGTGACGAATCACTAAATTGCAGTTCTTCTAGTAGTGTCAACGTTTCCAAATCATTTCCAGTTAGGATATCCATGTGTGTCCGTTCCTGACTCTCTCGATTTCCCCAGACCTTTCTGTTTGAAATATTTGTGTAGTTTTAGTTTTCTTGAGAACTTAAAGAGATCAATCTTTGTCTGTGTGTATTCAAAGCTACTTGTCGGGCAAAAGGTAAGCCCAAGTTGCAGTACTGACTCTTCAGATTTAGCAAGCCTTTTTGTTGTTAAATTGATAATCAATAGATAATCAATCCTCATTTCTTTTTCGTTCCCTGTTTGATCTCTGTGGTACAGTTTGCAGCTTTTTGGGTTTTTCTTCCGCCCTCCACTTCTTGATTTTCATTTCCCCTGCACTCCGGCAGTCTTACTGTGCCACCGTGAAGCCAGGTTTGTCGAATTAAACAAAACTCCTCATAAAAAGGGATCTGTGTACGTGACGCCAGACCCCCGTCGCTCATTCTTCTCTGGATTGCTCTGCATCGGTTACCTCTGACTCAGAGGTTTCCCTTTGTTCTACTGTGGCACGATTTTTATTACTCCTTAGTTCACGTCGTGGGGCACCATAATTTGGAAATGTGCGCACTCTCCCTTGCTCATAATCTCTTGCATCCTGATCAAATTTCACTTGCTTCTGTTGTTTTATTTTTAACTCATAGTTTATAAGGCATTTTTTCATTTGCTCTTTGAAATCCACTGATTTCATCTTGTCAGCATGTGTGACCATATCTTTTTCTAGTTCCTCAATTTTTTTAAGCCTTTTCGCCATCACTTCTTGCGAATTTTACTAAAATCGTTAACATTCCTCTTGACGAGTTGGCCATGTGTTCTGCCCATTCCTCCAGTAATTTGGGGTCTTGATTTTCATAGTCAGGGACTGTATAAATCCTCAATCCTCTTGGCACCCTATTGATCGCTATGTAGTGCAGTAGCGAGGTAGCTTCACACCGCTTCCTTGTCTCTCTCTCGCATCTAACCTCTTGATTTTTATGTATTTGCTCTTTTGAGCTTCATTGCCACAGGTAGGGATGTTGCTAGTGTCACCTGCATACGCAATCTGTTTTCTCTTGAAAATGCCTGAAGCCGCTTCCTGACGTGCCACCTCACTAAACATATTGAAATTATATGTATATTTCTGTCCACAGAATCGGCAGAATTTGGCTATTCCGCGTTACTCTTGCAACGCAGAGTTCCAGTCAAACTCCGCCAATCGCCGTATCGTGGAATTTGTTTCCTTCTAGAAATGCAAGCAAGGTTTGGTGTCCCTTGGTGCCATTTTCTAGCGTGGGTGGTCACGGGCAGTCATGATCAGCTTCTCGAGTAGATTTCCATTTGCTGCTTCTCAAGTAGATTTTCTGCGCTGCAAGTGCTACTGTCGCTAAATTGCAGAGCAACATGTATATTTTTCGCTCATTGGCAGAACTTTGTGGAATCTCACTGAGTTTTTATGGAACTCCGTATTCCACCCAAGCCTAACATATATATATAAGGTCCAGTTGAAGGCATCTGCCGAAACGCGTCAACCGTCCTTTCATGTTTTACATTGATGGTGTTGAAAGAATAAAAATACCTTAAAGGAACTACTGTGGACTCTCTCTGTGCCGTGGATACTCCGGTGATGATCGTGCCGAGTTCGTTTTGAATATATATATATATATATAGATATATATATCTATATATATATATATATTCACTGAAAAAACCATAGGTTTCACACACGTTATAGTTAGGAATTAGCATTTAAAAAACCTTGCAAATTCACTGAAAAAACCATAGGTTTCACACACGTTATAGTTAGGAATTAGCATTTAAAAAACCTTGAAAATTCACTGAAAAAACCATATGTTATAGTTAGCTGGACATTTCACTCGTACAAAACCATTGAAATTCCCCCGTTATAGTTAGTTCAGCTAACTATAATTTGCGCGCCCGCAATCCACTGCTGAGGACGTCACATATTACATCACTCATGACATGGTCAGTGACATCACTCATGACATCACTGATGACATCTCAAATGACATCACTGATGACATCACTGATGACATCATCCATTGAGTATGTGTTTCTGAACAATTTTAATATGTTTAATATATATAGGGAAAGGCCTGTTGAAGAATAAGTGGGTGTACAAGTGTGTAAATAGATGATTTTCTGTGGTGCGTAACTGACTCTATAAGTGAGTCATTAAATGTATCTTACTGCAGACTAGTGACTAAACTGTGCAAATGTTTGTATGTGTCTGTATGTTGGTGTATAAGTGGCTGCATGGTTTTGTGAATACCTATATAAGTGTCTATATGAGTTATTGATTGCTTGTCTCAGTATCTGTATGGGTTCCTGAGTGTTTGTGTGGGTAGGGTGTGTGTGACTCTATGCATAGATGTGTGAGTGGGTGATTCTATGGGTGCATGGTTTTAAGAGTGCATCTGTGATGGACTGTATGGTTGAGTGAGTGTATGTATGGGTGTGTTAGGGATTGAATGTATATCTCAGTGGTACATTTGTGACTAACTACATATGTGAAAGGCAGTATATATGCGTGTAAGAGTATATAAGTGGGTAGATGTGAGAGTGTGTGATTGTGAGAGTGACTGTATGGATGAGTGTGTGCTTGTATCAATGATTTTATAAGAGCGTAAGAATGTGATACTATTTTTATGAGTAAGTGAACTTGAGTGTGTATAACCGCATAGGTGAGTAAATGGGAGTGTGATTATTTGCATGACTGACTATGTGTGAGAGTACCTCTATGGATGATTGGTAGTGTGTGAGTGTCTATATAGGTGTATAAATGCATATGATAGTTTTGTATGGAGTGACTGTAAGTATGAGTGACTGTACAGGTGAATGAGTGGAGGTGTATGTAGAGTTAATAAGTGGGTATGTAGTTATTGGTATTGCAGTATGTATGGTTTTGAGAATGAAACTCTGAAATTTTGAGTCGGTGTATCAAAGGTTATATTAGGGAGTGAGAAGATGTGGTAATTTATCACATGGATGACGTCATCAGTGATGTCATCAGTGATGTCATTTGAGATGTCATCAGTGATGTCATGAGTGATGTCACTGACCATGTCATGAGTGATGTAATATGTGACGTCATCAGCAGTGGATTGCGGGCGCGCGAGTTATAGTCAGCTGAACTAACTATAATGGGGGAATTTCAATGGTTTTGTACGAGTGAAATGTCCAGCTAACTATAACTGGTGTGAAACCTACGGTTTTTTCAGTGAATTTGCAAGGTTTTTAAATGCTAATTCCTAACTATAACGTGTGTGAAACCTATGTTTTTTTCAGTGAATTTGCAAGGTTTTTTAAATGCTAATTCCTAACTATAACGTGTGTGAAACCTATGGTTTTTTAAGTGAATTTCCAAGGTTTTTTAAATGCTAATTTATGAATGTATTATTATATTTTTTAAATATTTATTTTACAATAAGCTACCTAAATATATATAGTTATAGATTGACTTTATCCTGTAATATGGAATGGCTCAGTTTTTTTTTTTTTTTATTTGGATAAAGTTGAACAGCATAGTTAATATCTTCTATAAACTTATAAACACTTTAAATTTTTTGTATTTTTTTTTTAAGGGTTTTTGACCGTGCGCGCACGGTGCGCGCACGGTGCACGCATGCGTACGTGCTCCGTGTGCGCATGCATATGTGCTCCACGTGCGCATGCATACGTCGTGCGTGCTCCATATGCTCGTGCTCCGTACGCGTATGCATGCGTGCTCCGTACGCGCATGTGTGCGTGCTCCGTGCGCCCACCGTGCGCGCACGGCAAGTCATGTGATTTAGAAACAACACTTTTTATTGGTTTATAGTAGTTTCAGGTCATGTGATTAAGAAACAACACTTTTCATTGATTTATAGTAGTTTCAGTTCCAGAAACTTCCAACACCACACCCACTCCCCTCATTATTACTTCTGATTCCCTGGGAGAAGGAGTTGAGCAGCTTTTCCAGTACTCCAGTACTTGAGAATGGCAGAGCAGCAGTCATCTTCTGGGAGTGAGCAGGAGACCCTTGTACCACAGAGGCAGAGGAAACAGAAAAACTCTTTTATATGGCAATTTTTCACTTTTCCAGAGGGGCAGAAGAAGGGACACCCCCGCGCCGCACGGCCACCAGCTGCTGCGTGTGCCCCTTGCCGCCCTCTGCCTCGCTGCTGCCTCGTTTGCCGGCTGCCGCCGCTGCGAGTGGTTTTCCTTGTTTTGACGGTTCTTTGTGCTTGTTTGGGCTAAACTTGTTTTTTCCCTGTTTTAGCGTTCATTTTTGCCTGTTTGTACTGTATTTTAATTTTTGTTCCGTGTTGCCCTCCTTCCTTGTTGTCCGCCTACCTCGACGCCCCCCGCCCTCCCTTCCCGCCACCGCCGCTTGTCCCCGCCCCTTTTTGCCTTCTGTAACCCTCCCCGCTCCCGCCTCCCAGCTGCTCCGCCCACCCGCGCACTTGGCCTTAAATGGCGACCGTGCGACGCAGGTGAGTGTGACCCACTTGTGGGACACCCCCGCGCCGCACGGCCACCAGCTGCTGCGTGTGCCCCTTGCCGCCCTCTGCCTCGCTGCTGCCTCGTTTGCCGGCTGCCGCCGCTGCGAGTGGTTTTCCTTGTTTTGACGGTTCTTTGTGCTTGTTTGGGCTAAACTTGTTTTTTCCCTGTTTTAGCGTTCATTTTTGCCTGTTTGTACTGTATTTTAATTTTTGTTCCGTGTTGCTCTCCTTCCTTGTTGTCCGCCTACCTCGACGCCCCCCGCCCTCCCTTCCCGCCACCGCCGCTTGTCCCCGCCCCTTTTTGCCTTCTGTAACCCTCCCCGCTCCCGCCTCCCAGCTGCTCCGCCCACCCGCGCACTTGGCCTTAAATGGCGACCGTGCGACGCAGGTGAGTGTGACCCACTTGTGGGACACCCCCGCGCCGCACGGCCACCAGCTGCTGCGTGTGCCCCTTGCCGCCCTCTGCCTCGCTGCTGCCTCGTTTGCCGGCTGCCGCCGCTGCGAGTGGTTTTCCTTGTTTTGACGGTTCTTTGTGCTTGTTTGGGCTAAACTTGTTTTTTCCCTGTTTTAGCGTTCATTTTTGCCTGTTTGTACTGTATTTTAATTTTTGTTCCGTGTTGCCCTCCTTCCTTGTTGTCCGCCTACCTCGACGCCCCCCGCCCTCCCTTCCCGCCACCGCCGCTTGTCCCCGCCCCTTTTTGCCTTCTGTAACCCTCCCCGCTCCCGCCTCCCAGCTGCTCCGCCCACCCGCGCACTTCGCCTTAAATGGCGACCGTGCGAACGCGCAGCGGTCACACGCAGCGGGCGCGCCGATTGTGCGCCGAAGGCGCGCCAAAGGTAAGCCCGTCTGCGCCCGTCCGCGACCGGATCGCGACCAGCGCCAGGACCCCTGGCCCACGAAGACCCCGAGCGACCCGCCTGTCGTACTCCTCCGCCACCCTCATCGCACTCAACACCGGCCGACTCCCAGAATGCCACCAAGCCACTCCAATACGCACCCACGGACCTTTCTGCTGCCACGCCTGCAAGTTCTCCTGCATCCAGACCAGCCCCGCACCAGCACCCGCCAAGTCGAACTCCAGCAGCACCCACCTCAAGTGCATCCTGCTCAACACCCGCTCCATCCACAGACACGCCATCGAACTCTGGAACCTCCTAGACGCCACAGCCCCTGACGTTGCCTTCCTCACGGAGACCTGGATGAACGCCTCTTCAGCTCCCGACATCGCCATCGCTATCCCAGAGGGCTACAAGATCGTCCGGAGGGACCGAAACGCCAACCAGATGGGAGGAGGCATCGCCATCATCCACAGGAACACCATCCGTCTCACGACCAGCACCGACAACACCCTGACCAGCGCCGAACACCTGCATTTCCAGATCCACACCAACCCGAACACCACCCTCAGAGGCACCCTGATCTACCGACCCCCTGGACCACGCACGCAATTCAGCGAGGACATCGCCGACTTCGTCAGCCCGCATGCCCTCCCCTCCGCTGACTACATCCTCCTGGGAGACCTCAACTTCCATCTGGAGAACAACAACGACCATAACACCAGCACCCTGCTCGACAACCTCGCCAACCTGGGACTCAAGCAACTGGTGTCCACCCCCACCCACCTCGCCGGACACACACTCGACGCCGTCTTCTCGTCCAGCACAGACATCGACTTCAGCCACGCCACAGAGCTTCAATGGACGGACCACAGCTGCGTCCACTTCACCTTCAAGAGAACGACGACCCACCAACACCAGCAACAGACCGCCCGCAGAAGCTGGAACAAGATCACAGCAGACCAGCTCGCCACCTCCCTGAGCCAACACCCTCCTGCCAGCTCAGCGAACCCCAGCCAGGCCGCCGACAACCTCACGAAGTGGATCAGCAACTGCGCGGACGAACTCGCCCCGCTGAGGACCCCGCCTAGCAGACCCGGCAGCAAGAAGGCCCCATGGTTCACCGACGAACTCAAGAGCTCCAAGAAGAACTGCCGAGCCCTCGAGAAAGTCTGGAAAAGGGAACCGACACCGGACAACAGGACCTCCTACAAACTTGCCACCCGGAAACACCACCAGCTGATCCGCACCGCCAAGAAAACAGCATTCAAGGACCGGTTGGACAACAACGCACACAACTGCAAGGAACTCTTCAACATCGTGAAAGAGCTTTCCAACCCCAGCGCAGGTAACAACGACATCACCCCATCGCAAGACCTCTGCAACTCCCTCGCCTCATACTTCCACAACAAGATCACGGACATACACAGCAGTTTCAACAACCAACCAACGCACACCACGACCGACCAGCCACCCCCCCCCACCACCACCCTCCACGCCTGGACCCCGATCAGCACCGAAGACACCATCCGCACGATGAACTCCATCCACTCCGGATCACCGACCGACCCCTGCCCTCACCACGTCTTCAACAAGGCCGACGCTGTCATCGCACCCCACCTGCGAGACATCATCAACACCTCCTTCGACACCGCCATCTTCCCTGAAAGCTGGAAACACGCCGAACTCAGCGCTCTACTCAAGAAACCAACAGCGGACCCCACCGACCTCAAGAATTACCGCCCCATCTCGCTTCTCCAGTTTCCAGCCAAGGTCATCGAGAAGACCGTCAACAAGCAGATGGCCGCCTTCCTCGAGACGAACGGATCCCTCGACCCCTCACAGTCCGGCTTCCGAGCCAAACACAGCACCGAGACCGCCCTCATCGCCGCCACCGATGACATCCGAGCCCTGATGGACAATGGAGAAACAGCGGCCCTCATCCTCCTAGACCTCTCCGCGGCATTCGACACGGTCTGCCACCGCACCCTAGTACGGCGCCTCAGCAACATCGGAATCCAGGACAAGGCGCTGGAATGGATCATCTCCTTCCTCGACGGAAGAACACAGAGAGTCCGCCTACCACCGTACAAGTCAGAGGCCTCCGAAGTCATCTGCGGCGTCCCCCAAGGATCATCCCTGAGCCCCACCCTCTTCAACGTCTACATGAGCCCCCTCACGGCCATCGTACGCAAACACCACCTCAGCATAATCTCCTACGCCGACGACACCCAGCTGATCCTCTCCCTGACCAACGACCCCGCCGCCGCCAGAGCCAACCTGCACGAAGGATGAAAGAGGTAGCCGAGTGGATGACGACCAGCCGCCTGAAACTGAACTCGGACAAGACGGAGGTCCTCATCCTGGGCTCCTCACCCTCCGCCTGGGACGACTCCTGGTGGCCTCCCGCCCTGGGCACAGCACCCAAACCGACAGACCATGCACGAAACCTGGGCTTCATCCTGGACTCCTCCCTCTCCATGACCAGACAAGTCAACAGCGTCTCCTCGGCGTGCTTCAACATCCTACGCATGCTACGGAAGATCTTCTGGTGGATCCCCACAGAGACCAGGAAGACCGTCACCCAGGCCCTCGTCACCAGCCGACTGGACTACGGCAACGCCCTCTACGCCGGGACCACCGTCAAGCTCCAGAAGAGACTCCAGCGGATCCAAAACGCCTCAGCCAGACTCATCCTCGACATCCCACGATCCAGCCACATCTCCGGACATCTGAGAGACCTTCACTGGCTCCCCGTCAACAAGAGAATCACCTTCCGCCTCCTCACCCACGCACACAAAGCCCTACACGACCAAGGCCCGAGCTACCTCAACAGCCGAGTCAACTTCTACGCGCCCAAACGCCACCTCCGATCAGCCAACCACGCCCTCGCCGCCGTCCCCCGCATCCGAAGAACGACTACAGGAGGAAGGTCCTTCTCCTACCTGGCCGCCAAGACCTGGAACTCCCTCCCGTCCGACCTGCGCCTGACCCAAGACCACCTCTCCTTCAGGAAGAAGCTGAAGACCTGGCTGTTCGAGCAGTAGCGGCACCCCCCCCCCCCCCAGCGCCTTGAGACCCTACGGGTATGTAGCGCGCTTTACAAGTGTCACTGATTGATTGATTGATTGAATGCTCCAAAAGTCACCTGCACTATTTGTGGTGGTGTCTTATCAAGAGGAGATCCTAAAAAGAAATACTCTTTTAGTATCTTCACTATGATCAGACATGTTAGAGAAGTACATCCTGTGGCTTACGCTCGAGCTGCTAGAGAAAACCCTCCAGCAGCTCAGCCGAGCACATCCGCAGCAGCTCAGCCGAGCACATCATCGGCAGCTCAGCCGAGCACTTCATCTGCGGCGGCAGCTTCACCTGCTTCTGTTCCTCTGGATATACACCCTCTTTTCAAGAGGGTGCATATACGGTGCAATGCGTGCAATGCTCTTCTCTCTTATGGGGACACCAGCATTCCCCTAATAGAGAGCAAGATACAGCAGCACACATGCGGCACCCTATAATTTTTTTCATTTTTTTGTTCCTCTGTTCCTCAATTAACACAACAGCTCTTTTTAGAGCCACCTAACATCTAAACACTTAAATTTGATTTTTGATTCTATTTTTTTATGATTTTTTTTCCGCTGGGCACGCACCGTGCGTGCACCTCGCGACGGTGTGCGCACGGTGCGCCCACCCCGCGATTTTAAAAAAAATAAAAATGTTTTTTTCACCCTTCATGGTCCTTCAGGGACCCCCTGACAAAAGCTAGGGGGTCAGGAACTCTGTACCCTGCCCCCTTTTCAAGTTCTACACCTTTCTTTTTCACTGTCACACACAAAATGGCGGACAACACTTTCTGATTTCGACCGATTCGAATGTTGACTGACATCTAACCACCAATCAGAATTACGCTCGCGCACAGCACCGTGTGCGCACGGTGCGCGCATATAGATATTTATGTACTTTTAACTGCAATTTTCTCAGGAACTACTGAACAGATTGACACCATATATGCAAAAGGCACATCCCTGACCTGAGGACTACCTCTTTGCCAAATTTCAAGTAATTCTGTTCAGCCGTTCGGGCTGTACCTTCGACTAAAGGTCCTATGGGAAAATGCATAGGGAAAACGCGTTTTAGGACCCCCCTTTTTTCTCAACCCCCGCTTGACGAATCACCCCGAGACTTCCAGGGTAGGAGCTGAGCGGAGCGCCTCATTAGTTTTGAAAATTTTGCGAGGATCCGTCAACCGGCGCCAAAGTTATTCAAAATAGAATTTCCAGATTTCCTATGGAAACACGGTCCTAACTATAACTATCTACTGGCGACCGCCAGTAGATAATAGATATATATATATATATATATATATATACACATATATATGTGCATGACTTGGCTGAGTACGAAGTGGCTATTTCAGATTGTGAAATATTTTCAAAAAGGGCTGAATTGATTAATATTGTAACGTAATCACTATACGAAGGGCATGTTGTGCTGTCTTCATTGCAGAAAGTAGTGTTATCCTGCACATCAGCTTCCTGGCTGATGCCTGGCTGACGTTTGCAGAACTATAGCTAAAAGTGCCAAGATTTATTAAGATTGCATGCAGTGCAGAGCAGCATCCAAATTTGGGATGATGCATTGCACAAATGGCAAAATACAGTGCTGATGCAGACAGTCTTGCGCCATGCACAGTGTCAAACCATGGCTCAGAGGTTGCAATGTGCTATCCAGCGTATGGTTTGTACAGGACTCATACTCTTCCAGAACAAATTGCTATGCATAGACTACAGCAAAAAGACCACACAGACTATGCACTCCAGCACACATGTAATGTGTTAGTTTCTGGGGAAATCAAGGCATTCCACTTATTTGATCCTGCTTAAAATTTACGTTTCTTTTTGATGCAAAGTCAAGTAAGGCTAACTTAAGTGGTTGGGGTTTGTAACAAAACCTATGGGTGTTTGCCGTGATCCTCCGTTAGAAACATCTCCTTGATGCACCCCAGCACAAAATGGATTTGGCACAAAGAAAAAGGCTGCCTTTCCAGCACAAATTACCTTTTGTGCGGGAAAGTAAATCCATATTACTGCTTTACATCACTTTGTTTCATGCTAGTGCTGGCATAGATCATTAGTAGTTTGGGCCCTACTTCAGGCCGATAAAGCTATAAGAATAGCTTGGGCAGCAGGTAATAGTAATTTGTAATGTATATTGAATTATTAATTAACTGTTGTTATGGTCATCTCTAAATTAGCCAGACAGCTCCATCTTGTGACAGACTGTCACAAGCACTGGTGTTGCCAGTAAAACTTTGGTGCCAACACCAGAAACCCAACTGCATTGCTGTGGGTGGAAAGAGCAGGCACAGACCTAGTCTGTCCTGGAGTGCACATCAACGGTGCTCTCCTTTGAGAGCAGCTTCAGGACTGGACGCCGGGCAAGCTGGGAGGCTATGCCTGCCGGCAGTGGTGGGAAGGAGAGGAAGAGCACACAATGATGGAGGGCAGCAGGTAAGTTTTATTTTAATTTTTTTTGTCTTCTTTGTCCCCCGTTCTCCCCACCCTCCCCGCCTCTTTTGTAAAAAGAAATGTTGTCTCCATTGTCCCCATATCCCCCTCTACCCGGCCCCCTCTCCACCCGCCTCTTTTCTCCAATACGAGCTGTTCCTGAGTACTCCTCAGCAGTAAATCTGCTGCATCCTCTACCTGGCTACAGTTACTCATATTTTCGACTATGGACTATGACTTAAAATGTTTGTTTGGCTTCCTACCATTTGATAGTAGAATACTACCACTGAATGTCTCTTTCGTGAAGATCAACAAGGTTTATACCAACTAGTAAATTAAGATACCTGACACTCTTTGATTGGCTCCTTGGAACTGCTTATTGCTGACTCATTAACTCTGTACTTTAGACAGCGTCTGGCCTTTGTACTGTAGCTATATGTCTTTATGTATACATACAACTGACATGTTCTGAAATATTTTGGTTTTGGTAGCACAGTCCTCTCCATTCTACAGGGTCTGTAAAGCACTCCACCTACCAATATCCTAGTTATTGCAAACTTGATTGCAGGATTTAAGGTTAAGAACAGCACCAGAAATAATGTTTGCAGTCTCCTGTAGTGCATATGATGTATATTGAATCACTTGTGCACTGCTTGCATCACAGCAGAGGGATTATTACATATTTGTGCAATGGATATGCTGGTAAAATCGGCTGACATTTTCATCATTTATACCTCCGATCTCTATAAAATAGTATTGTGTACAGGCCATTGTCAAACCCATTGATATGATCTCAGGATATGGAGTCAATCATTCTACATCAGAAATCATGAGTGGAACCTTGACTACAAATCCTCTTAGCTTCAAAGTAAGCTTTGATAACTGCAGAATATTATAACCATTAACAGTAAGCCTGTAATATAGGTTAATCTGAACATTGTTACAAGGATATTCATCAACCTCCTACGAAACTGTGGGGAACTCATGGAGAATAGCTCCCGTCCTTCTTGGAAGTTTCTCCACTGCTACCAGGAACTCTCTGTCCTGGGTCAATTACCTGAACCTAACTCCCATGTATTGCTGTGGTTAAAGCCCAGGCCTCAGCCACTCTTGCTTTACATCTGGAAAAAAACTTGAGGTCGCAGGGTACTTTCAGATATGGACTATCAAAATGGTGTAGTACACTCCTGGAATGCTTGGAACTCAACATCAGGCCTGCAAACAATTGTGAATTGGATGCTTGACAGTGATGGAGCCTCATGAACAATTGCAAGCATTTGTTGATTTAGTATAGAGAGTTGCTAGACCCAATCCACTGTTGATTAATAATTTTTGCACATTCCACATGCCGTACTGGACCTTGAAGAAATTGTTAGAAATATACCTCATCCCATTGTTTGCTGTGATGTAAGCCCACTGCTGCAGAGTATCTCTCAATAGTTGTGTACTGCCCTTGTGTTTCTGACTTCTGAGGCATTATCTCAGAAATTGTAAAACAAAAAATTGTATTAGGTAGGCCTCCTGTGAAAAATTGAGTCATTGGTTAACTGAGGTGTGAGCCCTGGTCAAGAAACAACCACAATCCTTGTCAGGGTAAGGCATAAGAAAACTCCAAATCAACCTGTGCTCAACCCGCTGTTAGCTCGGCACATAGCTGTCAGGTTTAACTTAGAAGCAATGTTCAAAGTACAGTAACACAGTGAAAACACCACACAAAAACAATTTCACACCAAATTAGAAAAATAGAGCAAAAGCTAATAATATAACAAGACAAAAATAGGATATTTGGTTACGCTGAAGTGGGTCAAAATCACACTTTCTATGGAGTGCAGATCGACTACAGTCACCAGGTTAGGGCTGCTGCAGTTTGCCTTCTCAATGACATGCCAAGAGTACCTTTCACATTGAAGAGGGCCGCAAGGAGCAGAGAGAGTGGAGCAGGAGGATGTCTGCATTGTGCGCAAAGTCGTCCAGCATCATGGGCAAGTGTTGCTGGGGCTTTGTGTTGGCGGTCCCTGTGAGTGGTCGATGCCAGAGCGTGAAGAGTTAGGTTGACGGAGCTTCACAAGGAATTGCAGTGCGATCAGGGAGGTGTTGGTGCCAACAGGCCTGTTTGGGGTTGCGAAGAGCCCAAAAGCTTGCATTCAGCTCCCTTGACCCACACCAAGGATTCAGGACCTGAGGGGCATCACTTGGGGGTCAGAAACTCACTGCAGCTGGGTCCAGGTGCTGGTGCAGCATGTTGTGAAACCCTTTATGTCCTGGAGGCTCAGATCAGGAGGCCAGCAAACTAGCCCTTGGAGTCACTCTGGGATCCCTAGATTCAAGATTAAGCTGCAGGTCCAGTTCTTCCTCTCCAGGCAAGGGGCCAGCATAGCAACACAGAAGACCTTCTTCATGGTAGAGTATCCACAAGTCCAGAAGTGTACTGAAGAGTTGGTGTTTGTGGTCCAGTTGCTCCTTTGCAGTGGGAAGAAGCTTCTAAAGGCTTTCCTTTGAAGTGTGCAGGTGCCATGCCTTCCTGGCCATGGCTCCAGACTAGCTACAGGAGGGATGCAGTCCTTTGTGTGGAGACAGGACACAGACTATTCAAATGTAAGTGGGGCTGGGCCTCCCTACCATTCAGCCTGTGATGACCCATCCAGTCACATCTATGCTCCCCATTGTGAGTGGCTGTCTAGGATAAATCCAAAAAACCCAACTGTCAGCTACACCGATTTATGTCCCAGAGACAGACTGCAGGAACCAAATGGTTATGGCAAAAACAAACTTTCTAAAAGTAGCGTTTTCAGAATTGTAATTTAAAATCAGACTGCACCTTATGTTAAGATTTTAAATTGTGTTGCCAGAGACACCAAACATGAAAGGGTTACCTGTTCCCATTTGAAAATTATACTTATAAAATGGAATAAGGTACTTCTCATCCTATGGCAGAGGAAGAACTTGCATTAGTAAAAATGAATTTAAGTAGTCCATGTCACTACCAAGACATGTAAAGCTTAACAGTACATTCCCAACTTTTTAAATACAATATACCCTGCCCTTGGGGTAGTCCAGGGCCTACCTTAGGAGTGACTTATATGTATTGAAAAGGGAGGTTTGGACCTGGCAAAAAGTTTATTTTGCCAGGTCGAAATGGCATAAACTACACACACACAGACTGCAATGGCAGGCCTAAGACATGTTTAAAGTGTTTCTTAAGTGGGTGGCACAATCAGTGCTGAAGGCCCTCTAGAAGCATTTAATTTACAAGCCCTAGGCACACGTAGTGCCACTTTACTAGGGTCTTGCAAGTAAATTAAATATGCCAATTAGTGATGAGCCAATATTACCATGATTTTAGGTAGTGGGTACATGGACTTTAGCACTGGTTAGCTGTGGTAAAGTGAGCAGAGTCCTAAGGCCAGAAAAAACGAAGTAAGTAAAAACAGGAGGTCTGAAAGTAAAATGTTAGAAGGAAAACCACGCCAAGGATGCCAGGTCTAACACCTCCTTTTTTGTGTGGTTCTCTATAGCTCACAAAATTATTCATTGAAAAAAAGTTCTATGGAGTCACTTTTTGCTTAATGTTACAGAGAAAAGAGCATTTTTGCTACTCCAAGAAGAATAAGTATTTGAGATATTCAAAAATACTTTTATAATTCCTTAGTCCAAGCCACTCAGTCTAGGTCTGGTTGACTCTCTTTGCAGAGAAATGTAATCAAAATGTACTAAATTAAAAAACTGGATCTATACTAAGGGCCTGATTATGATGTCCGCTCGACATCTAGGGCAGTGGTCCGACTACAAGATTATGATACAGACAGTCGGAGGTCAGCAGGCAGGAGAAAGACTTCCACCTCCGATAGTCTCAAGAAGCTCGTTGGGGCAGTGGTCGGGCATAATCCCTACAATTGAGGCGGCACCCGTAGAGGCACTGCAGTAGAGATTAGGATGTCTGTTCCCAACAGCCTTTTTATGGCGGTCTGACTGCCATGGAAAAGATGTCAGAAAGGTACTTTGGGGGCCTCTAGCAGGGCCCCCGTAGGTCTCTGCTATGTGGCCTGGGGGGCACATGTGTTGCCCCCAAAAACATCTATGCACCCTATGCCAGCTAGGGTGCCTGGCACAGAGTGCATGGATGTTTAAAAGCATCCCTTTTTCAATTGCGACTTGTGCTGCAGCCCTTTTTTGCCACAATAGAAAAGGAATGTTTCCAACTGCCTACACGGTGGTCGCATCATAATCTGGCAGGTGGGACCTCCAACTACTTGTCGGGTGGTCCCACTCCCGTTGTGACCACTATCGTAATACGGACCTACGGTTCCTCTAGATTGATATTTAAATATTCTCTAATGAAGAATTCTCAATGTTCTCATTATTTGTAAATTTTACCACAGATTAATTTAATATTAACATTTATTCAGAACTTGGATGTATAATGCATTATATATTTTGAATGCGGCTTCTTATAATTGTATTATTTATATAGATTTTTCTAAAAGATATTATATTTTTAGAGTACGGATATTTAACAACTAACTCTAAATCATTGTTACATGAGGTTTCTACAGCCAATGTTTGGTTTGAATATGAAGTTAACATAAAATGTATCTTTTAAAAAAAAAAATATTATGGTGTTCATAATTAACTGGAAAAATGCTTGCTAATGATTTAAATGTATAATAAAGACATACAGTTGTAACTTATTTGTTTGAGGAAGATGGAAGATTATCATTACAAACTCTTACGTTTGCAAATGTTTTGTTCATTTCTATAAAAATGTATACACATCTGAACTTAATCCTTTCATATATATTTGTGATGAAATTGATTTATACTCTTGGGAGATGATTCATCTATAAATTAGATATCTAAAGATATTACGACTCTAAAAAAATGGAAGCCTTAAGGATAGTTTTTTAATTGAAGTATATTTACATTTCTGTAAAATGCTAATACCTAACTTGGTTGGGTTTTATAAATATTTATTTTTTATGGAGGAATCTCTAGATAATTTATTTTAGAAGATATAATGAGTCTTATTCTTGAAATGGTATGGATCTCACTTCAACTGAAAACCATAGGCCTCTCCTTTCATTATTTCTTACTGTAAAATGATGGCAAACATACCAGCGTTGACATTAAAAACTTTGCATGTAAGTGAAATGGTTGGAAACAAGCATGATATGTTTAAGCAATATTATCCTTTAATAGCAGCAGGATATTTTGATATATATTAAATAACTATTACAATATTAAATTAATAATGGAGTACCATTACTTCATATTATATGAGGTATTTAAAGCATAATGGAACAAATAATTCACATATTTTCTTGAAAAGACAAATTAGACAATGTAGAGCTTTATCACTTTTCCTTGTTTATTTTTTGTAAGGATTTCTTGCAAAGGTTAAACACCATTTGAATACTAACGGATTCTACTGTAGTGAAAACTACAATCTCTGATTGTGTGTGATCATATACTTTGTGTTAAGTAACCCTGAAACAACGATATCTGCTTTTTTCGGGAGGTTAATCATTTTTCTGAAGTACCAAGCGAATTACTACACACTAAAAGCTCTATTCGCATACTGTATTTTGTAGCATGTAAAGTATAATTACTTACTACCAATTACAATTCACAAACTTATAACCTGAGTCCTCTGCTGTGTATGTCTTTTCTGTGCAATCTCCACACATGTACGTATACTACTTTGCAGTGAATGTGAGCACAACCAGACATTGGTGGAAAAATGGTATATATTTAATCAAGCATGGGTGGGGTTTATGGGCATTTAATTAAGGAGGGTTTTGGGATGAGTATACTAATATAAAACCACACAAGCAAAGGAATAAGACTATGGAATTCACAAAATACAATCCTAAAGTTACATCTTAATATATTAAATAAAGGGTGGAGAAATCAATGTTGTTTCCTGACTCCAGACACAAATGCAGGTCAAAACATTCATATAGAATGCATGCCACAACAGATAAAGGCCACCAGACAATGACATCATTAATCAAAGATAATTACACTAAACCGAAGAAAATGTAACTCTTTGCTCCTACGGTGTCTGCACCATATTGCACAGCTTAGGCCTAGACATTTTTTTCTCCAATCACCTAAAGTAATGCTAAACATTAAGCAAAATGAGCATTAGCTGACACACAGTGTCACTATTTGCAGTGTTGTGACTTCATGTGTGGGGGTGCAGTTATTTTACCAGTATTAGACAGACATTTTTTGTATCAGCAATGTTGTGTTTACATTTATGTTCCTGTCTTCTATTTTAATAGGCTTGAATAAGAGAAAGCCCAATAATTAAAATTAGGTCATAATCCTTCTATCACCACTTTTAGTAAAAACCAAAACTGTCTTGTGAGGTAGGAGCCATAACTATTACCAGATACCCCACTTTTTCTTTCAATTTGTAACCTTGTATGAAAGAGGCTCAATCATATACAATAGTTATGTACTCCCTGCAATATTAATATTTTAGTGTTTCCTTACAACCGTTGGCATCGCAGAAAAATACATCACCACACAGAGAACAAAAACTCAAAAAGTGTTCACGATGAGCCCACCATGCACCATTGAGGTGCTTATGAAGCAGGCTCCCACGCTGAAGCATGCCACGTGGAGTGGTTGATGGATACCCTATTTTTTAAACACTAACCCAGTAGGTAGCGTAAATAATGCTAAAATATCAAAGATGAACGAAGGTCGTAATTTTCGTCATCAGTGAGCAGAGGAACCTTGGTGATTGTAAAAACGCTGCAGTCTACGCCTTACAGCAGAGCCCTCCCAGTCTTATATTGGAAATTTTTCATGTAAACTGCCTTTTAGAAACTGGTCTCTCCTCAAATGATGTTGTTCTAGACAGAAATGTCATTCCATTATTAAGTATAAATTGAAGGAGAGAATCATTAATGATAAGTTGTTTTGTCTATGTTTAGAGTCAAGGGATTAATGTGGAGTAATCACATTGTTAAATATATTTATTCTTTTTTGCTGGTACAAGATTCTTTTAGGTTTCCTGATTCGATATTTACTATTAACCACCCTCTGGAACCTTTGCCTAATTATCTGGTTTCCAAGAAAAAAAACATTTTTCACTCTATTAACATGGTTCCCAAACCTTCACATTTTGAGAAATCCCCATAAATCACTGGAGGCTCAAATGGCACATAATTGGAGAGAGATATGGAAATATGTTGTTATCTTCAAATGTAGAATGGTAGAGGTGGAGGTTCCAAGCTGTTTGTACCACCCAAACTCTCATATTTCTATATAAAATAGGTAGTTATTAACTACACATTCTTAACAGAAGATGAAAGTCTACTAATGATAGTTGCTGGTGATGCAATTCTTTGCATGTTCCACTATTACATATCCTCTTTTTTGCCCGTACATTTCTGTACTATGGTCTCTTTAAAAATTAAGGGGTCGATTACGATGCCGTTTGGAAAGGCTCCGAATCGGATTCGGGTTTGCCAAATAAAATTCAGAAGCCTTGATTCCGACTGATTTGAAAACCTTTAGGAACGACCAATTACGATGTTCGGACTTTCCAAATTGGTTCAGAGTCCAAACCAGATGGCATTCAGAAATTCTGAATCGTTCAGAGCTGAATCATGTGTTTCTAGGGGTCACGTTTCCGAATGACTCAGAAGCTTTCTGACCAAGTGTTTACAATGTCAGATTCAGAAGGCCTTTCCGAATCAGTTGTTCCGGCTCAGATCAGCTGTCGGAATCTGACTTTGGGGGCTTATAGCAGGCCCCCTTTCACCCAGGGCCTACCGAATGGGGCCCGTGGGGGTAGCCAAAGGACCCCCCTTTCCAACCATGCACAGTGTGGCAGGCACCAAGGGAGGCCCGCCACAGGGTGCACGATTTTCCCCAGCCACCTATTTCTTCAATGGGAGCCTGTGTATTTGGTCGGAACACCAATGGGAGTCCGACCAAATCGTATCCGGAAGCATCCGGATGCATTGTAATCAGTCGGTCGGACTCCACGGATCTGAGTCGGTCAGAAACCATTCCTAGACCGATTCAGTCGGAATGCTGTCCGACCTGCATCGTAATCGACCCCTAATTACATTTTCATTACAAATTTTTCTCTTTAATTTAAAAATATTTTTAGAAGGTTTTTAAATAATGTGGATGTGTATGCCTAGGTAATGGAAACCTATTGCTTTGTTATTGACATTTTTTTAACAGACTGCGTTTGATTGGGATGATAAAACTGCGTAGCATGGAACATGTTACAATGATGTGTTGAATGGGAAAAGAAATTCACATTTATGTCTAGCTATAAAAAAGGGAGGTATTTTGATGTTACTTGACATTACACATATCTACAACATCTAAAGGCTATTCATTACCTAGTGAAAGAAATTTGGGAAGTTATTAAGCTTCAAAAAGGAGGAGGAACCAAGAGCTTTTTAGTGAGGTCCTGCACCGTGTGTGAGGGCATTATATAGAGACTAATCGCTCTCCCCCCCTCCCTCCCAGAGGAACTGCACCCCTTGGTTTTGTTCGAAGTTATTAAGCTACCTTGAATATTCTTGTCCTTGATCATTGTCCATATGTTGTTTTGTATGAACACCCCTGTTCCTCCCCTTTTTTATACATTGTTAAATGTTTCATTTTTCACCACGGATGTATTACACTAATGTACATTTTATGTATATGAATATTCCAAATTATAACTACTTTGATATTTATTTATTTATTTGCATATGCATCAGTAATATTGTCTTCCTGTGCCGTTTATTTATGTATTATTATTATGAAGATATTAAATAACTATTTTCTAGAAGAACTTTGAGCATTGGCTGTGACAATTCATGGAACCCAGTCCAGAATACTGTAACACCTTCTACTTTACTTGCCATTTTGAGGGTTCTCTGTATCCACATATGCAGTGAACAGTAAAGAATGCTACATCAGTCAAAGGTTTGTGTATCTTTCTTGAGCCTCCAGTAAGGCCTGGACACACCGAGAATATTTTCATCATCTCCAAGCTGATCCATGTGACCTATCTAACAGGTTAATATGTGAACATAGGGACGTCATTTGACCATACTACTGACCCACTCTTGCATGACAAAACAGTAGCTCACTAAACCATCAGAAGGATAACTTACCCTGAAATTATGTTACAGTGACCCAGAGAACTTTCATCCGTCCTCATCCTCTGGCACTGTATGCTACCATTTGCAGTAATTTCTCCACTTTAACATATCTTTATAGCAGTAGCAAGTCTGCATTGACAATGTGATAACATGATTGAACATCATCAGTGATCTGCTCTTGACCAAGTGAATTTGACTCCATAACTGTTTTGCAGTGCATAGGTAAGTTTGTTAAATGGGCCCGTTCTAAATACCCACTTAGCCAGGTCTGCCATTGAACTTTGTCAATAGTTATTTTTCTTGAATCTTTTTCAAACTGCCACAAAACGTTTCTAATGAGCCACGAGATTATTCACTAATAAAGGGTGCAAGCTCTAACATCCCAATGATCAGATTACCATGCCTGTAGGAGTATTTTGATGCACTCTTGGACTTTTTGTTGTCTAATGGGAACATCTTTCTTTCTTTCTTTCGATATAGGGCCAGATTCACAAATGTATTTATGCACCTATTTTCAATTGTGCAAATAAATGGATTTAAAGGGGCAATGTACCATTTCCAATCACAGAATCAGGAATGTTGGGATTTGATCTTTTTAAATGAGATTTGACTTCTTTGCCTTTACCCCAGTTTGGCAAGATTTTTATCAATCCTCAAAGATGGTTAATAGTGTATTCTTCAAACTCCCGTCATTTCCTATCCAGAATATGATTCTACATTTTCTACAATCTAAGGCCTGATTATTAGTTTGGCAGTGCAGGATTACGGCGGCACCCCTCCGCCCTGCTCCCATTCCACCAAACCTCGCAGCTGGCCACCTGCCACATTAAGAGTTTCCTCGTGGTATGGCGGGCGATCCTTTGGCATTTCCACAGTGGTGCCTATTAAAAAGGCACCGCAATGGGAACGCCAAAGCTTGTTCCTGCACTGAGCAGTCCATGCAGGGCAGGAAAGTGGGTGCATGCAGACATGGGGACACACCAGGTGCCCCCTGCATGCTTCCTCAGGCCATGAGGGAACAGGGTGCCCTGTAGGGCCCCATAGTTTCCTCACCACCCCCAATTTCATGGCAGGGTCACCGTCATGAAATCTGTGGCAGTGAGGAAATTGATAATATGCCTGGCGGTACCGCAGCAGCACCGCAAGTATTTTGCGGTCCTCAGACAACCATGCCACAACCAGGGATCACGGATCCCTGGGGGTTGCAGCAGTCCTATGGGGTTTCGACCGCTGTAGTTGTAATACGGCGCTCGGACCACTGGTGCGAAACTCTCCGAACACCACTGCACTTCCACCACGTGTTTGGCAGTCTTACGGACCACCAAACTTGGAATTAGGCCTTAAATGTTATTCAGGTGAGAACAAAAGGAAAACATACAAAGTTGGTTGGAGTGTAGGGAAAGGGGTTTCTCTGTAGGGAAAAATGGTCCCCTCTAAAAGCTAAATCATAACTATATTACCTTTCTCATTTATTTGTGTTGTTTAGATCAGAAATTAAATATTGCAGGCATATATATAAAAGTCTTTTGGAGTCAGTAAAGTAGTACCTTGTAATACTCTTTTACATACTCTGACATGACTTTGTGAATTAGTCCCAACACATCTAAATTGGGAATAAAATGGGAATATTCATAGAGATTTAGTCCAAATAGAAAGGACCGTGCCTTAAGAGGGAATTTGATGCTTCGGGCCATCTCACAAAGAGAACCGCCATGGCAAATCTGCTCAAAAGAAAGGAATCACAATTTTCCTCATCGTTTTAACCTGTAGTGTCTCAAACATCTACAAACCCACTCTAAACATACAGATGAATTTGACAACATCAAGAATAAATACATTTTCTCATTTTCTAACAGTTGTGATATAAATATTATTAAATTGACACAAACCTTCTTTTATTTGCATACTACAGGAATAGCCCCGAAAGAGATGTATATTCGTTTCTTAGACGATTTACAAAACGTGTGTGTTTCATTTGTTAAAATCTTTAATCTTTGGCAACTATTCTGAAATTCTTCAATAACTGAACTATGGGGACAATTGCATTAAAATATGTCATGTGTGAGAGAAGAAATTACATATTTGGATTGTGACTGAATACTATAATTTTCATATTTACTAAGAAGCTTTATGCCAACATCTATAATCAAGTCACAATGTAAAAGAAAACAAATATGATGGTTCAGTAAACACAAAGAAGAGAAGAAGCACACATATTGAGTGAGCAACATCGGTGTCCAAAAATAACAATTTAAAAATAGGTTTTCTTTAAGGCAGGAGGCAAGCTCTTCTCCTTAGAGACTGCATGCCTTTGTTTATGCAAAGAGTGGCGGCTGAGAGAGAGCAGGCCCCATGCAATGTAGCATGCAGTGTGGAAAACAGCAAATACATGATCAAAACATGCAGGCATACTGCATCAAACACAAGCAAAAGAAAAAGCAAAAACAAAAAGAAAACAGCTTCAGCAGTGCATTAACGGCAGAACAAGGCAACTGTATAAACCAGCTTTTCAGAAATATGAAAAATCTCATACTGTAATCACTTTGCTTCCTTTCCACTGACACTCACTGGAGTAAGGAGGAAAAAAGCTACAGCTGTTATCACAGAATGGGTACTTTCCCTGATACATCATCAACTGGTCTAAAATGGCGTGGGTGCGCGTGCACTGGGTTTCGTCTTACCTGATCGGTTGTGTTCCATTAGTCTGTTGTCTTTGCCAAGGCATGTGTCACTCTGCGTGCTGTTGTATCCCAGATTCATGTCAGAGTGGCTGAAGGTGGGGGAACCCCCCTGCGGCGCATGGGGGATGTACTTCTTTCTTTTCCTTGGAAGCTTTTGCTTTGCCATTGCAAGTGAGTAATACATTCCAAAATTGTTGACAATGACTGGCACCGGCATAGCAATGGTAAGGACACCAGCCAAAGCGCACAGGGCGCCAACCAGCATGCCTGACCAAGTCTGAGGATACATGTCCCCATACCCCAACGTTGTCATAGTAACCACTGCCCACCAGAATCCAATGGGTATATTTTTAAATTGTGTGTGCTTACTGGCTGAAGGGTCGTTGGGGCTGGCCCCTATTCTCTCAGCGTAGTAAATCATTGTGGCAAATATTAAAACTCCTAAAGCCAAAAATATGATGAGGAGCAAGAATTCATTAGTGCTAGCTCGAAGAGTGTGCCCAAGTACCCTCAATCCCACAAAATGGCGCGTCAACTTAAAAATCCGCAGGATTCTCACAAACCTTACCACCCTGAGGAACCCTAATACATCCTTGGCGGCCTTGGAGGAGAGCCCGCTCAGCCCCACTTCCAAATAAAATGGGAGGATAGCCACGAAGTCAATGATGTTCAAGAGGTTTCTGACAAATTCAAGTTTATCAGGACAGAAAGTAACACGGACTAAAAATTCGAAGGTGAACCACACAACACAGACTCCCTCCACGTAGGTCAACGCAGCATCCGTTTCAATTTCGAAGTGGGAAATCATTTCAGTGCCGTTGTTGATTGTTTCTGTTTTGTTTATGATGGTGTTGAACGCCTCGTGCGTTTCCAAGCAAAACGTTGTGATTGAAACGAGGATGAAGAACAGAGATGCGAACGCAATGAACTGCAAGAAAAGAAGAAAACAAGAGAACCGAAGATAAGTATTAATTTGCCAACGAATGCGATACCAAAACAGTTGTCTTGGTCATTTCAAGTACTGTGTTTTGTTAAAGCTGGCCTTTACTAATTTTAACTCAACAAGCGAAAACATGTAAAGACACACATCAATTTTTCGAGTAAACACATATGTGCATATATATAATTCATCAGGTATTAGTGTAGTTAACAGTGCAGATTCATACATTACTCAGAAATAGCGACTGGCATGTTTCATCATAATAAAGGGAATTTCAATTACATGACCTATATGCGTTTTGTGAGGAGAATGCCCTTTGCAGCAACGTTTATTACTCTACTTGAATAGGATGTCTATGTTCAGGGAACGACCAGAAAGCGGCTTCCTGCAATAACTAGGTTTTTTTTTGCAGAGTTTTATATAGCGCCAACTTGACCCGAATCCAATCAGGTATCAGAGCGCTTTACATAGCACCAGTTACGGTACATGAGGACACACATTCATTCTTTTTTTTTTTTAGGCATGGGGAGATAAAGTGACTTGCTCAGAATTACAGAAGGTTTAGCGTCCTTACCGAGACTCGAACCCAGTTCCCCCGTCGAGCACCCTAACTGTTAGGCCAACTCCTCTCCCAATGATCATTTGTTCATTTTATAAGGGATAAAGAATCCTCTGTCATATATTATAAGTATGTTGCAAGTCACAGAGGAGTTCCATACCCATATAGAGGAATGAGGCAGTAGGCCGAGTTCCGTTATAAGGTTTTGGAACTCTGCAGTGACTTGCAATATCCTTATCAAGTATGGCTGGGGGTACATTATCCTGTATAACACATGGTAACACCATTACCTTTCCCACAAAACACTTAAAACCTTGGTGCGTAGCTCTTTTATATACAAAAGTGAGTGTGGTTGCAAACATAAAGAATATAAATAAAACCTCTAGTGCAAAATTAAACACATCAAAAACCTGTTGGATATTTGTTGCAGTAGAAAAGGACTCCCCTTGAGAAGATTATCTCAAAGGACAACAAGTTATCAATCACTCATCACATTAAAACAAGCTTGTATAGCATCAGTTTTAAACCCTTTACCCCTAAACAGGTACCTCCAGGATTTAGACAATTATATCAATTTTAAAATCAAGTATATATAAAATCACAATAGCCACATGAAGCATAACAATTACATATCATCATTCAGTTAAAAACATTAGTACATCAGATAAGTCTAGAATGCAATTTATTCCTGTGACCATCCCACAATACAGTGCAACATGGCCCCACAATTGCAAAAACAATTAAAGGAAACATTTTAACCACAAATGGGAGCACCCTACAAAATAGTATTAATATATGTGTTCTATGCTGATGCATTATCTTTATCAAACCCAGGTCCCAATGAAGCAGGTTTTCTTCATCTAACATCCCTTGTTGTACATGGATTTTGCGCAAGAAATGCGTTGATGCTTTTCTGTGGATTAAAAACAAATTTAACCACTTTCTTCAGGACAATGTAATTTGGTATCAGTCTCCCCACTACAACAATATGTCATTCAACATCTATAAAAACATACATATAACAAAGAATTAAAACACCATAAAAAATGTATTTCTTTTACATTGCAAAATTTCCCAATGTACACCTGGCTTCATGAGTACTAATTCCCAGGTTAGATCTAACTATAAATGAGAGAGGGAGGCCTCTCCATATATTAAGCAATATTTTTACTCCGGAAGTCACCTTATTAAAATTGAGCTGGGCTAATTTCTCTAAATCTGCACTACTTGGATTTCCAGATACCTTATTTCCTGTTTTATCAGATCACTAGTGTGTAGGGAGTGCCATTCCATAGCCTCGTTTTTTGGTTGATCAATTCAGTAACCAGTAACAGATGCAAACAAAAGGAACAATATTTTTACTTGCTCTTATTTTGTTAGCCAGCAGCTCTATATAAAGATTAAAGAGGGGGGGTGAAAGTGGACAACCCTGCCTGGTCCCTCTTCTGATTTTTATTTGTTTGATTAGGTTCCCATTAACTAAAATCCTAGCCGTGGGGTTATTATTAAGGGATCTAACTGCCCCTAAAAAAGCCTCTCCTAAATCAAGTTGCTTGATTACACTATACAGGAAGGGCCAACTGACCCTATCAAAGGCTTTGGCCCATCGAAGGTCAGCACTGTCAAGGGGATACTATCCTTACTGGCCAAATATATTGTTCCTATTAAATCATGAGTCAATTCATGTAGTTGCCTTCCCTTAATGAACTACTTCTGATTTATGAACTAGGACATCGAACACTTTTATGAGCCGCTTTGTTAAGATCTGTGTAAAGATTTTATGATCGCAATTTAAAAGGGAAATTGGTCAATAAGACTCGCAAGACTTGGGACTTTTATTTTGTTTAAGAATTATGTTTATGCCTGATTGATAATTGACTTTTTGGGCCTCTGCTTTTCCCCCCTTTTTCCTCTTAACATAGAGTTGTGACTGTTAGACGACGGGGGTCTGCTCTCCCCTGAGGGGCAATCACCAGTGGTATTCAGTGTCATTCGCCTTGCTGGGGTTTTGTGTGAGTTTGTGTTTATTTAAAATAGAACCTTTTTTGCTTCTCCTCTATGTACTGTGGACGTTTTCTTGTTTGCTTTCTCAAAGCTGCCGAACCTCCGGGATGTCGGCTAAATAGCTGTGTCCATGTTTCCAAGAATAAAGGTTTTTAAAAAAAAAAAAAAAAAAAAAAAAAAAAAGAATTATGTTTATGGTAGCCTCATCCCAGGAGTGCGGAAAATCCTGTCTATTCGCAAAGGCAGAATAGGCATTAATTCTCTCTTTCATATCATGTATATTTCATTTGGAAGGGTATCTGGGCCAGCTGCTTTTCCTCCTTTTAAATTGATAATTGTTTTAAAGACTTCTTCAGAGCTGATATCAGCATTCAGTTCATCCTTAGAGGCTGCTTGTACAGGCAGAATTTCTAGCACTTGACCATATATCTTAATTTGATCATCCCTTACCTCTACATCTTCTGTATAAAGGTTTTGGAAAAATTATGTAAAGGCATGTTCAATCTCTGAGTTGTCTGTGACTAATTTACACTTTTTTTTGCTTCTAATGGCCTTAATCATATTCCTCATGTGCTCTATTTTGGTTTTCCAGGCCAGCAGCTTTCCTCAACCCTCCCCATATTCATAGTGGGAAAGTTTTCTTGCCTCCCATTTTCTCCTCACTATTACCTCTAGGTGGTCTGACAGCTCTAGCCTTGCCTTCTGTCGCTGTTCTTTAATATAAGTCAAGGTTTGAGTATCAGGGGTGTTCTAAGACTCTCCTAATAGGATCTGTATTGAGGATTCCAGTTTAGTAATATCCTTCCTTACCATTTTATTTTGAGTTGCAGTTAAGCCAATTAGGGTGCCCTTTGAAAAGGCCTTGTATGTATCCCAGAAAGTGTGTAAAGGATGGATGCTTTTTTTAAAAGAAAGAATTCAATCATGGCTTCTTTCATCCTCTTTACTAGCTGTGGGTCAGAGAGTACTCTTCGACTGACAGTCCTTCTCTGAGGTAAGGGCCTGCTCTCTAGCATGATCTCTAGGCTTACTGCAGAGTGATCGGATGAGTGCTACGGTATGTGTATAACTTTGGTAGTATTTTAGTGGTGATAGTATCCACCAGGAAGAAGTCTATTCTAGACCGGGGCTCATATTTATTATTATAAAACATGAACTTTTCTCTTGAGCTCTCATCTTTGCTTCCCTTTAGCCTCCAAATGTCAATAAGGCCTATATCTTTCATCAACTGATTCAGCAGACCTCTCATGTTAGGTGAGTTTGCGGTTCCTCTCATGAAGGATTTATCCTGGGCAGAGTATATTATTGCATTGAAATCCCCACCCAATATAATCTAAAAGCTGGTAGTATAAACCATGAAGGGGCGGGGTCATCTAAATTCGGCCCGTAGTACCCTGCACATACTATCCAAGTACCATGTAGTTTCGCCTTGGCTATTGCCCATCTCCCTGCTTAGTTGACCACACACTCTCCCAAAATAACTTTGATGGATTTCTTAAAAAGAAGCGCCACTCCCTTTACACACAATAGGATAGATTAGTACATACTTAATAATCTAGCCTATTCTGACCATTTAATATATTTTACCATTCTTTTTTTAATAACTGAGATTCTTGTATGAATATAACATCGCTGTCCGAGAGCCTAAGATACTCTAGAATTCTCCTCCTTCTGGGGCTGACCCCGAGACCATTAAAAATCCGAGTTAAGGGTGACTTGTTCATAGACTCCAAACCTTGCTCCATTGTGGAGCTGGTTAAACGTGGCACCAATACCTATATGGACACGTTCCTGCTTCATAGAACTCATAACTCGCTATTGAAAATAATACCGGATTATTCGTCGGAGCCGAGCAAATTCCCACCACTCACACTAGTCATAACATCTCCGGACAACACACACTTAGTATCTCGTATGTACCATCTGTCCTTGTCCCTCCACCCAGCGGTGGGCATCAACGCGAGAACGTCCTGGGAACAAAACTTGGGCCTAACTATCACAGATGACATATGGCGATATTGCTGCTCACAGATGTGGTTTGTCTGGAGCAATTACAAACACAAACTGTTACAATTTAAATATTTGCACAGAATATATGTCACTCCGAAATTGGTGGCCAGAACGAAGCACGTAATGTCTGGCGCCTGTGCGAGGTGCGGTACCATGGAGGCAGATTTTTTCAATCTCACGTGGGCCTGTTCCCCAGTGAGCACATATTGGGAGGAGGTGCTTAGACGGCTCTCCCTCATGGTGGAGCAGGACATGTCCCCTGACCCATTGACAGCCTTGCTAGGTTATGTTAAACACCTTCGTTATTATGCATGGAGTGTTTGGATTGAACTGTTAAATTGGATTAATGTACAAACAGATACATGAGGCATGCTCTCTATAATAGGAACTACAAGATTGCTCCATTACTTTTGTGTTGTAATGTTCAGATTTATTATGCACTTATGAACGGTAGCTGGATAACAAAATAAGTGGGTGCTTTTACATGATAATGGAGACCCCCATCTGCGTATGGGATGTTAGCTACTATGTCACTCAATAATGACTTAGTTGTAAGTTTTAGTTTTTTTCTTTCCCCTTTTGTTACTCTCAAAAAATAAAAAATAAACAATAATAAAAAAGTTAAGAAACTTAAGGGTCTAACTTTCCCTGATTCCACCATGGATTTAGTTTGGTACCAGAGGCCGAACTAGATAGGTCTGTATACATGGCTTATCCGCATGAACTGTTTTATCCAATGAGAACTTAATTAGTTTTTTCTCCCACATGCTCCCACACCCTGGGATTATTAAAAATAATACTTTATCTATATATTTTCTGCTAGTTACCCACCCACCCCACCCTGGGAAACCTTTCCTATTAACGACAGATATTCTGAAAGATTACCTATTCAAGCTCTCCTTTTGCTCCATGGCATTAATATTTCAAACATTTCTGTTGCGCTTTAATCTGGTCAACTAATGACCTTACTTCCTTAGGGTCTCTGATGTTGTGCATTTTATTGTTCCACATAACTCTGAAGGAAGCAGTTAAAAATGTCTATCACCCCCAAATTCACCTTTATCTTCAACGCAATCCCCCTAGAATTTAAACCACTATGGTTTAAGAAGCTACAAGGGGACTTAAGCAGTTTTATATGGAGAGCCAGAGGGGTGAGAATTGCTTGGAGGAAGCTCCAGAGGAAGAAGGAATAGGGTGGCATTGCAAGCCCTGATCTTTTTCAATATTACTGTGCCTTCCATTTAAAGAACATAAGGCTGCTACTTATGGATAACTCTACCTTTTCCCTGATATTCAGAGCCTTGAACACAGACTTTCCAGTGAGGGGGGACTTTTTCCTATTTAAATTCGGCCACCCAAAGTAATTCAAGAAAGTGAGTCTCAAGATTCTTGTTGCCGCCTGTAAGTTGTGGTGCCAAATCAGATGGTCTTTAGCAATTCCCTATTATACTAGCAATGTCCCAATATGGAACTCCCCCGGTACAACGGCCTGCCTTCTGGACAAACTTGTAGCCCCCTGATTGACTGGGGTATACATAAATGGGATCACATCATAGAAGACAACCAACTAGTACCTTGGGAGTGCCTGGTAGAAATCACTGAAGGTAGTTTATCAAAATTTAAATATTACCAACCGGCAAGTAGGGCAAAGGGGTTAGGTAAAGACGGCAAAGGTAACCAATATTGGGAGGACAGGATACAGAAATGACCACTTCAGGTACTGCATTCTAGTCCAGACTGGAGAGGAGGAGAACAGCCTTCCCACTGAGATCTGGAAGAGGGACCTGCCAAACCAAGATGTAGAAACCCTGTGGCAAGTATTTATTTCTTTTTTGTGACTATCAACATAGTCTGCGCCTCTCAAAAAAAAACATCTGTTTACTGTCCATAAGGCTTACTGGATGCCAAGGAAGCTGTCAAAGCTGGGAACCTGGAAGGCAATGAAGTGCCCAAGTGCGGTGACGAAAAAGCAGAGGATGGTCACATGTTTTGGCAGTGTCCCTTGATTGAGATCTTTTGGCAAGAAGTGGGTAAGTTGCTCTCAGGGTTAATGGGTCAAGAGATTAAGGTAAGCTTGTCATTGGTTATTTTCGGGGTGCTCACTGAAACTTCTTAAGACACAAAAATTACTCATCTTTGTGCTGATCTTGCTTGCACGAAGAGAGAGATGCCTAAAGTGGATTCTCCCCAGTCCCTCCTTGGTGTTGGAATGGCTAAGCACAGCACACATGATATGTAACTTATATCAGAGAGGTCCCCCTTCTAAAAGAACAGAATTCTGGGAGATTTGGGAAGACTTGCATAAATACCCTCTTCTGGCAGTAAACTCTAACGATTGTCTTATGTGCAAAATCTATTTGTCCGATGATTAAACATCAATGCAACATTGGTCGAAGGGGAGCTGGGTCGGCGTTTATGGCTAGAGCCCCCTATATCGACTCTATTTGCATTTGTGGCTTAGGTTCTCGACTTGGTTGGTTGCACATGGCCCGTGGGCTCTACGAACTTCCACTAAAGGGAGATTGGTGCCCCGACATAGCCTTAGACTTCCCTGGTCCTGCACGATGAAAAATGAGGACTAAATAAAAAATAGAAAAATGAGTGATAATTCCCAGTGGTACCATCCACTCTTTATCCTCTAATCATTTAATACATTTCCCTTTATTCCACAAGAGATGTTCACTTAATAAGTGCCCCAGGACTGGTAAGCAGGGATTGCCCCAGGGATATTTCTTGCAAACTGTTATTAGAAACCGTTCAATGCAAGTTATTTTTTAATTTTTGTAATGCTGCAGTAGCTTGGAACACGTAGAAACATGCAGAAAGATTCTAGTTTTTCTCTATCAAAGGAGTGGAAAAAATAAACATATTATCTATACTTGTCATTGTAAGCTATTAAAATAGAGTAGAAGAACGAAAAGCAACCTGCCACTTGTTGATTTAAGCAGCTGCTTCAATTATGCTCCACTGACCTAACCCGCCTTTCACCTCGGCCGCTGGCTCTGACAGTAGGCAATGAGATGTCACAACTTGACTGTAATAACCTTACACTAGTCGAGTTCTGACATCTGTTTTTTCTAATTGGCGGCTAGATATATCACAAGTCGTCGATTATAAAGAAATTAGTGACTGCCCTTTACAGAGGGATTATAGAATCCCATACATTATAAAACATTAAACCTATTTGGTGGAAAATGAGACAAAATTGTTTATATGAATCGTGGTGTTCTATTATTTAATACATTACACACTTTGGCAACTTAACTAGAGCACTGCATCTTTCAAGTATATGATACAAAAGACATTGTCCTTCATTAAATATTGTGTTGTAGCATACTACCAGATGATAATTCTGGTTCTTGCGGTAGCTAGGCTGTAACTGAGCGAGTGCTCTGCTGTCACTAAAACACTCCCTGGTTATTTTCATGGGGAAGTGGGTGCTTCATGTAAATGTGATGTACCCCCTTCAGTTGTGATTGAATTACCTTCTCGTATCACACTGCTAGCTAAGGAAGAGAAACATTACAAAATTATGTTTTACATACAGTGGTGCTATAAGCTGTGATGGGGAGTCTTCCTGAGGCACACCCAGGTTGTGAGAGGTTCCTGAGGATCCTATACTCTCAATAGGAGTAGTTCTCAGTGTCTTCTTAAACCAAGAGAGAGAAGCAGAGAGAGAAGGCACTACACTTCCCTCTACACACCAGTCAGATATTAATGGCCCTGGTGAGACAAGGCATACTATTGGCATATGCTCATTGATTGTACAGCATTGATTGTACCTTGTTATCGGTTAACTGAAAAACATCTCAGTATTGTAATATGAAACATGATTACAGTTAACTGAGGGTTTATTGTTACACACAACAAGGGAACTGAAAAAATCCTAAGAATAATAGGTATTTGCATGATATTGCATCAATTAGTCTACACTGGAGATATTGATTTAGGGAAGAAAATATTGAAATCCTAAAAAAATGCAGCCTGCATATCATGGCTTTGAAGCTAAAAATACACAACCATCATAGTGAGGGACATGAATTATAGAGTAGTGCACGATTACATTATAGTACAGCTTTAGTTGAATTCTGTACCATGCCAAAACCTAATATGCACTATAATAAGGAAATTAATGTAATAATGCAGCACGTTCTGTGGTATTCACTTGCAGATATTAAGACCATGATCTACAAAGGTATGTTTGTATGAGTAGACCTACTCATGTTTAGATTAACACTTGCACCTAGGTATTTAGCCCCATTTTTGTTTTGTTATTCACCATTTCTGAGAGGAAACTTACATCGAAGTGTATGTAGTCTTAAGAGTCATGGCTGAATTTATGAGTGTAAAGTTACTATTATTAACTTTCCACATGTTTGTGTAGGTATACCACATAGGAGAGATCTCTCTAAAGTAATATTTAGGGAGATTTAATCAAGATAAATGTGTTATTAAAAAATATGTATCATTTATTGTAAAATAATGTTAAACAAATAATATCAAGCTAATGTAAGTTGTATTCATTTGTATTTATTCGCTTTTTTGAATATCATTTTAACAATATTTTACAATTAAAATCACCCACTTTTAATTAATGTGTAACAAACTTGGTTATCAGTTTTGTTTATAATTAATTTGAGTAATTTTAGACTTTTTAAACTGTTATGAAGTAAATTCTTCTTTAAAATGTAAGTGTATGATTAAATTAAAAGGATAACAATTAATATTAATTATATTTTAAGTTTTTGTATAAGTAATATATATTATTTCCTATGAGAATCTATTGTTACAGCCTGCATCCAATGTTTTTTTAGCTTATTGCAATATCAGTAGTCACCCATGTGTGGTGCTTGACTTACTCTCAGGCAGGGCTGGAGTACATTTAAGCTTGTTTTTTACTTTTAGAGCTGTAGTAGAATGAGAAGTATAGTTTGTGAATTGTAATTTTATTACTCTTATCAAGATGTGCATTTTTTATTACCATGTCCCTCCTTAGACCCCTCCATAAATTCTCTCCCTCCATTTAGTAGAAAATATTCCCCAATTCCCCATTACTCCCTCTTGTCCCTCCCACATTTATTACTAGGGTCAGAGGTGGAGAGTTCTGGCATTATGTTTGTGAATTGCATTTTGTAGTAGCGAAATAATACTCCTGGAGTCCTACTTTATATACTCAAAAATACCTTTGATGATTCGTGTGGTTATAACATGGATAGAAATGTGTGCAGCACATGTTATGTTATATTAGGTTATGTTATGTTATGCTATGTAATGTTATCATCTGTAGAGTGTACTATCACCCACGAGGGGATCCTGGCTGTGAACAGGTGTGAGTTAAGACACATGGAGGGCCTAGTGGGACTACTGAAAAAGCAAGGTCTTCAGCTTCTTGCGGAATTCAAGAATTGAGGAGAAGGCTCCTATGTGTAGCAGCAGGTCGTTCCATGCTTTAGAGGCAATGTGAGAGTTGGCTCAACTGCTCGATCTGGTTTTCTGTATGCATAGAATTTTTACATGATGGAGACCGGATGAGCGGAGGTGTCTGGATGGTTTGTAAAAGCAGATACGATTTTTGAGGTAGGCTGTACAAGTGTTAAACAGTTCCTTGAAATTGTGGGTGAGGACTGGAGTTTGAATTATGCTAGTTGGTGAATGTGGAGCCAGTGGAGCTTCTTCAGGTGTAGTGTGATGTTAGTGCAGCGTGAGAGGTTGAGAGTGATTCTGGCAGCTTAGTTTCCAAATGATCTGCAGCCTTCTGGTGAGTTTTTTGTTGATCCCGGCATAGAGGGTGCTCCCATAGTTCAGCTTGCTTGTAACCAGGGTATGCATGACAGTTTTCAATTTCTTTCCAATTTAGTATGTTCACTCAGTAGATATCAATGAAAACATATATTGCAAAAATTAATGAACTGTTATTTTGCTGAAATAAAGTTATATACTCAGAAAGTCCTGTCATGCCCCTATCTAAATTAGGTATTGTTAAACACTAACAACCTTATGATCAGCAGAACAACCACTTACAGGTATACTTTTTGTGCTGTAATACTCTACTTTTATTATTTTGCCAGTACCATCTGAGGTTCACACAATTAGCTGCCCAGTTAATTGGAAAATGTATGGTAACTGCTGTTACTGCTCATATTGCAATTCGGAATTTTTGATAAATATTGGAAGGTCAGACGAGCCAATATTTATTTGGAAATAATGCCCTGTATTTAAAGGAACATTCATATTTTGGGACACTAAGCACCAGATTCTCATGTTATTCCCCAAAAATTCAAAATTGGTTAGTAATTATCACACACAATAAATTACGACTCTGTGGAGTCAGATTTTATCATGTCAAATAAATATTACGCCAATTACTGGCCCCTCGTAATGAAGGCTTAAGTTGTTAAACCTGACCATTAAAAGTCAGTGTGGATTTTATTTAGACCCTTATACAGTCTTCATTATATGATGCAATCCCAAATTGTAATGAATTTCGCTATGGACAAAATGTGCAAAATTCGCAGCATTTTGGACAACGCATGCCTCCAGTAGCTTCTCCCCACTTCAAAGAAACAATTGGATTTAAATACTGGATCTCAGATACCAAATCTTCAGTACAGTTCTAGACATGTGGACTCTGCCAAGAAGAAGCAGCTGTGCTGCTGCAAAGGCTGCCACTCTGCTGGACTGCTGTTCTAAAGGAACTGGTGTCCATTTGTGCTAACCTGCTGGCTGCTGCGATCTTGCCTAGGAAAGGAGAACTGGACCTGCAACTTCATCTTGAACCCCGGACCCCAGAGTTACTCAAAGGGCTAGTGCGCTGGCCTCCTGATCTGAGTGTCAGGGACATAAAAGACTAGCCAACATTCAGCCCCAGCCCTGGACCCAAATAGTGCCTCTCAGGTCCTTGGTGTGGCTCACGGTTGCTGAAATCAAGCTTTTGGGCTCTTTGCGACCATGGATGGGTCAGTTCGCACTGAGATCTCGTCACTCGCACTTGAAATCAGTGCAAACTTCGGTCAGCCCGACTCTTTGCACTGCAGCACGACTTCTCGCGAGGACCACCTCCATGAAGCTCCAGCAACACTCACCCACGATTCCGACCAACTCTTCACGCTGCGCCAACAGACTCCTGCGATGCTCTCCCTGCTCCTTGCGTCCCTCTGTAATGCAAACAGGACTCTTGGCATGAACTTCAGACGGTAAACTTCAGCTGGCCTATCCTGGTGACTGTATCTGACCTGAGCTCTGTTGCTTGAAAGTGTGACCTTGAACTGGTCCAGAGTGACCAGGTATCCCAAGTTGGCGTGTTGTGCTTTTTGGCTTTATTTCTACTTAATTCTTTAAAAATTTGTATCTCCAGTTCTAATAACTGGATTGGTCTTGTTTAAATTATTAAATTCTGTTTTATTTTTCTAACTTAGGGGGTGATTAGTATAGCGGGCGGATCGCCACTGCCCGTATGGTGGTGGCGATCCGCCCGCCAAAAGTCACCGCCCGCATAACTTTTCCCCCACCACATTACAATGGCGGGGGGGACCCCGGCGAACGAGAAGACCGTCTACCGTTTCCCGCCGGCAGGCAATCCACCCGATTGCCTACTGGGCGGAAAAGCACAGCAATATGGTGACGGTGCCTTGCAAGCACCGCCATCCATTTTACTATAATGGCGGAGCAGTGCCTTTCCATGGCGGATGGCAAGGCATGCAGTTTTTTCTTGCCCCTAGGGTGTTAGGGGGGTGGGCGGTGCACATGGGGGGTTGCATGCACAAGGTGGCGGGCACCGCACGGTGCCTGCCACGTTGTGCATGCAAATGCGCGACATGCATATATTGCATTGTGGCAGGTGCTGCTTCCAGCACCGCCCGCCACAATGCAATGTATGCGGGATGCCACCGCCACCATGGTAGTGGCATCCTAATTGCCGGTGCGGGACAGTCGCACCACCGGCAGCCGGTCCCAGCACCGCTAGGGTGGCTCATCCTAATAGGCCCCTTAGTGTGGGATCCTTTTTGTGTGGTGCTTTCACAGTTTTACTGTTTGAAGAGTTGCACAAATACTTTACATATCTCACCTCAAAGTTACCCTGACAAGGATTGTGGTTGCTGCTTGCAAGGCTGACACCCCAAGTCAACTAGCAGCCCAATTTTTCCCAGGTGTAAGTCTGGTTTGCTCTAATGGTGTTTCCTGATCCTCGAACTTCAGCACAGACTTTCCTCTTTAACGAAGCCTCCACTCCTTTCTTCAGGACAATGTGAACATTTTAAATCACTAGCATAACTCTTATAACCACATGCCAAATTATGAATGATTATAGTTCGACATCTGATATTCTATCTATTTACGAGCAAATATGAACTTGAGTAAATCCCAGAATGTCTATTTTCTGGCTGTTAATTCTGTTTTCTTTTTTTTTTTGTTTGCTGGAGGCATATCGCACCTTTCCTTTCTATCCCATAATATTTGCTATTTTCACTGAATCGTCTTTATTTAGTCATTTTGGCTTGTCACGCCCCATGACATTTGCATATTTCTACCCCATTAGTAATTGTTTACTTTTTGAAGAGCTCTCTAAATAGCAATCCGCCCTACCTGCTGTGCTTCTGTCTGTGTTCTCTTCCACCCGATCGCCTCCCCTTTTCCACGCCATCGTGTCCCAAAATAAACACACTCCAACAGCTTCGGCACCAGCAATTGAGGTTAGCAGGGAGTGTAAATAGATTTACCACAAGCACTACAAAAGGCATGGGACTGGAAGGAACGGTGATGGAGAGAGACAGAGGAGGGGCGCGACTGAGTCTGCAGAGAAGGCTTTTAGCTTCACTGGCTTCGCAGCAACCAAGTAATATGCAGTGCCTTCCCTCCAAAATAGTGCCCGTGTTAATACGCTGTGTGGCTTTAGAAAGGGCCTTTCCGTGACATCTTAATATAGGCATGTACACACTGTGAGCAATCTGCGCCAACACACACTGGATACAAAGGTGCATTTACCCTTTTGCGCCTGTAATGCAATCAGGGAATGTTGCAAGGGAAACCCCCTATTTGGGGACCTTGTTCTATCAATGCAGAACCTTAAGTAGCACATTTATTTTATTATCTGTTGTAATGTGTACAGAGTATTTCAGAATAATAAATACACTTTCTTTCTGCACCTACTGCAAACATTCTCTCCATTGTGAGATTTTTCACTCCCACTAAAAATACAAGATACTACTGTAAGGTGCAAGTTCCTCATTCAAGCAAATGTGTGCCACACCTCCAAAGGGATTATTTACAATATCCCATTTTCACAAATGTACCAGAAAGTATAAATCAACAGCGCTAATAGCACTTCAAGTAGTAAACCTCCATATTGTTATGCCTCATTCTCCTGTGATCCTCCTTGCACCACACCTCAACTTCCATCTTGTGCTCATGTGTACCAGGTGGAATCCAAAATGCATTTGATTGTGTTGGTCTCTGCAGTTGCACTAGCATTTAGAACATGGAATCCTGTTACCAACTCCGTTCACACCACTTGCATTCACATAGGTTATCAATGAAGGATCTCGGCACTAGATTCACGCGCAATGTTTATTCGAGAGCTGTCAGTAGGCACCGTATTTGCCTAAATAGGAAAAAGGTCCATTCAGCTATATGAATTAAACATGGTGTGCTGTCACCACCACTTAGATGGAAGTCTTGTGTCTACGAGAGGGCATACTTTTGTGAGATGCGGTACCTCACCTCACTACGGAGTCCAGCTTTAGGTCTCAGAAAATGTACTGCCAGCCTACGCCTCAGTGCGCTCTCAGGTTTGTTGTGTGCTGGGCTAAAACAAAGTCAGGATACCAGATAACATGCAGCCAGGGTGCTCAGGGCAGCGAAGGTGCCTGCTCCACTATGCATGGGACATTTATGTCCCAGCTGATAGCACCGTCCCACAGAGGGTGATGTGTCTGAGCATCTGGTCGCTATGCAAGTGAATTATGTAGCTCACCTTTCCTGTAAGAGAGAGAACTCACCAGAAGTTCAGCCCACTTTCTTAGATCTCAGCTCTCAGTTCTTTTATCTCTACCATTTACTTGCATGTACTCCAAATGTCAGCACCATCCACCTACTGCCTACAATTAAACCTATTTTCCAGCACTTAGGGGATGCTCCCTTAAAGAGAAATAAAGAGCAAGGGCACCTAACCCCCTGTTACCTTCCTGTCTGCTGTAAGGATTCAGAGAGACTGTACATGCATCACCGTCCCATCAGAGCCTGTGATGTCTTTAAAAAACTCTGGTCCTAAAACATCAAACATTTATATTACTTGATTTAGATAATGTGTGGTACTTCAGGGACTCCAAATGTGTGTGTAATAACTACACAAGAGACTGAGACAACATTTGGAAAAAAAACTCTAGGTGCTTGGAGTGCGAGATAGGCCACTATCTTCTTGATGTGAGCTGTAAAAGTGCTTCGGCATGGCAAAAGTAAGCTTGTGTCTTTGGAAAATCCTTGGCTTGCCGTTTGCATGTATGCAACAATTGTCAAAAACTGGTACAGTTAATTGATGTCAGAAAGATAAACATTTCTTATGAAAATGTTCACTAAACGTTTACCCGTCAGATATAGAGATGACCATTTATGAAGGAAGCCAAAGGCATTCCATAAGAAACAATTGGAATGTCACGTTCAATGAAAGTCAATGGGGGCAGTTGACTACTGAGACCATGAGAGGCTCTGTGGTTGACCTACTATGTGCATGTTGTCAGATTTGACCTAGTGGTTGGGCGAGACTTACAAACATTTAGGTAGGACAGATATCTCCAGAAAGACTTACCAGAAGGCTGCGTCCAACAGCTCCTCAACGAGGTCGAGTATATTAATTGAGCAGTCGTCTTTGCAGCAGACATTGCAGAGGGAGAAAAAGCAGAGCTGAGGTGGTATCTTTTCCGTTGCAGTTTGCAGATTGATCTCCCCCTTTCAGTGGACGTTTTTCCCAAAGGCTGACGTTTTTTACATGCACTGGTAATAGTACTGCATTGAATGTAAGCCACCCATCTCCAGCACTGGCTCGGTATCCAGTCCATTATCTTCATAGGCAGGGAGGGGCCACAGCACAGCTTCTATGTCCACAAGGAAATCCGTGCAACACACTTGGTAGCCTGGAATCCTTCCAAGTAAGCAACAGATACACTTGTCTCTTATGCACACTCAACGCTCAAGCATGGTGGTCAGCTGTGACCCCTGGCTTGCCCTTTGCTAGCCCTAGAAATCCCTTTGTGACCCCTGGTCTCAGAGGTGGCAAATTCAGTGCCAGGAAGACAGGGGCAGCTGGGGCTCCACTCTTTTTATTTTCTGTAATTCTTTTATTATACTAATAGTGAATAAATAAATTTATTATTAACTAATAGTGTATTAATTGGGGAGAGGAGTTGGCCTAGCGGCTAGGGCGGTCGACCTCGAATCTGGGGAACTGAGTTTGAGTCCCGGCAATGACGCTGAACATCCAGTGATTCTGGGCAAATCACTTAATCTCCCCGTGCCTAACAAAAAATGAATGTGTCCTCATGTAATGCAACTGGTGCTATGTAAAGTGTTCTGATACCCGATTCGGGTCCAGTTTGTGCTATATAAAAAACTAAAAATGGAGTACAATAGGTTGGAATATACCCTTCCATGGCAGCTGAGGTAAGCAAAAAAAAACTTTCAAATGTATTTTGTGTGCAGGTGAGAGTGTGTATATGTGTGAGAGAGTGGCTATGTGTGAATTTGTGCATATGTGTAAGTATGTGTGTGTATGAGTGAAAGTGGTGATCAATGGGCTTGTGATGTCACATCCGATACCCCCGGCATTTAGATGAATTGACGTCCATGGGCTCATGGGCAAAGTTTCATAGGGGAGCACAGGTTTTACGGAAGACCTTAATACACTTTGCCTTTTAGGGTTAGCAGGAGACAGGCACCACTAGTCCTGGAGTAAAATGCTAGAAAGAGAAGCCCAGACAGAGCAGGAGGCAAACCGCTACAATAGTCTCTGGCAGGCAGGTGGGAATTCTTCAGTACATCATCAGACAGGGAAATGCTCTTTCCTCCAAATGTTTCAGACAGATTCTTTCCCCCTCGGAGTGTCTGAAGCACGTGTGCTCCATTGAACGTGATGGAGGCAAATTACTCCAGATCTGCTTTTTGCTTCACTGCATCACTATTGAGTCCAGCAATTGAAAGTAAAGAGTAAAACAGACTTCCTTCTATGAATGTTGTGGTCTCCTAACATTAGAGCAATTCAGCGCTGAAGTGCAACATATGTAAAAAAATGTATGCACAGAAATATAAACTGACAGAGAGCATTAAGAGGATTTCATTATACAGGATGTGACGTCAATGAATGAATTATGCTTTTTGTGCCTAATGCAATTAAAAAACGTCGAATAAACGTTGTTTCCTGAATTTAATTGTGCGCTGTACCTTATGCATACATGCAAAAGGCGTTGCTAATATTAGTTTAGCAATCTTGTGCTGAAGGTCAGCTGTCCTTTCCTTACAGCATGCGTCATATGGGATATTAAAATCGTTTGACAGAATGAGGCAAAGTCGAGAAATTTGTCATGTGTTGGTCTGATTCTGAAGGACATCGGAGACGTATATTCAAACACCGGCTGTTGTGAACGTGTACGTACATTTTTGAGTATAATACTTACTGATGTCTCCGTTCCATTACTGATGAATATTATTGCTCCTACGTTTTTATCCTGTATTGAAGTGGATGAATTAAAGTAATTAATAAAGTCCGGATCATGCCACATTTTTATTTTGTATAAAATTAAACGCCAATTTATATTGTCAAATTTCAAATTATTTCATACAAGCATGGGTTTTGAAACCATTTTTCAAAGTATGTTTGAATCAGATGTGAATATTTGCTTCACTACATTTATTTATATTTGTTTCATAGACCAAGGTATATTGCTGTACGAAAATGCTTACAGGAACGATGTTCAAACACCACTGCATTTATATTATGAAGGAAATTCATCATTTCTTTTCACACCGAGTTTGAAATCATTTTTTCTGAATGTCAGTATAATTTGCGTAGAGTGTGTGGACAGCCTGCCAGCCTTCCGGCTTCTTCATGCTGCCAAAGTAGCCCCCTCTACTCTGAACCTGCGGACTGGCTCATCCTGGTGCCCTCATGTTTCGGCAAAAACAGTGGAAGCCTAAACTGAGGCCTTCTTGCCTGAACTACCCAGCATGACGTCATGAGTGCCATATTGCGCACAAGTCAACCACCAAATAGCGCACTGTGCTTGGTGCAAAAGCGTGAAGTGGGCACTGTTTTAGAATGTTGTGCACACCCTGAGAAAGAGCACAGGCTCACACTCTGACAATGTGTCAGTGCTCCTACACACAGAGCGGTTACCTCACTATCCACGCTCTGCCTAACCAGTGTCTGTGGGTGTATATGTATATCCGGGTAAACATGTATACAAGGGCTTATCCTGCCTAACACCCACATGGAGGTGCTTTCACTGCTGCCTAGCACTTCGAAGACTCAATGGACAGGGGTGGACAGTCATGGAGAGTGGCCCAAACTCAAGTTTTGTTCCCCTAAGTATATTAAGATTGGGATAAAAGCAATGTAAGAGAAGATTGGGTGGAAATGACGGTCTTTAACAATATGTGATATAGGTGGGGTGTAAACGACACAGAGCAGTGTTATTAGAAGTTTTATCATATTTTATGCTCCTTTTGAATCTATGTGGAAAAGAACCACGGTTGTTATGCAGTGTGTAAAGATCAGCCACTTGCGCCAAACAATTGTAATTGTTTTGTATTGTAATTGAATTTACATAGCACTTACTACCCCTGACGAGGCGTTGAAGCGCTTTTTCAGCGAGTAGCACGCTACTACGGAACCCATAAAGGATTAGTGTTGAATTAGTATATTGAAATATGAAAGTTATTTGAGTGTTGCATATGCTAGTCAGTTATTTGGATTCAGAAGGCTAGCAGAGGGAAAAGGTTTGCATTTATATAGCTCTTGTTACCCCTGATGGGGCGTTGAAGCACTTTGTTGGGTTACTCCGGAACCCATAAAGGATTAGTGGTGAATTAGTATAGGGAAATATGAAAGTAATTTGAGTGGTGGATATTAGTCAGTTATTTGGATGGAGAAGGACAGCGGCGGGATAGAAGAGGGTTAAAGGTTTGCATTTATTTAGCGCTTGCTACCCCCGATGGAGTATTGAAGAGCTTTTTTGGTGAGTCGCACGTTACTCCGGAACCCATAAAGGATTAATGGTGAATTAGTATAGTGAAATATGAAAGTAGTTTGAGCGGTGGATATTAGTCAGTTATTTGGATTGAGACAGATAGCGGAGGGATAGAAGAGGGTTAAAGGTTTGCATTTATACAGCGCTTGTTACCACTGACGGGGTGTTGAAGTGTTTTTTTGGCGAGTAGCACGCTACTCCGGAACCCATAAAGGATTAGTGTTGAATTAGTAGAGTGAAATATGAAAGTAATTTGAGTGGTGGATATTAGTTATTTGGATTAAGAAGGATAGTGGAGGGAGAGAAGAGGGAAAAAATGTTTTGCATTTCTATAGTGCTTGGTACCCCTGATGGGTTTTTGAAGTTTTATTTTGGCAAGTAGCACCCTACTCTGGAACCCATAAAGGATTAGTGGTGGGTTAGTGTAGTGAAATATGAAAGTAATTTGAGTTGGGGATATGTTAGTCAGTTATTTGGATTGAGAAGGGTAGTGAAGAGATAGAAGAGGGAAAAGGTTTGCATTTATATAGCGCTTTCTACTCCTGATGAGGTGTTGAAGCGCTTTTTCGGCGAGTAGCACGCTATTACGGAACCTATAAAGGATTAGTATAGTGAAATATGAGTGTGAAAAAAACAGAAAAAACTATTTTAAGTTCAAGCATTCAGATTTCCCTTTTTACCTAAGTGAACAACGTTGTGTTGCTTTAAACACCAGACCAGAACATGGGATGTTTTGGGAAAATGCATAGGTAAGCTTCTAGGAAGTGAAATATCCCAGTGGTGGACTTCTATTACCTGCATAGCAACGAGCCCGTCTCTACTCGAGTTCTATGGGGAAGGTTTCTTTGTAAATGGCTAAACAATCTATCAACTAAAAGTTAAACTGGTCTCTTAAGGAAACACTTACATGCTCGCTTTGCCCAAACAACAAAATGTTCCTGAGAGAAATTAATATAGTATATTTATAAAACAACAATGGAGTTAAAAACATGCAAAATACAAAACAGTTTAACAAGTACAATTGACCAGCCTTCTAACCTTATCAATTCTTACTGACAAAGCAAAAACATCATCCATAGTGCTGTTTTGCTGCTTTGTGGAATTCAAAGCAGCCTTCAATCGTGTGCAGAGGGAGGCACTCTGGGCTAAGCTAACAAAATGGGGAATTCTATCCAAACTTCTGGAATCAATTATCCAGCTGCACGCTAACACCTGGATCCAAGTCAACCTTGGTGTCGGCTCTCACTTATCTAGAAAAATTCCAACGTCGCGGAGAGTTAATTCGGGATGTGTGCTAGTTCCCTGCTCTTCAACTTGTTTATAGCCGACTTCCCACTAGAACTTGACAGTAGCGGCTCCAGGAGGGAGTGCTGCGGGTGGTGGGGCGGGGGAGGGGCAGGGTGGGGGGTCGTAAACTCCGGCTCACACCGACCGGAACAATGTACATAAATAAATAAATAAATAAAACGAATTCCATTGTGCGCCCTGAAACGCCAAATGGCGATGCAGCGACCGCAATGAAATTAGTTTTACTTATTTATTTATTTACATTACTCAGGTCGGCCGTGAGCCGGAGTTTACTATCCCCACCCTGCCCCTCCCCCGCCCCGCCACCACCCTGCAGCACTCCCTCCAGGAGCCGCTACTGGAACTTGATGCAGTAAATAGTCATCCTCCAAAGATCACCAGGGTCCAGATTAGCAGCCTTCTATATGCTGACTACCTCACTCTCCTCAGCCTCACAAGAGTTGGGTTGCAACAGTACAACTACACGGTTACACAGTCATGAATCATCTGGACGTTAAGTTAAAGAAGACACAAGTGGTCATATTGGGCGGGAAAAAGAACTGAGGTGGTGGTTGGTCATATAACAACCTCCAAATCGCAGTAGAAGAGACATATGAGTACCTAGGAGTCTACATTGACGCATAGGGCGTTCTTGTCAAGCATTGTAGAAAGCTAGAAAAACTATGGCCTACCGAGTCAATTTATGCAAATTCTCCAAAAAACTGACAGCCCCAAGTCTAGCACCACTGTTGGAAGTCATGCGAGCTACTAAGATAGCTCCACCTTCTCATTTGAATCAGAAATTTCCTTGGGTAAGCTCTGCACTGCACTGAACCAACATACAACCAGGGGCGTAACAAAGTCCCAAGCAGACCCTGCAATGAGGGGGGGGGAGGGGGCCACCTCAGCAAAGTATGCTGGCCTGAGAGCTCCTGAGGAAGCCGGAAGGGGGGCCCACCTTGTACTTTGCAGGGGGCCCCCTCGAGTTTTGTTACGCCACTGCATACAACCAAGATCTACAAAACTGTGCTGCGGCTGCCAAAAACCTCATCCACAGCTCAGATACGATTGGAGCTTGGCCTCCTCAATTATCAAATGCAAAGTGCTGGCACCGTCCTTAATTTATGCCACAAGCTGCGACAGACCAGAGTTGGTTCTTTGAAGTCCTTGTTATGGACTAACATTAGCTCCAGTAGACCAGATGGGTCACATCGTCAGTTCTTTAAAGACTGCATGTTGCAACTGTCTGCAAATTATGGAATTTAAATCCAAGTAAAAAAAGCGTTTAAATTAAGTATCAAGAAACAGACCAAACTGTGCTCCTACTTGGCAGATAAGGCAATTGTAGGCAAATGCAAGCATGCATGGGCAGTAACTAATTCATATCAGCCGGCCTCTCCACAATGATATCTTGCTTGTACATACTCCGTATATTTAGAACTAAGATTTTAGCCTGAGTGAGTTGTACTTCTTGGAACATTTAGCCCGCTGGCGGTGCCCGTCAGAGGAGATCATATGTAGGGGATGCAGGCCATCAGAATAATCCCTGGAGTATGTTGTTTGCATCTGCCCAGCAATGATGGACTTGTGCAGATTAAAATTAAAGCCTGAGTGGAGTAAACTGGGAGTTTGGTCCTGCCAGAAGGGCATTATAGTGGCACTGAATCCAGAAAACACGGCTTTAAATATCAGTTTGATGATTTTTATTCACCTCGCACACAGTAGGTTCAGGCCGCCAAAATATGGTCACTCAGAAAGTACAGCTTCTCAAATGATAACCTGAGGAAGCTGCCAAAGCTGGGCCCAACAATGGTCAACAAACCTTTGCAGCCTCTGCCACAATTCAAAAGAACCCTTATTGTATATAGATTGTGTTTGCCCTCATCTACTCCAAGTACATTGACCTTGACCAATTGATTACTGAATTGGGAGCGAGTTCATGCCGTCAAACCATTACATTTCTTTATCCGATAAATCAATTCTTTTAACCTGCTGATTTACTAAATTCTCGCTTTAGTGCACAATATGTTGAAATTAGTTTTATAAACTCTATAGACAACTATAGGATGGAATCATTTTGCTTTAGCACTACTCTAATTGTAATGAAATGTATTCGTTTTATTTTGAATGACATGACAAATTGTTTAGAATTGCAGAATCCTGTTTAAACCTGTAAATTTAGAACTTGTAACAAATAGTTGCGGGATTGAGGGGAACAAGCAATGTCAATCCGGTGCCTCATATTTTACTAATCTTGAAAACTGTACCAGTTGTGAGTGGAACAAGAAAAGTCGACCAACTGCCTAATATTGTAATTTGGATTGTAATCACCGAAGCACTTTAGGATAATTTCCACCAATCTTTTTTTCTTTGACAGCTTTTGATTTTAATATGGACTGCAACTACTGAAGCACCTTAACATCACTCTGCGCCTACCTTTGCATAATGGCAATATCTAATCCTTACATCTTGCCTTTACTTCGACCAATATATTGCAGCGCGAAGTGTTGTATTAATGGGTTTTTTATACGTATTGTAATGATTTTTTATTAATCAAACAATAAATATGGAATGTGTAAAAAAATAAATTAAAAATACAATGACACAATAAATGAAGGAACTCTGCTATGCGGTTCAAATGGCACAGCACAAATGAAGTGGGATGACTTCTTGTAAAAGCATGTGAAAAGGTCAAGAATGTCTTTCTCAAAAAATAAAGATTAGAGGTAGAGGATGCACTCCTTCCCTTATTTGTGGTTCATTTAGCTTAGTTTCTGTCATCATTTGTAATGCGTGCTGAACAGTACTGCGACCCGTCCCTTCACAGTGATTCAATTAAAGAACATTCAAAAGGGCACTCGTTTTAGTGCCCAAACTGTCGCACTGCTTCGTGGGTGAAACCTTCCCATCGATGAAACTCCTTAGAACCATCAGTAATCCATTTTATCCATATTCTTTGATTCCACATTAACTCTGTCATCTATATTTATGAACACACCACGGAGACGGTGTCATGTCAACTTCCAGCTTTATTTTCACTTTTACAAGTAACTTCTGCTTGCCAATCCAGGCTTTAAACAGTGACTCGTGAATACCAGGAGTGTAACAGACATCCAAAATATTGCGTCTTAATTACCCAATGCATTTCGAACCATGATTAGTTCTTCCTCAGGGGTTACTGCAAGAAATAAAAACATTCAGCTAGCTGTTCAACTGGGACCTGAATTTACACATGAAGTTTTAATTTGTAAAATGCGATAACCTGATTCATGCAACTGTGCTGGCTAACAAACCAATCCTTGTTAAAAAATCCTGAGATGCCCCCCATAACTATCCCCATCATATAATACCCATTCCCTACCACGACAATAATAACTCTAATTAATCATACTAATCCTGCGATAAATACACCCTCGTGATTGATGTCCTATGCCCCAAATAAAAACCAATATGATGTTGCGAGTCTCCCGTGTGACTAAAAGGACTGACTGAGCTTTTTAAACCACTTCATTGCTTCCTTACATACCTTGCTGCTGATCTTAAATCGCCAATATACATGCCATATTCCTCCCATCTCTTGTTGCAAAAAAGCATTTCAACTTCTGTCTACAACGACCGTTACTTGAATGAGGCGGCCCTCCCGTTAATAACCCTGATTTTATCCCCGTGGTCTTGGTCCTCAGCTGTGCTTAATTACCAAATAAACGAAGAACTACTACATAACCCATGATGCCCTTCACTTTCTCTACAATGACTGTGATTTCAAATTTGTTACCACCCTCCCCGTTCGTCTCAACTTAAATCCCTTCTAACTAAGTGTTGATCACACTTAGTTAGAAGGGATTTAAGTTGAGACGAACGGGGAGGGTGGTAACAAATTTGAAATCACAGTGCTACAAGAGATGGGAGGAATATGGCATGTATATTGGCGATTTAAGATCAGCAGCAAGGTATGTAAGGAAGCAATGAAGTGGTTTAAAAAGCTCAGTCAGCCCTTTTAGTCACACGGGAGACTCGCAACATCATATTGGTTTTTATTTGGGGCATAGGACATCAATCACAAGGGTGTATTTATCGCAGGATTAGTATGATTAATTAGAGTTATTATTGTCGTGGTAGGGAATGGGTATTATATGATGGGGATAGTTATGGGGAGCATCTCAGGATTTTTTAACAAGGATTGGTTTGTTAGCCAGCACAGTTGCATGAATCAGGTTATCGCATTTTACAAATTAAAACTTCATGTGTAAATTCAGGTCCCAGTTGAACAGCTAGCTGAATGTTTTTATTTCTTGCAGTAACCCCTGAGGAAGAACTAATCATGGTTCGAAATGCATTGGGTAATTAAGACGCAATATTTTGGATGTCTGTTACACTCCTGGTATTCACGAGTCACTGTTTAAAGCCTGGATTGGCAAGCAGAAGTTACTTGTAAAAGTGAAAATAAAGCTGGAAGTTGACATGACACCGTCTCCGTGGTGTGTTTATAAATATAGATGACAGAGTTAATGTGGAATCAAAGAATATGGATAAAATGGATTACTGATGGTTCTAAGGAGTTTCATCGATGGGAAGGTTTCACCCACGAAGCAGTGCGACAGTTTGGGCACTAAAACGAGTGCCCTTTTGAATGTTTCTCAAAAAATAGCCACAAGGGGACAGCAGTGCATTCATTTTGTGACTCTGAAAGGACAGAATGTTTCCTCATTAGGCTTTTTTTTAATTAAAAGTATCTTGCGTCCAGATCTTCAGGGCTGTTTTCTGCAACACACTAGGTGCGTTTGGGGTGCTGGTGACTCTCCAGATCGGGTCCATATCACAAAGTGCAGCTTTAAATGGTCAGTGGGATTTTTCAGGTACTTCCTGTGCCCACGGGACGTTTTGCATTCCCGAGCAGTGAAGGGACATTTCACAAAAGCAAGCCGGAGAAATGTAAAGTTGTAACAGGCCCCCTCATTTTCTTTCAAGCAGACAATAACATCCTGTTTGAGGACCTTGTTCACTGTTGTTCACGGATGAGAAGCTTCAGAATGAAAGGTAGGATTCATTGGAGCACCAGACCTCATATCCTTGTGGATCACCAAGAGGATGTTGCCAGTAGCCCTTGGAGCAGCTTTCTGCTCCCAAGATTCAGGACAAAGCTCAAGAGAACCGTGGCCCAGTCTTCAGGTTGGCAAATTAGATTTGTTAATGCAGCAAGCAGAAATGCCTTACTATTTCATCTTTTCCACTTAGCTCTCTATTTGGAGTTAATCACACTGAACATTTCAAAGAGTAAAAGCTAATCCCAGTGTTTATTCTGACATTCTTTGCAACAAAAGGGCATAGTTCCTCTTCCAGGGATGTACTTTCAGAAGACTTTATTGCTAATTCAGTTTACCTGATACATCCATCGTGATGCGACTCTTTACCCTTTTAATTATCTCTCCATTTCTTTAAATTTCTTCCAAAGCACCCCCCTTCATGCCCATCAGTGGTCGATTGAACTCACACCCCAGATTCCTACATTCCACTTTGACTTCAAGAGTCTGCGGACGGTCCCACAAATCAAAAGAAACATGCGTTCCAGGAGTGTTTTCATAATCAGGTGGTGTCTAGAGGCTGTGGGGCATTTTCCCTCTTTTCCTGGGACGGTTGACTCCTTTTTATACGCCAACTGTTGGCTTCCTCAGCCACATGTAAAATTAGAATGAAAGGAAACCAGGTTGGAAAGCAGATGGGCTCTTGCTTAGTAAGCTGAACTTCAAGCAGCCTATTTTTAATAATGCATCCTGAATAAAAATAAATGTATTAAATGGAATCTGGAAAGTTCATTTCTCCCCTCACACAGGTTTGCCTAGATGATCCAGTTTTTGATTTTGACCGCATTTGTAGTTAAACATGCAGTGAAAGAGAGGTTTAAATCCAAGTTGGATATCAAAAGATGTTCCTGCACTCTTGCTGCAAAATATATGCGTCTCTAAAAGCATGTTATGCTTCCAAAGCAATCTGTCCTAGTAGTATGCTTTGCTCATATACATGTAATTTAGAATGTTCCAAGCCACCAAAAACTCTTGACCTTGCCTTGGCTAAGGAATAAACTTCCATTATATAATGTTCTGCTGAACTGGGAATGAACAGCAGCTTTCAGCAAGTGCATAGTGACGGATGGCTGGGCCAATGCCCAATGAGTTTGGTTTGCCGCAATGTAGGTCCTACTCTGTATGTCACCTGAGAGAAATGAAGGACCATCAGGGTCCTGAACATTTCTGTTTCCAGGCTTTTCATACAGAGACAGGTTTTCTGCATCCAATCCTGGGTATCTCTCAGACAGCTGGACACCTTATGCCATTTCACGTGTATCTGGTACATAGTCTCGGTCTGTGATGGGTGCATCCTCATTGCGTGTGCCAGTGCAATGCACTGAGACAGGACAGTGAGTTTCAACCCCCACTCTGCCAGTCACTGCTGCAGGGCCTGGACCAGTCTGAAGGAGTACTGCTCCACTGCAGATGGGTGCAGAGTGTTGCTGCGGCCTGCTGCAGGTGGGATGTCTCGGGAGGTCAGTGGGACCCCCAGGACCCCTCTCAAACCCTACCCATACTTTGGTGCCAACTGATGGCTTCTGAGGGGACACCGTTAGTGCACCTCACAAAAGCCCATTTCCCCTTGTGCACCTATCAGTAATACTGAATAGACGCAGAGATAGGGTGTTAATTAAAACGAGTATAGAGCAGAAAAGGAGAATGTTTGTCTTGTTAGCCGCAGGCATGGGCATGGAACATAAATGAATAGACTTTCTATTTGCTGCTGAGGGTTAGGCGGTGGGGAAACAACAGTAAGTAAAAGTGTGCACTTCCTACTTCTACAAATACCGTCTTAAACTTTGACCCCCTGCTACCAGGAGTAGCAATGGCAGCCGCAGGGGTAGCAACGGATACGCCAGGGGTAGCATAGCCCCCCCTAATGGACGTTCGAATGAAGCATGCAGCTGTGCCAAAAGACCACCCAGCTTGTGGCGTGTGTTCAAAGTAGGAGTTTGCACACATGAACTCTATGAAATGTACACGCAGTAAAAATGCCAAATAACATCATACGTTTGAAGATACACTGCTAAGAGGAGAGAAGAGCAGAAAGAAACAGATTGTCCAAGGTATTACACGAGGAACGACCCAAATACTATGTCAAGATTAAATAGCTTCACCTCAAGTAGCTTGAGTGTGGCATGGTGACAGCTGGCGAGGCCAGTAGGTTTTCCCGTCAGGGGTTTTTACCGATGCTCTGCAGCATCCACGATGCTGTGCAGCATGGCTGAAGAAGAATAACAGCAGGTATGCACGCAACTACAAAATACAAGCATTGGCAAAGCCAATAGGTCTCGCCTTTGGGACCTTATACGTTTTTAGCCATGCGGCACATTATTCTGGGTGCTTAACATTTACATTTACACTTGTGACGTGATGGTGGTTAGAGGGCAGGGTAGGGAAGAGGGATACAAGGATGGGAGATGGTAATCTTTGTTACTTGTAAACATAACAAAAGCTCTAAATACATAAATATACAGAGAGGGTCTTTTGGCCAGCCCTCTTTGGTCTGTTCAAGTGTCATCATTACTCTGCTTCTCCCTCATGACAGCATACTGCCTGGGGCACTCGTTTAACTCATTTCTGCCGCAGGCTCTATCACCCTGTGAGCAAGAGCCTGTGGCCTGGTAACATGTGCACACCTGTCTGAAAATGAGTTCACTTCATTGTCTGGGCAAGTGAACAGTCCTTTAGATTTCCATTTTTTTCTTTTCTTTTATAAATACCCTTTTCTTTATTTTGCTTTACTTGTGTTTTGAGGAACCTGCAGCTCTCCAGGCTGTCCTCTCGGGCTGCCTGCTTGCCCTTCATTTCATCTCCAGTGTGCGGCATCTTGTGCTGCCACTATTTGTAAACTGAGAAGCCACTTCAGAATGATACTGTCCATAGTGTATAATGATTGTACCTATCCAAGATAGTCACTATGTTTAGCAGTATTATGTTGGCCACCTTGGCTTAGTACAATAGTGATGACCATACACTCTAGCATTCAAAGATGACAGCCCAGTGCGATGATAACTAAGCAGCTGCCTTGGAATAATATTGTGCATAACTTATCATTGTTTTACCGCTCAAAGATGCCCAAAACATTGCTTCTAAATATAGAAGCTATGTTGGCACTTTAAAACAATGATACACAATGTACAATACAAATTCAAGACAGTCATCTGCCACATTTGTCATTTTGTGTTGCAAGCATATGTGCGCCAAGTCTAGGTGGTGGCACATTTTTTTTTCTACTTTTCAATCCATGTCCTTGTGGGAATTTGTGTGTCCGTTTTATTGCAGATGAATAAATGCAAGAAGGTTTCAATGGGTGGATGAAGTGCAAGAAAGAGTGAAAGAGCTCTTTAGTGGGTGATAAGTCACTTTCAGTTGTAGATCACACCTACTGGCATTGAAAATGCTCGTTTTTAGCAATACTTCTATAACTGGACCCAGAATAGACTGTGAACTATAAGAATGCTTATTAATAACAACGATATTCTAAAGAGAAGCTCAACCAAATATCAGATCGCAATGAAAGCGAACTGATTAGATCGAAGACGACAAACTGCATGTAAAACAACATCTTAATTACAAGCCCAACGCGATCACCAGGAGCAAGAAATCCAGCATCATTACACATTGGCAGACCACCTGGAGCTGGAGGCGCGAGCTCAAGGTACTTCTCATCACTAGGCAGCAGCGAAAACAAGGGGGATCTTTGGGATTTTTCAGTTGACCTGTATAAAATGCATGAACTAAGGTCACAGAGGTATGCAAACCTTGAACACACTGATTCATGTACTTGGATGTAGGGACGCCCTCTTAGTTGCGGATGGGTTTACGGCGTGCCTTCATCTGAAATGAACTCAAAACTGCCCCTGTACCTGGCCATAGGGTGTGGTCTCCAGAACCTCTCCTCAAAGCTGGGCACACTGCTGCATTTACGGCGTCCGAAACAGCTCCACGCCGGTAGTAGTGGCTCCATGTCCAATGCTATCACGCAGTCTAGAAAAACCACTCACACAGCCCAGAGCGTCCCTCTCGCTCAGCAACCGTATGTCACACGCAATGGAACTGGGTATTTGGAAGTAGGCGGGAGTTTCTTTAAAAGCCAATCACATCTCTAAAAATAGTATGGCGGACCAGACCGATTTACAGTGAGAAAGAGGCTTGAAATGCAGAGTTCTGGCATAAAATAACTTTACTGATCGTGAAAGTATTCAGTTACGCGTTCTCGTGTTGGACCGTAGCAGCATTAAAAACTCTTAACAAAATTGAATGGATACTAAATTTCTATTTCATTTTGATAATCGTATATAACTTATCAGCATGCATAAATTTGTATGCAATGTGGCACTATCACAATGTTTTTTAGAATTAATATCTATAGTATAGTAATCTATTCTTTAAAATATCGGGTAGTTTTCTATCTTCAAAAAGGGATGTTGTATCGTTAAGCTATGTTAATGCTAGATTACAACGAAACTGAACGACTATTGTTCCAAGATGAACGCTGCGTTCCCTTACTACCAACCAAGTCTACTGAATAAATCTTATTGGTGCTCAAGAGAAGCCCATGACTTGTGTATTTTGAGGATTTGATTTACTCTAATAATATACTAAAACAAGCATTTGCAAACAAATGCGGCCGAAGCAGAACGCACTTGTGCAATTAAGTAAAAAAACAAGAGTGGCCGAAGCGGACCGTGCTTGTGCAATTGACGCTGACCGCGATGAAAATGAAAAAGAAAGAGTGCTCCCAGGCTATTCAAGAAGACAGTGTAACTCCGCCAGTAAACCATCTAGTCCCTCTGGGCGGGGCCAAAAGTGGACAGGGTGGTAACCAGGAGGGGCTAAAAAGCCTCACTTGCAACCCTCACACTACGTTTAGCATACGTTATGACGTTATGACGTTATGACAGTATGACGTTATGACAACCAGAATAAGGGGCCGAGCTGGAAGACAACTTCGGAAACTGTATTGATTCCAAGAAGCCCTTGCAGAGTGAGCAGCGCATGCACGCAGCAAAGCCAGGTGAGACCTAAAAACTGACACTTATTTCCCTTTTTATTTACTAATTCAAATTGCATCAGTAAATAAAAAGAACAAAAATGTGCACAATATTTTGTTTTTGTTTTTAAAGTGGATAGGGAAAGCAACAAGGGTGCGGAAGGCAACAGTGGATTGACCCATCCTCGGGGCTTGGAGACGGTGGTCGGAAACGGTAAACAGACATAATATCAAATTCAAAATATCGACAGGACAGAATATCGAGTTTTTAATATAGAATGGACAGAATATCGAATTGCCAAAATATAGTGGTGAAGAATATCGAAAATCAGGTAAGAAATAAAATATCGATTTAAATAATATAGAAGTAAGTAATATCGACAGTCATAATATAGTTGTTAAAAATATCGAATTTTTTTATAGTGTTTTAAGTGTTAGTATATGTGTTAAAAGTATGTATACATTTTGGAATGTATGTTTGAATATTTTTAAAGTAATGAATTTTATGTTATTTAATTTTTGTGTAATTTAATTCCGTAGCGGGTTGTGGGTTTTTAGGGGATTAGGGTGGGAAGTAATTTAATTATAGTACATTAAATAATACTTTTTAGGAATTATTAATTATTTTTAATTTAATTTTGCGTTTTACTTCTGTAGCGGGTTGTGGGTTTATAGGGGAATAGGGTGGGAAGTAATTTAATTGTTATTAGGTAATTATTAATTGGTATTGAAAATTAATTGGTTGTTGATTAATTATTAATTGGTAAATATTTTGAATTAATTAGTATTAATTGTTTAATTGATAATCATGTTAATTGTATTAATTTATTATTTGTAGCGGGTTGTGGGTTTACAGGGGAATATGGTGGGAATTAATTTAATTGTAAATAATTAATTATTGAAATAATTGTTGTATATTGCTAATTAATTTATTCTTAATTAATTATTAATTGATTTTTAATTTTATTTATTAATTTTTGGTATTGAAAATTAATTGGTTGTTAATTAATTATTAATAGGTTATTAATAAAAAAGGGTATTTATAATACATTAATTGTTAAATAGTGTGTGATTGGTAATTAATTTTAATATTTTTATTTGGTATTAATAATTTATTTGTTTTTAATAAAATATAAAATAATTATTTTCCCTACTATTGCACTCACTGGAGTGGGAATAGTAATTTTTACCCCTACGCTATCCAACGCTTTCCCTACCATTGCACAAACTGAAGTGGGAATAATAATTTTTACCCCTACACTATCCAACGCTTAGCCTACAGTTGCACTCACTGGAGTGGGAATAGTAATTTTTACCCCTACGCTATCCAACGCTTTCCCTACTGTTGCACTCTTTGGAGTGGGAATAGTAATTTTTACCCCTACGCTATCCAACGCTTTCCCTACTGTTGCACTCTCTGGAGTGGGAATAGTCATTTTTACCCCTACGCTATCCAACGCTTTCCCTACTGTTGCACTCTTTGGAGTGGGAATAGTAATTTTTACCCCTACGCCATCTGACGTTTTCCCTACTGTTGCACTCACTGGAGTGGGAATAGTAAATTTTGCCCTCCCGCTATCCAACGCTTTCCCTACTGTTGCACTCTCTGAAGTGAGAATAGTAATTTTTACCCCTACGCTATCCAACGCTTTCCCTACTGTTGCACTCTCTGGAGTGGGAATAGTAATTTTTAGCCCTACTCTATCCAACGCTTTCCCTACTGTTGCACTCTTTGGAGTGGGAATAGTAATGTTGACCCCTACGCTATCCAATGCTTTCCCTACTGTTGAACTCACTGGAGTGGAAATAGTAAATATTACCCTCCCGCTATCCAACGCTTTCCCTACTGTTGCACTCTTTGGAGTGGGAATAGTAATTTTTACCCCTACGCCATCTGACGTTTTCCCTACTGTTGCACTCACTGGAGTGGGAATAGTAAATTTTGCCCTCCCGCTATCCAACGCTTTCCCTACTGTTGCACTCTCTGAAGTGAGAATAGTAATTTTTACCCCTACGCTATCCAACGCTTTCCCTACTGTTGCACTCTCTGGAGTGGGAATAGTAATTTTTAGCCCTACTCTATCCAACGCTTTCCCTACTGTTGCACTCTTTGGAGTGGGAATAGTAATGTTGACCCCTACGCTATCCAATGCTTTCCCTACTGTTGAACTCACTGGAGTGGAAATAGTAAATATTACCCTCCCGCTATCCAACGCTTTCCCTACTGTTGCACTCTCTGGAGTGTGAATATTAATTTTTACCCCTACGCTATCCAATGCTTTCCCTATTATTGCACTGTCTGGAGTGGGAATACTAATTTTTACCCTCCCGCTATCCAACGCTTTCCCTACTGTTGCACTCTCTGGAGTGGGAATAGTCATTTTTACCCTCCCGCTATCCAACGTTTTCCCTACTATTGCACTTACTGGAGTGGTAATAGTAAATTTTACCCGCCTGCTATCCTACGCAAAAAATATTGCATTTTTTTAAATTAATATTACGTTAATATATATGTATTATTATTTTTTTAGTTACATTATTAAGTATTAATTTTAAAGTATGTTTTATTTAATTAATTTTACATTAATTTTAAGACATTTAAAATAATTCGATATTGTGACTAACTATATTTTTTACAACGATATTTTGGATTCTATATTTTTGTACTTACCTGTTTGGAGATAGGGCTTCGATATTTTGGCATTCTATATTTTTCCTTCGATATTTTGGCAATTCGATATTCTTCTTCTCGATATTTCGTCAGTGATCCGTCGGAAACAACACAGGGCCGAAGATATCTGGAGGGTGTGAATTGGGGGGGTGAAAAACAAATGGGCAAGAAAAATGGGCGTAGAGCACGGGGGAGAATAGCAAATGGGTGGGAGAGAGCAAAATGGAGCTGGAGGAAAAGCATACCAGTGAGAAAACAATGGGGGGGAGAAACACATGAGGGCGAGCATATCACAGAGGAGTGCGGGGAAGAAGCACACAGACAAGAGAGAGCAACACAGGGCGTAGAGTGGGAAAGGGAAGCGCACTAGGACGACTGCTGGAAAACACATGCCTCTTGTAGAGTGGTGAAGACAAAATAAAAAGTAGCTCCCTAAAAGTGAGCAGTGGAAGGACAGACGTAAATTGGCAATGTTCCTGGGGAAAGATAGGCACAAAATGGACAAAGAAAGCCATTCAATTGGAAGTAGGTGAGAGTGAGAGCAAAGCCAACCAATGGTAAGCAATGGACGGACTGCAAGCCTATTCTTGATAAGCCCACCAAATGTATTTTGCAACCAGTTAGCTGCACTATCTGGTAGACTCGACCTAGAAATGGCCCCTGCATAACAAATATATTTAAGATAGACATAGATAGTTATATCAGCAGCACTATGCAGCAAACATACCCATGCGTTATCCCTTTTCTCCCAAGGAAGGTCACATTAATTCAGACATAGACTTAATTGAGGAGATTTTCCAAGTACTAACATTAAATAATAGTGCTCTAACCTTAGAATGAGAAACTGACTCAGCAAATCACTTTTCACAAGGTAATACAGCATCATTCTTCAAGAGGCATTAACAGAAGATGGAATGGACCACAAGGCATCAATAATGATGTGCTGTTCACAGGCTGGCATTCCCTGTGGTCTGAAGCAAGCCACTGTTGCTCTCTGGTCTTAATCTATCCAGCAATAATTGGGCAATAAGCACAAATGAGTATCTCTGTAGACTGTTTAGTCAGTCATTTAAAGGCTACTAAATTGAATAGGCCATTCTCTTAACTGCCTGTGGGCACATTGAAGTATTTTAAGTACCTTTGATTAATGTCCATACTTCCTAGTACTACGCATGTATCAACTGTATTTTTTGCATTTACCTTATTAATTAAAACAAATCACTACAATTATTAAAATATATTGTAAAATATGTTTTGGGGGAAATGTCATGTCTGAAACAAATACTTAGTCAATTATGGAAACATCATTTAAAGTCAAAGGAGTAAATCTAACACTTTGGGCATTTACCATTCACAATGTCATTTTCAGCTGCTGTGCTTGTAGTAAGGCGTTTAGGATTTGCGTTTGTCTGTTGGTCACAGAGAGTAGGCTGGGCTCGTGCGTCCTAATTCGAACTTTGTAATCAACCTTTAATTAACTATTGATATATGACTGTAAATTGTAAAAATCAGAGTGCTCGTGGGTTGAAAACACTGCATGACTGTCAAAAGAAGAATAAAAGTTTTCATGCGAGGTCTCATATGGAAAATAAGTTTCCCATATCCTGCTCAACATGTTTGCTGCTTCTGGAAGAGTTTCATACATATTTTATGCTTCCACAAACAGCCAAATTCTCCTGCATAAGCAGGCCCACACCTGGATCAATATCATGGCCACAAGGACCCAAGATGGAGAATTGGAAAAAAAGAACATTTAAATTCATTAAAAACCAACATAATGGTGGTACTCCAATCATCTTAAATGCACATTGGGGGAGCCGTTGCACACCAAACTTAATTACTTCTGTTTATCAATGTAATCCGTTCTTGTAGTTTTATTTGGTTGTGCGTGCAGTCTGGGACCGTGCCTCACTTCTTTGCACGGGATTAGTTCAGCATACCATGTGCAGCCGGTGTAGGCTGCCAACCCATTCGCACAGCAGTGAAAGAATGTATTGCCAATTTCCAAAATGTATCTTTGTTAGTCTTTTATTGTTGAATTTTGCCAACTCGACTTTCTATTGTGCCAAAAATGTCCATTAAAGCTTCACACAAAATGGTTGTGCCCATCCAAGCCTCTTACCACTTTGCGATATGACATTCAATTCATGAATAACAGCAAGAATCTCAATGTTCCCAATGCATTTCGGGCTTTTTGTGGCGCCCTTCGTCAGGGGTAACTGTTAAAAAAATATAAAACCCATGTTCAATTACCAACATTTCTTCACTGAAAGACGTTTACAACATCGCCTCCAGTACCCTACAACATCAATCATTCCAAATAATTAATAAACACCCTCTGTTAATTAGTGCTGCAAAATATATGTAATGTCACTGTGCGGAGTCCCTGTGGAAGATTAATTAATTTTATACACTGGCCTCTACTCTCCTTTCCTATATGTAACCTACCCTGTATGAAACACGTAACTGAATCCCCACTAACCCACTCACAATCATTGTGACGTTAAACAAATGATGAAAATGCATGCTGTCTCTCACCCTACATCACATAATTGTCGAACTACTGTCTGCCAATAAACCCATTCCATGCTAAGAACCCAGTTATGCTACCCAAACGCTTCCATTTACCTGTAGATCTGAACGCGCTGCGTCTGCTGTTCACCATTTCGCGGATGACTGATCAAAAAGCCAACCCCTCATAGCGCGCACTATTTAACCTTGTTGACCCACCCCTCTCACTTGTAACACCGGTTCCCTGACTGTTAATTAACAAACGAAAAAAAAACATGGAAAAAACCACCCCACGCTAACCTCGTGATGCTTAATCTACACTACGTGTCCCATGAATCCCCACAATGCGTGCATAGCATTATAATTTCAAATTAAAACTGTAATCAACTTAGAACAATTATTAATCTGAGTAACTTGAATCAAGTATAAGCACTGCTTCCATCGTGATTGGTAAAAAAATGCTAATCAATTTGGCTTCATAAATGTCAGTAGAGTACTGCTGAAGGTCGACTTTCAAACGTTCCTCCTGTTCCAACATGTTTTCTATGTACACGAGTTTCAAATTTAATGTCCATGAATTCCGGCACTTTAGATCGTCAGGCTGTTCAAAATAACTGTCTTTGTTGCGTGTTCAATATTCAATCTCTGGTGGGTGCAACACGGCTGAATGAAGCGAGCAAATCATCTTAAATGCACATTGGGGGAGCCGTTGCACACCAAACTTAATTACTTCTGTTTATCAATGTAATCCGTTCTTGTAGTTTTATTTGGTTGTGCGTGCAGTCTGGGACCGTGCCTCACTTCTTTGCACGGGATTAGTTCAGCATACCATGTGCAGCCGGTGTAGGCTGCCAACCCATTCGCACAGCAGTGAAAGAATGTATTGCCAATTTCCAAAATGTATCTTTGTTAGTCTTTTATTGTTGAATTTTGCCAACTCGACTTTCTATTGTGCCAAAAATGTCCATTAAAGCTTCACACAAAATGGTTGTGCCCATCCAAGCCTCTTACCACTTTGCGATATGACATTCAATTCATGAATAACAGCAAGAATCTCAATGTTCCCAATGCATTTCGGGCTTTTTGTGGCGCCCTTCGTCAGGGGTAACTGTTAAAAAAATCATACCACATTCAACTTAAGCCCATTTCAACCGCACTGGGAAGTAACTTGCTTTGACCGGGTTCCTGGTAATAAGACAACTAGTAGTGCAGATTGTTACGAACATCCCAGATGCAGCAGGTCAAATCAACACAGTGGTGGATTCCTTGCTTTGCTGTTTAAAGAAGCATACAAGATTCCTCCAATCCAGTGGATTTCCACCCTGGCATCAGTGCTGACTTGACTTCTGTAAAAGTGTTGTTCAGCTCTTAGAGGGGTATTCGTGGTCAATCAGCATTATAAACAATATGCCGCTACCTTTGCATCAGATTCCACGGAAAACATTTTGGAGCAAATGACTCTGCAAAGAGTTGCATAGTCTCTCAAAGGCTCAACTTGAGGGACCAACAGTGTTCAACCAAAATATTGGGGTTTTTTAAACAATAAACTGCACCTTCTTTAACTCCACAATGTCGATGACCAATATATTATCAAGGCACATAGATGTGAAGCAAAGATTAGTAACTCTAAACCACATGTATGCTTACCATAACGATATGTAGAAGTTGATTTAGTACATGTCGATAATATTAACCTCAATATTTTGACATACAGACAGAACGATACATAATCCACATTTATTTTGCAGGGCTCATCCTTTCAGGGGCCTTGGACACAAGTGCAGCCTGGCCACCTCTCAACTCCCTTCTACCAAATGGGGAATCACCGAACGCGTCAACTGCCAGCTAACAGCCTGCCCTGTGCAAAGGCAGGATCTGCACCCTGCTCCAGTCCCCTGCACCCAGGTGGTAAATGGAAGTGTTAATCCACACCGAAATGGGGTTTCTATGCCTCCAAATAGATAGTTCCCATTCCGGAGGGATTGACTTGTAATTTACATGTTATTGGTGGGGTGCTTCTGCATGGTGTCGAGTTTGCCCTTACCATCCAACCCAAGCTGTAGATCCAACTTTCGAACCCAGAGGGAAGCATAAAATCGCTTGTCAGGTGTGCTGTCAAGGGCTGACGGTTATGCACTTGTGCATAACACGGCTCTAGTAAAATTGAATTTTCAGACCACTTATGACAGATGTACATTCCACAAAGAAAACCATAGTACAAGAAGAAAAAAATCTGAAAGTACGTTTGGTTGAAGAAATTACCCAATTTGTTAATTCTTTCTTCAAGCAACAACTAATTATACACCGCAAGGAGCCCATCAGTGTCTTGTGAATCCCTCAGACGTTTTGCTTTGTCTGCTCTTCTTCCTGAACTCCAATAATGACTGAGGCTAATACTTTATGTTAGTGTCACCCCATGCGTTTAGGTTTAAATGGACCAATCTATCCCACAGTACTGACTGCATATTTATAATGAGTAAAGTTAAAAGCAGCCCTGTTATGTTGGTATGCACATGGGTATAATGCTTTTATTGGAAGTGCATGTGGGTAGAAGCCTCTACAATGGTTGCATCCTACCACCATTACAGAGTATGTCAACACATTGACACGCAGAAGGCCTCAGGCCATTGTGTAAGGCAAGCTCTGAATTTAGAAAAAAAGATTTTCACATCTGGCTGGTGCAGCCTCTCCACAACAAAACCAAAAGGTGCATGTAATATTATGTAAATTCCAGAGAGAAAAAAGACAGGAGCAGGTACCATTTTGGAATTTAGAGGATATACAGCATGTGACTTTAAGTGCCACTGCCAAAAATCTTAGGTTTTGCATATATCACCCTTCAGTAAATTGAAGGAGAAAGCCAGCTTAGGGATGGCTGCCATGACGACTTTAAAATTGCATCAAAAGAATCAAGACTAAACCTTGTAATAGCATTGGATCCAATTTAAATTCATGAATCCTCATTTCTTAATGCAAAAAGCTTCAGTCCTTGAATGAAGTTGCCATTCAGATCTTTATTACCAAGCTATTGGGGCCCTGTCTGCAGGTCCAGGCCCAAGCATCAGGAACAATGATTATGTTGTAGCATTTAATTCTTGGAAAAGCAGAGCATTCATAGACTTGTGTAGGACACTTCCTGATGCAGAAAGCCTGTCGGCTCTAAGTTAATTGCCTGGCTATATATGTGAGGGTTTTCTGACGCACCAACACCCACTAATACAGTGATGTGTTGTTATCGTGGCCTTACTGCAGACTGAAGAGTCCTATCTTACTTTTGGAACTGAAACTGCAGCCTACTGGATTCCTAGGAGTTGAATCAACAGTGGTCAACCTTAATACCCAAGCACCATGATGTGCTCACGATCTGACCAATGTGATGCTTCAACATCTATCTACAAAAGGCGCAGCCACCATCGACTCAGTCTGAGGTTTTCCATTTCTGTAAACCCTCTCTACGATTTGCTCATGCATTATGTCTCGACCATTCTGGAGTCATAATCAGTTACCGCCGTGAGACAACCACAATCAGGGAAGACGTAACTTAGTTGAAAAGTGACTGTTTACTGCGGCATCCCTCCAAACCCTGTGTGTGCTCACAAGTCAGTCTGACCAGTAATCCTGCCCTGCTTAGAAGACCCACGGTAATCCTTAGAGTGATTTAATTCAACGTTCTTAGAGCAGAAAAATATTTCCTGCAGGGGGTATTATTTTATCCCGATACTCAAATGGATTACTGAATTTAAGAGATAGTCCAAGCAGAGGTAATCTGTTGAGTTTGTCTAGTATGCCCTTCAGGTAGGGTACCCCTTATGCTACCCTCCTAGATATTGATGCAGTAGCTTGGGACCCACACATCCCTTGACTGGTATTGGTGGGTGTTATATCCTATGCTTCTTAGTCCTGACTGCTCAGCCTGCATGAGTGTGATGTCATGGAATGTTGGGTGTGTGTGCTTGCTTTGAATGAGTGATCAGTTGGATTGAGTGGGGCCGAGCAGCAGGATGCTGCTCCCGGTGGGGCACCCTGTACCATCTTACTTGAACAATAAATCTACTTAACTACATCCCTGGCTCCTGGTCTACCTATGATGACAGCACTTTTCATCAGTTACAAAAATGGCGACGATTTTTAAAAGAACGACGCGTGAAGAACCAAGAAGTTACACATGGAACCAAAAGAAGATGGCCAGTGTCCAAAAAGAAGCCTGTAAATTAAATCTGCGTAACGCCTTGGATGCCCCACTGGTGTCTTTTCCAACAGACAGTCCACAGAGGTATGTGTTGGGCGTTAGACATTAAGTGGCTTGAGTGGCTTCAGACAATATGAAATGAATGTTTTGCTCTTGGATTTTGATTTTACAATCCACATGTAGTGACAATTGGCACAATTCCTGTACCACATACTGAAGACCAGAAGATATTTAAATGTGTGGTTTAAGCTGTCTGTCAAGCTGAAGTCAACCAAACTGACAATGTGGGTTTTAGAGAAATACACGGATCTTGGCTGAAGTCAACCAAACTGACAAAGTGGGTTTTAGAGCAATACACGGATCTTGGAACATTCACTTTAACAGGGATAGTACATCTTAAAAAGAATTCCGAAATCGGGGGCATGAGTCGGGTCCCGTGAAGCGTTTAACTTGTGACCATATGTTTGTACACGTAATGCTGGCCAGGTCCGTGTAAATGGAGAAGTAAATATTAAACGTGAAATAAGACGTGCAGCATTTATGGGATTTTCCTACTCTTCATCTAGAACGCAGCCAAGAGACTGACGAGCATTTTTTTAACCGGGGGATGTACATTTAAGAGAGGCACCTAGATGAGTTGGTTGCGATATTGATCAACTGCGTGGGAAACACGTGTAGATTTGTGCAAAATTGTGCGCGCAATATAGGAAAAACGTGGGGAAGCATTTTCTAAGTACTTTGTGGAGTGTTTGAGTCCTCAGTTATGTTTATAACGAGAATGTTTATTTTTCTTAAACGAAGTTGCCTATGCGCTAACATTTTTACGGCAGTTAAACAATATTTTTTCCTTTTGAATCCAGAGGGATTCGGTGCACGCACCACTGACTCTCACTTTGCTGCAGTGTGCCTCCTGCGTCATGGTTTCTTTGTGACGTTTGTATCGTTGTGCATGGACAGTCAATGCACGTTTGTGCCGTGAGCCATCCACCTTTGTGTTTGAAACGTGCCGCCATCTTGTGGAGGTCTGCACGCAGTGATTCCCTTATGATCTATCTAAAGTTCCCAACCACGTTTTTTTTATTCGGTTGTCAAGGTCAGTAAAGTTTTGGAAGCATCATCGTCACGGTTCAGCCTCGTGTGTTTTTAATCGTCTAACGCGATGTGCCCACGATTTTGTTGCATCTCATGGATAACTTACTAAGACTTGTTTTGATAGTTGTTTTGAAGAGGTTTTTATTTCCGGATGCTGAGTTCCGCATCGGTGCATGGCATAAACAGTGGACCAGTGATTTCCTCTACGTTATTTAGAAATTCGCCAACTAGTTGGAAGGGGTTCAAACTACTCTTGAATTGACGACAACGGTGACTACTTTTGTGTTGTTTTAGTTTATTGTTTTGTAACAATCTGTGAAACAAGCAAGAAGGAATTTACATATTTTACCTGTATAGCTAATGCATGTTGTACTGTGGTAATGTTATGTAAGACCCTTCAACCATCATTTTAATGTGAATGTACTTATGTATTGTTTTAGCAACTAATGTTATTTACATACTGTGATTTTCTATATATGGTCTGGGGGTATGTACCGTGTTTTGTCTAAGCATGTTTTATGGGTCGTGTACCCCGTGTTGTATTTCTTTTTTGCTTTTCCCTCGCACGTCAGGGTTGCGTTGGGAATATCCCTCACATGTCAGGGTTGTGTTGGGAATGTGTTTTGCCTCGCACGTCAAGGTTGCGTTGGCAGTGTCCCTCGCACGTCATGGGGACCTGCCAGTGCACCTCTAAAAATGTGGCCAAAATAAAAGCAGCAAAAAGTGCTCTTTCTTTTCTTCTGGTTCTAGCAGCATTTGTAAGGGCATCTTGCCCGACAGCAGAGGTCAGCGCGTGCCCCTAAGCAGAGAATTTTGCGCTTTCTAGGCAGGGCAATGAGTCCCACGAGTGTACTCTGTCATCAGGGCATATTTGTGGCAAAGAAACCATTCATCATCGATGGTGCAGCACTGCTGGGTTGTAGTCGAGTCACTAGCCGGGGTACCCTACAAGCCAATATGTAGTGAGACACAACACGGCATTCGAATAATGAAGCCCGAAGGCGGGCTCATGCTGAGACAACTTCTTTTCAGGATAGTGCCTGTTATTAATAAGACAAAAATTATATTCCTCAGCCAGCATGAATGCTACCTTATACTTCCGTTGATTTAAATGCATTCTAAAATGTTTAGACGTGCTGAGATCGCGCGGAAGTGATTAACTGATTACTTGGAGTGTAGTAGTAAGCCTTCTAAGATATGAAAAACGGTCGTGTTCACATATTTTACTCTTTATAAGTATTGTTGTAAACACTTTACGATCAATTGCTAATTTGATAGCTATCAAATGCAATGACTACATGCATTTTGTTGCATACATATTGCTAACAAAGTTTATCTAGGAAAGGTCTCTTCTTAAAATACTCATCTCACTACGACAAGCTCAGTGTAGGAAATCTGAAATGAATGAATGAATGAATGAATGAATGACATTGAATTTATAAAAGCCCGAACTTAGCCCAAGGGCGTCAAGGTGCTAGATGCAAACCATCAGAGGACGAGAGAGAAGGAGCAAGCTCATACTGCAGGATTACAGAAAAGCCAGGTCTGTAAGGCCTTACAGAATAAAAGTCGCGAAGGCTCTCCAGAGATGTTCGAAGGCAGGGAATTCCACATTTTGGGCGCCACGGAAGAAAAGGAAAACAGTATTTCAAATTACATCATTCTCTTAGACGGGGGCCGACATAGCCCAAGGTGTCTGTTCCCTTCTCTCTACGTTTTCACCAATGAGTTGGCAGGTGATTCACAAATGCCCGAGAGGAAAATGTCATGGGATGAAGTCTTATAGACAACTTTATTGAGGGATTCAAACTCATGCAGCCACAAGGAACTGTGATAACCCGCCAGTGCTGCGGTAGCATTGTTTGTTTTTAAGTTGCTGCATTATGTAAATCTTCTAGATACTCTCGACTAAAAATATGGCGCAGGAATTTTAAACAGCCGTTGAGGTTGATAACAAACGCACACATCTCCCTGTTGTTTTCGTTGGCCGGCGGTTGCCTTCAAGTTCCTCGTGCACACTGCACTTCTTGTTATGAAAGTCCAGGCGCTCATCCCTTTTTTTAATGAGTTTCTGCACCACGTGGGATTTTTGGTTCTGTATACACCAATAATTTAGAAGCAGTTAATTAACTGCCAGAAGGCAAACGAGCTCAGCGCAAGAGAAACCTACTAATTTATGAGAATGAAAGTTTAGGTTTCATGGTAATTGCTTACAAAAAGCACCGAGTACGGCTACAATACACAAACGGCCTCATGTAACTTTACTAGTTCTCTGCAACTTGTTCTGCCCATAAGAAGGCTGCGTGGCCTTACCGCATGGTGCTCAGGTTTGATGTATGTCTCGCTGGCCAATGTCCCAGCCCCGCGCCCACCTGATTGAGTATACCCGAAATCATAAATCCGCTATTTGTAAAGGCAAACTACTCACCCTTACGGGTCTCAAGGCGCTGAGGGCCGTTGTGGAAATTAAGTGAGCTATTGCCCAGAGTCACATGGTGCTGAGCGGATCTGTTGCTGGAGCCAGGGATCAAACCATGAACCCTGGGCTCCAAAGTCTGCGGCCCTGGCCGCTGCACCACGCCTCTCCGTAAACAAGATTTGTATGTTGCAGGAGACGTGAGCAAGAGGGGAAGCCTTAAACCTAGGTTTTGCTACCTATAGCATTACTGCAGTATCAGGTGGAAAAGGGAGGCCCTCGGGTGGATTATGCACATGGGTGCGAGTCCACTTAGGCTGCACAGCCAAACAGATAGAAACATCTTCAATTGATATTCTGTGTGTCCTCCTTCACTTTCCGCCAAAGATTACTATTGCCCTAATAAACGTGTATTCAAGACCAGTTAGTCGTGGCCAGGAGTCAAAAACTCTTGATGAACTAATGTCCTTTCTAGCCACCATCTCAGACAACTATATGGTGATTATAGGAGGGGACTTTAATTGCCAGTATGAGCGATTAGAAGGTATGCCCAAGGACAGCCCCTGCGAAGAAGATCAGTATTGGGCCATCCCAGAGACTATTTGTCCACCAGTAAAAGTCTGGACCCCTTTGGTGATACGGATGAATTCTCTTGTCTTAAAACACTCACTAAGGGCATGTAATGGAAGATCAAAGTCTGATACACCTAGTAAATTTACCTTCAATAGAAATGGGCGAGGCTCTTTATTAGATTACATCTTAATTGACTCAAAATCCTTGCATAGGGTATTCGACTTCAAGGTCAAGGCGTGGCATGATAGTGACCATAATGCCCTTGTTTCACAGTTATATGAGTTAAATTCCGAGGGTGTTACAGGGTCGCATGCTCCAACTGATGCTAGGCTGTCTCTCACCAACTGTAGGAAGAGAGTACGGTGGGCAGACATAAACCAGTCACAAGAAAGGCTAGGCTCCCTGTATGAAGCCATTATCAGTGTCCTCTTGAATGCAGCTACATCTGTTCCCACTAACGGCATTACAATCGATCTTCAGATGGTTGCCCTGAATCATACCAGGCTAAAGTCAACCATGGCTGATTTCTTTTTTACCATGAAAACTATCAGGCCCAAAAGGAAACCTCCGCATCCCTGTACAATGGTCAATGCCAAATGGCTAAAACAGCCTTGATTTTAGCTATCAAGGCCAACGACCATCCTTTAATGAAAATAAACAGAGCGGCCTATCAGACCAGTGTTAGGGAGGTGAAAAAAGGGTGGGAAAGAGAAATGAGGACTTTTTGGAAGGTGGTTAATACAGGTAGCTCTGAAGCCAAATCACCGATAGAGCCAAACCTAGAGGCAGATGTGTGGAGGGACCACTTTGAGTCCCTCTACTCGAGGGCAGAGACAGGTTGTCTCAGTACATAATGGCCACTCCCCACTGGTTGATCGCCCAATTGCACACATGATCATCATCAGGACCATTGACGTTACCCCGACAATAACACTTAAAGAGATAATGGGTGCTTTATGTAAAATTGCATCGGGCAAAGCACCAGGACTAGATAAAATCCTTGGGGACTTATTGCGCAGTGAACCTACTATCTGGGCCCCATACCTTTGGGTTTTATTTAATGCCGTTTTACAAGGTATGAAGATTCCCGCTAGTTTGTCCGGAGCCGAAATAGTTCCAATTTATAAAAAGGGCTCCCCGCTGTTACTCACAAATTATAGACCTATAAGCCTCATAGACATAAGCCAAAAAATCTTTGCGCGAGTGTTGCTGTTTCAGTTGCAGAGCTGAATGGAGGAGCATAAGATACTCAGTCCCCTCCAGGCAGGGTTCAGAAAAAAAATGTCTACACTAGATCAGATTCTCAGGCTACAGGTACTACACTGGAAGATCGTGTGTGTGGAGGGTGGCAGCCTCTATCTAATATTTGTAGACCTGAAATCCGCGTTTGATCTGGTCCCAAGAGATAAGTTGTGGGCGGGTCTCTGTGAGTTGGGGTCCCGGTATACCTGTGTCAAATCATGAGGCGGTTGCACAAAGGAAACCACGCACAAATTAGATTTGGAAAGGAAGGAAAACTTATGTCCCCCATCCCTGTAGGTAGAGGTGTCCGCCAGAGATGTGTCCTTGCCCCAACTCTTTTCGGCCTGTTTATAAACGAGCTAGTTGATTTTTTACTTACTGAGAAAGATCTGGACGTCCCCAAGCTGGCAACATGCAACATTCCAGCTATGATGTTTGCCTATAACACCTTATTATTATCAAAATCTTCCATGGGGATACAGAGGGTACTTAACAGATTCGATGCCTTTTGTAAAGAAAGAGGGCTTGAGATTTACCTTCAAAAAACGAAATTCATGGTGTTTAACTCAGCCAAAATACCCGACCAAATCCATTCTAAACAGTAAACCCCTAGAGAGAGTATCCGCTTTTGATTATCTCGGCATAACTATCAGAGAAACAATGGATTGGGGGGCTCAAATAAAAAAATCAAACTTGAAATTAGCACAAACAGTAGGGGGCCTAACTAAGGTTTTTCGCAAATCCAGTCACAAACCTGTGAGCCCACCAATAGAAATATATAAGATTCAAGCCAGGGGAGCAGCATTGTACGGCGCAGAAATGTGGGGTCATCGTTGTTCAGATAGAAAATACCTTTCTCTGGCAACTGTTCAGTCTCCCACGGAGCTCCCAACTCACGCCGCTCCGACTGGACCTGGGGGTAAGGGCCATTGCGGAAGGAGTCAATCTCAGACCCCTTTTATTCTGGCGGCGTCTGTGGGCTACCCCAGAACTTGTAGACTATAGGGATGAACTAAGAGAGGTGATGAGCCTACCGGGGGGCAGGGAGATTACACTGGCTCTCTCACATTCTACATACTTTAGTGAATATGGGACGGGGTAATCTTTGGGATAACCCAGAAGAGGCATGTGCCATAGTGTCCAGGAAAGAGTTAAAGGACTGTTATTGGGAGTATAAATAGGTTCAACTCCGGAGTAATCCCTTAGTAGGCAAGCTAACTGTAGCTGTTTTAGAAATTAAGGATCGGTATAGCCTAGAGCCGGCACTGAACGACATTAAGCCGGCAACTGCTAGGAAGCTTTACCGTCTGTTTAGATATGGGGTGCTGCCACGTCGCTCCTTTACAAACAAATGGGCGGGCTTGCAAACCCTGGGTTGTCTGGCATGTAACTGTTCCTCAGAATCAGATTACTATGTGTTCTTTTGCTGCCCCGGATACCTTAAAACGAGAAAACAGTGGCTGGTTCAGATATGCAGAAACCTAGGAACCAGGCGCTGTTCTGAGGCCTTCAGGATATTGAGAAATGATACTAGCCTCCCCATAGTATATTCGGTAGCAGGCTTTTTATTCTCTATGTGGTGTACGCGCAGAGTATTTTTAAAATCAATTAAAAAAAAAATGATGAATAAACTCCTGTACACCAGTTGTCAAACAAAGGTATTTTAGAGGAATGAATTGCTTAATTTAGAACTATTTTATTGGTGTAACTTATTTATAATATGAATTTATTGATACACTGGATTGATGCTTCTGAGAATTGAACATTTTTACTGGAGAAGATAAAGCTTTGATCTGTCAAATTATGTCTGGTGAACTGTTCGTATATTCTGCACATGCACTTTAAAATTGCCACTACTGCTTCCTATCGCTGATTGTTACAGCGATTCACATGAATAGAACCCCCACCCATTTAGCTGCTACAACAGATTGTACTGTATTTTACATTGTTCTAGGTCATACTTGGGTATGTCCTATTTTAACCCCAAAACTGCATGTACCTGTTTTTTTTTACTTTGATTTTAAAGTAAATGAACTGTATGCTATTATGTGCTTTTATGGTCAAACTGGGCAAAATAAAGTTAATATTGAATTGAATTGAATAAACAAAAAGTGACTTTCCCTACTTGCCTGCACTTGCAGGTGGCACAGGTGTTCTCGTATAGTCCCCCAGATCTGTAATTTCCCACAATACGTGCTACAGAAATCCTAAACTGACCCAGCATTAACTCTGACTCACGTCTGTAATATTAGTGCTTCGTGGCCTCATAGCAACGTGTAGAACACATTGTAAGTTACAGCATTATGCCACTGGCTGCAGCAGAGTAGATACAGCACATGTGAATCCAAAGTGGCTCTATAATGCATAGAGTGGACTCACGCTTAAGTTGTTATAGTTTCTCCAGAGCCAGAAACATTTTGCATCCATACCCTAAACACTCTGGGCCCGATTCACAGAACTAACTTAAGACAAAATCCTAAACTTACTACCATTTTGGTATTCACAGAAGGCACTTACTCATTTCGGTATTCACAGAAGTTAGGACTCCTAACTTTAGGACTCCTAAATGCCTTCTGTGAATACCGAAAGTCTTAAAATTAGGATTTTTCTCAACTTAGTAGTAGTAAAGTTAGGATACTAACTTTAGGACTCCTAAATACCTTCTGTGAATACCGAAAGCCGTAAAATTAGGATTTTTCTCAGTTTAGTAGTAATAAAGTTAGGAGTCCTAACTTTAGGACTCCTAAACTGAGAAAAAGCCTAATTTTAAGACTTTCGGTATTCACAGAAGGCATTTAGGAGTCATAAAGTTAGGAGTCCTAACTTCTGTGAATACCGAAGTGAGTAAGTGTCTTCTGTGAATACCAAAATGAGTAAGTGCCTTCTGTGAATACCAAAATGGTAGTAAGTTTAGGATTTTGTCTTAAGTTAGTTCTGTGAATCGGGCCCACCGCCTCCCTTCTCATTCCTTTTCTGGGCAGGCTTTGCTATGCTAGTCACATGTCAAGCTTTCTTAACAAACCCCACCACATATAACCTTGTTCCTGAGGGTGTACAAATATCCAAGACAATCCAAGCACCATTTTCATCGGTAGCTAAAGAGGACAAGCCCTTACAAGAGGAATAAGTGATGAAACAAGGATTTTGGTGGCTCCTAAAAAGAGTCTTGCAGGAGACAAAACATGAACATTAAAGACAATAAACATTAAAATAAAACAAAAGACTAAGGAGCTCCCTGTTTTGACCACACGACCTGAAGCTTTGCCCAAAAAGTCCCTTTCTCTTCCTACACTATTATTATTTCAATTTCGCTTACTTTGTTTGTATGATGCGTTGAAATGTCCAACTATACTGTGGTATTGTTGGAAGGCCAGTCATCAATCAATAGGTCTAGTTAAATGCAGGTTTCCAGTAATTAGGGAACACTTTAGAATAATTATTATATAACTAATAATAATTTATAAAGAAACTATAATCTGATTGGTTAGTAGGCCAAACTTGACCTTAAACCGTGGTTTGGGAAAGTTATTTGAGTGCCCTGTGAACAAACACCATAAACCATAATCTACTCCTTACATTGGAGTGCAGGCAGTGCAGAAGTCATTGAAAGGTGTCAAAAGATTTATTTTATTTTTCTGTGATCTTGTACAGCAGCAATAAATCAGTGTGCAATATAATTTGTTAATTGGTTGGGAACTTTGAGACCTATTGGGCAAGTCTGACTTTCCTTTCCATTTTTTCATGAACAACCATGGATTGAGAAGTTGTAGTACACTTATAAAATGTTGCAAAAGGTCAAAATGTTGTAGATTGAGGTATGGAGAACAATGTAGGTGGAAAATATGAATTTGTGTAAGTGAATGATAACACAACTTGCAATATGATTCCAAGTGGCTTGATTTGCCATGGACCTTTTCCTTCACTTGATTTTAAGGGTTCATTGTGAGTGACTGCTGCTCCAAATTGGAGTCCAAAGTGACGCTGTTAAAATATTTTGCAATAAACGCTCGACCCCTAGATTCAGTAGGGGTGTAAGGGAAAGGCTTTGTTCATATATCTTACAGAGGACAAAAAGTGTGCATTTCCATATATGATCCTATTCACCCTGTGTGGATTTATTCCCTGTGGAGAACTTCAGAGAGTAGGAATAGGATCCTGCTGGCAATGGCACATGATCAGCCCAGCTAGAATCCCACTCCTGGGGCAACTTTTTGGTCATACTCCTGGTACCGTTTGGTAATTCCAGAAAGTAGTAAAAGTAGTCTTTACTAGGGAATGCACTGCACAGCAGGAATAGCATCGTGCTGGAAATGTATCATGGCCTTCCAGAAGTACGCCTGGAAACCTGGTATGTCATAATGTCACTACTAATGCACACACAATGCACACAGAGGGGTTTATTGCGATGTCGGGCGGACACCGTCACGGAAACAGGACCGATCAACCTCATGTCAGCGTTCCCAACCGCCTAATTACAATTCAGCTGCACATACTGACATTTCCCTATGGGAGCATGAGTTACAGCCATAAACCCAACATAGCATAAGCTCCTATATGGAAATGAAAGGTTGTGTTCATCCCTGCACCATGTGGCAGGCGCCTCAGGGGGCCTGCCTCACGGTGCAGGGATCAACAAAGGGGCACCATAGGTGCCCACTTGGCCCCCAACCGGAGGCCTCAAACAGAAGTTGGCCCTGCTAGGGGCCCCCAAACACGCTCTTCGACAGGCTTTCCATGTCGGAAAGCCTGGCATGAAAAGCTTGCCAGAGACCTAGCATTGTAATCTGAACGGTGTAAAATGCCATTCATAAGGATTACGGGCTGGTCTCCGACTGGCCGACGGGCTCCTTGAGCCCATCGGAAGCTAGCCAGAATTACGTCCAGTTTCACTTCTGACCAACTAAATTGAAATTAGGTGGTCGCAAGTGAAACCGACGATCTCGGTGGGAAAGCCGCCGACCTAAGGTCGGAGGCTTTCCAACCGAGATCGTAATTAGCGCTTTAGATTTGTTTGTAGATTAGTGAACATTCACATAAGTGTTTCAGGAAAGTGTTTTAGCAAATGCAATCGAAATGACATGCAACACATTAGGTAGTAATTGTTTGAAATCATTTTGCAAAGGAACATACACACTAGTCCAGGCATTTAAAATACACTAGGAAAAGATCAAGTGTTGAAAAACACACACCGATTTCCCAGTTTCCTTGCATGTGTGCAGAATGAATAGCATAGGAAGGATATAGTGTTAATTGATTGACATTGTATCAATCAAATAATATTGTTAAATATCACAGATATCGTAACCTCATGTGTAGTATTGCGGAACAGGCATAATTAGGCAATGCATAAAAACATGAATCTATATAATGCCATATGCATATTTTAAATATGTGTGTTGGGGCAAGGCCTTTTTGCAGAGTTTTCCCCAGATTCTTGCCTTCTGTTACTGAACCCGTTTTTGCTAGCATTAGGACTCTAAAACTATATTCACTTTCTCCCTGCTAACCAGTGGTAAAGTGCTTGTGTTCCCTCCCTAAAAACAGGGCGCAATTATCATTTACCTTATTGGTACATTTAATATACTGTGAGTCTCTAGCAAATGTTACCACGTGTACCCAGGGCCTGTAAATTAAATGATACAAGTGGGTCTGCAGAACTCATTGTAACACCCACTAAAGTAACCTTTTAAACATGTCAAAGATCTGCCACTTCAGCCTGTTGTGCAATTTTAAACTGCTATTTCGAACTGGCAAAAGAAATCTTTTGGCTACACCATCCATTTTAACACCTACAAGTCACCCCTAAAGTATGCCCCAAACACTCATGGGCAGGGTGCATTATTTTTTAAAAGTAGGGTATGTGTACTTAAGTTGTGCATGTCCTGGCAGTGAAAAACTCCTAGTGTCACTTTTCACTACTATAAGGCCTATTTCTCCCTTTGACTAACATGGGTTTCCCAGACTACATTTATGAAGTGATAACTTTAGATTGGGAGCAGTAATTCAAATTCCTTTTTAATGGTGAAGCAGGATTTTAACAATTGTGCAAATGCCACTTTTCAGAAAGCTGGCATTTCCTGTCCTAACCATTTGTGCCATCTGTCAGTTTCCTGGGTCACATGACTGTGATTTGCTCTGCTGTTGGGCTTTGTGTATTCCTTCCAGACAGTAACACATAGTGGCCTGGCTGTAGGTGGAATGAGCCATCCTGCCAGAATAACTAGAGCTGGAATTGTACCCTGCCCCACTTATACTTCAAATGGCTTACCTCCAGCACACACAAAGGAACCTAACTCTAGGCGTCTGCCTTCCCAGACTTCTTGGAGCCTTTTCAAAACCAGATGTGGGAGTAGGACAGGTTGTTCCCCCACACACAAGGACCCGTAGCAGGACCTGTGGACATTTCAGAAGAAGGACTGTCTTTCTCTCTAGAGGACTGCCCTGCTGCTTGAGGCTTGCCTTGCTCCCCAGTGTACTGCCCTGTGGCTACCAGAGGACTGACCTGCTGCTTGAGGATTGCCTTGACACCCAGAGGGCTGTCCTGCTGCTTGATGACTGTTTTGCTCTCTGAGAAGGAAGACTGGACAAGCTCTCTGCATCCCAGCTTACCTATGTGACTCCAAGGGTCAGTTATCTGTGCTAAAGGGACACAACAAGCTCCAGAGGCCTCCCTGCAATTGCCCAGCTCACCTGCTGCACTGAACCTGCCTGGACCTGCCTGAGCCCTGTTGACTTCTGCTGGAGTGAGTTCCTAATGCCCAACATATGCCTACCCAGGTCTTGGACCATTAACTGGCATCAGATGAGCTCCTCCTGTGCAAGAAGATGAAATCCTCAAGTTTCACTTTCTTTGCATCTGCAAATGTACCCCTTCGCGCAGAGGCTATGCTGCCCGTGACGACTACCAATGTGAAACTCCAGTAAACCCGCTTCTCCATGCTACAGCGGCAACCAGCATAGACCGGCAACATGAGATCTGCACTTTGCCCTTCGTCAACGACAGCCTGTGGTATCCACCAATGCAAAGCTCCAGCAATGACCATCTGCGATGCCAAGCATGTTCTTCTTGCTACAGCGACGACCATCCATGACACGCTCGCTGCACCTTGCAGATTTCTCCACTGCAAATGGAACTCTTTGGACCAGACTTTGAGAAACTCATTTTTTTCAGCAGTACTACACTGGTCCCTGTTTCCAGTTCACTGACAAAATATCGCCTCTGGAAATATCGCCATACCAAAATATCGTCATATAAATATTGTTGTAAACAATATCAGTGTGCTATCTTTATAATGTAAATGACAAAAATATTGAATTAAAAATATTGTCATTAATATTGTGCAAAAAATTGTGTTTGAAATATATATATATATTTACATGCTGCTCACTATTGCTGCTTGCCGCAGTTCACCCTCCCACGGTGTCGGTGCCTGCTATGGCGGCAGCCGCCTTTTTACTTTCTATCTCTCCAAGTGAATTCCTCAGGCACAAAAACACAAAGCGGCACACTGGGGGACTTTTGCGCAATCCTTTATTCTGCACAAAAACTAAGACAACGTGTTTCGGCGTTTAGCCTTTTTTGAGTAAAGTGCCGGTGCAAATTCCTGTGGAAATACCTTTTCCAGTTCATAGAAAGTGAGAAAACACTACATAAATTGCTCATTATTGTTTTAGCATTTTTACATTTTAACAAAAGCTGTTGATTTTCAATTCACAATAAAAAACAAGAATCATATATGCATAAAAATAGCCAATATGGGGCAATATGCAACATTTATCCTGCGTATTTTACGATTTGATTATCAGTTGTAGCACCATTTCATTGTTAATGTCAACATCTCGTTTTTGAATAAAGTTATTTCAAAAATTCAAGGACGGTAATACTCAATTGTACTTGGCAATGTTAATGTTAGTGTGTGTTTCCAGACACACACTATATTACGCCACATTATTTACGCCTCAATTCAGTTTGTTACGTGCAAATGTTATCTGCAGTAATCATTACATATTTCCAATATGAGCATTATCTTTTTAATGACGATTAATGGCAAATTTGAGACCGCACCATAACGAATGCTTATAGGTAATGTACCAGAGCAATGTGCCACTATACTCTTGGACCAGTGTATAGGACGGACCATTACCCAGTCTGCATCATTGTATATGTGGACTGTCGTTAAATTGTACCCAATTGGCCGTTCTACATAATTTTATGGAAACCTTGTTTCAAGAAATTTGTTTCACAATGTACAGTCACTTTTTGGTTCCATGTTTCACTTGGGGACACTACGCACAAGTTTTGCGCTTTTGATTTAAAGAAGTGTATATACTGATTGCTGTCTTTCATAAATAATTATTTGAATGTACTGTGTAGAGAATTCATTTTGCCCCCTGACATTATAGTCCTTACAGTGTGATTGCGATTGTGCAGTATTATCATTTATACTAATTCCTTATTATCCACTGGAACCTATGTCTTTTTATATTACGTAATACCCTGGTTCCTTGTGAGTAGGGTTCCCCTGTTGTTAGTAGTGACTATACTCTGAATCATGATTTTTAAGGTACCATCTGGTATATAATCGCAAATGGGTACAGTACCCGAGAGTGAACGTAGTCGTAATCTGGTGCACATATAATAGCCCATGTTACCTTGACTAATACCTATGAATTAATGTGTTTATCGTGATCATGCAAGCAATGACCACTGTTCAGCTGGGAAGTAATGATTATATTAAGGAGATATGATATAAGTAATTATAACCTGATTTATTTAGTGACTTGTGTGATTCCCCCTGATAAGTATTGTGATTATTGCCTGAGTGGGGCTTCCACCCCATAAACCAATTACCCCATTTCTTACAATGCTTAAGTGAAACAACGTGTATGCACAAGTTAAACATGTTTTAACTTGCACTTTTTTGCGACTAGGCCCTTTAAAAGACTGTGTCACAAACGAATTTGTACTTCAGCCTTCAAATCCCAGGTTTTCTGTGGCAGACGGAAAATACTTTTGACATGTTAAGCGCCTATTATGCCTAAAATGAACGGCTCACTTATGTCACATTATCACATTACTGTGTGCCTTCCCAGCATCTGGAAACCTGTGGTTTGTCATCATCTGGATCTGGCCGATGAAGGCAGTGATCCTGAAAGCATGAAATCAAAGTCGTCGTGCTGTATCTGCTGTGCATCTATTTTTAATCAGCAGTCAAACCCTCGCGTCTGCAAACAGCATGTGTGCTTCAAATCCATGCTCTGTTGTCAGACAATTCTTCTTGGTTGCTAGGGATTCTTTGCCCAAATCTCCGAGTTGCAGATGTAGAAATGTAAATGAATTTTCACAACAAGCATAATGGACAGGAGCCATTTCTAACTGGTTCCAAAAATCGATTGCTGCCTAGTGCGCACTTATTCATGTCACCACATACTTGACTTGTGAGATATAGTCAAACTTTAATATATATCAATTCTGGTTACACCATCCTCTTCGGTCATTTCTGCCTCCTTTTCAGATTTTAAGGCTCCTCCTCCCACCTTGCAGATCGCTCTTTGGAGAGATGTCCAAAGGCATGCGGTATTCACTATACCAGTAGATCTTCTTAGCAGCTCAAAAGCACCGCATCTGCATAGTTCCAAAGTGTACTTTGGGAATACTGGGTATGATGACTTTCCGTTGGCCACTTTAACGCTGGTGTAGTTGGGTGCAGGAAGATGCTCAGTAGATACAGACCATTTCCTTCAAGACTACATACTGGCACATGATGATATAACCTAATTAACTGGCTATGCAAGGTAGAGCAGATGCCCAACTGGTTTACAACCCAGGATTTTATTGAGGGGATTGTGCAAATGTATTGTCTAGCACCATTTAAAATTTCATAATGAAATCAGAAAGTGGTAGACATGATAGGCAAAGATACTCATGGTTAACCTTGCTCTGCATCACAGTAGAAATGGAGGAGGGACTCATCTTTAAAGAGGGTGAGGAAGAAGGTTCAGCAGGCCTCCTCAAACCCTGCACATGACTGAAGTGAATTGCAGATAAAGCAGTGATAAGGAATGTCGACAAGAAGAGAGCAGGATATAAACAGTAAAGACTAAACATTCCAGATTCCTCCTCAGAAGATGAATAAAGGAACACTACTGGAATATGCCTTATAAGAGAATGGGAGCGGATCTGAGCCATATCTCTGACCAACTTCTATTCTCTTGCTTAAAAATGTGTCAATATTTTAGAAATGTGCTACAGAAAGAATGGAATTCTCCTGCAATGATCATTACTGAAAAAAATGTCCACAAGCAGGACGTATACATCCTAGGGGGCGTGGCTGGACGCCGTGCAAGATGGCCACTGCTCTGTAGAGCTCCATGAGGTTTCGATGCTTCAACGAATGAGAAGAGAGGTTCAGGACCGATATCTTCATAGTTGAGGACGTTTCTGTGCGTCGGAAGTCGGCGGCTTCTCAAACATGTCTGCCTTTTGCTTCACGAGGAAGCATGGAGTCCGCTACCCCAGGAGGACTGTTTTAAATGTTATGAGGCTGCCATTTTCTTGCCGCAAGATGCATCTGAGGTAAATAATTTTTACCGCATGCAAGCTTACTGCCAGTTCTCTCTCACAAGCTTCATCTCTGTTTTTGAAGGGTGATATTAACTGCAGCAATTCAAATGTGTACACTTCAATGCTTCATTAATTCTTCTCTTAGTGATTTTCCTGGTTTGAGGTTTTCTACTGGAATTTAACCATTAAAGTGAGACAGCAACTGTTACCTATATCATTTATATCAACATTAATTTCCTATTTCCTTTCTCAATCTATGTTTAAATAGATTTACCAGCGTTGCTACTTCCATTATTTTGTCTGTCTGGCTTTAGATGGGGAGAACTCATAAGCTTCAGAGGAGCAGCCAGTCATCTTCTGCCTCCAAATCTGCAACTTCCCTTGGTGTTCTACACACTCATAAAACAAACTCATTTATGCCATCAACTGTCACAATGGAAAACGCCTCAGAATTCTTAAGAGGCAGCTCATCTTCCTCTCATGCCACAAGTGCTATTGCAAAAAAGTTGTCTAACATTGCCTTGGTTATATGTAAAAAGAAAACCCTTAACTTTCCTTCAAAATCACTTACATATGTGACTTTGGACAACATCATGGAGAAATTAAGAGCCTTAAAGTTTTTATGATGGATACCAACAAAGTGTTGAGAAAAAAAGGTCCCTGCACAAACAACGTATCTCAGCTCTGGAATAGAGGTTTAGCAACCCTAAGGACTCTGCTCCTGTCAACTTTAAAATCTCCACGGACATAGCTCAGCTGAAATGGCTAACCAAAAATTTAGAAAACAGGAACAGGAGAAATAACCTTTGTCTTTTTGGGATCCCAGAGGAGTCAGAAGGTCCTAACATGATTGCCTTTTTGTAAACTGTCATACCTTCAATTCTTCGTCTGCCTTCATTTGTTTTTATTAGAATTATTTTTACATTTTTCATATAATGATGTTTCTCTCACTGGACCTTGCAACTATTTGTTTTAATACCCAATATCATTTTTATTTGGGCCAAAATTGCTCTTGTCTGTCTCTCTCAGGTGCTTCACTGTCCTTCTACTCTTTGGGGTATCTCCTTTTTCTATTTTTTCCTTTCAGCATTCGTGGATTTGTGGTCCTAAGATTGCCTTATCCATGTGTATACAATTTTCTGAGGTTTTTTCCTCCACTACTTTCCTATTACTATCTTCTTCCTTTACTTTTCCTTTGCTTCTGTGAATTGATATGCCTTGTATTGTCTTTGTTACAGCAGTTGTATATTAATTTTTATTGTGATACCACTAAGAACAGTTACATGGAATGTTAAGGGGCTCAAAAACCCCATTAAATAGCAACGTGTTTTTCTTACCTAGTTATATTGAAATGTCACATAGTATTTTTACAAGAGATGCATCTTAACTAGAGGCTGCTAAGCTTAAAAAACAATGGGATGGTGAAATAGTTTTGCTTTCTCTACCACCAACACAAATGGGGCTATAATTCTTTGACAAAAATCCCCCAAACTAGTCACACTTTCACATCATCAAGATTCGGAGGGTTGTTGGATATTGGTTACAATCACAATTTATAATAATACTTTTTATATCCTTAATCTCTTCTGGCCCAACACACCAAGATCCAAATGTTTGGCAGTATCTCTCACCCATCATCTCTGAGCAAGCCTCTAATAATGTAATACTTGGAGGTGATGGCAACCACATTTTTGACCCTTATGTAGAAGGACGTTCCACTTCATGATTTGTTCCACATGCCTCCCAAAAAGATTTCAAAAACTTCGGGCCAGATGCATCAAATAAATGTTTTGTGATTCCCTAATTGTGAATCTTTGTGATTCACAATTAGGGAATCACAAAACAGCATGCATGAAAGTGTGCAGTACACTTTCTGCGATTCCCAAGGGGTCGCAAATTACCTACCTCATGAATATTAATGAGGTAGGATGCAATTTGTGACCCCTTAGAAATTGCAAGAATCGCAGGGATGGTGGCCTGCTGAGATCAGCAGACCACCGGATCTGTGATTGCTTTTAAATAAAGCAATCATTTTTTTTTTGCAAAGCATCCCATTTTCCTTAAAGGAAAACAAGATGCTTTACAAAAAGAAAAATGAAAAGTTTTCTTTTCATTTTTTTAAGAGCAGACAATGGTCCATGGGACTACTGTCTGCTCTTAAAAATGCTTTTACAAATATTCACAAAGGGGAAGGGGTGCCTTGGGGACCCCTTCCCATTTGCGAGTGTCTTACCACCTACTTGAAGTAGGTGGTAATATGCATATGTTTTGCGACCACATTCACGGTCACAAAACATTCATGTATACGGTTAGAATTTTTGCGATTGCAAATTGGCCGATTCTGCAAATCGGCCCGTTTGCGAGGAGAAAAATGCTTGATGCATTTGACCCCTCATTTATTAGCACTCTCTCTCATATTCATTTTGTTTAATCAACCCTGATCTTTTGGAATACTCTTTTTACTTTGCACCCACCACACCCAGTCTCGACTTTATTACATCTTTGTGAGTAGAGGTTAATTCTGAGATAGGTTCTATCCTGATATCAGACCACCCGCCGGTGATCACCGAATTAGATATTCTAGCAAGTAGATCTTAAACATCTTCCTGGAGGTTTAATAATTCTCTACTTTCATATGCCTCTTGCATTGCCTCCTACACTGATTTTCTTGAGGAATACTTCCACATTAATCACACTGACCAACTGCCATTTCACTCTGTCTTGGACACTTTTAAAGCAGCCTCAAGGGTTTTTATGATTGGTTATGTTAACTCTAAAAATAAGTCTGCTTCTATTCTTGCATGTATAAGATCCCTTGAATAGGATTTGTACACTCATAAAACTAGTAAGTCACACCTTTAAGCCTTGGTTTAAGCTAAATTGGAATTTAATAGGTATACAACAGAGCATGCTTGTGGCACACTTCTTAAAGAAGCCACCAGATATTACGTGGGGTAATAATAGAGCGGGGTCTCTTTTAGCTCGAGACTTAAAACACACACAAGAAAAACAAGTATTAAATAAATCACTGACAACAATGTCTTAATATATTTCAGAGAGACTGGTATTGCAGCATGTTTTGCTTCTTGTTATAAGGACGCCTTTACTCCACAACACACGCCACCAGTAGACTCCATTAATAATTATTTTTCCAACCCTAAACCCAGAACATTGCCACATGTTGACCTCTCATCTCTATATCAACCGCATCAACTTGCAGAACTCTTTGCAGCCTTACAGGCACTACCCAAGAGAAAGGCACCAGGCCTGGATGGCTTTACAGTTGCATTTTCTCTTCAATTTGCTACCTTCCATTTCCCCCTAACTCTTTTACTTCTTAATCATTTCAAAACATCCAGCTCTGCTTTTGGTTCTTTTACAGAAGCCATGATCTGTCTAATTCCTAAAACATATTGGGATCTGTCTCAATGCAAAAATTGCAGACCCATTTCCTTACTCCCTCACATGTTGTCTCATTGACATACACCAATCGGGATTTATTCCAAATAGGAATTCAGCAGATAACTCTTGTACTTTTCTTAATATCATTAACAAAGCTTCTAAGATCAAGGTACCCTTGGCGGTTCTGTCATTGGATGCAGAAAAGTCCTTCGATAGGGTTAATTTGTGTATTTTATTGAAGGCCTTGGAATGGCATGGTCTTGGCCCTAATTTTCGTCATCTCATATCCATAGTTTATTCCTCACTACACTCCTCGGTTATTACAAATGGTATTCCCCTTTCTTTCCTCTTAAAAGGGGTATCTCCTCTATTATTATTCTTAGCTCTCGAACCTTTCCTTCATCAACTTAGAACCTCAGAGGCTTTTGAAGTATTTAAAATCAATAACATGCGCATCAAGTTTACAGAATAGGCCGATGATCTGTTTTTTGTTTATATCGCATCCAGATCACTATCCAGTTTTTTTTCTTCACAAACTCCAGTTATACTCTGGAATATCAGGCTATAAGCTTAATGTAGATAAAACAGAAGTTCTACCACTCAATGCACATTGTACTGGGTCGGTCTTCACAGGTGCAGGCTTATCCTGGAATTCATCAAAAATTAAACGTCTGGGTATATGGTACTCCACTACTCTCAAGGATCCACTTAACACTAATTTAGATGTTGTATCTGGAAAGCTCTTAAACCTTTCTCAGAAATTGTCTCAGTTGTATCTTTCCAGGTGGGGTCGCTTGGACACTACCAAGATGATCCTTCTTCCTATTATTAACTTCTTTCTTATGATGCTTCCCATTCTAATACCCAATCCTTTTTTTGCCTCCATAGATAAGATCTTGTTCAAATTTCTCTGGCAGGGTAAACCATCTGGTATCTCTCTTTCCAAATAAACTTCCCAAATCCTTGGGTGGAGTTAATTCTCCCAACTTCTTAAAATGACATAAGGCCTTTGGCATTAAACAATTACAACCCTGCCTTTCTATATTGACTGATGTTCCACACAACCTGTGGTTTTCTTTGAAACAGGCATTTATTTCTCCCTTTTCTCATAAACACATTATTTGTATGCCCAATCACACAAAATGCTGGTTTCCTAGCACAGTCTCTCATGCCTGTGCCATACTGAAACCACATTTTACCTCACACCTCACTCCTACTCATGACTTCCTCAATAGTCCTATCCAGCATAATCATTTACTTAAAAAATAAGGCAGGACAATTGTATCAGTCAGACGCCCTTATCCCCTTTTCCAATCTTTCGTCAACATACAATCTTTCCCCTAGCATGCTACTCCAAATCCTATCACCTCTTCTCACCCGATTGCAACTTCTACTCATGCTAAAGAAGCATGTATATATAAACTTCTAAGAACCACTAGTACAACTAGGGTCAAAACATCTATTGAGACACTTTGGGAATCAGCTCTCAGGATTGTCTGGCCAACCTCTTTATGGGATAGAATTTGGAAGAAGATCCACTCCACTGCAAGCTCAGCAAGTCTCACTCAGACCCTATTTCTTTTATAACAGACTTTTTTTACACTTCCGCTCCTCTTTTAAACGTAAACTCCTACAACATGACATTTGCAGTGATGCTATACACTACAAGGCACTGTTATTCCTATGATTTTGTCCTGCCCAATTCTGGCCACTTTTTGGTCATCGATATGGTCCCCCTTTGGAGCCATTACCCAGATTCCTCTCCCTCTTTCATATGATGTACTGTTTTTGGCTGGTTTGCATGAAATTTAGGGTTCACACCGACTGCTTGAGAAACTGGTGGATCTCTTGATTTCTGTAGTGATTTCTGTTATTACATCTAATTGGACATCCCCACATAATATTACTCTACTTAAGTGGTGGAATTCAGTTTGTAGTGGAATTCAGTTTGTTACCATCATATGCTTCACATTCACCTACATGATTTCATGAAACTCTTCTTCAAGAGTCATCATCTATGGATGCCACTCACTAATTATCTGTCATGCACGGCAAAGGAAATGGACTTCTCCTCCCTCCTAATTATATATTGCATTACTCGCTTCAACTCATTATGGAATATGTTTATTTGTATCTTATGTATGCTGTAACTCATCATTTTCATGCTTTCACTGACTTTTTTCTTGTCTCCTTCTGTCTCCTCCTGCTTCTTCTATCTCTCTATTTAAAACTTTTGTATTGTTCTTGCATTGCATCTCCAGTTCAATTCATTCTTTTCTTTTTTTTGCCTAATGTGCAATACAAATATTATTTTACTTAATTGTTTGAGGCCAACATTTCACATTTTGGCATATGCAATGAATTCTAATGTATTTTGTGCTTTGCTTTGCTCAATAAAATGTTTTTTTTAAAAGGATATATACATCTTGTAGGTTTCCTTTGATGGTGGCATAGCACAGATTTCGATCCTCATCCGGATCCTTCCCATTATATAGGGTGGAGAAAATGAGTTGCAAGCTTTTTTTTGTTCTACACATGAAAGTAAACTGAAGTGTCCAATCTGTTAAAAATAAAATTAAATCCTGCAGTGGATATTTACAATGAACCTAAGATGAGGGTCGAAATATTTCAAAGTACAGGTAGTTAAAAATCTTTAGTAATATATCTTTGTTTCAAAATTACTATCTACTTTTCATTTAGTACAACCACATTTACGATGAAAATGAAAAAATAAAATGTTGAAAGTGCTGATTTTTTACATTTTTGACTTGGCCTTAGATTTGACCTTGAACATTATCTTGCCAAGGTACTTCCTGAATTAGGCAGATTTGCTATTTTAACCCCAGTCCCATCCAATTTGGCTGAGCTAATGGGAGGTTGTGACAATGGTCAATGCTCGAATTTCAAACTTATTTTTTCAACCTAAATATTTTCTAAATGTTTTCTTGCTAAATGTTTTTCAAAATAAAAGCTTCAAGCATTTATCCTAGTATTCTTCATGCCAGTATTTGTATTTGTATTTGTAGGGGTATTTGTAAAGCGCGGCGTTCGCTCCGGTAGGAGCATCATGGCGCTGAGAATCCTTGATTACCGGTCTGGGAACAGAGAGGGATTAGAAGGCTGCTTTAGTGAGATCATCGGGGAGGCTGAAGATCCAAGTCTTCAGAGCCTTTCTGAATGGTTTTTCTTGCGTTAGTTGCCTGAGGTGTTTGGGCAGATTGTTCCATGCTTTGGTGGCCAGGTGGCTTAAGGTTTTAGCTCCCTTCGTCTTCAGATTATACTTTGCAGGCAGGATGAGGTTGTCCTGAGACGAACGGAGAGATCGCCCGGGGGTGTAGTGGGGAAAACGTTTGTGGAGGTATTTTGGACCAGATTTATTAAAAGCTCTGAAGGCGACGATTAGAATTTTGAATAAAATTCTCTTGTGGAGAGGTAGCCAGTGTAAGGATCGAAGGGCTGCGGAGATGGAAGCTCTGCGGGGCAGTTTGAGTACAAGTCGAGCAGCTGTATTAAGCACGCTCTGGAGTTTCGCGAGAGTGCTCTTTTTTGCCCCTGCCAGTAAGCCGTTGCAGTAGTCTAGTCGTGAAATTATAAGGGCTACTGTTACACTCTTTCTGGCGTCGAGAGGGAGGAAGTTGAAGAACTTTCTTAAGGATCTTATTGTCCCGAAGCATTTGCCGGCTACAGTCTTAGCATGTTGATCAAAGGAGAGATCTGAGTCGAAAATGACGCCTAAATTCCTGGCCGTAGTTAAAGTTTGGGGGGGGCGATTGCGTCGTCTGGCCACCAGAGGGCTGGGCAGAAGGAGGTGTTCTTACCAATTGGGAGAATCTCCGTTTTATTTGAATTACATTTCAGATGATTTGCGTTCATCCAATGGAAGACCTCCGTTAGGCAGTTCTTGAGGTTGAGTTCTGCACTGGTGGAGCTGCCGTCCAAAGGCACGATGAGCTGGGTGTCATCGGCGTAGGAGGTTACAGGTATTCCAAAGGATTCAATCAAGGACAGGAGAGGAATGAGATAGATGTTGAAAAGGAGGGGACTTAGGATAGAACCCTGCGGGACGCCTGAGGAAATCGTTTTCTCTTTTGAATGGAAAGGGCCCAGAGCGACAGTCTGTGATCGGTCTGCAAGGAATGATTTTAACCAGGATAGAGCGTAGTCTGAAATCCCTATGTTCGTCAGTCTACTGATGAGGATGGAATGGGAAATGGTGTCAAACGCCGCGGTCAGGTCAAGAAGGATGAGGATTGAATTTTTTCGCTGATCTTGTAGCAGTTTGATCGTGTCTGATAGTTCTATCAGCGCTGTTTCCGTCGAATGTTTGGGACGGAAACCCGACTGCTGCGGATGGAGTATGTTATTAGCTTCCAGGTATTGTCTAAGTTCTCTATAGACCAGTTGTTCGGTTATTTTTCCTAAGGCTGGGAGTAGTGAGATCGGGCGCAGATTGGTCAAGTCAGACGGAGGTTTATTGGCCTTTTTCATGAGAGGCTTGACAATTCCTTTCTTCCATCGGGGGGGGACAGTTCCTGTGCTAAGCGACGAATTGACTATGTCGTTAATTACTGGGTTGATCACGTCGATAATTTGGTGAAGGATTTTGGGGGGACAGGGGTCGGAAGGGGAGCCTGATTTGCAGGCCAGGATGACTTCTCTAGTTTGCGCCAGAGTTACAGGGGAGAAACTGCTCAAAATTCCTGGAGAGGGGTCCGAGGGAGGGGGGAGTGAGGAGGTACAGAAAGGAGGGAAATTGCTTTGAATGGAAACAATTTTCTCTTCAAAATAGTCGGAGATTTTGTCGCATAAGTCCTGTGATGGAGGTATTTCAGGTTGCAGTGCTTTGGGCTGGGTGAATGACTTTACTATGGAAAACAGGGTCTTTTGTTTTTGATGGGATTCTTTGATGGCGTTCACATAGTAGGACTTCTTGGCTGATTTGATACTCGAAAGATAGGCTTTTCTTGTTTGAGTATATAAGAGACGATCGTCAATGTCATAGGACTTACGCCATTTTCGCTCTGCTTTCCTACAAAGTAGGTGAGAGGTGGCAAGTTCGGGGGTAAACCAGGGGGCATTGATTTTGGATTTTTTATGAGAGATGCCTTGACGTTTGGGGGGGTTTCTGGTTTTCATTTCCTGTGTGAGCCAATTGTAAAAGAGGTCGGCGTCGACTTCTACATTTCCGGACAGGGTAGGGGTATGGGATTGATCCATAGGTTTAAGAGTTAAGCTTTCTTGGACAGCCAGCGGTCTTAATGCCGGTGATCAGCTTGCAGGATGCATACTGTCCTGTCTCAAAATGATCGCCTCACCAGCGGTTTCTCCGGTAGACAGTTCTGTTTACATGCAGGAAGGTAAAGCAGTTAATATAAAGAAGTTAAATGATCTAGCACCTGGGGCTAAATCCCCACGCCAAATAATGGCACTTATGCGGTATGGCACTATAATTTAGTTAACATAGGGGATGTGATCCAAAAGGGATAGGCTCAGGTGTAATCGGCTGAGGTCACAACTTTTATTATAGGATATAAGACTTCTGTCTGTTTCCAAGTTTCTCAGTGATCCTGGCTACACAACTAGAAAATTCATTGTTTTTTTTTTTAAATGCAAGATACGGTAAAATGGTTTGTGCTTGGTATGGAGGGAAGGGATTTCCACTCTTGTCTTGAAACAGGGGGCACTGGACCCAGACATTGCTTCAGATTGCAGGGTTGCTCCCTTACTCTGCCTGCTGGTGATGCGATCACTAGACCTATGATGTAGTTCATATATTACTGGATTGTCCTGCCAATCACTCTTCTGGACAGCAGACATATTCCATAATGAGTTGAAGCGAGTAATGCAATGTATACATCAGAAATCCATCGATTTGCCCTCACCACTTCAGGATCCCCTAATTCTCCTTCAGACCTTTCCGAGCTGACCCGCCATGGCCGTCGCCTGCTCATCACTGCAGCTGCCATTTCTGTATTCTGTGACATTGACGTTCTGCACAACTGCTGTTGCATGAGGAAATGTACAAGACAGTGTCCTATTAAAAGGACATTTACAACTTAATGGACAAAGCAGATATTTTTCTTCTCACGTGGTCTCCCTTTCTGCAGTATGCCCCCTCTGTCCCAATTCGCAATGACTCTTGATTCTGTCTCGTCATTGTCACTGCACTCCTCTCCCCCCAGCATTACTATACTTGTGCTTCATCTGAAAGATCCATATCCCTGCCCACTCCATCCTGCTTTGTAGTTTAGTTTTTTCTCCCCCCCCCCTTTTTCATCCTGTCCTTTTTCCATCCATGGCTTATTTTCTATCTCCTTTCCATCTTTTTCTTATATCTTAGTATTGTTTGGTATTGGTATATGTATCGCAAACCGCATTTGTCTCTTACTATGGATTTATGCTGGAGGTGCATGTCATTAAATTTGCTGATATTTATTTTCTGGTACTTAATTTATGCCAATAAAATAATTGCTAAACAAAAAAATAAAAAAAAGGAACAAGAAGCACCTTGGTTACATCCCCTGCCATTGAAGCATTATTCTGAAAAGCTCACCAAAAGCATGAAAAACCTCCAGTCAACTCACTAGATGTCGAGCCCAATCAGGAAACGTGTGCATTTATTCTAATGTAAAGGGGTACAGGCAATGCATAGGCACTGCTAGAATTATGCAAAAGGGAGCCCACTGTTAATTAGAATGGGCAACATATTCCTGCAAAAACATGCAAATTCTAGCTGCCTGGTAGACAAGGAAAAAGCATTAGATTGAGCTGGGTCTTTCCCACATCACAATATTTCTTGATGAGTCACAAAACACTGAAATGAGATTCTCAACACCAGTGGCGGTCTTGTATGCTAACAAAGCCGCTCCTCGAATAGCAATATTTCCATGTTTTACAACCAGAAGGCTGCATAGACGGGTGCATTTCTGGTGTAGTGGTCTCTAGGCTAATCGTATGGGTGTTTACCAAAATCAGAGATCATGAACGTGATTTCTTAAATTCTGGAAAGGGAGGAGATAGGGTGTGCTGATAACTCCTTGATAGCCTCATCATTTATGGTAGTCTATCCTTCAAGCGATAGAAGTGGATATGCCGTGGCAGCTTTCACAGGGTGCTTAGACAGTGGTTCGTCCTGAACTATCCTTAGTGCAACTATACAAATTCCAATTGAATTAAGGAAGACTGGGCCGGTAGGTTTGCAGGAACGGTGAGAATCCTAAGGGGTAGCAGAGGTTGTGTAGATTTCCAGATGCCCATCGATGCATAGGAACTAACCTCATTATCAGATGTTTTCAAGAATGCACAGCTTCTAAGTCAAAAGACTGCCAAAAGACATATCCTCTTGCTTTATTGAAAGTTCAGGGGCAGACGCAGCCATAAAATATATTTGTTAGTCATGAGAATCCTTTACTACCTGATAACCGCTGATTGATTAGCTAGCGAAACATGTTCTTCTACTCAAGACTCAGAAAATTATTTTTTTGTTGGGAGCTCTACTGCAACAGAAAACTTTACTGGATCCCCTTCAAAACACTAGAAAATATTAGGTTGAATGTAGTATTTACTCAGGTGGTCATTGTATTTTGTTGTATTATGTTGTTTTGTAGCATGTACAGTCACTGCTACCACTGACACGCCTGCAAAGCATTTCAGCACCTCTGGGAAGTGAATAAAGAAGCCAATCTATTTGTTGTGCAGGGATGGTAGAGTGGGGGGTTATAGAGTGCCAAGTATGTGAAGCCTTTTGATGTTTCATGAGGGTCACAAGAGTGCTCCAAATGCGTCACAGCAAACATGTTACAGCACTTAAGTATGGAGTGAAGAAGAGACTTGTGATAGACAATGTTGCATTTGCACATAGTTACCATTGTCAAATATGATAAATCTCCATTTGTTGAGCAAGGTTGTGTGTGAGTTTATAGAGTACCCTATGTGTAAAACATTTGGGGCCTGATGACGACTTTGGCTGTGCAGCGCTGGGTCTGCCCCACTGCTGCACCACTGCCACACCACCACCTTGTCGCCAAAGCCGTGGGCAGACCACCTGCCGGTTTAGGAGTTTCCCCCTGTCTGGCAGGCTGGTTTTTGGTGTTCCAGCGGCAGTGCCTCAAAAAACAGACACTGCAATGGGAACTCCAAAAATAGTTCCTGCACTGCATGGACTCTAAAGTCCATGCCATGCAGGACCGTGGGCGCCTGCACATTGGGAGGCACATGTGGTGCCCCCCTATGTGCATCCCCATGTGGAGGAGGCACAGGGGGCCCTGCAGGGCCCAATTGTTTTCCTCTCCGCCATGGTGTACATGGAGGAGGAACCTCCATGACACTGCCAGCAGAGAGGAAACTCATAATATGCTTGGCCGGACAAGCATATTGAGACCGCCACACCCCCCGTGAGTCTGGCGGTTCGTGGACCGCCAGACTCGTAATCGTGCCCTTGGCGTCATGCGTCAGTCTTGTACAAGTGCTCCACACCTGTTGTGGAGAATTTGTGGCTGTATGTAACCATGAAGTGAGACAGAGTAATATATGAGCACTGCACACTTAACATACTTGGCATTTTTGTGTAATTGGACACGACGCTTGGTGCATGTGCTTGGTTTGTGGTATGTGAGATTGCCTTCTAGTCTGAATGAGGAGTGCTAAAGGTTTTGAATGGGATGCTCCAATCCTATATAAGGTTAAGCTTGAAAATGGAGTAGACAACTGGATAAAATCTGCAGTTTTCCAACCATAATGAGAAGTAGACGTCTGAGGAGATCCCACCTCATCAGTAGTGGGGTACACCCCATTGATGTACAACTTTCTAGTCTGCCATGCTCACATTTTAATGGGTATTCCAACCTCTCATCTGAAAATAACTCCCTCCCATCTCAGGCAGCTCAAAATACAAAGTCTCAAACTAGGATGAATTGTATTCGGGCTATATACTGAGGTGAATTCCATTTCAAGTCCTAAGGCTATCTAATCTATCAAATGCACCATCTACAATCCTTAACCAAAGAGGAGTACATGTTTTTCTGGATCTAAACAGCCTCCGAACACGATTTCGGAAGATAGCTTAGGCCACCTGTGGGCCATTTACTACTACAGGCATAGTAAAAAAAATTCCAGCTAAATTGTTTTAGTCTGGCAAAAAGATGATTAATGCTGCAGAATTCTCAACCAACTTTACATTTTTTTTCTCAAAAAGAGGCCATTAGCATTCCATGAATAAACGATGAATCCAACCTTCTTCTTTTGATCAAATCTGTTTTTTAGTTGTGAAGTTGAATTCAAAGTTGGAGTTGTACCAATATTTTCCCTGTTTCGCCTATCCACCATATGTGCTGCCCTCTAAGTACCCACACAAATAGCTTATTGACAACCCTCAGAATCCTCTCACCTCACGTCATTGTTCGCCCCATGGACTAGGTCGGCAGTATCACTTTAGTACTGCAAGAGCCGTGCCTATCAAAAAGGGAGCAAACTAGAATTCTTTAAGTCCCTGCTCTTCTACTAACTCATCTCCCCTCAGCATTCAGGGTTGCTTTGCTCATAGCTCATATGAGGATATCTGAGTCTTCAATAACCCATTTGTAGAGTACAATTGAGTGTTAGTTCAACCAACAACATATGTCTTTACAAATTGTATCTTGTTGTTTAAACATGTTGTTCAATTTGTATTTTTTAATTTGTTCTTCAACTCTCCAGATCCCCCCTTCTTCAGTCGTATCGCCTTGACTCCCACTCAAGCCCTCTCCACTGACTAGTGTCTCAGCTAATCCCTTCTTTACTTCACCTATTTTATGTAGGCTGCAGTGTAACGGCTTTGTAATCAACCCACCCCTCTTCACAGTCACTCTATTGCTTTGTCCTAAATAACAAACTGCTAATAGTCTTATATCTTAACACAAGGAAAAGTTAAACATATGTCAGGGAGGGCCAGAGCCATGCCAATTTTTCAGAACATCTACATGGACAACTTGTATGCAAAATGGCGGCAAAATGTCAGAAAAAGTAGTCATTCTTACATACAGGTGCAGATTTACTATACCTTTTGGGTATTAACAAACATTCCAACTCAGTATGCAGAGGAATGTTTACATCCGTACTATTGGGTACGCCATGTCATATATCCTCCACCCAAGCTCCTGTTCCCCCTGTGTGTGCTTCTACATTTCACAGACTTAAGCACAGGTAGGTTGGTGCTTAGTGTGTGAATTCCTTCTTTTTTCATGCATGGGTAGAAAGCACTACAACCCCAGCAAATGTTCCTAGAAGATGCATTAATAAAGCCCTCATCTCAAGTATATCTCTAAAGATTTCGTGGTGGAACGGGTTGGAGAGCAGCATGGAAATGTCCCAAAGCGTACAAGCCTCTTATCCTTCCCACAGCTACAAGGCTGAACCTGCCTTCTGGCACACACTTCCCACCCTTTGCATGGGCGTTACTACAACAAATATGTTCGCACTAGTGACCACAAATCTGCAGTTGTTAACCCATATAAGGCTTTTCCAGGATTCTCTTGGTGAATAGTAGGCATTGTCGGTTGTAAATGTAGCTTTACAGGTGAAGATACCTGTTGGACTTCACTTAACGCAACAAATGGAGCTCTTTTACAGAAATAGGCGGCGGGTATTATGAAAATCTGGCGTGAACCGCACTCATGGACCACAGTTGAGCGCCATCATTGTTAACGGTCAGACATGATGCAATATTGTACATTTCCCGAGTTCATGCAGCGTTTAACACCCGTATCTTGACATGTCTTAGAGGCTTAAAGTTATTGCCTGTCCCTGTTTATTACTCTGTTAAAGATGAAGCAAAGCAGGATCTTGATAAACAAGAAATGATCTTTCCATCCCACTTACCCTTGCATCCCTCATGCATCAGGGTAATGTCACACCTGAAACAGATCTCAGGGTTTCATTTAGGAATGCTAAACACACAGCTGTGAATGTTTTCCTGCAACCACAGTGGAAAGCATTTAGGTGAGGTTGCAATATGTTCCAAGGTAGCAGCCCAGGTGTCCAACCTGTGTACGGTTTTCCACCAACATACTTAAATCCCGTGTCCTTCCATGTGCCGCATGCCAATCTGAATTTCCCTTATTATCCCGTGTCCTTCCATGTGTATGCTTGGAGTCTATAAACAGGTCTGACTTCCCTAATGCAAGAGGCGCATTCCAAGAGCTCCGCCGTCTTTCATGAGCAGGAATCTGACCATGATCAACCTCGATGGGTCCTCAGTGCTTGCTTCCTGCTAATGAGCCCTGCTGTACTATATTTGGACACAGACTTTTACTCAGGCACGAGACATCAAGAGGATCCTATAATTAAAACATACAAGATTTGTATCGTGCCAAATCAATTTAGAGCAGGGGCCGGAAGAGTGGAAAATAGACGGTTTCTTGCAATAGTTAACCCCTCTTTCCTAAATCACATTTCAATGTTTTAATTTTCATTCACTTCCCATTGTGTGCATTACTCAAGGATAGTTAACACGAGGGCATCTTCTATTATGAACATGGCCCCTCTATATTTTAACAAGCATTGGCAAAGCTAAAAGAGCTTGCCTTTTTGGCTAATAATTCAGGCTTATTGGCTTCGCAAAGAAAATAAAGCATTGTCCAAGCCAATAAGTCTGGCATTAGCCGCAGTACTTTTGGCTTTGTCAATGCTTGTCAGGGCTTGCCTTGCGTTGTTTAATTATAGTTTTTGAAAAACTTTATTTCTGAGAAGGGGATGGCAGGGTCTATAAAAAAAATAAACATTGGCTAACAGCAAAAATATTTTTTGTACCTCAAAAGCCAAAGCAGACCATTGGTACAGAAGGGAACTACTTTGTGAGGATGTGATCTTTGTGAATGAGAAAATGCCTTTGATCACAGTGAAGTTAGGCAATGGCTCAACCATCGCCCATGCTGTGTACTGTAGTGGGCAGAAGAAAAATGTGTATGGTACACCAACAGACTAATGGAGAAAGAAGTGAGTATATTTTATATTTAATTTTAGTAAAGTCAATAGGTCTTGGCTAATGCCAGACCTAAAAAAAAATATTTTTGATAATACTATGCTGGATTGGCAAAAAAGGGAGGGAAAGTGCCATGACTTGTACATGATACGTCATCATGCACATGCTCATTTGTGTCATGATGCTGCAATGGCCCTGTGTGATGACATATACATGCTCATGCATACCACGCATGTGCATGCACACAGCAAGATGTAGCCACCATTTTCTTTTATTTATTATTCATTTAAAAGCAGCTACGGAGACCTCCAAAACATTTAAATAAATATTTTTTTTTTTTAAAGAACTCATAGACTGCAACAGGAAGGGTGGGGAAGCAGATGGAGGAGTTTTCCATGTAGAGGAGTCGGAGAGGCGACAAGGGGGCAATAGAGGAGTTAAAGGCAGGCAGAGAGGAGAACAATATTAAAATGAAAGCAAAAAAAAAAAAGGTTGGGTAGGAAGGGGTGTGGCAAGCAACGGACGAGATGGGGAAAGGAAGAGGGAGGAGGTGGCAAGACACTACACAGGCGTGTGTATGATGGTGGAAGTAGCACATGTGAGTGAGAGCACGAAAACACATGCACTCCTATGAAGCGCTAAAGAAAAACAAAAAAGTAATTCCCTTAATTAAGAAGTGGAAGGAATACAAGTAATCCAATCAAAAAAAAGACGGTAAAGAAGCTCTGTTCCTAGTGAACGATAAACACAAGAAAACGAAGAAAAGTATAAAGGCAAAAAAAAACTGCTACAAATAGAATGTTCAGACAAAAAGCAGCAATTGCCATGCCTCTTTTAAGGAAAAAGACTGTATGTGGAAAGGATTCAAAGGTTGGAGAACCTTTTTAGCAAACTACAGTGGAGTACATAAAAAATCGAAAAGGTGTGGTTTGAATATAGTTTGATTCAAAACAATGTGTTTTAATAATTGCAGTTACCAGAAGAAGACCGGAAGAAACTCTATGTGATTAAAGAAGCTATTAGTGCACATTTAGTAAGTCCTCAAAAACTTTAAAATGGAAATATATGAAAATCTGAGACCAAATTATAAAATGCACAAATTTGAGAAAATAAATTTTTAAGCGAAGTGTTTGCAGTTGTGTAATAAGCTTTTCACACACGTGAAAGGCTTTATCCTTGACCTCCTTATTTCCAGTGAAGACTCATCAAAAGTGAATCCCCCAAACCTGTAGACTCGTTGGTCTACTTCCTTGTATCCTTATCTCTGTTACACACAAAACCCTCCATCTGGGATCAAACTAAGATACCTAAGGTCTGGGTCATAGACTTCAAAGACATTGACCCATCACTATTACATGCCAAGATTGCCACGAAGGTGATGGTCTTGCAAGTCAAATTATATACACACTTACTATCTGGACCACCCTAGCCCTCCCTGACACTACATAGTCCAAAGAGTATTGTGCCGAATTCTCCAACTTCTTCAAAAAAGAAATTTAAAAAAGTTGTAGAACTCTCTCACACCAGCAGTCTTACCACAGGAGTCTCAATCACTCAAACCCACAGATTATTGGATCTCATTTGTAGGAATCACCGGCACTGGCCTGCAAAACCCTCTCCCCTCCATCAGGCCATCCTCTCACTTCTCCGGCTCTATCCTAGAGACCAACTGTGGAAAGTAAATCGGCCTCCCTCATTCCTTACTTGGCACAATCAACTCTTGCTTAGGACAAGGGATTGTTGTGGTTTGCCTTAAAGTCGGCCAGGTCAGCCCTCTTCTCTAGTAACCTGATGCCAAACCTAAGGACCTTAACAACTTCTGCCTTTTATCCTACCTTTCCTTCCAACCAAAAGTGTTTGAAACCTGCTTAAAAAGCAACTAAACAAGAAAACAAATGAAAATAACATTAATTTGGGCTACAAGGCTGGCTAGAAAGAATCTGCAATGTTAAACATAAGGAATGATGCACTACGCATCCTTGAATAGTAATTCTTGCCTTCTCATACCTCCTGTTCTTTTCTCAGCATTCAATGCGCTCAACCACGCCACTCTTCTAAAAATCCTTAAATAATGGATGGGATCAATGGAACGGTGCCTAAATGGTTTCAGGTCTGTCTGTCAACTCGTTAACAGCAAGTAAACGTATCCAAATCATGCTCCATCCCCCACCCTTTTCCATCAAGGAGTACGCCAAAGTGACATCCTCTCTGTGATACTCTTCAGTCTGTATATGGAACTACTCTGGTCCCTCCTGAGAAACGTGAATATCTCCTTCAATCATTGCAAGCTTTACCTTCAGACCTCCTCACTAGAGGACATAGCTGAGCATAGGACTAAAATTATCAATGAGCCACAATCCTGGATTTCGCTCCACATTGTCCAACTAGACCTCCAGAAAACAGATTTACTTCTCCACTACACAGCCTAAGATTTACTCTAGACAAAATTTACTGTAGCAATTGAAACCCAATACCAAATCCGAATCAAACCACCCATCTCACCAGATGTTTTCAAAGCAGTGGTGCAGTCACTAGTACCCTTGCGACTCGACTATGGCAAATCGGTACTGGGTGGCACTCACTAAGTTCCCCTAGCTCCAAAGATGACACCCTCAAATATGCAAACTGACTAGCCTCGAGCTTCAGAATAGCAGAGCACATCGCCCCAGTCATGATGACACTGAAGTGGCTCCTCACTGAAGCAAGGAACATCTTTAAAATAACATGCATAGTCCACAAGGTAATAAATGAAGATGCTGAATTCTATCAAACACACAAACTAGTCATCTTAGGATGCTCTCAATCCCTCCTCAGTGAAGTCTCTCCAAAAATTACAAAACCCTTAATTTAAACAAGCATTTGCAATGCATTAGGTCTCGCATTTACGCGAGTTTGAGCTATTGACATTGCAAATAACAATGCCTATTGGCATTGTCATTTACAATGGCAATAGCTTTAACTTGTGTAACTGCGAGACCTATTGCATTGCAAATGCTTGTTATGTATGCTGTATACATTTCAGATAAGTGCATTTTTTAACATATTTCTGTGTTTAAAAAAATGCTCTTATCTGAAATGTATACAGCATACGTAAAAATTAATTTTAGAGAATTAATCAAGTGTGTACATATCACAGCAACGTAGAATACCTCCGAGGGGTGCTTGCTTATAATATGCAATGAAACTGTCTGCATATCACAGAAAAAGTGAATAACGTAGCAAAGATGATGTCCTATCAATGAAAACTAAACAGGACAGACAGTCGTGTTTCTTGCGACATGGAGATGTTATTCCTACCACTAACAGACTCTGTGGTAAGGAACACCTCCTGGTAGAAATTAACAGTCTAGGCAAACCGAGCAAAGACTTGGTGGCAGACCCTCTTCTCGATTTTTTAGTAGAATAAGCGACGGTCTGCACAGACTCCAGCCACTGCATTACTCAACAAACAGGTGACCCCTTGCCCACGGGTACGATAGAGGGCAGCACAGGTCAATTACAACACAGCAACCGTCAGCACTTACAAACAGTCTTTAAAGATCCAGTGGTAAAGCCCGAGCAGTGATTCACAAATACATGGGTCAACCACAGTGAATGTCAGTGACAGGATTTCCTGCAGCCGGAACGCACGTATGCCAAATGTGTTATTCTCTGACTACGCTCCCGAAGCTGCAAGCTCGCGGTCTTGGAAGTCACTTACTGATGCTGCTGTAGCCATGCTGTCAGATTCTGACACTTGCCCCCTTTTAACAGAACGTTGGCGGTCATCTTTATCGGGCATTCAAGCGCTGTCACGTGACTATACCTCACACAAGGTAATCATAGCCAAGTTTAAATGCAGCCGGTCTTTGTAGTTGTAAATCTAGCGGCCATCTTGTAAAGGCAAACATAAAATATATTTACACTATATTTCAGTTTGTTTTACTTAATTACCCAATGTTATGAAGTAATAGGCATTTAGTAAATACTAATTTGCTGTTCTATAGTTTTTTTACATTAGTTTAAAGACATTTAGATGCTATCTAACATACCTAATCATGTATCTTAATTATTAGGCATAATCGTGATTGATTAATTATATGTTTCGCACACGCAAATAGGCTTTTGTTATACTATAACCACTTTTCCTTATACTTCCGAAAGGGCTGCACTTGTGCTCCGATTTCAAACTAGAGCGTAACTTTTCTGTCAATGGTAATGGAAATCAGAGGAGACCATGAGAGCCACGTTGCTAGAATACTTTTTACAGCATTTCTGATTGGAGCAGGAGTGGAGCAAAACATGGTGTTTAAGAGTTTTATTTAGACAACTTTTGATTCGATAATTTGGGAAACGTTTGTGTTTTAAATAAATTATGGCGTCGTGTTTACTGATTTCATATGTCGTTTTTCTCAGTGCTATGCGAGGCAATGGCACTAGGGGAGCGCCAAAGCACTGAAGACCAGAGCGGCTAAACGACAACAAGGCGTTCCTTGCAGGTTAACTGGAAAGGCGAAAGAAGCACTCGAGTTATTCGCTTATTCCGTGACATCTATGTCCTACCTTCTAAAGATGGCGGTGTAACACTACGCATTAGAACGTTTGAGTTCAGGTTCGCGTCACTGCCCTTTAAAGCACAGGAACCGTCGACAGCGATACATTCATAGTAAATCGGGCGTAACAGTGATTAGTTATGCCTCGGTTCAGTTTCGAGGTGCTAACGTTGTCAGCACAGAGATTGCTGGGATGTTAGTGTTGTTTGTCTGCTTGGTGGTGCGGCCGCTGTCGAGGCGCGTTCAGCTGTCCTGTGCAGCGGTTGTTTGGGAGCCGCGTCCGGCCGCCATAAGCTTCGACGGAAGCTCTCCTGCAGCATTTCGGGTCTGGCACTCGTCTGGTTCCCTGTTTCTGCAGACTCAGAGCTGGGTTTCTACGGGACCGCAGAAGTCAAGCATGCCTCATGAACCCGAGTCTCCTGAAAATCACAACCACTGCCGCCACTGACCCGGACACTGTTACACTGACACAGTGGTAGAAGTGGGTGGGATCGGAAGGGCACGGCGTGCCCCTACTTTTAACAAGCCCGGCGGAGCGTGGCGCGCGCGCGCTTGGGGGCGGGGGAGCGGACCCTTTGAAGTGCTCCCAAAAGGCGGATTGCATGACGGCACGATGCGCGTGATTGTGCGCGTGCTAGCAAGGCAATCCGCTTTTTGGGAGCACTTTTCAAACCCGCTCTCTATAGTCTCGCTTTGCGATCGCTTACGTGATAGCAAGGCGAGACCTAAAAAACTAGCACCATAAAGCGGACCTTCTCCAGAAAGGCCAACAGCAGCTGAACACAATCCTCCCTGCTATTAGGACAAATTCCTCTCATGCGACCTTCGAAGGAGAGCTCAAAGGCTTATTCTTCCAACAATGTTTCCCAGAAAGGGTCATATTTTTTAGAAAGAGACTTAGATCCAGATGAGACGCATGGATACTGCTATGCTGAATTAAGTGACTGACTGATAATCTTTTCTTCTCCAAGACTCTTGTTCTAGGAAGACATATGGAGGCGTTTAATCAGGATCCTAAAAATTGCTATGCCATACGGTAACTATAATGTATCTCTCATTACTTTTGCAAATCACTCTGCTGCCCTGGTGGGTCTAATTTGTGCTATATAAAACTGCAAAATATATAAATACATACACAAAGGAATGCTCAAACATTCACCATTAATAACACTAATAAATAACTACATAAGGGACTGTGGTACTTCCTGTCTGGCTCTAACCAGACCCTCATCAGTCCCATCAAGTGTCAGCTTGTTGATACTACTTGCGTTGGAGTACTCTTCCTTACCAGCTTGGACTACATCCTACATCACTGAGTTCAAACACTATGTAAAACCCCATGGAAATAACCTATTGAACTCCAATATACCCCTCTCGTACTATTACAGAAACAGAAATTATTTATATATTGCCAGACCAATCAGTTAATGAGCACATCCAATTCAGATTAATATTGACTTATGTTATGTTATGTTTTAACATTATATTACATTACATTATGGTATGTAATGCTATGTTATTGAGGTTTGTATAAAGCTGTAATGCCATTAGTATTCACTTGCAGCGCTGTCAGAGTTTGAGCACCTTCACTCTATAGTCTTGAAGATTCCATCATATGTTGGTGCCTGAGTTCTGAATAGTTGAATCAGAATAATGTGAGTGCGCTTGATGGACAGCCTTTGTGCATGCTTAGTTGTAGATGCATTGTAATGCTGCCATTGTTTGGTGCGTAGTCTGAGGCCCTTACCAATTATCTGCAAAGATTGGTAAATGCTTTGTCCTACTGCTAGAGGTTAATGTCTGTTAATTACCCTTCCTCTCATGTTAGGGCTAGCAATTAACAGCAAATGACCACCACCTCATTGCATCTCCCCCTGTCCCTGCAGAGGGATTTACTTTGATACTGCCCTCAGGCTTAATTGGTTCTTGGAATGTTTGGAATACGTTTCCCACAATGCACCTGGACAAATTGTACCTCTTTCAACCTGTTGCTGTCAGGGAATCCACTCCTTCCACTTTTGAAGCAAGGCAAAGTCCTTAGGGCTGGAGTTCCAAGTGTGCAGCAGGTGCAGTCATCCAGATTGCAACCCTTTGGGTGCAACCAGGGTTCCAGCAGGGCAGTCCTTCTTCTTCTGTAGTGATAGGCAGGAAACTCTTGTAGGTCTTTTGTACCTGTTGCTTTCAGAGAGTCCCTCCTTAATCCTTTTTAAGCAAGGCAAAACCCTTAGGGCTGTAGTTTCAAAGTGTGCAGCAGGTTCAGTCCTTGTGGGTGCAGTCCTTTTAGGGTGCATACCATGGGTTCCAGCAGGGTAGTCCTTCTTCTCTTGATTATTCCAAACAGGGATAATAGTTGCTGGGCAGCGCTCCCATTTTTATCCACTGTTCCTGTGGGTAAGCAGGGGGGCAAACCTGACCAATGGGGTTCAGGGCGCCGCCTTTGGGTATGATCACTTCCTCCAAAGTGTGGCTTATTCTTGACCCAGAAAGCACTATTCTCCCAAATTCCAGAATGGAGAAACTCTCTCTTGGAGGTTAAGAGCTGTCTAAACCATCCCACTGGCATGGCTAAGTTTCTCTAACACTCCCCTTCCAGCGCCTCTGCTAAAGGAGCTCCTGTCTGGCTGGGGGGTGCAGAATGTGGGGGTGAGCCTGTGGTGTCCTAAACTGTCATTCTCCCATTGAAGAACAGTTTTGCTACTCCACGCCCATTCTGCCTTTTGTTCTGAAGCTTGCAGTTGTCCTCCTACAGGATATCCTTTGTCTCTAGTCAGGCCACTTCACACCTCATTAAGACAGCTTGGTTCAGCCTGGAAGAGGCTGGCCAATCAGAGGGGGGCTGCTGGAAGGCTGGATTTTGGCTTATAGAAAAGTTCTAAAACTTATTTTCTGTGATAGTTATAATGAATCTAAAAGTGGCAAGTTATTGGATTTATTCTATCTTCTTGATAATTGTAAGTATGTTTTTAGCTTCTTTCTTTAAATGGTTACACTTTAAAAAAGTATTCTCATGTTAGCCTACAATGGGGAAAACAAAATTGACACATTTTCCCTCACCAGGGCATGTAAATATATAATGTCACTGCTTATAGTACAAGACACCATACCCCTGGAGTACCTAGGGGAGACCTTAGGGGTGACTTATAGGTAAAAATAAAGTTGTTTGAGACTTTGGCAGTTCCTTTAATTCCAAGTCGAAATTGCATAAAATTTAAGTTTAAAAAGCTGCCTGCAAAGCAGGGCTGGCTTTTAAAATGACAGCAGGCACCACAGTAGTGCACACTTGAGTACATTGAGTCTTTTGGGCCTCTAGACCTACATGCCCTACCATATACCAGGGATTTACAAGTTGTCATTATCAATTGTAATTATACCTAATTACCATGTACCTTTAATCAGGGCACAGGCCCTGGGTCTGGTTAGCAGAGCCCAGGGCACAATCAGAGTCAAGAAACCAGTATCTAGTAGTCAAAATGGAGGCAAAAGGCTGCTAGCAGGTCCTGGTTTCTCACACAAATGCTATTTTTTAAAATACAAAATAAACAAATGAAAAGGAGGAAGCGCAATGTGAAATGCTGAACGCTCTTTCCCAGCATTCCTCAGAAAGCAAGGATAGGCTTGAGCTCTTGTTGAAATGCACCCACTCAATTAAAGAGCATCCGGCTGTAAAGTGAACAAAGCCATAAGGCACTTCGTTTGACTAAGACCCCGTTTTTTATCTTGTAAGGAACACCTGCCTTTACAGCTGACACACTATTTGATGATACTTTCATTCTCTCTCTTCTGCTACAATCACATTCACTCCTTGGCAGCATCTTATCCTTTTACTTCATGTCTTCAAAGGAAGGAATGTTTTCTTCCCCATGTTTCTCTTTGCTTCAGAAGTGATCGACAGTCTTACAATTTATCGGCTTCTTCCAACTCCAGTGGGAGCTAAATATGAAACATCACCATCAAACATATCAAACATGCTTGAAATATAATGGCAGGTAATTAATTAGGCTGTCAGGCAGAAACAATGCTGATGTGCAGAGATCTCCTCTTTTCTAATATGAAAGAGTTGGTGACAGTCGGGTGGGGGTAGAGTACACCGGCTTCACTCCGCGGCTCAATACAGGAAAAAAAAGGTTTTATGAGCGTTTCCGAGAGTATGGTCAATACATTGTAGGGTTTTGTGTAAGGCATTCACCACCTCAGAAGGATGAACCAGTAAGTAGTGTTTTGAGCCCCTTTGCTATGTTACACTTCAAGTCCCCCTGCAGCCGAACCTTTCACTTTAGAATCAACGTACAAGCAACATGTGTGGTTGTACCAATTGTTAACATGGAGGTGGGACAGAAACTTTTTAGCTTAACTGATTCATTAAAAAAAACTCATAATTATATGCATTTGTGATTTCGAGATTTTTTCCTTAAACTTCTCATTCAGTCTCCCCATTTCGGAAAGTTGTGACGTGGTCAATGTTTCCATCTGTCAGGATTCTAGCCAGCAGTAAAATAACGTATCAGTCATCTGCTGTGCTCCGCCAAGCATGCATTCAATCAGCAGTCTACCACCGCAGTTTGTGCAATGACTAAAAAGCGTTTCCAGCATCCTGCAACCTCGAAATTATAGCATTTATTTTTTCCTGCAGAAAAGGTTTTTACAGAAGACAAACCCGGAATAGAGCGTGTCGCGATTGCTGCGGTGCCCAGAGAGCGATCATATAATTATGTAAAAAACAGAAAACGCAAACCTGTTGTTGAGGGGCTAGGATTTTCAAAAAAAACAAACCACGAAACAGTTTCTGTGAATTGGAAGAAGTCATCGCTCTTGTGTTCCCTTTCACGGCGTTACACTCCTGAGGGACTTTGTACCATAGTCTTAAAGCAGTGACTGCCCAAAGACGCTGGGCCAGGTCACAAAAGTTGTGTGGTGAAATGTAGACTTACTATGGTGAAAGTAATAGGAACATATTGACAAATACATTGACTGCCATACCCCTATGCAATGGTCCTTAAAGGCTCCATGTATGCGTATGGCTGTCCACAAAAGGGCACTTGTCAAGGCGCAAGCTCGCAGGAGCTAGAGTCACGTGCAGGTCGGATCAGACCGACCAGGGGCCGTGGTCGTTGATTTTTGCATGGCTGCCCCAGGATTGGCGGGGCCACCTGGGCGATCGCCAGGAGTGGCGAGTCAGGTCAAATATTGAGCAGGGCTACCGTCACACATTGCTGTCTTGCTGCCGCTGAGACCGCCGAGGCACCCCTTGCCCTTTCGGCACCAAAGTTTCTCAAAATGCAAACACAGTCGGCCACTGCCCCGCACCAGTCCGATCCGGCCCGCATCTGCATATCCAACACCACAACTCGAGCCTGCTTTCCCAGGGCCAAAGTGAGCCCCTCTGGCCCTTATGTCACATCTCCTCCCAGTTCAGGATAACTAGGGCTGCCATCGTTTTACAGGAGTTCTCCATGGATTCTGCGTGAATTCCTGAAGTGTCCGATATTTGTTTTGAATGTAGAAATAATTCTAAAGGACTTTTTCAATGACTTTTGTGAATCGGCCAACATAGATGTGTCAGTTTTATGAAAGCATCATAAATGCTGCAATAATTTAAAACAATGATGAAGTGTTGTGGAATGGATGTATACAATTATACATATGGTATGTCTATACTGTGAACCACGCTAATACTCCACAAATGAACACTTTTTACTTATTTCTCAATGTGTTTATTTCTTTAGTTAGTGAAACATCGACACAGAAATATTACATACTATTGCAATTCGAATTCCAACTATAGAGTGTTGAAGCCAAGCGTAAAATCAACGAGTGGTAGAAGAGATAGCTGGGTTGTTGATTGTTACTTACAAGAAAGCCCACTCAGTCAACTACCACTATCCTTGTACGGGTGAAACAAAAATGATCACTAAATTAAACTGTGCATAACCCTCTGGTAGCTTGGTGCAAAAGCTTTCAGGCTTAACTTACAGGGATTTCATTCTTACTCTTCCAGTACCTGACAATGGATTACTATGTCAAAAGTCTTTGACAAGACCAATAGTTCTGGAAATTAGTTTAATGAAAATGCCTCTTCATTTATTTGCCTTTTGCTTGGTGGATTTGTAGATTGTTGAGTGGGTAAATATGAAAATGAGTCAAAGATTAGATGAGTGGATGAATGTTTGAATGGATGAATGGATGATTTAGTGCACATACGAAAGGGTTAATGCATGGATGGGTGAGTCGCTAAGTGACTATACGGGCAGATGACTCCATGAATGGGTGTATGGATGAGTGGGCAGGGTGATGGGGCAGCTACAATCATGTTGGAGGCAGGAGAGTATTCTCCACTCTTGTTTCTGCTGCTCTCTCACCCATGCACTAATCTATTCATTCATCCATTGCATGAGGTATCCTTTTGAAATAAACGCCCGTCTCCTGTTCATGCTCATTTACTCTTGGCATGCATGAATAAATAGCAACGAACATACTCGATAAACTGATACTTATAACTCGAGACTTAAGGCGGTACACGTTCCATGATGCCACATTACTAGCTCTATTTCACTTCACACGTCCCTACTAAAGACAGGAGTAAATAGACCAATACATCTTACACAGCCTAAACAGCTAATTACAACATGCTCAAAGGAGAGGTCCCACTCATCAGCTTCTGCTCAAAATATATGATCCAAGCAATTCTGCCCAGGTGGAAATAGCAGCTGGCTTCGTGATGAAGCACGTACAGCAGAAAACGTTTATTACTCCATGCTCAGGGGAGAAACACTGTAAGTGCATTCTCTCGGAGAACTTAAGCATTTGACATGAGTAGGTCTTGAGCATGAAATAAATTAAATCTATTTCGTGGGCATACTCTTTCATGAGGTGTTCTTTTTTATCAGTGTCTGTGTCCCGTTCATGCACATTCACTCATAGCATGAATCAGCAGAAATATAATCACTCCATGCTGACTCATGCAACATTTGGCACTAATCACTGCACATTCGCTGGCACTAAATTTCTATTGGTAGTTTTGTGTTCCCATGCCCGAGACAGAAATGAAATACAATAATAGAACATATGCAGTAGAAACAGGCCATTGCCACATGCTGAGACTGCAGATACCAGTCATCAGCCTATGTTCAAAATATGTAAGTCGAACACCTCTGATCGAGCCAAAATTAAAAACCACTCATAAGAGAAGCAACCAGTTACACTTTTAGAGGTGAAACACTAATCACCAGAACCTACTCTTTCTCCCCTAATTAGATTTTTGTTGTTTTGCTCTTATTTTACGCATAATGTTTTCACTTTTTTTTTTAACTGTTGGGGAGTTTTATTGTGTTTTGTGTGAATTTTTTCAACATTGTGTGGAAAGCTGAAATACTTTACACTATGCCTTTAATGTAATGATGACTGCTTTTTGTCACGTTACCAGTGATTAAGTACATCTTTATTTTATTTATTTTGTGTGACATTGAGTAGATAGTGGCCTTATCATAGTTGTCCACCTGAAGTAATAATCCTCCTCGAGACCAGGCAAGTATGCCGAAGTGAAGCTTCTTTGAGCGCTCACTTGCATTATGCAGTATACTGCTAGAAGTACATGCAGTATACTGCTAGAAGTACATGCAGTATGCTGCGTTGTGATTGGTCAGTGGTTACAGGACCTGTACTGACTGACCATTGGGTCAGTCACACTGTGCCATGACTGGCCTGTGAGGAAATAGGACTTCCCTCACCTGCAATGTCAGCGTGGGCAAGTACACGGACAGCAGCAAGTTTGGGAGGTACTGGCGGAGACTATAGCGCTTAAAGAGTGCCAATGGCTGGCAACCACCAGCACTCATTTCTTGGGGTCAGAACCCTTTATTTTGCAGGTGACAATATATGTGTTTATTTTAGCTAGCACTATTTTGCAGACCTATCAAAAAAATAAATTCGTCCTGGTGGTGCTTTTTGCATAATGCACATTTTCTCATAGAATGTGATGTGAAATGTACAATATGGTGAGTTTGGTACCTTAATAGTGCCTTTCCCAAAAACGCTGCTGCACATCGCCAAGCATCTGGTCCACTCTTTCTGCATATCATGTATGTGTAATGTAACTCATGTCCAGGGAAATCAGTAATCCCTCCTTTAGTGTACATTGTGCAGTCTGATGGCTCTGGATGAGAGCCCTCGCTTCAAGTGATTCGAACTTGATGGTCTGTGAGTGACCGCCTTGATGAGTCACTTTTCCTATTCCACCTGCCCTATTCATAGTAATAGACAGGTAGCCGGTGTCTCGAGCCAACCATCATGTGAAACCTTTAAAACCAAAGCGGGGAGATGGGCACACGAAAAAAAGCACTTGGTGGCGCTGTTTTGTCTAAAATAGAGACAAGCATAAGAACATATGGTTATTAATTCAATATATCTTAAAATGGGTATTACCTGTCCTCCAAGCCATTCCTACAACTTTGGGGGCCTGGAATAGTCTGAATTGTCACACTTGTAGGGTTTCATAGTTAGTAGTTGTGTTGGTTCTGTCATAGGCGCTGCCACCACTAGCAATAGGCTGTTGCAAGCATCAATGGCCTCCTGACGAGGGCCCTGTCACTTATTGTTTCATGAATTAAGCACTGCTAGCTCACTCTCTACCATTCTCTTTTTCCTTTCACTCAGATTCCCTTTTTATGTATCATGCCTTCTCCTCCAGTTGGGCTTTCTACAGAGAGTGCTGCCATTTGGAGAGTGTGAAATCTAAACTCCTGTTAGTCTCCAAAGCTGGGGTGACGTGCACACACTGTAAGGAGAAGCTGGCACTGCTTTGGAGCAATATAACATTGAGTGCTAGCAAACCACATGTTTCTCCTACCACTAAATAATTGATGCCCTCTGCCTCTTCACTCTCTCGCCTCTCATCCTCTATTTCTCCCTCACACATCCACAGTACACACACCCACACACACAGGAATGCAGGGCCCGCTCCATATTGCTGCTTTGTTTGAAGATGAGATAAAGGAAGGCCACGGTTCTCTTTCCGCCGCCATTACCCTGTGTCACATGAAGTGTTCAAGGTGTTTACCAGGCTGTCACATTGCCCTTGAACCTTCTCCTCATGCTCCTGCCTGTCTGTCTGAAGCCTCAGCCGAGACTGATCATAAAGGTCATCTTGTCTACACTGTTTGCTTTCTGGTCTTTTAAAGAGTGTTCTCCCATTAGATGCCCAGGAATACTGCTCTGCACAAGCTAGGGCAAATGCTGAAAGAGGTTATGGGATAGGTCTATGGGTGGTGCAGGAGGTGAGTGAGTAGCTTTAACTTTGGGATGGGGTGGTGCCATGTGACCCACATGATGGTAGTGGTGTAGCAGGCCTAGACTTGGTGGTGAGGCAGTATGCCTGGCAATGCGTGGTAGGGGTGGTGCAGACCTGGGGAAGTGATGTGCTGATTTTTCCCCCAAGAGTGGGACCATTGTTAGACCCAGTTGTTTCTGGCTGGCTGGGACGCATCGAAGACAGACAGAATCCTCCGTCCTAGATAGGAGGAGTGCAATACACTTGTCCGATAACCTTTGCTCACCCTTGGGTAGCTTGGCATGGAGCAGTCAGGATTATCCTCAGGGTCAAAGTTCAAAGTATTGGCACAACTCCACCCTCGCAACACACTGAGTACCCTACAAAAAGACTCCACGCTCCACGCTATAGTCTTTGAATTGCAAAATCATTGAGATCAAAACAACATACACATTGGATATATGCTTTACAGTTATGTGCAACTGTTTAACTCTCCCATTAGCAGCAAAACGGCATGACCATATATGTAATAGTCATAGTTATTCACTTGCCACGTTATCCCCACAGACTCGTATGCAACATAAACCCATGTCCATACTTCCCGAGTTGTTCACGATCCAAGCAATCCCTCCCACATCACAAAAGTGACCGAAACATATATGCAGGTATTCCACTTTCCTTCTCACACATTAGCATAGAACACAACATTCAAAATATCGCATACCCTGTACAGTTGTAATGGTCAAGGAATCACAGGTTTTGACTACGCTTGTGACCCAGCCCCTCAGCCACTCAAACTACACCAGCCAACGTGACACGTTGCACCTGCTGGCGACAATTTGATTAGATTGTCAGAACCACAGAAATCAGAGGGAAACAGTTACTGGGTTTTGTCCCTCCAGATTAGGCCTTCAGGCACCCAGTGGTCAGCAAACCAGCCTTTGAAGAGAGCTTAGGGACCTGGGCCACAATAGTTGGCAATTATCTGCAGGCCAGCAACATCCAGGCAAAATCCACCAAATGAGAGTCCCCTTCCTGGAGCACGACAAGCCTCAGGCCACCACAAGTCTGTTGATAATCCCATTGCAGGCCCTCCTTTCCCAATGGGTCCTCTTTTCAATGTTGTTTGAAGAGCTACCTCTGTGAGTGGCACAACCAGTGCTACAGGCCCACGGAGTAGCATTTGAGTTACACGCCCTAAGTATATGTCTTAGCCCTAGACAAGGGACCCACAGCTAACTCAAATCAGCCAAACATGTATACACCCATCACCAGTATGTATATGACAAGCACAGCACTTTGGCACTGAATGGCAGTGTCAAAAGCGCTCAAAATACTCAGGCTAGCACATAGATCAGCAGAAATCCAGGAGGGGCAAAAGTCATAGGAAGGCACCCTAAAAAGGCCCATTTCCAACAGTCATTATTTTTTTTCGGTATCTCACAGCCTGGCTTTACCTGACAGTGATAAACATCAATAAAAGAAAATCACACTGTCCACCCTAAATAGGGTGGGCCCTGTAATGCTTTCCTCGGATGGTCTCTACTCTGGGGCCGATTGAAATGTTGTTCTGAAACTCTTCCGACTAAATCGGTTTCGGAATCGTTTTTGACCGAATCGTGTGCTGCGAGTCCGACCGACCAATTATGATGCTTGCGAACATCGTTCGGTCGGACTTGCATTGACTTCAATGGGAGTCTGTGTTCCGAACAAGAACTCAGGCTCGCATTGAAAAAAGGGGTGGTGGGGAAAACCTTGCACCCTGTGGCAGGCACCCATATGGTGCCTTCCACACTGTGCATGCTTGAAAAGAGGGATCCCTTGGGTACCCCTACAGGCCCCAACCAAAGGCCTATGGGTGAAGGGGGGGCCTGCCACGGGCCCCAAAGTCAGATTCTGACAGCCATTTCATATCGGGCAGACCGAATCGGAACGGCTGTCCGAATCGGTCATCGTAATCACTCGTTTGGAAACCGTGTCCATAAAGCTGTACATTTCGACTCCGAAAGACTCGGGCTGTCCAAATGCCTTTAAGAACCGAATCGTACACCCTGAATGGTTTCTGTGCATCATAATCGGTCGGTTGGAAATGTGTAGGATTCAGTCGGAAACATAGGTTCAGAATAAAATTCTGAGATTCCAAATCCAATTCTGAGCCTTTCCGACCAATATTGTATTCGGCCCCTCGGTCAGGCCGGTAGAGGAAGATTAACATTGACAGAGTAAATGGGGAATCTATTGTCAGACAGCTGACATTCCTCCGTACTTTAAATAGGATAAGAGAACCATCAGTTAGGCAGACAAGGTAGTTTCATGTTTGTGACAGAGTACCCTATCCGCCAAACTCTAAATCCCCCCAATATTTCTATGCATACAATTGTATCTAATCATACCTTTCCCTTAATGCAAAGAGACTCTTTGTGAATGTCTGCGTGCACTTTACAAATATACGTATATAGATAAAATAAACGTTCATTTTTGCCCCTGATATCTCACATCTGTCTTTTATAACACTCTCCTTCTGACCACTTTCATATCTTTCTCTCTCCTCTTTTCCCATCTCCTTCCCCAGCTTGCTCCTCTAGTACGTTCCTGCTTTGCGTTCGCTGTTCTCTAACCTCCTCTTCCTGTTCTGCATTCCTTTGCCCTTTGCATGCCTTTGCACATCAACATTTGAGAAATTTTGAAATAGGGAGAAGTATTTTACATAAATCATGGTATTCCAATAAAATATTGAATAAAACAATATCGTGGGTCACAAATACTCTTGTCAAAAATATTGTAATGTCAAAGATATTGCACAACAGAATATAGAAGGTAAGAATATTGTCTTTTTAGTTATTCAATTTTTGTTATATATAGTTATATATACATAAAGTTTTATTTGCCATTTTATGTTATGCTAAGATATTTGTAAAGAACAAAATTACCCACACGGATGTCCTGGCACTGAAGCAAAAAGGGCAGCTGTCTGGAGAAGAAGTCAGAAAAGCTAGTTTTCAATTTTCTTACAAAACATAAGGTGATTAGATATGCATTTGAGATTCAGGACAAACTATGGCCATGAGGTAGGAAAAATACCAGCTATACAAACATGCTCTATGTATCTTCGGGACCTCCAAACATTTGTGGAAGGATGAGCTAAGAATACAAGCAGGAAGGCCGGGATTGAAAATGTTTCTTGGGTAGCTTGGTCCACAATGCTTTATGTGCTAGGCAGACAGCCTTAAAGGCCAACTGTTTCTTTATAGGGAGCAAATGAAGGGTTTTGAGGTGCAAGGAAATGGAAAAGGAGGGTAGGAGTTGTAGGATGAGATTTGCTACCGTGTTTGGACTACTTGAAGACGAAGTGTGAGATAATTTGGTAAACCAAGCTATAGTGAGTTACCATAGTCCAATCAAGAGGTAATTAAAGAATGTTCGACAGTAAAGCTCAGAGAATCTGGACGCAGAGGAAGGATTTTTTTCAGCATGCTCAGTTAAGAGAAACACATTCCAGCCACCTGGTCGACCTAATAACTTTGTGCCAATTAACAAGCCCAAGTTTTCAGCTGATGTCACAGGACTGAAAGTGGGTCCTAAATATGGTGGCCACCATTCAGGTGACTAAGAGAAGGATTTCAGTAAAAAAAAGTAAGACCTCAGTTTTTTGCCATTGAGCTTAAGGCAGTTTGTTTGCATTGAGGAGACAACAGCAGAATACTGCAGGAGGACTCGCAGTGGTGGTGGTGTTTGGACCGCCACAACGAGTACAGGACCGTAATAAGGCCCTGAGTCTCCTAAAAAGGAAGTATTGTGACTAACTTTGTGGAAGAAGATCAATACTTCTGCATCCATGAAGGAGGGGGTCAGTAAAGGTAGTGCAGTTCATAGAGGAGCAATGGATTATAGGTAAACCACTCTCTCTGGTTGCCTTGACGGTCAAGCTATTGAACGAGATTACCTTAGAATTCATCAAATTACATAGCAAGGTTTTGGTTAGAAATAGCACATCAGAATTCAGAGTCAGAGCGAAGTAGAGTATATAATTTTGGTGTTTAAGGAATGATCGCCCATTGATTAGAAAAGCATTTGGGGATATGTGCTCCCCTGGTGGATTAGTATTGGTATTGGACTTGTGCTGATCAATGAAGAGTATACAAGAAACTGTGCCTTCCAAAGAGGAAGGGAAGGACGTACTTTTTACATTGAGTGGAGTTCCATAGCGATGTAGACTTGATGTAATTTAACTAGATTTATATATTGCTTACTACCCCTGACAAGTCGGAGAAAAAGGCATGGAAAGGTCTGAGTCTCAAGCATGGCACAGATGCAGATGGACGCAGGCAGCCTTGCCTTTCCCAAGAGCGGTGCACTCCCTGCACACATCAGCTACATGTACGTGCTTCCACATGCTTAAAGTAAGCTACCAGGTCCACTCAGCCTTTCATCCATCTGAGGTCGATAAAATGAGTTGGGTAACAAGAAATATCTGTTATTAAGCGCTAAGATACCTGTAGTGGTGAACGTGCACTTTACAAATACACATGTTATGTTATGTTATGTTATGTTATGTTATGTTATGTTATGTTATGTTATGTTATGTTATTTTATGTTATGTTTTGGGAGTAGAATGTGAATCATTTTTTTAAATGTAAATTTCTGTTTTTAATTTATAATTACATGTTATGAAATTCTAATTTAATATTGATAATAAATTATGTAAATAATTAATTAATTATTTTTAATTCATCGTTTATTTTTAATTAATTGTTAATTATTTGATCAGCTTATTTAACTATAAAATAGTGTTAAATAATCTTATATTTATTAATTTGTTTAATTGTAATTGTTTTGTTTTGGTAATTTAATATACATATTTTTTCATTTAAAAAAGTAATTTTAATTTTTTTGCATGTGTTTGTTTTTAGAGTAGTAGAGGGAACTGTTCTAATTTAAACTATTTTAAAGATTTGTCACATTTCACCTATTTGATTGTAATGTAAAGTTTGTATTGTTAAAATCAATTTAGTGTTGTATATTTAATAAATACCTTTACTATTTTAAATAGCCAGACAAAAAGTTACCCTCAAGGAAGAGCCCACAGGTAAGTAAAATTTTCGTTTCTTTATTCATGGAGGCTGCAGTTAGCTTGAGGCAGAAACATGTTCATCAGTTCATAATCGCCAGATGCGTTTCGGGTTAGATACCCTTCTTCATTGGCGTTGTACTCACACACCAAGACAGCATTCTGCAACACTGTTAAACTCCTTCAACCTGCCTCAGTGGGCGTGGTGGCCACTCGTGCAGTCTTCTGGTTGCCGTAGTTGCAGGTCGTATTCCTCTAGTGAGTTAGTCTTGGAATGGAGCTCGGGTTGAAGGAGTTTAAAAGTGTTGCAGAATGCTGTCTTGATGTGTGAGTACAACGCCAATGAAGAAGGGTATCTAACCCGAAACGCGTCTGGCGATTATGAACTGATGAACATGTTTCTGCCTCAAGCTAACTACAGCCTTCATGAATAAAGAAACGCACATTTTACTTATCTGTGGGCTCTTCCTTGAGGGTAACTTTTTGTCTGACTATTTTAAATATGTAAACATTTTTTTGGGATCTATATTTTAATGTATTATTATTTCAGGAGTCTGACTAGTAAATCTCACCCTTCCAAACTCCCACACTTTCCTTACGTTTGCTCACATTGAAGTGGGTATAGTAAATTTGACCCCTCCAAAGTCCAATACTTCACCTACTTTTGCTTACATTGAGTGGTTGTTTTAATATATTTTTGATTTCATTTTAAGAAGTTAGTTTAATGTAAATTTGCTTTTATTTTTTGGGGGAGATAAATTATTGTTTCTGTTATTGTATACATTTTTGACCTTTTGAATATCTAGAGTTTGATAGTATAATTTTTTTGTATTCATTTTTCATTATTTATGTTTAAATTAAAAACATGTAATATGGTTATTCTTCTTTTTAATTATTTTACAGTTTTTATTTTGTGTGTACATTATAACGTTTTTTAATGTAGTTTTAGATTGTAAGTATATTTTTTTAATGGATTTTTTTAAAAATATTAAATGTTTTATGTTTAAAATAGTATATCATAACTGAAATTAGATTAAGTTATCTATTTTTGATTATATTGTGGTCCCCTGTATTTTTGTTGCAGATAATTTTGTCTTTAGGTACTTAGGGGCTCATTACGATGTAGGTCAGAAAGCCTCCGACCGACAGTCAGAAGCTTCGCTACCACGTCAAAACCCTTCCGACCGCCCAATTACGATGTTCGCGGTCCGAATGAACATGGGCCGGTCATTCTGACTCGGTTCCGATCGGCTCTTGGAGTATTCCTGTCGGTCAGAACAGCACCGTACCCATCTATGGACAGCGTTTTCGGCATCTGGATTATGAAGTCGGATTCCGCCAGCCTTTCCGTGCCAGCCGTTCAGACACGGAAAGACTGACAAAAAGTGACTTTGCCCCCACTGCCTACAGTTGGTGGCCGAGGGGGTACCTAAGGTACCCCCCTGTATTACCCTGCACTGTAGGGTATGCACCATGTGGTGCCTGCGACATGTGGCAGGGTTTTACACACACACCCATTTCCTCATAGGAGCTTGTGTCCCGGACGGTTTAGGGCCGTAGCACAAGTTCCCATAGGGAACAATGGGAATCCAACCAAACAGTGTTCAGTAGCATCGTAATCCGGCGGTCAGAACCGCCGACCGCCTGTCGGTCGGACCCGAGTCTGAGACGGTGTCGTTCGGAGGCTTTCCGACTGACATTGTAATGAGCCCCAAAGTATGTGAAGTGGATACTTGAGTTCTCGATATTTTGTTGCTGATATTTCTGTTGTCAATATTTCTGTTAGCGATATTTCAGCAGACAACCCAAATCATACTCTCCTGAAGACCCCATCACAGTCAAAAGAATCCACATTAAAGGGAAACACAGCAACGTGAATGCAAATTCTCACTTATAATTCAATACCAATTACGAGGCCAACAATGAATGCACACCTTCTTCAAAGCCACTAAACCTGCTTAAATATGCCCTTTTCAGTGGCACACCCAGCAATAAAAGTAACTGCCTACAGTTGCTATTTTTTCGCCACAATCAACGTAAGGTAAAATATAGGCACCCATCTTCCATTTCGGCAGCCCATACCTTGCCACCCATTCTGCAACATCCTTCGCTTGCATCCTGATGAACATGCACTTACTGACTCTCTCATCAGCATCAGATCCCTGAACTTCAATGCTAATAACATTCACCCTAACAAAACCACTGTCACCAAATACCTTCATGAGACCGTCCTTTCCTCCCTCATGACAGGCACCTTTCACTGCTCACTGATGAGCGGCCAGGCAATAATATTTGTTTTTCAAAATGACATTGACCCTGACGAACTATCAAACTAATGTCCCACCACCAACTTCCATTCGCACACACCCATATACATTGTGGGATGTACACTTACCAAGTCAATACTTTGAAACCCTTAATATGTATCTGTGATTTCATTATGTGGGCACTTTTCTGTGCTAACACAATAGGAGGCTAATAAATACAGAAAATAAAAGCGTGGGTGTGTTCAACCGATTCAAGGTGATACCTGTATGAGATTGTGTGCAGGAAATCATGCTATAATAACACAGCCCAGCGCTGACATTTGTTTTTGCTGCTAGTGGCTGCACTGAGCTATGCTAGAAATGTGCAAAGTCAAGCAAGGTTTGAAGGAGTATTGCTGTAATATATTGTTCGAAATTATAACAAGTTCTTTCAGTGTGCTGTTTTCTCTATTGAATAATTGTATGACTCAGCGAGGAAGTGTGTTTGCAAAATATTCGAATGGTGACCATACCCTGTTTTGCTCAGGTGTGCTCTTGTTGCTGCGGCAGTCATCACAGCTTTTAGCACAGACAATAGCAGCAGTTGTTTGTTGCACCTGAACTCCTACAGTAGCGCATCAAACCTCCTACCACCGACACAAGACCTCTTCTGTGTCACTGACTCACTCCTTCCCCTCGCCCACACAGACTGCCACAGAAGGCAGGGGTTTCTTGCTAGTCATGAACTCGAGATGTAATCAGGATGCTTCATGTGAAATGCATACATTTGTCAGCCAACAATTCATGTGTCACTGGTAAAATGTTTTCTTAACAAGAGTTATTTTGCAAAACATTTCATGTGTAAAATATCGTTGCCCATTACGCATATGTCACATCATTTTGACAATGAGTAATATGGCAAACTAAACAGAAATAAATATGTGGTACATTACCGTATAATTGTTTTTGGGCTATCTCTCACTTTGATTTTGAATGATGTAATTATTTTGTTGTCATTAGGTATAGTTTACAAAACAGTAAAACAGGAATGGAACTATTACAAAAAAATAGCAATACAATCGTGTAAATAAATTCCATTCCCACATGGTGCAAAAATTATCCATTCGCTCAAAGGGTACATGTGCAACACACAACGGATATGCTTTAAATTTTCCAACAAAAACGTTCACTAATTGACAATCATGAGCATTGTCCAAATTCAGTAGAACCTTAAATTTCGACTGCTCAGCAAGACCACTTTCTACCACCCCATTTGGCTTATTACAGCGGTCATAAAAAGGTTAAACGTTTCTCTCATACATGCGGCCAACCCAGACAAAACCCACCTTGATCGGAGACATCCTCCAAGCTCACTTAATAACCAGAACAAATATCATGGTGAAACCAAGTGCCTCTAACAATTGCATTTCATTTATGTCTAAAAACTGACTCAGAGGGGTCCAAGGCCAGTGAGAAGGTAGTGGGCTCCAACTGTAACAACTGGGGTCTTTCTCTGCTTCGGGCCCAAAAGAATACCCAAGTACTTATTTCTAGTACTTGACTCTCATTGTAGAGAAGGCGAGCAGGACAAACGTGGCTCAGGCGAGGTGTTGTGGGCTCTCAGAATCATAAGAAATTACACTTAATAAATTGTTGTCCAGTCAGTGCTGTTCTTTAAAAATGGAACAACTTTATTATACACAAAACTAAATTATACACAGAAATAGACTAGTGTATACAGAATTGCGTTTGGAAAGACCTTTAGTGACACCTTCTAAAGGATCTCACAATCTGCAGGGGGCACACACTAAATAACTGTCACACAGTGATTCCTGTACCAGGGAGACAATGCCAAATTAAAGGTTGGGGTTCCCCACTGGTTTACCATTTCTCTTGGTAACCCTGCAGCCTAGTAACATACTTTATGATGCTTCTGCTCTTGCTAGTTATCAACAACAGGGGCAGCCCTAAGACCTGAACCAGGGGCAAACAATAATAGAATCCTAAAAAAAAGGTTCAGGTTTGACACTTATATACACAGAACATACACCAAAAAAGAATACTTATACTATTCAAAAAAGAAAGAATCAGGAAAAGGAAAAGGTATACCTATACAAAATACAAAAGCAAATTACAAAAAGCCCATGTATAAATTCAATTAGTAGAAAATTTACTCATAGGTAAATAATTAGATCTAGAGACATACAAAAACATTGGCGCTCAACACGATACACGAACAAAATGAACAATACAAAGTGTAATGAAAAGGTGGATGAGGAAATAATTATACACAATGGAAAGTTCAGAACAAGACAAAAAAACAACACAATGCAAAAATGTGTCCTCTTCAATTTGAGCCACATGTATGCGACCATGGCGTTTCGACCATAATATAATTAAATGGTCATCATCAGGACAGGACAACGATTATGGGAGCATCCAAATGAATTCAATAAAACATCTAATCATATGGTTGATCCAACCGTAAGTATAACAAACATATGGAATCCACAGTATGGAAGACTCAGGAATCAAATGATCTAAAATAGAATGGAATAAATCCAATTGGCATAATATGCAAAAGGTGAGGGAGCTCAACAGATGTAAGAATTGACCAGCCTGCTCCTTCAGAGTTTAGATGCAACTTTGTTGCCAATGTGTAAATCAGGCGAAGGCTGATATGGGCTGTGCGCAATGGCCAAATCCCACACAATGGGCACTCAGAAATCCCAGAAGTTTGTCCGACCTGGAGCAGTCCTGCTCTTACTAGGTTATCATGATATGCAATGAGAACCAGCAAGGCATTATGGGGCACAATTCTTGCCAATGCTGTTTTTGACCCAGCAATCGTGCTCCCATTAATGCAGGCACCGCTGCTCACCTTTTCCACCTTTTTTTCTAATTAAATTGTGGGCCCATTTGTGCGTTGTTGCCTCAAGTGGGTAACCCTGTCCTATCTGAGAGGCACCCACACATTTGGTCAACATATGTGCGAGAGGCTTAGTGCCTGCACAGTCTCAGTTGGCCCATTGCATGTGTGGTGCACTTCTAGTGTCTTTAGCATTATGCAGGACAGCTAACTTTTGTTCTCTATCTCGCCTTTCCCTCTTCCCAACCTCTAAACTTCCTGTGCAGGAGAGTGAGAAGAGAAAGCATAATGGTGTTGATGTGGGCTGGGGGAGCCCTGAAACTACCAGACTCCTCTCTAAGGCCCTGGGGCTTCCCCTGGTCCAGTTGTGATAGTGGTGTGCACTGCCTAGAGCTCACTCAGAGATCTTGAGTGCAACATGCTCATTGCAAGCTGGTGCCCTTGGGGCACTGGCCATCCCTCTGGGTGTGATATCGCTCCTTATGGGCTGGTCCTCCATTGGCATTGGCCCTTCTGGGGGGAATGATGATGAGTTGGTGTCTGATGGCCAATATTTATTCCTGGGTCTTCCTTTGAAGTGGAAGAAGCTTCTAGATATTCATTTGTGAAGTGCACAGTTTTCCTGCCTCCCCTGCCCTGGTTCAGGGCGAATTACAGGGGTATGCTGTCATTTGTGTGGAGGCAGGACACAGACTAGTCAAGTGTGAGTGGGGCTGTGCCCCGCTCCCGCCGCCCTCCTGCCAGTGATGGCCCATTCGCGTACACATAAGTTCCCTATTGTGTGTGGCTACCTAGGAGGAATACACAAAGCCCAACTGCCAACTACACCCAATCATGTGACCCAGCAACATGCTGCAGGCACTAAATGGCTAAGGCAGAAAAATTAAATTGTAATTTAAAATCCGACTTTAGAATGAGAGAGGGTTTTTTTGTTACAATTCCAAAGACACCGAACATGAACTGGTGGCCTGCTCCCATCTGGAAATTAGCACTTATTAAATGTAGTAAGGTAACTCCAGTGTTATCGTATGGGAGAGGCAGTCCTTGCAGTAGTGAAAACGAATTAAGAGTTTTTAACTACAAGGACATGTCAAACTTAAAGGGACATGTTCTACTTTTTTAATACACTGCACTTTGCCCTCTGGGCTGTACGGGGCTTACCCAAATATTGACATATGTATTAAAAAGGAAAGTTTGGGCATGGCAAAAGATTTATTTTGCCAGGTCAAAATGTCAGTTTAAAACTGCACACACAAGCTGCAATTGCAGGCCTGAGACATGATTGAAAGGGCTACTTAAGTGCTGTAGGCCCACTAGAAGTATTTAATTTACAGGCCCTACATACATGTAATACCACTTTACTAGGGACTTATAAGTAAACTATATATTCCAATTGGGTGGAAACCAATTCTACCATGTTTTAAGGAGCTCGAGCAAGCACTTTAGTGCTGGTTACCAGTGGTAAAGTCCCTCGTGTCCTAATTCCAGCTAAAACAATGTCAACAAAGCAGGAGGGTTGAAGGTAAAACATTAGGGGGAAAACCACACCAAGGATGCCAGGTCTAACAATAAGGTATGAACTCTATATGATGTATTGATGGGATATGAATTATGGGACCAGTTGTCATAACTAGATTATCTTAAGTAATGAAAATGTGGACTCTGACTCAAACGTCTGTGTACCCTTAAATGAAAGGTAAATGCAATCTATGGTTGTTGGGGGGTCCTTAGTCTGCGTGATTTATAATGATCCCTCCACCATGAGCCCTTAATCGGATCAAACCCTGAGGAGTAATGAGCAGTAGGAGTACCCCTGGGAACTTTTACCCCATTTGTTAGGGAGTGACCAGAACTTTTTCCCACCCAGAAGCTGGCACTGGGCATAAATGTGCCACTCTCAGTACCCCCTTCTGAAGATTTCTGGACCTGTGAAAGACAGAAGAAAGACTTCACCTGCTGTTAAACCTGTGGAGGGAGACCCCAAGAGCTAGATCGATCCCACGTATATCCAGGATTGAGAAGTAGACTTCAAGGGTCAGTTGGCTGATCTCCTGTTAAGCTATAGGGATACAAAAGCTGTTATACGCTCACCTTCCTGATGAGCCCATCTGACAAGTTCCAACTGGACCTGCCGTAGACCCTGTTTGTGGCTTTCCTTGCAGTAAGGCCTGACCCCCAGAAGGTGTCCCTTAGGTCCTGGGTCCCTTGGATAAGTGGCAGAGTGTACTGCTCTGGCTTAACCCCAAAAGTTGGGACTCAGACACTTGTACGAGGAATTTTGTCTGGAGAACCAGCAGTAGCCAGTCCCAACCTGCCAAGTCAATCCAACGAAAGTGGGTTGCCACTGGGCCAAATATTCAGGTTGCTTCATCTCTGAGCTTTTTCACATCAGCAAATCTGTTTTAGCGGGATGTCGCTGAGCGGTATTTGGCCTGTTGGAGTCCTGTTCAGTTACAGCTTTCAGCCTTGTTCTGCTGTAGGAATCCGAGCTCCAAAGTGACTAAGGGGCCGATTACGATGTTGGTGGGAAATGCTCCGAATTGTATTCGGGTCTGCCAAATCTGATTCGGAACCCATCTTTTCGACTGATTCGGAAAGCTTTCTGACCAACTAATTACAATTGTCGGAAAGCATTCGGACTTTAAGAGCCAAGTCCGACTCGGTTCCGAATGGCATTCGGAGGAACGGAGTCGGTCAGAGCCGACTTGTACAGGTCTACGGACCGTGTTTCCAACCGAGCGATTACGATATCTGATTTGGACAGCCTTTCTGAATCAGTTGTTCCGACACAAATCAGTTGTTGAATCTGACTTTAGGAGCCCGTAGCAGGCACCCTTCACCCTGAGCCTTCCGAATGGGCCTCGTGGTTGTACCCAAGGGACCCCCATTTCCAACCATGCACAGTGTGGATGGCACCAAGGGGTGCCCGCCACAGGGTGCATGATTTTCCCCAGCCACCCCTTTCTTCAACGGGAGCCTGTATATTCGGTCGGAACACAGGTTCTCATTGAAGTCAATGGGAGTCTGACCGAATCGCATTCGTAAGCATTGTAATCAGTCGGTTGGACCCCCGAATCCGATTCGGTCGGAAACCATTCCGAGACCGATTTGGTCGGAATGCTTTACGACCAACATCTTAATGAGCCTCTAAGTCCAAAGGTAAAACTCTTCATTGCACGAAGGAGTCAAAAATATCCAGCCGGCGAAGGACCTTTCTTGGGAATGATATTTGAAGTTCTCCCACTCTGAGCTTTCAAGCCAAAGGTCAACAACCTCACCTGGACTTCGTCTGACAGCTATCCGGCCTTGTGGAATCCATATCAGCCACAGCCTGCTGCCTTGCTTCGCTGAGGTTTTTTGATTTCCATTTCAGAGACTTAGTCAGAAGGTAAAAGTTTCAACCAGTTCAGATCTGGTCTCTGTATCTGACCAGCACTTAATTGCCGTGGGTCTTTACTTTTGACTATGACCCTGTCTTGCATGAATAGTTGCCCACTGTGGGCGCTTTGCAATTTTTGGAGTGAAAACTTAACTCAAACTTTAAAAATGTATATCCCTGAATCTCCTTGTTGGATTTTTGTTGTTTTTGTTTCATTTTGTATATTAAAATAGCCACTATGTTTAGAAATTGGAGTGAGATTTTTATTGTGTTGTTTTTTCAACGTTCTAACTGTTTCTGTACTGATAAATGCTTTACACATTCTCCTAAGTTAAGCCTGGCTTCTCTATGCTATAGCTAGCAAGGGTTGACCTCAGGTTTAAATTATTGAGACCTGGTACAGAATTGTGATATTATTACTTGGTGAAGACTCACATCACCTCCTACTAATAATTCACATTCTCACACTTGGTATTTTAAAAACGGGGAATCAAGATCTGGCCTGAAAAAGCTCTTATGTTCCTTAGCTCAACCCTAACTTTCACTTCAAAACAGGTTCTTTCCCTTCAAGACATCAAAGGGAATCCCTTGTATGGCTGGTGCCAGAGTTCTGTCCTCCCCCTAGTGGCGGCTGATGAAATATAAAAATGGAATATTAAAATGGTGAGGCGTAAAAGACTGTTGAATTGCATGAAGTGATCGAACCCAATTGATCAAAGAGAGATCTGGGTGGGTTCTCCCCTACCCCTAAAACCTTTTGAAAAATAGAGGACAACACGATGCATTGTTACAAAACAATTTGACAAACAAGTTGGTTTAAAAGCTAGGTTTGAAATCCAATTCTAAAGGCGTCCTTTTGAACTCTTAAAATAATGAGTGTGCCTCCCATTTTTTACAGCATGCAATAGTATACGTTTTGACAAGTTTGTATAGTTCCCTGACTTGTGAATTTCACCCAATAATAAAGAGGCGTGTGTTATAAAAGTTTTGTGAAAATGCTCACAGGTGTTGGAGTATGGTTAACCTCGGTCATAAATTATTATGTTTATATTGAAGGCAAAGTATGGATTTAAAACTGTGAATATATAAAGTGCAAAAGTGCCCAATGACTTATGATTAAGATCACTTCAGGTATCGTTTGTGAAAAACGAAATTAACCTCAGTGAAAAAATAACAGTGCTGGATAGCTGCATACGCTCTTAACCAACCTGAATGGGGAAGAACTAGTCAGCCAGGGAAAAAGTAAACGGGGGAAAAGGAGCTAGCAAAACATAACTGTGCACGGAAGAATGTTCACTGCTTCCCGTAATGGAAAGCCTGCAACGCACCACGTGTTGTGTCGAGTACCACACAGCTGCGGTCGGTAGTAGGAGTACCTGCAGGGCGGTGACGTGGGGAGGGGGAGGGGGAGGGGCAGGGTGGGGGCTAGTAAACTATGGATTACGGAGGTTTACAGGTAAGTAAACATATAAATTAATAAAAACGAATTTCGTTGCGTGCATTGCATCTCCAAATGCGATGCAGTGCACGCAACGAAATTAGTTTTATTTTATATGTTAACTTACCTGCAAACTTACGTAATCCATAGTTTCCTACCCCCCACCCTGCCCCTCCCCCTCCCCACGTCACCGCCCTGCAGGTACTCCTACTACCGACCGCGGCTGCCTAACAATATGCATTTGTGCTCTTTCAACATAAGGCCAGATGGCTGAATAACACTGCATAGAGAAGAATGGCATCTCCAATTCTGAGGTACCCAGCAAAGCCACACCCACAAAACTGTTACCTTACTACCTATGCTGAAAATCACAAAACAGGGGGAGGCAACAAAATATTCAACATATCTTTCTACCAAACATAGAATAACAAGTCATAATCAGAAACTTAATAAACATGTTTCACTCTGGTTTGCCCCCCAACGATTTACAGGGGAGCAAAACACAGATAGGTGAGACGTTTTATTTTATCGAGATAATTCACGGTATTGTGCATAGCTTAAAAGTATAATGTGCTGCCTGCACACACAGGCTAATGCAGAATCAGGCCTGGCTCCAGGAATTTTTATTTGGGTGGGCCAAGGGTGCATTTGGGTGGGCCACTGCGGGCTCGATTTGTCGCATATATGTCTGGGCAGGCCTGCTTCAGGGCCCTCCTTTATCTCTTCTTAGTCTTACAAGGCCCAGTAAAACGCACTCTTTTCCGAATCTCTTTCTAAATATTATCACTCTCAAAAAATGTTTTTTCTATGTAATGTTCCTTTGATGGGAAGAGGAGGTTTCTGAGGTGGGAGTATCAGGCAAGTGACACTACTCAGGCTCCCTCTGTGCGAGCCTTCAGTGAGAATCCCTCTTCATTACTACCGCCACCTGACCCCGGACTCTGCAACGCACTCCTGTACAGGCTTGATTATCCACTACTCTCCATTGCACCTTATCTCCCAGCTGACCTTGGGCCCCAGCCCCTTATCAGGCACCATCGGGCTCCACTTTCATTTTTCCCGGTAAAACATTAGTAAAATCACCTTCAAACTTAAAACATTGAATATAGCAGTAAATATAATTAGCATGCACTTTAAAGTATGTTTCACAGTAACCCTTATGACCTGACTGCTAATTAAATAAACAAAAACAGAAAGGCCATGACAGGGCCGGCTTTAGCGCTGATGCGAAAGTCTTTTTTGGCACCGCACCAATAACCTCTTACTCCGTAAATACCTTTACTACCACCTTCCACCAGTGCCCCTCATCCCTCCATGGCCCCCCTATTAACCTCCTCCTCGGATTCCCTCACTGCCACACGCCACAAGTGCCCCTCATCTTCCCATAGCCCCTCCCCCTCATGACCTCCTCCTCCGATTCCCTCACTACCACCCTCCACCAGTGCCCCTCGTCTCTCCCTAGCTCCCCCCTTCGCCCCATGACCTCTTACACGGATTCCCTCACTGCCACCCTCCAACAGTGCCCTCCATAGCCCCTCCCACTACCTCCTCCTCAGATTCCCTCACTGCCACCCTCCAACAGTGCCCCTCATCTTTACGTAACCCCTCTCTCATATGCATTTCATTTGTTGTATAGCGCAACTCATATCAGTATAGTGTGTGTCAGTACTTTACACCACGCACAGATTATACAGAGACAATGAATCATACAAGTATATAAATCAGTCTACAGGGAATGTCACATAAGCCAATGAGGATTACAAGGTGTATGAATCACATGTCATCCATACTGGTGGGCCGGATATTTTAAGAGAGTTTGGTGTGGGAAACACAACCTTAGGATTTAAAGAGTATTCCATAGGAGTCAGCTTTACTGATAAAAATGTATATCTGCCCAAACATACTCATTTTAGCAACATTAGAATAATGAAAGACTGGGGAAGTTCTAACTATATCACAAAAAAAGAAAGCGAAGTTCTAACTATACCATTCATGTTTGTATGCAGCTCTTTGATGACAGTTCATTGGTCACCGTCCTATGTTAGGATTGTAACTTCTGAACTGCAAGTAACACAAGGATCTCTGTGACAAAGGCAGTGACCCACTGAGCTATCCACATAAAATACAGTTCATCTGCATTTAAAAACTACTAACAGACAAACGATTGCTCTCCAGCAGGATCATTTATCACCAGCGTTATCTGGGAATTTTGAATTGTCTTATTGTTGTCCTGCATTGGCCATGATAATGATAAAAACTGTTTAAATGAAGCGCACACGAAGTATGTGTCCTGCTGGGCCTGCGCAGATTTTTTTTTAAAAAAACCACTAGTAACACATTCTCTTACCTACTCCATTAGTCAAACTTTGTGTCATGCAGGGGTCCGGAAAGGTGAATAGGAATAAACAAACTTCTTTTCTCCTGTGCTGCATAGAAAAAGACTTATCCATGCAGTAGAACAGTAGGCAAAGGTTACCTTTGTCAAAGAAAGGATTTGTCCCTTTTGCCATGTGGAGATGAAGGGGTGAAAAATTAAACAAAGCCTCGTTAACATGGAAATGGTCTTTTAAAGACCTGTGAATACTCGGGTGCGGCTGCGATAATCTCTAAAACTGTCTATGTGTGCGAGCGCCCGGGAAGCTGTCTCGGCCCGGGCTGACCCGAGGGGTTGTTGAAGCACTCGGAGCCAAATGGCGTTGCGCCCCTGCCTTCAAGCCCTCACTGCGAGGGCCAAGGCTCCTGTTTGGGCCGGGCCTGTGCAGAATGGGCATAGAAATGCAGGTATTAATGGAGCAGAGAACTTCCTGCATGACTCTCCCTCTGCCACAGATTTTGAAAGAGAAAATCCATCAATTTGTTTTTATGATTTGATCCCTAGGTCAAAGGGTCACCAAATAATTCTCTTCTGCAGGCAAGGAGCTGCAGAGCACTTTGCCAGGGCCGGTTTTGGTTCCCAGTCCGGCCCTGAAAGGGTCTACAGTCCGACGAGCACCCAGCACCAAAGAATTGAACAGCAGCTATTCACAATGATTCCACCATTCACAAAATATGCAACAAGCTACAGAACGAGAAAAAAGCTCCCTGAAATGAGCTAGCGTATTCCGCTTTCACAGACGACTGTAGTCAGGGAAACCAGGAAGAAAGGATGAGTCAGACGCCCCTGGAGTGACATCCACTCAAGAGCAGAATACCAAAAGCAAGTGTGCTGTAGGAAGCGCAGGACAGCGCGTGTCGTAGACGTACTGAGAAATCCATATTCAGATACGAGACTGACAGTAAGCGGAAAATCACCGATAGAAGGCAATTATCAGATAGAAAAAGGAAAAAAGAAGCACCGCCACCAACCCACACACAAATCACACATCACAGAAAACAGCTACTGCCCTCGAAAAATAGAAGCTCTGAGCAATATCCACGGGCAATTACTGATGCTTTTCCTTTCATATTATTTTCTGATTTTTTTTTTTGCAAGAATCCCCTCAGAACAGTGTTGCAGACTCAGACAATACAGCATAGAGATCTGCAGAGCTTGTCACACCTGCTTCCTTGTTAACTATGAGCCGTCATTACAATTAAATGATCAAAGAGCGGTAGCTGTAATATTGCGAGAAAGCGTCTTCTCGTCTCCCTTGCCCCCTTGTGAGGCAAGCATTGAACACCGAGTTATAAATCTCGTATTGCTGTGTCCAACGCATGAGTGCCTTGTGTTGTCCCAGGGATTTCTTTGTGTGCGCCAATGACGTCAGGAAGCCAGAGCCGCACAGGAGTCTGCCAAGGGCAGGAAATGTCCCCGCACGCGCTCATATAACGAACCAGCCATTTAATAATACATAGGGGCACAGCCAGTCGCTTTGAAAGAGTGCTTCTGACAAAGACCTTCTCCATTTGTTTGTGGTTGTCATTGACATTAGGTTAAATTGTGGGGATTTATTGTCTATAAATAGCCCCCCCCCCCACCCCCCCCCCCCCCACCACCCGCTGCCTACCACTGGCTGCATCGCTGCTGCAGGAAACCAGCCGTATAGTCATGTGGGCTGCTCTATGTTATTTGGGGAAGTGGGGGACGTTCTACATTTGAAAATAAATACAACTGCCTCCAGCATAATTTCACATTTTGGCGGGGAGTATGCTTCAGGGGCTTCTGTCGTTCGGGCTCTCAGGTGCGCGTGCACTCTCTCCCTGTGTGTGACGTGTGACGTAAACGCTCTTCGCACCCAGGACTGATGTTTGTGACCTTTATCAAAATGGTTCTGTGGTATGGCGCCTGTCATTCTTTGTGCTATCAATGGTCGCAGGTCACTCATTTAATAAAATACAGCAGCAAATCATTTATTTTTACTGCAGTAACATTCGCAGGGCTGCCCCAAGAGAGGGCCTCGAGGGCCGGCGCCATAACCGATGCCGAGCTCCAGAAGAAACCATTTTGTTGCGCGCTAAGGTGCCCAAATGCAGGAGAAGCACCCGCTCCCCCCCCCCCCCTGGCAGCTGCCAGGAAGGCGCCAACCTCACCGGCCAATGGCGGGACAAGCGGGGTACAAACCCCCCAATGGGGTAGCCTGCCAGCTAGGCAGAGGAATGCGGGGAGGGGGATATAAGCGCCGCTCCCCCAGGTAGCTCCTAACTTCGTGGAGCAGGGAAGCAGCAGCGGCGCAAGGAGAAGTTTGTCCCACCCACCCACACCTAATGATCAGCAATGTCATAGTGCTGGGAATCAAGCAGGGCAATAGCGGAGAGCTTTGAGTATAATGATTGGTATGGAGGCACACCGAAGGGCGGGTGCCGGAATAGGACCACTCATCTTGGGATGCCTCACGGCTGAGTGAGTTGGCGTAAGAGCGGTGTGTAGGACCACTCACTTTGGGATGCCTCACGTCTGGTTGAGTTGGCCTACAAAAAGGGTGGTAGCAAACAGAGACGGCGCTTGCAGCCCAGTCCCCGTCGGATGGCAGGGCACAACAGAGTCCAACAAGGTAGCGAGTTGTGGCCTAACTCTGGGACAAAAGCTACCCCCGCGCAAAGAGGGCACAAAACCTAACCGAACAAAGAGATGACTCAGAAGGGACAAGAAACAAGACAAGATGGCAAATGAGCTAACCAATGAACTGGCAGTCTAATTTGCTAATTGGTGATGTACATATGATTTATGGCTGATATGATGTATGACAGAAATGCATATGATTTATGACGCAAATATGACAGTCACCAACGATGACTTATGACCATGGCATGCAAATGATGCCAAAGTATATCCATGTATTCCAAATAAAAACTGCGGCCAACAAATGACCACTACAAACACAAAGACATGTTGGCTTGCTTATTCTAAGGAATACAGTGGTGGAACGTGCATGTACGATGAAGTGGGCACAGTGCGGGGGTTATCACCTCTGCTACAGCAGTATATACATAAGAACTTCCCTAAGGGGACAATTACAGTAATCCTGACGGGGCCCGTAGTTATCACCACATAGGGACTAAGCGACCTTATGGAAATCAGCGAATCCAAGAATTTACAATTCTGTCTGGCAATTAGATTACATTAAAGCAAAAATATGAATTTGCCAAAATAGACGTTCTTTGCCAGTAATTTCGATATGAGAACCTGGGTGATTCAGCCTTTCATCCTTCCTAGAATTTGCCAAAATAGACGTTCTTTGCCAGTAATTTAGATATGAGAACCTGGGTGATTCAGCCTTTCATCCTTCCTAGAAAAAAATCAATTAATCAATCAATCAGGGGTTTGTAAAGCGCGCTACTCACCTGAGAGGGTCTCAAGGCTCAGGGGGGGGGGAAGCAGCTCTGTTCAGTCAGAGAGCCAGGTCTTGAGTGTCTTCCTGAAGATGTTCAGAGAGGGGAAGCGCCTGATGTTGATAATGATTACAAAATAGGTCCAGTAGTAGTGAAAAACGAGTTTAGGAGTTTTTCGCTACCAGGACATGTAAAACTTAGAAGTACATGTCCAACTTTTTAAATACCGTGCACCTTGCCTTCTGGGCGTTCCAGGGACTACCTGAGGGGAGACTTATTTTGTAATAAAAAGGAAGGTTTGGGCCTGGCAAAAGGTTTATTTTGCCGGGTTGAACTGGCAGTTTAAATGGCACACACAGGCTCTGCAGTGGTAGTCTTGAGACATGTTTAAAGGACTACTTAAGTGGGTAGCAGTGCTGTAGGTCCACTATCATCATTTGATTTACAGGCCCTGGGTACATATAGTACATCTTTACTAGGGACTTACAAGTACATTAAATATGTCAATTGGGTATAAGTCAATCTAACATGTTTTAAGAAGCCCTTTAGCACTGGTTAGCAGTGATAAAGTGCACAGAGTCATAAGGCCAAGAAAGACAAATTCAGCACAAAGTAGTGGGAGGAAGGGAAACACTTTAGGGATGACCCTACAGAAAGGGCCTGGTCCAACATTGACCTTTTTGTGAATAAGGTGTAATGTGCTGACAGATGGGGCTTGGTGCATAAAAGTCAAATTTAAATGTAAGCCTGGAAGGATGTTTACTCCACTTATATTTAGGGAAAAAAACCTACTACATTGGCTTAAATACTGCCTTGTTACAATAGCAGGACAGGTGCTCTGTGTAATGGAAAATTAAATGTGTTTTTGCATTTTAAGAAACAGATATGCCACTTTTTAAGTCTACTGTAGGTGTGCAATTTAACATTTCTGCACAGATGCTTGGTGAATAATTCTGAAAAAGCAAATACTTTTCCTACTTGCAAACTAAAAAATAACATCTGCTGAGAAGCCAAGGCAAGTTTGTGCAAGCAGCTGATTTAGAATTGCCATTTTTGGCATTAGGGCTATTTTCACTAACTGGAAATGTCATTCTTGTGTGCATAAGGAAAACTAAATAAATTAGCACATTGGATTTGCTTTATCAACACTGCAAAATGTGGCTTTTGTAAGGTCATCACATATCTTCTGAGAAGTTTATTCAGTGTGGCTTAATTTCTTCTCTTGAAGTGCCTTATGTGGATCAGAAATATTTACTGTTTTTCATACCTTATTGTCCATTGACAGAGGTAACCAACTGACCAACTACAGAGTCATTTTGGAAGAAAGGCATTCCTTGCTATGATTCCCCCCTCAGTTTTGTCCTCCCATGCATTCTTTGATACCCCTTTACTTTCAAGGAAAAGGATCTTCCAGACTTCCAGACTTTCGGGCTGATGGAGTGATTTCAAGATATATTTCTTCAATAAAGTCTACGATTCAATAAATGAGGAGAATACTGTCCTGGTTATCATTTTAATCTTACAAAAGTAATTGCTCCAAAGTGAATGATACTGTTGAAGTGGACTGATATTTACTAGTAGTGAAACTTATGGTGTGCTTCCTCTGCTTTTTTGGTATTTATTTGGCTTATTTGGCCATTTAGGCAACATGATATATGGATGGTTAAGCACCCTTTATTGAATGAATATTATTGCATGTTCAATGCTATAATTATGTTGCCTGTTTATGCCTCTCAAATCCACTCTTTGCAGCCCTATCCATGACCAGCATTTAAAGGGGTGCCAAGGACCACTCCCATCCCACCACCGCCTCCCCAACTGGGGTTTGGTCTGAGACTGCACCACGCTGTAATGGGTGCAGTGTCTTGTGAGTTAGCGATGATGGGACCCTTTTGGTTCCTGATGGGCTCTGTAGAACTATGATTTAGGTGTTCGGGTGTGGTGGTTAGAGTTAATTTTTAGAACACTGAGTTCGCAGTTACGCAACCAGGAATAATAACATGTATTAAAAACTCTGTGTATGGCGTTTTTATTTATGACTACCTAGGCTGGGGAGGACACTACCAGTGGTGCAGACATAGGGGAGACATAACCTGAAGATCGACAGTGCTCTCCCATAGAGTTTGCCGTGGTCCAGCAAACTGCTGGTGTGTGCTGCATGTGACTCAGTCAAAGTGAAGATCAACATTTGGTGTATGTAGAGTCAAAGTGCAATTCCAGCCACTGTGCAGCATTTGACGATAACGGAAGCCTCACAAAGAAGTTTACTCATAGTTGGGCAAAAATCTGCTAAGGCCGTAAAAAGTGTATTGCTCCACTACGCAACATTGAGCTATAAATCATATGGAGCGATAACGCTTAAGGCAGAAACAACCAGGCAAAGAAAATTGCTGGAAGCAGCGACAGATAAGGGCTAGAAAGCGCTAGCAGTGAAAACAGTCAAATACAGAAAAGCTCTAAAGGCAATGAAAACCAGGTACCATGCAGAAGGGTGAAGAAAGGTTCATGAAACAAAACCAGTATAAAGGAGGAAGATGGTGCAGTGCATCCGGTGACTAGGTAAGATGACCCCAGTGCAGTTTCTGAGCCAGTACTTGTGGAAGGTTCCATAACAAATGCAAATCAAGTGCAGTCTGAACAACAACTTCTTTCCACAACAATAGCAAAAGGCAGAGAGGTACTCAGTCGCCGCCTTCCTGCAACCACCACCTCCATTCCACACTGCTAAAAAGCAAAATATTGGAGATTGATGAACTACCTAGATAGAAAAGTTTGATGATTTCATTGATGCACTGGAAGAAAGAGATAACAAAAAAATTGTCAAATATATCATAAATCCTACCAGTGAAGAAGTAAAAGAGATAATCAAGAAATCACAGCGAACTTATGAAGTCACATACCGTCAAATCAAAGTCACATTAAATCTCAAGTTAAATACGATGACCAATGTCAATTTCGAAAGATTATATTCTGTCAGGAATGAAAGAAAGCTGGTAAAACAATCGACAAAAATAGTTGAGAGGCTTGATACGCTCATCAAACACTGTAAGTTCATTGAATTCAATAATGAAAAAGCTATACATCGCCGAGTTATTGACGGATGCCTGTCAAATTCATACAGACGATGAATGCTGAGAGAAACCCTTAGTCTGGGGTGGGTTCTCATGGCTGCCAAAGCCGAGGAAGGTGCTGATCGACAAGTTGATGACATGGATAATGGAGTTGCCCAGAATCAGTCAGTCATGAACATGAAAAGTAAGCAGAAACACAAAGCTGGAGGGCACAAAATGATGTTTCAAAAGAAAAAGAAACTGTACTTTAGATGTATGTAATGTAATGTAATGTAATTTATATTTATAGAGCGTGTTATCACCAACCGGTCTCTAAGCGCTTTCAGAGGGTGTACCTATTAGTGTGATGGGGAAAGGCAGAGGTGACATGATGCCCCATGCTTCTGAGAAGAGAACTGTTTTCAGCTTTTTCCTAAAAAGGAGGAGGTTTTCTTCCTTCCGTAGGTTTACCGGCAGACTATTCCACACCTGGGGGATGGATGTGAAAAAAGCTCTGCCTCCGACGGTGGACCGATTGAAACAGGGGAAGACTAAAAGATTGGCCTCTGCTGAACGGAGCACCCTGCTAGGGACATAATGGCTAAACGGTCTTTAATGTACCTTGGTGCTTGGCCATACATAGATTTATGTACGATGCAGAGACCTTTGAACTTGATTCTCTGTTTAACCGGCAGCCAGTGTAGCTTGTGTAGCAAGGGGGTGGCGTGGGCTTGCCTTGGCAATCTGTAGATGAGTCTAGCCGCGTCATTCATGACAACCTGCAGTCTGGCCAACAGTTGCTGTGGGAGGCCAGTATAAAAGGCGTTGCCGTAGTCTAGACGTGACAGTATCATTGCCGTGACTGCCAGTCTGAGGGTAGGTGAGGTGAGGAGGGGGGCAAGTTTGCGCAATTGTCTCAACAGGCCCACGCAGATACCCACAACTGCCGATACCTGCTCATTCATGGATAGCTTGGCATCAATTTTGATGCCCAGGCTTTTCACCGCCCTGGCTGGTTCCGGAAAAGAAACAAGTTCTTGGGGCCAAAAGAGATCATTCCAAGGGTTGGACTCTGTGGTGACATCCAGAACCTCTGTCTTGTCTGGATTAATTTTAAGAGTGTTGGCCGACATCCAATTGATAATAAACTTTAAAATGTTTTGCATCCTTAAGTAGGCCGTCGGTGAACTATCAATCTGGATGATGATCTGGGGGTCGTCAGGATAGTTGTAGATCCGGCACTCCATCTGGTTTAAAGCAGATATTAAGGGTTGAAGGTAGGCATTAAAAAGGAGAGGTGAAAGTGCTGAGCCCTGGGGTACCCCACATGACGGAGAGCCTGGCTTGGACACCAGATCCTCTAATTGGATTCTTTGTGAGCGGTCTTTAAGGAAGGAAGTAATCCAAGCCAGGGCCGTGCCCTGGATTCCTAGATTCGAAATCCGCGACAATAGTCGGTCATGATTGACTGTATCGAATGCCGCGGACAGGTCCAGCAAAACCAGGGGATATGGCATCTTCCTGTATGCCCTCAATCTCAGTTCATCCAGCACGGATAGCATGACCAGTTCCATGCTGTGGTTGGCCCTAAACCCTGCCTGATTCGATTTCAAGAGGTTTTTGTCTTCAAGGTGGCTTGAGAGGGAGAGAAGTACATGCTGTTCCAGTACTTTTGCCAGAATCGGCAGCTGTGAGATTGGCCTAAACATTTTTAAATTCTTGACATCTGCCCCCGGTTTCTTTAGGAGCGGGATGATGTGGGCCTCCTTAAAATTGTCTGGGACACGCCCAGTTTCCAGGGACCGGTTGAGAAGTGAAAGCACCTCGCCATCAATTCCAGGGAAGGCCATGTTAAAGATCTTTGGCGGACAGGGATCAGCCGGTGATCCAGATTTCACCCGGCCGACTAGGAGTGACAGGGACTCCTTTGCGAGTAGTGGCAAAGTGCTAAGAGGGTTGGCGAACGAGGGGGATGTAAAGGTTAGTCCTGAGAGGTAGGGTAGGGTTGGGGTAGCGTGGATTTCCATGAGGAGGTCCTCTATTGTCTTCGTAAAAAAGACCTGGAATTTGTGGCAGTCCTCCTGACAGAAGGAGGGCGTCTGACCATTATTCTTTCTCAACTCGTTCTAGATGTGGATTTTTGTTTCCACATGAAGGTAAATGTCCCACCAATCGACAAGTATGCAAAGGTTGTGGGAAGGAGAACCGTTTTGTAATGGTTTGCAAGGCGAAGGAAAAGCTATGTTTGTCACGAGGAGAAAACAAAACCAGAGTGCACCGGAAGCGACATTCTACGCATGCCCACAATACCAAGGGTCAACATCTGCTGAGGCAAATTAACACTAAATTAAATCAATTGGCGTCTAACTCTTAGTCTAAGAGTTCTTCCGTTTCCTTATCAAGGAACAGTAAGGAAGATGTATGTGCAATGTCGATGGCTACCTCAGAAAAAGGTGCACATGTCAGACTGGCCACATGCAAAGAAAATACGAGTCAAAGAAATATTGACGAGTAAAATCACAAAAGTCATTCAAACATTGTCCAAAAATTGCACTAAAAGTAAATTCTTGCTCCAAACCTTTTATTATTGACAGTGGTGCATCGATAAACATCATGCCTGAGGAAAAATACAATGAACTGTCTCCATTGCCCAGTTTCACACCATCAAAGACTAAAGTGTATACATGGGCTCCATTGACACCATTAAAGAGTCATTGTTCGTTCATGGCAACCATGAAACACAACAGGACGAAAGTGCTAGCACCCATTCATCTACTTTAAGGTACTACGTCAATTGCCTTGTTACTCAGTTTCAATACTGCTGCTGATGTAGGACTGATACCTGTGAACTAACACATGAATGCTCATCACAAAATAGTAAGTCAGTTTCCTACATTGTTTCATGGATTGGGAAAACTTAAGATCATGAAATTGCAACTGCATATCAATGAGGACATTTGTCCTGTTGCTCAAAGACATAGACAGATTGAGACATTACTAAAGTATGATATTATTGAGCGACCTACTGGTCCAACTCCGTGGGTTTCCCCAATAGTGGTAGTCCCCAAAAAGAACAGTGAAGGAGCCGTACGCATCAGTGTTGATATCAGTTGTGGCCGGCATGGCTTGTGTGTGGTGGGTGGCGGGGCGGAGAGGGGCAGCTGTGGGGGGTCAGGTGTCACACGGAGGAACCGGAAATAAAAACTTTAAAAATGTACCTCAAGGCCGGGTCCCTCATCTTTTCTGCTCCTGCCTCAGACAGGAACAAGGAGCAGGCAGCCAGGCTCCCTCCCCAAAGCCGATCACAATGCTTACTGCAGTGTTGTGATTGGTCTGAGTGCCGTGACACGGCGCTCAGCCAGGGGCTGGAGGGGTGGGCATGTTCTCCATGCAGGCTGTAATGCCGCCTGCATGGAGAACAGGGAACGTGCATGATTGGTTTAGGCGGCCTGAGAGGGCCGACCAAACAGTGATTGCGCACTTAGGAGTGGGCAAACCACTCACCCCCTTCCCTGCGCAGAGAGCCAAGCAGCCTCGCGCTCCCGCCTGCCGCAAAGCAGCAGAACACAAAACATAAAATGACAATAACTCTAAGTTATTGTCATTTTATGTTTCTCACTGCTTAAAAGCAGTGGGGTGACATCCCTCCATAGCCAAGGAGCCACCCCTGGTTGAAATGCGTCAAGCCAACATTGCCAATGAAAGTGAACAACATCTTGGTCCACACATTGCTGAGATGATCCCATAGTTAAATGGTGCTAAAGTCTTCTCTTGCTTTTAACTGAACAAAGGGTATCATCAATTAGACTTTTTCTACCCATATTGGTTTGTTCACATATAAACAATTAAGGTTCGGTGTGTCAGTAGCTGCCAAACTTTTCCAAGATGTCATTTGACTCATCATACAACCTGTCATGAATGCCTTCAATTACAGTGATGACAAAGTCGTTTTTATGGAGATACTCAAAGGGAACATGATACATTCTTGTATAAGTGTGTTGTTTACTAGCCGATGCAGGTATAACTTTGCTGAGAGATGTGAGTTCCACAGCACAAGACTGACATTCTTTGGCCATATGTTTTCTGAGGGGGTATGAAACAGGATCCAGCTAAGGTACGAGCTTTGCCAGCAGCCAATCCCCCACAAGATGTTATCAAGTTACGTTAATTCTTTGGCATGGCCTGTTACTGTTCCTGATACGCACATGACTTTGCCATAGTAAGTGCTCGCTTAAGATAACTAACAAAAAGAAATACTTCATTTTACTGGTCTCATGAACTCAAACAACATTTTTTTAGAAACTCAAGCATGCACAATTGAAAATGCCACTGAATAGGCCTACTTTGATGAAAATCTTCATACAGAGGATGTTATCGGTTGGGTTGGACACGATCCTTGTACAACACAGTGGGCACCCAAATGCTCAAAGGCATATTATGGCACATGCAAGCAGAAGTTTGTCACAAACTTAACACCCCTATTCACACCCAGAGAAGGAAAGCTTAGCAGTGGTGTGGGTTTGTGAATATTTCCACATATTCCTATATGGAAAACCTTTCACACTTGTAACGGATCATCAAGCATTGCTTACCACCTTTAGCAACCCAAAAGCCATGACGCCTCCTAGAATTGAACATTGGGGTTTGCGACTACAGGAATATGACTACACAACTGTGCACCAACAAGGGAATGATGAAAACCCTGCTGACTATTTTTCACGAGTGTCAGTACCGTGCCCTGGTAACCCTTCCAAAGCAGCCAAAGTCTACATTAACTTCATCATGAGGTCCAATGCACCTGCCGTTATTTCATTAGAACAAATCATTGCTGCAACAAACAAAGATGGTGACATGTTGATGCTAAAAGACATTATTGCACCTCAATCTTGGAAACAGCACATTTGACTTCTTACACGTGACAATGAATATCAAAAGTTCAAAATTTTGAAAAATGAACTGTCCATTACTCTAGAAGGTATTGTCTTATGAGGTTCAAGAATTGTCATACCGGAGAGTCTACAACAACAAATAATTGAAGTGGCCCATGAAGGACATTATGGAATTGTTGCCATGAAACGAGCTCTCAGAGATCGAGTTTGGTTTCCTTATCTTAATGAGAAAGTTGAAAGAAAGTTGAAGGCTTGTCATTTGTGCACTTGCTTATCTCCCAAAACCACTCAAATGTCTTGAATGTGTCTGATTTGTCAAAACATGTATGGGAGAGAATAGCTGTCGATTTCTTTGCTCCTTTTAACAATGGACATCACCTGATGGTCGTCATCGATGAATACTCCTATTTTTCATTGGTAGAAGATCTCTCATTGACCACTCAAGAATGAGCCATTGAGAGGTTAGATGACATTTTCGCAATGTGGGGTGTTCCTTCAATTCGATAGTCTGATAATGGCTCACCATTCAACATTCGAGAATTCAGAGACTTTCTTAATCATCTCAATGTCAAGCATCACAAAGCAAACCTCCTTGGCCACAAGCATGTGGGGTTGTCAAACGCTTTATGAGCTCACTTAAAAAGACCATCCAGCCTGCTACCTTGGCAGGCTTCATCTGAAGTCTACTCTGCATGCTGCTATTCGAGCTTGCCGGTAGACTACTCATTGAATGACAGGCGAAAGTCCTGCCACCCTGATGTTCGGAAGAGCCATAACGACCAAGTTCCCACAATGGACCAACACAAGATCTACAACAGATGGTGAATTTCGTCAAACAGACTTGTGCCATAAGCAAACCATTAAAGTATATGCCAACAAGCGTCGATCTGTGCAAAACACTTCTTTCAATAAAGGTGATCGAGTATTGAATCGACAACAGAGTAAACACAAATTTGATGTTGAACCGTTCAAAGTTGTGACTATGTTGTGGTTTTGCTTCTCTCTCTTTTCCTTTCCCTTCCATATCCTTGTGCTCTGTCTACTTTTCCTTCCTATCCCTGTTGCTGGGCTGCGTCCCTGCATAAACCTCATGACAAGTTGAGTCCTGCTTGGTTAAGATTGGATATGAATGATGTGGGAATAGATGTGCAAGTTACTTCTAGACGGAGACTTCATCAAGAAAAATACAAAAGCAGGTTTGACTTAAAGAACTCGTCTCTTCTCAAGCACTGGAATGTTGGAGATGAGGTGTTGATCAGGAATCCTGGGTTTTTGAAGAAGGGTCGTTCAAGGTTTATGGGGCCCTTTATCATCAAAGAAGTCAGGAAGAATATTATTGTCCTGAATTCTGGTGATGTGTGGAGTATGTCCAGGTTAGTTAAATGGCAACCTGGTTCCAATGCTCAGGGTTTTGCTTCCTCAAGAGGACCAGAATGTTCGGGGTTGTGTGGTAACTCTGAGATTGATGTACCTAACCGGAGGTTGAGATTTAGACCGTCCTGGCATGAAGACTATGAATTGTTTTAAACACTTACAATTGCAGTAATTTTTTTTTCTTTCTGTACCTTACAATTTCTTGTTTATTGTATGGGAGGGAGATGTGTTGTGGTTTTGCTTTTCTCTCTTTTCCTTTCCCTTCCATTTCCTTGTGCTCTGTCTACTTTTCCTTCCTATCCCTGTTGCTGGGCTGCGTCCCTGCATTCCAAGTGTCATTGCTTGACAACAGAATGCTCTGTTGTCCTTGGGCTGCATCCTTGGCGGTTGGAGGTTGGCTGCTGTCTGGGCTGGTGGTCCTTTACTTGTACTTACCAATAAATCTGCTTAAAGCTTCCTGTGTGCCCCTTGGACTTCTTTACAGACTAGTAAAGGGCACATGATGACTGCTCACCATCCTGGAAAGTCCATTACACGAGATTCATCATACTTCAGCCATCTGCCTCATCGTACACCAGTACCTGATGTCAGAGATGAGACTGGTTTGATTGAGACTGGACAGAGCCCCTTGACTGCTTCTGTCCCTACATCACCAGTGCCAGCTATGGATATCTCTCCTCTCTCTTCCCAACCTCAGAGGACACAATCTGGGCATTTGGTTAGAGCTTCACGACGACTTATCAAGGAGTTGTAATGTACATATATTTGTCTGTAGAAAAATATTTTTTGTTTAATAAAGGGGGAGATGTAGGGTGTTGCAAGTTAGCGATGATGGGACCCTTTAGGTTCCTGATAGACTCTGTAGAGCTGTAACGTAAGTGTTCAGGTGTGGTGAATAGAGTTCATGTTTAGAACGTTGAGTTTGCAGGTACACTCACCGGAATAAAGAAGTGTAACACTAAGCTCTGTGTGCGATGTATTAATTTAAGAGTACCCAGGCTAGGGAGGACGCTACAGTGTTGTTAATAACGTTTCCTTAGGATGCGTGATACCCCTCTCAAAAGGCACCATGGAAGGAATCCTAAGTGTGTGCTACCTCACAAGTGATAAACACATAGAACCTTCCTTGAAGGGCAATTTGCCAGAGTGCAGAGTTCTTGAATTGGTGACATAGGGTCTGAATTGAAAATGGCAAGCACCTCTGATGTTATATAGGTAGGTACTGTGGAAGGCCAAAATGGAGTCTAATTGTTTTGTCAAGTCATAAAAATTTTAACTTTGGCGTAGAAAAACTGGTAACAAGAGATCAAAAATCATAAAAGAACATTGATGCAAACTGCTAAATAGAATGTTTTAAATACAACAGAATTCTATAATATAGACATTGATTAAACTGCATGCTTATAAGTGTAGTACTCGTTACTTTTGTGATGATGCAAAGTAATGTGAAAAAAGGCAAAATAGAGGATTTGTTTTAAAATGGATTTTATTGCAATGTACCTGCAGTTTTAGTTGTATACTGTTTGGTTTAAGATTAGGTTTTTTTGTATGAGCCGAAATAAACATTCGAACTTAAAAAAGAACTATGCCTCACGGCAGCGTAGATATTTAACTGCTCATCTGGTTAAATCGGAAAAGGAAATCTGTTTACTGTGATCAAAACAGATACTAAAAGCTTTACAGCCCAAGTACCCTTGGAAAAGGCAAACAGGGTGCTATTCATTTCAGCAAGTGCTGAGGGGCAAAATGAATGTTGCTATTTTTATAATCCTTTCTATAATTAATGCTGCACTTATTGCAGCAGATGTATAGCCCCTGGCTTCGAAGACTCCTTTAAAGAACAGATGCTGCACAGGCATCGTCACCAGTGCTTCCTTACACTCACTTCCTTGCACTGCAGCTCGAAAGCCACCCTTTTTGGTCCATGCCTTCCATTTTGCATCACGTTGTAGTTTGGTACTACCGCTCGGCTGGCTTTGTAATTGATTGGAGGAGCGAGAGGGTCATCATTTTTTATTTACTCCTCACTTTTCTCTCTCCCTTTTTCCCTCAATTTTCTGTATCACATTTAAGTTCTATATTTCACAAGCAGCGCTGGAAATGCAACAGCGGTTATTACGTCCTGTGGTCAAAATTACAGAAGGCCAGTCTATGATTTTGACTTGTACCAGATAGATACAATGACGTGTTGTGGTCTCAAGTAGTATCAATATTTAGTCTACAGAATGTCCCTGATGTTTTTGCTGGTGCCTCATGATCCAAGTTCTATAACCTAGATGTCCTCAGCAAATCCATAAGAATAAGGGCCTTATTTATGAGGTGTCGCATACCTGCGTCAAAGCAGGGATACAACACTTCTCAGTGTGCCCTCCTTGCGGCACCATCAGTGCGTCATATTTACTGTATGACGCATCATGTAGCAAGGACTGACAGATACGTCAGTATTACTGACATATCTTTTGGCGCAATACTGGTGCATTCCTGGAGTTGTGTTGGAAGCTTGATGAAACTCCAGCAATGCTGGGGGGAGGGCTATGATTATAGCACCGCATCACCCTTATGCCTGCCATGAGGCAGGCCTACGGTTTTCAAGCATAGGCGTCCTAGAAGTGGCACACTGAAATCTTATAGATTTCGATGCGCCACTTCTAAGAGGCTTTGATGCGGGGGAACGCCCACCCTGTAAACATTATACCTAATGCAGGTATAATGTTGCGCAGGGGTTTACAAAGTGATGCATCTGCCTTGATGCGTCACTTTGTAAATAGGGCGCAACGTGGCACATTTTTTACGCCACCAGTGCGTCACAATAGTTAAAGAGGATGGAGACACATGCAGGGGTAGGAACACAAGGGGACAGAGAGCTTTCTGCCTTTCTCCTTCTAAATTTAGCAAGTCCCGAAATTACCATTTTTTTATCTTCAGCAAGAAAAAGAGGTAAGGAAACAGGGAAGAATGAAGTTGCAATTGCTAATGCTGCCAGTTGAGCTGATAGGGTGCGTGCGTATGCACACACATAATTGCGTGGTACGTAATAGTAATGATGGGAATAATGATAGTAGGGACGAATGTTCTGCACCGCATGATAAGGCGCTGTGCCTCTGGCAATCGCCCAATGATTTAATATTCTGCTGCATCGCTCTATCCTTCGCCTCCACCATTTGTCATGCAGGTTTCTGCCCCCCCTCCCTCGTGAGTCGCTCCCCAGTTGTACCCTTTGGAAAAGCTATGCGTGGAGCTACAAATTCCATTACATATCATAGTTCAGCCTCTTAGGTGGGAGGGCCGGAGTATATGTCCTTGACATGTGGGCGCGCGCCGGCTCTGCAGAGGAACATCAGCATGGAAAGAGCAACACAGCACGCCTCTATTCTAGGGCCCGCCTAAGATTCTCTCTTAAAGGGACCACACCACTCTCGCATAGATGTGATAGACTATCTTAAAAGCAATCGCAATATATATTTTTTAACAATATGAGCATTTTATAAATGTGGGATCTATATACTTTTCAAAGAGTACTCAACTAATTACTCGGACATAAAGCGAAACCATATTTGGTTTTAGAGTGTGGAGGTGAGATTCTGGACTGTAATAAGCTTGAATCTATTGTAAATGTATTCTGTTCCACTACGATAAAGCCTTGAGAGTTGATTGCAATGAATTAAGAGTCATGCACCAAGGGAGATAAGCCTGATATACAGAACGTCGCTATGCACAGATGTGCGAAGTTTCATTTGTTTTGCAAAAATGAAGACCCCTTGCAAACTCCACAACCTTGAGTAGTTTATCATGTTGCTTTGCTTCGGGACCTCAGTGTCAAAACTATAACATTTTGCAACAATTTCTGGTGTATATTCTTGTTTAACATAAAAAACTGATTATGCAGAGATGTATTTCGGAGAAAACAGTTACTGTTATTTTTCGCTGTAGCAGTACTTTGCATAGAAAGGTTAGCATAATTTATACCTGCAGAGAAACATTTTGCATATATTTTCTGACAATGAAATATGACACAAAGTAGTGCGAACCTCAATCTGTGTTTATTGTTTCACTATTAGATTTTTTAAAAATTGCATTGCTATGTGAGTGAAAAATCTTTGCAGAGACAAAGGCAGAGGAACACTAGGCAATCTTTAAACTTTTGCAGAGAGCAAACATCAGGACCTAGGCTAAATTGTGTAGGAGAAGAACTTCACACATCACTTTTTATTAAAACAGTTGTGTGACAGAATATCAATAAAAAATATCGTCTATCTAAATGTCATTTATAAAAAAAATACCACTTCATTAGTTGTAGATTTTCTAATATTAATTCCAATGTGGTGATATAATTGTTGATTTATGGCGCAATATTTTTATCAGGCGACTTTGAGGGAAATATATTCTGGGATCGTACCTAATAGAACACTGACTTCTTTTCCAAAAACCCTTTTAGGCCCTGAACCACCACAACGACAGTGGGTGACGGAGTTAGCTGCTCGACGAACATGTAAAGTTACAGTAGTTATTAGCATATCCTTAATAGAGGCAGCCTGGAAAGATGAAGGAAAACAATTCAAGCACGTAAATATAACATAACCATATCTCCCACGTGCCCAAGAAACGCAAATAGCGAGCAGAACAGGAATCTACACAACAGCCTGGAGGCTTCAATAAGGCTTACCATCTCAGGTAAGAATGATGTCTGGTAAACATTTGTAGTGTCACAGGTATCTCCAGTCAAAAAGCAAATTGCAAGGCGCCCGGTGTCACCAAAACTACTGAGTGAGAGATGTCCCCTGTGTGGGGAGGTCCACCTGAGGAAATGATCCATGGAGCCCGGTGTCCATGACCCTAACACACTGATGCCTGATGTTGATGCATTGACGCCTCTGCCATCAATAGGTAGTCAGTGGGGGAAATCCACTTGCGACTCGATCAACGTCCTACTCAAAGACTTCTTTGGCTAGGGGGGGGGGGGGGGGGGGGTTGCTTTTCAACATGCTTTTTAAATCAAGGATTAAACTGTAAGACACTTTCCTACAGGGACTAAAACCACTATATAGGGATAGTGGTATCTTTTATCAGCAATTAGTGTGTTTTGTTGGTGGTCACTTCATTGTTGTGGTTTTCAAGCAAGATCAATCAAGCAACAATCGTACAATGCGTTCGTTCTTCAGATGGGGGACTCCAAAGAGTGCAGGGACTTGTATACTAATATGAAACCGAACATGAAATATGCTGTAGGTAATACTGGATTCAGTATCAGAATCAGGAAAAATTCAAGTTGGTAGCGGTGTCCCGCTTTTTTCAGTGAGATGTGCCGTGCAGGGAGATGTGTCCTACAGAGAGAGGAATGTATAGGAATTGAAAGGCATCAAAGATGAGTTCACTGTTCACTGCCAAGATGGCTTTCTAATGCAATGGTACTAGAATATCATGGACTGAATATGGCCTGACAAAAACATTGTCTACAACAACACCACCCTATTTGAGTCAATAATTCAGAATTCACACCCAATGGGATGATATTTCTGTAAATGAGATTTAGGACACAATATTTATGACAGATCATATTTTTGTCGATGATATGCTGACAAAAAACCTCTATTCTTACTGTACCAAGACAATATCTGGAAAGAACCTTTAGTCACTGAAGAAAGTGTTAAATTAATAACCCTGTCTGTGCCTGAGGTGGAGATCACACATTTATAAATGATTAGCAATTTGTCATCACTAGTGCCTCTTATTATTACTAACAAGTCAGCAGTTCATTTTCACGATGTCCCTCCAAGCGAGCTCTGCACTTGGCCATCAATCTGATCCTTTTGATGGTGAGTCCGCAACTTGTTCCCCATAGTTTACCAAAGCCTGAGAGCATCTGTGCATCTTTCTTTAGATTAGATTTTTTGTTTTTTACATATTAGCTTTACAATTTCCATATCAATCAAATTACACATTGCACTCAATACATATACAATATTTCCTCATTACTATATCAACATATTTCCATTTAGTAAACAGTCTGAGCACATGGCAAAAACTATATTGCTGTCCTCGATCTCCCCCTCAAAAAGACATCCCACTCACCTGGGACACCCCACAGGCAGCTCAATAATATCTCTTTGAAGGCCGATGTTCAAAGCCCTAAATCACTTCTGTGGAGTTCATTTCATCAAAGTTATCATCATAGACCAATCGTGGCCTACCACCGCTGTACGTGGCCTACCACCGCTGTACACAGTGCACAGAAAGCTGTCACCTCCCATTCAGCTTGTCACTATACCACAGGCCTCCCTGGTTCTCATTTCTCATCTTTCCGTATCATCTATGCATCTTAGAGAACACGGACAAGGTTTTCTGATCAACAGATATTGCTCAGCCAAAAGTAGATCTTGCAGTTCTTCCGGAAACACCTCCTGGGGGAAGCGGAAAAGCATAGTGGGCGATGTGAGGAGTAGAATGTTCATATGGTAGAGTTTTGTCATCTGCTCATCTGAACAATGGCATATGGACAGCTTTGGGAGGAGCAGCTTCCAGGAAAGGCACTGCAATTGTATGACTTCATAACAGTGTCAAGATACATACTACTAGGGCATGAAAAGGTAGTTAATGAGGCCCTGCACTGCTCAACTGGTAGGTTCCTATAATTGACAGAGAAGCCAATGATTTGTGTCATCCAGTGTTAGAAATTGGTGTCTCTAGTTGGCAATGGGTTGCACCTTGGTCCAAGTAAGGACCCTTGCTTTTAGTCAGGGTAAGAGAGTTATGCCCTTAGACAATGCCTGTTAACCCCCTTAGTAGCTTGTCACAAGCAGTCAGGCTTTTCTCAGAAGCAATGTGTAAAGCATTTGTGCACACATACAGTAACACAGTGAAAACACTACAAATGGACACCACCCCTTTTTTGAAAATAGGAAACTTTATCTAATCCAAAACAAGACCAAGCAACACAAATCCACCATACATATATCAAGATATCATAAAAAATAGGTTTTTCACAAACCTAAAGCTTATAGCACCAAATAGCTCCACCTGTGGCTATTATGATGTTGTGACGGGTGAAAATTACAAAGTACGGCACAGACTGCGTGGTGCACAGGCCGGGCACAGACCCCCACGAACAGTACCATGGCAAACGATGAAAACGAAGACTATGCATGGCGTTGGGGAGGTGATGCCTCGTTGGCGCCAGGCGGTGTTGGTTCCTTACGACCACAGGGAAGGTGAGGTGTCAGTTCCTTATGACCACAAGGGAAGTGAGTTGGTGTTGGTTTCTTACTGCGAGAAAGGGGAGGTGAGGCATCGGTTCCTTACTGTTGCTGAGGAGGTGAGGTGTTGGTTCCTTACTGTTGCCGGGGAGGTAACAGCATGTTGGCAGCAAGACATCTGTTCTTTACTACGGTAGAGGTCGATGGATTTTAGAGGATGCTCACATCAGGCACCGGCGTCTGGTTGCGGTGCGAGCCGGTGCAGTGCATCATGAGTGCCACGAGCGGTGCCCTTGGCTCTGGTGCAGGTAGTGGCCTCAGTGACAGCATCAGAGTTTATACGGTGCGGCGGCGGCAGGCGGAGGGGCTGCGGTGTAAATCAGGGCAGTGCGTCGTGCACTTCAGGTGCAGTGCCCAGGGCTTCCTTGCAGGTCGAGGCATCGCTCGCCAGAGTCGATGTTGAGTTTTCCCTCTGTGGCAGCTGAAACAGCACTTCCTAGTGCAGAAGGACAGAGGAAACACAGTATTTGTATCCCTGAGACTTCAGAACACGAGGCAAGCTCTACACCAAGCCCTTGGAGATCTTCCTCAGGCAGGATACACAGTCTTTGTCCTCTCCCTGGCAGAAGTAGCCACTGTAGGCCAATCCAGCAAAGCATCCACACAGCAATGGAGCAATGGGGCAGTACTTCTCCTTTCACCTTTTCCAGCTCTTCTCCCTGGTAGAGGTTCTTATTGAATTGGGACCCAATATTTATACCACATTTTCCTTGTGGCAGAAAGTCTCTCAACTCAGTTCAAACTAGCTCTGTCCTCTCCAGTCCAGCTTCTTGGCAGGAGGTGGAGACAGCATTGTGCAAAGGAGACAGTGCATATTCAGGTGCAAGTGGAACTCATCCACTACTCTAAATGCAGCAGCCCATGTCTATTCAGCTCAGCTGTGAGCCACCAAGGAAAGGTAGGAGACACCTCATCCCCCTGTGACTGTCTCCAGCGAATTCACATCCCCAGCCCCTGTCACTCCAAGACCAGACAGCCAATACATAAACCAGCAGTGGCACATAGGATGCCTAAGCAAGAAAATGGCCACTTTCTAAAAGTGGAATTTCCAAACACACAATTTAAAAAACATCTTCACTAAACGATGTGTTATTAAATCCTGAGTTCAGAGAGCCTAAACTCTATTCCTTTATCTTGTCCCAATGGAAAGTTATACTTGTAGGAGGTTACATCTTAACTCACTAGCCTATGGGACAGATAACCTTTCAATAGTGAAAAACAAAATAACCAGACTTTCACTATCAAGACATGTCATGCACACCAGTACATTTCCTACCTTTCAAATACACTGCACCCTGTCCAGAGGGGTACCTTGGGCCTACCATGGGGGAGCCTTGCATGTAAGGAAAGCTAAGGTTTGGGCCTGGCAAGTTGGTCCACTTGCCAGGGCAACATGGCAGTTTATAACTGTGTGTGCAGACACTACAGTGGTAGGTGTAAGACACATTTACAAGGCTACTCATGTGGGTGACAGATCCAGTGCTGCAAGACCACTAGTAGCATTTGATTTACAGGCCCTGGCACACTCAGTGCACTCTACTAGGGACTTAACAGTAAATCAAATATGCCAATCGTGGATAACCAATCATAATTTATACAGGGAGCACTTGCACTTTGGCACTGATGAGCAGTGGCAAAGTGTCCAAAGCATCTAGATCAGCAAAAACGAAATTCAGCACACCACATAAAAACAGGAGGAAGAGGCAAAAAGACAGTGGAAACCACACAAAGGATGCCAGGCCTAGCATCCAGATATTTTGGAGATGTTACCATCCATGCATGTCAACATTTTGGAAGAGGAAAGTAGGTGTTTTAAAAAATAATCAGTAGAATGTATTTCCCCAATTGACTTCTATTGAAGCAGAGGTAATTTCAGGAGGAAGACATACAAAATAAATACATTTTTGGCGTAAAAAATCAGCCTGATCGTGTCTATTGGCATGTGTGTGATATATCCATGGTCTGCTCTAGCTGATCAAATAGCCTGAGCGGGAAGCTCCGGAAAAGTCAAATGTAATAATATTTGGTAGAACACAGATGAAATAACAACAAAGTTACATTACTATGGGGATATTATGAAGTTTTTTTAAGTGTCTTTTTTTAATTGCAACCACTGTTTAACATTTTTCATTGCTTGCATGTTTTATGTCTTTATTTATTTACAATGCTTCGAAGCAAATTGTATGCTAGTATGCCAGACAATGTGCTCCCACCCTTTTGTGATTGGCTCCCTTTTGAGTTGTTGAGCTGGCGTTGTCTGGAATGCATCTGCACTCTGGAGCGGTACAGAAATCTTAGAAGACTATGAGCAGCAGTTGTTAGAACCCCCCAGACTCCCTAATTTAACTTGCTACTCTCTACTGAAGAAGGACAAATATCCCAAAAGACATCTAGAGATGCACTGCACTGGCTACATGAGCATTGGTGAGACTCTCAACTAAAGCGAGTGTTATTATGCACTGCATTTACCATTATGCATCTGGACAAATTATGTGCTGGTATGCCAAGTGTAGGAAATTGGGTTATTGGTTGATGGGGGTAACCTCCTACTCAAGCATAAACCAAAATTTCTGTCATGATGAAGTCACAAGCAAACCCCAAATTAACATGTGCTTAACCTTCTGGTAGCTTGGCACAAAGCGGTCAGGCTTAACTTTGAGGCAATGTGTAAGGTATTTATGCAGAACTTCAAACAGTGATAAAGTAAAACCTTAACGCAAGAAAAATCCCACCCCAATTTTGTAAAATAGAGTAAAATTGAATAAATTAATTGAGACCAAAATTACAAAACTCTAATTATTAGAACCGGAGATATGCAATTTTAAAGATTTAAGTGAAAAAGAGCCTAGAAGCACAAAGCGCCAACTGTGGTATTCGGTAGCACAGAACTGGGACAAATTCATAAGTTCAGTCCCACCACGATGGAGCACAGTCTGGATACAGGGATCAAGTTAGGCCCTCTCAAGAAAGTATACCCTAAATCCGAGTTGGGGAGTGTTGCAAGGTCCTCGGCAGAGGAGGCTGCACTCATGGCAGTTCCGATGGGCTGTGTGGCTGTGTGTGAGTTCCTGCATCAGGAGACATTGCCCAGCGGGGTTCTAATGAGCTGCAGGGCTGTGATGCAATGCACACCAAGTAGTATGCCCCTTCACCTTTTTGTGATTAGCTCCTTCTTGAGTTGTTGGGCTGAAGACCTGGGAGGTCTGGGATTGTTACAGAGACCTGAGAAGTGAGCAGTATTACCAGTGTCCCCTAACTTGTTACTCTCTATTATAAGACAAATATCCTGAAGCATTTGTCTAGAGATACACAGCACTGGCTGCACCAACAATGGTGAATACAGAAGGCTTTCAACTAAAGTGAGTGTTATGCACTGCATTTACCAGAATGCATCTGGGCAAATTATGTGCTGGTATTTCAGGCAGTGGGCCCCCCTTCTTTTCTAAAGAGAACTGCTTTGGTGGTACTACCTGAATGTGTGTGCAATTGTATACCAAGCAACATGTGGTGATGGGAGGGTGAATAAAAATCATTTTTTGATGCTCAGTGCTACGGACGGATTGAGTGATCTATTCTTTATATGTAGACAGCAGCAGCCCTTACTTGGGTTGGCAATTTTGATAATGTGTATTGTTTAAGTGTACCAGGCACACCACCGCATTCTTATAGAAACAGTACTTTAGAAATGTCATAGAAACATTTTTCTATGTATTTTTATTTTATTTCAAGTCATATGTGCCATACAACACATACATAATAATGCTATAAAAATGGATCCCTCCCGGTGGTGGACTTAGCACTAAGGAAAAATGAACTCGGAGAAGTGTTAAAATTGTAAACGCAATTCATTATACTTTACCTATGGAAAAAGTGTTATATGGTGCTGCTGGCACACATGTTGCTCTGTATGCGATTATGGCAAAATCAATAAAAATGTTATTTAAAAAAAAAAATGGATCCCTTATACATAAACAACTTGAGTACAGTATTGCATTGCAAATCCCTGATGCAGAACTAAGAAGAATAAGCCCCACATCACACCAAACCCAAACGCACCACCCACCACACTCGAATACTCCCTCATCAGCCATGTTGCCTCAGCTGTATTCCACAATAATTCTCAAGTTAACGTTCTCAGTGGCAACAACTAAAAGATATCAGCCTCATCATACCCTCCCAGCCTCACTAGGGTAAAGCCAGTACGGTGTTAGCTCCACTTTGCATGACTCACATGTGTTTGCACCTTCCCATACTTTGAACCATTTACCCCAGCTCGAACACCCCATTGCCAGTCTCAACCCAAGGCACCTCCTGTGCTCCATCTCACATCAGACCTAAACATGAAAGCTCACTGGGGTCTACCATCTAGGAGTCAGTTAGTCGCTGGATCATCTCGGCCCGCGTCACGAGGTCTTCTGCAGTTTTACGTCCTGAAACATCTGCTTCATCAGTGTTTCCTCAGCAGGACTTTATTTCTGTGTTTTGTTGGTTCTCTTCCCAGGGTGACAGTCTCGGTCCCTAAAGATGCACCGCGCATTCTCACATCAAGCACGTGATTCACCTATGGATGAGGAGAGAGCCATAAAAGGTCCCCACTGGATCAGATCTCCCAAGCCCCAAAAATTACATTTTGAAAATTAAAGTTAGAAGGGGAATATTGTCGGCCATAGAGATTAAGGACGTGGTCAGGAAAGATTCAAACAGAAGTTACAAAAGAGCGAGAAAACTACAACAAGCTTTGTGTGTGTGGCAATGTACAGTGGAGCTAACTGGCCTAAGGTCAGAATGTGGCATGGATTCCAATGTGGAATCAGAAGGGCTATCGTGGGGTTCTGGAAGTTGGGAGTTGGAGAAGAGCGGTTGATGGATGAGGTGCCAATAAATCTACTTGCCTATTCTTTCGTCCTGCTTTCTACTTATTTATATTTACAAGGACACCACATTTATTTGGCGACGAGCGGGAGTAAAGGCAGGAGTAAAGGCACCTCAACATCGGTTTGGCACTAACCTCTGGAGGGTTCGGTGTGGATCCTGGAGCCGATATTCATGATCTCTGCTAATGAGGAGGCGTTGTTGGAGGCCTTCGAGAGTGGTGATGCTCCGGGTGTGGCGCTGCGGATCTTCTTGTGGTGAGAGTTTTTGGAGGAGGAGAACAGCTGGTGGCATCGGGAGCGCGAGACGGCTCCGTAAAACTGGTTGCTGTGCGAGGCTGTGAGCGCGAGACTTCAACGCGGAGCGCGAGACTTCAGCGCGTTTACCGAGGAGTCACGAAGGGAGGCGCGAGGCTTCTGCGCGTGTGCAGGTGAAGTCATAAAGGAGAACGAAGGCTTCAGCGTGTGTGCCAAAGGGAGGCGCGAGGCTTCTGCGCGTGTGCGGTGAAGTCATAAGGAAAACAAAGGCTTCAGCGCGTGTCCCAGCAATTCCCAGATGGAGGCTTGAATCGTCAAAAGGAGGCTTGGAGACAGCCAATGAGAACCTCGTTGGGGGCCATTTTCAGTTGTTGGGAAGATCTCCATTCACTTGTAAGGAAATACGGTGTTCAAAAGGGAAAAATACTGAACTTTGTGGTTTTTCCTTTTGGAATCAGAGGGAACGTGCACAGAAACCATACTTCATTGGAAGTGTGTTTATAACTCTTTGTTCCTGTATGTGAGTCAGCTGGTCACAAGTACTTTAACAATTGATTGAAATTTTAGAGGTGTTAGTGCTACCAAGGGTGGAGTTGGTAATATGTTAATTTGTTTATTATTTTTATTTATTCTGATTTTATGTTGTTATTGATAGCTTGGTAATGTTTAAGATGTAAAAAGAGTCTATCGTCATGCAGAATGTAACGCAACCTCCGTTTTTTCTAACTAGTCCAGGTGAGCCGAATGTTAAATGGCAAAAGTGGAAGAAGATTTTTACGAATTATGCGAGGGTGTGTGGCACGAATCTCAGTGCCGAACGTAAACATTCTTTATTGTTGCATTGTCTTGGGGGTGAAGGTCAAGAGGTGTTAGAACATTTACCTGAGTTAAGTGCTTCTGAACAAAGGAACCTCAATGAATATGAAATATGTATTGAACAATTGGACCGTCATTACCTACCAAGGCTGAGCACGATAATGGAAAGGTACCACTTTGGTCTAAGGGGACAGAAAAAGAGGAGTCGGTGGAAGAGTATGTTTCGGCTCTGAGGAAGCTTGCCTCCTCATGCAAATTTGGTCCTGCTGTGGAGGAGAGGATTAGGGATCAGTTTGTGTTGAGGTGTGCGCATGATGATATCAGGAAAGAACTCTGGTTGAAAGATGAACCTCCGCTCGAAGAAGTGATTACTATTGCCAAGCAAGTAGAGCATATGAGGAAGTGTGTTGATGAGTTGAATGAAGAAAAGGCTAAAATTGAAGAAAAGAGTAAAAGTACTGTGGTTGAAAATAAAGTAGAAGAAGTGGTATGCCAGGTACAAAAGAGGGAGATTAAGGGAAAATATACTAGTATGTTTATGCCTAGCAATGTAACCAGTTCTCCTCTTGGAGGAAAACCTGTGTGCTTTAGATGTGGACGTTTTGGGCATTTTGCTAATTCACCATATTGTCCTGGACTGAGAGCTATCTGCAACATGTGTGGTCGGAAAGGACATTTCGCTAAATGTTGCAAGGGTAAAGGCAATAAAGATAACAGTCTGACTGTCAAGCACCAGCCTGAAGTAAAGGTGGTCATATTTCAAGTTGATGCAAGCAAAAGTGATCATCCATCTCATGTGGTGGATATAGAAGGGGTACCCCTTAATTTTAAGTTTGATTCCTGTTCTCACCTGACAATAATTGGAGAGGATGTTTTTATGAAACATTTTGTCAACAGAGTGAAATATTTTAAGAGTGATCTTTCTCCCATGGGTTATGGAGGTTTACCTATAAAAATGTCTGGATATTTTATGGCCACCATTGAACTTTGTGGGAAGATGATTGCGGGGAAGATATATGTTGCTAAGCAGGGTGATTCCCTTATGGGTTGGCCTCATCAACGTTTATTGGGGGTGTGGTTAAATCCCAATGCCTCTCCACAGGTTCAAGTACAAGCGGTTGGGGACACGTCCCTCAGGTTTGTAGAACAGTTTGCTGACATATTTAAGGATACCTTGGGGTGTCTTAAGGGATATAAACATCACATTAAAGTAAGAGTAGGAGCGGTACCTGTTGTGGCTAGAGTAAGGAGAATTCCGTTGAATGAACAAGCTGGCGTTCAGAAAGAGATAGATAAATTGATGAAAGCAGGCATAATTGTACCAGTTGAAGCTACAGAATGGTTGGCTCCGATAGTCGTGGCCAAGAAGGCCACTGGCGAAATTCGTCTTTGCATTGACTTGAGGGCATTGAACAAAGAGGTCATAGTAGATAAGTTTCCCTTACCGAACATCGATGAGATGGTTGGTACGTTGGGTGGTGCAAAATACTTTTCAACTCTTGATTTGGCCTCAGCTTATCATCAAGTTGAGTTAGATGACTTCTCCCAGGATCTCACTGCTTTTGTTACCCCCATGGGTACTTTTAAATTTTGTAGAATGCCGTTCGGGCTGGTCTCGGCGGCTTCTGTGTTTCAACGAATAATGTCGCACATTCTCAGGGGTCTTGTTGGAGTTAAATGCTATCAGGATGATCTTTTGATTTTTGGGAACACCTTACAAGAGCATGATAGTCGGGTTTTTGCTGTCCTGCAACGTCTAAGAGAAGCGGGTCTTACTCTTAGGAAGGATAAGTGTAAATTTGGGTTGCAGGAGGTAAATTATCTTGGACATTGTATAACTGGACATGGGGTTTTTCCCAAGAAGGAATTGGTGGAATCCATCATGAATGTTTCGGTACCGGTCAACAAGGAAGAATTGCTTTCTTTTCTTGGTATGGTAGAGTTTTACAGTAAATTTATCCCTGGCTATGCAAGTAAAACTCATTGTTTGAGGAAATTGACTGTAAAAAATGTGGTGTTTTTGTGGTCAAGTGAGTGTGAGGAGGAGTTTGTCTTGATCAAAAAGGAGTTGAGTAAAGCGCCAGCCCTTCATGCGTTTGTGCCTAGCGATCCGACGGTTATCATGACGGATGCTAGTGAAAAAGGGTTGGGGGCGGTGCTGCTTCAGAAGAAGAATGGAGTGGATTGTTTGATCGCTTGTGCTTCGAGGTGCCTAAGAGGGTCTGAAAGGGGTTATTCAGTTATAGAGAAGGAGTCTTTAGCCATATTTTGGGCTTTAAGGAAGTTTAAAAATCTGGTGTGGGGTGTGAAGGTCAGTGTTTTGTCGGACCATAAGCCCTTGAAGGAGGTGTTTTCTAAGAAAGGTCTTGACTCCATTTCTTCTAGAATAAGGAAATGGATCATTTCTTTACAAGAATTTAATTTTGAGGTTGATTACATTCCGTCTGTGGTCAATAGATCTGCGGACTGTCTTTCTAGGTTGGTTGATCTCAAAGAGAGCAATGAGGAGGATGGTGAGGATGATAATGAGGTGGTTAATGTGTGTGAAATCACAGATGGTACTGTTACCCAAGAGGATTGGGATTCAGAAATCAATAAGGATGATGAAATTACAAGAGTGATGGTGATGTTGGGGGAAGGTAAACAGTTGGAGAAACCCTGGAGATTAGTTTCTGATGAGCTTTCTGTGGTGGACGGCATACTTTCGAGGGGCACGAGGTTGGTTCCTCCGGTGGGTATTAGAGAGAAGTTGCTCAATTTTGCTCATATTGGTCATCTTGGGATTGTCAAGACTAAGGAACTGCTGAGGTTGCAGTTTTGGTGGCCTGGCATGGATATGGAGATAGAGAGGTTGGTTCGAGAGTGTCCTGAATGCTGTGCTAGTGACAAGATTTTGAAGACTAAACAAACTCCAATGGTGTGCAGGAAGTTACCTGATCATCCTTGGGATGAGGTTTCGATTGACATTGTTGGTCCTTTGCATGGGGTATGTGATACTCCATATTTAATAGTGGTTCTGGACTTATACTCCAGGTGGATAGAAGTAGGTGCTGTTAGGGATGTGTCTACGATGTGTGTCATCAGGTTCTTGCAGGAAATTTTCAAGAGAGAGGGTTTTCCTAACAGCATTCTTTCGGACAACAGACCACAATTTACCTCTAGTGAGTTTAAGGATTTTATGGTGAGGTGTGGTATTCAACATAAAAGGTGTGCCATATATCATCCTGAAGCTAATGGTGCAATAGAAAGGGTCAACAAGACTCTTAAGGAGAGTATTCAGTTGGCAAGAGCCAGTGGGTTGAATTGGAAGGAATCACTTCAAGACAGAATTTTGGCTTACCGAGTGTCTCCTCATTCAACTACCGGGAGGGCTCCTTTTGAATTATTTAAAGGGAGGATACCTAATACTTTGTTGTGTCCTGGTTGGATGAAGTTAAACAAGGGTTTTGTTGATAATCAGGTAGGGAGGTGGAGGGATAGAGAGATAGAGAAGCAGGCTTTGAGGAAACTTTATGTTGATGGTAAGAAAGGTGCCCAATTTCAGGTGGTGAAGGTTGGAGATATGGTTAAGATAAGAGCTCCTGTGGGATGTCAACCTTGGTCAAAATTTACCAATGTAAGATCTGTGATTAAAGTGTTCAAAAACGCTGTAAAAACAAGTGATGGGAGGATTTGGAACAAGAGTCGCGTTGTAGTGGTCAATCCTGTTGCTTCTGTTGGTCAAGCGGATAGCAACAGGTTAGTCTCTGGTTCTGGGTCCTCTGGTCTCTTGTCCTCTGGTTCTAATCAGTCTGGGGTCTTGAGGGGCATCCGGGAAAGAAGTCAAAGGGTGCGCAGACTTCCTGTTTACATGAAGGACTATGTTAGGTTATAGGTTGGTCATGCTAGAGTGTGTGGGGTTCATTTGTGCATCGCCATGTCACATGTTTATTTTACTGTGATGCCTTTCTGTTCATTTTAGTAATATGTTACTGGGCAGCTTATGTTTCTTTGTCCTGATTCTCGATGACGATTTTCTTGTTTTATGATTATTTGCAATTCTGTTATTATTATTGTTGAGGGGGAAGATGTGTGGCAATGTACAGTGGAGCTAACTGGCCTAAGGTCAGAATGTGGCATGGATTCCAATGTGGAATCAGAAGGGCTATCGTGGGGTTCTGGAAGTTGGGAGTTGGAGAAGAGCGGTTGATGGATGAGGTGCCAATAAATCTACTTGCCTATTCTTTCGTCCTGCTTTCTACTTATTTATATTTACAAGGACTCCACAGTGTGCTTGCTAGTGGTCTTGCAATGGCCTTCATCTGCCCCCTGCCCCCCCCCACCCCGTCCTCTGGGCAAGGAGCTGGTGTCCATTTCCAGTGTACGTGCTTGTACCAGCGGTTCAACAGTTAAATAAGGATTTGGGATTAGCCTCATTGACCAAAGTTTTATTATGACGGCCTATTAAAGAATATGGGAAAAGGAATTTGTCTAGGAACAATGTTGGAGGCAGGCTTTAGAAAATCCTGGCTACTCAGCAGAGACAGAATAGGTGGATCCCGGGCTAACATATGGTAAAGGTTGGAGTTTCACTCACACTTACAGGCATATTATCAAGAAACGGCGTTAAAATTATCGCCCTTAACCCCTTCAGCACGGCGCGGATTACCGCGCTCTGCTGAAGGGTTCGTGCGCGGGCGGGGCCGTGACGGAGCGGTTCCGTCCTCCGCACAGCGCGACCGACGCGCATGACGGAACCGCTCCGTCACACGCATTGAAAGGGTTAATATGCCCTTGAGAATCCCCATAGAAGCCCATGTTCTGGTGTCAACATGGGCTTCTATTGGAATTCTCTGCGGCATATTATCAAGCCCATTATCGCCGGTTTGCCGCTAAAGCGGCGATAATTTTAACGCCGTGCTTGATAATATGCCCCTCATTCTTTTAGACAGTAGCCTCGGATGTTGCTATGTGAACCGGGGCTGAAGTTACTTTGCGGCTCTTTCGCTTTCACCAGTTTGTCTCCAACAACAAAACATTGGAGACGGTGTCTCAGAGTTTTCCTTCAAGGTTTGCCTAATGATTTCATTTCCTGACATGCGCCTGGCACTGAGGAACTTAAGTGTTTTACTTTGAAAGTAACGACATAACTATTACCCCCTGGACACGTCTAAATGTCTTGTTAGAAGTGGTTTGTAGTCTCATTAACAGCAGTCGTGGTCCATGATTTTTAAAAACATCAGCGGCCCATCTTTAACTTCCTCTGCGGCTTTCCCTGATCCACTTGTTTTCTCCCTGAATGCAGCATGACTCACAATTGTTTACCTGCTAAGTCAAAATGTCTCCTCAGCATCGCCTTTGCAGGACCACTGTGTGAAGGCTTAAAACTCCCAGACCAGTCTGTGCTTGACATGGATGCATTCATGGCCAAAGCTAGCGTGCACTCATCTATTTCAGTACATATATTAACATTATGTATTTTGCAGTGTACTAACGCTTTCTCAAAATTGCCACTTCGCTTTTTCAGAGCCGTGACCTAAAAAATCAAATTGACTTTTTTCTGCAACTCACAGCAAATGAAAGTGCAGTCAAAATGTTCTAAAGATGTTTCCCTTGTGATTTATAATGCTTCGGTAATTCCTGCTGCTTTTTGCATCCATTGTTTGTGTTTTTTATCCTTCTGGATATTTCTTTTGTGGATCCTCTCATGTTCAAGTGGTGTTCATATGCTGCCCTGGGTCCCCACCAGCAAACTAGTGGTCGGATTACTTAGATTGCATCAGCTCACCAGCTGTGGTGTTATTTTGCACCTTTTATGAGGACAAAAGACCTCCGGCCATCTGTGCAGCTAATTCAGTCCCACCATTTTTAGGTCGAGCATTCGAGACCTCTTGTATATACTTTAGTATATCCTTATATGTGTATATACTTTGTGGGCCCTGGAGATCAGCCCTAGGATTTGTCTGCTTCCGCTAAGGGACTTTTTTTTCTGTCCAACTGCCTCTATTCAACTGTCTTGATAGAAAACGGCCAGTAGAGTTCAATAAAATACCAGAATTCCTTTCTGCTTAGGGACTTTCTTTTTTGAATTTTTCTGACAACTGCCTCTATTTAACTTTCTTGATAGAAAACGACCAGCAAAGGTCAGTAAAATACCAGAATCACTTTAGCATTCTCTAGATTCCAGTCCATAGAAATTGTCTTCCACGAACACCCGTAGACAATGATATTTTTCTCAAATCTTGTATTTCCAGTGATATGACCACCAAAGGCCCTGATTTTATATTAAAAACAGAGCTTTGGACTATACCATTTCCCACTGAAAGGCAGTATTTCTTCCTATGTGTTCCCATACCTGGCATGTCAAGCAGTTTGGTGCTTACTTGCCCTCCATGTTAAAGAACAGTAGATGTTTCAGCACCCAGGCTAATGTGCTGCATAGCGAAATACATATAAGGTCCTAAAGGCAAGACCTATTGCATTGCAAATGCTTGTTCCTTTTCCCTTTTCAATATTTTTAGCCCCTAGTCTAAAGTGAATCCTAGAAAGACTCCTCTTTGGGAACTCCTTTGGTATACCCTAAGATTGTGACAAACCTGTCTTAGTGGCCCCAATCTATAGTGTTGAAGGGTAGCCTCTATTGGGTAATTTGACTGGGTGCTGGCTGGAGGCAGTTTTAGGGTGCAGTAGCTGTATCCAGGAGTGATTGTATTGTATTTTAATAGCATTTATATAGCTCTTACTACCCTTGACGAGGCGTTGAAGCACTTTTACGGCGAGTAGCAAGCTACTCCGGAACCCAAAAATGATTAGTGGCTAATTAGTATAGTGAAATATGAAATTAATTTGAGTGGTGGATGTATTAGTTTTTTCTTTGGATTGAGAAGGATAGTGGAGGGATAGAAGAGGAAAAGGTTTGCATTTATATAGGGCTTGCTACTCCTGATGAGGTGTTGAAGCGCTTTTTGACGAGTAGCACGCTACTCGGGAGCCGGAAATGGAATAGTGATGAATTAGTCTAGGGAAGCATGAAATAATTTGAACGGTGGACATGTTAGTCTGTTATTTGGATTGAAAAGAATAGTGGATGGATGGAATAGGGAAGGGTCTAGAAATATGTAGGAGGGGGTTTGGTATGAGTAAATGGGAGGTGGCGGGGGTAAGTCAAAGGGAAGGGTTTAAAAAGGCATGATTGGGAGATCTGAACAGTCAAAGAGGTATGAGATCACGCCAGGAGGGCAGAGGAGGGAACTGTCTAGAGAGGGTTACTTTGGGGATCAAAGTAGCGGTGTGGGGTTTGGGATGAATGTGGGAGTGGAGATAGATGATATATTGAGAGAAGTATATGGTGAGAAATAGGGTAGTGCACTGGAGAGAGTAGTAGAATGAGGTTTGAAATGAGTCACAGAGTTGGGGTACAGGATTTATTGGGAGCGTTATAGTGTGAAAAAATTCGGAAGTGCACTGGAGAGAGTAGTGGAATGAGATTTGACATGAGTCAGAGTGGAGGTAGAGGAAATATTGCGAGAGATATAGGGTGTAGATTCTTGCACATTTAACCCGGTGACCTGGAGCAAACCGACCACTTCATGTTTAATTTTGTGTGTTTGTGAATGTTAGGTGCATGGTTCAAAAATGATCACAAATACCTTTGGGGGCAGAATCAAATCTGATCACATTTGCTGCACCTGTCATTAGAGATATATATAGATGATTGTAAAGATCAATTTAGTTTAAAATGGGGATTGTAAATGGCCCACTCCGATATCTCCCTCTGCCCTTATATTACTGTTCTGCCCAGGGGAAAAATACGATAGTTCCCACCAGAAACAACCCATGTACTTGCATCTCATTGCTACGTGGTACAAAACGAGGTTAGAGAACCAATTACTGGTGTTTAAACATAAGGTACAGTTGTAATCTAGCCCCTGTAAGGAGACAAGAGGGAGAGATACATGCTCACTATGCTTCTTCAGTTGATACAAGAAAAAAAAAAAAAATAATAATCTCTCACAAATTATATTGCTCTGTGATTTCAGTTTTAAGGGAAACTATATGCCATCTTTAATTACAACATCTGACATGCTTTGAGCAACATCACCTCTCATTTGGGATAAAACATATCTTGTTATAATAAAATATGATGTCCTTGCTGCAGCAGAAAATCTGATTTGGGGGACATTGTCTCCAGCGATACAGCTTTTGATGCATGAGAGGAATTCATGGGGTGGGTAGCGATATTGAGTCTTCGGAGGTTCGCACAGTTAAATAATATAATATAGGTAGATGCATATTGTTATCTTATTATGGCATGCATTATCTTAATATTATTAATAATTAGATGTGTTTCATACATTGCTTGACAAGCCTAATTTATGTGATCGATGGATTGCCGTGAACGACGGGTAGGATGTCAGAATTCATCAGCCATGTAGGTCTTGAATTTTTCTGAATTTGAAGTTTCTCAACACACATGAGTTTCTGCAAAGTTTATTGCTGTTGTAAATATGGTGCAGCCCTGCGTTTCAGAAGTGGTGGAGCACGGTGTTAAGCCAAGAAGGCTAACTCCTCTGTCACTTCCTTGTACATATGCCCCTTTGTTTTTAGTAGGTTGACTTGAGTCAGGTGAATTTGCAGAAGGTATAGCAAAGGAAAATGTGTCTGTCTCTTAGTTTCATCAGTGAAGGTTACCCTAGTTTTTCTCTCGTTAGTCCCTGCCAGTTGCCTGTCTTAAATTTTCAAAAAATGAATTACACGCCTTCTGGCATGTATCCCAGTTTAGTGTCCAGCAGGAATTAGGGCTAAATACTTTTATCAAGACTTTCTCTTTCCTAAGTCTGATGTCATTTTGATCCTGATGGTAGAGAGGTGTTGTTAGGGGCAACAGAAAGAGGGTGGTGGCCACAGTTAGCAAGGCAGTATTACTCTACTGTTCCTCCGACTGCATGTTTGAGTTCACACGTGGTGGAGATGGTTGGTGGTGATTTCAAAGTAATGTAGATTATCATGATATTATGTGATTTAGATCTTATTGTTTCTAAATGATTTCCAAAGTAAATATTCTAGAAAGTTCATATACCCAACTAAGGAATAATTGCCAAATTGATGGGCTATTCCACAAAGGCACTAATAAAAGTTTAAACCAGGCTGTAACATCCCACGAAGACAATCCCAAATTTTTTTTTTAAATTTAATTATGGACAGCATTGTACAAAACTTTGTGCGTTTAAGTCATTGTGTTATATTTGGTCCAGAATACCACAGGAAGCCAGTGAATGTTGCAACAAGCCTCTGAGATAAGGTCTATCTTGGGCACAGTAAGTGCTGCTCTTTCAACTTTGTAGGTTCCATAGCTTACTTACATTATCTTCAGCTGTACCTACTAACTGGGGGGGTCTCTCAAAGGGGCGTAGTCAATGTATTGAAGGGCGTGGCTTAAAACACGTAAGCTAAGAATCTGTGGTTAGCATGGTGTGTCGCCCGTCTGGTATTTTTCTGTTTCTGTCATTGCATCCAGATATATAATACAACAAGTCACATATCTACAACAAGTCAGGACTATTGGCTTTGTCAATGGTTGCTAGTTGCCTAAAATAAATAAGCAACAACTATGGCTTGTATATAATATTGAAAAAGCTTCCACTTAAAGAGAAAATGACTCTCTTTAAAGGATTTCCCTTCCCCAACAATGCTCACCTGGCATGTGGTCATCAGTGTCGTAGCTAGGCCTTAGGCCACCCGTGGCAGCCGTGCGTTAGCCGGCCACAACGGCCTTATCAAAGAGCAGGGGGTGCTGGTGATTCATACGGTCGCTTCGACCGCAGGTAAGAGTGGGGGGGGGTGGCTGCTGCCCCCAAAACTTGTGCCACCTGGGGCGGTCTGCCCCCACTGTCCCCTCCCAGCTATGCCACTGGACGTCATGCCTTAACTGCTCTACTAGTGAGAAGTGAGCAGTGTGAGCACGGGCACATGATGTGCCTGCTGTCACTGCAGTCCGGAAAAAAACAGATCACCTGTGCAGGGTAAAACACAGAGCCTGATAGAGACCCGTTTCGAGGTCTCCTTTAAAAAACTGCCGGTGCTCAGCACCAGTGAGACCCGGCCCACTTAAAACCCTGCCTGTTTCACTAAATCTCTCAGGCTTAGGTATGATGGATGCCTGGGGTCTCTTCATTCCCAACAGGGCAGTGAACCACACCAAAGAGCCGTGTCCAGCTCAGAATCACCGTTTAATAGCAGCGCTTCCTACACCCTCTCCCATGTCCTTCATCAACTCTTCACACACTGTAATCGCGCCAGTTTTCCCTTTCCGGTATTCTAAGCATTGGCATGGCATTCTGACAAATCAGGGCGCGCTTCATTTGTAAACCACATCTTGTGTACATCCTAGTGTTATGAAATACAAGGAAGACATGGTTTGGTGCCTACACCTGACGTCCAGATGCTACAGGTGTGTGTGCTCCCTCATTCTTGCAAACACAAATTAACTACAGTACTGAAAACAATATTTAAAATAGCTTTAAACATGTGAGGTACATAATATACTATCATAATACATGTAAATAAATGTCCTTGCAGATTCGCCGTGCCTATTATGATGTTTAAAACCATCAATAAGTGCAGGGGTCCTTAACTCACAACAGAAAAAGACTCAGGTTGGTCACGATGCTCCTCCATTCCCTCAACATTGACAATAAACATCTGATATGGGCTAGTCGCCACAAGATGTCTCCGGCTCGTGCAGTTGGGCTGCGCTTGACCTCCAGGCTCAGCCTCGTACAGCTATTGTTCCTGCCTCATGTGCTCCGGTCAGGCCACTAGCTGCTAGACGGAAGCCAGGCATATCAGTTCCTGTCACACAAACACTGGGTTCGAGAGGACGAGAGGGTGAACCACCACAAGTAACACCTCCAGTCCATTCGTATGGATGCCTCCTTCAGTCATGGAGAAGCAAAAAGCCGTAAGAGGAGCCAAGGATAGAGCCAGCTCTGTTCTGCAGAGTCTTGCCCTGATGTCCTTGAATAACTCTTAAACAGATTGTTTTAAATACCGTTTTCCTTTCATCAATTTTTAATGTGGGTGATGTGTGAGTCTATTACAGACATTTTGCCACAAAATGTTGTGTTTACATTTCAGGATCTCACATATGAGAAATGGGAGGGCATAACAGAGATTAATTGTAGTAATGTTAGTGAGCTACTGCTGTGTTACAATATTGAAAACACACCTCACTATCCCTGAATATTAGAGGAACAAAACATTTAGTGTGCCTGTGCACTGTCAGTGACTTGGATGAAGCGAGCATTAAAGAGGTAAAATTGTATCATAAATTCAAAGCTGTTCTGAACAGGGCCCCCCAAAATATGTTTTGCCCAGGTCCCCCAAAATCCTTAAGATGTCCCTGGCTAAGGACATCAAGCAATCAGGTAAAAACACAAGCACAGAGCCGAAAACAACTCCAAACCAATGGCTCCACAGACCGAAGAGCTATCAATAGAAATGTCTTCAGGAAAAGTACTGATGAACACCTGCAGATGGAGCACCTGAGGGTTCGGAAATGGCTACCCATGTTTGTAGACACCTTCTTTGCCTCCCAAACTGAAGAACAGACATAGACACCAGAGAAACTACAGTCACGATCCAAGGAATGAATCACAGCTTAATGCAAGTGTTTAGGGTTTGAAAAAAAACAAGCACAGGCACAGAAAACTTGAATGGGTGAGCACAAAGTGACAGCTGTAATTACTTAAGCGATCACATTGGATGTATGATTGAGCAAGCACAACCAGAAAGCAAAGAGGAACCAAAGGAGAGCCACGGGGACTTATAGTACACAAGACTGGAGGACGTGAGCTGGAGGGAAAAGAAAGAGGACATGAGGTGGCAGGAGGACGTGAGCTGATGCGACGACGTGAGCTGACGTTAGCACATGCAGGCGAGCTGGTGAATAGTGCAAGCCGATCATAGGGTGTGGCTTTGGCAGATTGGATGTCTCTCTTCAGCCAGGGCTGGCCCCTCCACCAGACCGTCAGCGCATTCTGGAATTGCTGCAGAGGCACTTGAATGTACTCGTGCCCCCAGGTTGGTGCCAGGCAGCGACCCTGGGGTGGTGCACTGTACTCCTACCTTCGCCACTCTACCAGTGGGTGTCGGGGAACTGAACCACGGCTCTGAGGCTTGGTGTTAGGTGTGTGCTTATCCACGAGGGCCAGTGTTGGTGTGACCCCTGGAGAAGGCAGCCATTGTACTGCCTGGGACCTCATGGGAAGGCTGCAGGATCAGTGGATGGTCCAAGGGATTGGCATACTGTTTTGTATTGTACCATTAAGCCTAAAACCTGTGGAGCGTCTTTGTGATCCTTTAATCGAAGGAGCCATTCCATCAAGCCATAAAGTTGTCTGAGATGGTTTACCTATTTTGGGAGATGGTATGTGCATGGCATGTGAAGATATTGATCTTGTCGCAATGCGGTGGTTTTCAGAGAGGATCTTTCAGAGATCTTTAAGAGCCTAAAACAGGGAGGGTTATTAAAGGAGTGAAACAAAAAGGAGGCTTGAAGTAAAGTGATCCTGATTATTAGCCAAAGAGGGACTTAATCTAACTGACATAATTGGGTTAACCGGTGCTTCCCAAATTAGTGAATTAGCTGTCCTCACAGACAGAGGGGGTCAGAAACCGGGCTATTTATCTTTCTTGCATTGCAGGATCTATTTCTAGCTTTTTTCCATTGGGACAACTGTGAGACATACGGCCACAAGTGATCTGGTTGAGGTAGTGATAATTGAGCCCTGAAGGACACATTGTTGGCAGCAATTTAAGTTCTCTCCTAACAGTGAAAGATAATGCAGAAGAATTCTAGAGTTTTATGCTCTGGTCGTGGATTACAGATTGACTCAACTGTCTGTTGGTAGAGCAAGGCGCTGGGCCAGGTGGCATGGGTCTTCCTTCTGGTCCTCATGAGACTGCACTGAATATGGACCCGGACCCTAGCCAGGCCTCTCACCCACTGACTCTGAGAGACTTTATCACTAAGCGCTGTAAATCCTCTGACTCCCCAAAACCTAAGTCAGATGCAACTGTTAAAGAAGACCATGCCTCAGGCCAGAGCGGTCAGCAGCTCTTGTACCCAGGTGGGGTTGGTGTTTTTCCAGGTGCCTTCCCCGTCCTTGGTTCATCTCCTCTTGATTCTTTGATTGAAGTAGAGAAATCAGGAATCTATTTTCAGCATTAAGAGCTAGTGGCAATAGCAGAGGCAGTAGCTTTGAAGGAACTGGCTCTAGGCTAATTGTTTAGTTTAGTAGCCAACGTACTAATCCAGATGCATAAAGGTCCAAAGACTAATCAGTCCCAGCAACTTGTTACAAGTCCCTCAAGATTATCTTTATCCCCTGGTGGGGGCTGCCTTAGAGGGAAACAAATATATATCTGTTAGACCTGGCCCTTTTTGCGGGTTTATCCCAAAACCTTTTGCCCAGTGCTTCTTATTCTGACCCTATTTTTATTGGCTTTAGGACTCTGGGCACTTTACCACTGCTGATCAGTGCTAAAGAGCATATGCTCTCTTTGTAATTTGTGATTCTGATTGGTTATCCAGAATTGGCATTTTGTTTTACTGGTAAGTCCCTAGTAAAGTGCACTGAGTGTGCCAGGGCCTGTAAATCAAATGCTACTAGTCGGCTTGCAGCACTAGTTGTGCCACCCACATGAGTAGCCCTGTAAATGAGTCTCAGACCTGCCACTGCAATGTCTGTGCGCGCAGTTTTGAACTGCCATGTCGACCTGGCAAGTGCATCCAATTGCCAGGTCCTAACCTTCCCTTTTCTTACAGGTAAGTCACTCCTAAGGTAGGCCCAATGTACCCCTATGGGCAGTATGGGGTGAATGTGAAAGGTAGGACATGTGCTGCTGTGTTTTACATATCTTGATAGTGTAATACTGTGAATTTTTTTTTCCACTATTGAAAGGCTGTCTGTCTCATAGGTTAACATTGGAGCTGTCTTGAAACATCTTACAAGTGTAACTTTCCATTGGGGCAAGATAGAGAAATGGCGTTTAGGCTCTCTGTACCCATAATTTAATAACACACCTTTTAGTGAAGGTGGTTTTTAAATTGTGTGTTTGAAAGTGCCACTTTTAGAAAGTGGGCATTTTCTTGCTTTACCATTCTGTGTGCCTCAGCCTGTTTGTGTTTTCGCTGTCTGGTTTTGGAGTGACAGGAGCTGGGGATGTACATTAACTCTAGACAGTCACAAGGGGGGTTGAGGTGTGTCCTGCCTTTCCTGGATGACTCATAGCCAGGCTGAAAAGCCCTTTCTGCATTTAGAGTGGTGGAAGGAGTTTTCACTAGCACCTCGATGGGCTGTGTTTCCTCAGCACAATGCTGTCTCCACCTCCTGTGGTCAAGCTGGACCAGGGAGGACAGAATTGGGTTGGACTGACCTCATAGACCCTTGCCACAAAGAGAATAATGAGGAAATGTGGTATAAATATTGGAGCTCAAACCCCAGAACTTTAGATCACTTCTGGAAACAAGAGGACCCTGCCAAGAAGAAGAGCTGAAGAGCTGTGTGAGAAGGACTGCCCTTTTGCGCATGTGTGAGGGGTGGATTGGCCTGCAGTTGCTGCTTCTATCTGTGGGCAGAGGAAAAGGTCTAATACATTTGCCCTGCTGTGGTATCCTGCTTGAGAAGATCTCCAAGGGCTTGATGCAGAGCTTGCCTCTTTTTGGAAGTCCCAGGGAAATCAAAGACTTCACAAGGCTACTTTCTGGATCAAAAAGGAACCTGCCTGGAAGGAGAGCTGGGAGAGCTGTGTGAGTAGTGCTGCTCCTTGATGTGCGTGTGCCTGCAGTTGCTGCTTCTATCTGGGGTAGGTGAAGGGCTGAACTGGTCTGTGCTTTCCTAGTGTAAAAGAAAGTGCGTGGAGGGCTCTGTGTGCGGCCCCTCATTGTGTGTCAAGCGATGGGTATTTTTCCTGCACCTAAGCGCGTGTACGAATTATCAAGGATCCTTGCCAACTTGAAGCCGCTTGTAAGCACGTATTGAGTGCGTTTCCTTAGGGTCCCCAGGATCTCTTGCATACTCTTCGTTTTTCTGCACTGCCTCTCCAGCAAGGAAGTGCTGTTAGCAGTGAGGGAAGATCCAGGTGGGAGCTCCTTTGTTGGTGCTTGATTGCTGTGCAGCAACCCCCTCTAAGATTCCTGTGCAGTGTAAGAGCCTCATTCAGTCAACTGGCAACCTCAGCACACACTCGTTTGACTTCCTCTGGGCCGCTAGACCGATGATCAACACTGCCCAAGACAACATCATCATGCCCCAATCCTGCCGGCTCATCTGAACCACTTAGCAGCATGGCTCCCCTGCTTCCAGCGCAGGTCTTGTGTGAGGAACTACGGCTGTGTGGCACAGTGAGAGAAGCTGCATATAGCCCCCAAGACGTGGGTGTTCTAGCTAAGACCCCCAAGCCTTTTCTTTAGCACACCTGGGGCATTTGCATGACTGTGCTGACCGGGTGAGTCCTCGACGAAGGCCCCTGATCTTGCTTGCCCCAGACACTGGAAATTACCACATAATCCGAAATAGAGGCACAGGTGCATTTGTTAATGTGATACTTATGTAGAATTCACATGTTGAGAAACCATCTTGTGTTGTACATGCATTTCAAGTGATCTGGGGTAGAATTAACCTATCTCGAAGAGTACACATGTGAGTGTTATCAGTTTTGCCCTGTTTATATTGCAACAAAGAAGGATTACCATATTGTGTGTTGATGCTTATGGTGATACTTAGTGATACAGGTGTTACTATCACATTTCATGTCCTAATGTATGCCCCATTCGCCGTGCATAGGCCTGCGTTTATGTGCAGTACTTATCACTGGTGATATTTGGTGATTTATGTACAATGATGTTTGGTGACTCGTGTGTTTCTCTCCCTACCTAACTGCTGCCTTTCATGTCCTGATATTATAATTTATGTTGTTTTTACCTTGCAATGATAGGATAATGGATATAATTTTCAGAACCTGCATAATGTGTACAGTGATGGTGTAGGGTTTTTTCATGGTGTGTGCAACCTGTAAGCATTTACTTTATTGCTCTAACTGTGATTTTATGACAATTGCCAAGTTGGCAAGTGGTTTATGATTTAGGTGATTGTGCTCTATGTGTTATATATAATATATGAGTTATTTTTAAATACTACTGTATGGAGTCTCTTTTGTTGTGTCACTGGTGTGTGTTTGTGTTCAGTGTGTGTGTGTGTGTTGCACAAACGCTTTATACATTGCCTCTGAGATAAACCTGACTGCTCTTCCATGCTACCAAGGGAGTGAGCAGGGGTATCTTGGGTGTGTAACTTCCTTACCCTGACTAGAGTGGCGGGTTCTGCCTGGCTTAGGTGCTTGCCATAGAAACCTCATTTCTAACAATATAGTTTTCACTTGCCCAGTTATCCTCAGTTTTAGCTACAGTTTCAGCTAGAACACTCCTCAGTTGAGGAAAGAGGTCTCTCTGAGCTATCAATGCTGAATATGCTCTCACTCATGCAAACAACCTTTCAGGGAAGGTTGCAGGTCTTAGCCTTGCCTGACTTACAGCAAGCAAAACAAATATCACTTCTTGAAAGCATAACAGCAGCCCTAACCAAGTAACTCAGTAGAGCCCCTGGAAGAAGTTGAGACAGTTATTTCCGCTGACCAGAACGTGGAAAGCAAAAAAAGATTTCTGTCATGTATACCTGCTCTGGTGTATAAAATGCGGGAGAGATAAAGGGGAAGTGGTGCATTAGCATGTTGTAACCTACTTTACCAAAAGTAGACAGAAAGAAATTATTTAAGAAAGAGGATCTACAAAGCAAAGCCAGAAAGTCCAGGAAAAATCCAGTAGACAGATTGAAGGTACAAGATCAAACCACTTGGGGAATGGAGGCCGATCATTAAGGTTCAGACCAAGCTGAGCACCACTACAACTGGAAGAGATGAGGAACATAAAAACAATTCTAAATCCCTGTGTCAGCCTCAGCCGACAAGGTTGCTTGAGTCCTTTAGAAATGCTCATCTAAAGGCACCAAAGCAATATCAGAATAAAGATTTTACTGAAAGAAGCACAGATCCCCTTAAGGCACTTGCAAAATCCAGTAATGTATTGGTGTTCATGCCAATCATATCGATTTAGTCCAAAGACCCTGTTTGTACAATGTAAAGAGCACTGATGTGTTGCTCTTTACATTGACTGTGGACACTTTACCACTGCTGACTAGTGCTAAAGTGCAAGTGCTCAATGTGTAAAATGTATTGGAGATTCGTTTATCCATGGTTGGCATATTTTATTTACTAGTAAGTCCCTACTAAGTGCAACAGGTGTGCCCAGGGCCTGTAAATCAAATGCTATAAGTGGACCTGCAGCACTAATTGTGCCACCTACATGAGTAGCCCTGTAAGCATGTATTTGACCTGCCACTGCAGTGTCTGTGTGTGCAGTTTTAAACTGTCATGTTGACCTGGCAAGTGCACCCAAATGCCAGGCCCAAACCTTCCCTTTTACTACATGTACGTCACTTCTAAGGTAGGCCCAAGGCAGCCCCATGGGCAGGGTGCAGTGTATTTAAAGGGTAGGACACGTACTGGTGTGTTTTACATGTTCTAAGTTTTGAAATACTGCTAATTTAATTTTTCACTATTGCAAGAGCTATCTCTCCCCTCCCATAGGGTAACATGGGCATTGCCTTGAAATATCTTTTAAGTGTAATTTCCCATTGGGCGCAGATACAGTTTTGGAGTTTGGGGTCTCTGAACTCACAATTTAAAAACAATGTTTTTTGGTGAAGTTGGTTTTTAAATTGTGTGTTTGAAAATCCCACTTTTAGATAGTGGGCATTTTCTTGCTTAACCATTCTGTGCCTCTGTCTGACTGTAGAATACACATCTGGGTTGGCTGACAGTTGGGCTCTTGTGCATTCACACTAGATAGTCACACAAAGGGAGTTGAGCTGTGCCTTGCATATCCTGATGGCCTATCACCAGGCTGATGAGCCTTCCTGAACTAGAGTGATGGGAGGAATTGTCACTGAGACCTGAATAGGGCTGTGCATGTCCTTTCACAAAGCTGTCTCCACTCACCTCTGGTGTGTCTGGAGCCAGGTCAGGGAAAGGCAGGGTCTTGGGCACTACAAACACTTTCCTTTGAAGTTTGTATACGTATAGGACCTCTGACCCCCAAAATCAGAACTCTTCTGTACTAAGGACATTCTGCCAGGAAGAAGTGATGGATGCTGTAGGAGGGACTACCACTCTTGTTGCTTTGTTTTGCTGTCTGCTGCTTGCTGCTTCCGTCCCGGGCGTAACTGGACTGGACTCTGCTTTTTTCATCCTGCTTCCAAGGCTCTCCAAGGACTTGAGTTGAGCTTGCCTCCTGTTAACAAGTCTCATTCACCCTCTAGTGTCTGGGCTCTTCTTCTGAGAGTCCTGGCTTTTCAAGTGGTGCCAAATCCAGCACCTGGGCCCTTGGAAGCGTAACCTGGTGATCTTAAGGAAAAAAATCCACGCATCGACTCCCAGCACCTATTTGCTCGTTGCACCGCTGCAAAAGATCGATGCATCACCACTGCCTGCACCAAAGCGTGGTTCCGGGTTGATGCACCAACCACAGCTTTCACCACAGGCCCCAACATGCCATCGCAGCATGTCAAAAAAAATTGCCACAGTGTGAGTCCAGAGCGTGATGTCACTGACATCCGCGGCACCCGCTGCGACTCCGGCGTAGCTCCTGCTTTGCAGCTGTGGAATTGACGCAGCGCCTGGTTCACGGCTGTGAAATCAACACAGCACCTGCTTAGCCACTATTTCATCAATGCAGTGTGTCTGGATATTCGACCCATCATCCCTGGGTGCAGATTCTTCATCCACACCGCAGCAAGGAACCGAGGCCGTGTGTCCGGAAACTGATGCATCACCTACCCTGCCGGTAAGGAACTGATGCATCATCTCCCCTGCCAGTAAGGAACCAACACATCACCAACCCTGCCTAGCAGTAAGGAACCGACGCATCACCTCCCCTGCCAGTAAGGAACTGAAGCCTCACTTACCCCATGTATTTAGGAACCGATGTATCGCTTTGCTTTTCTGGAGCTTCACCTCCCTCGCACCTTGCACCGTCTTTGATTTTTAATGCATCTAAGGTACTTTGCGTTAAAACAAACACATCCATTGATTTCTATGGACTCAACGTGCTGAATCATTTAAAAGTTATATTTTGACTTGTGTTTCTTGGATTTTTGTCTTTTCGGTATTGGTTAATTCAGATAAATATTGGTTATTTTTCTAAACTGATGTGGACTCCTTTTGAAGAGTGTTCACTGTGTTACTTTGTGAGTGTACAAATACATGACACTTTGCCTCTGAAATAAGCCTAACTGCTCATGCCAAGCTACTAAGGAGGTGAGCAGGGGTTATCTAAGCTGTGTAACTCCCTTACCCTGACTAGAGTGAGGGCCCCTACTTTCCCAGGGCGCAATCCGCTGCCAACTAGAGACCCCTTTTCTAACATCATCATTTTTTATCACTGTATCAAGACAAGCGTCCATCAACTTATATTGCATGGATTATTCCCCACTCCAAAGTGCAGAACTTGGAATGATGTGGTTGAGCTACATCCCAGAAACTGTGGGAAGTGCAATGAGACCTTGAGCACAGCCAGCTCAAAATTTGCCACTCAAGATGTTTCATTTCTCCTATGAATGTGTAAAGATGTTTGAGGCTACAATTCCACCGGTAATTGCTTCTAAATATACGGTGCTGACATTTAAAAGGCTCAGGAAATGATTATAATTATGTACAGGGCTCCTTTTGCCCTTAGGCGACTATTCACCGAGCAGAAGCAACGAGCTGCACATCTGCCACAACAAATGTCACGTTGCTTACTCCAGCTAATAAAAAGGATTCCGTGCTTTTCCTCTGAAAATACAACACAGTATGAAACTCATATCTTTAAGAGTACGGTGCCCATGGTGAGGAAGCTGAATACATACATATGTACAATGAATTGGTTCTTTGCCTTGGGCCTATTGGTTCCATGTGTTTGTTGTCGTTTGAGAGGCTCCAATCCCAAAATACAGATTCAACGTCCCTTAGGGACTCCTTTAATATAGTCAGTCGGTCTCCCCACATTGCAGGCTTGAAGGGGTAGCCCATTAGCCCAGATCCTGGCCAATGGAAGCATTTCACAATTTCTTAGGTACACCAGCCCAATCCATTGTAATGCCTACTGAAACTCTGTTATTTAAATCGAATGACCAGGGGTAAATTGTCTCCTTTGCGCCTAATTTTGTAATCTCTATGGATGCTCATGAACATTTGGCTCATGAGTTTTGCAACAGTGATGTTGTACATCAGAACAAGTGCGAACAGAAGGCTGATTGCAATCATGCGTCTATCATTGGGGTTACAAGTAAATGATTACTAGTAATTTTGTACTGAAAATGGTGAAAGATAGAGAGTTGTTGCCTCTGAAAGACAAACAGCCATGACAGATCTATCTCCTACTTTTTCTTCCTCTTCCAACAACTGTTTCTTGATGCCCTGTCTGTAGGAAACCGAAGGCTTACCAGCAAAGCAGGCCTCTGGAAAATGTGCCTCATTGGTCTCTTCTAGGAAACAGCCACCACAATACATTCTGAGAGCAGGGCAAGGCTTGTCCTCCTTATTTACTGCTTACTTTTTGTTTATTTACTGCTTCACTGCTTTAAGAGGGAAAACCCTGAATCAATGTGGTTGGTTGTGATTACAAACTTGAAAGATAGCCTGTCATAAGTTAGAAGTGGGCTGAAGTAGATTACTTCTAAACTTTCAGGCACAGTGAACGCTGTCCAGGGGTGGTTTCCTTACTTATGGCGGAGGAGTGTCGTCCCACTAGGTGGCAGCAGAGTGAAACACTTGAAAATAAAATCATTTTATTATGTCTCGCCTACACAGTGCGCATGCGCTGACCTGCATAGGCAACAACACCTTTAGCAATCGCTTCGGCTTTCAGCCGAAAACGTGCACGCATTCCATTGCCTTCAATGGCAACGCGTGCACGTGTGGCGATTGTCTTGCGGGAGCGAGCTTGGCACCATATGTTTGTAATTAACTTACAAACACATGGTGCCCCTGGCTCGCTCCCGCAAGGGAAACACTTTGGTGCCAATTACGATCCTGTAAAAACCGGGTACGAACCGTCGGACGGAGGCTTTTTTCCGTCCGACTCGTACCCGGTCGTAAAACATTACAAATATGCAAGTACGATTCACACGGAAACACCATTTCCATACGAGTCGTACTAAACACCGACCGACGAAAAGATACATACAAATGTGATCCGGGGAAAGCGCCGACGTGACGTCGGGACGCTCTCAGGCAGCGTTTCACGAACCAGGAAGTACGATTCGAACCAACAGCGGTCCGGACGGCAATATTTTTACAGCACCCACAAAGTGCCGGAAAAGCGAAGTACGCCGCGATGCGAGTGGAATTGGGGGCCCGGTACGCGCCGAACACCCCCCCAGCCCCCGTGAGTATGCGCCGTACCCCCCCCAGCCACCGTGTATGTAAACGCCAACCCCCCCGTGTATGTACGCGCCGACCCCCCGTGTATGTACGTGCCGACCCCCCGTGTATGTACGCGCCGACCCCCCCGTGTATGAATGGAGTGTACCCCCCGTGTATGCATGGAGCGTACCCCCCGTGTACGTACGAGTCATACCCCCGTGTATGTACGGTGCGTACCCCCGTGTATGAATGGAGCGTACCCCCGTGTATGCATGGAGCGTACCCCCCGTGTACGTACGAGTCGTACCCCCGTGTATGTACGGTGGGTACCCCCCGTGTATGAATGGAGCGTACCCCCCCGTGTATGCATGGAGCGTACCCCCGTGTACGTACGAGTCGTACCCCCGTGTATGTACGGTGCGTACCCCCGTGTATGTATGGAGCGTACCCCCTTGTATGAATGGAGCGTACCCCCTGTGTATGCATGGAGCGTACCCCCCGTGTACGTACGAGTCGTACCCCACGGGGGGTACGCTCCATTCTTACACGGGGGGGTACGCTCCATACATACACGGGGGGTACGCTCCATTCAAACACGGGGGGTTCGGCGCGTACTCACGGGGGCTGGGGGGGGTGTTCGGCGTGCACATACGGGGGCTGGGGGGGGTCAGCTCGTACATACGGGGGCTGGGGGGGTCGGTGCGTATGCAGGCACATGTCTCCATGGTTGCTATGGGAGTTCGGTGCGGACGGTGTTTTTTCCATACGGTTGTGACATCGGACGCACGGGATGGATCGTACTTGCGCGGTCGGACTTCACTTTTCACATTTGTACGGTGAATCGTCTGGGGACGTGTCGGACACATTTTCCGACCCGAGGACGTGTGGGGAATTATTCCCAATGACATTCGTATGGACTTTTTCCCATGCGAATCGTACTTGGCAGTTTGTACGGCACTTGTACGATTCGTACGGTAAAAAGACCGGATACGAGTCGGACGGGGAAATTTTTTACCGGATCGTAATTGCCACCTTTGTGTGCTGTCGCACTCCCCCCACCCCTCCCACTTTTAGCGCGAGGCGCGCGCGCTTGTGTACAGCTTCTTGACATTTACAGGAAACGTGTTTTACAGGATTGGTCACTTCTAGGGAAACCACAGTTGCGAGTTCCCAGCTTTTCCCCTACATAACAGAAAGTGGCTAATTTTCAGTTCACTTGTTTGACAGAAGGCTAAGGCTTTGTGCGGGAAGTATAAATTCCCGCGGCATGGTCTTTGCATCTAGACTGAAAAACATATCCTTCCAACTGTGCACCCCCTCTTTAGAAGATACGCAATTGTACACGTACATATTTTATTTTTACTGCTCAACACGTAAATTACTGTGAAAGTTGCGATTTTTCATTATAAAAGAACGGTTTCTATGCGTTTTTCTCCCGTTTTCTTGTCTTTTTTTCACTGTAATATTTAAAGGTTTGTAAACGAAGCACCAGAAAAACAAAACCCACCAACTACAGGGGCAAACTAAAGATTAAAACAAATATTACCGAGCTACTACTAAAATAATGATGCCACTTATCACTAAAACACAACTCGAGTATGTAAAAAGTTTTTGATTATATTTCCATATGACCGAGCCTCAAAATATAAGGTCTTTGATTTCCGGTAAAGCATTACAAGTTTGGAAGTCAATGCGCCAAAGGTCATTTAGAAAAAAAATCTTGGTGAGTTCAGCCTGCCTATACAATGTTCACTGAAGGTTGTTTCTTTTGATGGGTATATACGTTTTGGCCAACGCCGCTCTCATGGTCTCATCCAGAGTAATATCAGAATGCAATGTGTTAGGGAAAATAAGCGGTAAGCCAAACATCTGCTCGGTTTTGACCTCAAAATATTGACACTCATTACGATTGGCCCAATTTTTTATGCGATAATTGTCGTATACAATAAGATTCAACATTGATGGGTATTAGATTTATCATCTGCAATACTTATCGCCTGTTACAAATTAGGCCCCTGAAATGGGATGTTGATGCTTACCACATCAAAACTTGCATGTCACAATATTTATGGCTATTTTTCCCTCGATATCGCCAGGTTTGACCTGTCAAACGTCCGTGGGGATACTTTTTATAACGCACCTGGTATATATGGCTGTGATTTAAAACAAAAAATATCCTAAATGCAACACAAGTGGCAACAGAAGTAATTGCTTGCTGTAATTACAGGATGCAATAAAGTTCACACCCTCTGTTTAATTTTAGCAGATCAAACCTGCTGGAGTTTAAATGGGGACAAAGGCCCAGTGTTTACTGTCAATTTTGGTGTGGTAAGCACCAAAATTGGACATGTTATTCCCGAGTCCTAAATTGGGGACTTATGGTAGAACCTTCAGTTTGCAGTCCTGCAACATCAAGCAAGGTGCAAAGCACCATTAAAAACAAGCATTTGCAATGCGACAGGTCTCAAATTTGCCAGAGTTTGAGCTATTGGCATTGTAAATTACAATGCCTTTTATTTTGTGTTTGGAAAACCTGCAAGCGATGCATAAACATGCACTTTGTACTTATAGTCCTTGCTTATGAGAAGCAAGGCTGGCAGTAAAAGAGGCGCAATAAAAAAATAATAAGCATACAGGCAGCAACAGGAGGCTCGTGGCCGACATGGGTCATTTGATTGGGGAGGGGGTAAGCTGTAAAGCGGAACGGTGTTGGGAGACTGAGGACAGAGCAGGTGTCCTCAAAATCAGCGCCATGCCATCACAAATAACAAGCATTGGCATTGCCAATGGGTCTCGCTTTTGGGACCTTATAAGTATTTAGTTATGCAGCACAATATCCTTGGTGCAACAGCATCAACTGTTGCATGGCTAAACACTTATAAGGTACAAAGTTTAGCCATGCAACAGCTGATGTTGTTGTACCAAGGATATTGTGCTGTAAAACTAAATACTTAAAAGGTCCCAAAAGCAAGACCTATTGGCTATGCCAATGCTTGTTTTTCTTCTTACCTGCGGCTTCCAGAGAGCGCGTCATTGTTCAGGACCATGCACTCTGTGCAACAGCAGTGGGGAAGAGGGGTGATGGTCACTACTAAGTGCTCATGACTGTTTGGCCAGCCGGCCGTCTTAGGCCGGCTAAACCGTCATGCGCTCTTAGAATTTCTCCACCCAGCTGTGTTGTACAGCCGGGTGGGTAAAAACCAACGGCTCCCACCAGTCCCTGTCTGCGTGGCCGAACCACAGAACTCAGACCACTCCCAGTGCTGCGCTCATGCAGGAAATAGCAATGAATGGCCCACCCTCACATCATACCAGTGTCAATATATATTAAATATTATTTTGATCATGCATGTACACCAGAGATTTCTGGTGCTAGGAGAATCTAGTGAGTGAGAAGGAAAAATAGCAGTGAAGCACAAAACTACCAACGTTTTCAGTAACTTAATTTAAGATAGTTGTTTTCTTTCATTAGGACCAAAGGAAGCAAGTCCCATTGGTTGCGGCTTTAACTCTACTTGAGATCCCCCAAGTTTAGAGCCTTTTAATCTGAAGATACAGTCAAGCCATTAGAAAAGCTGTGGGTAAGTTTGTGGTACCATGCCTAGATGCCATGGCCAAGAAACTAGGTATAAAGCTGTCAAAAAAATATTTGTGTCAAGCACAGAAGTTCAACGAAAACCCTATTTTGTCTTAAGAAACTTATGGTAAGAAGTTATCGGTGGAGTTATATGAACGTATCTGTGCAGGCGCACAGTATTCAAGGGAACATTCTGGATCAAATGAAGGCTGGATAGGACACTTGGAGGTGAGCCATGGTGGATCATGTTGCTGTTGTCTTGTGTTGATTGACAAAAACGTCTGGCACAGTAACATTACAAGCTAAGAAGAGTATTCTCTAGCAAACGTGGTTAGTAGGCACAGCTTCAGGACCCTGCTTCAGTCTAAAGCCCTGATTACAAGTCGGTCATTATATTTCTGCCCATGCGTAAAAACCTGTTTACACATGGGTTGGAATTACGAGTTGATAATTATCGGTTGTGTTAAATACCTCAACCTGCGTTCAATTTTGGCAGGTCAACACTGCTTAAATTTAACAGTAGGAAAGCATACAGTATTTACCATAGCATGGGGATTTTGGTGAGGTAACACCAAAAGCTGCATGTTATTCACCCCCAGCTCATAATAGGTGTTATTTATTGCACTGATAAATAACATACCCCTGATAAATAGCACCTAAACTCATGATCAGGCAATACGTGTCCAATGACAGCTCACAATTAGTCATAAGTCCAGTGTTTCTGACTACCTGTGCAGTCTGACACTACTATAGATACTGCTCAATTACAATGCATGCTGCTGACTAATAGGGGTGGGCAATAAACTCTTCACCTTCAGTTTTTCCCACTCCACACTCTGCTTGGAGCACAGGATTGCAGAAAAACTCCTCTAACCCTCTTGTAGCGGAGTTTTTTGCACACATGCAGCTCGCCAACGTTAAGTTGGCAAGCACAATTGAGAAAATTGAATGGTAGACCGCCTCCCACAGAGACTTTCCAATGTGGCTGGTCGCAGCAGGCAGCTACCACTTGGGTTGAGAAAGCTGACGCTCGCGTTGAGATGGCTGACGCACAAGGAGAATATCTAATAGAGTGGCAGAAAGAGGGGTGCCGCGTGTTGCCATTCGTGCTGATTTTACAGCACAGGACAAGCTCCTGGCGCTAAAAACACAATGTACGAAAATCCGCTGCAAGTGGAACTCAGCAGAATCTTGCAGAGTTTTTAGGTAAGTCTGTGGAATTCCGTGGAGCAAAACTTTGAGAGTTCCATCCACCCCTACTGACTAATAAGTGTAATCATCTGATGAGACAGCTTTACAGCTGCACTCACAATAATTGCATTCTTTATTATGTATACAATTGTTGCTGAGTGGTTATTGTTATGAACTTTCTTGTTGTTATGAGTGGTATCTCTGTAGTATTTGTATAGTACAAACCTGGTGTCATGTTGTTGATATGACTGTTGTGAGTGTTGTTGTTATGGAAGTTGTTCTTATGATTGATGTTATTTTGGCATGATGGGAGGTCCATGTAATACAGTAGTGTAGTGGGTGGTGAATAATGGCTAGTGTCAGTTTTGAGAAACGGCTGATAACTTTTATCATGGTTGGCAGTATTACTATTAAAATCGTTATTATTACATAAATTATTGTTAGTAACAGAGTAGGATTAGTATTGCTAATAATATTGTTAAAATTATCATCAGTTTCTTTTTCATTGCTAGTAGGAGGTTGTCAAAATAATCATCGATGTTATTATTATTCTACATTTTTTTAAATTTGAAAGGAATAATGTAAGTAAATTGTGGCACACTCTCAAGTTGTTTTTATCTTTCCGAAAGGGGCGATGATGTCCTTCCATTCAGATAACATTCCTCCCTGGATGCCATAAGCCGCTTTATAATATTGTCGTTGTGAGTGCATTTTGCTTTATCGCCAAGTACTGTTATTTTGCTGGCCCTAAAGGCCAATTCCAGAAAGGTTTAATAGGTTGCAATACCCGTTATCATATAGTGCGGCTTCCTCTACGGTGCAGCTCAATTCGTAGCAGCAAATTCAATGGTGCAGAAAATGTGTTTCTATACATTTTGTTTGATGCTGCCGCTGCCCGCGTGCAGCCAGAGCTCCTCTGATGGCTGCTCCTGCATGGAAAAGGCTCAGATGGGAAATTGACACTAAAATGCAATCTTTTTTCTCTTTCATGTTAATGTCAAGGTTTACTGGTGACGTGTAACGTCACAGAGCCCACAGTGCACCAGCCGGCCAGTCCATCCTTGCAAAACAAAAGCGTGAACCTGCCATTGTTCGAGAGGTGGTGGAGCTGGCGGCATACTGGAGGTGCAGGAATGGAGTTGACCTCTTGACCTTCAGGGCAGAGTCCATGGTGCCAGCCATGGGCCAGCCAAGCACAGGCCTTCCGAGCCTAGCCTCGGATCAGCCGTTGCATTGTAGCCTCTAAGGGCTGATTCTTTGCTGGTTTAGGGCCGGCCTCGCTCATTTAGGGTCACCTCACTGCAGGTGTTCACATGACTTTAACTAAGGGCTTGATTACGATCTTGGCGGATGGGATACCCGTCACAAACACGACAGATAACCCTTCCATCCTATAAAAAGTTCCATAGGATATAATTGACTTGTAATATGGGCGATGGGATATCCGTCGCGTTTGTGACAGAGTAACCCTGTCTGTCAAGATCGTAATCAGACAGACGAAAGAAAGTGCAATAGATAAGCAAGTCAGTGGCAATAAAGTTACTATCGCAGGCCCACCAAATCAAGAAAAATATTCCCATCACCAAATCACTGACATTGTGCGCTGCCCCAGCATCTTACTAAAATGCAAAAAAGAATTCCAGTTTCACATTTCTATTTAATTTTTCACATAGATACTGATGGAAAGCAATCTGTTGCCCTTTCAGTACTAATTTTTGCAAATGGCAAAAATTGAATTTACGTGTTCTTGTTTGTGTATGTCCTGACGTACAGGCCAATAATAATAATAGTTCTTATTCATAGCATAGTTTTTTTTTAAAAAGGGACAATTCCTAATAGACATGCAGGTGAGTTAGTACAACAAAAGTAATGTTTTGAGCATGGATGTACTTTATGGGTCGCCTCGATTGCCCCTTGCACCCCCTGGCACTGCCTTTGTGACTCCTGGCCTGAGAGGTGGCAAAATCAATGCCAAATACACAGGCGTAACTCCAAACTCCTCATTTTTTGCCCATTTTTCGTTACACTAATAGTGAATAATATCCTAATGCTCACTATTAGTGTAATATAAAATGGATCCCAGGTCTCTGGAGTGGACTTTAGGTGGCAGTTTGGGTTTATAAAAATGCATTTAAATGTATGTTGTGCATGTGATTGTGGGTGTTAGTGAATAAATGTGAGTGAGACTGTTTTGTTATGCTTGCAAATCTATTGTTGGCCCTAGCATGTAATTATTGTCTTATGGAGAGTCCCCTGGTAAAGTTTGATGCTGGCAATCTTGAGGCAATTATTACCATGATAGACATCTGTGACATAACATGGGCACTGACACACTGGAGGTAATTCTTGGGGTAGTGGGCACCCATGGGCAATACTGGTAACAACATATTTTATGTAATTCTTGGCAAATGAGGCACCTTTGAAAAAAATATTGGTACTTGCTTGCACATTGGTGGTATTTCTTGGCACAAAGGAGGACAACTGTACATATGGGAGAGGGGCAACCATGACAAAATGTTGGCCCAGACATACTAAAGTAATTTTTGACAATAAGGGTCACCTACAATATATGGACAGTATAAATCGAAACATTCTGCACTCGCACATTGAGGGACATCCATAGCATATAGTACAACCAAGACAAAATGCCAACCCTGGCACAATGGAGCCAATTCTTGACATACTGTGGCATCCATAGCGCATTTTGGAAAAAAGGGGTCAACTCCTAGGAAGCGTCAGGTTTCACTGGCTTGGCTCACCATGAAAGGATTTGAAAATGTAATGAATGCCATTTCAGAGCTTATGACCTTTTAGTAAATATGCGTGAAAATTGTGCTTTAAAATGCACTATGCAACCACATTCTTTTAAAAATATTCTTGGGTGAAAAACCCACTAGAAGAGGCCTCACTTTTTTGCTTCACTACAAGTATTATGTCCCAGAACTTTCAAATAGCAAGCCTGCACTCAAATGTTTGTCTGTGTTGTGTTATGTTGTGATATTAATCATGAAGTTATTTTGGAACTTCAGTGATATCAATTATTGTAATGTTGCAGGTTAAGGTCTTGTGACATAACTTCCTGGATGTCATTAGGGTCAAAGGATATGTGATGTTATTTCTGCTACACCTGGCATTTTGGCGAATTTTCACCCATGGTTTTGAGGTGAGAGTATTCTTTTGTGATGCACTGAAACCCTATAGGCATCAGAATGTGCATGTACAGTTGTCAGTTAAATAAATGTGGAAATATGCTAGTTACATCTTAATGTTCTCACCAACCAAAACATAAATATGGATAACTACCAATGAGTTGAGAAAAAAAGCATATAGATAATAACAGACAGAAATCTCAGTAAATAAATAAATTCATGTTTTCTGAAGTCTAGAGAACTCCAAAAAATGAGCAAAGTTTATATCCAACAGTCTTCTCACCTTTGGATTTACCTAATTCCTGTCAAACCTGAGAGTGTGTTAAGAGCCTGATCTTCAAGCGTGAAGCTTCAGATTTTTGCTTCTTTGTCCTTCTTTTTGTACTACGTGTAGTACTGAGGTCCATTTTCCACTCAGTCTTCACGTGTTTCTTTTATAGTATAATGTACTTATATTTTAAATAAAGATACATAAGAGTGGCCACGTGCAGCTGGCTGAGGTTGCCAGTCATCATCCAGCTGATAAAAAGGACACAAGGAAGTATGTTGTCATTGCTTTCCAGGGTGCCACATAATTAATAAGTGATATGGGTTGGTATGATGAGCTCAGCTCTGGTTCATTGTACTTTTAAGGGAAGACAGTGCTAAAAGTTCCCCAGTAAGAGTTATGGAGAAAGAATATCCTTAAAACTTTGACAACTTCATGTGGCAATGAATCAGGACCAGCCGCTAGGATGTAAAATGAATCTAATATACTGCTTTTGGACATTTGAGCCCCTTTTGAGATGGCCAGTTGGCAAGGGGGACTGTTAGGTTTGTAGGGCGCCAGGCCCTAATGTGATTATGTGGTGCTAGGAAATGTGATTCACGTAGTATGATTTACGCACCCTGTTTTATACTTCTAAATGTGGTTGTTATGATAATGAGGTTGGTTTGCATATTATGGTTTATGCATGTGAGATTATTCTCTACTGTGGTTCAGGTATGAGTTATTCCCTATTGTGGTTTATGTTAGTAAGAGTATTTCCTAATGTGAGTTATGCTTAGGAGGTTATGGTCTAATACGTTTAGGCTTATGAGGTTGGCGCAGAAAATATTCTCGCCTGATAGGATACTGTACATGATATGAATTATGTTACAGGATGATGCTGAGTACAGTGTTTGCCAGTAATTACTGGTTGTGTTCTATGTTTATTACCTGTTCTACATTTTACTATCTTTACTAAGTGATGATTCTGACAGTGGCTCACGTGGCCCTGACATGTGTATATAATCCCCTGTAAATATTGCCCAGTGCCAGTTGGCACAGTGTATATTGTGTGATTACTATCCTAATGTGTTTTATGATAATACAAAGGCTATTTTTATATATAACCTTGTGTGGAATTCCTTTTGTGGTGTGCCTCGTATGCTGTGTGTTTTGCGCAAATGCTTTACACATTGCCACCGGGATAAGCCTGACTGCTCGTGCCAATCTACCAAGGGGGTGAGCAGGGGTGATCTTTGGCGTGTAACTCCCTTGCCTTGACTAGAGTGGTGGTCTCTGCCTGGCTTTGGCGCAAGCCTTAGCCAACCAGAGATCCCATTTCTAACACCGATGCTCCAGCAAATCGTTTTGGATGGGAGCGGCATGTTGTATTTTGAGGGCTCTTAGTGAAGTATGGAGTTTATCTACTTTATATCAAGCCTCAATATATTTATGAATAGTTTAGTTAAGAGTTGCCACCAAACAATTGTCTTCATTGTGTCCCAGACCCTAGCGGGAGCGTCAGACAACTAATTCTCAAAAAATAAATTGTGCAAAAAGAGAACGCCACTGGATTAAAATCTAATTAATTATGAGGGAACAGAGATACTCAGGTGTAACTCTTGAGCTACAGATTGTATTGATCCAACAGTATTCCTTATGCAGCACAGAATAGTTTGTAAAGCCTTGAGAACAGGCCTGATCTGTCGCCAGATATCAATTGGACCTTATACTTTCAGGAGATGTGGGACCAGAGCATTTTCACATTGTATACACCTACAACTAGCCTTATGGATGTTATCAATTTTTGTGTCAAGCGTCGAAATCTCCACAAATGATAGGCGGACCTTCCCAGCTGGCCAGTTCCAAAGAAAACTGTGAGAACATTGATGGATCATTGCTAATTTGTACCATATATAGAGCATAATGTGAAAGAGTCCTTATCTCTCCAAATTCTAGCAATTACCCAGCACCCATTTATTATCAGAGCATGGTTTCAAACACTCTCATAATTTGCTTAGTGTCAATAGAGCCAACCCTCTAGTTGTGTTGTAATATTTGGAGAAGCCAATCAGCTGGCTATCAGAATGCGCAAAGTAGAGGTTCTTGTAAACATTTCTGACATATACTGCAATTCGGCTTTTCCCTGGGGTACTTTGGATACAACTCTAAAGCCATTAACATTTCAAGATAGTATGCTAATCCTTCATCCAGAAAGATTACGCATTTATCAAGCTTAACTTCATTGGAAAATGTTCTAGCATCCAGCACCTTCTATTAATTTTTTCTGTTTTTACTTTTCTCCTCCAGTGAACCTGGACTTCTATACCTTTCCAACACCATCGGCCTCCTTACGTCGCACCACAACCCTAATGTCTCTCCCATTGGTTCTGTCTGGGTTGGATACCTGACTCATCCTGATCCATCTCAAACCTTGACTTCTCTTTACACTGCATCGCTGGATCAGTCACAATGTGAGGAGAGGAACCCAGCCCATAATCATTCCTAAGCCACAAATCACACAAACTTTCCTTATTAGCAAATATGGTTTCTTGTCTCCCTGCCATCCCACTGAAAACCAGAAAAGATGTACAGAGTCAATTATTGTTTGATATCACTGAGTTAATAGGTCTTGGACTTAAGAATCCAAAGTGCAAAAGTGCTTGTAGTCTTTGAAGACAACTTTCAGTTTGCGGGTTCCTGTAGAAATGCTTGTGGGTGAATATCTTCAAATTAAGTGATCAGACTTGGAAGCTGCCAACATCGCGTCATTGTGGCCTGGTAAAAGTCAGGGAGAACAAAAAAAGACATCTCATCAACTTTGTCTGGGTTGTTGGGGCATGCAGCCTTGTAGAGTAGTTGCCTGAAAAAAAATGGCTACATTGATTAGTATGACTCTGTGGTGATAATCACCTTTTTCCTTGTTTGGTTTTTTGAAAGGGAAGCGGAGGGCCCTCTTGATTTGGCAATTGATGTCCCAATTGCCAAGACTTGGAAGTGGCTGCTGAATCAAAGGAACGTTGAATCCTAGAGGGTTGCCACCGTCCATGCCTTTAGGGGTGCCAAAACAGAAGTAGATTGTTCCTTCTCATTTTAATTTCAAAGGCCTACATTCTCAACGAAAAATCTATTGTCAAGTTATCATACTCGTGAACCTGGCGAACCATATTCTGTGGCGTGTTTTCCAGATCTGAAATGTGCTGCCTCCAAGATTCGAGAACTCAAAGAAAGGACATGTGTAGACATTTTGCATATAGCTATCTGAGTTTTAAGATGACAGGTTTTCAGTGTAGCACAGTCCTTTATATAGTCTTCCCTATGTGGACTAGGGAGATGTTATAGGGAGGAAAAGGTGGGCTGCAAATGCGGCTCCTGTGCACTCGGATCATTACACCCTGCAGGGTTGAAGGTACCTGTGCTGTTGGAGGATGGAGGTTTCAGTTAGGTTGAGAGGTTTTCGCCAAAAACTAACGTCTGCTAAAATGCTGTGGGCCGCCTTGTAAATATCGCGATGTGCACTTAGCGATATTTCACAAGTCCCCCTGTGTGAGGTATGCCCAGTGACGCCCACTTTGCATCTCATTAGAGATGCAGAGTGAGGCGTTGAGGAAAAGGCTGCTAACATGCGCTAATGCATGTTAGCATCCCCTTGTAGATAGGGCGATAATATTATCTCCGCTTTTTTGGCTTTTAAAGCCATAAAAGTGGAGATAAGGCCCTTGTTAATATGCCCCTACATTCTTTATTCTCTGAATTGTTTACGTCTTAGATTAATGATACCAGCACTACCTGCAGTACTACTTCTGACAATCAAGTAAGACTTGAGTCCACCCCACGCTACAAAATTGTGAGTCATTGATACTTCAAGGGGCCTTTTGATGTCGCTCTGTGAAAATGTACTTTCAAGTGTGTGGTGAGAGCTCTGCTAAAGCATTTGTTAAACTCTCTCACCCATCTCTTACCCCTGCCCTGCCAGTGGATTTTTACATCACTCTTAGAAATGGGCTGAACACTAAAATGTGGGGCTATTTATAACAGGCATTGGCAAAACCAATGTCCTTCACAAGCTAGTGTTATGAATAGAGTTTTTTAAATTTTAATAGCAAATATATTCCGCAAAAAAAGAAGAAAAAAGGAAACATGCAAACACCTTAGCAGCTATACACATGCATACTCAAACTGAAATAAAATAAAAATAATCATCACATATATTATAGAATAGTATGAGATTTTTTTTACAGAAAGGTTTCCATAGAACAGCTGTAGAAACTCTTTTCGAGCTTTAATGTACATATTAGGGAAATATGATTGCTATTGGCACCAATGATACAATCTATTTGCTTCGAATGGCTGTAACCTTAACATATAACATATAACACACCACAAGGATGGCTAAAAAAATTAAAATAAATAAAGAATGGAAGCATTGGGAAAGTAAAGTATTGGGCCAACAGCTCAGGCACTGAAGTGTGCTTGTTTTTAGCAGACGTGCACATGTTATCAGGAAAATAATACCGTCACTCATAATGCAAACAATCATCGTCAATGTCAATCGATCTGGCTTATGAATGCACTGTCAAGCCAGACCTAAAAATCCATGCATTTTAATGACTGACCTCCTCCCGTCTGTGCTGCTACAAGAGAAAAACACCATAAAGTGTCTAGTTAGCTAATACATTTTAGTAGCATTACAATGGCATGTATGTGTCCTTATGTGCCCCTGAAAGTTAGCTTAGGCAGCTGAATACATAAACAAAATAATCACAGCTGTGTGGAAGGCAAATACTTTTTGTGGAAGCACTCAATTTCTGCCCAGTCAAAACATGCACTCCTGGTTCCCCAAATGTGGGTGGAGCCAAAGTTCTTCTCTTGATGACTGTTATAGGATTATCTGGCGACAGCTGCCTTATCAAGCCAGACCATAAAAAGCCAGCTGCTTTTGCAAACTGACTAATTGCACCATGCTGTATACTGTGGTAGGCAGAAACAAAACGTTAATAAAGCCGAACCAGCCCATGTATGAAGAAGGCTGACCAAAAATTATGCTATGCATGTATGAATGTATTTTTTATTTTTTATTTGTTATTACAGGATGCTGGTCAGCTAAAACTGTCTCTAGACAAGATCAAAACAGTGATAAATTAACAGACGGGATATTTTTACGTATTTTGATGTCTTTTTTCAGTCTCATCCTTTGCTCTCCATCCATCTACTTTTCATAAACTTGCAGATGGCAGTCTGTGAAATACTTATTTGACTGTCTTCAAATAAATTTCACAAGAAACACCTCGACTTCACTTTAGCAGCTGAATACTTAATAGAGAACGATGATGATGATGCCTGCTGGACAAACCATCTGGGACAGTCAGAAATGACCCATTCATAGATCAAATATATTATGCTTCTTAAATATTCAAAGAACACAAGAGTTTCTTACTAATCCTTTTAAATATGTAAAAGTGTGTTCAGGGTTTATTTGTTTTTGAAGTAGGTGTTTAAAATCCGATTTTGAACCAAAAGTAAAATAAATTGAATTAATGTCCTCATAAATTTGGAGCGCCTGTCATAAACAATACTTTCTATCTAATATTTTGAAATGGAAAGCAGTTCATAGTAAGTTCAGTTTCAGAAGACAATTGGTCCATTTTAGAAAAGACATACTTAATAAATTCTAATAATTTTAGGAAAAACACTAGGAAGTACATTAGGAATGTTACTTTTTAATCCATTTAAAGTAGGGCTATAGTGACAGAAAAGGAGGCAATTCTGTTATTGTTAGACCCGGTGGCTGGGACGCATCGAAGACAGACAGAATCCATTGTCCTAGATAGAATGAGTGCGATACACTTGTCTGATAACCCAAGCCAACCCTTGGATAGCTTAGCACAGAGTAGTCAGGCTTTTCCTCAGGGTCAAAGTGTAAAGTATTGGCACAACACCACCCTGCAGCACAGTGAGTACACTACAAAAAGACTCAACACTGTATATATAAAATACCGGTCTTTGAATCACACACACACATTGAAATCAGAACAACATAAACATTGAATATATGCTTCACAGTTATATGCAATTGTCGAATTCTCCCAAAAGCAGCAGAACATCATTAACATATATGTACTAGTCATAGGTATTCAACTGCTCCATTATCCCTTCATCCTCATAAGCAAAATGAACCCATGTGCGTACTTCCCCAAGGTGTTCACGATCCAAGCAATTCCTCCCACATCAAAAGCCACAGAAACATTTAAGCAGGCTGTTTATAGGTATTCTACTTTCCCGCTAACACATTAGTGTAAAACCCGACAGTCCCAATATTGCAAACCCCTTACAGTTGTAATGGACAAGAAATCACAGGGTTTGAGTACGCTTCATGACCCAGCCCCTCAGCCACTCAAACTACACCAGCTAACGATATACGTTGCACTGGCTGGTAACACTTTGATTAGACTGGTGGTACCACCTAAAGCAGAAGAAAACAGTTACTTGGTTTCATCCCTCCAGATTAGGCCTTAAGGCATCCAGCGGCACCTTCACAAGTGTGGGATTACTATCCCCCCGTAAGCAAAAAGACTGTGACACTGGAAGCTGACGCACTTCCAAATTGGAGAAATATTTCCTGTCAGGTGAAGGTGCAAGCTGCAGCTGCTCCAGGCAGCCAGCTGTGGGTGCACATAAGGCACAAGGAGAACCTTTGGGCAGGGGTGGCTCCTCCGCCAAAGCAGAGGAGCGTCGCCCCACTGCCTTTAAGCAGGAAAAGAAAGAAAAAAATAAAATGATAATAACTTAATGTTATTTTTATTTTATTTTGGGCTTCTGTTGCAGCAGCTTGCGGGGCTGCAGAGCAGGGGTGGAGTGGCTTGCCCACTCCTAAGTGTGCAATGACTGTTTGGTCGGCCCTCTTGGGCCGCCCAAAACAGTCATGCGCACTTCCCTGTTCTCCATTCAGGCTGCATTGCAGCCTGCGTGGAAACATGCCCACCCCTCCAACCCCTGGCTGAGCTCCATATGACGGCACTCAGACCAATCACAATGCTGCATTGCAGCGCTGTGATTGGTTTAGGGAAAGGAGCCTGACTGCCTCTTTCCTGTTCCTGGAGTCGGCGCAGGAGAGCAGAGCAGGAGCAGGGATGCAGGACCCTGTGGCGGCAAGTTAAGTGTCATTGTAATAAATTTCTTTGTTTTCACATTGCAGGCCGTGCCCCTCCTCCCCATGTGCCCCCGCCTCACCATCCACGTGCTGTGCTGACCGCTCCTGTCTTTAGTTCCAGTCACGATTTTCTCAACGACAAAGTACCTTCTGGTGTGGGTCCGAGGAGAGGGAGAGTGCAACCTCGAATGGATGCCACATAGTCTGGCACTGGCGTCCTCCCAATCTGGAGGTTGGGGACTGTCTAGGCTTCCAGCTTGGGTCCCGCAAACTCGGCAAACATCCCACAACATCCCTCAGACACCACGCGCTACAGAGTGCTAGCTAGCACAGGACTCCAGTTGCAACCAGAAACTCCTCGAACTCTTCACTTTCTGGCATCGCAGGGGGGCTGCTGATCTTTATGAGCACACTCCTCTGCAGAGTGTGATTTATACATACGTCAGGACGGGCTTTGTCCAAACCGATGATCATTTCCACAAGTTTCCGCTGCACCATCCTTACAATCTTGTGGAAAGGGGAAGATTCTTTCTGTCCCTGGAATCTCATGAACAGAAAGCCGGCCAGTTGGTCCTTGGAGAGTGGTTAGGGACCCAGGCAACGACGGTTGGCAATTAGCTGCAGGCCAACAACACCCAGACAAAATCCAGTGATAGTACTCTTCCTGGAGCACGACAAGCCCCAGGCCATAACAAGTCTGTGGATAATCCAGTTGCAGCCCCTCCTCCTGCTCCAATGTTTCCTCTTGTCACTGTCCCAACATCGAACCAACATAATATGGTTCCAGTCCCAAAAGTGTCTCTAACTTCTGAGGGCTGAGTCCCAGTAGTTATGCCCATGAGGGCCTTTGAAGATGAGATCAGTTCAAAAGGTCACTTTTGAAATGCACAGCTCCTCTCTAAATGTTGTCCTGTCTGCCATCCTACCCTGGGAGGCTTGATCAATATTCTTAGTGGGGCCAAGACCTTGCCCTTTGGAATGCCAATTCCAACCCCACGTATCTGTCCCAGGAAGGCCCCTCAGAGTCAGAGGTCTGCAGTTTCTCTTGAGCCCGAGTTTATGGCCTTCTATCAGGATTGCATAGATGTAGATGTCCCCCCAGCAACCAGATGTGGATTGGAGACAGGGTGAGAGGCATACAGAGCCACAAGAACAGAAATGCCCATTTTCCCAAAGTGGAATTTCCACATTAGTAATGTCAAATCCACTCTCACGATCGGAGAGGATTTGCCATTACTAACTCATCAATATCAAACACTATACTGCTACTCTTCTGCATGTAGGAAATACTGCTCAATAGCCTTTCTACTGGTCCCCCATGTTAATGAATGCAAGAAGCAGGCCCCACTGTACCAAACACACCATCTGGTGCTATTCACTACAAGTGCATGTATCACACATGTGCCCATGCTCTGCCTCTTCCTAACACCTCACCCTGCCCCCATGGAGTACTCTGATGTAGCAAGAGACATGCAGAACCTTGGCAAGTAGCTTTTAAAATACCTAGTTAGTCACAGTAACCTGCCCACACTGGCCCCGCCAGGGCAAACCTGTGGCATGTTTAAAGAGCTACCTCGTTGGTTGGCAAAACCAGTGCTGCAGGCCCAAGGGGGACCATTTGAGTTAGATGCCCTAGGTAAATGCCTTACCCCTAATCAAGGGACTTACAGATCAAATCAGCCAATCATGTATACACCATTCACCAGTATGTATATGGCAAGCATAGCACTAGCACTTTGGCGCTGAATGGCAGTGTCAAAAGCACTCAAAGTCCTAAGGCTAGCACATAGATCAGTGGAAAACCAGGAGGGACAAAAGCAAAAGGTTGAGGGAAAGCACCCCAGAAAGGGCCATTTCCAACAGTTATTTGGTAAGGTGCCAGGATTTGCAGGCATTTATAAATCAATGCACAACAAACGGGAGCAAAAACAATAATCTATAAGAGTTTAATAATAAACATTTATTGAATTTTAGAATATACATTAACTAGTTCACAAATCTGTGTAGGTTAACATTGCTTGATCTTCCAACCTGTAGCTTAATTTTTGCATATTTTTGGTATTTTATTTTAATTACTGTTTTTCTGTAGCACTAGCCTAATCCTAAAGAGAGCTTCAAAGTTCTAAGGGAAGTGAGGTGAAGTGGAGACGCTGAGGCAGCAAAAATATCATGAAAAGTGCCCCTAGCAAAGACATTTACTGAGGCCAAGCAATAAGACAGGTGAAAGGGGTGAGTCTACAAGCGTTTGTGCATCTTTCCAAAGTACACATCGAGATGACTAGTCAAAGTTAGTAATTGATCCACTGTATCAAGGGCCAAGAGAGGTCAAATTGGAATAAGGCACAAACACCTCTCTGATGCCTGGCAGCAAGCAATACTTCACTGATGTTTAATAAGTAAAATGTTTCTTTTTATTTAAAGATCTGTGATATTTTAATTAGATTGTGATATTAGAAACTGCCTGTCAGCTCAGTGGCGCGTATTTGTTCAGTCCTTCAGTGGAGAGGTGTGGCACAGCGGCCAGGGCGCTGACTCTGGAGTGCAGGCCTCACGGTTCTATCGCTGGCAGCAGCCCAGCTCAGCACCATGTGACTCTGGGCAATAGCTCACTTAATCTCCCCAGTGACCCTCAGTGCCCTGAGACCCTCAGCGGTGAGTAGTACGTGCTTTTCAAATAGCAAATTTAGATTTAGATTTCATATCATAACACTTTCTCACGGATTGGCTCAACCCACATTCTCAGTAGCCTAATCGATCCACGGGACAGGATAAGGGCAAACACAGGAGCAGGAACAGAAGAAGCGCCTGTTGATTTATAGAAACCATCTAACAATGTTTTAGAGCCAGATGGTGTTTGTATTCTGCGGCTTGCTAGGAAAGGGCATTAAAATAATGTTGGAGCAATCAGCTCGATTGCTTTAACAGGAAGTGCAATGAGGAAGTGCAAATAGAGTCCCTTTTCTATGGGTGTGGTCTTTAGATGTTGTCCACAGCATAGAGAAAGTTAGAGCCTTTCTCATTCCCTTCTGCAGAGATATCCGGTTTTTCATCTGAGCTGCCACTCCGTGTTACCGAGCGTGTAGACAGCAAGGTTACTGTTATCTAAGTGATGGTACCCTAATGCTCATTAATAAGAGAGCAGTAGGGTGCCAGCATAGAGTCCTGGTGCTCTTGTTTCACATTGATGATCACCACAGTGATCACTAGTGGCAACAACAATGGTTGTTTCCCCCTAGGTACTACTTAGGTCAGCAATTACCACCAATTTGCAGGATCATAGTAAGGGTGTGAGCTAAACTTTATCTTGGCAGTATTGCCATGTGTGGGGCCTATTTGAACCCCATGAAGGATTAGTTTGCTCTGTGGAAACATTCATAAAAGGGGAGTCTTGGCTCCACACTCCTATAAAGACTGTCTGGACTCCTCCACTACCCCTGCCCCTTGCACCGGTAGGTTGCTGATGGTATGGGCCTCAGGGTAAAGCAAATGGTACTCTTAACAGCAATTGTAGTTTCTACTTTGGAGGAAAAACATTTCATACAATTGCAATAAAGGGACAAGAAAAACACACGTTATGAATTAAGATGTTTTGCACCGAACATGCATTTCCACATGCTACAGTGATCAGTATTAGTCACGAGCAAACAGAGAGTGGCAAGAAAGGACAGAGTACAAATCATGGAGCCTGATCGATAAACTGACGGGTGTTGGGCTGGTCCTCTGTACAGGGTCACCCCTACTCTTTTTGCCTTCACCCCTCCTGTTTTGCTGGATTTGGATTTCATTTGTTGGATTGAGTACTCCGTGCTCTTTACCTCTGCTAACCAGTGCTTAAGTGCTTGCACCTTCTCCCTAAAACGTGGTCAAATTGGCTTACCCATGATTGGCACATTTAATTTACATCTAATTCCCTAGTATATGGTACTACATATACCCAGGGCCTGTAAATTAAATGCTACCAGTGGGCCTGCAGCACTCATTGTCCCACCTACGAAAGTGGCCTTTTAAAACATGTCTCAGGCATGTCACTGCAGCCCATATTACAGTTTTAAACTGCCAATTCGACCTTGCCAAATAAACCATTTGCCAAACCTAAACCTTCCTTTTTAATACTAATAAGTCACCAGTAAGGTAGGCAGGGTGAAAAGCTCGAGCAGTGGAAAACATCTAAATGCTACAGAGTCCTCAATCCAATAAAACCGAATTCAGCAAACAGGAGTGAAGGCAAAACATTTGGGGGAACACCATGCCAAGAATACCAGGTCTAACACATATCATTCTGTCATTTCATTCTGGTTTTTCTATTTCCAGCTAAATAAGGTTTTCTGGTTGTCTTCTGAATGTGGCAACAGCTGTATACCACCAACCCCTACACAGTGCTAAGTATTTCAATGCTGCTTAACTCCTAGGCCTTCATTTGGAGTTTGGAGGGTGGGTTACTCTGTCATAAATGTGACAAATATCCCATCCACCCTATTACAAGTACCATAGGATACATTGCACTTGTAAAAGGGTGGACGGGATAGCCATCATGTTTTTGATGGTGTAACCCATGCGCCAAACTCTCAATCAGACCCAATTTCTTTAAACTAGTAGTTGGTTGGCCTGTTGGGCCATCTTGCTGTCTTACACTGCCAGATGGGACACTTTGAAAAAAACAGTGTGTAGACAGTGGTGTTTGGTCACAGTACAGCCCAAAAGGTCAAACAATACATCCCAGACGCTAGTCCTTTCAAGCTGGCTTATCTGGTAGTGCCAGACTGCTAGACAGGCCAGTCAACCAATGCTTGAAAATTTCTACCACTGCTTGAAAATGTTCTTTGGACTCACATTTGCTGTACACTATACTTAATCCTTGAATGTATGTATTATCCAGTTCAGATCTGTTGAAGAAATAACTGAAAGATACTTGGAAAAGATAAGGAATGGCATAACTGTAATTAATTACCACGACCACAGCGAGAATCTGTCAGCTGGCATCACATCATGTTTCAGGCCAACTTTACTTCTTCTTCTTGTTGGTTCAGACTCTTGAAAGAACAGGAAAACCTTAGCTTGTCTCATGGGTATTTGCAGAGAGCATTCAGGGTCCAAGTCCAGTCCGGACTTCAGGATTTCCATAATCGGGTTTCCTGACATAAATTGTCATACCTTGTATCCCTATGATAATCAGTCGCATAGTCATTGGTGATAAAGGAAGCTTGACTATGTGCGGCTGTCTAGGACCATCAGAGTCCCCATGCCCAGAAACATTAGCTGACATTCGCCAACCAAAACTCACCCTATCAATTAAACATGAAACAGACAGCAGGGTCAAGTATTGAGAAAACAGTTCTACAACTCTCAGCAGAAAGCCTTTAAATGTTACTTTGTAAATGTGTGAATGCATTCGAGCATTGAAGGGTCTCTAGTGACACACTCCTGAATCTGGAATTACAGCCAGATCTGCTTACCACTTGCTCCTCTAAACAAGGTATCTAATATGAAAGACTGCAAAAGGGGATTGTTAGTTTATCATAGTGCATTACAGTCTCAGTGGAAACCGGGAGTGGTTAGCAACTTGATGCCTTCAAATTATTTTTGATTGTTCACAACCAATATGTTAATTATTTAAGCACTGCGGAGCAACACCTAAATGCAACCAGATGAACAATCCATGCTTCTGCACAGTGTTCAGAATTCATACATTGCTGTCAGTGCCACAACCATCTCGGATTCTGCACATATGTCGAGCTACTGGCCTGAAGCTGGATTACTCACTATAAGAAAAAAGCATGTGCTTGATTAAAGGTGAGTTTATGAGTCAGAGGAGCAGAATCGTCTGATTATGTGTGTGCACCAAATGTATCTTTATATCCAACCAGCTACTCTGTAGATAAACCGCAAACCCTTGGTGTTAGGAGTCATCGGGATCTTGTGGGCTGTGTTGATTGGTTTGCCTTGTGGTGGGTGCCTTATCGGATGGTTTGCAAGTAATCTACTTTGGAACCAATAAGTGCTCATATAAGTTTGTTTGGCTCTGCTTTCAATTGAGTGTGTGTCAGAAAATATGTGTGGAAGCACCAGAAGCGTTGGCTGGTTGGCTGCAGAAGGAGGAGCTCTTGACAGGTTATAGTGGGTCTGGTGCGTATGTGTGTGAGGCGGGTTACAGTATGAAGTGTGATTTTGTTTAGCAGTTCCCCAACATCCTTGCAAATGGATGTTTGAGGACCATATTGTGCACCTGAGGACTTCAGCATTAGCCCCTCTTGAAACTAATGGGTGTGGCATTTTGCAGTTGTGCGGTGTTGGGGTATGAAATGCTTCAATTTGTGCAGGCTGTCTGAGGTAGTGTAATGCATGAATAAGGATCTAATGGTGGTTAGAATCCCTGAGGAATTTCTGTGTGTAGAATGGGCCTTGCAGCTATTCCCACCATGGTCATGAGTGAACTAGGGTAGAACTGTGGTTCCGCTCACAGAGAGTGAGGACTTCATACCGGAGTTGTAGTCTGGGTTTCTGCTTGTGGGTTCAATGTAGGAAGTGTACTGTCTTTCATCTAGAAAGTGTACTGAATACACCAACACCCTGTTTTGTAAGCTTTTCACCCTTTCTTCTTTATTAGTTTGTGTGTTGATTTGGTTTTTGCGACTGGTGTCCGTGGAATCTCCTACGCAGAGTGCACTGTGCCTGGGGAGCGAGTGGTGTTAGGTGTTGTGGTGATATAGTTGTGTGGCTGGTGTAGTGAAGATTCATTTAACTAAACAAGGAATCTATTACAAAGATTTCTCCAAATACATCCTTATGGAATAGTAATTTGGAAGCCAATAGTTAAAAAGGTTTCGCCTTCAGCACCTACGCCAGCCTGGGATCCTGTGAATGAATTAGTGGATGCGCCACTTGACTACTCGAGTTTCAAAGCAGTCACATCTCTCGAAATAAGCTACAGAACCAATACATCCATTTCCAGATACTATTGGTTAACACTGTTTCTCAATTGACACCCATGGAGGAGCTGGGAGTCGCCGCATTATTTTCACCCAATAAATCATTTTTTTCCAAGTTTCAGTCTGTAATGTTCTTTTTGCGATTAATTCGCCCGGCAAAACACCTTACATAAGAAAGTTCATGTTTTTGTTATTGACTTTGTTCGGCCTTGAGTAAAAACCCATTCTGTGTATGTCAAGGGCACGTTTCCATTACCTCCCTCTCCCTGAAGCAAGGTCGGAGAATGAGTTCCAGGCCGTGTTGAATGGCAAAAGGAGCAAACAGCGCATTACTCGGCTGTCAAAACAGACCTTGAACCATCAAGCACTGAACACTGCAGCTAAAGAAAGCTTAACCTTCAGACACCGTCCTTTCTTCGGTCGTATGAATACCAATTACATGCTCATGCATTATCAGATACATCATAGAATTTAATTCTGCATTTAATGAGCAGTTTTTTTTTTTGTTGCCAGCAGAGGAGGGCATGTTTATCAACTGTAGCAGACAGGACAAGTTCATCATGAAGATTTCGGTGCTCTGCGTCCAACTTCTACTGGTTATTGTTGTCACCTACATGTCTTTTAGATTAGGGCCTTGAACACAAGTGTCTCATAAAACCCAACATCTGTGCAAACCACAGTTTGCAGAGGTGTTGGAGTTATAAATGTATTGGTCCCACTGCGACGCCAAGACCTGGAACACCCTCCCCCTCAACCTACGACAAACCGAAGACCTTCTAACCTTCAGGAGACGACTCAAGACCTGGCTGTTTGACCAGTAGCAACAGCACCCCCGCCCCCGCTCCCCACCCTCAGCGCCTTGAAACCCTTGCGGGTATGTTGTGCGCTTTACAAATTATTTGGTTGATTGATTGATTGATTGATTGATTGATTGGTCAAATGCGACAGTCAGATTTTTCACCTAATAAAGCTGCTAAAATGTCAATCTGCATGCTATGCCCCAATTGGGAGATAAACACATGATTGCCATTATTATTGAATCCAATAAATACTAAACGGAGTGAATCGCTACTGATTGGGTGTGCTTATTAAGATACAATTACTGCAAACGTGTAATTGAGGCCTTTGGGGCTTATTTAGAGTCGGGTGGATCCAAGACAGGTACCAAAAAGTGACAGATGTTCCGTCCACTGTATTAGAAGTGCATTTAAATCGGTGTCACTAAACCTATGACAGATGGGGCAGATGTCACCTTTTAAAGTGGATGTCCCGCTCAGCAGAAATCTAAATAAGGTGCTAACTCTTGCGAAACATTAATTAGGCATCAATAGCCTTCAGTTCAAGTACCAAAAATAATAGAAGCACAAAGTGGGCCAAGCAAATACCATTACCGACCAGTATCCGGGCAGTTTTGTGTGATGGGCTCTGATTTTTCCCCTCCTCAATGGGGAATTACGTAGTAAAAGTCTTTATAGCAGGCATTACTTCATAGCGGTCCCCTGTGTGCACTGTTTTGACTATGTAAATGTCTCCAGGTACTACAGAGATGAAATTGTACTTGCAAAACCAGGGACCAAGAGCAATTTGCACCAAACCAGTGGTTTGAAATTGTGTGTAGAGTTTGTGCCAGACTTCCAAGTTATCACAGCACTCTGAATGGGATAAATCATGAGCACTTATTTCCAGTGCCATCTTTAAGGCCCATGCCACACATGAATATGAAGAATGTGTGTTTTATACCTACTCAACAGTGCAAAAACAAAAATAATTGTTATAATGACCATCTTTTACGTCGTATTTCCCCAACTTTTTGCCTTCATAACCCTAATTTTTGGCATACACATTTTGCAAAATGTTTACTTGACTTCTAGGACTCTGCACTATTTACTCCTTCTAAACAGTGGTGAAGTGCTTATGGGCTCCCTTCCAAACATGGCAAAATTAGTATACACCTAATTGGCACATATAATGTTCTTATAACTCCCTAGTAAATTGTACTACATGTACCTGGGGCCTGTAAATTAAATGCTACAAGTGGGTTGTAGCACTCACAGTAGCAGACCGTGCAGATAAGAGCCGCGGGGCGGGTTGGGGGGAGATTCGACAGATGACGACGAGGGAAAATAAATTTGTAACATTTTCCCTTGTTGTCTATTGAATTTTTCCCACCACTCTTACCTGTACGGGCCGCTCCTGAGCACTCATTGGGCCACTTACTAAAATAGCGCTGTCAAACATGTCTCAGGCCTGGCACTGTAGCCTGTACTACATTTTAAAGCTGCCATTTTGATCTGGCAAAATAAACCTTTTACCATGTCGAAACCTTCCTTTTTCTTACTTATAAGTCATCCCTAAGTTAGGTCCGAAAGCAGGGCAGGGTGCCTGGTATTTTAAAAGTGGGGCATGTGTTCTTCAGAATTACATGTATTGGCAAGGCTAGTGTTCCATAAACTAACACTGGGTTACCATATTAACTTTAATAAATGATAACTTCAGTTTGAGAACAGATGGAAAAATACTTCCAACCATTTGAATCATAATTTAAAATCCTCTTTAATGGTAAAGTCAAATTTTAAATTACTATTTTTAAATTTGCCACTTTTAGAGAGTTGTCAATTGTCTGCCTAAACTTTAAAGGTGCCTCACTACCACTGTCCAGGGTTACATGACTGTTAAAGGCTCTCCTGTGGTGTGTTATGTATTCCTCCCATTTGGGGGGCAAAAGGGCCTTGGGTATAAGGAATGCAAAGAACTGACCAGAACCAATTTTAGGGTTAGACAGAGGAGTGACCTCCCCCAGCCACAGGCTAACACAGTTTATAAAGAATCTGAAATCAGAACACTCCTGAACCAGAGAAAAGTCAGGAGAAAGACTTTCCTCCTATCTGAAGAAGGAAAACTGGACTTGCCTGCCTGGAACCCAACTCCCCAGAAGTGCCTCCGTTAGTCAGCTGGCTGACCTCCTGTTTGAGCTACAGGGACACAACAAGTATCAAGAGGCCTCGCCTACTTTCCAGCTGACCAGGCCCAAATGACCTTTACATGGTTTCCTCTGCTGGCCTCTGTGGGCATGAGTCTTGACTTCCCAAGTGCTGTCATCAAGGTCCTTGATGGAGTCAGAGTGTACTCCTCCCTACTCAACTGACGTTTTCACCAGACCTGATGCAGCACAACACAGAGAAATGCAGGGCCTTGCATTACAGCTCCTCTCAACTCCTGATCAGTAGCTTCAACTGATTATGATGCGGGATGACGCAAGGGCCTCGCATTGAAGCACCTCGCAGCTGCTGAATGGGGGCTTCATTGGATCCAATGAGGGACATCACAAGGTCCTTGCATCGCAGCATCTCGCAGCTCCTGATTGGCAGCTATAAAGACACAATGCAGCATGCTGCAGAGCCTCGAATCAGTGCAGCTCAACCCCCGATACAAGGACAAAAGGTACCACTGCTAGCAGGCCGCACCTGGGCCCGTAACCGACTTATGCGCCATTGCGGTTGGCCTGAACTTTTCACTTTGTCCAGGTCTGGCGCAACCAGATACCACAGTTGGCGCACTGTGCCTCTTGGAACTATTTTTACCTTAAACTTTAAAAACTCATGAATCCTGTTCTCCTGATGGGATTTTTGCCATTTTGGTATCATTTATTCATGAAATATCCTCTGATTTTCTAAATTGATTTGATATTTTTCTTGTGTTATGTTTTTACTTTATACTGTTTTAGTGATGCATATACACTTTATACATTGCCTCTAAGTTAAGCCTGACTACTTTTGTACCAAGCCACCACAGGTTTAAGCACATGTTTATTCAGTAACTTTTATGGTCACCCTGAGGAGGGATGTGATTGTTACTTGAGTAGGGCTTTCACCCCTCTCAACTAATGATCCAAATTCCTACAATAATTAACTTGTTTTCGTGAAGCGTTTCATACTGCATGTCATTCATTTCTAAGTGCTATAAATAACAGGGGTTATAAGTACCACATTTAAAATACTAATCAACCATGGAAGGATGGAGAGCTGACGTGGCCATGCGGGGATTCAAACCTGTGGCCTGTAGGCAACAGAATGTCTCTGTGTTGAGGACTGCCTGTTCATTTATACCTACATGATGTTTTTAGCATCTTTTGTACCCTACATTGTATGAATTTCAGGTTTAGCATATGTATCTGCATTTCCTGGGGTCTGATTGTGTTCATCTCATCTTGGTCATTCTTTGTCTATTCAGGACCCAAGTTCCCATCCGCAATATGTTCAACCTAATGCCAGTTGAACAAAAATGCTAGAAATGGGGGTCTCAAGTTGGCAGTGGTATGTACCCTGTCCATGTAGGCACCCTTACTTCTAGTCAGGGTAACAGAGTTACACACCCAAGATAACCCCTGCTCACTCTCTTGGTAGCTTGGCATGAGCAGTCAGGCCTATCTCAGACGCACTGTGTAATAATCACAGTTTAAGAAATGACCTTGCACCGACTAGATGCTTTATGGTAATTCTCAGAGGGAGCGTCACGTCCAGATGCTCTAATGCCGGAGTGAACAATGCAGGCTCTCGCTATAGGGAGTATATGACACTATTGGCGAGTGCAGGAGAGTTCTCAAGTGTTGGGGGTATTGGCTTGGCCTCCCTGACTAACAGATACAGATGCCACCAAATGCACAAACAGCCATTTAGGGCCCTGCCGGGCACGATCTAACAGGTGATAAGTCACCAATTCAAGCAACTTCAAGTATGTCAATGCACAACAGTGTTGAGGCTGCCTCGTGTGACTGTGCGCCCCCCGCCAGAGAGTACAGTACCTTGAATCTGCGAGGTCGGCTGCCGCAGGGTACGCCGTGTCACTGCTCAGCACACAGGAGCAGGGAAGAGGCACACAGCTGTGGTCTCTTTACTGATGTAGGAGAATGTGCTCCCATTGTAGAGCTAGTTGTCAGTTCAGTAGAGGGGGCACCAATGGTGATATCCGAGTCCGGCGGCAACGGTCAGAGGAGCACAGCTCTCCACACACTCACAAGTGAAGAGGTGCTGCTCGTGGACTCTCCAGATGGGAGAGCGCTGACCAGCCGGTGGGCATGAGGAGCAAAGAACTAACTAAGCAAGGGCTGCCAGAGGACACCGTGCTCCCTCCAGCAGAATGCTAGTCATTCCAGGCACGCTCCAATTACACGGAACGTCTGTCTTCGATGGTGAAGAGAGGAGCTAGAAGTCCCAATGTTTCTCCTGAGGCCCTCGTATTGTGCTGAACCCTCTATAGTCAGGCAGCGCTATAATTCAGAACCAGGGATTTGAACCATATTGAGGCAAGGTCTTTGGTGTTCCAGGGACCTCAAGAAACCAGGTGAATTCTTTGATGGTCCAGAGACTTCCAACAGGAGGCATTACACAAAAGCCCTTGAAGAACCTTTGGTAAGCAGGATAAAAAGACAGTCCAGTCCTTTCACTGCCCTCAGACAGAAGTAGCAATTGAAGGCCAACCCAGTAAAGCATCAGACAGAAATGGGCAGTACTCCTCCTGACAGCTCTTCAGCTCTTCTTCTTGGCAGGATCTCATCTTGATCCAGAAGCTTTCTGAAAGTCTGGGGTTTAGGTCCAATACTTATACCCCTTTTGGCCTTTGAAGTAGGCATTCATCAAAGGATTGTCTTTGTAGTGCACAAGTTGTTGTCCTGCCTAGTCATGGCTCCAGACACACACCAGGGGGGTGGAGACAGCATTGTGAGAGGCCAGGCACAGCTCTATTCAGGTGTGTGTGACAACTCCTCCCACCACTCTAGCTCAGAAAACCCTATCAGCCTGGTGATAGGCCATCAGGATATGCAAGGCACACCTCAACTCCCTTAGTGTGATTGTCTAGAGTGAATGCACAAACAAGACCCTGTGAGTCTTAGCTAGACGTTGATTCCACAGGCAGGCAGAAGCTCCGGATGGTTAAACAAAAAACATGCCCACTTTCTAAAAGTAGCATTTTCAAACACACAATTTAAAAACTAAATTTCAAATCTGAGCTCAGAGAGCCCAAACTCCAAATCTCTAGTTGTTCCAAATTGAAAGTTACACTTGTAGAATGTTATAAGGCAGCTCCAAAGATAGCCTCTGGAAGAGCTATTCCTTGCAATAGTGAAAACCGAAATTGGCAGTATTTCACTATCAGGACAGGTAAAACACAACAGTGCATGTCCTACCTTTCACTTACAATGCACCCTGCCAGTGGGGGTACCTTGGGCCTACCTTAGGGATGTCTTACATGTAGTAAAAGGGAAGGTTAAAGCCTGGCAAGTGGGTGCACTTGCCAGGTCGAAATGGCAGTTTAAAACTGTGTTCACAGACATTGCAATGTCAGGCCTAAGACATGTTTACAGGGCTTCTCATGTGGGTGGCACAACCAATCAGAATTACAGTTTATACAGGGAGCACTTGCACTTTAGCACTGATCAGCAGTGGTAAAGTGCCCAGACTACATAAACAAGCAAAAATAAAGTTCAAAGACAGGGGAACCCACACCAAGGATGCCAGGTCTAACGAAGAATACAATTATATCTATATCGGGGCTTCATGTCATGGTAGAAGAAATAACATTTCACCCGTAGATCACAATATCCTGTCACTCCTCCAGTGTAAGATCTATCCTATTGAGACAGTAATCACAAAGGTATTGTCTAGTTGATTTTATTAGTAGTTCTCATTGGTGGACTCAATACGTATTCTACTGTAAATGTTTCCACTTCATTATTGATAAAAGAAACAATGCACATGGAAACATGTGTGCAGTCACAAAAAATAGGACTATTATTGTGTGTGCATCTCCTTGAGACAGCTCAGGCCACCTATAAGCACTGCAACGTATATCAGTGCTGGATGCAGGAATGATAGGCCTCATTTTCCAGTTGTAGAAGCACACCCACTAAAACTACTGCCACTCCGGATAGGAGAAAGAGTGTAGAGGCACTGCCTGAAGCCAACAGAACCCAACTCCACAGCAGTGAGAGAGCAAACAAAGCCCTTTGTTGGGACCTATTGAACTCAATACTTTCATCATAATATCTTCCTCTATTTGCTGTCATGGATGTAATGGCAACTAAAACACATAGGGGGATATTTACTATAAAATGTCGGAGCACGTTGTTACTCCAAAATTGTTAATGCTGCGCTCTGACATTTCTTTTAACACAGGAATGCGCTGCATTTACAAAAATATGGCACACCCGAGTGTTTTTCCCCAGGCGCTTAAAAAGTCTAGTGCCAGCACAGGCACCTTTGCATCATGGTGCAAGGGTGTCTGCTTTGCTGGGCTCTGCTCTGATGTGCAGGAAAGGACACCTTCCTGCACATAAACAATCTTTAAAGGCAATTTGCTGTTTCTATGTTTGCTGCAGAATGCATCACACATAGAAAGAGCAAAATATGAGGACAAATGAATAATTTCCCCTCGTATCGGCATCCCAGGACCAGTTTTTACCTGGCTTTAGTTTTTGGCGCTACCCCATCCTTGTAAATATGGGGCAGCGTCAAACAGCAATGGGTGTTGTGGTAGAATGCCCACTGTAACACTCATTGCCTCCCTCTTTGCTGCAGTGGACTGCTTCGAAAAGGGGCCTATTTACAAGGTGGCATTAGGCCAAGTTAAGTGGCTGAACCCCACCTTGTTAATATGGGGTAGAGAGCAATGCCGCAGGAGAATCAGAAAAAGTGACGCTCTTGTAGCGTTAGGGCTTGTAAATATTCCCCACTGTAATGTCTATGTTCACTCCAGAAGCCATTATGATTTGTCTGGCAGAAGATCTTAGTGCAAAAGTACCCAACAGGATTTTGCAGTGGTTCCAAATGCATGGTGAATAATCAGCCTGTAACCTCATATGGATGCCAGACCTTTATTGAACAACCTTTGTTTGTATGACTATGTTAGCATGCACTAGTCATCCTTAGTTCCCAAAATGGAAATTGTGATAATTTCTTGACATGCGTATAGCTGTGTTTTCCTCAGAACTTATAGATGGCGATCAACCAAAAAATATAGAGTTTTACAACTGCACATCATTTGGATTTCTGGAAAACATTACAAATTCAACTCTGACAGCGAATTAAAAGTAAAAACAGCAGCGATTGGTTGTTGTGAACTGTCAAGGACAAGACAAATCGCTAACTGCAGAGACTTTTCTGACCCACGCGTTTGTAAAACAAAGTTGATGTCAAAAGAGCATCTGTAATCAAGGACAAAATTACATAAAATGTACATTTACACAAAATATAATTTACATGATAGTTGTGGGTTTTTTCCTGCTCGGGTATTAGTGAAATGTTCTAAACTTTATAAAGATTTTACACCAGCGAGATAATGGATTGTAAATCCTTTGCAAACACCTATGACACTGCTATTGATTATAATTCGTTTTATTTTGCGATTGAGTATTTCACAAGGAAAAGAACACTGATCACAGAATAACGTACCTTAACAAATGTAGCAAACTGATTTTACCTGCAAATCACTTTCACTTTTTTAAAGTGGGAAACATGTTGGCTCTCTGCTTCTTTTACATGAATGTAACAGAAAAAGAGCACTTTCAGCTTGCCTAATTTTTACCTGGGCACACATGTTTTGTCATATGAATTTGAACAGCCCCTGTTTTTCCATTCCTACATTCCTTGAAAACCGACCAAAATGTTTTAGCAGCATTTGTTGTACCAGTTCAAACTTCACAACAGTGATGAGCAATTTAATGCACGAGGGCTGCATCAATTCCACGTGTTACCACTATCATCATAAGAAACATTTACACACAATGGATGACGTTGAAACATATTTACATACTCGGTGGTTATCCTGAAAATATGGCAGGGATTCGGTTCTGAACCTATGTTGATCACCACTGCTTTACGTGATATGGCCTGGATATAAAAAGTGTCAAATTTATGTCTTTATGTGTTTTTAGGTCTCAGCTAGCGAAGGCTGCGCTTGCGCAGTCTCGCTCGCGAGATTTAATGACTTGGAGAAGAGGGGCTTAAACCCGCCCCTCTTCTCCCCTGTTCTCCATTGGCTGGCCTCGTAAATGCTGGCCAGCCACTGGAGAAGAGGTCAGTCACTCCGATTAGGCCCCGTCCTTTTTGGATCGGGGGGCGTGGTTTTTGCGAAAAGTCTCAGGGAGGAGACAACAGCAAAACACGCCCCCGAATCCGAAAAGGACGCTGCCTTTCTCCGAGGCATTTCTGCTCTGCCTCGGAGAAAGGCGGTGGTGTCTTCCGGTGCCCTCGTTCCTCTTCGTCATGTGCGCGTGCCTTCTGCTGCTCCAATCGGGAGTCGGTACTCGGCTAAAGAGCTTCTGCTTCACCTAACTAGTGCCCCAGCCCAGGGCTTCATTGCGCTACGCGCTCCAGCTCGGAGCTCCTATTCGGCTGTACAGGTGGACCGCTGGCCGGCTCTGACCTCCATTCCGCGCTGTTCCTTTCCTGAACCTCCACCCAGCATCAGCTGCTCCACCCCTGCACTTCCACCCGGCCTCGGCACTGACTTGCATGGCTGTTATCTCTTCCAGCCTCCCAGCTACAAGACGAATGTTTCTGTTTTTAAAGCTCCCAGGCACTATGACCCAGTGACAGTGAAGCTCCTCAAGGCCACGTCCTTGGCACTACGGCGCTATTCTTCCTGAGAACGTGTCCGTGTATACTACGTGACAACATTTGTAACAACCGGAAACTGTTTATTTGCGCTTCGGACCGAGCATGCCTCAGTGAGTAGTGTCTTTCCCCGGAGCATCATCAGCCGTAATTATCCTCCAACCCCTCCCACCCCCGTCTGCTGCCATCCACCTATGTGCACCTATGACCCCTGACAACGCACCACCATGCGCGCCGCTGCCTTTTAGCTAAGCATACATACAACATGCCTAATCTCCATGGTTTCACCCCGCAGAGTGCCTGTATCATAATATCCAGCCCCAGTCCCGCGAGGTTCGCCCTGTCCCCCCTCCCTTCATTCCTGCACCTTGCCCCCGGCCTGCATCAGTCCTTATCCAGGGCCGGTTATTGCACCACCCCCGGTGCTGCAGTCAACCCCCACCCTGCCCCAGCCCCGGTCCTGCACTCACCCTGCACCATGCCCCCTGCATCAAACCTGAGCCTGTGCCGGCCATGCACCTGCACCCTTAGCTGCACTCAGCCCCCATCCTACACCATGCCCCCTGCACTGGCCCCGATCCAGTGCCGGCCCCGCAAAGACCTACACTCTGCACCAATAGTGAGTCTATGCGCTAACTGTGTATAGCACCTACAGCCCGACATACTTCACGTCAGCTGCAGATACGCGCTTCATACTGTTCAGAATGGCCCCTGTAAAAATCACCCACAGCTTTTACGTCACGTGCGCGTGCCTTCTGCTGCTCCAATCGGGAGTCGGTACTCGGCTAAAGAGCTTCTGCTTCACCTAACTAGTGCTCCAGCCCAGGGCTTCATTGCGCTACGCGCTCCAGCTCGGAGCTCCTATTCGGCTGTACAGGTGGACCGCTGGCCGGCTCTGACCTCCATTCCGCGCTGTTCCTTTCCTGAACCTCCACCCAGCATCAGCTGCTCCACCCCTGCACTTCCACCCGGCCTCGGCACTGACTTGCATGGCTGTTATCTCTTCCAGTCCTAAGGTTTCACCGAACCACAGTCCTGAAAACTAGGTGCTTATTGAATGCACATTAGTATTAACACAATAAGTAGCATGAAGTTAAAACTGCACTTGTTCTAACATTAGTGAAGGTAGGCTTCGATTTCAAAATGGCGACCGCTGCCTCTTCTCAGCAAGTAAGCCTCTGCCTCAACTGTGCATAGAAGATTCATGCACAAGCAACTTTGTCAACACTATTTGAATGGTAACAACCCTCCCAGCTACAAGACGAATGTTTGTTTTTAAAGCTCCCAGGCACTATGACCCAGTGACAGTGAAGCTCCTCAAGGCCACGCCCTTGGCACTACGGCGCTATTCTTCCTGAGAACGTATCCGTGTATACTACGTGACAACATTTGTAACAACCGGAAACTGTTTATGTGCGCTTCGGACCGAGCATGCCTCAGTGAGTAGTGTCTTTCCCCGGAGCATCATCAGCCGTAATTATCCTCCAACCCCTCCCACCCCCGTCTGCTGCCATCCACCTATGTGCACCTATGACCCCTGACAACGCACCACCATGCGCGCCGCTGCCTTTTGGCTAAGCATACATACATACATACAACATGCCTAATCTCCATGGTTTCACCCCGCAGAGTGCCTGTATCATAATATCCAGCCCCAGTCCCGCGAGGTTCGCCCTGCCCCCCCTCCCCCCTCCTTTCATTCCTGCACCTTGCCCCCGGCCTGCATCAGTCCTTATCTAATATTGCGGGCTTGAAGAGGTCTCGGCTCTAAAGTGTGTGGGACAATTGCAGCATGACTTTTTACATTCGTATTTTATTATTTGTTATATGAAGGGCTTATATTTTTTTAAAGAGGCTGGCGCCATTCTTAAAATAGGTTAACTGTTCACCCATTAGGCTGTCATGCAGTATGTTTATTTTAGGAATTACACAATCTGGTGGTATATTATTAGGGTGACCAGATTCTCAAAACAAACAAGCATTTACAATGCAACGGTCTCGGCATTGTTAAAGTTAGAGCTATTGGCATTGCTCATAACAATGCCGTTTCTTTAAATGTTTTAAAAACAAAAACAAACAAAAATAATGTCATGAGCAATGCCAATAGCTCTAACTTTACCAATGCTGAGACCATTGCATTGTAAATGCTTGTTATAATGTGAGTTGCCCAACCAATTCATCTGTAAACTTCCCAGAGTTTTTTTTAGATATTTCAATGCTGAAATAATGGACAGTCAGACAATTTACACTTCTCCCTCGAAGCTACTGATACAGAAGTATTAATACTCTTCTCATCAAATACTTGTGTGTACAGATTACAGTAAAAAAGTTGCTTTTTCTTCATGGCTCTATGCCATAAAGTGGAGTGCAAACTAAGACATTTTTTGTTGAGACTCCTGAAAACCAAAATCTGTAACCTTGAAATGTTTTTGAAAGTTTGTGGAATCCAGATGAATTGAAATGGATATATGTATGATGGTCATTTGCCAACTGCTAACATTGGCATAGCAAGGGGCAGCACGAGTTTTTGGGGCGGCGACCTCCCCCCTGCTCTTACCTATGGCTATTGCGGCGCAGCAAATGGAGGAATCGCCAGCACCCCCCACTCCGAAATGCAGCCGCAGGGCAAATGCAGGGGCCGCCACAGGGGGCAAAAGGTCTATCTACACCACTGACTGCTGATGCTATAATATCAGAAATCATTTTTTTAAATCATATTTAGGGCGAACATTCCAGAGGTGAGTTCAGTATCATCTTATAAGTTGGCTTGTGCTGTCATGTCCCTTTGTAGCGTGTGATGTCTCCCACAGTGATGGTTTCTTGCTGCTAGAACCCAGGAAGCTGGGAATGAGGAATTAAAGGCCTTGTTTAAATTGCTGGGGAACACATGCCTACAGGATGATCTTCTAGGTCAGACACTACTTCATGGGTGATAAGTTTTCTAGTCTGTCTAGCCATTGTTAATGTGATGCAAGTGAAAATTCTATGCTAGAATGAATGAGCTTTCTGACTCTTCACAACCTACAAAGTGGAGGGCGAATGGTAGCTGCGGTTGTCTGCTAATTTGCTGACTAAGCAAGATTGTCCATCATCAGTGTGCCACGTTGTGCCTTTCCCAGGAAGGTATTTTATTTTTTGAAGATCATTCACCTCGAAGCTTGATATAGCAATTTGCAGATTGTATTGGATTAAGAATTGGCAGTATACCGGCGACAAAGTCCTTTGAGTGGTCTTCACTTGGAATTGTGCCCTTTGTTAACACTTCTAATTCACATAAATGAATTTGGGAGTGCCTAATATCCTGCTATGCCTGTTTGTATGACCCTTTGCCACTTGTCGCATAGAATGCTTGATTTTTCTGGGCACGAGTGCCAAGTGGAAAATCGATTCGTTGAGAAGTCTGCATCAATTTCAAAACTCATCTTTGTTGCTGGATTCGAGCTGCTCTGTAATATAATTAACATCTTGTTGCAAAACCTGCCTTTAGGCATACTAAAATCTCTTATAAGTTCTCACACACACAACAGTGAACTTAACTATAATATGATAGAAGAGTGAGGGAAACAGACAAAGAAACTTAATTTTTTCTCCCGGTGAAGAATGAACTAATTTTGCCAAAGCATGACAATATAAATCTATTTGACCTCATAGTGTCTTTAGATTAATAAAGCTCAGTTGTTGCACATGGATGAGTATGGTTAGGGTTGTGGCAATTTTTAAACAAGCCTAGATCACCCTCTATCTATAGATCCATGAGTATTGTATATTACAGTATTATTTTGTTTGTAATAGATGAATGACTTCTACCAAAATACAAACAATAAATATAATATAAAGATTTCTTTTAAAGGACCACTGATGAAAATGTATGATGACAATATATGGTCTGATTAGTTAACTATACTGTTAAAGGGCTGCACAACAGTAAAAGGTCTATTTCCTGCCAACTTTTAGCCAAAATTCTATATTTAGCTTGCAAAAAGTATTCCAGTTTGTGATTATATATATATATATATCTTTATTGCGTGATTTAAAAGTAAACCATTGCAAGTACAAACATTTAAAAGGTTCGAGATTGCATTTAGAATGGTGAATTCATTAAAAGTCAATATGTATGGATAATAACAAATGAAACTTCAGTTTAAAAAGTCATATTCATAAAAAGCCAGCAACAGCAAGTAAAAATTTGGCAGCATTATTCCAATGGGGGGTCGCAGACACTGGGCAGCTCAGTATGTTTTTTTGCAGCGCGCTCCATAAATCTTACTAGGGCACAATTTAATTTAGTGTTCCTAGGATCGAAACAGGCCAAAACTGCTGCTCTACAGCTTCTAATCATGTTTCTATTCCAATGATGCTTGAGTAGGGCCCGTCTCTCTGTCAATAGTAGAGGGCACAGGCATATGATGTGTATGATGTCTTCTTTGTGGGTCCCACAAAGTCGGCACTGAACTTTTCCATGTTCTCTTTTCCATTTTGGCCAGTGAGTCAACAGGTTAATAACTCCCAGTCTCAGTTTTAAAAAACTTAGTTTCATCCGAGCACTAAACGATATAGTAAGGTACGGCTGTGGAATTAGCAAGGCATAGGATTGAAGGGTCATCCACCCATGACTTCTTTTGGCAAGGCTGGCTTTGTCTTCCACTATTGATAATTGTTTGGTGCTGATTTTCGCTAGCCTTTTAAATTCCATCTGACTGGCGTGCAGGATCCAGAGGTCATTTAGGCACAGGGTTTTTAAGCCTTTTGACCAGTATTCATGTCCTGCTCGCCATAAGTTGTTGTCAATGCTGGCCCACAAATGGTATCCTAAACTTCCCTCCTTTGATAACCTCAATTTGTGACAGCACACGAGAAAAGACATGGCTCTGGCCAATCGTTGTTTGCAGATGCCAAATTCCAACCTAATTTGTGCCGGTGATGTATAGTTTGGTAATTTGAACACAGACCTGTAGATCTTAGTAATTATTTTGTCCAGATGATCACTGTCCAATCCTTTTAAAGCTTCACTGCCGTAAGTTAGGGTAGGAATGATTTTTGCCTGAGCCACCTGAAGTGTGGGTGCAAGAGTAGGGCATTGTAGTTTCTTTTGAATTAGTCCGATTGCAAAGGCGAGTGCCGTACCCTTCCTTTTTTGCTCTTCTAGTTGGGATTTGTATTTTCCATTGTTGTTGAAAGGGACTCCAAGGTACCTTTGGCAATTTGATTCGACAATGCTTTCGTTCTTCAAAACCCAAGACAGTTTCTTAGCTTTCCTTGAGTGCACCGCTAACATTTTCGTCTTCCTGTTGTTGATGCGAAGCTCATTGTCGTTTGAATAGTCGGAAGTAGCATCCAGAAGTCTTTGCATTCCGATCTTTGTTTTACTTAACAGTACCACGTCATCAGCATATAGTAGATTTGTCAGCGGCAAGCCAGATAGGCTTGTGATTAATGTACACAAGTGGGAGAGCCAGGTCAGGCTTAGAGACATTCCTGTGCTTCATTTATTAGTTTACCTTATACTTCATACAACACATTTACACAATATGTGATAGTCTAACTTTCTTTGCAACTCTGTCTGAGTTGAAAGTATTGTTATCCTTCTTATGTCTGATTGAAAATATATTTTGGATGAGCAGTGACTGTAATGTCTTTTCTTTCATTTTGAGTCCTCAATCATTTTTAAATAATAAGATTTAATGTTGTCCATTGATGTATCACAAATCAAATCTCACTGAATAGCTGCAAACTTGGGGGCATATTATCAAGGGCTGGCGATAATATTATTGCCGCTTTTGCGTCAGTTTTCGGGCGAAAAGCGGCGATAATATTAACGCTTTATTTACAAGGACACGCTAACGCGTGTTTCCTTGTTTTAGCGCCCGTTGTCAGCACGCCTCGCATCGCATCGTTAATGAGATGCAAAGGAGGCGTGTCTGACTATACTCCATGGGAAGATATCTCTAAACCAGCATCGCGATATTTACTAGGACCCTAAATCCGGCGCAGGGATAATTTTATTCGCGCTGACGCACCCTTAGCTCTGGATTTTAACGTCTGTTAAAATTCAGACTAGGGTATACTTTACATGGGATGTGGATTATGTGGTTACGACCACATGATCGTATCAGCAATGTTTTTGCTGTTCTTGGGTGAACATCGTAGGTTTTCCAGCGATGTTTTGCTCATTTTAGCGCTAACGGTGGAATATTTATCACCTAGGTTATACACGTTGTAAATAACACGTTAACCAGGTGATAAATAACAGCGATAGACGGCGATAAATATGAAAGCGCTGAGCGTGCTTTGCGATATTTATCGCCGTCTGTTGCTAATATGCCCCTAAGTCAGTAATGGTTTTAGAAAGAAACATGCTAGATATGTATGGAATTTATGTCTTCGTGATAAAGAAGAGATGCCACAGTGTTGATTCGAGCTGTGAAAGAGATGCCACAGTGTTGATTCGAGCTGTGACTGAGCTCTATTTCAACACAAACAAGTTAATACATAAATGTAAACTGCATTGAATGAAGAATACATGTCTTACACTTAACAGCACAGTACAAGTACCAGTGCCCTCATGAGAGAAATGTAGCAAATATGCATCAACTACACAAAAAAAAACAAAGGAAGAATTTTGAAGGTTCTGATTTAGCCTTGAACTTCCCACCAAATTGCTCAATGTGGGAAAAACACACAAAAAAGCATATTTTTCAGGGAGGCTTAGAAAGTCTCTCTGGTCTTCCAGGAGTCAACATTTTTCAAATTTGACACTTTTTGTAAACATTCTAGTGGCAGGCCTACCCAAACAATAACTCATGTGACCCCAGTTGATGATTCCAAGTTGCAGAAAGGATCCCTTGACTCTCTCTCTAGATTCACAGGAAAATGTCAATGTCCTGCTGGTTCAGTACAAGTGGTGCCGATTCCGATCCTGGAAAAACCGGGTACGAACCGTCGGTCGGAGTGTTTTCTCCGTCCGACTCGTACCCGGGAAAAAAACATTACAAACATGCAAGTACGATTCGCACGGAAACACCATTTCCTTACGAACCGTAAAAAACACCGACCGATGAAAATATCCATACAAATGTGATCCGGGAAAGCGCCAACGTGACGTCGGGACGCATGCAGCCTGCGTTTCACGAACCAGGAAGTACGATTCGCACCCACAGCAGTCCGGACGGCAATATTTTTACGGCACCCAAAAAGGGCCGGGAAAGCGAAGTACGCCGCGAAACGACCAGATTAGGGGGCCCGGTACGTGCCGTACCCCCCCCCCCCAGCCCCCGTGAGTACGCGTCGAACCCCCCAGCCCCCGTGAGTACGCGCCAAACCCCCCCAGCCCCCGTGAGTACGCGCCGAACCCCCCCAGCCCCCGTGAGTACGCGCCGAGCCCCCCCAGCCCCCGTGAGTACGCGCCAAACCCCCCCCAGCCCCCGTAAGTACGCACCGAACCCCCCCAGCCCCCGTGAGTACGCACCGAACCCCCCCCAGCCCCCATGAGTACACGCCAAACCCCCCCCAGCCCCCCTGAGTACGCGCCGAACCCCCACCCGTGTATGTACACCAGTGTACATACGCACCGTACCCCCACCCGTGTATGTACACCAGTGTACATGCGGACCGTACCCCCACCCGTGTATGTACACCAGTGCACGTACGCACTGTACCCCACCCGTGTATGTACACCAGTGTACGTACGCACCGTACCCCCACCAGTGTATGTACACCAGTGTACGTGCGGACCGTACCCCCACCCGTGTATGTACACCAGTGTACGTACGCACCGTACCCCCACCGTGTATGTACACCAGTGTACGTACGCACCGTACCCCCACCCGTGTATGTACACCAGTGTACGTATGCACCGTACCCCCACCCGTGTATGTACACCAGTGTACGTGCGGACCGTACCCCCACCCGTGTATGTCCACCAGTGTACGTACGCACCGTACCCCCACCCGTGTATGTACACCAGTGTACGTACGCACCGCACCCCCAACCGTGTATGTACGGCGCGAACCACCAGCATACACGGGTGGGGGTACGGTGCGTACGTACACTGGTGTACATACACGGGTGGGGGTACGGTCCGCGCGTACGTACACTGGTGTACATACACGGGTGGGGTACGGTGCGTACGTACACTGGTGTACATACACGGGTAGGGGTACGGTCCGCACGTACACTGGTGTACATACACGGGTGGGGGTACGGTCCGCACGTACACTGGTGTACATACACGGGTGGGGGTATGGTGTGTACGTACACTGGTGTACATACACGGGTTGGGGTACGGTGCGTACGTACACTGGTGTACATACACGGGTGGGGGTACGGTCCGCACGTACACTGGTGTACATACACGGGTGGGGGTACGGTGCGTACGTACACTGGTGTACATACACAGGTTGGGGTACGGTCTGCACGTACACTGGTGTACATACACGGGTGGGGTACGGTCCGCATGTACACTGGTGTACATACACGGGTGGGGGTACGGTGCGTACATACACTGGTGTACATACACGGGTTGGGGTACGGTGCGTACGTACACTGGTGTACATACACGGGTGGGGGTACGGTCCGCACGTACACTGGTGTACATACACGGGTGGGGGTACGGTGCGTACGTACACTGGTGTACATACACAGGTTGGGGTACGGTGCATAGGTACAGTGGTGTACATACACGGGTGGGGGTACGGTGCATACGTACACTGGTGTACATACACGGGTTGGGGTACGGTGCGTATGTACATTGGTGTACATACACGGGTGGGGGTTCGGCGCGTACTCACGGGGGCTGGGGGGGTTCTGCGCCTGCTCACGGGGGCTGGGGGGGGTTCGGCGCGTACTTACGGGGGCTGGGGGGGTCGGCGCATACTCACGGGGGCTGGGGGGGTTCGGCGGTTCGGCGCGTACTCACGGGGGCTGGGGGGGTTCGGCGCGTACTTACGGGGGCTGGGGGGGGGTTCGGCGCATATGCGGGCACATGTCTCCATGGTTGCTATGGGAGTTCGGTCCGTACGGTGCATTTTCCATACGGTTGTAACATCGGACGCACGGGACGGATCGTACTTGCGCGCTCGGACTTCACTTTTCACATTTGTACGTAAAATCGTCCGGGGATGTGTCGGACACTTTTTCCGACCAAAGGACGTGTGGGGAAATTTTCCCAATGCGATTCGTATGGACTTTTTCCCATACGAATCGTACTTGGCAGTTTGTATGCTACTTGTACGATTCGTACGGTAAAAAGACCGGATACGAGTCGTACGGGGAAAAATTTTCCAGGATCGGAATCGGCACCACTATGTTAAATGACAGTCTCAAATCTGCCAGTTATAGGGAAAAAAAATCCTATGCATTCTGCTTACTACCACAGTCTTGCTAGATTCTCAGAAATGCAAAGCATGATTCCCATTCACCATTATTTGAATCCGTGACTTGTAGGTGGCATGCAGATTCATGCAGTATGTGCCTTAACCCAATGACCTATCTAGACAACTGAGACCGTTGTAGTCATCCTACCAATATAATGTTTGGACTACATACATCCAAAGGTTTGATACTGCTTGTTGGAAGCCGGAGTCCCAGGCCTGCAGTACCGTCACAAAATGCACGGCACAGGACACCCTACTCAATGTTAGGTCAAGTAAGGACACCGTTTGAGACAGCCCTGCTCATCCCATTAGTAGCTTGGCAAGAGCAGCCAGGCCTATCATCAAGGCACAAGTGTATAGTATGTGCAACCATGCCCACAGCAACCCATTGGTGACACCACAAATGGACTCCACACGAGTTTGATAAAACGAGTATAAACTTTATATGAAAAGTTACACGATCAGACCACACGATACAAGAATCAACATATAATAAGGGTAATATTTGTCACGGTTGGCTGGTAGGTTCAAATCCCAACCGCCGCTTTTAAAATGCTATGCTGGTCGTAATGCTAGAATCACACACTTTTTAATGGACAGACAATAGTGCACTGCGTAACGATACAATCCTGTGTTGAGCAGAGGAGAAATGATACAATGCGTAACGATACACCAGGTACCTTGCAATGTGAGAAATAATGCAATGCGTTCCGCTACAAACATGTACTGCACGATGAAGAAATATTGCAATGTGTCACACCCCAATCACGTACTTTGCAATGAAGCAATACTGCAATCCGCCCAACTACAATCATGTACTTTGCAATGAAGAAATAATACAATGCAGGACGCTGCAATCCTGTACTTTGCAAGGGAGAAACAATGCAATGCGTAGCGTTACAATCGTGTACTTCGTTATGCAGAAATACTGTCAGGCATCATTAGACAGTTTGGCAGTTCGTTAGCAGCAATATTGGCAATGTGTATTACGACAGTCAGCCTCTTCCATAACAGTTGCCCCCACACAGATCAATGATGACCTAAATCACAGCTTCTCACTCTGGCCCCAGTACTGCCACTCCTTAGGTAAGTACAGGCCTCACCCTGAGCCAAAGCAAAGGCTCACGTTGCCAGAAGGACTGAGAGGTCAAGAGAGTGGCCCTCCGAGCCCGCACCCTGCCCAGGTAGTGTTTCACGATATCTGGGGGCGCGACACCACTCTCCTCCCTGGGGGCGCAACCCCACTCTCCTCTCCTCCTTCAACAGACTGGGCCTGCTGTGTAGAACTTCCTCAATGGGCCACGTCTGTTGGGAAGGTCTCAGGCAGCCGCAGTGCACACGTACCCCACGCCCTTAAGCCTGTGTTAGACTGTGTTACTCTGGGTGCACGTTCACCGCAGCACCCTCCGGGTCTCTTCTGGCATGAAGCCACACACACAACGCTGATGAGTCCTTACGTTGACTCCGAGTGCACGTTCACCAGGCACTCCTTCCCACGGTCTCAGTTAGCACTAAGACACGCACACTGCGCTGCAAAGACTCACTTTCTTCCGGTGCACACGATGATCAGCCAATCACCTCCACAGTCCCAGGTTGCACCAAATCACGCACACTGCTTCACTGAGACTTACTCCAACTCCGGTGCTCCGATATCCAGGTGCTCCTCACCAATGCCTCCGGCCGCACTTCAACACGCTCACCGTGTCCGAGCCTCACTTCTCCTCCGGTGCACTCGTGGACCAGGCGCTCCTCACCTGTGCCTCCGGTGCACCCCAACACGCACCCTGCACGTCCGAGACTCACTCCTCCTTCAATGCACGTGCCGCCCTGGTGCTCTTCACCAACACCTGCGGTGCACCACAACACAAACCCTGCACGTCCGAGACTCACTCCTCCTTCGATGCACGTGCCGATCAATTGCTCTTCACCAACACCTGTGGTGCACCACAACACGTACCCTGCCCGTCCGAGTCTCACTCCACCACTGATGCACATGCTGACCAGGCGCTCTTCACCAACGCCTGCGGTGAACCAAGACACTCACCCTGTGCGTCCGAGACTCACTTCTCCTTCAATGCACACGTTGACTAGGCGTTCTTCACCAACGCCTCCTGTGCACCACGACACGCACCCAACGCGTCCGAGTCTCACTTTTCTTCCGTGTGTCCAAGATCACAGGGCACACCTTCCGAGCATCTCAAGCTGCCACAAACGCGCCCACCACGTTGCTTCAAACTTCTCCGGAAACTTTTATGTTCCAGTGTTTCCAAACAGGGAGCCAGCTTACCTCGGGCCCTTGGGGTTACAAGACACAGCACAAAGCAGTCTTTTTCTAGCAGGGGGACCCAGCGCACACAGCACAGTCCCAAAAGCCTCTTCCTTGGTTAAAACAGCAAACTGCAGACCAGCCCCAGATCACCAAGCAAGGGTTGGTCCTTCCCAGCAGTCTCTTCAGTTTGTCTTTCCTTAGCAGAGGTTCCTTTTGACCACTTGACCACAAAAAGGGTTTAAGCCTTTTCAGTCTCAATCCATTTCTGTTCCATTCCAACGTTCAGGGGTTTCAGCTCTCATAGTTATACCCCTAAATGTATTTGAAGTTTGGACCCCTGCCTAAATCCATTCTGAGTGTCTCCATCCCAGTGTCACCTTTCTCCCTTTGATATTGGGGGTCTGGATCCTTAATCACTCAGCAGGAGATGGGTCAATTAGTTTATAGCACCAGCCCAGGCCTTTTCACCTCCCGGGCATCTCCTTCCCCTACTCTCCAAATGCAGGGCATGGAGCTGGTGCTGTCTCAAGTCTCAACCCGTCCCTGGGTCAAGTCCTCTCCCAGCTCCTCGCACCTCTCAGATCCAGATAGTCAATCCACATTCACACAGAAACACAAAACTCAGCCACTTTCTAAAAGAGTGGCTTCTGAACACACAGTGACAAAACCACCTTCATAGAAAGATGTGTTATGACACTCTGAGTTCATACATACCAAACTTCACCTAACTTATAAGAAACTGGGCAATAAACACAATACCCAGCCTCCCATATTCTGTCCTATGGGCACAATGGCCTTTCACCAGTGAAAAACGAAATGGAGTGTTTTTTCACTGTCAGGACATAACACACACCTCAGTATATGTCTTGCCTTTTACTTACACTGCACCCTTCCCAGGGGTTACCTGGGACCTACCACAGGGGTGCCCACTGTGTACGCAAAAGGGAAAGTAAGGCCTGACAAGTGGTTACACTTGTCAGGACAACATGCTAACTTAGCACTCTGCGCGCAGGCCCTACTCTGAAGGCCTGAGTTCCCTTCTCTGCGCACCTCTGCATTACTAGCCCTGGCACACACAGTGAACATCACTAGGGACTTCACTAGAAAGGCAAACATACCAATCATGGCCAACCAATTACCACTGTACTTTACACAGGGAACCCTTGTACTTTTACACTGATCAGCAGTGGCAAAGTACCCAAAGCAACTAAATTGGCAACTCTATGTCAGGAAAACGGTCTGGGGGAAAGCAATGTTTAGGGAACTTTAGCCACAAAGGCCAAGTCCTACACTGCTCAGCATTTTATGTTTACTAATTGCTATTGCATCCCTCGAACATTGTTTTAATCCTTTCAATTCCGTCTGCATCCCCATTTTTAAATTTAAATTCTTTAACATTTGGTAGATTCTTGCATTTTATATTTGACTGGATGTTAATTATTCCAATTCAAATTTCTACTCATGTTTTATAGTTAATTAGTCTCTCCATCACTTCTGTTGGAAAGTCCTGTGCTTGGCTTACTACTAAAGTGAGCAAGAATTAGTGCACTGGCTTGCAGTTTCATTTCTGGTTTGGCATGTTTTCATCTTCTTTCACACAAGGGGTTGAGAAAAGCCATCGCATTCACAGTAACGAATATCACGTTATATACCATTGATTCTGCTCAGCATCTAAAAAAAATTTAACATGAAAACAAAATGCCTTACTTCAAGGTTATGGAATGAGAGCATAGTGTTTTTTATGCGTGGCAGGATCTAAAGGGTTTGCTCATTTATATACAGGTGTTCTCTTTGTACGAACAATTCTCACAGACGTGTACCTTCAATTGAAAATGATTTCCTTTAATTGAGCACTCGTGTGTTGAATAGGTCTGGAGATGGAAATGATTTGGGAACCAAATTAAGTTAACACCTACACTATCATCCAAAAAGCAAACCACGGCAGAGACCCTAGCAATCGGTGGCCATAATGAATAAGCAAGTGTGTGTGCCAGTGGGCAGTCTATGGGTAAGTAATTTCGATGCATCTTGCTCTAAATTCATAATCTGATTTTTTTCTGTACTTTATTGGATATTTCTTTTTTTGTTCTTTTTTATATTTAGCAGAAGCATAGAATAAGCTATTACATCATATATATAATACACAAAGTAAGTTTTACCAATGAACACTGTAATTTGAAAGGTTGGAATCTATTACTTGGCTGTTATATTCGGTATTGTTCCTTAACGTAAAGAAAAAGTGCTGCGTGTGGGGTCATTCAAAATGCATCTTCTTATATTAAATAGTAAAACAACTGTTTTGCTAATACATGTTAATCAAGTGTGCATTTTTTAAACACATTGAATAATGCATCCGAGCTAAACAAGGGACGATTGATAAAGTGCAGTGCATTTTACTCCCATAATAGGCATTTTACCTTCCTACCAATAAAATGAATCTAAACCTTAATAAAGTGCATCAACTCGTATTCCACCCCTAGCAGCAAACAAGTCATGATATAAAGTGAGATTATGCCTATACAATTTTACATTATTGGATATTTATTGTGTTGTAAGATTCAGATCAAGATCTAAAGTCAGCTTAATTAATAAATTGTAACATACAATTTGTCAAAACTAAAAAACTGACAATTTCAAAAAAATATGCTGGTCACTTTTAAGTTACATATTACCAGTTAAATGAACTTAACTGAGGAGCTGGAGCTAGTAGGGTTGAAACAATGAAAAAAATGGATCTCCAAATTTAGGAAGAGTCTTAGGAAGAATGGTGGATAAATCTTCATATCATACCCATACTTGTGCTATTAAACTTTAATTCTTATAAATCAGTTAGTTTGGCGATTTTAAGTTATTCATATTGCTGTTGTGCTGTGTATTGCACAAACACCTTGCACATTTTGTCTCAGATGAAGCAGCGTGAACATCAGATCATTTACTTTAAAAATGATTTGAGGATTTTACTCAGTAAGAATGATTGATAATTAATAAGAGGAAAATAAATCATTTTGCACAACAGAGGCAGGAATATGAGAGGTGGACCAAACTATCACAAATGAGCATTCAACTTTAACACAAAATGTTGCAAAATACTAGAAGAAATTGGCTGAGCAAATAATGATTAGTTCTGTGGAGTAAGAAAGTGGGCGCAGACAGCACTCTACGAATAGTTACTATAGGGTTTCTTTTTCATGCCATTTCTAAAGTGAGATACAAATTATATTAGAAGGAGGACAAACATTAATGGCACTGGAATGGCTCAGATTTACAAAATCCACTGCTACTGCCCCAAGAACACCAAATATGTCAGTGAAACTTCAGAATTGTATTTGGTTAGTCCGTGCTGGGTACAAATTGTAATTATGCTACTGCTTAGTGTTGAGAGAAGGCTCAAAGTTGGTCTCGCCTACTCAGCATTTGGCCCCAGTTTTGATGAGAAGGCTCAAAGCTGGTCTCGCCTACTCAGCATGTGGCCCCAGTTTTGATGACCCAGTCTGAGGTATTTAAGTGCTGCACATTTAGCCAGATGGGGGGCTTTATTGGCCTCGCAAATAAAAAATACAACAGGCCAAGAAAACGATTAGAAAGACTCTTATTTAAGATGGGCCAGTGATTGAAAAGCAAGTCCTGATATTAGATGCATTTCACGTATTATATGACAATTGATATTAAGAAGATATATTTTCACCAAAAGATATTTTTGAGTTGTTTATTGACTCAAAGAGAAATACTTAACGTAGAGGAGCTTGAGATAACAATCAGAAGCCCACAACATTGAAGTATTTCCTAGATATTTCTGATAAGTTCAAGACACTTATTGCTGTGTTCGTCATAAACCAAGTGATTACACAATGTAAAATGCCTAGGGCATGGCATGAGGCTTATTCAACTCGTTATAAAGTTCCAGAAGGGCCTTGGTTCATGACATATTTATTGATTAATATCTCTTGTTGACTTTGGTTCTGAAATCGATGCCAAGGTGATGCCTAATAAATTTAACAGAATGGCTCAAAAGCTATGCATTGTGACCAGCAGGGATATAATGTAGGGAATTCTCAGAAGGCCTAAATATACACTGCCATCTCATCTTTACACCATGCCACTACAAATGCCACCCCTAGTTCAGCCTACAGCAAATGGCAGAAAATGTTTAACAAAGCACGTTATTAATGTCTGTCTGCCACCCTACCAAACACAGCTTTCATTCAAATATTTACTGGAGTCATCACAGCACTATGTAAGAATACCAAAGCAGTAGTAGGGATGAATGTACAGTTTTCTTTAAAAAAAATAAAATTAGGAAAAGGGAATTGGTGTTTACTCTCACCGCTCCTTAATTTGTCTAGTGACCCACTGGCATAGGCATTCAGAATCAATTCTTATATCACCAGCTTTAGGTTAGGCAATTTTAGCTTGGAAATAGAACATTGTATCATATTATGTACCACAGACAAGTCTACAATGGTTATTTGATTGCTGTAAGGTCTATGGAGAGTTTATGAAACATTAAGATGTTGAAATCTGAGCTGACAACTTGAAATATTGCTTGACCAATGGTACTACCATATAGGAAGTAATTTGCTAAGGATTAGTCAAAGCATATTTCCAGACCATAGAAAATATATTGAAAAATTGCACCAATTCTCAAAGTACAGATGAGCCTTCCTCTGTCTCTCATTGGAAGGCTTATCATTAGCAACACTAAAATGGTAATCTTCCCAAGGGGTGTATTTTGGTTTATTAACATTCATTGCTTTATTCCTTTGATCTGCATGTTGGAAGACTATGACATAATCATAAATCCCAGGGAAACTTAAACAGTTTCAGTTTTATTATTGGAAAACAATCCTGAAAAATATGAAAGTCTTACTGAAGAAGAACAGTCCCGTGCACTCATACAATCATCAAATACACAAAGTATGTGTGTCTTCGGTATGACATGAAAAAACTGCAGCGTGGCAAACTTTATATTTCCTTTAATAGATCATCAGGTAAGATCACAAACAGCCAGCCGACACGTGTTTCGTCAGAGAAATTGTCAAACTCTGACTCTTCAGGGCTAAAACACCGGAAGTCGTCCCAAACATGAAAGATATACTAGTGGTACTTCCAATTCACAAACGGATAGTCGCCTAATCAGCACATTAAACAAAGCCTGAACATAAGGCTATGGACAGAGTACTCGGCAAAATAAGATCTTAATCCAGGTAAATGATGCCAGTACACAACACGAACAACACGGATCCTTTCAGTAGTTACCAAAACATGTTCCAGAGACCAACGAGTTTACTGCATCAATTGGAGACACGTGTATGTGTCAACCAAAACATCATTACGACACGGGTACGCGTCCTGGCGTCTCTGTCTCCAACCGGTAGTGTGAATGGTATTTATAAGCAAGCCAATCTGAATTTAGTAAGTAAGGCTTACACCTCTCACATTTAACACAGGTGGATGTGTTCTGAAATACAATAGCATTAAGATGTCAAAGAAAACAAATGTAAGACTGTTTTGAACTCTTTGCAGAACATGGGTACCGATTTGTAAAAGATTTTCCCTAAACTAATTTCGCCAATCAGCAAACCACACTTTTATAGTGAGTACTATACGATGAGCTATCTAAACCAACTGGAAGAGGAGGGCTATCTGCTTTTGTTCAACTTCTTTGTAAGGCAAAATAAATTCTTGGCAAATTGTGCAACCGGAAACTAGGGTGAAGGTCTTGAAGTATATACATGTTCAGGCACAATACCTAATGAAACAAGGAATTCTAAAAAATTTATATTAATATGCACCAGAATCTGTAGAAACTCTTGCCTTATGCAATAGTACACCAAGAGAAGGTGACCTCAATATATTTTAACTTCTAAAGTCACACCGAACCTTCAATTGATAATACTAAGTCGAGAAGGGCGGTACAAACTAATGGGAGAATCTTAAACTTAGTATGAAACAAGTCCATGATGGGAATGCAAACGCTTTAACTTTTCTGAGTTTAGAAGCATAGTTTTTGTGCTTAATGATTTTAACTTTACATCTTAGAATTGAATAACTTTCCTGCAGGGATCCAAAGAATGTCCAAGGATCACCTGCATGGATGCAGTTGTTCTTCATAAGCTTTGAAACTATTAAACTGTACACAAATAATACATTGCTATCAGGAAGGACGTTTCAAAACTGAGCAGGTTGCAATTGGGTAAGTTATTTTTACCTTCTTATTAATTATTGCATGATATAGTCATCATAGTCATAATTAACATAATGTTTGCATTATGTAAAACATCTAAGCAAATGCATTAGGAGAATAAGATATGCTGTATGAAGACATACCGACCGTAAGAGAGCAGTGGGACATTTTGGTGGATTGCTCATTTAATGGACATGAAAAGTGCCTATGGCGGACTATCTGCAACATCTCAAGAGAATTCTGGGAAGAGATGAGCCTCCCCAGACAATTCTCATAACCTAAGGCAGTGGTCTTCAAGCTTTGTTAAATGGGATCCCCTGAGCAAAACGTTTTGGTGTCAGGCCCCACTCAAAACTTTCAAAGGGGTTGATCGATACAAGGGTAAGTATGCTACTAAACATGGGTGACTATATAATTTGTGTTGAGATGAGCCGTCATCGGTCTCTGGACCAAGCTTTGCTTACTCTAGTTGTGTTGAAGTGAGGAACTGTCGTCATGTGGGCACAGCTAGCATTCAATGGTAGCGCTGGGACGAGGATCACCCAGCCTTTGAGTTTAGGGTGGTTTCCTGTGACCAAGTGTGACAGCAGCAGAAGTCCGATCGTCTCAAGGGAAGTGTACTGAGTTCTTTATGGATATTAGTGTATGATGTAATACCCACCACCACCTTACAGGAACTATAGACAGTTGTGTTAGGTGAAGGTAGTATGGCACAGTAAGATGAAGAGGCATGTTAATGAAAGCAAACATTTTTTTTAACTTGGCATGTGCCTTATTTGCCATTAAGTTAAATACGTTTTTGTCTGGTAGATATTATCCTACTCTGCAATTAGATCTAGTAAGAATTAATCGCAAATAGTTATCAAACATCAAACAAAACTGATTGTTCAAAAAAATTCTAGAAATAAAATCCCGAAAAGCCCCTAACAAAATTTCTGTAATTGTTTAAGTTGAATGATTCAGGTTCTATTTAAAAAAATATTAAACAAAAAGTGAAACCATTAAAATGTGTGAAAAATAACCCCTTAGCACATTCGTACAGGCTGGGTTCTCTTGCCTGCCCTCACTTTCCTGCTTCCCTAGGCTTCCCCTGAGGTATTTTCCTCATCACAGGACCCTTGCCACAGCCCCATGGGCAGGCCTGGTTAGCTATTTATTTCATTGGGCATGTCCTTGCCCCAGGAGGACGCGGTTCTGTGGGGGCCACTGGGACCCAGTATTTGAAGGTCAACTGACATCACCTATGTCTCCAGTAACAAGGTATACTGCTGCAGGTACACAGGGAACAAAATGATAGAGAGAGACATTGGAAACAGACAGAAAGGTAGCAGGGACTGTTTTCAATATTTTGCTCTAGCTGCTTTTAGATCCGATTTGGCCCTGCTGACCTCGTTTCCATTGTTCCTGCAATGCTCTAAATGGCCAAAAAAAAAGGAGCATTTGCAGTAGAAAGCAAGCTGCCTTTCAAAATTGGCCACAAAATACAAAACGAGGGGAATAGATACAAAATATTTTGAAGAACACTGGAGTGAGTTTATTTTGGGACTCGTGCACCTTAGTGGTATGTGGAGCTGTGCTACCCCCTCAGAAGCCTTCACGCCCCCCAAGGAGCACGCCCCATACTTTAAAAGCCACTGACTTAAGGAATGTTCAAGCTAAAATACGTAATATTCTTTCTGATTCTGATAGGCCTGTACATATGTACACAACATTTATGTACAAAATAAATACAAACACATTAAAAAATCTCATAAAACACAACGTGTTGGTCATTGCTAGTTTATCAGTTAAACTCTATTGATCCTGAGAAGGCTAAACTCTCATGCTGAACACAATCAAAACATACACAAGTAATACGTTTTTTCCTACAAGTGTAATTACCTCCAGCAAGCAGTAGTTTTGTTCTCCTTGAAAAAGAGTCCTTTCATGTACATTTTGGCAGGAGCTACATTCAGAACAAGTGAGTCTGAATGAGAGTACACAAAAATATGCTGCAAACATTCAAAGGTTGGTATTTAATATGAGAAGCCTGTGCCGAGAGCACTACTCTCTTTATTTGTATCAACACATATTTTGGCATGAGTGATTGATCAAACAGAACCTATTCCTGCCCATGGAAAGTTCACCTTGTGATAGCATTACATCAAACAACAGCTAGACCATCAACTGCTGTTGCACTGCAGGAGAGTGTTTATCCCCCCCAGGGGCTTGACCCACCGCTTTGAAATAATATAAAAGGTTTTTGTGCTTATGATATTTGCAGTGACATTTAGCCAGCCAATCAATCTGACTCTGGAACTCTCTAGACTGTTGAGATCAAAACAGAAATTCCCTGATGCAAGGTGGATTGCCTTTCCGCTTCATATAAGCAGTGTTATATAAATATACGTCGAGTGTATATTCATTCAACTATTGTCCTGACTCACAAAGGCTTGGAAGAATACAGGTAAATTTCTAGCCTATGCATACATAGGCTATGCAAGACTTATACTCGCTCATATCCCACACATACAAAGAAAGAGATCATGAGGACTTGTGCTCTCTTACATCGCTACTAAAGTGTGGAACGACCTCCCACTCCATATCAATGCCTCCTTCTCTCATCTTGAATCCCGCAAGAAGCTGAAGGCCTGGCTTTTCAATTCACCAGCCTACCATAGTCATGGCTAGGCACACACACCTACTCAAGTGCAGGATACCATTGCGGGTGATAGTGGATGTTAAAAATACTCATGACATAACATAACTTATTTCACATGTATATCACATATATTGCATGTGAGAAAGTCATCATTTTTGCCCTGTTCACCCCCATTTTTTGATTGATACTAATGTTAACTGACTCTGACTGTGCCCTGGGCTGTGCTCTAATGAAAAAAAAGGATATGATGATTAGGCATAATTACAATTGGCAATGTCAGACCCCTGTAAGTCCCAAGTATCTAATTAGGCATGGGGGATTCAAGCCACCTATAAGTCCCTAGTATAAGAGAGGGCAGGGCGGTTTAGAGGCCTGGTAGATTTCTGCAGGGTAGTGTACACAACTGTGTTGCCTGCTGTCATTATTAAATGCATCTCTGCTTTGCAGACTGACTTTAAAACTAAATTATATGCAAATTTGACTTTGGAATTAAACGTTCAAAGTGGTAATCTACCTTATTTTCACATATACGTAACCCCCAAGGTTCCCCCTAGGTGACCCAGGTTTGGGGTTCCATGTAACTATAAGCAGGAAAGGTATAAAAGATGTTTTAGATGCCCTGGTGAGGGAAAAACTGCCAATTTTGTTTTCCCCATTGTAGATAATCAGCTCCATAAGCTAAAATTTGAATATTTTATTGAAGTATAAATATTGCTAGGAAGAGGCTAAAAATTTCATTTAAGCACTTAAAAGATTGGCAATGATAAATCCAACAACTTGCCACTGTTAAGTTTACATGACTAGTACAGAAAATAAGTTATATAACTTTCTTTTCTGTGAGCCAAAATCCAGCCTTCTAGCAGCCTCTCCTAATTGGTCAGCCTTAAAAGGCTTAGCCAAGCTGCTTTAATGCGGTGATAAGTGGCCTGCATAGACCAGAGGTGATCTGATGGGGGAGCTCTGCAGCTGCAGAGAACAGGAAAGGTTGGGGATGAGTAAATCAAACTGGGCTTCAAAGAGAGTAGGACAGTAAGGACTGTCAGCCAGGCCTACCTCCTCTTCCTGTACCCCAAGCCGGATGGGTGGCCCTGGAATATAATTTGCAGAAGGTCTGGAGGGGGAGTGTTAATGGAAATGAGCCACACCAGTAGGTTGGTTTAGCCAGCTCTTACTCCATCTTGAATTTTAAAGTGCAGTGCTTTGTGGGATAAGAATATGCCACACTTTGGAGGAAGCTGTTATGCTTTTGGGTGGCACATTGCACCTCATAGGACAGGGGTGTCCCCCTGCTTGTCAGCCCAGATCATTGAATAAATATGTGAGAGCTGCCTAGCAACTAGTTTTTGCTGCTTGAAACTACAAGGAGAAGAAGGACTGCCCTGCTGGAACTCTTGTCTACACCAGATAGGATTGCTCCCTGAAGGACTGCTCCTGTTACACATTCAGAACTACAGCCCTGAGGACATGGCTTGGTTAAAAAAAAATTAAGGAGTGGACTCCATGAAAGCAACAGGTTAACAGAGCTTCCCTGCACCATCTCCTTGAAGAAGTCCCCAGCCTGGAGTTCGTCCAGTGGACTTTTAAGGATTTGGCCAGGTGCATTGTGGGAATTGTAGTCTCAAACTTCCAAGGACCATCTCAGAGCCACGAGACCCTTTGAATTGTGTTTGGAGCACTTTGAACCCTCAAGAGGAACTTTAGGAAGAAGTGCCAGAAGTTTGGAGAAGTTTGAAGCAACTTTTGGAAAAAACTTCATAATTGGAATGACCACACATTGAAAGTCAAGCCAACTAACTCTCAACCCTGACACGGCCTGGATTTAAGGTACGTCCCACTGAAAGCTCCAGAGCATAAGACTTCCTTTAGTTGACCGACGGCTTCCACTGAACCAAGCCGGAGAATCCGCAGCAAATCCGGCCTGACGAAGTACTTTGCTAGCCGTCGAGAGAAAATCCTCCAGAAAAGGTTTCTAAGCGTAAAGGTTAGTGTATCCAGCCAGGGCTCCAACTTGGTTGTCCTCAAACTTTGACTTTGTCCCAGTCAAGCGTGACCAGATGTCCCAAGTTGGCGCTATATGTTTTTGAGTACTAGAAAGTGTTTCATAATCTTTAAAAATTCAAATTTCTGGTTCCCTATACTGGATTTTTGTCATTTTGGTGACATTTTAAATATAAAAATAATTCCTATTTTTATAAATTGGTATGGGATTTTTATTGTGTGTTGTGTCTTACCTAGTTAATGTACTGGTGTTTTTAAATTCTTTAAATATCTGTCTCCTGAGTTAAGCCTTCCTGCTCGCAGCAAGCTACCAAGGGTTGAGCCAGGGGCTAATGTATTGAGATCTTGACCGGACCTTATATTGCTATTTTGATTTTGGGGAGGGGGTTATATAGTATGATCTTGACCCAAAGGTATCAGGTATCAGACCGCTTTACATGAGCACCAGTTGCAGTACAAACAGACCAATTGGTTTATTTTTTTGTTAGACACGGGCAGATTAAGTGATTTGCCCAGAATCACAGGATTTTGAGCATCGTTGCCGATACTCGAACCTGGTTCCCCAGCTTTGAGGGCGACCACTCTAGCCATTAGGCCACATACTTATTGCTAGTGTAGCGGTGGGTGCATACTTACCCTTACTAATAATCCGCCTTCCAACATTGCACATTGAGTTCTCCTTGCCTTACTCTACGTATCGGTACTCTGCCTGCAGTTGGTGTTTTTCTCAAGTGTTTAAATGAGTACACTTTTATTGTCTTCTTTGCCTCCCTTTCCTATTGCACAAAATAGACACACTGATGCACATACGTTCCTTCACTCACTGAATGCTTTACGGTAGGCCATTTTTGGTTTCACTTAGGTATGCTGATAAGTGTGAGAAAAGTACTGTACTGCAAAATGTTTATGAATAGCTACAAATGTACTACTTTGTTCGTGTACACCATGTTGCATTTCTCTGGCCACTCCTCTGGCTCTTGCTTTAGACAAACCGCTATTATGATTTAAGCCCTAACCTATGATTGTATAACATGTGCAGGAGCTGCCAGCATTATGCACTATCCTGCTTATAGTGGCTTTTATTTCCAGGCATAAGTCAAACTGATGCCTGGAAATATCTTTGTGAAACTGCCCCTGCATTTTAACACCTCACACGTGTTTCGTCCGAATTCCATCTTTCTACACGTAAGGTAAGGTAGACAAAGCAAGTGCTGGGTAAACCTATTTGGGATTAGGAGAGAGGTATGTTACCTTAGAATGCATCACTAGAGGCACATGTAATATAACTTAAACAACATGATTTCCCGAAAGAGATGGGAAAATCAAAGCAGAAGTGTGTAACTATTGGCCAGGCTTGTCGATGGATGGTGTCGAGTCAGAGCTATGCCATTCCACTCACTGGAAGTGAAAATATTAGTGACTGAGCTCAGAATGACCAATTATCAGTAGAAAAAGTGATAGGTCAATGAACAAAATAATGAGAAGCCAAGCTCAGTTTCTGGTGCGGCAATACCAGAGATTAGGCTGTTTTTTGTTCTACTGCAGTTGTGGAAGAAATACATTTTTGAGATTTAATACAAATTCATAGGCAGGCACAACTCCTTTCTCATTAGAGCATTAATCCAAAAGATATTATACACCAGACTTCCTATCTTAAACTTTTGTAATGCAGAAAAATTAGAAAATTATAGGATTTCGGAGAGTAGGATGCACAGAAAAGTCTAAAATGGGGAAAACAGCTGGGGAATGGTTAGCAGAGTAAAGACGTATGGCAGTGCAAAGTTAACAAAGCTTTCTCTGTGTTATGCCTTACTCTTTATTTAGGTATAACTCAGTTCTTCATTTGCAGGAGTAGCACACACTTACAGAGAGCAACTTTGTGAACTGGACCTTTAAATGTTGCTGAAAGAAGTAAGAATTGTTACAGTTTTAAATCTCGTCTAGTTACAGATTTAGCTGTTCGGCAGCCTCTTATATTTAAAAAAAATATTATGTACATAAATAAATATGAAAAATACGTGAAAGGAGTTTGAGCCAGCCTCCTTAAGATATGAAACATATGTTAATGGAATTTTGGCCAGCCTTCCTAATTCATTCCTCGGTTGGAATTCCATTCACCTGCTGTGTCAGCCCACAGGACTATTTCCAATAAGTGACCAATAGGTCAGCCCTCTTCAGACATTAGTTTTGTTGAAAGTGTCATAACGTTTTTAGGTCAGCCCACAGGTCAGCCTTTCGGTGGTTGAAGTGCCACACAGCATGAATGACTGAATTTTGCCACTTCTATTGTGAATGCGCATTGGAAAGGGCGAGCGCCCACAGGCAAAGGAATCCATCTGCACCGCCTGCTGCAGCATGCTGCACACTGGTTGTACAGTAGCTAAAGTGCAGTGGCGGGGAGATAACAGTGTGGCCTCTTCCACAGAGGTTATCTTCTAAGCACCATATAGGTTTCATAGTAGGAGTGGCATCTGAGGTGCCGAGGGTCACCCAGCTCTATTGCGTAATTTTGTGGAGGTAGAAGTCACAGTCTGGGACAGTGTGAGGACTTAGGGCCTGATTACGAGTGTGGCGGTCTTCCAAACCACTCTCACGGTGGCGCAGCAGTGGCAGTCCACCGTCCGCCGCATTGCAACTTAAAAAGTCATTGCCGCGGAGGACCGTCGGCTGCCAGGGAACAGTCATTCATCCATGATATGTTTCCACCTCCCTCCGCTCAAAACACAGTAAAAGATCTGGACATCCATATTGACAGTTCTCTCTCTATGAAACATCAAATCCAAGTGCTAGTAAGTACCTGTTTCGGGCTATTACGAACTCTGAGGACATTCTTACCTTTCCTATCTCTGACCACTAGGAAAACTGTGGTCAAGGCCTTGGTTGCTTCCAGGCTGGACTACGGGAATTTTCTATACTTAGATCTGCGTGATTATCTTCCAAACCGTCTGCAGGTAGTTCGAAATGCAGCGGCAAGACTAGTCCTCAATTTAAACCCCAGGACTCATATGTCTTTGCATCTTAGTGCTCTTCACTGCTTGCCAGTGAGAAAGAGGATGAAATTCAAGGCTTTGGTGGTAACATATAAAGCCTTACATTCCATGGGTGCCAGTTACATTAGGAAGGGAATACTTCACTACACTCCCTCTAGAACTTTGAGGTCCTCATTTAATCGCCGGGCTACAATACCCAGGATACGCTGGGTTAGAAACGGAGGAAGATCTTTTATGTTTCTGCAAGCCCAAACCTGGAACCATCTTCTGGCAGCCCTCAGAGCCACAACCAAACTGGCTAATCTCAGGAAACTACACAAAACATGGCTTTTTTGCAACTAAGTGGGCGTGGGGAAAAGTGGAGAGTTGCCTATTAGCGCCGGGAAACTGCTGAGTAGCCATGCGCTCTATAAATGTCTGTTTATTCATCCATTCATTCATAATGATGAAAATTCTTAACATATCAAGTCCATCTACTGTATGGTGGTATCTACCTCTGGCTTCAAGCAATCCCTGACATCACTGTGTTAATTATTGGCGTAAAGTGGGTATCAGCTAATTCTGGCCTTGCCAAGATGGTTGCAATTCTTCACATACTTGTTACATGGGAATAATGGAATGGATGGTGAGTTATAACAATATTTGACAAGTTGAGGAACAAAGATCTATTGCATAATAATGTGTTACTGGTAATCCTCTCTCCTATTTATCCCTGAATCAATATACTTCAGTAATCACTCCATGCACTGACCTTTTCATTCATCCATGCACTTATTAATCACAAGATTTACTCACACATTGACTTATGCATTCATGTTGCCAATCATCCATCTATTAATCCAACTATTGGCTCCTTTCCACATTCATTCATCCTCACAACCATCCACACAAGCCCACCAATCAAAGAAGAAAACCTTCATTTAGAACCAGTATTGGCTTTGCCAGTGCTTATTATGCAAGAGTGAATACTTCCAGAACGCATTTTTACAGTGTATAGCCATTGGCCGATGTGACAAATGCATTAAATAAAACAGCAATGCCAGACATCACCCATAGGCTGTTAGCTCATGTACATCTGATAATCCTCTCAGATAATTACCTATGCACATTATGAATCCTCAGATTAAGTAAACACAACAGTTATGAGCACAGCATTTGTATTAATAAAACAGGCTCTTAAAAAATCCCCAAACTCTCATGTATTGCGCAATGATCTATAAACTAATCTGGCTTCTAGGCAAATGGCTGACTAAGCATCGTAGAATTCCAGAGAAAGGTCAGTTCATCCCCGTGTGGGGCTAATAACCAGTGCACACTCCTCTCCTGCTAATAGAAACACATTTTACAGTGTCCATTTCCATGTAATTTGTGTTTATGTAACAAGAACGCCTCTCTCTCTCTCTTTCCGGACACTGAGACCGTCTGCTGTTGATGGATAGTCCGAAAAACGTTTTCAGGAGGTGACGTGGGAGCGGGCGGTGGTTTCTTGTGAATTGGGTTGACCGCACAGAGCTCACCACAACCAAGAGCCAGACCCTTGGGAAAAGGCGGGGAAGTGGTCTTGGTGCTGATACAGTGGATAAGGTGTTGCTGAACGTATGATAGGTACATTCCCGAAAGCCCATACTAACACATGAATACGGTAGGAAACATTGCTCCCAGTGGCCCCCCTACAAGAACTGAACCAAAATCATGGAATTTAGAAGATATTTTTTTGCTATTCAAACCACATTTTTCCTTTCCTGTTCCGGTTTTATCTTCTCCCAAACAGGACTTCTTAGATTTACCCAGAATACCAAGTTACCTATATATTTAGCCAATGTGGTTCTCTTTACTGGAACTATCGGCCACCAGGCATTTTGACCACCCATCACTTTAGAAATTCAAAACTGCACTCGAGTCATCCTTTGAAAGATGGAAGCGATATTGCCTCACACCTCATACTGATGGAAATAATAGTTTCACACCTGAGTGATCAATTTTATTTAGAAATGCAATTATTTTAGATGAGTGCAAGTTTTCACCAAAGCTAATTCTAAAACCACCCCAAACATCCGACGAGGAGAAATGTCATCATTAAATGCATGCCTCCAGAGTTAAATTTCCAGTTGTTTAAAGCATTTGAAATTGCAGCTCTCTGGTGGCTGGCTCTCTGTGGCTGCTATATTGATTTTAGCTCGCGTATTTCCAGTCCTTTGAAAGGTTTGTTCTGTAAAAGCGTACTTGTCTGAAAGGATTTCAATATACGTTTGGGCACAGCAGAGATTAACTCACATAAATGCAGTCATTGGAAATATATATTCATTGAAAGTGGTTTTCACTGTGAACAGGAAAAACAAGAACTCAACCTGTACCAAAACACATATTTGAGAGCAAGCCCCTGCGCGGTTTCTCTTTCTTCTTCGCAGTCAGCGAAAGCTAGGTGAGAAGTGTATTTATAATGTCTGTAAATAAAATCTGCATGCGACTGAAATGATACGAGCTGCTGACGATGGCGAGGCTGATTGACTGCGCGTGGGAAACGAGAGCTCTGCAAATAACCGCCAGCCCTGTGGATGCCGCGCGCGCTCCGTAGAGCGCGTGGACAGGTCCATAGCGTATCGTCAATCCGCAAATGCGTAGGTCAGGGGTGTCTGGCATAGGTCCAGGAGAGCCGGATCTGTGCCATATATTCAGAATATCAATATATGAAATATTTACACATAGTGAATCTCAATGGGTGTTCTGTAAATCTTATTAAAAATCGTCACACACACTTTAATGAGGAAATAAGCTAGCGTTTAGGAATATTCATCTGCAATGTGAAAATACCTGTACAAAGCTGATATGCCCTGCTGAATGAATTAATTCTACAGGGACAAGTCCGTCCTTCAAGGAAGTTTCTTCATTACACCCCTTTCTCCTTAAGGGCCCCAGAATAAATTCCTCATGTGTGTACCCACCAATAATTCATGCCTGACATGCCCTTGCCTTAACAGTAGGTAAGCCACTTCTTCTTCGGACCACTTTGTGGGCTCACCTCCCATAACACCTTCCATTAACCATTCCCTAAGTAACGTCGACCGTATTGGATAGTCATTTTATACCTTTGACACTTAGCACTTTGGTTTCCATTCCAGTTCTACCTCATTCTAAAATAGTCTTACTCCTGTCCGAGAACCTCAACCTTGCAATGCTGAAGACAAGAGGAAACAGTTCCCAAGGGTCAAAATGCTATCCGTAGGCCATAAAATTACGAGAACCACAAGACCGTAACATACTACTGGAAAGTACCTAAAGAACTTACCCAAAAACTGAAAAATCGGGAAAATTACTCCCAGTGGTCCCCTGCAAGGACTGAACCAAAACCAGTCTCCACTTTTGAACTCTGAAAGATTTGTTTTTTTTAATTCAAACCTCATTTCCCTTTCCTGTTCTGGTTCCTATCTGCCCCCAAACAAGACTTCCTATATGCACCCATAATACCAAGTTACAGTCTTTACACTGGAACTCTCTACCACTAAGCATTTGGACAACCCCTCACGTTAGGATTCAAAACTTGATGCTTGCTGAAAGGAAGTGGCGATCGTATCCCTACCTTGATCATCTTTGTCACTTGAGATCCCTGCGAAGCATATACAATAAACGCATCAGATGCTCGAAGGCCACCTTTTTCAAAACTCAACTAGATCAAGCAAAAAAAGTCTGAAAAAACTGTTCGATCTCATCAAGTCCTAAGCTAACAATTATCCTAACCTCTCGGCACAGGGTCAAGGGACACTGATGAACTGTGAAGAATTTGCTGTTTTCTTCACAGATAAGACTATTAAGATCAAGACTGAATTACCTGCGGCCCGTGATCTCCTCTCGAACAGTCCACTGAACACCCTCTGCCCCTCAGAGTTGGATATCACTGACCCTTCACAGCCCTACCTCCCCAAAAACAATGCATCTTGGAGTCTGTTCCAAACCTTGGATGAATGCACTATACGCAAAATGCTGTTGACTTTGAAACCTTCCAATCACTACAACAACCCTCTGCTATTGAACTTTTTCCCGGAAGTGAGATCCTCCTTACAATCACTCTGGACGACGATCGTCAATGTATCTCTTCTTCAAGGTGCTATTCCGGATTGCCTTAAATCAGGTCAAGTTACCCCGATCCTAAAGAAACTAAATGCTGATCCCACGGACCTTCTTAACTTTCGCCCAATCACTAACATCCCCACCTTGGCAAAACTCCTGGAGAAATGTGTGCTCGCCCAACTTTGTCATCACATCGACCATTTCTAACTCCGGGACCAATGCCAATCTGGTTTACGTCCGGCTCATAGTACAGAGTCGACACTAAGGCACAACGTGGATGATGCGCTTAGTATGTTGGATCACAATGAGTCATGCCTATTGATCCTTCTTGACCTTTCCTCAGCATTCAATACTGTTAAACATGATAACCTAACTGACCTCCTGGAATACAGGATGGGGCTGTGTGGGCCTGTAAAAACTGGTTCTCATCGTTCCTTCAGAACAGATCCCAAAGCTTCAAGGTGAACCAATCCCTGTCCCATCCTGCACCGGTCACCCTGGGGGTTCCCCAAGGTTCAGCACTGTCCCCCACACTCTTTAACCTGTTCATGGAGCTTCTGACAGAAATTTAAAAATCATCCAGCATTCACTATCATATTTTTGTGGATGATACCCAACTATACCGGAAGATCTCCTCCCCCGAAGACATTCAGTCCCTCAACTCAGTCCTTCTGGAAACACAAAGCTGGTTGACACGTAATCACCTGAAGCTAAATGCTCTTAAAACAGAATTCCTACTATTCTCACCCCACAACCAATCTCTCGTCATTGAACAATGGTTCAATCAGCTGACTGCTCTTGACTGTAGAATGCACCTCGTGGACTCGACATCCTCTCTGGGAATCATACTTGACAAAAGCCTGAACATGCAGAAGCACATCAGTTCCCTCACCAAAGGAGCAAACTTCCAACTCAGCATACTTAGAAAACTCAAACCCTTTCTTCCTACTCATGACCTAAAGGTTGCAGTGCAAGCATTAGTGATCTATGGTAGCGCAACACTGGGCGGCCTACCTAGAGTGAAGACGGCTCCTCTTAGGGCTACTCTCAATTCCGCTGCTAGGCTCTTAACTGGCACTAAAAAATACCACCACATCTCCCCGGACTTGTGGGACCTGAATTAGCTTCCACTGAGAAGATTTGATATAGTAGAAGAGATTACTTCAAAGGCTTCTTTGATTCCACCCGGGTCTGTTAGTGGGGCAGTACACAGAGCTAGCTCAACAACACAATGGGCGTGTAAAGAGTCATAAAATGACTCCGGGGTTATCTGAGCCCATTTTAACCTTCTTCCTCCATCCGTTACATTCATTACCCCGCTCCTCCTTACTCCCTGGCTGGAGACCAGGGAAGGCCAACTGATATGCACACTTAGGGGATTGTGGTTACTGTAAATACTTGCCTCGATGGAGAAACCTGAGATCATCTCAAGAAGGGGCAATGATACGAGAATAAAATCAACGATAGAGCCTCTGCCACTTCCTTCGAAGGTTGGGTTGAGAACGTTACTGTGCAGGTCCAATGTGCACATGAACGAGATTAAATCAAATTCATCTAATAAATCATTCAGGAAATCACCTTGTGCGTTATGCTCAAAATGGATACCCTTCACATGTAAACAACCCAAATCAATACAATTTGTTTTTCCTTGGATCCCCACATGGATGAATATTAAAATCCCCAGCTATCCACAAACTGCCTTAAGTTTTTCCCTTAAAAAGGAGCTCAAAGGAGATATATAACAACATTCTGAGTGACATGAAATTGAGGTATAAAAATTCACGAGTCCCAATTTGCTAGGACATTTGCACAATATCACTGATTGTAAGCAGGGATTATCTATAGGCAACACTGTTACAATACACTCTAGGCCGCCTTTTGATCTTCCTGAACTTGAAGGGACGGCTGGGACAAAAAAGGACTTGTAACCCTCCAAGTGGAAATTATTTGTAGTTGCCCAAGTTTCCTGTAAGCAGATGATGTTGAACCTTTGTATAAAAAGAAGCCAATCCCGAGATATTCCATGATATGAAATTACAACCCTTTACACCCCTGTAACTACAGCCTAGCAAGGAATTGTCCTGTTGGCAGTTAAGAGTCCTAGATTCATGAGAAGCTACCTCACCCAGTCAATCACAATCATCCAGGATGCCCAAAGGTGCAAAACTGTTTGATAAAACCAGGGGGGACTGGGCGATCATCTGCCCTCCGTGAAAGTCCTGATGGACAAATGTGCGATATATTTTGGGGCCCTGTGATGTTAAAATGCCTTGGTGGGATGGGGAACTGCAACTGTCTTCCAAATGAGGCCTCCCTGTTAGGGAGTGTAGTGCTTCAGCCTGGAGATTCAGGTTTATAGAAAAACCCAAGAGGGAGAGCCTTGATAGATGACTGCGGTCCAAGGGAGGAATCAATGTGATTAAAGAAATGAGGCCAGAATCCTTTCTGCAACATGCACTTTGTTAAAATGAATGACTCAGAGTCACCTTTATAGCATTTTGTAGACCCCCCCTACCCAGTTCACCCTACGCATTATGTTTATATATTTCCCACCCTTAAACCCAATGTGGTGTTATGGGACAGCCAGTGCGTTACTTTGTTCTTCAGTTGGAAGAAATGTTCCTTAGCCCCAGGTGAGAGGGTTGGCATGTTCCCCAAGACTACAACATATGGCGTTGATTCTGGAGGGAGGTGAAGGTTAACTAAAGTCTGGATGGAACTCCTCTCCCCCATTTGATGTTTCACCCTTATTCGAATTCCTAGGGTGCAAATGATCCTGCGAGTAATCCTGGGTGGGAGCCCTGCACACCGACTCTATGCATGGCCCCATCTGGTTTTGTGCAGGGGGCGACAACAATGGCCGAGGATTCAGAGGGAGGAGAGTATTTTCCCCGTTACAGCCCTTGAAGGTACCAATCGCTGCTCCCTGTTGTTTATTTGTGGGTCCACTAGCGTAGGCCCAACTTTTGTAATGTAGCCCACCGATGAACATGGTCCCGTTGCGACTGCCTCCCCCCTAGATAAAAAACATTGTTTGAGTTCAGAGAGTCCCCTCTCTATAAAGGAGAGACATCATTAGAGGGGATCCAGTGTTGTGTCCAAGAGAGCCCTTTCAGATCCCTGTAATAGCTCCAAAGTAGTCATCATCTCTCCCTTAGTGAGTACTTGGTCTGTGGGTGCCTTGTGGTGAATCACCTCATCCCTTGGTCTTTTCCCCTTTCCTCCAATTGTTGGGCTCTTTCTTTTCGTCCCTGAGCCTGGTCCGGTGCCTGTTATTCCTCTTGTCCTCCGTTGAGGAATTACCATATCAGCAGCTGACTGCTTAACGGCGCTGGTGTTAGCTGACTCTTGGGCAGGGGGTTAGTTTGCTCCCCTTGCGTTAGAGACCAGTATGGTGGGAGAGGGAGGTATAGATTGACCAACTACCTGGCTACCTATACCCCCTGATTCCTGCATAGGAGATACGTTAGGTAAAACTATGGTCTCATGAGTCATCTGCTCTGAGGCAAATTTTCAAGGAGGTGGCCAATTGGGGAGCGGGAAAGGTGCTGTGTAACCATCTCTATCTCCTTGTCAAGGACTCCATCGGCCCTTAATAGAAAGGTGTCCATGGTAATTACTGTGCTGGTTCTCACCTTCTCAGGTAACAGCGCCGCCTTACGTTTCCCCATGATGGTCCGAAGGATGAACACAGCCTGCCCTGCACTCTCCTACTGAGGCCTGCTAAAACAGATGTAAGAATAACTAGACTGGGCCAATATAACCATTAAGTGCAACTGGAGTTACAAACATCTAATCACTGTGGAAAAAGAGTACTATGGAGGTAACATGGCACAACACCGTCCTTCCGTACCTTCGCACCAGGACGTTGTGCTTGGCTGGATACAAGTCCCCCACTTCTTCTCGCCTTGCTGCAATATAATACTTAAATTGTGCAGCCGGTTTCCAGCAACCCAAATTATCCAGTTGGATAGATCTACACGTACAAATGGAGGAGCCAAGGAGAGTGGCCCAGACCATCCTCCTCCGGGCTCTGACTGGTGCGGAAGGGACCGCTCTTGGCCCGGGCTTTGCCTGGGCTCGTCCCACGCCGCGGGAGATCAGCTGCACTTTTCAGTGCGCAGAGTGCGGGAGACTCCGCCTCCTCTCCTTCTTGCTTCCTGGGACAGTGAGTCCCCCTCCTGAACACGGGTGAGTCCTGCCACACTTCCACCACTAAACCCCAAGCACACCAACGTGTAATGACATGGTGGCCATTTCATTGTTAGGTGTCTTTCCTGAGTTTGATGAATTTTGATCCTGTCATTTTATAGCTATAAGCAAAAATGTGACTGTCCAGTGCACATATGTCAGTGCTTTCTATATTGACAGGGTATCCCAGGCTCGCAAAAAAACAGACAGTGCATTGTGAGCAATAAAAAATACAATTGCGTGTACACCTCACTAAACACTCTCTACTGTTCATCAACATAAGGAGGAAATACAAAAACTAATAAAATTGGGGGGAATGTAATGCTACAACATGCATAACTGGACGCACCTAGGGCTTCTTCATATACATCTCCAGCCCATCATACAAACCGGGGTGAGTTGTAAACGTGAAAAAAGTGGTCTTTACCTGATCTAGGCTGGAATGGTGGATGGGGGTGTAAAAACTTTTTCTCACTCTCTCTCTCTCTCTCTCTCTCTCTCTATCTCTCTCTTTCTCCCTCCTCTAACCCCCGCCTTTCACGGCAACAGGGAATGGTAACTCCTTTACCAATCTGTACTTTGGTCAAACGTGGTTACAAAGGGTCGAAGTTAGTAAGTTGACAAAAATTGAGTTTTCCATGTATAGAGCTTTCAACTGTAACAACAGCAGTAAGAGATACCTCTGCGAGAAAATTATTCTCAGGTCACCTGAACCCAAGTAAGTCTGAATATTGCTTTCTAACATTCAAAAATAACAAAACGGATATCTATGAATTGGTTGTACTAACATTTGGTGCAGGAATGCTTATCTAGCCCTCTAAATAAATTCTAAAACAATCAAAAAAATAATGCAGTGTTCACAAAATGGAAAAGCACTCGAAAAGCCAGTAAATCTTATGTTGGCTGTCAGCCTTTTTTTGCTTAGTCAATGTTTGTTTGATTTGGTCACGTTTTTTGTAAAATGGTATTGCTGCGGAAGCTGCTGGGCCCTGGATAAAATCAGGGCCGTTTCTACCATTAGGCAAGCCTAGGCAGCCGCCTAGGGCGACAAAAGGGGGAGGGCGGCAAAAAACATCATATGCGTGGGAGGGGGCACTTTACAAACCATTGCATTTAAGTTGTTGTCTGCTATTGGAAATGTGTATCATGCATTGGACCAGTTGATAGATGTTAGAAATGGGGTTTCTGGTTGGCGAAGGCTTGCGCCAAAGACAGGCAGAAAACACCACTCTAGTCAGGGCAAGGGAGTTACACGCCAAAGATAACCCCTGCTCACCCCCTTGGTAGCTTGGCACGAACAGTCAGGCTTATCCATGTGTAAAGCATTTGCACACGCACACAGCAACAACATCCCAGGCACACTACAAAAGGAACTCCACACAAGGTTATATCAAAAATAGCCTTTGTATTCTCAAAACACATTAAAATAGTAATCACATAATATACATGGTGCCACCTGGCACTAGGTCTTATTTACAAGGGATTATTTACACCTGACAGGGCCGACTGGGCCACTGTCAGAACCATCACAAAGTGAACTTAGTAAATGCAGAACATATCATAAACCTAGAACACAACCAGTTACTACTGGTAACCACTGTACTAAGCATCAGCCTGTAACATAAACCACATTATGCACAGTATCACATTAGGCGCGAATACATTCTGTGCCAACCTCACCAGCATAAACACATTATGCAATTCTCTCATAAGTCTAAACGCATTAGACCCTAACCTCCTAAGCATAACTCACATTAGGGGCATAAATCACACAGTGGAACATAATCTCACTAGCATAAACCATAAGATGAAAAACAACCTCATAATCATAAAAAACACATTTAGAGGTGTAACACATGGTGCATAAAACATAGTACATACATTACATTTCCTAGCACCAGATAATCACATTAGCACATAGTCTCCTAAAAAAAAAAGACCATAGTAGAGGCATTACTCACATTAGGGCTGGTGCCCTATTTACCTCATAGTCCCCCTGGCCAACTGGCCATCTCAAAAGGGGCTCAAATGCCCTATGTCCAACAATCAGGGCGCGCTGCCAAGGCAGCGGAAGTCAAGGGTGCGCAACTGCGCAGAGCTAAACGTTGCCGCTGCCCACTACAATACACTACAGTATGGGGCAAAGGAGTGCATCTCACTCTTAACTCAAAACATGCCCCCAAAGAACTGTGCGCCTAAACGGTGCAGCTGCCCACTACTTGCTGGGCAGCTGGAAATATTAAAATGCGGCATGGGCTCTCAATGGCCCTTAAAACAACTGTGCCCCCTTCGTTGGAGCCACACGGGGCTCTGAAAACAATTGGGCCAACTGTTGGAGCCACACGGGGCTCTAAAAATAACTATGCCAAACGTTGGAGCCACACGGGGCTCTGTAACCAAATAATGCCCCCAAGACCCCACGCTCCTCTGGCCCCTCTAGAAACTGCTCAACAACGTTGGAGCGGCCCGCTGCCAGACGGGGCCGCTCTGACTCTGCCTCTCCCTCTCCCAACCCGGACTCCCTGGAGCTCGCGGGGCTTCCCTGGACTCCTGGGAGCCCCGTGCTGCCGTCGGTGGTCCTTGGCCACCGTTGCTCTTCACCCGGGCCCCCTCCTGGGACCCGGGACTACTCTGTGGCGCTCCGGGAGGCAGGGTGGGCTCCCGTTCTCCCTTGCTCTGCACACCGGGGCCGGACTTCCCTCGCTAATGCGGAAGTCCCTCCCCAAGTCAGGCACCACGCTGCCTGACTTCCGACTTGGCCGCGCTGCGATCGGCAGCCTCCGGCCGGCTTTTTTCAGAACGGACTGCAGCGGTGATCTTCTTATAATAGAACGTGGGGTGGGCACCCGCATTTCAATATAAATGAAAAGCGGCCATGTGGGGTGGGCACCCACTATTCAAAATAGCAGGAGAGTGGGGTGGGCACCCGCTCTCCATAAATTGCAATCAGCAATCCAAACGCGGGGTGGGCACCCGCAATACATCGGGCAGAATGGGGGAATCCCTACGTCGGGATTCCCTCTGCGGCGATCGCAGCCTAGTGCTGCAAGTCCAAAACAGGAGCGCTCCTCAGGGCCATCAAAAGTAAGGTACCCAGCGCTCCCAAGGCGCCAGATGCAGCACAAGCTCCTCCAAGGTCCTGCAGGATCACAAGCACGGCAAAAAGGGGTCCCAAAAGTCCTTTCAGGTATCCAGGGGTAATGCAGGGCCCAGGGAGGCAAGCCCTCATGGCAGCCCCCCCTGGGCCCCAGCAGCAGCACGCCCCAGCAGGAACAGCACCAGAACTGAACAATTTCATGGGGTCACAGCCCCTATATTTATACCAGTAAATTCCTTTGTGTAAGAGTGCAGGGCACGGGAGAACCAGATGCAACTGATTCCAGGGAGCTTTGGAGCACTTTGTTTTGCTCAGCTCCTCTCTCCTTTGTCAGGTGGGGGCTCAGGGATCAGATGCACCACAGGGGGCGAGGCCAGCATTGTGGAGGGAAGGCACAGCCCTATTCAGGTCCCAGGTGCAACTCCTCCCTCCCATCTGCATGCAGATCTCTCTATTCACCACAGGGCTGACTCACCCTGGCTCCTGGAATTCCCCGCACCATCCAGCACCTGTCAATCACAAGCCAGACATGCACTTCACATCAGGCAGGCAGACACACAGCACACAGAAATGCCAACTTCTAGAAGTGGCACTTCTCCACCAGTCACCATAAATCTGCGCACACCATTGCGCAGCATTTATTCTCACGAGTTTGCACATACCAAACTCGACCCTGCACTCCTCTCACACCAGGAATTACCATGGACACACATATCCCCCATGCATTCCTATGGGAGGGCAGGCCAATCTCACCACATGCACTCAGAGAGCGCATGCACTTTACACTGGACCACCAATACCAGGTCACAGGAAAGGCAAAAAGTTTAGGGGTGAACCTGCCAAAAAGGGCCAAGTCCAACAATAAACACTTCGGAAGTAAATTGAAAAAAAACTGGCAGACAAGCAGATGGAATTAGGAGGTACAAGTCACAGCAGCTCACAAGCATTCACAAGTTTTCACGGCCTGTTAGCAAAGCAAAGAGCAGGGCTTCAGGGGCAGGCAGTGCATGCTTTGGGACTAGACTCTGACACGCACGCCATTAAACAATCTCACCAGGAGTCCAAATCACGTATTTTGTATTCCCACGTGTGCAAAGCTCCCACGAGTCCGTTAAACTGAAACAATTTATAACTGAAGAAAACTCTGAGCAGTGAGAAAAGAGACCACCAGAACCCCAGTAAATATATCCAAGTCTTTTTTGCTGTTGCAGTTTTATAGAGCGCGAACTTGGGTCAAGGGCATTACAGCGCTTTACACGAGCCCCAAGGATTACATTACACAGGGTTGGATGAATTTTTCAAAGGTAGTGGAGAGCTCTGGCTGTTAAGAGACATCTCCTCATGACTGCGCACATCACATGAAGGTGAGAGGGCGGCAACTCTATCGGGGGCTGCAGAGATGTCTGACCTAACAGCACTGTGGGCTGGGCTGGAGACGGGAGAGAGCCGTGAGCTAACTGGTGTACCCTGCTGCGAAGGCCCGTCTCCTCTGCTGTTGTCATCCCACTCTCTCCCCTTTGATGTAAGACATTGTTTGTCAGTCACAGATCATCAGCCAGGCCTTCAGGACAGGTAGCAGGCAGCAGGGGTCTGATGACGTCACTGAACTTCATATTGTTTTCAGTTCTACCAAAGATGACCCCGGGACAACCGGTACGGACACAGCTTCTTCAGATAGAGAAACATAATTCCCTGGGAAGGTGTTTCATATATTGATCTCACAAGACTAATTTGTGAGTGTTTAAGAATGCGGTATAGAAAAATGTCTTTGTAAAGCGAGGAAAGTTTTGTAAGGGTGGTGGTATGCAGAGCTTGGGCTTAGACCATCTAAGAAGGAAGACATATGACCAGCTGAGCGCTGGACGGTGTTCGAGCGTGGCTCGAAGTGAACCTGGAGAGGTGGGAGAATGAGTGAAAGGTGTATGTGGGATAAAATGTTTAATACGGATTTGACAGTCCAGACTAGCTAGAGAGGCACCAAAGCAGGCTTCTATTCCCCAACATCTGGTTGACAGGTGGAGAGAGTGCTGGTAGTAAAAGGGAGGGGGCGGCATTTTTCAATTCACGCCTAGGGCGGCAAAACACCTAGAAATGGCCCTGGCTAAAATATCTTTTTGACTGCAAAAATCACACACCTGACAACAGAGGGAACAACGTTTGGTGCATGGATGTGCTTCATGTGAAAGAGCAGCAGGCCATGACTCGCAGTGAAGGTAACCAGTGGAGGGCGTTAATAAGCCCTGCTGCATCTCTTGAGATGGAGCACTTTTCCAAGACCAGGTGGGCAGCTGTGGACCAATGACAGCATCAGCGGCTTTCACCCAGCTGTCCGCTAAAGCCCATTAGAGAATGACCGGCACCTGCCATGCTCCCTTGATGTCACCATGCTCCCTTGATGTCACCATGCTCCCTTGATGTCACCATGCTCCCTTGATGTCACCATGCTCCCTTGATGTCGGATACGAATAGCCTCGCTGACGCTGACTTTATTAGCATTGAGCAATACCTCCTGTAGATGAGATTTACTCCAGTGTCTGCCACACTGCAATCCTCTGCAAAACTACAGAGCCAGTGGAAAGTGGACTGACAACTCCAGAACTAAGTCCAGCATTAGGCTGGTTTTAATTATGGTGCTGCTCAGTGGGTCAGTCTTCCATCCTCTTGCGACTCTTTAAGGTGTGCTAGAGAGCTGCTGGGCTCCACCCCCTCATGCCCCAGTAGAAACATACCCGCTGCCCAGAAGTAGCTGCCTGCAATCTAGGTGTGTGAGTACCACTTGCACGCGCTATAGTACGGCAGGAAAGTGGGCTTTATTGACCGGTTCCAACACTGGCTCTGGCGCAGAGAGCTTACTTCATAGAATATTCCTTTATTTGGCTTTGTGCCCTGCTCAGGTATATCCTGCTGTCTATAGCAGAAACATTGGCAGGCGAACTCTCTAAATCACTCTATAAACGTGAAGGAACAAAATATAATTCTATAATGCCAGGGGGGCGACATAATTCAGGGAGGCGCCCGATGGCACACGGCAGTCACTGAAGTTTTGTTATTCATCTGAGAGTGCAATCACACTGCTGTCATATCCGAGTAAGATACGCATGTGTCTTCTTGGGGTCCGAAGTACCACGCCATTCTGTGGTTTCAAACCTTGCGATTTGCAAACTCACAAGATTTGCCACTGCAAAATAGCTTTTTGGGACTCTTTTCCCTTTGTGAATGGTTTCAAGTGACTCTTGGAAGTAGACAGACCACTCATTTTCTGCTTGCAGTGTACTCTGCTTGTACCCAACACGCCCCATTATCGCGCCTTCACCGATACTGACATTTGCAAATGCAAATTTCCAAGCTGGGACCTGAGCCTTATTTATCAGACTTATTGTGATTAATATATGGTGCTGTTGAGTATCCTGCACAGCAGAGCTGACAAAATCCAGTCCTTCAAAGAAAGCACCCTCCCTCTGTTTCATGTTTGGGATACTGGGAAATGCTTGGATGAAGTTGGTGTGTTTTTCTGCAGGGTTTCTGCAGCATCCTGTCGTCGGCCCAGCTGGTATCAGGAGAAACTGCCCAGCAATTGCAAGGTCATTTCAAGGTGGGTCTTCAAGCCCTCCTATGTTTCATGTGATAGAATATACATAGGTGGTAACCAGAACAAGCCCTGGGAAGGAATGCATCATGTGATCTGATACCCATAAACATGTTGGATTGTGTAGGGGTGCTGTCTAATGGTTGTGATTCCATATTTTTAGAGCATGCCCCGACCAGAAGGGGGTGACTTGGCATTTATTGTAGTGGTGTAGCAAGCGCTTTGGGTGCCCTTGGCAGTCCCCGTGATTGCCGCCTGAGATGGCAGGTAAGAGCGGGGGGAGGCTACCGACCCCAAAACTCGTGCCGCCCTGGGTGGACCGCCCCCACCCCCGCCTCCCCTTGCTACGCCACTGATTTATTGGCATATAATAGATGGTCATTGTTACCCAGCCCATTTAGTACTGCTTAAATACAATTTAGAAGAATGAAAGGAAGAGTGGACTCCGGAAGATCCAAACTTGTGACCAGTCAGTCAAACGCACATCCCTCGGCATAGCATGTAGATTTCAGGAGTACAATAATATTTTACTCAAATACATTAATATTTCAATACAAAGGTTTAACCAGGACCATTGCAATTATACGATTTTGCGATTTAATGGCAGGTATGTTTTCTGCATGATCATACCACAACCACACCAGTCACATACAGGGGCGTGGCTTGCGCAGTGGCACTGGGGCCCAGGGGTCTGAGGGGCCCACTGAACCCTGATTATTACTGCATTTTACAGTTCAAACAGCAGTCAGGGGCTCATTCCCTTCCTTGCACTAGGGCCCATGACCCACTGATCACATGATCCACCATCTGATGAACAATTTGCAGGTTGCAACAAAAATGTTCCCAGTCAAACGGTTCGAATGTGGCTAAAATAAAGTGCCACATGTCATGACACATATTTACAGATGTTTAGCAAATGTTAACTGGTCATTTTTCAGACACTATAACTGCTGTATTCCAATGTAAAACTTTTATTAGAGGGTGAAACATTTGCTCCAACAGTATTAATGTGTGTTGAAATGAAAAATAAATTAATACAGTAATAGCATGTGCTCTATTATGCAGGATAGTTTTGCATATTTGCTGCGTATTTTACCCAACTTTGTCATGTAATTTGGCCCTCTATTGCTGTTTAAATCCAGTGACTCTGGCTTAATCCACAGTCCATCAGCAAATGTTGACATAGTACATTATCCACTATAAGAGCGTTTCTAATCTAAAAGGTAGAGTATCTTCCCGAACAACAAACAAATTAATAAAGCGCTGAAGACAGAAAATGCAAGAAGAAATTCATAGGGCTGCTGGTAATGGTTTTTCAAGGGAGGCTCCTCCATTTGAGCGGACGAGATTCACCCACAAGCCAAAGAGCTGGAAAAGAAAACAGCAATAAGGTTAACGTATTACCGTTTTATTTTTCAGCAACCCATCCTGAACTAAGTCTCAGGACAAGGTGGGGCCAGCACTGCCAAGTGACAGCAGCAGAGAGCTATGCGCTTTAAAATGTTCATGTCTCTTTGGCTGGCCGGCTTGGGACGGCCAGCCAGACATACGCATTTTAAAGTTCTCCAGCCTAGCTTTCTTAGATAGCTGGGTTAGAGAAAGCGCAGGCCTCCAGTGCTATTATGAGGGCTGGGAGAGACTGCTCTATCCAATCCTGGTGCTGCTTTCATGCTGTGAAAGCCGCGCCAGGATTGGGTAGTGCAGTTTCTTGCATGGGTAGCTTCCATGAGGAGAGAAGACACCCAAAGGAGGAGGACATCGCACTGCAGGATAAGGTAAGTGTATTTTAATTATTATTTGTTTTAATGCTCCACCCCGCCCCACCAGCCTCGGTTCAAGCTAGACACCACTGTCTCGGATACGTTTGCTTCTTTCTCCCAGAGTAACCAAACATGCAGGGGCTTGTTTCAAGTGACGTGTTTGGGATGTTACACTCTCCCAAATAAATGACTTTGTATTAAATAGTTGAGGACAGGTGCTTTACGTCGGGTATAGTGAGGTGTTTGTCTGACTTCACTCGGTATTTTTAACATACACATTCAGACGAAAACACAGACACTCTCGTCTCTGTTTTAAAGATTTTAAAAATGGTTATTTTACACAATATTGAACTTAGTTACCCCTCACAATCTGCACTCCTCTCCATTCCTACTGCTCTTAAAGCCCACCTCATGCCCTTCTTCTCATATAATGTATTTTAACAAGAGTGATTTTGGGAAGTATGAAGCTCACAAGCCCCCAATATAACCGACCTAGTGTGTGGTTGTCCTTATTAAGGAAACCTGTGCCAAGTCGCAGAATTATGCAGCAGAAGTGGAAAAAAAATCATACATTCTTTTGCCCCATGTTATATGGGAATGGTGAAAAATAATGTTTCCCAATAAGTGTCACAAAAAGATTTTTGCAAAAATTGAGAACATTTATTGAGCCATACAACGTGTGCAGTGCTGGCCTTAAGTAAATCGTAGCGATTTTAACCAAGAAATCATGCTTCATGAATAATTATTCTTCAGAGAAAAGTAAACAAATTTTGCATTCTTTTTGCTGCTTGTGTAAACCAAATGGATGATGCTTATCTGCATCAAACACTTTCATACTTGAAAGTGAAGCAAATGTGATTGATTTACCTCTAAAATTGTAAACAAAAAAAACAAAAAACGTGTTTGTTTCATACTTTACCCTGATACAGATACCAGATCCTGCAATGCTCTTTATACAAGAGCATCAGAATAATTCATTTATGTTTTCACTGTTATTTTATTTTATTTCCGCTCTTACATGGCCGCAGAATATGCAGAGGCATGTAGACATTTGATAGGAATAGTAAAAAAAGAATGTCCAGCTGAGCCAATAGAACATGTTCTACTCTGCATTCGGACACACTGGCAGATGCACTGAACGCACAGAGATCCCCACCTGGCAGGCAAGGATCTCTCTATTGACCCACCAATCTATAAATGGCCACAGATGAACACTTTACAAATACCATAACCGACCTCTTACCGTCTAAAAACTGTGCCTGCCTACAGCCCTGCACTGGAGACACATTTGTAAAGCGCAAACAATCACCCGTAAGGGTCTCTAGGCGCTCGGGGCCGTCGGGAAGATTAAGCAAGCTATTGCCCAGAGTCACATGGTGCTGGGCTAATCTGCCGCCGGCGCCGGGGATCGAACCTTGATCCCCAGATTCCGGAGTCAGTCGCCCTGGCCACGGCGCCACACCTCTTCCTCACAGGCACCTGAGATCTTCCAAAGGGAGAAGCAAGACGTCAAGAAACCCCCCAGATTTACCATATCTCAGACTAAACCCTCAAGGGACCATGACATGCTCCCTCTGAGCATAAGAGAGAAACATAGACACTCTTAGGGAACCTCAAGTTAATGCAACTGAAGAGCAGAATCTGCAGCTTTGGTTCATCATCAAGTGTGGTTAAGAGGACATTACCTGAAGGCCCCGCTGTAGCTACTCCCTGCGTGTGGCTGGGAATTTCAAACCTACTGCTCAGTGGAGGTGCCGAGTTAACAACAAAGGGCCGTGTTTAGGGTTAGCAAATGGGATACTCCAAAAGTGACAGATCTCCTGATCACCGTCTTACAAGTGCCATGGGCAATAATGCACTTGCCATCTAGTGGACGCAACATCTGCCACATTTATGATGAAGTATCCTGCCGCTGAACTCTAAATAAGGCCCTGCGACTGAAACAAATCAATGCCACTGATTCTTGGGAGCGTTGAAATCGAGTGGCGAGAACACCAAGAAAAGAAATGTAGTAGCAGACAGTCATGTTTTTTTTTTTTTTATGATTTGAGAGTAACCCCTTCAGCAAAGCTTACAAAACTCCCCATTCTAAGCAAAGAGGCTCAAAACAGACTCACTGCTGTGTAGCAGATGTTTGAAGAACATTAGTCATTTCCTGTTCCTACTCGCTCTCAAAAAAGACCTTGTATGCCATACATTTTGCAAAACTCTGACGCTGTTCATTCAACATGGACGTTAGATCAGAGAGAGATTTGCAAATGCATGATTTTACAAAATTCAGAGCAGTAGCTGAATTGACACCACAAGCCCTCTGACACTACCTGGACTTTGATCATGGGGCTGTGTTCTTTTGGTAGTCACTCAACACTCAGGACTGCTGCATATCAAGCAAATATTGATATGAGGGACAAAATCAGTGGACCACCACGGAGGCGACCAATGCCACCCGATGCTAGCCTTAACAGCCCCCCCCCCCCCTCAAAACACATGCGAGAGACAAATGTAATATTATGGAATCGCTTATTAGGCTCACACATGGCAACTGCAAAAGGCAATTGAGCATCGGCGCCCTTGGTTTGGCAAATGAATTAATGCAGTTGTCTTCGGCTCAACCTACGTTCTTCCACGTTGACTATACATTTGCACATGCCATCATTGAGATGCAAAAGTCATGTGGCGCATGTCTCAGAAACATCCCACAGATTAGCATAGAACTCCGCAATAGCATAACTATCAGTCACTGCATGAGCTGCAATGAGAAGGAAAAGGATGCTAGGAGAGTAGATTCTTACAGAGGAAGCATCCAAATGTCAACAACCCCTGCAGTTCCTTATTTGACAGGGAAGCCTGTAATTGGCTAAACGATAGAAGGTCATGTATTGTGAGTGTCCTGTATGCTGCTTGCTTAACCGGTGTCCTATTCACAAAGAAAACACATACTGTTTAATATTTAAAAAAGGATCACAATAAACAATGTCAGGAGGGAACCCCTATCCTGACTTCAAACCCATTCTTCAACAGCATCCATACTTGAAGTCTGTGGTAAAAGCAGCCTACAATGTGTACAGCTCTGTGTGATTTATCTGTAGCACCCACAATCTTTTCTAAGACAACACCACCCCCTGGCTTGCTTCCTAGAGCCCCGTCTGTGCTAAACAATCAAATTATTGTGCATGAGATGATAGGCTTTGGGAAATCTAGTAAATCACTAACCAGTACTTTTTTTTAATCAGTAACCAACAATGTGTGTTTGTTTGTAGCCGACCCCTTCAATACCTGACACCACGCCTTAGACAGAAGTTATGTTTGCTTTGCTGCCTTTTTGAGTCGCTGGAGATTGTATTAGGTGGTTTGCAGGCATAGCAGCACCTTCTGGTTTGCCATTGAAATCAGAGTGATTCAATGATTTTTGGGGGACAGACTCAATTCGGCAGTTCTCAAAAATGATGTTCAACCTTCTTGTTAACAAGTATGTGATGTGGATATAGCTGGGTCTGAACCGAGGTGGCGAAGTGAGCTAAAGAATGATGATGGATTCAACCCAGATCTGTGGCTGAGGGTGAGTGTCTGAAAAGTTACAACGCTCCGTCCATCATCTCCGTGTGTTTGCTAAGTGGGGGACGCTCCCTTTAGAATTATGACAGTATTTTGGTTCCTTTGTCTTTATCAGGGGTAGTCTAAAAGCAGAAATCGTGTAACGCGCAACTCTGCAAATTTTCTTAACTGAGAGAATTTACGCAAAATTCATAGCAATGAGAAATTCAAAAATAACAAGTGGCAGTATCAATAGCTCTTCACAATGGAAAGATGTTGTTCCCTAAACCCCCACGTGCTGCTCAAGACAATGGGGGGACAGCTTATGCCCCAAGCAGTCATCCATCTATTTATTTTTTTGCCCATCCGATTAGCATTTATCCATATTTATTGTATATTTCGTGAAAAATATGTTGTAACTAGTTGATTTACACATTAATTTACTGATGAATGTGCACTCATGCTTTTACCCTGTCGGGGTTTAGCACCATAAGCAGCCCGATATATTTTAACAGAAAATTCATATAAAAATATTATCACCAGAGTAGCAACCCTGGTACATATCTGGAGTACATTTAGGAAATCTCCTCTCTTTTTCACTCCCCGTGCTGTTAATCTGCACAGATACTGTCCTGGAAGTCTTGACTGAGAGCATGGAGGGTCCGTCAAAACAAGTTCAGTGTCCTGTATTTTTTCCGTTTTTAATATAGATGCAGAGAAGAAACCCATACTTTTCTGTCTGTATTTATACAGAGACATGTTATGGCATGAACGAATCTAGGGGTGGGGGTAAATATTCTGTTCCGCAGGCAGAATTGGCGGAATTTGCAGAGTTCTGCCAAATTCCACCAATCGTTGCATGGCAGAATTTTTTCTTGCGTGCAGCTTCAGGACAGTAAGTTGGCATGTGCAAGCGAGACTTCACATCCCCAAGTGTGATTTCCGGCCGCTAAGAGGACTTCTGGCAAGATTTTTCTAAAGCAGGTGGCCAAGAGTCCTTTTGACCATTCACGGTCAGAAGGTTGCCACTCAAGTAGAAAATGTACATGAGCGGCAGCAAAATCAACTCGAGTAGCTGCACCCTCTGGCATGCCACGTGGTGCCGTTCGTGCTGATTTTTCAACAAGGAACGCAATCCAGGCAATAAAACACAGTGCAAGCAGTGTGACATGCGAATTTACTCTCATTAGCAAAACTCCAAAGAATCTCGTGGAGTTTTTGTGTAGCTCCTGGAATTCCACAACGTCAAATTCCACTCATTTCACCCACCTATAATTTTATTATTCCAGGCCATTACTGTCTCACTGTGTGGGACCTAAGCTGCAACTCACTGAAAAGGACCAACAGTGCTAAACCTCGTCTGGGTTTGCTTGTGTTCATGTTCAGACGGGACATGGCCTGGAAGTTATGGCTAGACCATTCCTTTTGGGACAAGACCAAAACTGATTTGAATATGGTTTGTCCTTGTCATAGTGGCTTAGAGAAGATAAAACAGGCTGGAATGGAATGTGAACCAGAGTAATTGTTCTTGGCTGAGATTAAGTCAGGCATTCCTGCCATCACAATGTGTGCTGCCATTACTGGCAACGAAAGTAGAAAAGGGTAAAGAAAAAAAGTATTGTATATTTATGAGTAGGTTTTGCAGAGAAATGCTTACGCTAAGCAGTGTTAAAAGGAGACAACACAGACCTACAGGTCTGAATCACTGTTGCCAAGTTGTAAAGTTTGTTGCTGAAGTTTTGCCTTTTCTAATCATTACAAAATGTGTGGAATTCAAAGACCTGTTCGATGAACTTACTTAGAGAAGATGCAGATGAATTTGCAATTTTCTTTTGCCGATTACCATTAAAATATTGCCATTTGGTTCAAAGTTTATAAACTCCAACTAGGGTGACCCACCGTCTGTAAATTTCACGGACAGTCCGTAATTTCGGCCGTCTGTCCGTTGTCCATGAAGGTTTCTTTAACGGACGCAATTTGTCCGTAATTTTAACAGCTGTTGGGTGACAACCAATCATGTGCCTTTCTAATGCCAACCATTTGCTGTGGAGAACAAACAAAGCAATCTAGGATTGGCTTGAAAGCCATCAGTCAATCCTAGAGCTCGCTGGTACACTGCAGGAGTGCTCTCATCTCATTGACAGCTTTAGGGTACCCATCCACGGTACTTCTGGACGTGCAGAGCACGTTTTGGGCCTTTCCCTTTTTACATTTTTCGGGACCCGGACTCGACTCCTGGCCTGTAGACTCCTGTGTGCGTGCCAGAGGAGGAAGACCCGGACCAGAATCACCAGTCTGCCAACTGCCGCGGACCCGCCGTTACCCAGCCCAGCAAACACCTTCTCATTCCGATTCGGTAAGTGTTCAGTTGCTGCAGTAGCATGATGTGCGTTTATTTTGTGCTTCCGAGATATCGGGGGTGGTGGTGATGTTGGCCTGGATTGTGGGTTCGTCTGTGAGCTATGGTGGGATGCCAACAGTTGTGAGACGCCTGCTTCAACTCTCCGCACATTCCTGGAATCCCTCAAGTGAATCACAAGGGTCTGGTGCCCGTGCACATCACTCGCTGCATCTCGGTCTTGCCTTTCACGGTAGGAATGGCTCATGCAGTGTGGATTTTTGTTTCTCCTGCGGTGATTGGGTCGAGATATATCTGTGAAGAGGTCACAGCCAGCAGTGTTAAAGTGAGACAATAGTTTTAGCAGCTCCAGTCATTTTACAGCACTGCCTTCTCTGGCAATGCAAGTCACTGCACAATTCAGATCCATTCAAGCTGAGTTTGCCAACCAAATGCGACTCCCAGCCTATGTTTCAAGACTGCCTCTTTCTGATGCCATAAAGTAATGTACGGGAATTTCTATAAAGACAGAAACCGTGAAGAAATGCTCTTAAAGTATATTGAACATTTTCAAACACTCAGTAGAGGTTTATAGTTGCAAATGATCCAATGTTGCCCTCCCCTCCCCAGAAATAGTCGTTTTTGGCCACTTCCTTGAACCTCGAACATCCTAGGGTCACTCCAGAGTCGTTTGCTGTCTGGCCAATATAATCATATGTAATGGAGTCTGGAGTAACAGGGCGCATCAGTGGTTGGCATGATATAATTTTAAACTCGTCCTTTGTCAGGTTTCTAATGAGACTGAGAATTAAGTTAGAATATCAAAAATTGAAAGAATGTAATGTAGGAAGTACATAATATGTCAATAGTGTAACAAACTTGAAGTTTAAATGTTTTTATAACTGATTTTATAACCGATTTTATTGTCAAGAATTATTGCGTATACATTGTAAGGTTTTAATTAATCAAACAATAAACTTTAATAATAATAATGGTCTGCAGGGGCACAGCATGCCAGTAAGTGATTTGGGTAATCAGAGACCCCATGGCTTAAATGCCCCTGTCAGCTGCCCAAGTGACCCTGCCGCCCCATGGGAGCTAATGAGCGCCAAGTATAATTTTCCCTGATGTCCCAGGAAAGCTTGCACATTTAAAAAATTGCTCCAGAATGGGAAATGCCGTTTGTGCACCCCACCCCAGGCCAGGGACATGCCCCTCCAATGGCCAGGGTCCTCCAATATGGTGCAACACCTAGTTTTCATTAAGCTGGTCACTCGTAAAGATGCCATGCAGCTCTGGCTCTTCGGAATCTACAGTGCCCTGAAACCCTGTGGTTGCGTGCACTTTAACAGAATGCAAATAAATGAAATAAAAGTAAGATGCAGAAACCATGGCACCCATTAACCCCTAAGAAGTCGGATAAAAGTGCCGCTGCACTTATAAGATATTATAATGTGAATAGCTCAAGTGCTGTAACAGTAACAAAGAAAATGCTTTTAGAAACGTTAGGCCTCTGCAAACATTAGAAAATGTCCTTATTACACCTTTAAAATGTGCCTTTTGTGGGATGGATGCTTTCAAATTGACTTGCTAATTCTGTACTTAACAGTGTACTCCATTATTGTGGTAATTTCTTGTTTGGCGATTGGAGTTGCGAGGTTATTAGTCCTCAAGCAGTGTTTTTTAATCCTCTTCGGCAACTTTGCATCTCACTGTTTGACACAGGAAGATCTTGCATTAACAGGCTCAGAATGGCTTTTCTGTCACTCAGACATTTCCCCTATAGTCTTCATGCTCAGTGACTGCATTCAAAGCTGAATGGGCTGTCATGACCAAAATAAACACTCCTGATCCCCTTCTGGTTGGTGCCTATGGAAGAGTGAGGGTTTATTTTTGTTTCCAGTCTGGCCCTGTACAGTAACAAATGTTCCCCCCAGTGTGGGCCACTGAGAGGGTTGGTAGATTTTGGGATTCAGGACTGGGAGCCATGCTTCTAGCCAGGGTTCTCAAGCCAAGAGACCCATGGGACAAAAAGGGGAGATTAGGTCTTGCATGGGGGTCTAGTGACTGCTGCCTGGGAACGACCTAAGAAAATAAATAATCGAGGATGGTATTGGTAACTGAGCATAATACGTTGTCATTTTAGTCTATCATTTTTAAGGATCATACCTGTCAAGTATTTAGGCTTAGTCATAAAATAACTGATCTGGGCTCAAGCAATGCACTCCTCAAAATGATTCTGCTGAACAGAATAGTGTTTCATATGAAAATAATTTAAGTCGCGTTTTCAAGTTTTAATATCGGTGTTGGATTTTTGTCAGATTACATTTTTAAATGGGTATAATGTAATTGTGTAAGGTAACCAATATTTTAGAAATAAATAATGACCCATACTTCCCCAAATTACTATTGGGCTTGTGGGTATCTTTTTGAGGAAAGTGTGGGGAGGAGCTCCATGACTTGCTGGTACTCCGTTTATCAACCTCGGAAGATAGAAAGGACTAGTTGGCCTTGGCTGGATTCAGAATCTTGCATTGTTTTTCCACTTTCTCTACATACATGCAGAAGCTTAATTTTTACCTCTGATGCAAATGCAAAAACCTCTGCTCATTGGCTTGTATTCCAGCTCATACTGCTTCAGAATAACTCACAACACAATTCAAGGGATTCAGTCAGGAGTTAAACACTGATCTACAAGAAGACAAAGGATTACAAATAATATATATTTGGTCAGCGTACAGTACACACTGCAAATAATCATGATAAATTTTGCCCCTGGCATTAGTTTAAAGTTCAAACATACAAAGAATGAATATATATATATTATTTACTTTTTATTTATTTTCACTGAAAAAAACAAAGGTTACAGGGGCATTGTAGTTAGGTTGACATTTCGCTCGTAGAAAATCAGAGAAATTCAGCAGTTATAGTTATCTGAGCTAACTATAACTCGCGCCCCCACCCTGCACTGCTTATGACCTCACATATTACATCACTCATGACATGGTCAGTGACATCACTCAAGACATTATCCACTGACTATCAGTGTTTTTTAAAGAGTTTATTGGTGTTAAATATACATACCAAGATGTATTATATAGTTTACCCTAATGCAGGCCCTATTATATACTAGCGACTTATAGGCAGGTTTAATACCCCTACCCTACAATATACTAGCGATTTTTAGGGTAGGTCATGCCAAATGTAAGTGCACCCTTTTATATAGTTTACCCTAATGCAGGCCCTATTATATACTAGGGACTTATAGGTAGGTTTAATACCCCTACCCTATAATCTACTAGGGATTTATAGGGTAGGTCATGCCAAATGTAAGTGCACCCTTTTATATAGTTTACCCTAATGCAGGCCCTATTATATACTAATGCATGTGTGTTTTCACTTGGGATTTCAACTTAACACTGGGCCTGGCCACACAGAGCCTTTAAGACTTATCGGGCTTCGTAGAAGTCCTTCTATTCCACTATGGCCAGGATTAGTGAGGGGGCAGTCCAGTGTGTGAGAGAAAAGTAAGCGCCTGATATGTTTTATTTTCTTCATTGAATACAGTATGAATATACAAGCAAGTGTGTTGGGTATTTTACAGAGTGCTTTAACGGAAAAAATGCAATGTCTGATTATGAGTCAGTCAAAGGTGCTGCAGAGGAATTCTTCACATCGGATAGCGAGCAATAATCGGATGAAACATATACATCGCAGGCAACCTCCATGCAAGAGCCACCCAAGAAACGAGCAAAAAAGCATTTTGTGAAGTACAGACCAGAATAGGAACTTTCAGACCGCAACATCCGCAAGGTGTCAGAAGATGTGTACAAGGCCAGGTGCAACCTCTGCAATAAAGACTTTTCCATTGCCTATGGAGGAGAGCGTGATATCAAAACCCATGAGGCAGGAGCACAGCATAACAAAAATGCCTCGGGCAGGGCGAAGATGGCCACAGTTTCATCTTACCTGCAACCAAGCTTCCAGCCAGAAGTATCCAAAGTAAGTCATTGATTGCTTCATCATAATGTGACATAGGTTTTATGTAATTCTTGTACACTCTTCTTGCTTTGTCACACTCTAAGACTCCCAAACTGAATAGGCGAGCCATCTAACAATTTTCTGTTACTTTCTTTAAATATGCAGCAGTGTTTACCAAGTCAAGTTGCCTTGCCCGCTCTTTTCTCACTCTGTTTATATTAAGAGCACATCACAATTGCTTTTGGGTTACCCGCTGACAAGTTAGTTTACATTTGCAGTTCTAAGCGCCATTGTGGCCACTGTTTTCTTCACCAATGGAGATTTACTTATACCTTGTGGCCACTGTTTTCTTCACCAATGGAGATTTACTTATACCTTTGTGTATTCTTTTAGGTGGAAAGAGGTGTGGCGCTGCGGCCAGGGCGACTGAATCCGGAATCTGAGGATCACGGTTCGATCGCCGGCGGCAAATTAGCCCAGCACCACGTGACTCTGGGCAATAGCTTGCTTAATCTTCCCGACGGCCCCCAGCGCCTAGAGACCCTTACGGGTGATTGTTTGCGCTTTACAAATGTGGATTATGGATGTATGACGTTACAACGCATGCTTTTACAATGCATGCTGTTACAACGAAAGTTTTACAACGCATGCGATGTTACAACGCATGCTTTTACAACGCAAGTCTTTACATCGACATACACTAGATGGCGTGCTGACATTAGAAATGTGTAATTTACTATTCTAACTCCAGTCCACGTTGCAGTAGGGAAGGTGTTTGGATAGTAAACGACACTATTTCTAATGTTAGCACGCCATCTAGTGCAAGTCGATGTAAAGACTTGCGTTGTAAAAGCATGCGTTGAAACATCGCATGCGTTGTAAAAGTTTTGTTGTAATGGTAGTGCGGTGTAAAAGTTGCGTTGTAAAGGTTGTTCCCCGTGGATTATTACTATTATTTTACGTCACAGCTGCAGAGGTGACTCAGGTGTACCATGCTGTGAAGCATCACATCTCCTACCACTCCCTGGATTGTGGCATCAAGCTAAGCAAAGTAATGTATCAGACTCATCCATTGCGATGAAAGCATCCTGTGTGAATGTGCTTGCCCCTCTATCGTTGCAGCAGGCACAAGAAGACTTAAACGATGGATATTTTTCCGTTTGCAATGATGCCTCAAACAAAGGTAACATTAAACTCTACCCTCTTTTGTTGTGGCACTTTAATTTCACCTCTGGTGTGGCCTACACTCTGCTGGATTTCTACAAGGATGCAGCAGAGAATGCTACAGCTATTGCACAGCAGTTCACAACCAAATTATATAACCATGGTTTGAAAATGGAGCAGGTCGCGGCATACTGTGGGGACAACACAAGTGTCAACTATGGACGACATCATTTTGTGTTCCAGCTCATGAATGGAGCAAATGGAGACATTCTGCCTGCAAACTGTTCTGCCCATATCCTGCATAACTGTGCTAAACATGCTATTAATGAACTGTCAATGGATGTAGAATCCTTTGTTCTAAAAGTCTACAGTCATTTATTTTCTTCCGCAAAGCGGACAGCGGAGTTGAAAGAGTTTTTCGCTTTTGTTGACCTAGAGTGGCAGCATTTGTTTTGGCATGTCCCAACACGGTGGCTCACGTTGTTCCCAGCAATTGCGCGACTGTTGAAGTGCTGGGCAGCACTAAAATGTTATTTACTTTCCCTTGGGCCAGAAAAAACACCCAGAGCAATATGGGATTTTCTAGGACTTGAAAGTGGGGAGTCCACTATGTCACAAGGCAAGGTTTACTTTTTCTTTGTGCACAACATTTTGGTCATTTTTAACTCATGTATCCTGCAGCTGGAGAAGGATGAGCTGAGCGCCCCAGAGGTACCAGGCATCTTCATAATATTAAGGAACAACTTAAAGGACAGAGTGGAGAATCTGTTCTCTGCTTTCCAAGTTCACAGCTATTTAGTGTCCCATGACTCGGAGTTGAGCACAAGCATGAAGAGAGTTTTTTTTTTTACTTTTTGGAGCGCTCCTTAAAGTACTTAGAAAAATGGTTTGATTTTTCAGAGAGCCATTATTTGTCAGCAATAGAACCATGCTGCTTAAGAGAAACTCTCACTTTCCAGCAGCTCTGCAAAGCTGCCGATGCAGTTAACCTGTCCCGGCATTTGGAACTGCAACATTTATTTAATGAGTACAATATAATTGTTCCCGCTATGCGAGCTGTGGCAGGCACAGAATTGCCATGTGCACAGAAATGGCTGAATGCTTTGTCGAAGTTGCCTTGTGATGTCCCTAACATAAAAATAATAATATCATTTATACTTAGCTTGCCAGGCAGTAATGCATCTACTGAAAGGATTTTTTCTTAGTTGAAGTACACCTGGACTGACACACGAAATAGGTGTGATGTGAATCTTGTTAAGGAAGAATTGCAGATCCAGGCGAACGTGAAACATTTGTGTGCTGACTTCTACCAATTAGTTCTTAAGAACAAAGAACTTCTGAAGTGTGCTAGTTCAGAGAAAAAATATAATTTCAAACACTAGCACCAAAACTAATATTACCGGTGTCAAAACTCTGTTATTTCTGAGGTCAAATTTTGCTTGGTGTGCTGTACTACTTTTTAACCTAATATAAACTTATTTTGACTTGTACTTATGTTTGTTGTCTATTTACTTACATACTATTGCACAACCTAGTTTGTAGTGTTGGTAAAACTTGCCCTTTGTCCTGAATTTTTGTCCTACATTTTGACCCTCCGTCCTGAATTTTTGTCCTGAACTTTGACCCTTTGTCCTGAATTTTTACACTCCCTGTCCTGAATTCACACTCATGCCAGTTGGTCACCCTAACTCCAACATGTCCAACACGAAAATCAATAAGCATTTTTCTGCCTCAATCTGGGATAATTTTTAGATCCGGGTTTGGTCAGCGTGGCTGTTAAACAGATCCTTTATTTCCGTATGATACAGAGTGGGATGTTGGCCATTCCCTTTCAACCTTTGGGATTCCTCGACCAGCTGCTGCCTTGAGACTGTCAATCACATCAGCCTTCAACCCAGTGGAATATTCTCTCGCCAAATGCTAAAAAAACGTTGTGGATGTATCCTCTGCCTCCACTTGAGTGCTTGCATTGAACTGCACAAATGAATACTTTGAGACATTAGCCGTCCTTATTTGAAATACAAACAAGAAGAGTGTCTAGAAGGCAAGTAAGCCCTCCGTGAAGTCCTCCTTGTATTTATTTTATGTCTTTAATTTGAGTACACTGCGTGCGTTAGCACTTCACATCCAGACGTATTGGCTTTTTCAGTGCTTGTTTTAGAACTGTTTAAATTAAGATTCTGCCAATGCTGGCATATGTAAAGTTCAAGAGACATAAATAACTGGTATTTACAGGTAGAGAATCGTGTAGTCATATGCCTAGAGCGCTGAAAACAATTCTGCATTTGGCAAGCACCAAGCAGCGAGCCCAAATCGGATGCTGTGCTCAAATACCTGGTCAATGAACAGTGTAATCATATCTGCCATCCTTTCCTTTTCCAGCGGGACTAGAATGTCCTTCTAGAGTCATTTTTCTCACTGGGATAAGGCCACAAGATCGATAGCCGCATTGGTAATGACTGATCGCCTGTTCTGCTTTGCAAATGGCTGAAAACTACGTTTAGCAAAGGTTAAGTTGTCCTTGTTAAATCGTCTTGTTTTTGGAAAGTTGCAAGCATTTCGATTTCAGTACTTGCAGAAAAGTTTCCATCAAATTTAATATATTCACCCCACTAACCACAGTCTCATCCTGTCTGAAATTAATGGAGGAGTCATATTTCTAGCATTTGGGAAATCATTTTTCAGTGTCTTGTTTGTAGACCATATATCATGTATAGGACAATCCTGCCAGGGACAGAAACACCCTTCCAAATGATGCTTCCTATAAACAGTTCCATCTCAGGAGTAGAATAGATAGGGTTCATTTTTGCTGTAAATGCAAGTGCCTGAGGGTTAACTCAAGGTTTAGAGGATCATAAAAAATAATTGACAGATTCACAGATTCTCACTCTTATGTCTAAGAGCTACAGTAGACTGCCACTCATGAATTAATTATGTAAAATGAAAACGGTACCTCTGTACACTTGAATAAATAACATTTCTAACAGAGAAGAGTATGGGATAAGGTCTCATGTCCATTTTTGTGTAAAATGGGGCCCAGTGGTGCATTTTAGTCTCTATATTTTGCAGCTTTATATATTGCAAACACAGCCCGCAGGCATTGGAGCGCTTTACATGAGAACCAGATTGCATTACATATGATCTGATCCATTTTATTATAACCACAGGAGATTAAGTGATATGCCCCATTAGCAAAGGATGTTGAGCCAACTCCTGGGTTTAAACCTGGTTCCCTGGACCCAAAGTCAGCAGTTCAAGCCATTAGGCCTTGTTCATATCTTTCAATTGAAATGTGAAAATCATACACATGTGGTGTGGTTGTTTCTGATCATACTGAGCGAGCACATTTTCTGTTGAAAAGGGCTTTGTGAAATGAAAAATCAGAGCAAATTGTACTGGGAGGTGTCTTGCTTGGGAATACTTGCAAGAATTTGTTTTAAATGTTGCCTTAGGGGCATTGTGAATTCATCAGATCTGGAGCCAGACTCAAGATTGTGCATAACCCAATCTTCGTGCATAATGCTCCAGGTTTGGCCAGGTGCATTTCAGCTCCTTGCCCTACAAAGCGCTGGATGCCATTTTGGCTCACCCGAATTTAAAAAGATCAGGGATGGCCTGAGAACGCATATTGCTGGACGTGTAAGCTAGGCAAGAGTGACAATCTTCATACCCTCTTGCATACTATCCACCCCCACACTTCCCTAACAACATTGGTGTAAATGGCGTGTCATATCACGTTGAATACTCTGTCTCATTTTTTTATTAAGCACTGGAAAAGTCCCATGCACCGGTTTTGAAGTTACCTTGTGAATCGCTTCTGTTGTATCCACAATGCGAATGAATGTGTACAAATAAAGCAAACACAAGGAGATGATGGACGGGGCACAGAAACTTTTCAGACACTCACGCCCAGTTACAGATCTGGGTTAGATCCATAGTCGTTCTTTAGCTCATATCGCCACCCGGGTTCAGACCCAGCTATATGCAAAATCAGTCTTGATCCTGTGCCTCATGGGAACAGTCCAGCCTGAATTGCCAAGCCAAGTCTTCCATGGACCGGAAACAAGCATCCGGGGACCGGTTTTGGAGTAACACCCCTTATCAGCCAGGCTAGCTTGAATCCACTGGCAAAGTGAGCAAGGGACCCACGTCTGGGCATACCCTGCCAACTTAGGGAAAACAAAGCAAACCCAAGGAGATGATGGACAGAGCACTGAAACCTTTCAGACACTCACCCCCAGTCACAAAAAAAGAAAAAACATTAAAGTGTCAGAAAGAGAATCCAACACTCAGACCAGGACCCAACCAATTCATAAAACTGGAATCATTCTGAAAGTGAACAAAACTAAATGATAGTACTAGTTTAATCTCATCTGTTTCCATTTGCACATGTTAATTAAGAGTAAAATTAACATTTTATGTGAAAGAGCTTTTATAACAGTTTGTGCCACCACATCGTGTGCTACTCCTGCCCTGCCATTTAGTAGCAATATAAATAAAAAGTAGAAATTTAGTAGACCAATTCAATCATTACAATTTGGCAACACATATAGGAACTATAAGGTTTGCAATAAAAATTGTTTCCCCAAAAAAATGTTGGCCGGTCAAACCTGGCAATATTTATAGGGAAAAGTGCCTGATAAATAAAGAGATAGGGACATTTTTGTGAGGGCCACACTAAAATCTTTATGTTATGCACCATTCAAGGGGATAAACTAGTATAGGCAGTGCTTTGTTTGTAAAATAATAGGTGCCAGTGCTCAAATCGCATCTCAGACATCCAGGGCTGGCTCTATAAAATGTCAGAGTTCAAATAGCAAGGGTGCACAGTCCTCAATCCACCTCAGGCCTCTTTAATTTACTGCCAGTCACTCCCTGCTACGTTAGTTCACTCTTAAAGGTGTCAGCTTTCTCCCTTGGTGATGGATTTTCTGTATTTCTTTTCCTCCGTCTTTTTGTTGTGTTCGTTTTTCCTTCTTTTGGCCTCGGCAAACTTCAAATGAGGCGAAATAAGTGTCAGTCCCCAAAAATAAGTGCATGTGCCCCCCACTGGCAACCACAGGCTCAAATTAAGCACTGAGTATAGGTGTCATTTACCTCAAAATACAACACCCCACTGTAGTGATATTTATCAGGTGCGATAAAAATCGACCATAACACGGAGCCATTCCTAATGAGGTCCTTGGTAGTATACGTTATGGCGAAGCCTCAGGCTTCACGCCACCATTTCCACCTGTGATTGATCTCTGGAAAGTTTAATGGGCGGGGTCTGTTCGCAACAACCAAGAAAGCCGAAGCTGGAGGCAGTATTTTTCATGGGACAAACGATTTTGTCCTCTTCTTTAGATTTCTTTTGCTAATTGGACGTGTTCTGTGCTCTGCCCTCCAAGATGAGCTCATTCACAGCCACAAACAGGCTTCTAATTCACTTACATTCCCTGCCTGTCTCTTTTATGTATTGCATTTTCCCTTCGGTTGAAAGGCGCCCTGGCCATAATGCACTTCTTGTTTGTCAACAGAGTGATGTGGAGGGTTTGAAAATAACACAATTAACTCAGACACATGATGTGCAGATGCAAAGAAGATTTGATCACACTAATTTAATCCATGCTGCTAGCTTACATTCAAGTTACTGGTGTTTGATTTATAAAGCTCTCACATGTCGCCTAGGCCAATTCATAGTGCTGAATACAGCAGTACAGAGGGTCAGTGGGACTCTTCAAAGCATAAAGAGATCACCTCGATTGGGACTGAGGACGGGAGATCTGATTTTCTTGGTTGCAAGGATCTGAGCCTAGTTCCATGGAGATCGGGTGGAAGAGAGGTGATCTGTGTGCTGATCAGCAGTTAAAAAAAGACTTACCAGAACAAGGTAAAGTGTAACAACCTACTTAGATACTCAAGAAATTAATATAGACCCTGATTTAGACATGGTGGACGAGCACTCTGTCACAAACAGTACAGATATCTTGTTCACTTTAAAACAAGTGCATTAGGATAACCATCTGCCAAACTCTAAATCAAGCACTCAGGCTCAGGGTTCAGGTGTTTTTTTCCTCAATGTTTCTTCCCGCAACATGAAATATGTATAGTAAATTGACAGTTGGCTGATCAGTGGTGTGGCCCAAAATATAATGTATTTCCAGTCTTCTGTGGCATTCAAGCCTGTTTCCACCAGTGGTCTTGTAGGTAGTTGTAGTAAAGTCATCCTTTTTTGTTCTGGTTACCCTCATTTTTAAACTGATGCTGGTAGTTACTGACTCTGGAAGAGCCCTGGGCTCTGCTAACCAGGTCCAGGGCCAGTGCTCTGTCCTCTAATGGTATATGGCAATTAATATAATTCCAATGGGCATAGACAACCCACATGTAAGTCCCTGTATATGGTAGGGCATGTAAGTTTAGAAACCCCAGTGGGCGTAATTCACTTAAGTGTGCACTGCTGTGGTGTTTGGTGTCATTTTAAAAACCAGGCCTGCCTTGTAGGGCCACATTCAAATTTGGAATTAAAAGTACTTCCAAAGTCCAAAACGACCTTTTGCCTCCTTATAAGTCACATGTAAGGTCTGCCGTAGGTGCCCCAAGGATAGGGTACATAGTTATAAAAAGCAGGGACAATCTAAAATATGGTTTAAATACCTTAGTAAGTAAAAACAGCCAAAGTGTTTTTTACTCTTGTATGCTGTTATCCTCATAGGCTAACATGGGGAAGGCTTTATTATATTTTCGAGAGTCTTCCTATGCTTTGGAGCTAGCTAGTAATATCATTCAAAGTATTAAATTAATGGTCACATTAAATCCAACAACTTGCCATGGTTAGAGTATTACAGGAAAGTTGTTTTAGAACTTACTCTCCTGACGTTACCTAAAGAAGCCCTGTAACAGCCTCTTCTGGCTGACCAGTCTTTGACAGCCTGAGCCAAGCTGCTCCCTCAGTAGGTGTGAAGATGCCTGGCACTGAAACAATGCTGCCATTTGGTGGAAGGAGATTTGCTTCCTTGAGAAGCCGTGGAGAGGAAGGGGGCTGGGGAGATAAGCCAGACTTCAAAGGCAGGTGAACAGATGTCATAGGACCCAGGCCAGTACTCACTTCCTTGATCCTCAGCCAGATGAAAGCGCCCCTAATTAGATTAGGAGAGGGAGTGGAAGTGGGGTGTAGTCAGTTGTTAGCCACACCTTTGGGTTAATTTACACGCACAAACATACACACCAAGAAGAGATTTTCCCCATTTTGACTTCTGGAGTACAGTGCATTCAGGATCAAAATTTGCCGCACTCCACAGGAAGCGGTCATAGCAGAGGAAGATAAATTTACCACTATTGGTTGGCCAGACCCGAATGGAGGATAAATATGGGAGAGCTGCAGGAGCTTCTCAGAACAATTCCTGGAACATTAGAAGGAGGAGACCTGCCCTGCTGGACCTTTGAACTCCACTGCAGAAGGCTTGCTCTCAGAAAGACTGCACCTGCTGAACTCGCAAGCCCCCACAAAGAATTGTGCCTGACTCATAGGAAAATTAATGGACTCCCTGATCACCAATAGGTCAAAACAGAGCAGGAAGAGATCACCTATAAGGCAAAAGAGAGGATCACTCCAGCTGAACAATTGCAACTGGATTTTTCCTGAGCTGTGCAGGTGTATTGTGGGAAATCGAGTCCTATCCACCAAGAGGCAATCTAGAATCTCTGAACCCTTATTTGCCCCAAATAAACTCTAAATTAGCCAGTTCTCAAAATTAGGTATTTTTCTGGAACGTTTTTCAAAAAAGCTCCAGGAGGAGACCTGCTCGACATCAAGAGTCAAGCAGTCGCCACTGTCGACTGCTAAATCAGCCTCACAGTGCTGGTTTGTCCCGCTGAATTTTCTGGATCTCCCCGATGTTGAGGACAAAGACTTCAAGAGGATCACAAAGGCATCGTGCTGCAGCAGGCCACCATTGTCAAATAAAATGCAAGAAGCCCAAGGACCTGCCGATTAGCCCATCAAAGAGAGAAATCTCAAAGAAAAAGACTAAAATTCCGATTTAGATCCTGGCGGACGGGTTACTCTCTCACAACAGTGATGGGTAAGCCATCCCCCGAAATATAGATCCTATTATATCCTTATTTCGGCAGAGGGGACATCCTTCACCATTGTGACAGAGTAACCAGTTCGCCAAGATCTAGCTCAGGCCCTCAGTCCGAAGGTAAACTTTTGACCCGGACCTAGCCCTCAAATTATCCGACCTGTGCTCCATCGTGGTCGGCTTAAAATTTTGACTTTGTCCCGGTCCAGCAAGACCAGATAGCTGCGAGTGGCGCTTCAAGCTTTTTGGCACTAGAATGTACAATTTTTTATTTGATCTTTAAAAATGTATTTCTCTGGTTGTCTACATTGGAATTTTGTCATTATGTTGTTGTTTTAAATATAAACATATTAAAATATACTCTTGTTATAAATTGGTGTTAGATTTTTTTATTGTGTTGTGTCATTTACTTATTTACTATTTGGTGTTATTAAATGCTTTACACATACTTGTCTTCTGATGTAAGCCTGACTGCTCAGTTGCTAAGCTGCCATGGGTTGAGCAAGGGTATATTTACTGGCACTTGAATGGACCTATTAGTGATTGTAGTGTTGTTACTAGCTGAAGGTGAATACCACCACCTACTAATAATCCACTTTCCTAAAGTAGTGCACAGTGTTTTGAATACAGTCCTTTGCTCTATTGAGAGCCAGTGGAGCTCTTTCTGGAATGGAGGGATGTTATCTGTTCTTCAAGGTTAAATGTGGCCTGGCTATCTGGCTCTAGGTGCTGATTCTGATTGTATGAGTCATTCTGTGGCCATTCAATCCAGATCAAAGGTAAGAACTCAGGGCCTGCTTCAGAGCTGGCAGACAGTTACTCGGTCATAAATGCAGCGGATATTGCGTCTGCCTTATTATAAGTGTCATAGTCTGCCAAACTCTAAAGCGGGCACTTCACAGTATTTGAAATGAGAAACTTTTAAAACCTCATATACAGTCACAAGACTGCACAACCAATAGTGATCACTTCAGATTTAAGGTACAATACTTCAAAACTCAAACAAGCTTCAATTCCTTTCCACTGTAGGCTTCTACCTGGCACAGAGTCAGCCTGATAGCTTCCAGTTACTTCTATTTTCTTTGCACGGTCACAAATAAAAACGGGTCAGTTTACAATGGTATTGACTTAGAAACATAATGTAGAGAATGTGGAAATTATGACTTGTTGTCTGTTTGTGTACATTGCCTCGTGACCCGCATGTTATACATGTATACTTGTTTACCTATACTTACGGAATTTATATGCAACTGAAACAAATGCCTATTTCTTTACTCTGAGACGGAGAAATGTATCCAGTGTTTACATTACTTTTTTGCTAATAAGTAATAGTTTAGGCAGTTTATCATCAAATCTGCAAACTAATATGACATAGTATTAGAATTTTGCAAGTTAAAAAATATAAAATGCAAAATTCTTGCAACATTGTAAGTCAGCCCTCTATCAATATCATGTTTAAAATATTCTGAAACATCTGCTGCACTACAATGGTAGAACCTATCGATAAAGGTTGCTAGCTAATAAGTCCTTTCATCGGTAATCACACCACAGTCGCTCCTGTCATGTAAGATCTATGTAAAATTCTAAGTTGTATCAATCCAAATCGGGAGTTGATTGCTGCTGATTTGGGGGACATTAGCAGTCTATCCTCTAGCGGTGACTATTCTGGTATGTCTGTGAGATCTGGTAGGGCCGTGGTGAGGGCATGTCTTACTTGTAGGTATCTAAAGATTTCCTTTTGGTCCATCACGTATTTTTCCCTCCGTTCGGCGAATCCAAGGAGTGATCCTTTTTTAATTAAATCCCGACTGTGGAAATCCCTATTATATCCCACTTATCAAATCCAGGTTGGTTACATAGGAGCCCCAGTCTCTGGGTATACCATAGCGGCGTGGCTTTTGTTAATATATTGGACCATCCCAGTTGTGAGTTTGCCTGGTGCCATATTGTGACTGTGTGTAAGGTGGGTCCAAAATACCTCTTCCTACTATTTTTGGAGTATAGTGCCCCCAAGTATCCGGACCGTCCCGTCTGATATCTGTCTAATAGATTGGCCGGGTCTACCGGGGAGTGGTACATCCAGTGGTTTATTACTACTAACTGCGACGCCCAACAGTACAGTCGAAGGTCTGGTAGGGCAATACCCCCATCATACCACCCCTTCGTCAATTTTTTCATTGCTATACGAGGACTTCCCCCCGTCCCAAAGCAGCGTCCGGATTTCACTTTCCACTCCCGAGAAGTACGTGTCTGGAACCCGATGCGGGCAGTTTTGCAGGATGTACAAGAAGCTTGGTAGAGCTAACATTTTAAAAAAGAGCCGCTCGGCCAACTAATGAAAGAGGGAGAGATCTCCAGTGCTTCACGTCCGCTTGCAGTCTGGCTAGCGGCGGTATCAAATTGTGTTCCTGAAAAAGGGTGGGATCCGAGGTAATGTATATTCCCAGATATCGGAATGGCTATTTCCACACTGCATCCTCCGGGAAGTTGTGGGATTGGACCCCGGAGTACAAACAACACTGACTTACTCCAATTAATGGTGTATCTGGAATATTTCCCGAAATTTGTAAAGATGTTTAACACCTCATGGATAGATTTGTATGGAGAGGCTAGGTACAACAGGATATCGTCTGCATAGAGCGATATACGGTCTTCGTGGTCCTCTGCCCATTTCAGGCCTCTTGTCATTACATCCCTCCGCACCCACACGGCCAGCGGTTCCAACATGAGGGCAAATATCAGCGGTAATAGGGGGCATCCCTGCCGAGTGCCCCTTTGAAGCGTGAATGTTTGCGATGTGCAGTTGTTAACTCGCACTTGGCCCTGTATGTCCGTATATAGCAATTGCACCCACCCCATAAAGTTTGGACCAAAGCACATTTTTTTCAAAACTTCAAATAGGTATGGCCACTCAATAGGGTCAAAAGCCACAGTGGCATCTAAGAACAGCACTACTGCATCTTCTTCCAGGTATTCTCGCCTAGCTAGGACATTGTGAAAGCGTCAGATATTAAGTGCCGTTTTTCTCCCTGGCATAAAGTCAGACTGGTCTGGTGAACCAAGGAGGAAATGCCCCAACTAAACGCGAGGCCAGCACTTTCGCTAGGATCTTAGCCTCTATGTTCACTAATGATATTGGCCTATATGAACTGCAGTTCTCGGCAGGTTTCCCAGGTTTTCGGATTACAACTATGGATGCCAGGCGTTGGTCCTCAGGCAGTATTGCCTGCTCATAGCTTTCATTGTACATAGCAAGTAAATGTGGTGTCACCTGGGGAGCCACCAGTTTTAAAAACTCGATGAGCGTCCCATTGGGTCCCATGGCCTTCCCGGATCGGATACTGCCAATGGCCTTTTGGGTCTCCTCATCCGACAGGTCCTCCTCCAGGACCTCCCAGTCTGTCATAGAGACCGACAGGATTTCACTATCAGAGAGGAGCTGACGGGAGTCCTCTGCTGTGTAGGTGGTGGAGGGGGAGTATATTTGTTCTAGATGATCCGCAAAGGCTTCTGCTATATCCTTAGGGTGTGTGACGTGAGTGGCATCGTTCAAGATAATTCTGGGCACCCACCTTTCACTTTGGTCACGTCTCTCTAGCCACGCTAGGGTCTTTCCCTCCCTGTCCCCTAGCTCGTACACTTTGTGTCGGGTGCACTGAAGTTTAGCCATTGTCTGCTCCCTTGTTTTAATTTTGTATTCCTCCCGTTTAAGGGCGAGGCGGTGGAAGATCGCATCTGTTGGCATGGTGACGCTTTCGGGCTGCAGCCTCTGGAGGTCACTTTCTAACTGTTCTAGGTGTTGGTGTTTTCCTTTAATGTACCCAGCCTGAAGTGATCATGCCTGCCCCTTCAGGACTACCTTCAATGCTTCCCATATGGTTACTGACGAACCTACCGAGCCTACATTTGCTTTAAAATAATTTACGGTTTGGGTGTGCATTTCTTTTTTAATATCAGGGATTTTAAAAATCCATGGGTTTATGGTGATTGTGGTATGAGTTTGTTGTTCCCTATGTGTAAAGTCAACGCTAACTGGGGAGTGAACCGAGATGCCCCTTGGGAGGGCATGGTGATTACGAAACTTAACAATATGAGTAGTATGGGTTAAAAAATAGTCAATCAGGGATGAGCTTTTGTGGGCATTGGAGAAGTAGGTGTATTGGGCTCCGTCGGGTTGTAGTGTACGCCATACATCTGTCAAACCCATGGCTGTAGTAAATTCATCCATTAACACATTTGGCCTTACCCCCTTTCGTCGAGGGTGTCTGTCCGTTAGATCATTCATAGTCAAGTTATAATCAGTGGGCCAGACGGAAGGTCTAAGAGTATCTTGCCCAGGTCTGCCAGCGCCTCCTTGCCCAATGCCGGTGGTATGCATACTGAAATCACATTTAGCGACTGCCCCTCCCAATGTGCCTCCAGTACTGCAAACCTACCCCCCGGATCCGCCCACTTACGTTTCACCATGAGTGCTAGGTTCTTTTTGATAAGTATACACATCCCCCTAGATCCTGAAGTGTAGTCTGCATGTACCAGGAGTTTGTACCCCCACCTTGTTAAGGCCTTGCTCTTGTTTCCCACCATGTGTGTCTCCTGTAATAGCACTACATCTGGTGAGTGATGTTTTAAGTACTGTTGGACTATACCCTGTTTGATTTTGTCACCCATCCCATTCACGTTCCAGGTAAGCACTGATAGCGACTTTTCCGTTTTATCCCCCATCATCAGTGTGCATGCCTAACAAATAACCAAACGTTAAGATTGCCCCGCAGTCATCAAGTGGAACCTGCAATATCAGAGTACCATGAGCCTGTAATGTCCGACGTGTTTTCACTCTCCTTTCAGTCCAAGTTACGTTTGACCCCTCCATCTGTTGCAGAACGTGCATGTGACTGTATGCAAACTATGATTCGAATATACATGAAACTGTGAAACGACCAACTCCCACCCCTCACCCCCTCCCAGTCTCCCTCCCTGCCCGGCGGACCCCAAAGTACCTGCCTCCCCAACTGAGCAGAGTGCTTTGTCCACATAATTAGTACTTGTGTGGGGGTGAAAGTCTAACCGTGCTCCTCAGGTGCCCTCCATATGCAGAATAACACTGGCAGCGAGTATCCGCACTGGAGGTGCTTGGTGCGAGATGAGGCATGAGGCCTCTCTTTCGTGTTCAAGAGACTTGACGAGAATGGCAACGCCAGCGACATGGCTGATCAGATGGTAACTTTCCAATAGCCCCAGTATATGCCTTAAGGACAACTGGTCATGTCAAAGCAGCAAGAATCTCCTTGCAACAAAGGGTTGAATAACGTGGCACGCGACGCTCAGGGAGATGGAATCGATTAGCCAATAAATGAGATTTCATGGTTTGAAAAGGTCAGTATCATCATATCCAGCCCATTGCAGAAAAGATTTCTTAATCAAAACTTTGAGATGAGTTAGATAGTATTACGCACACAAACGCTTATAAATATACACAATATTGTTGCACCTATTGTTGTCTGCTGTCCTAGAATTAATTTTATACACATGGTATGCACATTCTAAATAATATTTCTGATAGGTGCACTCCCCCAAACATTTATCAACAACATATCCCAGATTTAAAGGGGCCTAGGTTAGGTATTAAAAAAGGATACGCATAGTAGGTGCATTTGTAGATGTTTGTAATGCATGTGTGAGTCAAATATGACTGTTCCCTTCCATTAGTTTAACCGAGGCCATGAAAACTACATCGTATTGGCCCTTAATTGTTTAACTCCTACGGATTATAATTTTCGCGTGATAAATTGAAGGACAACTGCTTATCCACTTACATTCTTCGCATAGTCGCTATTTTCAGACCTCTTTGACACCTGTATTGTGTTTAATACTTTATATTGTTACATGTTTGATTTCTTTCATTGTGTAGGAGGCACAACACAGAGCAGGATACACCTGCTGAATAAAGTGTTATTTAATTTTGGACCCAATGTCAAATGAGAAAGAAACAGTGAGCGAAATTTGGAGCTGTGACTCATCTCAGGCAATAGAGTATGTATTATCTGTGGTCCATAATCAATATCACATTTGAAGTCCTAAAAGAGTATGGCGCCTGATGCTCGAGTGTGTCTACAAGAGACACTCATGCAAAAAGAAGGTGTGTGGAGGCCACACATGCTCTAGCAGAGTCTGCACAGTGCACTTTAGCCGCAGGCTTGTGTGGTGAGACCACGCGTGAACCAGGTGAGTGCTTAGAGTGCAAATGACTAGAAGTGCAGTTTATAGTGACCTTCGGGAGCTGTGACGCCATGAGCTTGGGGCTACCATTGGCTTGCGCTATACACAGAGGTGCTAGGAGGATGGTTGCTGAGCACCGTCATATGTACAGCAGATCATGACATTTTGCAGAAATAACTTTGTGTGTGAAGGCGCAAGTGCTGTCACATGAGATTCTTCACCGAGGTCACCGATGTTTGGTCGGCACTAGTGTGATGGGCAGAGTTAGGAGTTGTTTGACATCATTGCAGCATAGTTTATTTCCCTGTATTCGGCAATCGCGGAGGTGCCTGGCTCCATTAATCGAAGGCAGCGAGGTTGTTCATTGGTTCTTATTTTATGTGTTACTATTTTCTACCTTTTTCTTTGCCTTACTATTTCTGTTGCCAGTATTCTCTCCTGGAAGGGAGGCCTTCCAGGAGGGAGGGGAGATTCTGGGCTCTAGTTTCTCTTTAGTTGCCCTCCCAACCCCGGTTTGCGCGTGTAATGCCCATAGACACGCCCTCTTTATTAGGCGGGCAATGTTAAGATGACAAGTGCGCGCCCGCACAGCAGACGCACAGCGCTGGTGTATCAGGAAAAGGAAAAAGTACGAGGTCCAAGAATCCTACAGCTGGATATCGTATTGCCTTTATTCGATTAATATCTTTTTCTGAGGAGTTTAAACTCGAGGCCCTGGACCAACTCAGCCTCAAAATTGTCAAAGTGTTTTAGGTTTTGAGTATTGACTCCTCATTACGCGTTGCCAATGCTTCTTTCATTCAATATATCCTGAAAGAGACGATTGTCCAATAATAATTTCAAATGAAGTCTTTATTATTTTCATAAAATATGGTTCTTCTAATTGTACAGTAACCAGACAGCCTTTCGCCCTGTGGTCAGAACGACCTGGGCTTTCTCAAGGCTTTCGTAATTTCAATTGGAAATGTTGGGTATTACATCATTAAGTTCTTCATGGCATTTAAAAAGCAAATATATATCATTTTCTAAAGGCATCCGCTGGTTCACCTGCTCCCAGTCTAGATCATCGTCGTCGGACTAACTGTATCCACACGAGCCATAGGGTTCATCGAAAGTCTTGGGGTCACGTAACTGGTGCTGGTGTGCCAAAGGCGTGCCAAAGGCAAGCTTGCCTGTAGCTGTCCACACACAGACAGCGCAAGGGGCCAGAACCCCTGGCATTTTTAAATCAGATTTCAACTGTTACAGCGGACAAGAACTTCTCGCTTGTCGTGACACTCCTCTGGCACTATTTAAACACTCCCTAGGCCCCAGTAACAATGAGACATGTTGCAAATATTGCAGCTTTTCATTCTACATTCTTCCCCCAGTCCCAGTTGAGGTAAGTCAGGTACAACCATCGTATATGGTTGGGAAGTTTTTTTTTGTTGAACATTAGATCCATGGTAAAGCATAGAACATGTTTTTGACTTTATTAATGAGCACTCACCAGATGTTGTGTTTCTAACAGAAACCTGACTGAGGGTCAGCTCCTGACATTCTACAAGCTATTCCTCAGGGCGATGCTATTGTTAGGCAGGACAGGGTTGCCCGTAGAGTGGTGGGGAGGGGAGCTGTTTTTAAACAGGGTTTACATTGATCCTTTTTTGAGCTGTCAATGGCTGTGAAGCATCTTTTTTCTCTCTGGTACTTACCAAAAACTTTCGATTGTCAGGGACGTTGATCTATAGCCAGAGACACAGGAATCATGTGGTAGGGGAGGGCCAAATCATCTGGCAGTGTTGAGTAAATTATGTGGCAAGAAAAGGCAAATTATGTAGCGGGATGCGGCACATTTTGTGATAGTATTACTTAATCTGTTGTCATTTTTTAAACTCGTTATCACTGTTTGGGCATTGGTTGCAACTCATTAGTACAAGTTTAACACCCAAATATAGCAATAAACAACTGAAAGGTGATCATTCGGCCTTTGAAAAGGCCCTTCCACTGCGCAGAATCACGTGTTGCTGTGTTTTAGTAACTTTTGAACGGTTTGGGCTAGAAACTATTTTTCCCCCTCAAAATCTGCAGATTATGCAGCAGATGATTGATTATTTAGCAAATGCGCCTAATCTATGGTTATGTGAAAAACATTGAAATCACACAATTACATAATTACAGTGACCCTGTCCATAGCTCTCCGGGTGCACTGTATAATTTTGTTACTTCTTTAGTCCACATTGTATCTCGCTTACTACCACAATACTCACCTTTTTTTTTATTAGTATGTGATTTAATTAGAATTTTGAAAACACCAGCTGCCCAAAAGTTAAAAGCTTTGGAATTGTTATTTAGACACGGTCTGTGTTCCCCAAAGTTGGAAACATGCAATGGAGTCCCACTATTAAAGAAACATTTGCTTGATCCTTTGAAACTAGAGAAATAGTGAGCAATCTCCCTGGTAAATTGTTTCTCCAAGATCACCGAGAAATATCTAAACAAGCAACTGTCCAGCTTTTTAGAAGGCAGTAACTTGCTTCATAGGACTAGGTAATGCTTTCATCCATCTTACAGCACTGAATCTGCTCTGCTAATGGCCAATGAATTGTGCGGGATGTCTTGGACTCAGGTGACTCTGTGACAATTATAATGATAGATCTCAGTGATGCTTTTGACACTGTATCTCATAACATCCTGGTAAAGAGACTATGGGAAAGCAATATCAGCAGCGAGGTTTTGCTTTGGGGTGCCTCTTATTCACCAGGCAGAACGTTTCAGGTTTCCCACCAAACCGTTCCACTCAAATATGCTTGCGCTGCGCCAAAGAGTGCCTCAGAGATCTTCCCTGAGTCCAACAATTTTTAATGTCTACGTCCGCACCTTGGACGATGTCATTGACGTTTTTGGCTATACTATTATTTTGCTTGCAGATGATGCACAGTTAGTTATCACTCTGTCTCAAAAAATTAATAATGCCACTTCCCAGTTGCGTTTGTGCCTTCGGGAAGTAGCTAACTGGATGGAAAATAACTACTTAAAGCTAAACGGTTAGAGGACCAAGGTACTGATCCTGGGCAATCAGCCTGATATCTGGTCTATCGCTTGGTGGCCTGTCAGTCTGGGTCCTTTACCATCACCAAAACAAAAAGTTAAAAATCTTGTTATCTGTTAGCTGATCATAAGCTGTTGTTTGACAACCAAGTAAATTCTCTAGCTGGAAAATGTTTTTGGATATTGAAAATCCTTAAGATGATTCTGGGATTGCCTTTATAGCTCTTTGTTATTGCTATAGGGCACTGTCTAATGCTGGACCACAGTGCCTTCAGTCTTTGATTAAACCTTATGTCCCAGTTTGGAGTTTAAGATCATGTGATGCCAGGTTAGTTCTGGTTCCAAAAAGTTAGAAATGGGGGCAGCTCTTTTAGTTATCTAGCTCCTAAGATTTGGTACTCCCTGCCTCTAAACATTCGGCTGGCAATATCTGAAGCCTCCTTCAGGAAACAGTTAAAAACTTGTTTCTTAGCTCATATCATTAACCTCCTACACGAGTAGGCCACGTTACAACACATGTGTTTAGAACGCATTCCATTACAAAGTGGTCATTAAAACGACCGTGTTGTTACATTGCAGACCATTACGAAGCAAGTCATTACAACAACTTGCTGTAGGGATGGCGCTAGATGTTGGAATGGTATAATTTACTATTCCAACTCCAGTCTGTGCAAAAGTAGGGAAGGGGGTGGATTTAAAATCCAACACCTTCTGCCCCCTACAGCAAGTTGTTGTAACGGCTTGCGTTGTAATGGCATGCGATGTAACAGCGCGTCGTTGTAATGACCGCGTTTGTAATGGCATGCGATGTGTAAACATCATTGTAAACTATGTTTACCTCCTACATGCGCAGTCCTTGTTGGAGTGGAGTATTATAGATGGGATACTTCTATGAAGTAGGCATGCGGTCTATAAATCTGCTTTTATTATTAATAATATTATTAACACCATAATTTACTTACTGATACTTCACAAAGGGTTCCCCAGAGTAAATATTAAAAGGGACCCAACTTGATTCTTATTGCCTCTTATACTGCCCATATTTTACAGTCGCCTGTGCCTCCGGACCTGTGACTTCCCAATTAGAGCCCTCTACATTTATGTGTCAGACAATGCTTTTATTTCACATAATTTAAAATATGTGACTGAAGTGAGCTGATATGTAGTATCCAATTTAAAAACATAGTACTGTTGGGTAGAGTACTTCAAAGGTGGAAGGCACTGACATGTGACCTGGTAAGCAGCCCAGTATCAAAGTTGAATTTCTATATCTTTTAGAGCATCAAGAAAAATGAATGATAGGAATAACACTTGATATACCTTTTAAAATTAAACATCAATGTCCCTCAAGCAACAAACGAAAGACAGCATCAGCCTGCTCACATCCACAAACACAATCCCTAGCACATCTGATCACAAATGGAACCCCCTAACAACTCAAGCCACTATTTCCATCATGAACTCTGTGCACTCAGGTGCACCTGTGGCCCCCTCTCCTCATTACAGGTTCAAACTCAGTAGCAAGACAATTGGCGATGAGCTGAAGAAAGACCTGAACACCTCCATCACCACGGCCTCCTTCCCGGAAGACTAGAAGCACGCTGAAGGGAGGTCCATCCTACAGAAACTTTCTGCCAACCCAGCAGAATTTAATAACTACAGACCCATCTCTCTCCTCCCCTTTCCAGCAAAGGTGCAAGAAAAGGCAATCAATGAGCAACTCACAGAATACATAGAACGCAAAAACATCCTGGACCCCTCTCAGTCCGGATTCCTATCCAATTATAGCACCAAGACAGCCCTTCTTGCAGCCACCAATGACATCAGGGCCATCCTAGACCATAGCGAAATGTCAGGCTTCATTCTTCTGGGCCTATCAAACGCTTTTGACACTTTCTCCCATCACATCTTGCTCAACAGACTTCACCACATCAGAATCCAGGCAGACACACTCAAATGGATTGCCTCATACCTCACCAGAAGGAACCAGAGAATCAGTCTCCCACGTTCACATTGGAACCCAAAAACATCATCTGCCGACATCCCTAAGGATCTTTCTTCTTCCCCACCCTCTTCTACACGTACATAACACCCCTGACCAGCATTGTCAGATCTAACAGACTCAACATCATCTCCTACTCTGACGAAACTCAGCAAATTATCTCGCTTTCAGAAGACCTCTGCACCACCAGAGCCAGCTTCCACAGTTGTATGATGAACGTCGCTGACTGGATGAAGGAAAACTATATCAAGCACAACATGGATAAGACGGAAGTCCTCAGATTTGGGAACAACATCTCTCCTTTGAACAACGCTTGGTGGCCTGCTGAACTCGGCCCATCCCCCGCCCTGACAGACCATGCCCACAACCTTGGCATCATCTTGGATAGCAAGCTTTCCATGCAGGAACAGATAAATGCAGTCTCCTCTGCCTGTTTCCACACGCTACGCGTGCTCTGCAAGATCTTCAGGTGGCTCCCAGTCAACACCAGAAAAACCATAACGCAAGACCTCATCACCAGCAGGGTGGACTATGGGAACTCACTCTATGTTGGAATCACCACACGCCTCCTGAAGGAACTACAGACAATACAAAACACTGGGACTAGGCTCCCCCTCAACCTCCCCAGATGAACCCACATTGAACCCAACCTCAAGAAGCTACAATGGCTCCCAATCCAGAAGAGATGCTAGTGCAAGATTTTGACCCTCGCATACAAAGCCCTGCACAGAAAAAGATCAGCCTACATACACAAACGCTTGATCTTCCACTAACCAGCCAGAAAACTACAATCTGTCTCCCTGTTCCTCACAGAGCCCCCCAAATCTGCCAAAGAAATAGTAGAGGATGATCCTTTTCACACCTGGTAGCCAAATCTTGGAACGCCCTTCCCCCGCACCTTAGGACCACCCTCTCACTCCAACTTTTCAGTAAAAGGGCTCAAGACCTGGCTGTTCGATTTAACAGCTCATCACGATGCAAGCTGCAACCCTTGCCCCTTGAGACCCTCACGGGTAATTTGGCATGCTTTATAAATCCTTGATTGAAAATTCCAGGCATCCTAGATGCAAGTAATACTGGATTCCTCAAGATAACAACAACAATCATAATAATAATATTTATTATTATTAGAAAAATAATAATAACCTAATTACAAAAAAGAGATTGATAGCAATGCAATATTTACTGAGCACAGTCAGATAAAAATGAGACTGATCAAACATCATTTTTACCTTTAGATTCATAATAATAATACATTAAAATAGGAAAAGGTACATTACAAATAAGAAAATCGTAGCCGTGGCTCTTTTTCTTTCAGATGACTTTGAAAGAATAGCTCTGTGCTGGGATTAGAGTTGTTCCTATGACAATACTTATATTTAGACATGAAAGTAATGCACTGATATTAACACTAAAAGAAACCACTGGGAGTCCCTCTGCACTAACCCGATGTCCTTCCTGTGGCATGGCCCCTAGACTGGAACGCATTAGCCTTTCTCTCCAAGGAGTTGCTGTAATCTGGGGGACACCAGGGCAAGAAATGATGGACGAGACCACATTGCTCGGACATAGTCCGGTTATTTTTATTTAAGAAGGTTGCCTAATGAATTGAGACAGAATGAGCTCGCTTCAGTATTGCCTTAACGGTAAAAGTATGCCTCGCTGAGATTTGATTATAAGAGACAAAAAGAAATGCTTCATGAAAGTTTAAGCCTTTCTCAAAGGACCCCATCTGAAAACATCTGAAAAAATAGGGGTCATATTTATATAGGAGACGCGTTGCTCTTGCACCACACAACTTGTACGTTTGATTTATCAAGCCATGCAAGACCACATTGCGATGGCTTGATGAATCCAGAGTAACGCAATGCAGCGCAAATTGCTATGTTGTGTTACTCTGCCCCAGACAGGCGTTCTATGGGTGGAGCGTGGGTGTTCCCACACAGTCACCCATGGATTTTGCACATTCCCAGATTAACCATCAGTTGTAAACCTGGGAATGAGTCAAAGTGATATGCCTCCCCATGTGATGCATAACTAGGAGAAATACCTTTATTTCTCCTCGTTACTTCCTCTGTCAATGTGTGCAAAGAGGAAAATGCCTCAGGTTTTTGTGCAGGAAGATGCCCCTTACTGCACAAAAACAATCTTGCTTACAAAGGGAGCCTGCGTTGGCGATAGGCAGCCAAAAGGGCGCCAGCTCAAGGAAAGGACAGAAATGTGTCGTATTGTGTTAAATTCGGCCCATTCCTGCCCTTTCAAACAGCACAGCAAGGTGGCTTACTGCGCTGGGCTGTGTGAAAACTACATAAATATGCCCCTAAGTCTGGGGCAGTACATTGAAGTACTGAGAATGAAGACACCCGACTGTGTGTATTGTATTATTATTAAACTATCTACATGATCCCACCATGACAGGTTTGCAGTTTTGTTTTCTTACATGCAATGCTGCATTCGTATCAGGACGAATGACAAATCTACCAACTTCAAAACAACAAAACTGTGGGCTGGTCAAACACAGAAAGAGGGGAAATCAAGAAATACTCGCAAGGCAACACAGACTGACAGAAAAGCCATTTAATCTTGAGCAAGTATTGACTCTAGAAGCATTGTATACAAGAGCTGGAGCTGTCTCGTGTAGGACCCCCATACTGGTGCAATACAAGCTGAAACACTATAATATGCTGGAGGCAAATTCCTGTTTTTCCTCTTCACCCAGTTTCATGTAATGGGCTAGATGAAGATTCCCAGCCCAGTCAACATGATGGTCTTAATTACAATTGCGCTGGAGAGATTGGACATTCACTACAAAATCCGACACCCCAGTGTTCAGAATTTACTGGAGTGATAAATAGCCCTATTCCAAGTATTTTCCTCTTAAAGGGAACCAACATGTAGATTATGATGCTTAACAAACAAAAATCAGCTTGTATCAGTAAATACCGGGGGGCAGATTTACAATGAACTAACGCAGAGCGGTGCAGCAAGTCATTTTGCTGCGCCGTGCTGCATTAGTTTAGAAGCACAGCGATGCGACATATTTACAACAATATGTTGCATCTCTGTGCATCCCCCTGTGCTGGCGCACAAACAGCTGCCATGTGCCGATGCAGGCACCCTTGCACCATGGTGCAAGGAAGCTTGCGTCGTGGGGAGATTGTTTATGTGCAGGAAGGGACACCTTCCGGTACATAAATAATCACCAGAGGTGATTTCCTCTTTCTATGTGTGCTGAAGAATGCAGCACACATAGAAAGAGGGAAACAATGAGGAGAAATGAATACATTTCTCCTCGTTGCACCTCCCTACGCCTCCCCTGGGGAGGCGTATCATTCAGACGCATTTCCAGATTTACGATATCTTGTAAATCTGGAAATGTGCCTAGTTCCATGGGTGTTTTGTGGGAACACCCACCGCAACACCCAGGGAACGCCCCTTTCACGCAAAGTGCTGCGTGTAAAGGGGCCGTATTTACAAGGACCGGAAAAGCCATCCAGGGTGGCTTTTCCTGTCCTTGTAAATATAGAGCAGAGAAATGCTGTGCCAGTGCGTCACAAAAAGTTACGTACTTGCAGCGTGAGGGGCTTGTAAATCTGCCGAGTTAAATTCTGTAGGTTTGACTTTATCATAACTGGTGCTTATCGGTTGCTATAATCAGCACACCACTTATCATTGCAGTCTATTCACAAAAAGGTGTTTGAAAGGCTCGCTATTAACCAGGGCACTTGAAATCGGTCCAAATGTGCTTATAGGGCTGAAATCTCCAGAGAACTAGGGTGACTTGAGAAAACTCTTATTGAAGGAAGGATTCTTTCAAGGATCTATATGCAATGCTGCAAAGAATGTGCACTGTTAGACATGTTTACTCCACATGACACACTCTGCATGGAAAACCAGGCTACTGATACATTTCCAGATCTGAATTATCTCCTTAGCATGGCTGGGTCTTAGAATCTGCAGATAGTTGATTAGGAGATTGATTTTCAAAGATTGTGTGAACAAATGTGATATAGACATGACTTAGGTAGGGCTTAATCCGGAATTCCCAGGAGTAAGAAAGACTTAGTCATGGACAAACATGAAGCCATTACAAGCCAAAGCCAGCTCTCGTAATGCTGGGAATGCCCTGGATATCCTAACCGTGCCTGGTTCTGTGAAAAACTGCTGCTAAAGAGCTCTGGGTCACAGGTGCTATATTTTTTAAGTGTCCACAGGACGATGCACAGCTCTGATAGACAGGATGCAGGAGGTTTGTCTTTCCAGGCCCCAGCGTATGTAGAGCTGCATCAGATGATGGGAGTATTGCCCTCATCAGCCTTCTTAGCGTCCAAACCACCCTTCACTTCGTCCAGTAGAGCAGATATAAGAGTGAGGAGGGACAAGGCTTTGTCTGAGCTGGTCTAAATTGGACAATAAAGGCCCTTTCCCCAAAACAGTGACTGCTGCCATGAGCATGGGCGAAAAAAAATAGGGTTAGGGGATAGGAGCTACAGGTTAGAGTGGTTTCCACCGAACTAACGAAAAACTCAAAATCTCTGTCTTTCAGCTCTGAGCCCAGGAGCCCACCAGGTCAGAATCACAGAATCATCCAGCACCACAAGCACTGGGAGAGGCATGACAAACAGTATCCGGTAATACGACATTAGGAGCTACACAGAATAAGCAAGCTCGGGAAAAGAAAACAAGGTCTTTACAATGCCCACAATCATAAATAAAGCAAAAGGTGATGAGAGGTATTCTAATAGTGTCAAGAAAAATGAGAATGTCTTGCTAAGTAATGGGATGGATGGGGCGTGGCCGAACTGTGGGCCAAGATGGCCACGTAGTTCTGGAGCTCCGCTGAACTCCCTGGTGTAACCAGCCATTCCAGCGGCTACAACCAATGAAGAAGGGGCATGCTGGAGGCCAGTGACCCCTTTCAGGCTGATCCCCGACTCCGGGAGCCGCGGCAACAACGAAGTGCATGGAGGGCCTGGGGCACGAGGGTGAGCCGGGGGCTCGAGTTTTGCACTGCCGCCTTCGAGAGTGGGGACCCGACCTCCTCGGAATCGGGACCCTGGCAGCCCAAAAGCAGAGAACAAGACATCACGGTGGACTTCTGAGACAACACAAGAGACTGCACTGACGCGGGAATGACGAGGGCCGGGAGCCTGGAGGACGACTGCACAACCAGCAGGAGGCTGGCTGCATCATTACCGGGGTCCACGTAGCAGCATGCAATGCATAATAACAGATTCCAGGCAAACCATGAGCCCCTAATCCGAGCTGGCTCCTCGGCACACTTACCGGGCAGTTATAGCACTGAGATCACAGGAGAGATGTGTACCCACTACACAGCCGCAGCAGCACGAGGAGTGCATCACAGGGTCACACACTGCACAGCCACTCGTTGTGGCCCCATATAGGCACAGAGAACCGGGGGACTGTCTCCACTTACTGCACTTGCCCCTCGAGGGATAGAAACACAAGTCGACTGGGCATAACAGGCCTTGGGCAGCAGCGTCAGCACAGGTCAGGTGGCATACCGCCCTCCTATCGGACATGGGCAAAGGGGACCCAAGGCAGAGAAAGTTACCCTTTGAAAAGGTAGGCGGTGGGACAGACTCAACAAGCAGTAACATGGTGGAGGGTGGAGACGCAGTCGCACCACCCCAGCTCCCTCTACACAGCAATGAGGCACTCATGACTGAACTTAGGGCTGGTTTCAAGGCCCTGGACACCCTCTTTGATGCGCTGGACTAAATGCTGGACAGGATGGGAGCCAGGTTAGACCAACACGACAAAAGGCTGAACACTCTTGAGGGCATAATTTCGGACCTCGAGGACGGCTTGGTGCAAGGAACCAAACGACTGGAAAGAATAGAAATGGTGCTCAAAACCATCGCTATGAAGAACTAGTATTTTAGAGGCCAGAGGGAGACGCAATAATATTTGTATCATGGGTGTCCCAGAATCAACGAACACAGGGTGGCTAGATGGATTTGTAGAGGGCCTTTTGATGGATATGTTCAGACGAGACTCATTCACAGCCACTTTTGCTGTCGAAAGAGCACACTGGACCCTCGGACCCCGGCCTAACCCTGGCTGTCCCCCCGTCCAACCATGGCACGGCTTCTGAACTTCAAATATAGGGACACAGCCTTGCAGATGGACCGGGAAAGGGGAGCATTGGAATGGCAAGGTTCCTCTATCTCACTGTACCCATATTTCACTGCAATGGTGCAAGAGGGCCGACGAAAATTTGCAGCGGTCAAGTTCACGCTGTGTAAGACCTGCCTGAAATATGGGATGTTATATCTAGTGCGTTTGAAGGGGGTCATCGATGGCAGATCACGGATCTTTGACTTGCCAATGGATGTACAGGACTTCCTCAGAAATTGAGCAAATGCTGGGCAGCCAAGAAAATCACCCACACCAGACCGGTCCCTTTGGATGCCAGACTCTGGCACCAGTATTGAACTGTTCTCCGCCAGTTGATGGACTAGCTGTGTTGCAATATGTCGATAAGTATTGAACATGCTACACGTCACTCCCTCATAGCTAACGGGTTACCCAACAGGATAATAGCTGCTATGATTTATTTTTTTCATTTATACAATATGAGTCACCGGGGACAAGGCATAGCGTTGCCTCCACCGTGCTTAGGCACCTTTCTTTGGTTTGATCATCTAGAATAATTATAACAACTGTTTATGATTCCATCTGGGATTTGGGTTGTCCCCTATGTTGAGGGTAAGGGGATTGGTGGGGAAGGGAGAGGTTCTGGTTGAAATTACTGTTTACCTTTCACAGACTCATGGCCACAACATACGATTTCACCACCGGTCCACAAAGTAGAATAGTCTTCATTTTTCCCCATGGCACGTAGATCTATGGGGCTCTCCCTGCTCTCCCTGAGGCTATCACCCTGATGTCCTGGAATGTGTGAGGGCTCAATGACACATGTAAACGTAAGCAGGTCCTACACTATCTACAGCGCCACCAGGTAGAGATTGCATTTCTCCAGGAGACACATCTACCCCACACATGTCACCGGGCTTTGCGGCTAATTGGGGTTCAAACTGATATTTCGCTGGTTATAGCACATCTGCAAGGGTGGTTTCGGTACTCATACAGTAGAGGTATATACAGATCAGGCTGGTAGATACTTACTGGTGAAGGGCTGGCTCCTCGGGAATACAATCCTCTTGGTTAATGTGTATGCACCCAAAACGGATGACCCAGACTTTTTTGTGGAACTTCACTCCAGCATAAACGGAATGGGGACCGATCACATATGCATAGGAGGCGACTTCAACATTTTATTGAACCCTAGGCTAGACAGTACGGCTATGACACCAGATACGAAACCCGGGGCCAGGCAAACAATAACCAATTTGATAGACATATACCAACTGTCAGATGTGTGGCGCCACATGAATCTAGACAAATCCACTTACACTCACTATTCAGCCCCTCATAAAACATGGCCCCCTTGGATTATTGGTTTCTCACCCCGAGCGTCACAGCATGGTCAAACACAATTACCCACTTTCCACATACCCTTTCAGATCATGCCTCAGTGGTGCTTGGGTTGGGGGTCCCAGGTTTGGGAGACAGGATGGGACATTGGAGGTTCCCTGAGATGGCCCTCCGAGATACGGTCTTCGAGGCCGAGTGACATCTAGCAGTGGAGGAATACTCTGAAATAAATATAGACACAGTAAAGACCAAGGCCACACTATGGGAGGCGTTCAAAGCTTACATAAGGGGGGTAAGCATCTCCAAGAGTGCTGGCATATTGAGGGACTTGCGGCGTACACTGACAGGAATTGAGGCACAACTGGCGATAATAGATGTGGACCGAGAGGCGTCCCAGACTACCTCTGGTCTAAGAAAGAGGGTGGTGTTGATGTCCAAATTTCAAGAGGTGGCGGAACGTGAAGCACACTTTTTGGGGAAACATGATGTAGCTAGGCAATACGGGGAGGGCGAGTGAACAGGACGCCCACTAGCAAGGCTTATACACCCCAACTGGTGGCGGCAATCCTTTTGGATGCCGAAAAAGCCTTTGATTCGTTGGAATGGCCGTTTCTCAATGCCATATTGGTACGCTTGAGGCTGCCGCCTCAGTGATATCGCTGCAATATACACACCCCTCAGCCCGTGTGCGATTGAATGGCTCCTTGATGGCTCCCATTCACACTGTCAAGGGAGACCCGGCAAGGGTGCCCCATCTCCCCATTGCTGATCATAATTGCGATGGACCCTCTCGTACACCACCTCCAAGATAACCACCACCTCCAAGATAACCACTCCCACCGGGGTATACAGTTCAAGATGGGCGCCTTATTGATTACATTATATGCAGACGACATCATTCTATATGTGAGACACCCAGGCGAAAATCTAGGACCGATTCTACGAGAGGTCACTCGTTACAGTGCCCTGTCGGGTCTGCACATTAATTGGGGTAAGTCTGAGATTTTCCCTTTAACTGAGGCCTACAATAATCGGAGTACGGAATACCCAATAAAATGGTGTGACGACTCAGTCAAATACTTAGGCATCCGTATTCATAAAGATCCATCACAGACCCTCCAGCTTAATATTTTTCTGTGACTTTCTCTTGCAGTACTTCTGAGTTATTCATGAAATTTAAGAGTATGCCATGGGTACTACAAGAGTAAGTCACACATTCTCGTAACAAACACTCTGTGAAATGGGTTCGCTGATCTTTTTGATTCTGTGTTGTGAAAACTATCTCAGTCCAGCTGTTAGCACCCTCTGCTGGATGTTTCTTTTGAGTCAATCAAGCATACATTCTATGCTTAGATCATATGGCCAGCCAACTAGCCCCTAGAGTCGCTCTAGGGTTTGGGTTCAAGAGAAATGCAGGTCTAGTCCTTCCTAGGCAGGCAAGATGGCAGCAGGTCAGCACAGTAAGGTAGCAGTTCCGTCAGAGCAGCAGTCCAGAAGAGTAGCAGCAAAGCAGTCCTTCTTCCAGGCAGTGTATCCACAGATCCAGAAGTGTACTGAAGAGTTGGTGTCTGAGGTCCAGTATTTTTACACAGTTTGAAGTGGGGAGAAGCTACCAGAGGCCTGCCTTCCTGACCATGGATTCAGACTAACTACAGGGAGTATGTAGCCATTTGGGTTGGAACAGGGCACATCCTATTCAAGTGTAAGTGGGGCAGGGCCCAGCCCCTCCCTCACATCCTGCCAGTGATGGCCCATTCAGTCACACCTAAGCTCACCATTATGTGTGACTGTCCAGGAGGAATACATAAAGTCCAACTGTCACCCACACCCAGTCATGTAACAAGCTGCAGGCACAATATGGCGGAGGCAAGAAAATGCCAACTTTCTATAAGTATATTAATACTTGACAAGGGGAACCCGTGAGGTAGGAAGGACCTAGGGTACTTACTAGTTTGAAAAACAGGAGGTCCTTCAAAAGCAATACAGTATGCGATAAATATAGACCAGAATCGGCTCTATATAATTATACAATGCCCAGCCGGACATTGAGGTTTTAATGATCAAAAAAAGGTAATTTAGACATACGTTAGAATGTAGAGTGGGACACAGTCCTGCGTCCTTACACACTTAACAAAGAGTACAAACAATCAAACATATAAAACATTTATCAGGCTGAAGAGAGAAGCTTATAGCCAATACGAGATTCAGGGGCAAGCTTTCACGAAAGTACAATGTCATGCACAATTTTAACATATGCGTTTAACATGCATGTTTGTACATAGGGTCGACGACGTTTCGATCTATTCAAACAATACATAGATCATCATCAGGACTAGAGAATATAAAAGCCTGAAGGTGCAATTCCTGTGAAAATGAAGGGGGAAAAATAAAAGGAGAAAGGGGAATTACATTAAAACCTAAAATTACTGAGAATACTCAATAATGACAGTGGTCATGCACGACATGCCCTCAGTGAGGTACAAGCCAAGGAGGCCGGTTGTGAGAGCGAAGGAACCGCAATTAATTTCAAAATGAGAGCAATTTTCAGAAGGCGGACATAACAATGAAATAAGGGGTGATCGAGGCATTAGTGCTAGAGCCACAGTAATTCGACTGTGAGAACGTATCAACCCGTGCAATTGGATGGTAATAGTCCGCAGTGGAGCGTGTGATAGAACGCAGTGTAGACGAGATGTGGTATACTTGTGCGGTGAACTATTGCGCGATTGAACCAGCGAATCGTCAAGGACGTGGGGAGTAAGGGAGTAAGGAGCGTGAGCCGATCGTCGTCGTGATAGAAGACACAATTAAGGCGAGAAACTGACCAGAATCGGAGACGAACAATTCCTATAATTAGATAAACCCAGGTCCGAAGGAGGAAGTGGGTTCGGGAATCCAGCGGCCAGGAGAATTCCAATTTGTGGCAGGGCTGAAAACTAAGGAAGGGAGCAATTAAGAGGGATCACGATCAATGCAGTGGAGGGGGAAGGAAGGATTGGAAGGGGGACTCACCACTTGTTCGTCGTGGCGTGCGGAAGGAGCTATACGATTAATCAGCTTCCCAGTGTAGCGGCTTGACGATCCAAGGTCCGCCTGAGGAAAAGCGCATTGCGGGAGTTAGAGGAGGAGGGAGCAGGGCCATGGAGAGGGGGTGAACGCGCCGCTCAAGTACTTACCAGAAACAGAGTGAATTGCACGATCGCAGGTTGGCGGTAACGGGCTATGCTTGGTGGTTAAGGCAAACCCGGAAGGCTCGTGACTAACCAACCATTGTCATGTGACAGGACGTGCAGGGTGTGTTGGGACGGGAATTCGTGAGTGGATTAACGGCGGCCATATTGGGTCAGTGTTGGTGAATAGGAAGCGATGGAGGTGATAGAAAAAGAAAAGTACACTGTTAAGTTTAACCACTTAATAACATTACAGTTAGTTGGCAAATGTTACAGGCAAAATGAATTAAGTGTTAACCCATTAGAACAACAGTTGAGTTTCAGACTCATTAAATAAGAGACAGCCAGTCCTCATTCCTGTTGAGACCATTGCGGATTGTGTCAAGCTGAATAATGAGTTTCAACTCCTCTTTATTGAGGATTTGCGCCAGATCGCCACCTCTTGGTGGCAGCTTGATGATTCGTAGAACAGTCCATTTGATCTCATTGTCCTGGTGATTAGCCTGTTTGAAATGTTCAACCAGTGGTGCGTTAGGGACATTGCAGCGAATCCTGCTACGGTGTTGTCCGATCCTTGTTTTGATCTTCTGGGTTGTCTGACCAATATAGTTCTTGTTGCATGGACACTGAATCAAATAAATCACATTACATGTGTTGCAGTTCGAGAACCCATTGGAGTTAATGACAATGTTGCCAAAGGTGAAAGTTTTCCCTTCTAATGTATAGTCACACAAATTACAGTTACCACATTTGGCGTGACCAACCAAAGGCGTGAGGCCTCTGTGTGCATTAAGGGTTGTTGGAGGTGTCTTTCTGGGGATTGCTGCACGCACTAGATGGTCTTTCAAATTGCGATTTTTACGGAAGGCAAATAATGGTCTTTCCAGATTAAGGCTGCCCGCATTTAATATGGGCCAATGTTTCAGAACAGATTTACGCACATGGTTGGAAATGACCGAAAAAGTGGTCACACATACAATTCTTTTGGTTTCTTTTTTGGGGTTGGGTGTGAGCAGGGTTTCCCTTGGGCAATACCAGGCCCGTTTCTGGGTGTTGCGAACAAGTCGCTTGGGGTAACCGCGAGCTTTCAGTTTCTCAGAGAGGACTGAGGCCTCGGTGAAGTAGTTTTCTTTTGAAAAACAATTGCGCCGAATACGCAAAAATTGGGAGTATGGTAGAGAATCCCTCAAGGCCCTAGGGTGATTACTCTCATATCTCAGAAGTGTGTTCCGTTCGGTAGGCTTCCTATAGAGTTTGGTGAGGAGTTCACCATCAGAGTGGTATATAGTCAGGTCTAGGAAGGGAATGGATGAGGAGTCAGTAGAAAGTGTAAACTGGAGACCTAAACAATTGTTGTTGAGCCAGTGCTGAAAATTGGTCAGTAAGTCAGTACTATTGTGCCAGATCAAAAAAACGTCGTCAATGTATCGACGCCATAATTTGACGCCGGATATAAAGGGGTTAGTGGGTGACAGAATGATGTTAGTTTCAAGAAAATCCATGCAGAGAATGGCCAAGTTCGGGGCAAAAATAGCGCCCATCGACGTACCTTTCACCTGCTGGAAAAATAAGTCATCAAAACAGAAGAAATTCCTAGTGAGGCACATTTCAAGCAATTTCAAAATAAATAATGTGGGAACTGCATGTGGTCTCGGTCTAGAGTCAAGGACTTGCTGGATCACTCGAAGGGCAAAAGGCTGTGGAATATTTGTATAAAGTGATTCCACGTCAAGAGTACAAAGGAGGTGCTCAGAAGAATTAAATGGATGGTGTTCGATCAAATTGATCATGTCCATGCTATCCCTAATGTAGCATTGAGTCTGGGGTACGAAATCTTTTATAAAATAATTGACATACTGGCCTAATGGTTCTAAAATAGAACCACAACCCGAGACTATAGGGCGGCCAGGGGGAGAAGTAAGGTGTTTATGTATCTTTGGAAGAGTGTAGATGACCGGTGTTCTGGGTGATTTTGCATTGAGAAATTGGAATTCTTTAGAGCTAAGAAAACCTTCATCCCTCCCTTCAGTGGTGATTTGGAGTATAAGAGCCTGTAATTCAATAGTGGGGTCTCTAGGTAGTCTGCAGTAGTGTTCTGTGTTGTGAAGTTGGCGGAATACCTCTGCTTTGTAGTCAGCCAGTTCTTGTAGAACAATGCCACCACCCTTATCTGCAGATTTAATAATAAGGGAGTTGTTACTTTTTAAGGATTCAATAGCCTTTTTTTTCTTGAAAAGTTATGTTGAATGGAATAAACTTCTTCTTATCTTTAAGAGCATTAAGGTCTTTTAGTACCATTTTTTCAAAGGTGACAATTTCCACCGGTACCATATTTGCCGTGGGAAAAAAAGTTGAAGGGGGGCGGAATGGTGTAAATGCAGTAGGATTTGGTGTTGCATTATTCAGAAAATAAGCATGCAGACGGAGGCGTCTGAAAAATCTAAGTAGCTCAGCATGAAGGTCAAGGTAGTTGGGGTGCGTGGTAGGGACAAATGAGAGCCCTTTATTCAGTAGAGATAATTCTGTGTCAAGTAGGTTGTGTGATGACAAATTAAAAATAGGGATAGTTGTCAGTTGTGGGGTAGTGGTAATAGTAGAATTTACCATTGGTAAAACTTCTGTCTGGTCTGACGTTCGCCTGGTGGGTTGTACCATCTCTGCGCCCGTTTGACTCGTCCCCGTTTTGGCAGTTCTGTCTGACCTCTTCCTAAAAAATGTTGGTTCCTGGAAGAAGTACTGGGACCTTCACCTGAGTCAGAGTTGTCGGAGGATTCTACTGAGGTATCTGAGAAGCCAACCAAGGTATTGCGTTTGTTGAAACGACCCCAAGGTCTGCTGTTTTGAGGGTTTGAATACGACCTGTTGGTGTAAAAGTCTTTTTGAAGATAGGGGTATGTGCGTTCCACTGAATATGCTTTAATATCCTTTTTGACTTTGAGAGACTTCTTATTTTGTTCAATTCTCTGGAATTCATCAACAGTCTTCTGTACAGATTAAATCAATTTCTTTGCCTCAGTGACTGAACTAGATTCCTTGATCTGTTTCTCAATCTCAGTCAGTTCCTCATTAAGTGTGACTAATGTTTCGGTTGCAATATCAATACCCAAGACTAACCAATGCCTAGAACACGTTGTGCCAATGTAGCTGAAGTTATTAATGTATTTAGGATTATCTGTGAGAATACCAGGAATATTTCTCACCTGGAGCCCTACAGGAATAATGTCAGCTTTTAGGTATTCTGTCAACATACAAACCATAAGTTGAAGACGAATCTGCTTTTTCTTACATTTTTCTAATTGTTCTGACAGGGAAATGTTTAGATTGACAGTGTTATCAGTTGAATCAGGGCCGCCAAGAGAACCTCATTCAAAGACCGTCTCGACAACAACGCACACAATAGCAAGGAGCTCTTCAACATCGTGAAGGAACTCTCCAACCCCAGCTCCAACACCAACAACATCCCGCCGTCACAAGCCCTGTGCGACTCCCTCGCCACCTTCTTCCACCGCAAGATAGCAGACATCCACAACAGCTTCAACACCCAGACAGACCCAAATGACAGCAACACAACAGACCCTCCGCACACCATTGACCACGGCCCCCTGCTAGCCTGGGCCAACATGAGCATCGATGACAACATCAAGACAATGAGCACAATCCACTCTGGCTCACCATCAGATCCCTTCCCGCACCACGTCTTCAAAAAAGCAAGCAGCTCCATCGCACCCCACCGGCGCAACGTCATCAATCTCTCCCTCGAGACCGTGACCTTCCCAGAGAGCTGGAAGCATGCCGAGATCAACGCCCTACTGAAAAAACCCAAGGCTGACCCAAGAGACCTCAAGAACTTCCGGCCCATCTCTCTGCTCCCCTTCCCGGCCAAGGTCCTCAAGAAAATCGTCAACAGACAGCTAACCCGATACCTCGAAGAAAACAGAATCCTGGACCTTTCCCAGTCAGGGTTCCGCAACAACCACAGCACCGAGACCGCCCTCATCACCGCCACCGATGACATCAGGACCCTGCTGGACAACGGCGAGACCACAGCATTAATCCTCCTAGACCTCTCCGCCGCCTTCGACACCGTCTGCCACCGCAAACTACGCGCACACCTCCAGGCCGCAGGGATCCGAGACAAGGCGCTGGAATGGACCACCTCCTTCCTCTCCGACAGAACCCAGAGCGTCCGCCTCCCCCCATTCCGGTCCGAAGCCTCCGAGATCATCTGCGGCGTACCCCAGGGATCCTCCCTCAGCCCGACACTGTTCAACATTTACATGGCCCCACTCGCACACGTCGCCCGACAGCATGACCTCAACGTAATCTCCTAAGCCGACGACACTCAACTGATCCTCTCCCTCACCAAGGACCCCATCAACGCAAAAGCCAACCTCCACGAAGGAATGAAGGCCGTCGCCGACTGGATAAAGACCAGCCGTCTGAAGCTGAACTCGGACAAGATGGAGGTCCTCATCCTCGGCTCTAACCCTTCAGCCTGGGACGACTCCTGGTGGCCGACGGCACTGGGAGCAGCCCCGACACCCACCGACCACGCACGCAACCTGGGAATCATCCTCGACTCAACGTTCTCAATGACCAAGCAGGTCAACGCCGTCTCCTCCTCCTGCTTCAACACCCTCTGGATGCTCCGCAAGATCTACAGATGAATCCCGACCGATACAAGAAAGACAGTCACCCAGGCCCTCGTCAGCAGCAGACTCGACTACGGAAACGCCCTCTACGCGGGAGCCCCGACCAAGCTCATCAAACGACTACAACACATCCAAAACGCCTCACCACGACTGATCCTCGACATACCACGCCACGGCCACATCACCCCCCACCTGAGGGACCTGCACTGGCTCCCCGTCAGCAAGAGGGTATCCTTCAAGCTCCTCATCCACGCACACAAGGCACTTCACAAGACCGGCCCAGCCTACCTCAACAGACGGCTCTCCCACTACATCCCCAACCACCAGCTACGCTCTGCCAACCTCTCACTCGCCACCATACCGCGCATCGGAAGAACAACCACCGGCAGGAGATCCATCTCCCACCTCGCCGCCAAGACATGGAACACCCTCCCACTGAGTCTACGACAGACCCAAGAGCTGCTGATCTTCAGGAGGATGCTCAAGACCTGGCTGTTTGATCAGTAGCAGCCCCTCCCCCAGCGCCTTGAGACCCTCGCGGGTATGTAGTGCGCTTTACAATTGATTGATTGATTGATTGATTGATTGATTGATTGATCCTATAGAAGAGGTAGGCCTTGTCGTCGTGAAAAAGAATGTAAGAGTTTTTCACTACCAGGACATGTATAATTCAAAAGTGAATGTCCGACCTTTTAAACACCTTGCACCCTGCTCTTTGGGATGTCCAGGGCCTACCCTAGAGGTGACTTACATGTATTAAAAAAGAAGGATTTGGAGCTGGCAAAATGTTTTTTGCCTTATAAGAATGCCATTTAAAACTGCACACACACAGACTGCAATGGCAGGCCTGAGACATGTTTAAAGTGCTACTTAAGTGGGTGGTACAATCAGTGCTACAGGCCCTCTAGTGGCATTTAATTTACAGGCCCTGGGCACAGGTAGTGCTATTTTACTAGGGACCACTTCCTCTCAATGTCATGGGTTGTGTCGCCCGTTTTAAAATGATGGTTCACCCAAAACTACTGTATACCCCGCAAAATTATCCCTTGCTCATGCCTCGGCCATGGTTTGACACTATCAGGTGGTACAAAAGGGGGTGGTGATGGACGGAGCATCAGAACCAATCAAACACTCACACCCAGTCAACAGATCTGGGTTTAATCCATCACCGTTCTTTAGCCCACTCTGCCACCTCAGTTCAGACATGGCCATATGCAAATCAGTCTGACCCTGTGCCTCATGGGACCAGTCCAGCCTGAACTGCCAAGCCATGCCTTCCCTGGACCGGAAACAAGCTTCCTAGGACCGGTTTCTGGCATTTCAGCCGTCTTCAGCCAGGCTTGCTTGAATCCAGTGGCAAAGTGAGCAAGGGACTCACGTCTGAGCATACCCTGCCAACTTATGGCAAACAAAGCGGTACAAAAGGGGGTGGTGATGGACGGAGCATCAGAACCAATCAAACACTCACACCCAGTCAACAGATCTGGGTTTAATCCATCACCGTTCTTTAGCCCACTCTGCCACCCCAGTTCAGACATGGCCATATGCAAATCAGTCTGACCCTGTGCCTCATGGGACCAGTCCAGCCTGAACTGCCAAGCCATGCCTTCCCTGGACCGGAAACAAGCTTCCTAGGACCGGTTTCTGGCATTTCAGCCGTCTTCAGCCAGGCTTGCTTGAATCCAGTGGCAAAGTGAGCAAGGGACTCACGTCTGAGCATACCCTGCCAACTTATGGCAAACAAAGCGGTACAAAAGGGGGTGGTGATGGACGGAGCATCAGAACCAATCAAACACTCACACCCAGTCAACAGATCTGGGTTTAATCCATCACCGTTCTTTAGCCCACTCTGCCACCCCAGTTCAGACATGGCCATATGCAAATCAGTCTGACCCTGTGCCTCATGGGACCAGTCCAGCCTGAACTGCCAAGCCATGCCTTCCCTAGGACCGGTTTCTGGTTTGTTTTTGCATTTGTCACCCCGAGTGGGCAGGGTATGCTCAGACGTGAGTCCCTTGCTCTCCATGCCACTGGAATCAAGCTATCCTGGCTGACGAGGGCTGAAAGCCCGAAACCGGTCCTAGGATGCTTGTTTCCAGTCCAGGGAGGACCTGGCTTGGCAGTTCGGGCTGGACTGTTCCCATGGGACACAGGGTCAAGACTGATTTGCATATGGCTGGGTTCAAACTGGAATGGCATGGTGAGCAAAAAAACGATGGATTTAGGCCCAGATCTCTGTACTGGGGTGAATGTATGACATTGTTCTGCATTCTGTCCATCATTTGTTGTTTTTGCATTTGTCACCCCGAGTGGGAAGGGTATGCTCAGACGTGAGTCCCTTGCTCTCCATGCCACTGGAATCAAGCTATCCTGGCTGACGAGGGCTGAAAGCCCGAAACCGGTCCTAGGATGCTTGTTTCCAGTCCAGGGAGGACCTGGCTTGGCAGTTCGGGCTGGACTGTTCCCATGGGGCACAGGGTCAAGACTGATTTGCATATGGCTGGGTTCAAACTGGAATCGCATGGTGAGCAAAAAAACGATGGATTTAGGCCCAGATCTCTGTACTGGGGTGAATGTATGACATTGTTCTGCATTCTGTCCATCATTTGTTGTTTTTGCATTTGACACTATCAGGGCCATGGGACACTGATTGATTGATGGCCCTTGGCAAGTTGCTTAGGGGAAATGCACCCGGGCGTCTTACGACAGGGGATTGGCCATGGCTGAGGTCAAACTCTATCACTGGGCTACTCAACTTCTCCCACTGAACGACTGGTTGCATGGGGGGTGGGATGACTCTGCATACAGAGGTGAGCTGGCCCTGCTGGGGCTTGACAGAATAATTGGTATCCTATACGGTGCCCCTATTCCTCCCCACAGTTACCTGAAAACACCCGGGTACTGTTTCATACTTGGAGGGCAGCACTCGACTGGACTGGGTGTGAACGTGGGCTCACTCTGGAGACTCCGTTGTGGGAGGGCACATTGCTAGCGCAGATGGCCTCCTTTAGGGAAGTCAGAGGATGGGATACTATAAGGATTTCCAGACTTGGAGACGTTTGGGAGGGTGGGATGCTGAAGTCTTTTCAAGAGCTGGTGTCAGAATTTAATATGCCATCCTCCCAATTATTTTGCTATCTTCAGCTCTGCCATGCCCTCTCCCAGTATCAGGACACCATGATTGATATCCCCGAATGGAGCCCCCATAGTGTCTAGGCAAGAGAGGAGTGTCACAAATGTATCAATCTCTAGTAATATATTCCCCCATGACATTAGATACCCTGAGAACCAAATGGGAGACTTGGGTTGGAGAACTGGACGAGGCCTATTGATGCTATGTGTGCATGGCTCCTCAGACTCTGGAGATCTCAGCTAGGTTTCGACTGATACAATTTAACTACTTACACCAAGCAGACATGATACCTATGCGGATGTGGAGAGCTGGCCTCCACGGCTCCTCCGCATGCACCGATGCCAATACTTTCCCGGGGATTTCTTCCATGTAATCTGGGCATGCCCGGTCATTTAATCTTTCTGGGAAACTATCTTCTCTATCCTTTCTGCTGTGATTGGGGATAATATTGAACTGCAGCCCCAAATAGCTATTTTAGGTATTCTGGAGGATATGGGTTGACTCAGAAGGGACAGAATGCTGGTGGGTCTCAGCACCTTGATATCTAAGAGAGACATTCGAGGTGCTTCTATTTTGGGGTCGTTTTTGGGTTTGTTCTATTTTATTTCAGCTGCGAATACGTGTGATGCAAGGCACCTTTATGTATTGCGGTTCGCATTTAAATCAATAAAATGGTTAATATAAAAGGACAAAGTTCAGCAGGGATTACACCATTCTATTGCTGGATCAAATCTCTAGCCACATTTAGTTTTAGAAAGGGAGAGAGAAGAGTTGTGAATGTCCACAAACTCATGACTTGTTGGGTGTTTACAAACTCTCAAATGCAAACCACACAAACCTTCTCCGATTGCATCGGGGTCACTATTGTGTAATTGTACGCAGTCATGCCCTATAATTATGCGGTTGCAAATGCACTTTTGCCTGCTAGGTCTAATTTTGAGGATACCTGCCAGGTGTATTGTATGTGGAGCCATTTCCAGCTATAAGAGTAGGTTGAGGGCTGAAAGTGGCTTTGTGAATTGGCCACAGTTCATACTGGAGCACATCAGGCTGGATGATCGCCATTTGTAGGCTCCCTTTTGCCATCTTTTTGAATATCACGAATGCACTGACCGGGAAGGTGGAATATAAAATAACTTTTCCGCTTCAGCAAACACTGACGTTTAGTCATTTATCTTGGAACCCTCCCTTTTCCTAGAATAATATTGCCACTCCATCTACTGAGGCATCCTCCAGACAGGCGTCTCATAAAGCAAGGCAAAGGCTGGAAGTTATATTTAGCTCACACTGTTGCCAGAATAGATTTTCAATTATTTTTGCCCTAGCTGCTATATCAAGCTCACAATCTTACAGGCACTTACATCCTCTGTTATTAGCATAGCTAAGTTGTATTTGCATATTGCTTTAGATCTTTTATCTTGTCAGAATATGTTAAATGTTTAATATTGCCTGATCCTCACTATTCACTGTGGAAAAGGACCTTTAACACACCATTCTAGGAATCATTTATTAAAAATGTCATTTCAGACTGTTCCTTGGGTGGTTTGACAATAGCAGAAGCTGAAGTAGCTAGACGAATGAAACGCAGCTGTAGCCTTGTATTAAAATACTACAAGAGTTATCTGAGGGCAATTGGTCTCCACCAAAGCAGTGGGGAAGTAGGATGACGAGACAGACGTAAGTACTGCAATCTTTGGGATTGAGGATAAGTGGAGTTTGAATATGTAACAAACGATAAAAACAAAACAGAGCTCTAATTCGACTTCGATGTTGTGGTAGAGGCGAAGCAAGATGTGTTCTGGTGGAATGTGGACAACAGGAGATGCTCATAATGAATTGTTAGAGCTGCTGTCCTATGCAGGGTTGGGGGAGACTCTGACCATGAACGGGATGCTAAAATGTGCCTTGACATTGCCCAGTCTCAGCATTACTGATAAATGTCATTTAATAAACGATTAGATGCAAAGCAAGCAGAGCTTAATACCATACTAAACCCTATCTGAAGATTATCACTGATTGAGTGACTGGCCTCCGAATTAATGGGTGGCACCGGCTTGGTTGTGTTTCCCTGCTTTTTTCATTAACTTTGAACCAAATGCAAGCCTTTTCTGGATGTCTAAAAAGGTTGTGTTCAAATCACTTTTGTGACCTCCGTACACTTATGAAAAGGGAGCTCTAGGGTTGGCTCGCCTGCATTGGTCCCGGAAGGTTTCACTAACATCATTACATTGGAAATTCGAGTTCCATACAACATCCATCGCTTGTGATTCCCCAGAAACTCGTAGTTTCATAACTGCGTGCCAGAGGGCTCCTCTGAGATCAAAGAGGCAAGTAATATCTTGAATTTCTCATGGTGCCCTGCTCTGGCCTTCTTGCCTAAGCTTATTTAAACACTTTGTTGGGACATTCCCGAATATTTCTTTTTTTTCCCTTTCTCTCTCTCACTCTCTCTCTCGCTCTCTCCTTTTCTCTCCCCTCCACCTTCCCTTGCTCCTCTCCCTCTCCCATTTCCCTCTCCCTTCCCCATTTCTCTCTCTCTCCCTCTTTCTCCCCTCTTCCTCTCTCTTCTTCTCCCTCTCATTATCCCTATCCCCTTCCCCCACCCCTCCCCCTCTCCCATTTCCCCCTCTCTCTCTCTCTGTCCCTCTCTCACTCTATACCTCCACCTTCCCTTCCCCCTCTCCCTCTCCCATTTCTCTCTCCCTCCCCATTTCCCTCTCTCCCTACCCTTCCCCCTCTTCCTCTCTCTCTCCTTCTCCCACTCATTATCCCATCCCCCTCCCCTCTCCCATTTCTCTCTCTCATCTCTCTCTCTCTCTCTCTCTCTCTCTCTCTCTCTTTCTCTCTCTTTCTCTCTCTCTCCCCTTCCCCCCCAAACATGTAATGTACCAGGTATCCCCTTCAGGGGCGTAGCATGATCAGTGACAGTCTGGGTGCTAATCTCAAGTTACCAAACTAAAGAGCAGGAGGGTGGAGCGGTGAGATGACCAAGGTCCACAATGGACTGTTACCATGAGAAACAGAGTCAGTACTGATTTGCATTAGGTAGGCCTCTTTCTACAGTGGCACAGTGGGCAAAAAACTATTGGTTGGAATGCTACCCAAACAATTCTACAGGTTAGACTAGTTGCAAGCATTCATCCCATTACCTTTTGGGTGTTTGAGTGCAAGTAGCATGCCTGGAAAGCTGAGAATGGTGCAGCTTTCCAAAGCTACGTCTGCCAATGTTGGTGAATTCCCAAAAGTAGTACATTTCCCCACATTCAAGAAGTATTTCTATGCGTGCATAATTACTACTTTTTGAGAAACCAGTCACTAGATATGTTTACGATTACCCTCTGAAAAATGACAAGTTAAACGCTATTATTGAAATGAGAACAAAGAGAAAAATCAACACAGACATAGCAGACCCAAATCAGGCCCCCAGACGCAACTAGCAAGCCAAGAATGCATTTCATCCCAGTTTATCCCAACTGGGCCTGTTTCTACATGGGAATTCATGACTACCATCACATACAACACCTCAACCTGGAGTCCCTGTCCTGGTCTCACTCATTTTAAATGCATTTTCATAGCATGCACTCTTCTTCATTTGTGCTACGAGACGCCTTGATGGTAGAGTTGTAAAATCAGTGCATGTAGTCATGGCTCCATGGTTCCAGCCCTCACCTTTTAAAAATCATTTTATCAAGTGGCAGACAACTGATGTTCTAAACCCAAGTTGGAAATAGAGGTGAGCGTACCAGCAAATTAATAGGATAAGCTGAGCCGGAAATGAGCGAAGAGTCTTGCTTTGCTCTAAGAGACCATGCAAGAGCCAAACCATGAAAACATTTGGCATGAATGTT